>NC_141691.1:754206040-755406040 GCF_964263255.1 Lissotriton vulgaris
CAGGGGAACATGTGATCTCAAAGGAATCAGTGTAGCGGAATTATAATGTTGTCATTGTCGTCGGGTGTTGCCTTTTTCTTGACGACCTCCTTTACCTCTCGGAGTAGTTTTTGAGCAACCTCCTGACTGGCGCTGTGTATACTGCTGACGGTAGGGCTGGGATGAGGTGGAGTAAGAGGAATATCGACCCTGTTGGTATCCTCCCCTGTAAGATGTTTGACCTCTACCTTTAGAGCCTCGAAAAGGAGCTTTCCTGTATTGTAGAGTTCCCAATGACTTAGCCGTATCCGTATCTTTTTTGATACTCTGCAGAGCATCATCTATATGCTTGCCAAATAGATCTTCACTGTTGAAAGGAAGGTCCAAGATCTTATTCTGGACCTCCGGTCTAAATGCCGTTGCCCTCAACCATCCTTGTCTGCGTAGTACCCCAGCACCTCCCAGAGATCTGAATACTGTGGTCGCTATGACCATAGCGCAATCATTTACTTTGGTCGAAGTCCTCTCCCTCTCTTGCTGAATTTTTCTGGCTTCTTGTCTCTCCGTCTCTGGTATATGGTCTATGTAAGGCGAAAGGTCGCACCACATTTGCCTATCGTACCTCACTAGAATGGCCAGGGCATTCACAGCTTTCACTAACAGGAAAATCTCTTCCCCGCATTGTCCAACCTTCTACCCTCTCTATCCGGAGGTGCCGTAATCGAATCTGGCGAGCACCGGAGTCACTGTAGCTGGTGCTTCCATGACCTTCAGGCCTTCCTCCCAAAGATGACACAATCGATAAGGATCGAACTGTCCTACGATAGGGTTCCTTGAAGTCATACAAAAAACATTCCGCCTTATCCTCTGCCATGGTAAGTGCAAATCTCTTACAGCCTGATTCATCAACAACCCATTTGGCGAGTCTATAATAGCGATTCATAAGGAATCACTATTACAGGCTCGCAAAACGGGATTCATGTAGGAATCGCAAAAAAATATGTGATTCCTACATATTCCTTATTTGCGATTAGCAAATTGCTAATCGCAAATAAGGAATAACTCCCCATTCATTCCTATGGGCCAAAAGGCACATAGGAATGAATGGGGTGTATTCCTTATTTGCGATTAGCAAATTGCTAATCGCAAATAAGATAGCGATTTAAAGGGTGCCAAGCAAGGCAATTGGTTCTGTTTAGAACCGCTGAGTTTTTTTAACCACATTTTTTATTGTCTAGAAAATCATGAGCAAACCAAAATCTGGCACCACAGCACTGTACAAATTGGTAGATAAAGATATAAAAGAGTATTATAGCACATACATCAAAAGTGTCCATTGCCTAAACCCATGCAGCAGAAGAATAGTTTAACCAACTGCCCCATATTTTCATGTGTTTTTGGGGACTGCCCCTAGATTTATACACATATTCTTCTACTCTGACACATCAGTTCATCCCTGTATCAGGGGTGTAACACAGGCCCCTGCATCCCCTGCTGTGCGGGGGGTGGCTACAGCTGCAGGGGGCCCCATCAGCACAGTACTCAGGTCTGAGAGCTCCAGATTAAATCCAGAGCAGGCCCCTCCATGTACCTTGCAGAGGAGGCTCCCTCAACTTTCGTTATGCCACTGCCTTGTATCCATCCCTGCAGAGGGAAAGCCCTGGCAAAATGCCGGTGGTGAGCTATGTCGCGTTTGGCAAGTAGGAGTCCAAGCGGCACCAGGGTTCTGATGGCCTGTGTGCTCCCACATTCATCCATTCGCCTCAAAAGTGTCAATTTGGGGTTGGCTGCAACAGTTCTATCCACCACCTCCGACAGGATAGAATGTATGTGGGACCAGTATCTCTGGAATCTCTGCTTGTTGTTGATAATTAAAGTAAAGACAGAAAGACTGTGTTAAAAATGATTACAGGGGATTACCTGGGCCTTTGTGGAATTTTAAAACGTAAACAAAGAGCTGATATATTTCTCTGGGAAAGGTGGCAACCTTAGCCGTAAGGTGTTGCAGAATACGCTAACTGGAGGATAGTTTACAAAATGCAGTCACTCCCAAAGTCATTGGAAGGAGACACAGGGGCCGGATTTGGGGCCGTGTTTGGGTCTTGCAATGAGTTTTAAGATGCAGGACTAAGGGGCATATTACCAAGCAATAGCGATAATTATCGCTATTGCTTGGTTAGAGACAAAAATTTACCGCAGAGCTGCGGCGATTTTTATCGCAGATAAACCTTGGTATTACCAAGGTTTATTGCAAATGCGATAAAAATCTGCCGCAATGCATTAATATCGCTGAAAAGTCCGCGATAATCATGCATTACCGAGCTAATGCTCTTACCCATGTTCTCCACCTCCCATTGGATAACATGACTAAGAACTGCTCAGGGCAGGTGTTAGCTTTTGGAGATATTCGCGCTTAGCGCGAATATCTCCAAAAGTTGGTAATAGGAGATAGCGATGTTAGAGACTGTTTCCAGTCGCTAACATCTTGGCACGCCCACTTTGCATGTCATTAGTGATAACTATCACTGACATGCAAAGTGGGGCCCAAGATGGTCGCTATCTCCTACTAGCTGTCGCTAACTGGTGTTAGGGACAGCTAGGTAATAGGGAGATAATTGTATCTCCGCTTTCTTGGCTTTTAAAGCCAAAAATGCGGAGATAAACCCCCTTGATAATATGCCCCTATGGGCGTCATCCCCAAGGCCCCTGAAAGGGGACTCCAGGAAACATGCCTAAGGCAGTGGATGTTATGCATAGTCATTTAGCAGTACACTCTGGTTCAAATACACTGTAACACAGGTCAGCCTGTGCCACACCTTCCTTAATGCCACAATGACTGCAATTTTGCATCTAATGCAGGGACAGGGACTGGCTACCTAAAAATATTTGTCCGCTTTTTTGGGATACTTGAACAATGAAAAGTAGTTTATGTTTATTGATCAGTGAGACACACTTTAGCAAATGCGTGCTCCACATTTTTTTATCTCACTGCCTTCGGAATGTTATGTGTACTCTTATCACACTCTTTTCAGCTTTACCTGCGCGAGGTTTGGTTTACCTTGTGATTTGAAGTTCCCTATCAAGGGGCCATCGTGTGAATGGTGGTGAAATAGATCTCAAAGCCCTGGCTGACATCATCAAACAAGTGCTTATGGAGGTGCAGCACTTTAAAAGAGAACTGTTTTCCACTAGATGGCCCCTTCAAGATATCGAGGTAACGTTGAAGAAATCATTGCTATTGCCCTTTCCCAAACTAGCCACAAGATGGCATCTTAGCACAACAAATATCATTTGTGGTCTCCGTCCGTCTTCTAAGACCAGGATTTAAAGGCATAATTTGAAAATGAGGGGTGATGTGGACCAAAGTTCAACCAGGCAGCATTTGCTTACTTTATTCAATTAGTTACGTTAATTTGTTAAAGACAAATGCAGATTAACAATTTAAAGTTGGAAATAATATTGATGTTAAAAGCAATCATGGATTTTTCAGGTACGTTTTAGAAAAGGAGCTGAACAAGAGTTTTTTTATTTTCATTGTGTCATCATGATTTGGCTTTGAATTTGACCTGTCAGAAGGCTGGACATGCCATACTCGCACACTCGTGACGTTCTGGTTTTATTTTATAATCTTCTTACCCTCTCTGAGTGCAGCGCCTCGACACCCACGAGCAGGAGTGCGCTTTATAAATCTCAATGTCATTTCATACTGTTTGCCATTTTTCTCAGACCTTTTTAACAGCAACCCATTATGTTCGGTCCTTATTACTTTAATATGTAAATACTCTGTATTGAGTGCTACTTATTTTATGATTGCACCTCACGTTGATAGGTTAACCAGACAGATTGAAAATTTCGATTCTATTTTTCAAAGCAATCGTTGCGTATAATTCCTCTACAAAAATGAACGCTTGTAGTGGCGTGGGTCACAGGACTGACATACCGAATGTTCCACTGAAAAGAATACACCTGAAGGGGTAGCGTTATTGTGCACCTGGGCGTAGACTATGTTGGGTCTCCATATCGCGCAAAGGGCTGGGTATACAAAAATCTGATTTAGCACTGGAACAGTTTTTAGGTCTCGCCTTTACCATTCCGCAGGAATGGGGAGAATTCAAGTCGGCTATTTTCTCTTCAAACCAAAGGGCTTTCAGCCGCGGTTTTCTTGCAGTTCACGTGAATCACGTGATCAAACATGCACGAGCATTCACTCCCCTAGCAGCACTCCTCCCACACCAGCAACTACCCCCTCCCACACCAGCACCTCCCCTCTCTCTCCCCGCAAGCACAGCATTGCCCTTTCCCACACCAGCACCTCCCCCCTCCCACACCAGCACCTCCCCTCTCTCTCCACGCAATCACAGCCTTTCCCTAGCAGCACTCCTCCCACACCAGCACCTCCCCCCTCCCACACCAGCACCTTCCCTCTCTCTCCACGCAATCACAGCCTTTCCCTAGCAGCACTCCTCCCCCCTCCCACACCAGCACCTCCCCTCTCTCTCCACGCAATCACAGCCTTGCTGTCTGGTTATTTTATTCCTCTTCTTTCATTCAGCCATGATCTCACTCCTCCTACAACACCCCACCTATCCATGCTGCTCTCCTCCACCTCCACTTATTTTACTTCTGACCCCCAGGAGCCTTGCTCTTCTTCCTCTTGCCAGGCTCTTCTGACGTATCTGCCTCATCCTTGTCCTCTACTTCCAACTCTCCATTGAGGTGCGGAGGTTCTTCAAGCAGCGATTGATGCTGTTTCACTGCCGCCATGTTCAAGAGAGAGAGCCTAGGTCTGACCGGAACACTGTGGATCCTAAAACAACTGATTCAGGGGACCCGGATTTCCGCTCTAACATCACTCTATGATTCAGCCATCACCAGTCAAAGGGGATGCCGGGACAGCTGCACACAACATTACGGAGCGCTCATCTGTAAACATAGAAAACGGACTTCACCACTTTTTTTCCACCGAGGGCTCCTTATAGAAACACGTTAAAAATACCCAATTAAAAACAAATGACATCATATATTTTTACTGCAGCTCGTGAGAACCCATTTCAAAATGAGCTTTAAGTTTTCACGAGCAGCTGAGCTATACTATTTTCGATATGACAATCACATTGGAATATAGAGGCAAAATAGCTCAGATCGTAATAACCATGCACGTATTCTGACGCTTTTTTTAAGGGGCGTTTAGAGCCAACGAAATAGTTAAAGTATATTGTTGTTGTTCTTTCTACCTACGCCTCCACACTCACCAACCGACCCCCACTGCGCCTTGGATCCCAGCTGCGAAACTTTTTATGGCGTTCAGCCGCTGGCTGCATGATTTCTTCAGTCTAAGTGGAGTCACTTCAGATTGCAGTACGGATTATCAAACCATGTACTCATTTATTTTAATTATATATTTACTTAGACACTTAAGGTAAACAAATATGCCTGGGCGTCAGGAGCTTCGAAAACGGCAAACTGAAATCGAATTTTAGAACCAAAAGCTCAATTTAGCACTCTAATCTTACTTTTACGAGCAAAATGTTTCCACTTCAACACTTTATCTAAAGTCCTGGTCATCAGATTCATTGCCCGCTCCCATCACTAGATATTTTAAGCCACTTGGGCTCTATGCCATACTAATTGTTTGCAAGACATGAACACACTTGTATAGCGAGTTCACCATTCCTCCACGCTCACTCCCAGCCCCCCTTTGCGTATTCACCCCGACCGGCTGTGCATGCCTACTGGCTTTGTCACCATTCCTCCACGCTCACTCCCGCAACCCCCCCTCGCGCGTTTACCCCGACCGGCCGTGCATGCCTACTGGCTTTGTCACCATTCCTCCACGCTCACCCCCCCCCCTTTGCGTATTCACCCCGACCGTGTCACCATTCCTCCACGCTACCACCCACCCACCCCCCCCCCCTTGTGCGTTCACCCCGACCGGCCGTGCATGCCTATTGGCTTTGTCACCATTCCTCTATGCTCACTCCCACCCCTCCCTTGCGCGTTCACCCCGACCGGCCGTGCATGCCTACTGGCTTTGTCAACATTCCTCCACGCTCACTCCCGCAACCCCCCCTTAAGTGTTTACCCCGACCGGCCATGCATGCCTACTGGCTTTGTCACCATTCCTCCTCCCCCTCTCCAGCCAGCTTCCCCCAGGCCGTAGCAGCACTCCTCCTTACAACAGTCCTAGCATATCACCGGCATGTGAGGCAGGCTTGGCGCCAGCCGGTTAAACTGAGCATCGGATAATGAGGTGCCCTTTGCAGCCATTCTGCTGCTATCAAGCACCCATCCTGCCCTTGTTTGTCGCCATTTCCGCGATGACAAAGGCCGGTGTGGGTCCAGAACATTCTTGTGTTGCACCCCTTGCCGTTAAAAATTTAAACCGGGTTCGCATTACAAAGTCAAAGAACTCGCCTCACAACTTTTAAAGGTCAAGAATAAACTAACTAGCTTTCAGCCTACCTTCAGGGCCAATGTTAACTTCGAGATAATAAGAAGGCAAATAGTATTTTAAACGCATAAGCTAAACAAATGCATATTTTTGTCCGATGTTTACATACGAAACTGTTTTCAAAGTGGATTTTTTGTGTCGCTTGGTTTAAACGTATCACAAAAAATTGCCAGACCTGTAGCAACAAGTTGGCTTTAGGAGAACTACTACTTATATATAATATGTCGACGCCATGTTGTTTTAGTGAATCAAGAGATTCTAATCGCCGCACCTCTTATGAAATTTTTGCCAACTTTGTATGTACCAGCAAGTTGGCTAGCAATAGACCCTTAATGCATTTGAGCTTTGTGATAGTTTGTGAAAGGTTGATATTGCTATATGTTCTTTTGTATTCCCTTGTTTTCTAATCACGGGGTCGCCTCAGGTTGCAGAGAGTGCTTACGCCTAATCACACATCATGCAACGCCACTCACCAATGCAACGCCACTCAAACACACAACGCCACTCAAACACACAACGCCACTCAACAACACAACGCCACTCAACAACTCAACGACACTCAACAATGCAACGCCACACACACATGCAACGCCACACACACATGCAACGCCACTCGTACATGTAACGCCACTCGTACATGTAACGCCACTCGTACATGTAACGCCACTCGTACATGTAACGCCACTCGTACATGAAACGCCACTCAAACACGCAACGCAAATCACACATGCAACGCCACTCAACCACGCAACGCCACTCACACATGCAACGCCACTCAAACATGCAACGCCACTCAAACATGCAACGCCACTCACACAGGCAACGCCACTCACACATGCAACGCAACTCACTCAAAGCAACGCAACTCACTCACGCAACGCCACTCACACACGAAATGCCACTCATCCACGCAACACCACTCATCCACGCAACAACACTCATCCACGCAACACTACTCGCACACGCACGCAACACACACATGCAACGCCACTCACACATGACACGGAACTCACACATGCAACACCAATAAAAAATGCAACGCCACTCACACATGCAACGCCACTCACACATGCAACGCCACTCACACATGCAACGCCACTCACACATGCAACGCCACTCACACATGCAACGCCACTCACACAGGCAACGCCACTCACACAGGCAACGCCACTCACACACGCAACGCCACTCACACACGCAACGCCACTCACGTTGCCAATAGGTATCGCAGTAGGAAAGTTGGAGCCATTACAATTGCAAATAACAATGCCTTTTATTTTTTTATCAATTTTAAAACATAAAGGGCTTTGTCATTTACAAAACCAATAGCTCCAACTTTCCTACTGCGAGACCTATTGGCAACGCCAGTGCTTGTTCTATTCATGTGTCGTGACAGGATGCGGTGTTATTTTTAACATTTAGAAAGCGTATGGCTACCCAAACAAGGTTCCCCAGCTCTATGCGGACCAAAAACATACCGCAAAAAGCTCAAAAAGAAAAGTTGAAAGAGCCATAATTTGAGTTGCGTACGAAAGCAGTTGTCCGTTGGCCAGTCCCTCAACCGAGAAGGGAGAGGGAATTCCACAGTTTCGGAGTCGGATATTTAAAAGAGCGCCAACTAGAATTGGCCCAGTTATAACATTGAACCTGAGACTGATGGTGATGAGAAGAGCAGAGTGCTGTGGTAGGCCAATATGATAACATCAATCGGCAGATCTACTGGACCCGAATCAGTGAGGGCTACATAAGCAAAACAAAGCGTTTTCAAGGGAATGTGCCGACCAACTGGGAGCCAGAGGAGTTCCCTAAGTTGGGCAGAAATATGGAATGCTTGGGCAGACGCCCCAGACGACGGACTGTGGTATTCTCAATCAATTAATCAGAACATTTGTAAAGCGCACTACTCACCCGTGAGGGTCTCAAGGTTCGGCCGGGGGAGAGGGGGGCGGGGGAATTCTGCTACTGCTCGAATAGCCAGGTCTTGAGATCGGGAGGGTGTTCCAGGTTATGGCAGCGAGGTGGGAGAACGAACTGCCGCCGAAAGTCGCTCTTTTGATGCGGGGGACTGTGGCGAGGTCGGCGGAGCGGAGCTGGCGGTTGAGGGTGTAGAAGCTGAGTTGTCTGCTGAGGTATGCTGGTCCGGTATTGTGGAGTGCTTTGTGTGCGTAGGTGAGGACCTTAAAGGTGATCCTTTTGTTGACGGGGAGCCAGTGCAGGTCTTTTAGGTGGGGTGTGATGTGGCTGCTGCGAGGGATGTCGAGGATCAGGCGTGCAGAGGCGTTTTGAATGCGTTGAAGTTGTTTCAGGAGTTTGGCCACGGCTCCAGCGTATACGGCATTTCCGTAGTCCAGCCTTCTGCTGACAAGGGCTTGGGTGACCGTTCTTCTTGTTTCAGTGGGGATCCACCTGTAGATCCTTCGGAGGGTGTTGAAACAGGAGGACGAGACGGTGTTGACCTGCTTTGTCATGGAGAGAGTAGAGTCGAGGATGAATCCCAGGTTGTGTGCATGGTCGGTGGGTGTTGGGGCTGTTCCCAGTGCGGTCGGTTACCATGAGTCGCCCTAGGCCGCGGGAGTGGATCCGAGGTTGAGGACTTCCATCTTGTCCGAGTTTAGCTTCAGTCGGCTGTTCTTCATCCACTCGGCGACGGCTTTCATCCCTTCATGGAGGTTGGTTTTGGCGGTGAGGGGGTCCTGCGGTATTCTGATTGATTTGTAATCGATTGAGAAGCGCTTTATTAATTCCCAGCTACAGTACATTTCCGTGATCCAAGCGAGAAATGATCACAGCCTAAGGAGACCGAGACAACATACTGCCGCCATGTTGATCTCACAATCACCCTTAAATTGATTGTTAATCCAAATGCCCAGGTTTTTAATCACGGATGTAGAGCCGGTACCGAGCTTACATCACTTGGCCACTATTGGGGCCTCCAGAAACTTGTCTGATTTCCGACCATCAGATTTTCGATTTTGGTTCCATTAGTTTCAGATAATTGCTGTTCATCCACTTGTCCATATATCTGAAGCAGCTCTTAAATTGAGAAGGACCATTGCCAGAATTGGAACAAACTGATGATGGTCTGGGTGTCATCAGTGTAGGAAACTATAGAAGAACCAGAAGCTTCCACTATGTCCGCCAGAGAACGAACATATACGCTAAAAGGGTAGTGCTCAGAGACGACCCTGCGGACGCATTGACGAATCATCCACACACATGAAGCAAAAGGTTCAGAGGACACCTGGAATGAGCGATCACCTAGGAAGGAGACAAACCAACACAGAACTAAGCCCTGTTATCTCCTGAGTAGCACCCACTGGGACACTTGTCAATGGCTGCACTGGGGTCCATAAGGATCCAGGTCACAATCCTACCCTGATCTGGGCTGGCTTTAAGTCCATCAGTCACCTTGAGTAGAGCAAACTCAGTGCAATGGCCTGGGCGAAAACCTGGTTGAGAAGCATGCAGATGACTATAGTGGTATTTATATGTTTTGCAAGAATTTTTACTAAGAATGGAAGTAGAGAAATCGGGCGAAATTTTTCAAGTTTAAAGGGATCAAGCGTAGGTTTCTTCAATAATGGAAGAACCATAGCATGCTTCTAGGCCTGAGGGACTGTAGCAATGGTCATAGATACGTTCCAAAGCAGCTCGAGAAATGCAGGAAATAAAACAGAACTCACCTTCTTTAATATCCACTGGTGAGACGGGTCAAGTGGGGAACCAGATTTAATGGACATAGCTGAAGGTTCTATTTGACTGAGTCCAGAAAAGAAAATGGTAGGCTCCTGTGCAAAAACATTCACACAAACAAT
Source organism: Lissotriton vulgaris (assembly GCF_964263255.1). Taxonomy (NCBI): domain Eukaryota; kingdom Metazoa; phylum Chordata; class Amphibia; order Caudata; family Salamandridae; genus Lissotriton; species Lissotriton vulgaris. Next base: position 754,216,286 of record NC_141691.1, read on the forward strand.
CTCAGGAAAGTCCTTGCAAAGATTGTCTTTAAAGGACAAATATGTCAGTCATGTAAAAAAAATATATATGCTAGTTCGTTGCATTCATCATCCGAAAGAGGGACTCGTAGATTGATGGGCTGGATCCATAAAGGACTTGACAACGAGGAACATTTCCTTACCTGACTTTTTGGAATTGTCAATTTTCTCAGCATAATAAGCAACTCTTGCTGACTTGATAGATTGGTGATACTCTTTGCTAGCCTTTTTATAAGTTAGATTTTCAGATTTCAGATTTTTTATTAAATTAGCACAGTTAATTAAAACCATTGCAATAAAATGTCTCCATCAAATTCGTAACACATATTTCTAACAAGGCAGTCTTATAATTACTGTTTTAAACACAGTACAAGCTTCAAAATCAAAGATCAAATTAGCCTTATGGCTCAATTTGGTGAAGAGACACTAGGGCAAAGTGCACAGTTTGTGATGAGTTTTTCAGAAGGAGGGACCGGTTGGGCAGAGGCAGGAGAGAAAGAGAGCAGGTTGTCCAAGAGTCTCGCATATTTTGCGGACCTTGCAAGCGCTTGAATATCTAAGCAAGTAAAACAGAGAGCAGATGCCTCCCAACATGTGATGATGCCCCTTTTTAGACATAAGGGTTTTAGGAGAAGTTGTCTAGGAGCGTCAAGAGCGGGACAACAGCACAGGAGATGCAGCCAAGATTCAGACCTGTAATTGCACAGCCTACAAGCCCCTTTCTCATCAGTAGGAGCCCATCGGTTGAAGGCAGTGGATAGCAGACCTAGAAGGCGCATAATCATTATATTTTTGCGGGCCACTGTGTTCAGGCTCTCAAAAATGTAAAATTGTGGTACCCCAGGGAGGTATGAATCGTTCAAGGGGAGCAGGATAGTTGACGTTTTTAAGACCTGAATGGCCATCTGATAGGAGATTTGTCTGACCTGCTTGTTGATAACCCTTTCCAGACTGTGTATGGAATATAATCTGCAACATGTAGTATGTAGCATTCTTATGGCTTTTACAATTTGACGGTTCCATGGATTCCCAGAGCTGGCAAGAGTTACTTTTAACCCGGCTTTAAGCGTATTATCTGCGGCTTTTAGTGCCTGTATGTAGTACTTCAGGGTATAAGTCCCCTTTGCAGCCAAATCATAGGATCTATGCCAGATTTATTGGAGAAGCTTAAATCTTTTCTTAAGATCTAAAAGACTTTGACTAAACCATGGAGCAGGAGAACATGTAGATCTGGGGACACAAGAAAGCAACAGGGTCTAATCTAAGGCACACTGTACTGAAAAATTGACCTTCTTGTCAAGTAACACTACTAAGTCCTCCCTGCATGAAGCAGGGCTGATGTGTCTCGCAAAAAGAGACATCTCAAATTTAGCCCCGGGGCTCAATTGCAACATCAGTGCTAAAAAGGGCGAGGACTGTGCTTAATAAAAATATTAAAAACGGTAAAATAATGGTCAGTTCAGAAAACAGAAACGTGGACTGCACAGAGAGCATTGATAGACTGGAGAAGACAGGGCCCTGCGTATGACCTGCTTTGTGAGTAAAACTGAAGAGCCTCCAGAATCTGAAAAAGATTACCAGCCGTGGTATCTCTTGGGTCTTCAAAATGAACTTTAAAATCTCTCACTAGGGTGAACGTGGCATATTTCATAACAAAATGGGAGATACTGTCTGCCAATTGAGCACAGGAGATGGCTCTAAATCAACTGGAGAGACCTGAGAAGAACTCAATACCTTCAAAATCCGAGACCTGAAGGGGTGCCATATGACAAGTATAGTGAGGCTTATAAATAATGGAATCTCCACCACCATGTCTATTTAAGCAGCAATGTCTAGCAATAAAAATGCTAGCTAGAAGGACTAGTGCTATTTCCAGTGTGGAATGTGGATTAAGTTATGTCTCAGTTAAAAAAACAAGAGAGTCCAAACTGAGTTCTAAGATCAAAGATCTCCAATGTGTGTTTGGGCAGGGAGTGACAATTTACACTAGCAAAATGAAAGGTACTAGATCAAATATTAGTTGGAAAAATACCTGGCTGATTGTTAAACTTAACACTGGGTAGAAACTGAAACATGCAATGAGCACAGACCTTGAAAATATCCAATAGCTTAAAGCTATGATTACAACAGGCTTCTTCAGTAGGGTGCCACTCCAACAGCTGCTCTTTGTCATACTGCACATGGGCACTGATTTGAGCAGGGGTCCTGGCCCCTGGTCCTGTTCGGATGAAAGCGAGCAACAGGATAAATCATTTATGGCATGCTGTAGCATTCTTTTACTTCATTGTATAGTAATGAGTAAAGATACTGATGCATGAATGAAAATGTGTGTGCCAGGGCAGGTGCCACCACACTCATGCAATGGGCAAACACCACTATCACAAATGCAAGCCATGTACTATCCGTGAAAAAATCCCACTTTATGCATGGCCACCCCCATTTTTTGCTCAATTTTATTGCTGTTGTTTTACACACTGCACTGTGGGCCAAAGCTGCCCGGTGAACGTGATCTGACCGCTAAAACATGTCAAAATCCCAGATTGGCATATCTAACTCTCCTATAAGGTCATAGCATATGGTGTAGAAACTAAACTGTACCCATGGCATGGAAAACATGGCTTAGGGCCTACCAATGTAGCTTGACTGCTGCAGATTACACCTGCAGTCTGTCCTCTCAAAGTAACAATTTTGACTGGGGGACAACCTCCTTTTGAATAATTTCAAGTAACCTTGAAGTAGGCCTTGTAGCTCAAAAGTTAGGGTCCCTAATATTTAAAAGTGGGACATGTAGAAATAAATGCTGGCATGTCCCTACAGCAGCAAGGCCCCAAAAGTTATTTTCACTGTGTAAGGCTCTGTCTGCCTTGTGAGGATAAGAAGAGTGCAAATTAATCAATTCATTTTTTGGTTTGGGTTTGGGACAAGCAAGAGAACTGGTTCAACCACTATTTTAATCTTTACTAAAAGATCAATTCAATGGCAAAGCAGGATTATTAATACATATTTAGAAAATATACTTTTATAAAGTTTTTCAACCTAAAGCTCCTGAAGTCTAATTTACATTAGTCTGCCATCAGCTACCCATGCTAGTGCTTGACATTAAAGAGGTGTGAAAACTGCTTCCAGTGCAGGACAATTGCTTATGCCTGGTGGACAGGATGGGCTGTGGTAAGGTATGGGCCACCTATGAGCCTGGGAAAAGTGGATAGAGGGTAGAGGATTTTAATTTACTTCAAAGGGGCAAGGGTGGGGACTGCCCATTCACAGTTAAGGGCAAAGGGAAAGCTGCGGAATGCAAGGCATTTAACCTTTAGGCCCTCTGTAGACAATTAGGCACCAGCCAAGTGAAAGCGGGAGCTGGTCCCAGAAATAGTTTGGTGCAATTGAAGAAGAGAGGACTACCCATTTCCCTCAATTCACAGATGACTGACCCAGAGGTTCCTTCCAGGGGATTGTGCCATTATGGATTACCTTTAGAAGTATGCACTCTGGATAGTTTTCAGTAAGGCATGAAGGATGGGGTGTAAGAGTGAGAAGGGTTGCCCCAGAGAACTTTTTCCACAATAGTCAGACAGTGCCCAGGAGTCCCCACTATCCACTGGCTACTAAACTGTACAAAAATGGATTTCACCACCAGCTACTCAAAACACTTGCCGGACTTACTGAAGAAGAGAAGATGACTGAACCTGCAGTCTGAAACCTGTAGGGATGCCTGAAGAGTTGGACCCACTACAACTTAAACTGAGGACAAAGAAGTGGACTCCAAGGGTAAGTTGGCTAACCTCTTGTGTAGCAGGGACACAACAAGCTATAAAAGGCCTTTTCTTGAAGTGCAGAGCTGATCAGTAGCAATTGGGCTGGACTCTGCTGGTGGCCTTGGCTGGAGTGAGTCCTGGCTTCTAAGTGATGTTCCTGTCGTCCTAGAAACCTTAGAAGTGGCTAAGAGGAACTGCTCTCCATAGTATCAGAGAAGTTCAGACTTAAATTGTTTAAATTTCCTAGACATCCTGTGCGTCAGTTGGACATCAAGTCATAGGTGAACAATTTTGATGCAACTTTGTCGTGTACAGTTTCAGGCTTTTCATGCTGGAGGGTTTTGAGCTCCATTAAGAAGACTAAGGGCCTGATTTGGAGTTTGGCAGAGAGGGTACTCCGTCACGATTGCAAAAGAGCATCCTGTCCACCAAAACCACTGTCCGCCCACCTCATGTAGAGTTGGGAGAACCTATACGTTTTAGAGTTGGAGAGAATGTAGCCTTACGGCTAAAGCAGTGGACGTAGAAGTTGAGGAATCGAGTTTGAGTCTCGGCAACGACGCTCACCATTTTGTAATTCTGGGCAAATCACTTAATCTCCCCATGCCTAACATAAATGAATATGTCCTTGTGTTACAAAACTGGTGCTATGTAAAGCACTCTGATACCCGATAGGGGGTCTAGTATGCGCTATATAAAACTCTAAAAAATAAAAAATAAAGAATTTCATTGACAAAGACTTGGTTGGCTCTGTCCAAGGAATACCTCTTCCGATGACCCAACACAGTTGGGGTAATCGGAGGACGAATTGTACACCATCTGCCCTATTATGGGTGGACGTTGTAAAGTCTTTTTTTCCTGTCTATTACCACCAGCAAAAACCTGGCAGTAAGAGACAGGGAAAAAACAATAATGACAACCACACCCTCGGACATAACCCCCCCTGGGTGTGGAGGCCATTCTTTTTTGTTTTTCAAAAACAAACTCCCGCTCTGTAATTTTCTTTTGGAAAAACAAAAAACTTTTGAGAAGTCTGATGGCCAGCTATCATGGCGGATGACAACCTTTTACTATATTTACAGGAATTGTCATGATGGCGGTTCCTATGGATGTAGGGAGTTGTTCACTGGGTTGGGGAAAACTCTATATTTGGCAGCAGGAGCTCCCTTGGGATGGCCGGGGTAGTCTCCTTCACCATCCTAATGGAGTAAACTTCATCTGAAAAACTGTAAATCAGGCCCAAAGTTCAAAGGTAGAAATGTTGACTGGGAGAAAGCATGCAAAGCATTCGCCAAACAAGAGGACTTTGTCGGCCTCAAAATTTGAATTTCTCCAACTTTAAGCTTTTTCCACCAAACTCCACATCTTCAGCGAGACCTCACCTAACGGCTATCTGGCTTCAGGAAAACTACAGCAGATACAGCCTACAACTTTGCCCTACTGGAGGATTTCAAATTCCATTTCAGAGATAAAGACAGAAGGTAAAATCTTTGTACAGGAAGAACACGTTGCTGTATCCAACTGCTCCCATCCTGTCTACCTTAAATCATTCCCAGGTCATGGTCAATTACAAACAGTGACTATTGATAGGCGCTTTACTTTTCTTAGCACTTTTTTCCTCCGATCTGTACCTTAGTTTCCCTTTATTAGATTCTTGGCGTTTTGGAGACATTTCGTTTTTTAGAATTTCCTGTATCATTAGAAATTGAAGTGATATTTTTATTGTGTTGTGTTTTTGACATTTTAAATATTTTGTTACTTCGAAATGCTTTACGCGTTTTCTCTAAGTTAAGCCTTTATACTCTATTCCATAGCTACCAAGGGCTGTCCTCAGGTTTAAATTACAGAAACCTTTGTCTAGACCTAACAGGGTAGCGACTGTATTACTTCTAGTGCACTCCCTTCCACCACAAATACCAATTCATTTTCTTACGCTATCATTAACATTGCACAAATTAAAGACTTACTAGCAAATAACACTAACCTACCCTACTCTGTAGCTATCCATTGATAAGCAATATATTTGCAATTTGTAATATTTATGCATGCCTAGCATGATGGGTTTTGTCATGCAGCAGTGAACCACACTACCAAGTATGAGGAAATTCCATTAGAACCCTGGATTGATCAGTGATCTAGATCAAATTAGTGATGCCCATTAGAACTGAACCATTAGAACGGTGGCATTTTATTCACATGCCAATGGCCCACATTAATTGAGTTCCACAAAGACAATTATTAAGGTTTGGATATATTTATCAAGGGTTTGTATTTCACACTCCCTTTCTATGCATGGCAGGTTCTCAGTTTCACCTGTCAGACTAGCTCTGGAAACCACTCTGAATAGCAAGAATGGACTATGAATTGTCTTTCATATGGCCTAAAATTTTGTTTTGAAAGAGGAGATGCCACCAAATGCTTGCATACACTCAATTATAAAGTTCATACAAGAAAATGCACTCAAATCTCTCCTCAGTATTTCCAATTCCTCCGTCAGCCTAAGAACCTTCACCAACGACCCCAAAATGGCAGTTCTTGGTTCAGCAGCCTTCAGATTAGTTAACTCAACACTGAAGAAACTGTATTGAACCCCCTCCTCCAAACCAGCATCATATTCAAGACCAGCTGCATCACATAAAAGTCAACCTCTAAAGGCACTCACCTCATCTGGAGGACACAGCCAAAGCTGGAGTTGAGGCACAGCCAAACTGAAATGAAGAAGTACAGAAAGAAGAGACCAGAAGGCAAGCTTTCTTCAACTTTGCTCCCAGGGGCTTCATTTATGAAAAGTGTTGCATCGCTGGGGGAAATCAGCAAAGCAGCACTTTTTAGTGCTTCGTCCTGGCGACACCTTGGATGCACTGTATTTACTGTACTGCACTCCATGTTGCAAGGATTTACAAATATGTCAGGAATTCTGACGTATCTGTAGGCGCAAAAGTGATGCATCGCTGGGGTGTGTTTGAAAACAGACGCACCTCCAGCAATGTGTCCTTTCACATGGAGCAAGCCCCATGTGAAAGGGCCTGCGTCACCCTCATGCCTGCTATGAGGCAGGCGTAAGGTTTTGACGCAGTGGTGTCATAGAAGCGGCGCAGTGAAATCTGATAGATTTCACTAAGCCACTTCTACGAGGCTTTCTTGCGGGGGAACACCCACAATCCATACATTATACCTGACGCAGGTATAATGTAGTGTAGGAGTTTACAAAGTGACGCGTCTGCCTACATGTGTCGCTTTGTAAACATGGCGTGATGTGGCGCATAATTTACGCCACTACTGTGTCAACAAAGTGACAGACCGGCGGCTTAAAATTGACTCAAGTTGCTCATATATAAGCATATTAATCAAACCAACCTGATCCTAATCTGAATAGGCAATATATTCCTTATCATCCTCTGTTGACTGGTGTGTGTGGTTATATTTAGCCTTACACCCATTTTACAAGTCACAACAGGGTGTGCCTAACTTTTTGTAAAATATCCTCATAAACTCTCTGTGTACCTCCTCATGTGTGTCTACATTACATTCTCTCAATCAGGCTTGTACAGGTCCATGCAGAAAGAGATAAAACAAGTAAGGAAAAAATGTGTGGATGGCAGGAAGGAACCTCACGGGAGCAACCACCAGGGAACTACTAACAGGTTGTCGTCAGTGTGTTCCACTTCTCATCATTGGCTTCTTCCCACCAAAAATAAACAAACTTACAAAGTAGGAAAAATGTGAAAGTAAATCCTAAACAACTCAAAAGTGTGTATCCCTATCACACTCATGTGCATCTACCCCCTGGGTGTCAACACCGCTAGTCAGTGTGGTACCCTATTCTAAAATGGAGTCAGATATCCCTGGCTATTTGAATCACTTTATTCCATGTTGGGTATCTACTCCCATTAAAACCAAAACTCTACAGTTGAGCTTCGTTTAGAAATATATGAAGCCAACATGTTTCATTGCCTGTCTGAGTTGGTCGGCAACTTCTTCAGGGCTGGGGGTGTTTTCTTTGCCACACAATACTGGACACTGCCAGCAATCAGATCTTCGTGACGGTGCCTACCGGCATACCTGGGGTTCTCCGTACACCCTTATGCTTTACTGGTCTCACTTCACGTAAAGTGGTCGCTTTTCGTCAACCGTCCGTGGCTTCGGTCTCTGTCTCTGTTTGGGCTCCCGTTCCCGTGGCTCAATGTTTTACGCAAGAACGCATTTCACGCTAAAAAAAGTGCAAGAAACAAAAGCAATGGGAATATCATCCACTCGTCTTCTGCTGTTTCTGTGCATTTGGTTTGTTCGCTGTAAATTTGCACTGCGAATTGTACATAATTATGGAAAGTAAAGTGATTTCAGAAATTTCGTATAACAAGCATAACACAAAATCCCTGAAATTGCATAAATGACATCAGCATAATTTAAATTTTCCAAAGACCTAATCAGAACACCATCTCCCTCTTGGGATTCAGAATTGGTTTGATCCATCACCTTAATGAGCAGAACCACCCATTGTGATCGGAAGCCCCTATTAACTTGCTCCTAAATCGGATCTTGGGCTCATGTCTTCTTTTCACTGTTCCCATACCCACCAGATAGGTTTACACTATAAAATAGCAATGCAAGCATTCATAAACACCACACTACCATGAATCATTCGAGCACCTCCATACAGGCTCCTACTGTATCTCTTTGTAGCATAGGATATTTATAAACTTCGATCAGCAATGTTGGTCCCAGGAAACCTCAACTTGTAGAGTAGGGATATCAGAGAGGAAGCCAATCTGAACACAGCCTGGGACTTTTTGCACACTGGCTAAACTCCCTGACCTTTCTAGGATATATACCACACTCAGAAAACGTGACCTGAACAAACATTTTTCTTTAGTGGATTTAACCCCTTCGCCACAGGGCAAATTCCGCTGCGGTGCGAGGTGGGAGGGGCCGGGCGTGGCGCTCGGGTACTCAGAATGGCTCCTGGCCGTCATGAGCCACAGTAGGTGTGTGCTCATGATGGCCGGGTGTCGTCCGAACTCCGTCAACTGATTAATTTTCCCGCACAGGCGGGGAATTAATCGCGCATGGGTGGAGCAGCAACGTTCAGACGGCTCTCAGCCGTCATGAGCACACGCCTACTGTGACTCATGATGGCCGGGAGCTGTCCTGAGCATGGAAGGAGTTCACTGGGCCAGTTCTCTAAGGTTCTGAAAACTTGACTATTCTCATGGGCTTTCTCCCAGGCATCATCTTCTTCTTGTTAATCTAGGGCTAAGCAACCCATTTGAATGAATGCTCTACAAACTATCTTAACCTAACATAACATCCTTTTCTCTAGTCCTAAAGTATAGGCACATTAGGAATTTGAAACAGGCATAGACTACGATATTTATAAGCACTTAATGGCTGTAAATGCCATTAGCTTAAACCGTAAGAGTGCGCCAGTGGGTGCACTGCACTGTGTGCAAAGCAATAAAGCCCATATGTATCTTATTTTTCGCCTTACCCTTGCGAGGGGGCGAAAGGGCGATGCAACACCAAAGTCAGATTTATCAAGCAAGGCCACTTGCTTGGCCCTGCATGCCTTGATAAATCTGGAGTAACGCAAAGTAGTGCAAATCACTTTTTTACGTTACTCTGTCCAGGGAAGCGTTCCCATGGGTGGAGTGTGGGTGTTCCCATGCATTTTGGGTCATACTCAGATTTACCATTAGTGGTAGAACTGTGAATGGCCCAAAATGTTACGCCTCCCCAGGGGAGGCGTAACGAGGAGAAATATACTTTTTTCTCCTCCGTTTTTCCTCCTTCTATGTGTGCTGCATTCAGCACACATAGAAAGAGGAAAATGCCTCTGATGATTGTTCTTGTGCAGGAAGGTGTCCCTCCCGGCACAAAAACAATCCTGCTTAAAACGTGCCAGCAACGACTCTAGCAGCCAAAAGTGCACAAGGGAAAGGAAAGACAGCAATGCGCCACATGATGTTAAATAAGGCGCGTTCCTGCCCATTCCCTTTCATGCAGCGCAGCAAGTGCAGATAAATATGCCCCAAAAGTAGAGCAGCAAGGACACACGTTAAGAGGGCTTGTGATAGAGGAGTGCACCAGTAAATATGAAGCAAGTGCAGTGGCTGGAGGAAGGCTCTTGTGTTGACTATATATAACATAGCAAAGATAGAACTGCCTCCCAATCACCTGGCCACCAGACTACTCGGCGTTTATAGTATCTTTCTGCCGCTTACCTACCGACATGTTATTTCAAACGAGTCCTCACATGTACTGGGCAGTTCGCTGCTGACATAATGTTACAAACGAGTCTTTCCTGTGAACCACAGCTTCCTGTGTTTGGGGCTGTTCCTTATTTTCGATGTGCTTAGCCAAAGACATCTACTGCACCAATAAAGTTATTATTGACGAAATTAAACTGGTGTCGGATGCATGCAGGAATTGAACACAATTTTTCTGGCCATTTTGTAACTGACTGAACTTACAAATAAAAAGCTGATTGTACAAAACGACTAATAACTGGAATTGGCAGCTTCTCTACGACTATCTTCTATATTTGCGGTGCTATCTGCTGTATTAGGTATTTCTTGTGTTCAATTCGGAGGGGACATGGCCTCCCAGTTCAGAGTGAACTGTTCCCAATAGAGATGGACCTGTGATAAGCGTGGCTCAAATCCACTGGAGTGACTTACAGCACTCACCTATAATTACCTTATAGGAAGTCAGCCGGACAGTGGAGAAGTATAACAAAAGTCTTTATTAGGCCAAACAACACTCATATGAGAGGGCCCTGTCCGACCTCACTCCTAGGAGTGCGAACGAGAGGACTGACTCTCTGCATCACAGCAATACATTATAATGCAATACAGTAAATGGGGTACGCCCCTTGTGGAAAGTTACCGAGCCTCAAGTTAGTGGACAATGCTCTCATACAGCAGGCATCTGCACCTGCAAGGGATACATTATTATCTCTGCTCAAGGCCAGGGAGCCAGGCTTCGGCGTCTCTGGGCATGAGAACATTACTGATAACGAAACTTGCTAGTTTCGACCACAGTAAGCCGAGAAACGAAAACTGCTGTCTTAGTATATTTCTGTATTCCTGCGGGAGGGGCATGAGCGAGCAGAGCCCGCAGGCACAGAGAGTTACACAAAATGGTGGCACACAGGCTAAGCTAAGAAGCTAATATGGTCACGCATACATTTGAATATAAGCAATAAGTAAAAATATGTATTCAGCATAGGTGTATATACGAAATGCATTAGTTAGTCATATGATGCTAACTCACACGTCATCATAGGGTAATCAGAGCATCGAAAAGTGAATTCTATCAGACCCTCCTTTTAGCATCATTGGCTAACTATAGCCTCATTTATTTGCCAAAGGTAGTGCCGACATCCATTCTAGGGGCAGGACTTTACTACTTCAGTCTAGAACATCTTCTGCAATAAACATTAACCAACTTGCATCAGCAGGAATTTCAGTAATCATAGAAGTCGTATATTGACCTGGTAACTTCTTTTTCGGACGAATATTTGCAGCACACATTGAACAACATGGAGGAAGGCAATGTATGCAAAGGCAGCATGACAGTATTACACTAACCACTCCAACCAAACCCATCAGTATTTTCCAGCCCCAGGAAGAAAAGGCACCCCAGAGCCACCCTTGGAGAGACCAAGTTCCATTATCTTGGTGCAGTTCAGTCGCTAATCTATGCAATTTTTGCACTGCCAAGTTAACAGTCGGGGCGGAGTCAGGGATATAAACGCAGCAAGAAGTCCCGATGACGCGGCAGGCCCCGCCCCTATCAGCTAGTATGACGTCAAGGACCATCCTATTCTGGATCGTAAATAATCTCATAGCCTGAACCTCAACAGAGATGTTAGTCGTAATGTCAGCCTCAACCAGAACCACCTTTTCCATTACCCTAGAGAGTCGTCTGATAGCTCTACTATTGAATATAGGACCCCAGAAAGGAAGCAGACCCTTAGAAAAATCAGTCCATTGCTGATACGAGGTATCTGTCTGATCAACGTCCTCTACCTGAAGGTCCCTCCTTTTACGCTGCCCCTGCGGCTGCTCTGGAGTATTGGGGAATCGTCGATGAGTTCTGTGGTAATCAGAGGGAGCCATATACACGGGAGGAATCAGATAAGCCAGGTAGCACACCCCACCCCAACCCTCGGGCAACCATAAGTATCCATTTTCACCGCATACAAAATAGACACTGGGTGGGGCAATCAATGAGGGGCTAACGGGCAGGCGTATTGAAGCAGTCACGTTACAAGAGCTATTTCCAACCTTGATGGGACCCCTTCCCTCTATACAGAAAAATGGAGGAGGACCCACCACAGCCAAGGGTATCAAACTTTTGGAGCTGTCGTTACTCCTAGGGGGATGCCTATAAGACAAGGTGGCGTTCAGTTTCATAAAACTATCCCTTAGCCTATCAGTATCATTTGGTGTCAAGAAGCGACCCAACTTTTTCTCACATGTCTGTATAAAAGTCTGGTCAAAACGTCCGTCAGTGTATATCCGTCCAAGGGAAGCTGAAGGCAAAGGTCGCACTCGCATTGTCATTGTCCACCCCCTATTCTGTAGTCGGGGTGTGAGGGAATCTGGCTGTTGGAAATATTTAACTAGACCTATAAGGGTGTACCATCCCACACAACTATTTACCGGAGTCAAAGGAAGAGCAAGGAATCTATCTTTCTTATAGGCTGCAGAGGGCAAAAGCCCACAAACCCAGCAATCTGTCATGTTGGTAGTGGCATGTGCATGATGCAGTGTTTTAATAAAAACATTATCTTTATAATTTGCACGTATCATTCTTTCACCATATTCAACAGTTAACATTGCATGTTCCGGAACAGCAGTAGGTGTGGGTGCAAATGTGTGCACAGGATAGTATTTATCAACGAAAAACAGTATGCCAAGAGTCACCAAAAAGGCAATTAAAAATATAATTAGCACTCCAATTTTCCCTTTTCGGGAAAGGGCCAACCAGGGGGAATCAGGCTCACGTCTCGGGGGGGCTGCAAAAGGCAGCTCCTCATCAGTAATTGGCCGCCCAAAGGGATACATTCTGTATACTTATCAACACCAAAATCAAAAATAAAAATAAAAATCACACTACTACTAAAAAATAGTCCCAGACAATCCTCAACCGGCCAGAGGGGTTCTTCAACCCTTAAAAAGGGATCTTCTCCCTGTGTCCTTCAAAGCCTCACAGGCAGGCTTTTACCGTTCATACCTACTCCCACGTCGCTCATCAATACTTTGAAATAAGGGAAGCACTTAATTCGGGCCCCGCACCACGCTTTCAGTCTCAGAGAACACAATCTTCAGCTAAACACCAGGGCTCTTACAAGTCCATCCCTACCACTAAATCTTCTTTTTCAAAATGTCCACTAAGCCCTTCTTCCAGTATTTAGTCCATCATATTCCAGCACTGTACTTATTTTCTTCGGGGCCGGAAATTATAACGAGTGCTCCCTGGCACTTCGGGGTCGGAGAACAAAGCAGGTGTCTCCGTGGCAGATGCTGAACTTTCCGGTATCTCTTTGCTAGCAACAAGAGGAGTTGTAGAGCTCACAGAATTTTCAATGCCGCTTCGCTCTTCTCCAATCAGTGAAGCATCCGAGAAAGGAACATACCTCGGGATATGTTCACACTCTTGGTCAGCGATGCCGTCTTGCACCCATTGATCATAGGGCAACGGGAGCGGGACCCTCTTCACATGAGAGGCATGGGTCCACGCCTTTCTGCCGTCGATCCGCAGCGCCGTGCGCGTGGTGAGGAGCACCTGACGAGGCTCTGACCACCTTGGCTCCAAGCAAGACTTCCGCTGGTATCGTCGCACCACGACCCAATCCCCTGGGTGGATGGTGTGTCCGGGCCCCTCCGGCAACGGCTTCAGAGTGTCTGCTACCTGCTGATGAATAGAACGAAGATCTTTAGTCAAAGCATACAGATAATCTGTCAACAGAGGATAAGGAACTTCTGAGAAACATTTAGGTCGGGGCACTCCCCAGATATTGGCCGGGCGGCCAAATACCACCTCGTGCGGGGAGACGCCCATTTTTGCATTTACAGTGACTCTTGTGGAAAGCAAAGCTAAGGGAAGTGCATCTGGCCAACGGAGACCTGTACTCTCACATATTTTGGCCATTTTTAACTTCAGCGTGCCGTTAAACCGTTCCACCAGTCCTGCTGCCTGAGGATGCAAGGCTGAGTGGAACTTCTGGGTGATGTGTAGACCTTTGCATATGTTCTTCACTAATTCAGCATTAAAGGACGTGCCATTATCACTCCAGATCACCCTAGGTAATCCGAAGCTGGAGAAATACTCCTTTATCAACATTTTTGCAGTAGACATAGCCGTGCAGTCCTTAGTTGGGAACGCCTCCACCCACCTACTAAAGGCGCATACAACTACAAGGACGTACTTCAAGTTGTTGACTCTTTCCATTTCGATGTAATCCATCTGAATCACCTCAAAAGGGAAAGAGGGGGGTGCAAAATTTCCCACTGGGACAGGGGTACCCTTTCCAGGATTGTGTCTCAAACACACCATACATTGACGAACCAAATTGGTGGCCATCTTAGAGATGTTTTTATTGCTCCACACCGGGTCCAATAGTTTGCAGATACCCTTCGCACTCACATGGGCAGGCCCGTGTGCCATTGTCACTACTGGGAGTACATACGCATTCGGTAACATCCATCGTCTCTTGTCTGTCACATCTGTCCAACATTCATCCGCATCCAGTCGTCCCTGCCCATCCTTCCATGTTCTCAATTCCTCATCCGTCGCCTTGCCCTGTATGTTCTTGACACTCTGTACCGTGTCTGCGAACATATAATTATCTGGGACCCATCGTGCTGGCCCTGCCACAAACATTCGTGGTAATTTTTCTCTAGCAGTCTCTTTTGCTGTCTCGTCGGCAAAAGCGTTGCCTCGCCCGACATCGTCCACTATCATCTTGTGTGCACTACATTTTATCACAGCCAATCTTTTGGGTAAAGTCAGTGCCGTTAGCAGTCGTAATATCAGTGGACCATGTTGGATGCGCTGTCCATGGGAGGTCAAGAATCCCCGTTCTGCCCAAAGTCGCCCATAATTATGAACCACGCCAAAGGCGTATTGGCTATCGGTGTAAATGTTCACATCCAACCCCTCACTCAACTCACATGCTCTCAGTAAAGCGATAATCTCAGCAGCCTGAGCAGAATTGTAAGGTATTCTAGAAGTCTCTACCACCGTCTGTAATGTCGTTATTGCATATGCTGCTGTCGATGTCCCGTCTGGTAATTTAAAACAGGATCCATCAACATACAGTTCCCCGTCTGGTTCTTCCATGGGCCTGTCTGTCAGATCCACCCTCCCCTTTGTCTCCTCCTCAGTCCTATACAAACAGTCATGTATGTCGTCATCATTTGTGTCAGTATCTGTGGGGATAGGTAACAGGGTGGCAGGGTTCAATGTGGCACACCTTTTAATTGTTACATGGGGCGCAAAAAGAGTCATCTCATAACCCGTCAGACGAGCGCTTGTTAAATGCTGCGTCTGTGTCCTGTTTAGTAAGATATCCACAGCATGCGGTACCATTACTGTGAGATCTGTTCCCAGCACGAGCCCTGCCGATTGTCTTATAGAGACCGCCGCAGCCGCCGTGGCTCTCAAACAGCTCGGCAGCGCTCTTGCCACATTATCGAGCATTGCAGAGAAATACGCACACGGTCTCTGCTTCCCCCCAAAACACTGAGTTAGGACAGACAACGCGCAACCTTCTGCCTCGTGCACATAAAGAACAAAAGGCTTCTGGTAATCAGGTGTTCCAAGAACTGGCGCAGAACACAGAGACTCTTTTAGTAACTCAAACGCTTCCTGACATGCGGGGGTCCAGGGTAAGGGTTCGCGCACTTCTTTGGTAGTCAGATACAATAGGGGTTTTGTTAGTAACGCATAGTTAGGTATCCACTGACGACAATACGATGTTATGCCTAGGAACGCGCGCACCTCTCGCTGCGTGTTAGGTACCTGCATGTTATTGATCGCTTTTATGCGCTCCGGCGTCAATCTCCTCCCCACTTTCGAAAGGAGGTGACCGAGGTAGGTGACCTCCGTTCGACAGTATTGGAATTTCGGAAGGGACACTTTATGCCCCCTTTTAGCCAAATGGTGTAACAATTTCACAGTAGCATCTCGACAACCCTGTTCGTCGTCCGATGCTATGAGGATATCATCCACGTACTGCAACATCACGTTGCCAGGTGGAAGTTCCAAATCATCCAATTGTGCCTTCAGAGCCTGACTGTATATACTAGGACTCTCAGTGTACCCCTGAGGAATTCTCTTGAAGCGGAAGCTACGGCCAGCCAATGAGAATCCGAAAAGGTACCTGCTATCTTCATGTACTGGAATACTGAAGAAAGCGTTTTTCAAATCAAGGACAGAGAAATATTTGGCCGAAGGTGGAATCATTGTCAATATCGTAGTGATGTCCGAGACCACCGGATACTGTGGCTCAACTACTCTATTCACCTGACGCAAATCAATCACAAATCTATAGACATCAGGAGTATTATCAGTGGCATCAGGTGACCGTCTTTTAAGTACAGGCAAAATAGGACTGTTACATATATTCGAATCAGTCTCTTCTACAACTCCAGACTGTATCAATTCTTGAATTATCTGTAACAAGGCCTTCTCACCCTCTCTAGGTATTCTGTATTGTGGTATTCTGGGCAATTTGGCTCCCACCTTCACTCTAATTGACACCGGGGCAATGTCCATTCTCCCCACATCATTATCACTGACGGCCCACAAGCCGTCTGGTATGCCTCGAAACTCAGGTGGCAGCGGGTCGTCTTTTGAAAAACACTGTAGTGGGCGGGCAACATTGGGGCCTAGAGTAATGTACACGCCATCCGGGGAACAATAGATGGTAGCATGCAATCTCTTCAATAGGTCTAAACCCAACAAATTTTCACCACAATTTGATGTCAACAAAAACGGTGAATCAACAGTAAAAGGACCAATCGTTAGCGTGAGAGGTTTAGAAATGGGGCTAATCACCGGAGTTCCTGCGAAACCCACGGATATGTTATTCTTGCCAGACAGAGCCGCCCCTGGGACCCGAGAACGAGCCACTGAACTTTTCATTGCACCCGTATCCACTAGAAATTTCTGCTGAGACCCTAGTAAGTCGGCTTCGACATAAGGTCCCCTCTGATCAACTTCCATAAGTACTGGTCCCATGCTCTGTCCTACGCTGTCCTAGTTGTAGGAAAACCCTGTCAAATCATCAACTGAGTAATCATCATTGTAATACTGGCCCCCGCTCCTCTGCGACTGTTGTCTATCTGTCCCGTTGTCAAAGTAATTGCCTCCCGGTCTCCCGCCTCCTTCTGATCGCGCAGCCTGTCTCCCAAAATCACCGCCACCTCTTCCTCGTCCGCGCCCTACACCAGCGCTTGCCTGAAGCAGCGGACAATCCCTCCACCAGTGCCCCTCCTGCTTGCACTTCGCGCACTGATTCGGTCCCAGCCTGTCTCTGCTCTCACCTCTTCCAAATCCACCTCCGCGGCTCGGCCCTGCACCCCTTCCTCTGCCTCTTTCCACCTGCTGCAATAAAACCCTCGTCTTCAAATCTTTAGCCTTCTTTTCCTGCTTGTCCTTATTTTCATTTTCCCTGTGCTCGTAATATTGCGCCATACTTAGTATTCCCGAAGGAGAGGACGTTGTCCACGTGCTCTCCGATGCTTGCAGTCTGGCCGATATCTCAGGCAATAAGTTTGTGACAAACCTGTTGACGAAGAGCCGTAACCCTCCATCCTGTGACACATCCTGTCCACTAAAATCCATATACGTTTCCTCAAACCTCGTAAAGAAATCAGAGACCGCTTCATCCTTTTTCTGCTTGCAAGCCGTCAATTTGTCCCAATCTACCTTTTTCGGGGGGATGAGGGAATGCATATATTTTATAATACGCCCTGGCAAAGCCAATATCTCAGCCTTCGGCTTCTCCCCTGGCTTACGCTCCTTGTCCCAATCCTGCAACTCCTGCCATGTACCACCCAGTTCCTCCGTATGATCCGTACCTTTCACTTGTCGCCACACATCAACCGGGACCAAAAGCCCGAAAAACAATTCGACGTCAGCCAACGTCATCACAGTAGAAGACGCCGCTTCCGTAAGCTCTTTGTAATAGGCTGTTGGATTCTTTCTAGAATCCGGCAGTTGAGCCTTCAATGACAACACCTCACTTCTCTTCCATGGCGTATACACCCATTGCTCCTGAAAATGCGCATCAATTCTGTTCCTTGTAACAGCCTTCGTGACTGGATCTAACAACTCGGGGATCTCAGGATGAAAAATAGGGTGTACCTCTCGCATTGGGTGGAGACCTGGGAAATGGGGTGTACCTGCAGAGGGCAACTCATTCCTGTATTGCAAAAGCGCGCGCAAACTACTCATCACTTCCTTCACCCCTGTGTTCGTTCTGTACGCTCCAGCCTGTATATCCCGCAAAACCGCCGGAGCCACACCTCCATAGCCCTGCTCCCATAACGGTATCAATACACTAGCCATGTGCCACAAAGCGTGCTGCTGCATTAATGGCTCAAAATCTTTCATGGTGGACCAGATATCATCAAACGAATAAATATTATTCCTGGCCCATTGACATGCCTGGTTAGCCACCAAACTTTTTTCATCCAAACCAACAGTAGAACGCGTAAGCAGCTTCCGTACCTGTGAGAACAATCCGCTACCTGCGCCGCGACTCGGTGTTAGCATCTCCTGACTTGGGGTGGTGCTAGCTGAGACAGTAGGGAGTGCTAGAGAAAATGGCGAGGGGGCGGGTGAAGTGGGCTGAAGTAGAGAAACGAGGGGTGTCGAGGGCAGGGATTGTTGGGGGGCACTCGCTGAAGGACCTGGAATGGCGCTACTAGGGGCCGAAAGTGGCAATGAGGGGTACAATGGCTGCGGGGCATAAGGGGGAGGGGGTCGGGCATTCAAAATGTCCTCCATCTCATCTGGGTCGTCCTCTCTCACTACGTAACTTTTATTTTCCTTCAACCTACAAAGTCTATCTGCGCGCTCCATGCGTAATGCATTCTCATTCCCCACCTGTTCTCTCGCTTTCTGCGCCATAGTCTGGGTGGACTTTTTATACTCCTCTTTCTCCTCTCGCATCTTACGTTTCCTGACCTCTTTCTGCCATATTCGCAAAGAGTCGAACATACTCTGGCGGCTACGCCTAGCAAACAGTTTATCTTGCAAATAATCCAATTTAGCTTCATCAAAAGAACCCGTCAGAGGCCATTGTAAATCCACATTATCAGCAGTGTATCGATGCCACAAAGTGCCAAACATGATCGGGACCAGTCCATGTTTAACATACATATCAAAACTCGGTGTCCCTTCAGGGGGTGCGGGTTGGCTCTCGGCCAGTCTGGTATCTGAGGGTCCACAACAGCATCCAAAACATCGCAACTTGCTAAAACACGGCATCTTCGCTTTATCTCGAATCACAGCTCAAGTTCATTCACACATAAACATATAGACGAACCACGTACACATATACAATATCTCCAGAACACGTGTTACCAAATGGGACAAGGCCCGTCGACCAAGTCCTGGGGAACCTGGACTCTACCGCAGACCGAACAGTACACTAACTGTTCAGAGGAAGGGGAACGAATCCGCCACCCGTGCGGCACTGCGGATCACTGCGCACTTTACCGCGGGAAACCCGGATCACACCTCCACTGAATCACCACACTAGGAGTTCAGGGTAAGCGCACCAGAGTCTACCCACAATGAGCCACGCCTTCACCACAGTACCATCCGGTCGGATCAGTACAAACAATTACCTCGAAATACGTCCCCAACCCCATCAAGTCTGTCAGAGCACCGACTCGTACTCTGAGTTCCCCGGAGCACACTAGCCCCAGGAGCACACCGGCTCCTCAAACCATCGGAGACACTCTAGTCTCCCGGAACGCTCCTGTTCCTGCAGCAATCACAGGTGGACCACTCACCTTCCGTTGGCGGCACCGACCTCTACCGTTCTCCACCTCCGGCTGCCAGGACCAACACGGTCAGCTTCAAGTTCCGCCTTCTGGACCCCGGCGTAAGATCCGAACCGGGACCTCTCCCGATCAGCAGGGTGGGGCAGCGCTGCGAGAACCAAGCTCGGCATCAAATGGGATCCCGGGCCCACCGTGCCGACCAGCGGGTCCCCGGTCTTCTGCTACCCACTTACGGGTGAGAAAGATCCTTATCGCGGGGTCCCTATTCGGGCGCCATCTGATAAGCGTGGCTCAAATCCACTGGAGTGACTTACAGCACTCACCTATAATTACCTTATAGGAAGTCAGCCGGACAGTGGAGAAGTATAACAAAAGTCTTTATTAGGCCAAACAACACTCATATGAGAGGGCCCTGTCCGACCTCACTCCTAGGAGTGCGAACGAGAGGACTGACTCTCTGCATCACAGCAATACATTATAATGCAATACAGTAAATGGGGTACGCCCCTTGTGGAAAGTTACCGAGCCTCAAGTTAGTGGACAATGCTCTCATACAGCAGGCATCTGCACCTGCAAGGGATACATTATTATCTCTGCTCAAGGCCAGGGAGCCAGGCTTCGGCGTCTCTGGGCATGAGAACATTACTGATAACGAAACTTGCTAGTTTCGACCACAGTAAGCCGAGAAACGAAAACTGCTGTCTTAGTATATTTCTGTATTCCTGCGGGAGGGGCATGAGCGAGCAGAGCCCGCAGGCACAGAGAGCTACACAAAATGGTGGCACACAGGCTAAGCTAAGAAGCTAATATGGTCACGCATACATTTGAATATAAGCAATAAGTAAAAATATGTATTCAGCATAGGTGTATATACGAAATGCATTAGTTAGTCATATGATGCTAACTCACACGTCATCATAGGGTAATTAGAGCATAGAAAAGTGAATTCTATCACCTGGGCTGATTTGCATATGGTTGGTCCCTTTCTAAAGTGCATAGTGAACCTAATACATGATGGACTGGAAATACACCTCAGAGTAGTTACTCGTGGGTGAGATGAGTTTAAGTATTCAAACGAAACCGTTTTTCAAGAGGTATTTCAAATGAAAAGATTATGAAAATACAGCACAGAGATCAGCAGGCCATGTGGTAATATTGGGCAGGTACATATATTCACAAATGATCAAACCTCAGGAATAAATTCCGTTTTTAATACTGTGAGGGCACTATATTTTTTGACAGTTGACTATATGTTTCCTGCTGAAAATCGCCTAGGAATGTTGAACAGATAAAAAATGTAACCCAATTGATAGTACAAGTCACCAGGATCCTACTCCAAGATGCAACTAAAATCACCTGGGATTTTTTCCGTAGTAGCAGAGGCGGCTCCTCCGCTGTGGCGGAAGAGTGTTGCCCCCCCCCACCAGCAGCTTCAAAAGGTGAAAAATAAAACGATATTAAAACAGGTTATCATTTTATTTTTAAATTTGTGGGGATGGGGTCATTGAAGGGAAGTCACAAGGGGGAGTGGTAGGCAGTGCTATCAGTGTGCATGTGGGTTTGGCCGCCCATCTCAGGCGATCCAAACCTACATGCGCACTGAGCTGTCTCCAACCCGAGCTGCATTACTGGGCTGGATACAGCAGGCAGAGGCTCACAGTCTTCCTGGGAGGGCATTCAGGTCAATCCTGAAGCTGCTCTCATGCATGAGAGCAGATTAGGATTGGCCATATGGGAGGCTGGAAGCCTCTATCTGCAGTGGAGCCACGAGAGGAGCAGAAGGCCAGCGATGCAGCAGCTGCAGGGGGGCAGGTAAGGTTTTTTTCTTCATATTTTTTCTTCTTTCTCAGTCCCCCACCCGCGCCCGCCCCTCTGCCCTAACACCGTCAACTACTGCATGGTAGGTCATACTATTCCCAACAACTCATAAACTGCCACTGACACCAGTGCAATCTATTTCTAATCGATCAACTGTAATTTCCCTCTGGAAGAAAGTTTGGCAAACAGCAGGATATGAAATTAGAAAAATGTGTTTTCATATTTCCAGCTCTATTCAAACTAATATGAGACGTCTTCATAATTTACATCAATTTTTAATTTATGTGTGATGTTTTGTAGAGCAATGTACGTCACTTTGTTCATTTCAAAGCATTGGTCAGTCATGCAGGAGCACAGAGCAGGTAAAAAGTCTAGTGACTAGTGGAATATTCTTTGTTTGTTGCAAACCAATTCATCAGGGAGGGGAGATGTTTTCAGTCCATTTGGTTATAGAATGAGAGATGTGTCTCAGGTCTCAAGTCTACAAAAACAGGAAGCGCTTAGGAGTAGCATACGAAATTGAGTAATGCCCCATTCTTAACAGGCAGGAATAACCAATGTTGGGTCTTTCCTTGCTATGCATGTTGGAGTGGGGGGTGGGCAGACTGGGACTTTGACAATGTCCGGAAAAGGGGCAATGCACCCACTACATTGCAGCCCTCATAGTCCATAAACACCATGAATGTCTTAGATTTCCAGAGAGATTTGCGGTGTTTGATTGGGGGCATTCCAAAAAGAGCACAGCCTTAGTCAGTAAGTCCTTTGATTGCAAATCCCTGAGCATTTGGAAGCTGTTGTGACCATTAATGAGGTTAATCTCCCCGACACAGCCACATCACCGGACACCTGAGAGACCTGCACTGGCTCCCCGTCAGCAAGAGAATCACGTTCAGACTCCTCACCCACGCACACAAGGCTCTCCACGACCTAGGGCCCAAGTACCTCAACGACCGCCTGACCTTCTACATGCCCACCCGCCAGCTACGATCGACCAGGCTCGCCACCGTACCACGCATCCGCAGAGCTACCGCCGGAGGAAGATCCTTCTCCTATCTGGCAGCCAAGACTTGGAACTCCCTCCCCACCCACCTACGGCGAACCCAAGACCATCTCTCCTTCAGGAAGCAGCTCAAGACCTGGTTGTTCGAGCAGTAACTTACCCCTCTTCCCCAGCGCCTTGAGACCCTCCCGGGTGAGTAGCGCGCTTACAAATGCTGTGATTGATTGATTGATTGAATCTCCTATGAGCATTATTTGTTTGTCCCAGTTAATTTTGAACGCATTTCAGGCTTTCAAGCTTAACATTTGCCAGAACATGCCAAATCCTTATTGCATTCCCTTTTCCATGGTCCTACTGTGCACTGGCGCCGACGGATGATTACATTCGCACCAATTTGTTCAGATGCAGAGATACAAGTTACTAGAACTTGGAGACAAAGAGGAGAAATGTTAGGTGTGCTAAGTTTGGATTATCCAATACTGGGCCCAACCTTCATCCTAAAAAACAAATAGGAACATTGTGCATTCACTTGAATTACTTACCCCTGCACCCAGACAAACCACAAAAGAAAACAAGCATTGGCATAGCCAATAGGTCTCGTTTTTGAGACCTTATAAGTATTTAGTTATGCAGCACAATATCCTTGGTACAACAACATCAACTGTTGCATGGCTAAACACTTATAAGGCCCCAAAGGCGAGACCTTTTGGCTACGCCAATGCTTGTTAACTGTGATGTGGGGGTTACTGGTGAAGAGGCCGTCCAGGGTATGTCTAGCTGTGTGTGTAGCTTCCTTAATGATTTGATTAGGTCCTAAAGACAATTACATTTCCAGTAGGGCTTCAGTGTCTTTATCCTCTTTAGCTTCCAGATGAGAATTGAAATCAACTAAAACAGAAAACTTGTTGCACTGGAGGCTACCCTCAAATAGTGATTGAAAGTTGTTTACAAAGTTGTTTTTGGTGCCAGGTGGGCGGTATAAAAGTATACCTTTGAAACTTATGGCAACCTAGGCTGAAAAAGAACGTTTCACAGTCAGTAGAAGGTCGGCGGTGCAGTTAGCATTCAGGCCACTGTGATAGTTCAGGGCGAGGCCTCTGCCTTTTTAGGTTTCGCCTGGCGTTTACTGCGCAAGCAGTATCGCGCAGGCGAAATCTTTTGATTTTCAGTAAGGGCCTTTCACCCGCCTCTCTCTTCCATTGGCTAGCTCCATAAATGAAGGCTAGCCATTGGAAGAGAGATCTGTCCGTAATTCTCGGAGCAGATTTGTGGGCGTTCCGGTGATTTTTTTCTCTCTCTGCCCCTTTTACAACGTCATGCAGCGCTGGCCCCCATTGTGGGTGTTTCCTTTTTTTTTCTTTTCTGGATGTTTGCGGCCGCATTTTATCATGGAGCTGGGGCGGGCGGGTCGCGGAAGTGTTTTATTGTGCCGTTAGCGCCGGCGTTTTCCTCGCTAATTGCCAAGTTTTAAATCCATGGCGAGTGCCCACCCCACCAGGGACCTTGCGGCGATTTCTTTTTTATTGTTTATTGCCCGAGCGAGTGCCCACGTCGCTTTATATTTAAATTAGAGAGGGTGCCAGCCCCTCGTTTAACCGAGATTATCCCCGGCGCCCGAACCGGAAGTCAGGCAGGCCGAGGGCGGGACTGCGGGCCCACAGGAAGAGGCCGGGAGCCCACCCCGCCTCCTCTGGAAGCTGCCGTGTCTGGAGAGACACGGCAGCATGGCTCAGGGCACACTGCCTCCGGAAGACAAGCCATCTCCTCAGCGTAGATCCTTCTTCTGAGCGTAGTTCAGAGCACACCGCCTCCAGAAGACAAGCCGCTTGCCAAGCACCACAGTGAACGAACAGGAGTGTGGAGATCTCCCCTCACCAGTGTTGCTCGGAGCGCGAAGCCTCCAAGGGACAGGAGGATAAGCTGAAAAGATCTGGGGATCGATTTGTCTGCATGTAAAAGGAAGAAAAGCCTCACTAGGAAAGTGCAAGCACAATGAATGCTTGATATCGTTAAATCACTAGGTTTTCCAGTGTGGAGCCACCACAGACTGCCAAGAGCTCTGGACACCCTCAGGAAGAGGCTTCCGTCGGTACTTTACCATTGGTGAGAATTCGCAGCAAATTCATTTGTGTCTTTTGTTGTTTATTGGTTGATCATATGTGCATGATTTATTTGTGTGTAACGGGTTCACATCTTCGTCTGATTACTATGACGCTATGACACTGCTGTTGATCTCTGTGGGTAGCTCCACCTGTAGCATTTGGCTGGGGATGGAATCAGCAGGGAGTTGCTCCAGCAGCAGCAGTCCTTTAGACTGGAGGTAGTAGCGACTGGTGGCAGTGGATGCAACAGGTTGCTCTAGGATCCGCTGAAGTGTTTTGAGCCACTGCCATTAGTTAATTAGTGCCAGTGTTTGCTAATGATCGGCACCGTTGCTTGTTTCTAAACACTGACAATTATTTAGAACAGTAAACCACAAGGCGACGCTGTTTCTCTATTTTTAGCAAAACAATGCAATGTACTATAAATATATAAATAGAAATAGCACTTTGGGGCCTTTCCTAAAGCTCGGGCGACTTGGAATTGTGCAAAATGTCAGCTTCTGTAAGTAATGCTGCCACAGTAATACAGACACTGGCATTTGGAGGAGCTGTGGTTAATGCCAGCTGCAGTGGCAGACCTCTGGCCCTAGGACTTTTATTTGTACAAATGAAACTGGGGTCTCTGCAATATTTGTGATGCAAATTAAAGGCTTCAAAGTATGATGTTCACAATAACCACCACCCTCATATAAGAACATGCTTAAAACGATCCCTACAAATGAAAAGTGATTGTAAGATAACTGATCGATAATATGCTTTTCGGGCATAATTCCAGCCAGAGGAACACAGTGTGTGGGTGAAAGAGTGGTAATTGCACTGCTTTTAGCAAAATTGAAACATCACCGTTTTTCCATTTTATGCAAACAGAAAGGCAGGCATAATTAACGGCAAGATTGATGCCTGGCGAGGATGACTCAGCGCAGACAGGAGTGACCAAAGGCCTCGTTAATATATGTTTCTTTTAAGTACGCTTGGAAACTGATTGCATCAATAAAGTGCACATTTTCCGAGCATTCGTCAGAGCGTCAGATGACATCTCAAACTGTACACAGGGTGGCCTTTGATAAAGATCTCTGTTAATTAAGACCTGATAGTGGATACAAAAATGTTCTCGAACAATGACGAAGCAAATGCTGCAGAAAAACTGACAGGGCTCTCGCCCTCTCCACGGGTTGCTATGCAACAGTGGTCACCTTCAGAGTGGAGGGAAGTTGTAATTAGTCGGTAAATGGAGGATTTTGTTGCATGTGCTCTACTCACCCCTTCTTGTGTAGTGTAGTGAAGATTCTAATAGGCAGTAGTGTTCTCCACGCAACTACTTCCAATCGGATATCGGGCCAAATAGCCTGAGCCGGTTATTCCGCTCTGGGAAATAATCTGAATTTTTAAACATTTTAAATTATTCCACGAAATCGTGTGTTTGTCTGTATTCTAACTTTATTATAGTACTACGGCCAACTCTACATGATGAATCCGAGTGGGTACAAGGACGAACAGTGATCACAGAAAGTCTCTCCTTTGTTGCAGTAAGCACAGGTTTGAGAAGAGCCCGGCTTGTTTTGTTGGGATTTCCATCCTGTGCCCTCAGCTCTTACTCCTGTGCCCTCAGCTCTTACCCTTGTGCCCGCAACTCTTACCACCGTGCCCTCAGCTCTTACCTGTGCCCTCAGCTCCTACCTGTGCCCTCAGCTCTTACCTGTGCCCTTAGCTCTTACCCCTTTGCCCTCAGCTCTTACCCCTTTGCCCTCAGCTCTTACCTGTGCCCTCAGCTCTTACCTGTGCCCTCAGCTCTTACCCTGTGCCCTCAGCTCTTACCCTGTGCCCTCAGCTCTTACCCCTGTGCCCTCAGCTCTTACACCTGTGCCCTCACCGACTCCACCGGCATCTCCAACTGCAAGGACTTCCTGTCCATGCTGGCCCTGGAGGGTGCGTCCCGACGGGAGGGAGGGGAAGGTGGGGGGGGGGTTGGGGCTGTGTGTGTCTGTGGCTCTGTGTATGTGTGTGTGTGGCTCTGTGTGTGTGTGTGGCTCTTTGTGTGGCTCTGCAGGTATGTATGTGTGTGGGACTCTGGGTGGGTCTGTGTGTTTGTGTGTGGCATTTGCGAGAGATTAAGCTATTGGCATTG
This sequence comes from Lissotriton vulgaris, assembly GCF_964263255.1. Lineage (NCBI taxonomy): Eukaryota > Metazoa > Chordata > Amphibia > Caudata > Salamandridae > Lissotriton > Lissotriton vulgaris. The sequence continues at coordinate 754,243,132 of NC_141691.1, forward strand.
TAAATGACAGTGCCATTTATTTATCTGTTTTGAAAACCAACACATAAATAAAAATGTTGTCATTTACAATGCCAATAGCTCTAACTTTTTCAAAGACGAAACCGTTGCATTGTAAATGCTTGTTTAATGACCTGTCACGTCTGAACAGCGAATAACCAGTGGGAACGGCCACCACGAAATCTGGGTTGATGCTGAGGTGATCAGGTGTCGCGCCGAAGGCAGCCTGGGAGGGTTTAGCACTTTATAAACTGTAACTGTAACAGAGAGGAGAAAAAGAACAAAACGTGGGTGGAAGGGAAGACCGAGGAAAGTACACGAGGATAAAATAAACCGCATCACCCCCAGGCCTGCAATAATACTATCTTCACTTAAGGACCTTCAGCATGCACAATTGTCATTTACAGTGAAATCGCATATGCCCTCCCCAAAAGTGCACCACCCAAATCCTGCCAAATGGCGCCCCAAAACTTTCAACTGCGCAGCAACACATTTTCATTTAATGACGAAACAGACACTTCTCTGCAAAGGTTTCAAAAGGCACGCAGAGAGGATTACCAAATACTACAACTTAAAATGTTGCAGTTTGCATCCACTTTTGTGCAACCTAACACAAAACCCTAGTCCCGGGCAGTACGGTAAAAGTATACTGTTTCCTTTTTCACAAAAAACACCATCATTAATTCTGTTAATTTAAAGAAAAAAGCCATAAACACTAGGTAATGTTACCTGGTGAGAAGTAGAAACACTTACCAAAGGGGAGTATAGACGAACTGTGACAAGGTTACAAACTGTTCACTGAACCGTCCCAACGATCACTTACCAGTAGTTATGCTGTCAGGCTTCGAGGTTGTACGAAGACATGAGTGCTGGATGCGCAACCCCACAATTTATACCCATATATAGGCAGGGGGAATAGGGTGCTCCACGCCAGACTAAGCACCATGCCTTAACAGCGAATAAAATGCTAGATACAAACAAACTGAAATAAACAAACTGATTTGTCATTATTTTTGCCACTTGTGTGTATAAATACAGAGCAAAATGATTTCCCCTCAAGACAGCCCGGTCTTTCGAATCAGAAAAGAGAAGAAAATAAATGTTGCCCATTTATCACGACAAACACAGGAAAATATTGTGAACTCGCATTTTTCATGTTTGTCATCGTGCAAATAGAGTCTGCTCCAATCTATTTCTAAACAAGCAGCAAATGTTGAACAAATGGATTTCCTCTGCTGTTTGTCGCTAGTACAAAAGTCCTGTATGACCGTCAAGGTCTACCACTGCTGTACTTTCCAAGTTCCCCGCGTTAGTAGTTCAGCCAGCCCAGGTTCTGTCTTTACACTCTGGAACTTGTAGTCTTGTTTATCTCATGATAAAAGCAGGCTTATTAGTACCAGAATGCAAAGGAAGCCACAAGGCTTGATAAGCTATTCACGCATGGACCTCGGAAACTTGGAGCTCTGTGTGATGCACTATATACAGGGCTTTATGTGTAATGAAAAAACGGGGGGGGGGGTCTCTCTAAGGGGCGTGGCTTAAAAACACACTAGCTAAAATTCTGTGCTTTGCATAGTGTGCCGCCCGACTGGTATTTTGTTGATTCTGTCAGTGCACCCACATATATAATACAACAAGAAACATTACACCTACCATACATAAACCAGGACTAATGGCTTTGTCAATGGTTATTAGTTGCATAAGCTAAATAAGCAACCGCAATAGCTTCGTTATGTAGAATACTGAAAATGCTTCAGTTATGAAATATATATATATATATATATATATATATATATATATATATATATATATATATATATATATATACAATTCCTTTGAGGCACTGCTACGAAGGTCAGCGATTCTCCTTGGCGTATATGAGAAGTGTTTTATACAGGCGTAAATAAACAAGAGCTGAAAGGCTGCGAGGTTACCAAGAGCAAAGCCATTTAACATTCGTTGTCAACAATAAGTCTGAGCTCTGGCTCCGGAGTGCTTTATGTTTACAGAAGGAAAGTGCACCAAGGGGGTCAGACTCAGATCACGAGAATCAACCTGTAATTAACTCAATTTGCAATTGTTCGCAACTAGTGCAAAGGCGTCTGTACCAGCGAGGCAGAGCGGCTGCTGACCCACAGGACATGTACAGTGCTGAATCAAGCGGTTCCTGTTGCCAGGCTCTGCTTCAAAGCTGGGCGTCTATTTATAACACTGTGTTGCTCAAACCCACAGCATGTTTTCTGGTAGCAGCCTGGCGCAAGCTTGGTATCTTTTGCTCATAAGCACCGTCCCTTCGTTTGTTTTGGGAACTCAACTTGAGAACAGACCAGGCTAGCCTTTGGTACATAGAGATTCAGAACAGGCAGAGCCCAAGGTGCACACAAATACAAAGAAGAAATTAAAATGGAACACTTTGTTCAAACAGGGGAAGTACCAACCAGGCCACGCGGAATATGGAATTATTGTCACCAAGAGAAACTACACAAAACACGTTTTTCTGCACAGTAATTCATGCAAGTGAATCTGGTTGCAATTGGGTTTTGTCGAGCCCATTTGCACCGAAATACAAGTCCCGGCTCCCACCCATGCAGACCGCTGCGTCTGATCTGATACAAAGCCGGTGTTGTCGGGTAGACGTAAGCCTGGTCCCTGCGTGGAGCAATTGTCAGGTTATCCGTCACTCTAATACACTCGTATTCGTGTAATTCTTGTAACAGCAACAGGAAGCTAGGAACCCACTGCTTACTATGCTGCAGCGGGCATCCATCAACAACAGTAAATTGCGGGAGTTCTGTGCGCACGCTCTTAAAAAAAAAACGCGCGAGCGCGCAGTGGAGACAAAGGTGAAAGAAGTCGGGATGTAAGGTTGCCCCAAGCGATGCGCTTAAAGAGGCATGGCGGAAAGCCAGATGGCGGCTGCTCTCGTAACCGCAAGCTTCAGGCCAACAAAAGCGTGTGGTAGCACATTGAAAATCCCACATACTAAATGTCTCGCAGAGCAGCGCATGCGCTGCCTCAGGTGAGACCTAAAAACACATTGATAGCAGGCTATATGGTTTGCTGAGTTCTTAATTATTCAACTTCCCTGAGGGGCAAAGCTTTCTAAGAGGCTGCAGGAGAGGCAAGTGATAGAAAGAAATTAGTTCAACAATGTCACCATAGCAAGGCCACATAAACATTCCTACAGATCGATTGAATCCTATCCCTCAAATATTCTCCTGGTCTGAGTTCAAGTCATATATTTCTAGTCCGGGATTGTAAACTACTGCGATGCAATACACAAAACTGTAAGGGGCTCATCTCCCTCCAAAATGGTTTCAATTACCTAATCTTCCATGTCAATCGACAGCAGTGTGGCAACATTTGGTCTGGACCAGTGAGAGGATCAACTCTCCTATGTCATGGATGAGCACACGAATTAGAGCAAGCTGAGACTTCCAGAATGCATATTACACTTCAGTACAAGGGGCACTTCTGGGTTTGGATTTAGACTCTGAGCCTATCCAGCGGTGGCTCCTCTACTAAGGCGGAGGGGCATCGCCTCACTGCTTTTCAGCAGTGCAAAAAAGGAAACCTAAAATGATAATACTGCAACGTTATTATCACTCTATTTTTTTCTGTAGTGCCCCAGTTCTAGGTGCGGGGCAGGGCTGGGTAGCCCAAAGCAGGAGGCGTGGTGAGCACTCTCTAAGTGTGCATGAAAGTTTGCCCAGCCATCTGCGGCTGGCCAAACAGTCATGCGCACTTAGCATGTTCTCCACCCAGCTGTATTGCCCAGCCTAGGTGGAGAACATGCACAGGGTCCCACTCCCCGTCTGAGCGCCGAACTACAGCTCTCAGACCAATCACGAAGCTGCTGTCATGCTGGTGACAGCAGCGTTGTGATTGGATTAGGGGAGTCTGTTTGCTTCCTGCTTCCGGGACTCATCAGGAAGAGAAGAGGAGAGAGAACGGAAGAGAAAAGCCAGCCGTGAAAAGGTAAGTGTAATTTGTTTTTCTTCCCCCCGCCACCCACGATCCGTGCCAGCTGCCACTGAGCCTATCCTAACACTCTCACTTACAGGTTGGTACTCTGCTTGTAACCTTATTGATTTTACCAACTTACCCACCTGTAGAGTTGCAGGTGGACTTTTCAAAATATCTTGGAGGCTAGCGGAGTCTATCTAGAACTGTATCTTTATCCTTAGCTCCTAGAAAGTCCCGGAATGATCAACAATTCCTATTTCTAAATAACTAACTGACTGAATTCACTACAGAACTCATGGACACACCCATACAGACGTCAGACGTCCACCCACCAGCCACTCAGCGCATGCAGACTGCCTGCAGCCACACCTAACTCCTTACACTCTGTTGGCCAGTGCTTGCCAGACAACCCGGCTGCAGCAAACTTGTGCAAGGGTTCATATTTGTACTGCATGTATATGTCACAAAAATAAACAGAAGAAAAAAACGTGCAGCCACCTAAACGTGGTGGAATTTTCCTAACAATAAAATGTTTAAATTAAAAAACAATATTACAAATAATTGTAATTGGACAGTAAGGGTGCTTACTAGTAGGCAGGTATCCTAAGCATATGTATGGGAAAGGTACTGATGGATTGGATTTACAAAAGGTTGATTAAAAAATAATGGGTAAACAATGGTAAAAATGCATTGGCAAAGTAAAGTATTTGCCCATCAGCCCTGGAACTGAAGTGCACTTCTTTTTGGTCACATATGCATGTGATCAGGCATAATACTGTCATTCAAAAGACCAATGACTGAAGTGGGTTAACCCACTGAACACGCTGTAGTGTGTGAAGGGGAAATATTAACTTTTAATGAACGGATGAGTGATGGGGGCTGACGCAAATCCACTCTATGTATGTATAGATTTTTTTAAATTAATTTTTGGATAATATGAGGTTGGAGGGACAGCTGAAGCTTCATCTAGTCAGACCGTAACCAGCATTGGCAAAGCCAATAGGTATCTGATGCTATGCAGCATGGCTAGAGAAATCAAACAAAAAAGGTACTATGACGTGGCAACCGCACCATGCATGTGCACTCCTACAAAATAATTGAAGCACTTTTTTTTTATTTACAGAGTTAAATCTGTAAATACAAAAAAATTATATGTGGCGCAACACGGAGGGCGCGAATGGGAGTAGCAACATAGAGGGCTGGGGGGTTGGAAGAAACACGAAGGACAGGGGTAGGGTGGAGAAGCAGTAGGTGAGACAGGGCAACGTGGAGGGGGAGAAGCACGGTCCAGAAAGCAAAGAATGGGGCAAGAGAGGATGTGGCCTAAGGGCTTGAGCGGTGGACCTCTAAGCTGGGGGACCGGGTTCGAGTCTCAGCAGGGACACTCAACATCCTGTGATTCTGTTTAATTCACTTAACCTCCCAGTGCCTACCAAAAACAAATGTATGTCTCCTTCTGCAATGCAACAGCTGCTCATGTTAAGTGTTCTGATACCTTTGGGTCTTGTTCGCGCTGTATAAAACTCCCCCCAAAAAAGTACATGAAGGCAAGCACAACATGAAGGGGAGAGAAGCACACTGGCAACACAGAGCAACATTGAGTGCCACTGGAGAAGAGTTCACGAGGGGACCCATTGCAATAGTATCCATATGTTCGTGTATGGAAGTCGAGCAGAGAAGTGCTGCTGATCACCTTTTTAATAGAAGTGCTTGGACTAAGATGCTGTGACCACCAACTGGGGCGCACTAGGGTCGAACGCCCGCGCTCACCTGTGGTCCAGAAACTCCAGGATCCATTATATGAACACTAGGACTCCTTGGATGTGAAATAGATTCTGGACAATTTAACCATTGTACATAATTGAAAATATGTATTACTTTATTTCACTGTACATTGCTTCATGCACCGAGTACCTTTCACCAATTGTCACATAAATTTCACTTATGATTGACGGTCTATTTAAGAATCAAATGTCATCATTGAATGAATCAATTCAGATGTAACATGAATGAATTCTGATATAAAATTACATGAAATCATTACTTGGCCATATGAACTTTATCAGTAAATTGCTTGAGCATTTATTTTCTTTTTGCATATGTGTCTGAGAGAGTTTCTAAACTTTAATTTGCATTCATTAGCATTGTCAAAGTGATTTGTCTTACCCAACAGAACCACTATTGTAATTAACCATGGACTAAGATGCTGGCCATTTCTGCCCAACCCAAGAGGCCAGAAGGTGGTTTGTAATGCACAATAGTCCATATGTATGAGAAATGTTAAAAGAAGCTGCATTTCGCAAATTGTATTTCAGCCGCAAAACATTGAAATATGCTTCACTCTACAAAAGTACATTTTTTCGAAGTCACCATTTTAAAAATACTTTCAGAGCAAAAGCACGAATTGAGCATATCGTTCTTGGAACTGAAATTAAATTGTAACAGTCAAGCTGTCTACATACTTTCCTATGTCTAACATGTGAGAGTAATTATGTTCTCTGTGACGTTTAATTTCAGTTAATAGACAGTTAAGACAAATTTCCCAAGAAGGGTTATTAAAATTATAATTACTAATAGTCTTTTTCCTGAACCATAAATTACACGCAATCTTCTGAAAGGTTTTGTTTGGGTTACACATCTCAGTATATGTTATATTTGACTTAAAAGATAAATTATGTTTTGCTTTAGTTGCATGTGGCCCCGCTCCCTGAGTATGTAGTTATTCTCAGTTTGACCATTGGTCTGGACAACATAACTTCTAAAATCAGAAACCTACTCTTCTGGTTTTTTCATCTACTATTAGTATCTGTCTTTCTGCTGTAAATGTGGCCCCTTTCTGTTCATATGTGATTGGAAATTTGGTTAATATGTTCTAGCTGTGTAACTGTATTTATGTAATCCGTTAGAAATTCAAGCTGTGGCAAGTTTTAGGAATATAGTAATATTTGACCACAATAGTGCATTTCATTATTCAATCTGGTGACGCGGACATCTCGCTTAATAGCCTCGGACTGCGACTACCAGGATTTTACCTCGCGAGCTCGAAACAGAGCTGGGCTCCAATGCGGATAAGGCTCCTGTGTATGCAATTTCTCTACAAGGATTCATCTGTCAGCTACCGAATGTTTGCTTACCCCGAAGTTGATTTAAGGGTGTTTCTCTTCTTTAGCACAATTAGTCTGTCTGGGGGCTAGTGCATGTTGCCCGGTATTTCACAAGCTGTGTGTGTTTACCACAGTGGAAGCTACGTACAGGACAGCGGTGTAACGCACAATGATGGGGCAGCTGCGCAGAATGTGACGAAGGGCTCCCTAGTCTCCCATATTTCACTGAATTGGGTCCCCCAAAAAGGGGTGGGGGCCCTCTGATGGGTAGGACTGCTGATGCCTATATTACGCCGTTGGTAGAGGCCTGAATTGGCAGTGCTGAAGTGCATTAGATCAGTAGCAGCTGGTGTCAGGCAGTTTGGAGGGGATGACGATGACGGATGACTACGAAAATACAAACAAACAAAAAAGAACTTACCTGCCGCCCGTCGCATCGCTGCTCTTCTGCTCCTCTCTGGTTCCAGTCCACTGAAGCATAGGCTCACAGACTCCCCTGCAGCCAATCCAGACACTGTGCTCAGCAGCATGAGAGAAGCGTTGGTATTGGCATGAGTGCCCTGTGCCTGCTGTCTCTAACCCGGCAACGCAGCTCATGTTGAAGACATCTCAGTGTGCATGTCGGTTTACCCGTCCTAAAATGACCAGCCAAAACTTACATGCACACCGACACAAGTGTGCACCGCTCCTCCTGCGGCCTATCATGGATTAGGCCCGCCCATAAAACTCGGACAGGGAAAGATAATTAAAATGATAATAAACCCATTTTATTGTCGTTTTCTTTTTCGAAGTTTGGAGGCTGCTGGCAGGGGGGTGACACTCCTCTGCCATAGTGGCGGAGCCACCGCTGGTAAGGGCAACTGCATGCTGACTGCTGATGCAAATGTAGCACACAGCGACACCCAGTGGTAAAAGGTTGTACTGAGCCCATTCTGTCATGGAAGAAGTTGGTTATGAAAACCTCTTTTCTTTCCCAAGGCAACATAGAACAAGCAAGCACTACTAGCCTCACACAGGAAGGGCTTTATGACGAAGACAATAACTGCCAAGTATTTTCTGCATATCCCTTGGATTACCTCTTGCATGCCACCTGCATACCATTAAGGCACTTTTCTGGTCGCATCTATCAAAGGTTTTTGGCATTATTACAGAATGATTGGGCTCTGTTGTTTGTAAACGACATGCATCTTGGAGAGGTAGTCATACTTGAAGCATTTTCTCCTACAGGACCTAAAAGCCTTCAGGCAAACTGAGCTCAAATCGATCCTGTAAATAAGCCCCTATGTTACATAAGAATCAAACGGATGGGATAAGGGGTCTCTCACACATGTGATTCCTCTTCAGCATCAAGCACAGGTTTCAGACTAGTCACTTTTAAAGTAAAAAGCAAAATGAGATGTAAAAATTATCTTGACAGAATTACAATATCAGGAAGCCCCCATACCTACAATCTCACTCAACAGAATATTCCACATACCTCCATCCTGAAAATTGTAGACAGGTGTGTACAAATGAGCCAATTAACTTGGTTCTCACAAAGGCAACTCATGATGAAATGACATCTGCCCATGCCGGTGGTAAAACTACCATTCAAGAAGCAATATTGGTGACCACATAAGACTGAAGCAAATTAAAAATATGTACCGAAATGTAATGTTTGTCAACAAATAACATCATATACCCCTGCAAGGCTCACTCCCCCAGTATAATATCAGATCATACATTCAGTATTATCTACCTTGACCCCATAGTGCCTTGCTCCGGTCACTCAGTATAAATATTCTGGTTTCAGCCGATTCAAATGGGTATGGCCTCAAAAGACTGATACTGTTCAAATAGTGATACAAGGTTTCCAGTTCCTAGAAGCAATAGTGGAAGTGTGGACCTTTCATTTAGGTAATGGCCAGGCATAAACATACGCATACTTTTATGTCTATTAGATTACCACTTTTATATCAGCCATGTTGCTTTTGAGCCACATTAATAATGTATTTCTATGTTATACCAGGATGTGTAAGCTTTCTCATCTGAGAGAGCCGAAGCCTTGTTTTTCACCTTCGCACTCGTAAACAAGAAAGTTAGAATCCTGTTCGCTCAACAGAGAAGGCAGCAGGGGCGGCCTTGGGCATGTGCAAGCTGTGCACCTGTACAGGGCCACCAAACCCCAGGGGCCACCACGCCAATATATATCCTTAATATAATAATCCTCTGAGGATAGATACATATTTACTCAGTTATTGACTGATAACATTAAGAAAGACTGTTAGACCTGGCATCCTTGGCATGGTTTTCCCTGTCTTTTTTCCTTCTGACCTCCTGTTTTGCTGACTTCATTTTTGCTGGCTTTGAGACTCTGGGCACTTTACCACTGCTAATCAGTGCTAAAGTGCATATGGTTTGTAGTCTAAACATGGTAACAATGGCTTATCCACAATTGGCATATTTAATTTCCCTTTAAGTCCCTAGTAAAGGGCACTATATGTGCCCAGGGCCTGTTAATTAAATGCTACTAGTGGGCCTGCAGCACTAATTGGCCCACCCACTTCAGTAGCCCTTTAAACATGGCTCATACCTGCCATTGCAGAGCCTGTGTGTGCAGTTGTAAACTGCCATTTCCACCTGACAAATTCACATACTTTCCAGGCCCAAACCTTCCCTTTTATCACACATAAGTCTCACATAAGATAGGCCGTAGGCAGCTCTATGGGCAGAGTTTAGTGTAATTAAACGGTAGGACATGTACTTTTAAATTTTACATCTCCTTATAGCGAAAAATCCCTAAATTCAATTTTCACTACTGCAAAGCCTATCTCTCCCATAGGTTAACATTGGGATTGCCTAAAAAAAAATCAAGTGTAATTTCCAATTAGGAAAATATAGAGATTTGAAGGTTGGTGTCTCTGGACAATTAAAAATCACAACTCACGGTGAAGTCGGATTTTAAATTTTATGTCTGAAAATGCCCCTTTTAGAAAGTTAAAGACACACTATTGATGGACGGAATGCAGAACAAATCAAAACATTCACCCCCAGTCAAGAGATCTGGGTTAAATCCATCATTCTTTTGCTCACCATGCCACCCCAGTTTAGACCTGGCCATATGCAAATCAGTCTTGACCCTGTGCCCAATGGGAACAGTCCAGCCCAAACTGCCAAGCCAGGTCCTCCCTGGACTGGAAACAAGCAGCCTAGGACTGGTTACGGGGTTTCACCCCTCTTCAGCCAGGACTGAGTGTAAATGTTTTGATTTGTTCTACATTCTGTCCATCAATTGTGTGTCTTTTACTTTTAGAAAGTTGGCATTTTCTTACTTTAATCATTCTGTGCCTCTGCTTGTCTCTGAATACATGTCTGGGTAGAGTGACAGCTGGGCTTTTTGCATTCCTTCTAGACAGCCACACAAATGGAGAAAGGGTGTAACATTTGCATCCTGATGGCTCATCACCAGTCTGAAGGGCTTTCCATAGGCAGATTAGGAGGGAGGGAGGAGCTAACACTTGCACCTGAATAGAGCTGTGCCTGTCACCACACAAAAAGCTGCATACTTTCCTGTAGTGAGTCTGGAGCCAGGGCAGGAAAGGCAGAGACCCTGAGTTCTTGAAAGGCCTCTTTGGTGTCTCGCCCAATTCAACAGCACATTTGGTTAACAACCTTACTCGTGAACAGCAATTCATTCTTCTGATAAGAGTCTATGTGGTAAAGCTCTGAAATTTCACTTGTCATAGCATCAAATTCAGTTTTCAGATTAAGCACATCCACCTAATTCACCTTTACTACTGACTTAAGGGTCCCTGAACTCGCCTCTGAGCCCTGACTCTCATTAGTTTGACTATGTTCTTTCTGCCATTTTTCCAAATCTAAAACATCAAAAATTCTTTGACTTTCTGGTGTCTTCTGGACAACAAGTTGCTCTCGGGGTGTGCTGTTACGCACTCTAGGAAGCGTTTCCTAGGCAGGTGACTCTAACACTGTCAGTTTGGCAAGAGGCCTAACAGCACCTGGGAAAATTTGGACTACGGGCAAGTCCACAGTCGTGGGACAAGGGGTGCTCGCATTCATCTGTGTTGAAGGAACAAATCTCGTCTGAGCTTTCCACTCTCTCCCGTTCATAATGGGGTGCGGGTCATATTTGGGAACAATGGGGCCAGTAGTTACTAGTACAGTGAGAGCATCCGGGATCTTTGAAGAAAGGTTAAGATTGCAATGTCTGGGCACTTCCAGAACTCCCATCTGCATTTCCTCTATTCCCAACTGGGGCGTATTCTGTTGAGAGAGTCACTACAACACTCGGGTCAGTAGCCATTGGTGCCGAAGCACTCACAGGATTATTGGTGACGTTTGAACTCCCCACGCTCCTGAAATATGGTAACCTGTATGGGGTGGGTGCTCTGCTAACAGGCCATCTAACAAACTATCTCCAACACTGCTATCACTGTCCTCCCCTTCATCCTACCTCTCTTTCTTTCCATTCTCTCCTGCTCTAGCCTCATCTGTCACCAACACAGGGTGCAACCTCACTCCTATCATTTCTACTCTCCATGTCTTAGGCTTTTCGTCCCATTGTGATTCTTGTATGCTTGCATCACCTTTCTGATAACGCTCTCCATGCTTAGTGTGTGCAGCACGCATCGACACGCCAAGTGCTTTAAACTGTGTATGTCTAGGTGATAGTTTCATTGCATACAGAATTCCCCTAAAATGATCTATTATTCTCAAATTAAAAGTACCATAGTGTGGAAACCCTAATGTGTCCTCTTTCTCAGGGATCTTATGCCAGTTTTTGAGCCAAAGAATAGTGTGGAGCCCTACATTTGTGGCCATATAATGAGGGTATCCTCTAGGGTGGCCTCTTCCCCTGTTCTAGTCAGGATGGGCACATCTCCTCTAAACATCTCTCTAATCACTTTGAAACACTTCATGTTTCCCCTTTCTTTCATAATATGCAATTACACTTTAAATGTGGCTTGTGTGGAATTCCATCAACAACACAATTATAGTTTTCAATCCCACCTATCCCTGCGTGGCACTCCCCGACGTCACTATCGCTCCTAGAGGTGGTTCACCCTCCTTCACAATTTCTCTTTGCACACACACACCTTTTCTTAAACAACAATTATCTGGTCCTCTAAAGGAATCAATAGAAGCCAATCACTCAGAGAACATGCATTCCCAATGAAACCTCGACCAGTGGGGAATCACCTGAATCAGTATGGCTTTCCCTCTGCGCAGAAAGGTCCTCCACACTATTCACAATTGTCCCATTCATGCAACATTCCTGTCTCAATTGGACCGTCAACGATGTCTCACAATGGACCCCCACAACGCAGCAAACAATTACAACCCAGTGTATTCTGCACCATATTGTATATCCTGGGATCTTAGGCCACGTCAGACCGGATAACAACTTCAACAGCTTATAACCACATTCAAATGACTCTCACAACATCTACACCAGAGATCACACAATCACCATTCCCTCACCGCAATCTAACATCACATGTCACCTTATTGATACTCACTTTTCCACCACCATGGGCTCCTCCGCACACCACCCGAACTCCACTCGTTCTCCAACTTTCAGGTTGGGTTTCCACACAAGGGACACATAGGTTTTGCTCTAGAACTATGCTAAGTCTAGTTCCTTACTTTAAGTGCAGAACCATCCTCTGTAGCTACCTTCTGATAAGGCCGAAACTCAACACCTGACTTTGGCAATGGTTCTTGTTAAGCAGCATGAGAGGTAAGGAACTCTTCAATTCACAACCCCAGGAGAGGAAATTCCCAGAAACTCAAATTCACAACCAGGATGTCTCTAGTCGATTTTATTGCAAGTTTTGATACAGGTTCAAATATATCAATGTAAGCATGATGGTGTAAAAAGTACAGAGAAAGCAGGGTGTAGCAAAATCAACAAAACTCCGAACCGATCTACCCTATATAACAAAAAGAAAACGACTAATTCAGGGGGAGCCTGATATAGCCCGCTCTGTTCTACAGAGTTTTGCCCAGTTGACCTTGAATAAATGTTAAATATATTGGGCTGGTTCACAAAGCTAAAGTGAGACGAAAATCTAACTTTACGAATTTCGGTATTCACAAAGAGCATTTATCACTCGTAAATGCCCTTTGTGAATACCGAAAGTCGTAAAGTTCAACTTTTGGTATTCACAAAAGGCATTTACGAATACTAAATGCCCCTTGTGAATATCAAAAGTCGTAAAGTTAGACCTTCATCTCACTTTCACTTTGTTTTAAATACCGTTTTCTTTTAATTTATTTTGAATGTGGGTGATATGGGAGAGTCAGTCAGTCAGTCAAAAATTATGTTTATTTAGATCACAGTCTTTAAACAATGCAAAGAAATAATTACAGGTTAAAATATTCAACCACAATACAACAAATTATTTACAGGTTAAAATATTCCACAACACTATTTATACACAGTTCACAGAATAAATACGTAGGTTAATAGGAAGTACCATTAAGAACAGCACTTCTTTGTACGACCCTATCATTTAAGAGTTATAAACACTTAAGATCAACCGTTACTCTTACAGCAGCTATGTAATTCATTAGTTTGTAAAATTTCTAAAAATTGTAACTCATGTATTTTTAAGAATCTTTGTACTACCTTTATATAATTCGCAAGCGCCATTGCAATTTCAATAGTGGGCATTTCTGTAAGAAAATTGGCCACCTGGGCCAGTGTTATTATATATTATTTTAAAAATATTGGGTGAAGACATGGTTTGCGCTGTTCTAGAATAGTTATACAGTCTAACAGGATGTGCACTAAGTCACCTTTTGTACCCAGTCTACACTTGCAACACCCTTTGTGGTCCAACATTCTTGATTTCAATTCTTCGTTTACCAAATTACGGATTAATACCAATACGCATTCTTAATATCTCCTGTCTATACCAATGGTTCGGTAAGATATCCAGGTAAGGGAAACAATTTTCATTAGACCAAGCTTTCATCATATACTGTACGGATTTTTTCTTAGCCAGATATTCCATGTCAGTTCTTCTAGACACTTCTTGCCCATGAAACTTCAAATCACTTTAAGTACATTCTACATGTAGGGATTCTTGGCAGATACCCACCTTTATACACTCACATGCATGCACTATTTTCTTCCTACTTGCATTTGCCCATTTTAGATTACTAAATTGTATCTCTTTTCTACACCATTGTGCTACTTTCTGGCCTTTATCATTTTCCAGACGTTTCCAGAATCTAATCACCGCTATTTGGGATTGGACCCCCCAGGCTGTTATCCCTAATTCAGTTCTTTTTGCTTGAACCATTGATGAACGTGGCAGGAACAGCAAAGTTTTCAGGCATTTCCCTTCCTCCAGGTCCCAGACACCCTTACCGCTCAAATAAAGGAATCTGCACCACATAGTACTTGTGGTGGTATCATTGCACTGAATGCCTTTAGCAACGGTCGGTGAGACATATCCCCATAGTCATGGTTAAAGATTTTCAGACCAGAAGTCGATATAAGGGCTTTCGCTTTCTGAGCTTCAAGATGCGCATGCCACTTTAGGGACTTATCAACCACATACATAGATCGCGAAACTTATTAACAGATTCCAATTTAAGATCACCTAAAAACCAATTAAACGTAATAACTTTTTTTCCGAAACATAAGATTTTCGTCTTATCCAGATTCACTGTTAAAAATATCCTTGCACGGTGTGGCTACGCAAGCGGAGATGGTTGTCGCAGCTTGCTAAAGCTCCCGCCGGCCCGCCATTAATCCGCCGATTTATCCTGGTCCCCAAGCCCACATACCCACAACCAGACCGAGACTACTGTTACCGGAGGCGCCAGGGATCATCCGGTGTGATCGGTGGTGATCCAGCGCCCCTAGACGGAGCTGAGCGGCGAAGTGCGAGGTGCGGCCTGGTGGACAGCGGAGCAGCCGGGGCCTCGATTTTTGTGGAAGCTGTGGAGCGCGCAACTTGGCCCGGGGACAGCCGTGGTGTCCGCTTGCCCTGAGGCCGAGAAACTGCTGGCGATTCTTCTCCCGGGGCCAGGCTGGGCCGGGGAGAGGTGCAGGTGCGACAAGTGGACCGGAGCAGCGGAGGCGGCCTGGTGGCTCGGGCGCAGCCGGGACCTCGATTTTCGCGGCCCCCGTATCTGCCGAGGGCCGGTGGCCTGAGAAGGAGGCGGACGTCCTGGCGTTCCTGACCGGGGGAGAGCAGACTGAGACCGATCTGCAGGCCGACTAGAAGCAACAGTGAGTAGTGCCCCCCCCCCCGGCCCGCAGACTAGAGGAGACACCGGAGCGGTGGCGCGGGATGCAGTGGGCCCCCACGACCTCTGAGAGAGCAACACCGGCTACAGAGGGCCCTGATCATCGGCGGCTGGGGGGGAAGCTTCTGGGGGTAGTGGCTACAGTCCGCCCTGCTCTCTATCCAACACCGGGCCATACCAGAGGGGCTTTTCCGAGACTCCCCTCCCGAGGGCCGGTGACTCTAGTGGCCCTAACAACCCTGGACGATCATGACCAGAGGAGGTAGCGGCTCCGCTAAGCAAGTGACAATCGACAAATTTACGGGGCCCGGTGGGGGTCCTGGATCGTCGGGGGTAGTCCATCTGGAGGAGGGCCGGACAATGCAGCCCTTATGGCGGCCATAACCCAGTCAAGAGACATGCTGGATGCCAAGATAGGGGCGGTTGGCACAGATGTGACTCTGTTGCGCCAAGACCTAAGAAATGCAGTGGCGCGAATCACGGAAGCCGAGTCCAGGGTGTCGGTGGTAGAAGAGGACGTAAGTGCCCTTAAAAAGAGAATGGCGGCAATGGAAACTGCACAGCGGACCACAGCGCTCCGTGTGGAAGATGCAGGAGGGCGGGCACAACGCAATAACCTCCGCTTCCTTGGATTTCCGGAGCGATGCACAAAGGGCAACATGGAACAATTCCTCACACAGTGACTGGAGTCATGGATGCCCCCAGGGTCACTATCTGCCTGCTTTTTTATCGAAAGAGCACATCGCGCCCTGACGCAAAGGCCGCCTGAGGGCGAGCGGCCTAGGGCGGTAATCGCTAGACTGTTGAATTATCACGACAATGACGCCATACTGAGGGAAGCTAGAATTAAGGAAACCCTCCTGTATGAAAACCAAAAGATCATGATTTTCCCTGACTATACTAAGCTCTTACAGCAACAGCGCCATTCTTTCGTGGCCGCCAAGGCTAAGTTGAGAGGCCTTAAGCTACAATATTCCCTGTTGTACCCGGCGCGCCTGAGGGTGATCTTCCAATCACGGACACTGTTCTTTGATACACCGGAGGACCTTTTCAGGTGGACGGATGAAACAGTGCAGGTCAGACCGAATCCTCAACCAGGACTTCATCCGGGCACTCCTGAGAGTTCACCACGGGCGCAGAGAGACCAGGCAACAAAGAACAGGCGAAACAAACGCTCCAAATCACGCAAGCGCGTGGCCTCAGTTGATGGCACGCAGGACACGGGTAGAACCGAAGATTCGGATCAATCTGGAACGGATCTTGAGGACCCCGGAGCCTTGGCTCCCTCTTCTGTTAGTAATGCTGTCAATCCTGGCTGGTGCGCCGAGTCGCCTGAGACCTTTGAATCGCTAACTGTGTTGCAGCCCTGAGACAGGACTGCTTCTGTCTCCTGATCGTAGATAGAGTTGTGGTGGGGGTGGGAGTGGGGGGCTTGGGGACTTCATGATAGGGGCTACCACTCTCCCAGTTGTGAGAGGGACACTGAGGGGAGGGGGGTGAGTTCATTGTTTTTCCTTTTAGGGATGTTGGGATCCATTGGTATGGGTGGGCCCGGGCCCTCTGTTTTGGGCTCGAGACTACACATGCCGCGACAGGTACTTCATGGTTCTTTGAGGTATAGGGTGGGGGGAGGCGGGGGATGGGCAGTCGGAGGTGCGGCTGCTGAGTTGGGGATGGGAAATGTTGGGGATTGTGAGACAGAGGGATGGGTGGTTTTTCTTGGGGTAGATAGTAGAATGCATGTGTGTATCGCGATGATGGTTCATGTGGTGTGCGGTGGGTGGCGCTGGACTGAGGAGCTTCCATGGTGGACTCCAATTGACTATGGCTGAGTCGACTCATAGACTCCCTGCAGATTCTATGCGGGTGATTACATGGAATGTCAGGGGTTTACTAGACAAGATTAAACGTGGGGCAGTGTTACGCTGGAGGAAAAAAGAAGCTGCAGATGTCTTATTGCTTCAGGAAACTCACATGATGGGCACAAGGGCACTGGGTCTGCAGAGATTTGGTTATCAGCAGGTTTTCCATGCGGGGTTTTCTAGGGGATCCAGGGGAGTGGCCATATTGATACACCGCAGGGTGGCATACGTACACGAAAAGCACTGGGTGGATCCTCAGGGTCGCTACCTATTTGTTAAGGGCATGGTGGGCACGGAACCTGTGGTGTTTGGGAGTGTATACGCCCCCCCCCTGCAGTGGGCCCTGGCTGAGAGGCTGTTTGCAGTGTGGGAAGACGTCTCCGGATCACTGGCAGTGATTGGGGGAGATTGGAATGACGTGATGGACGTATGTGTGGATCGCCGGAGGCGTCAGGAGGTGACCGGGACCACCCCCCCTTCCCTTCCACCCACTAGATTGCATGCAATGAGTGAGGGGCTGGGCTGGGTGGATGCGTGGCGACATATGCACCCTGCAACCAGTGAGTATACATATCTATCAGCGGTACATGGCTCATTCTCTCGGTTAGATTGTGTGTTTGTGCCTAGAGCATACTTGTGTAGGGTGAAGGGCGCTGACATCTTGCCGAGGGGCCTGTCCGACCACTCCCCAGTTTCAGTTCGGGTAGACCTACTTCAGAAACGGCAGCCATTTAGATGGAGAATGTCCTCGTGGCATCTCCTGAAACCGACATATACTAAACACTTGCGAGAAACCATAGATCACTGTTGGCGGGAAAACCTGGTAGAAGGTGCTGACATAGGTGTGGTGTGGGAGGCTATGAAACCTACCATACGGGGGATAGATATCACGTGGTGCTCAGCGGCCCGCCGGCAGCGTCAAGAACAAACTACAGAGGCGGCTGCGCGAGTGGCGACCCTAGAACAGGACCACAGCGCAGGGGGTGACGAAGTTGGGCTACGGCTGCTTCTGCAGGCACAGCAATCGGACGCGTCCCTACTGCTAGATGAAGCCAAACAGGCGTGGCTGGCCACGAGAAGTAGGGTGTACCAATGGGGGGACAAGTCGTGCTCAATGCTCCATAGATTATGCCAACACAACTTCCAACCCCTCATACTTCCGGGACTCACGAACGACAATGGGGAAGTCCTGACCAACCCAAACGAGTTGGCAGCGAGCTTCGCCACATACTTTGCGGCTCAGAACGCCCCATGTGACCAATTGCGTGAAGGCGACTTGGCCCGCTATCTCGCAGAGTTGCCGCCCATATCGGTGTCGGACGAGACCAAGAGGGCCCTGGATGTACCCCTCACAGCGGAGGAGCTGGGAGACGCTCTGGGGCAACTCAATGCTGGTAAGGCCCCTGGCCCGAATGGCTACCCGTGTGAATTCTTTAAAAAATTTCATGTACAACTGGGGCCACACTATCGCCGAGTGCTGGAGGCGGCACGTACCCGGGGTATACTGCCCTCAGACTGGCGCCACGCTGAAATAGTGGTCTTTCAGAAGCCTGGTAGGCCCCCAGATAGTCATGACTCGTATAGACCCATCTCCTTAATCAATATTGAGGCTAAGATATTGGCCAAGGCTCTGGCGAACCGCCTGGCTCCATATATCACGGACTTAGTCCATCCGGAACAAGCAGGCTTTATGCCCCACAGGGCAACGCGACATAATATCCGACGCGCACAGGCGGCGATCGACGCTGTTGGGGCCTCGGGGGACCAGGCGGCACTGTTGCTGGCCGATATCAACAAGGCCTTCGACTCGGTTAGCTGGTCGTACCTGTTTGCGTTACTGTCTTGGCTCAACCTAGGCCCAGTCTTCCTGTCGTATGTCAAGCTCCTCTATACAGACATCACAGCCTCGGTGCGGGTCGCCGGGGCGGTGTCAGAGACATTCCACATTGGCCGAGGGACCAGGCAGGGTTGCCCTCTTTCCCCCTATTTATTTGCACTGGCCATGGAGCCCCTGGCTGCTAGAGTGCGCCGCGATGCGCTGATACGAGGCTTTGTGTGGAATGCCACCCTGTCGGATAAGATTGCGTTGTACGCGGACGATGTCCTCTTTTTCCTTACCAATTTGCAGCGCTCAGGCCCTCGTGTCTTAGAGGTCATGCACTTATTTGGGGAGGCTTCGGGCTTATATCTAAACTTACATAAATCCACCTTATGGGTGCTAGCGGGAGGCACGGTGACAGATCCCTGGGCTTCGGGACTACGAGTGGCCACAAATGGTCTGAAATACCTTGGGGTGTTTCTCTCGGACTCAGCCGACACTGCCTGGGAGCGTAACCTGATGCCCGTCTGGGAGCAGGTCCAGACGGATGTCAAAACTTGGTCTCGAATGCCCCTGTCAATCTTTGGTCAATCGGCTATTTTCAAGATAGTTGCGCTCCCGCGCCTACTCTACCAACTACAGAATCATCCGTATCCTATCCCACCCCAGTGGTTTAAACAGGTTAACTCAGTGCTGGGTCGCTTTCTTTGGGCGGGAGGTGCCGCCAGAGTGGCTCTGCGTACGTGCTTTTTGTCCACCTACTGTGGGGGCTTGGCCACCTCGGATCTGCAGTCGTACTACCAAGCCGCTCATCTCCTCATTCTAAACGAATGGTGGTACGGTGACGGTGGGGATCCAGCCTATGCCCTAGAACGCACTTTGATGGGCGATAACTCGCTCCACACCATCCTATATTCACCCCGACTGCGTCGTTCGCTGCCGAGGGTTACTAAACTTGTCTTTGCTGTATGGCGACAGGCCTTGCGTCGAATGGGCTGGTGGGGTAGACTGACCGCAGAAACGCCACTATGGCGTAACGGCATACTACCCGAACTGTCTAAATTATCAGGCTTCGATGGCTGGGACGCAATAGGCATCTCGCAGCTGGGCCAGGTGATGTCTGGGACGACGCTCAAGTCCTTTCAGACCCTTAGAACCGAATTCGATATGCCCCAATCTCAGTTTTTTCGATACCTACAATTCCGACATGCACTGACGCCCAGTATTACCAACCTTGACTCACTCCCTGAATTTAGCCCGATGGAAGCGAAGGTCTTCATGGGTGACCTTGGGGATAAAAAAGTATCACGCATTTACCAGACAATGGTCACCCACTGCTCCTCCACCCTTCTTCCATTGAAGACGACCTGGGAGGCGGATATCGGTCCACTGGATGAGGATGACTGGCGGGAGGCCTTGGAATCCCCGAGGGTAGCGGCTATCGCAATACGGTTTCGACTCATACAGTTCAAAATTTTTCATAGGGCCTACTATACTCGAGAGAGTCTGTGGAAGGCGGGCCTGATCGGGTCCCCAGAGTGCCTGCAGTGTGGGGCTGAGGTGGGTACGTTACTCCACACGGTATGGTCGTGCTCTAGGCTGGTTGGCTTCTGGAGGGGTGTCTGGGGATGCCTGTCTGAGGTGTTGGGCTGGACCCTCCCCCGTACTCACCGTCTCGGTCTATTGCACATCCTTGAAGGGGTAGGTGGTAATATCTATAAGAGGCACCTGCTCCTCCTGGGGCTAGTGTTAGCCAAAAGAGACCTGGCCCGAGCATGGAAAAACGTGAGGCCCCCCCCCCTGAGTGCATGGAAGGCGGGTATGGACTTCTGTATGGGCCTGGAGAGGCCAATATTTAAAGCACGGGGATGCCCCGCAAACATTTTAAAATATGGAAGAGGTGGGCGGACTACAGAGGCTTGACACTGGACCCCCCGGCGGAACATGAAGAAGACCTTTAGCCCCATATGTTCCGGCGAAACCCAATATCCACACACACAATAGCCAAGTCAAGAGCCTACTTCAGCACAGTTAACACACGCATGCATGGGGTTAGGGTGGGTTCCAGGGAGGGTTCTGGGAGTTGGGTGGGTAGGTAACAGAGCAGGATGAAGATGGGGTGGATGTTTCCTTGTATCTTTGATTGCATTGCTTCTTTGCTTAGACACTCAGTTCTATGTTGCGATTGTACCAGAATGTCTGGTGGTATCGTCCTGAATGTGGGATGCCACTCTATTTCATATGCTCATCTTTATCAATAAAATTGTTGTGAAAAAAAAATTTCCTTGCACAATATTAATTAAAAGATGTCAACTTTTGTTGGAGGCCCAATTCAGTCTGGTCTAATATTACCAAGTCGTCCGCGTAAAGTATACAGGGCACCTTTTTACTGTCCATTCTTGGACTTGCACTACCTTCGAATTCTAGGCAGGCAGGTAAATCAGATAGAAATATAGAGAATAGCTGGGGAGCCAAGACGCAGCCCTGTCTCAGGCCATTTTTGATTTGTATTTTTGGCGTCAACGACCCCACAGTATCCTTAATTACTTGCGCCCAATTACCTCGGTGTAGTTCTTTTATTATAGCCAGCCGATCTTTCGGTATGTTTTTACTTATTAGGGTTTCCAAGAGGCAGTTCCGATTTACTGAATCAAACGCTGCCCGAAAGTCAACGAAACAACAGCAAAGTTTACCATTTTGTTCCGTTGACTTTCGCGCTATTGCCCATAGGGCAAAGCAGTGATCTATCGTGGAGTGCCCTTCTCTGAAGCCCCCCTGTTCCGCAGGTACAATTGAGAACTCCTCAACCCAATCATTTAGCCTATTCAGCACTATCTTTGAGAATACCTTTTCTCCTATATCTAGAAGATTGATCAACCTATAGTTTTGTGGTGCGTTCGTCATACCCTTTTTATGGATTGGCCTGACAATTGCACCTTTGCAATTCTTCGGAATTCTATCTTCTGCTAATACTATTTGGTATAGTTGGGAAAGGAATCTCGCCCATCACTTTATCTGTGACTTAAGTATTATTGCTGGGAGGTTGTCTGGCCCTGCTGCTCGAGTTAATTTAAGCTTCCTTTTTGTGCTTTCTACATTCTGTTCAGTAAAGTCTGATTTAAATTCTTCCGTTACTGCCAGCCAAGGTTAGAGCTCTATGGCTCCAGTATCTTCTCGAGGTCCACACAGTTCTGTCAGATAGCTGCCTTGCTAACGACACATTTCATTGCCCCTGCTGAGGGAACGGATGCTGCTTTTACCAGCTTCCAAAATTCTTTTAGATTTTTTGCTTCGATTGATTCTAGCAGCTTTGCCCAGCATTTCTCTTTATATGACCTTTTTGCATCTATAACCATCTTTTTGAGCTCATTTTTCAGCTTCAGGTAACCTTGCCTCGCTCTATTGAACTTTTTCCTTAAGCTTCTTGAAACTGTCCTTATCTCCCTTTTTTTATTTTGGCAGTTGACAGAGAACCATTTCAGAAGGCTGGCCAGGGTTGTTGCACCTTTTCTTTTTTCTTTTTTTAAAAATTCTATCCGGAGGCACTGTACTACTTGGTCTATCTTCTCCTCGTACCATTCCAGATATTTACTCCCCGAATCCCCCAGTTCAACCTTATGCTGAAAGGTCTTCAGTTTTTCTAAAAACTCTTCCGTCAATCTTGTTGTCGCCCGCTTGGGATAGTCAACTTCTTGTGGGATCACTTTCTCTCTAAGTTCCCTCCTTCCCCCATATATGTTCAATTGCAACGGGTTGTGATCGCTGCCTTCACTTTGGGGTATGTTAAATCCCCATACTAATGGGAAATTCCAAGCTGCCATAAATATATAATCAATTGGGCAGTTTTGTGAGAACTGACTCAGCTCGTTTGGAGATCCCTCTTATATCACCAAAGCCAACCTTGGAGGTCTTCTCCCCACTATCCCAGCTGTCCATGAAAGAGCTTATGAATACTGTTAAGTCAGGATCACCATTTGATCCATGTCCTCCACTTATTCGTAAACCAGTATCCAATCTGATAGCCCCGGTGCTCACTAACATCTGCAATGCCATGTTTCAGACAGGTGACTACCCTTCAATCTGGAAAAAGGCCACTGTAAAACCTCTTTTGAAAAAACCAACACTAAATCCTTAGAGCCCAAAAGCTATCGCCCTATTGCCTCGCTCCCCTATCCATCAACATTTTTTGAAAAGGCAATGAACCTACAACTGTCGAACTATATTGACCAGAATGAGCTGCTGGAGGATACCCAGTTTGGGTTCAGGAAGGGCCACGGGACTGAGACTGCTCTGATAAAGGCAGCAGGGGAGGTCAGGATAATCATGGACCAGGGTGGTGCAGCGGTCTTAATACTCTTGGATTTGTCTGCAGCTTTCGACACGGTCGATCATACCATCTTGATCGACTGTGTCGCTGCAATTGGCATTCAGGGCTGACAGAGAGCAGTCTGTGAAAATGGGGAGTTATTACTCTCCTGATTTCACCCTGCCTTGTGGAGTTCCTCAGGGCTCCTCGCTAAGTCCGACACTTTTTAACATCTATGTGTCGGACTTGGCGAGGGTGATCAAGTCATTTGGTATTGGATTAACCTCATATGCAGATGACACCCAGCTAGCCCTGGCGATCCACAAAAATGGAGCAGCAGTGGCCGCTAACTTCCAGGAGGGCATGAGAGCCATCAGTACCTGGATGGATCAGAATTGTTTAAAGCTAAATTCTGACAAGACGGAGGTTATGGTATTTGGTGAGCTGACCCCGTCTTGGTCCCCAGTCTGGAGGCCTTCGGAGCTAGGAACCCCCCCTCACCAGTTTCAAAAGTTAGAAATCTGGGAGTTCTATTTGACAACAAGCTAGCTTTTGTGAGCCATGCTAATGCAGTGGTCTCAGCATCCTTCTTTACCCTAAGAATGGTAAAGAAACTGCTCCCTTTTCTTCCTCCAAATGCAGGCAAAACCCTAATGTCCACTTTGGTATTATCTAAGGTGGACTATTGCAACGGCCTATTGTTGAACGCGCAGGAGCAAGTTTTGAACAAATTACAGCTTGTTCAAAATGCTGCTGCAAGGATCCTAACCGGCACACCTAAATATTCATCCATCTCTCCCATCATTCGTCAACTACATTGGTTGCCGGTTAGAAGCCGCACAAAGTTTAAGGCCTTGTGCATTATATACAAGGCAATGAACAATACTGGACCAGAATTCTTTAAAAAATCCATTAGTGTTTACAAACCTAGTCGATCTTTACGTTCATCTGCAGCCCAACAGCTCCAAATTCCACGCACAAAGAAAGCATCATGGGGGGACAAACGCTTTGTGGTTGCTGCTTCGAAATTGTGGAACCTGCTTCCTCCCCATATCAAATTTAGCCCATCTCTACTAACATTCCGAAAGCACCTTAAAACCTGGCTTTTTAATCAGTAAATTGTAAATAGGAACCCCCTGCAATCTGTGAACTCCAGCGCTGAGACACCGGAAGGTATTTGTGCGCTATAGAAATTTTATTAAAAAATAAATAAAATAAATAAATATTTTAAATGTCTTCTTTGCGGGGCAATCTGTTTCAAATCTGCCATTCAGGCAGAGGAGGCCCTTCGACCCAAGATAGTTTACCAATTCTATATCCTGTTTCGAAGATTCACAAGCTGGAAATCTGGCGTAGTCTATTCCATAAGCATCCAACAATTCCCTGTGCAAAAGATTGACCTTTTGTGAGTTCAACTTATGGTTAAAATCCCCCAAAATGAGAAACACATCTAAAACATGCTTATCGCATAAAGAGTCTATATCCTCTTTGAAGTTCCCCATCTCAGTTCCATACTCTGCCACATTGTCCCAGTGCATGTATACATTTATAACAATTACATTTTCATATTTCTTGTCCTGGGACAGGGGAGTTAATCTACATGACAATAACCATTTAAATTTCACTTTTAGCAAGGTTGCATTTCTTATTACTTTTGTCGATACAAGAGTCATAATACCCCCCGACGGACGTCTAAACCTTTTTTTCTTAGCTGGTCGGTTTAGTTGTAAGTAACCTTCGAAGGTTGGGGTATCATCGCATAACCAAGTCTCTTGCAAACAGGCTATTTCCACATTATTTACTAGTTTCATTATATGCTCTTGCTTTATTTCGTTTCCCAAACCATTTATATTCCATGATAGGAGACTTAGGCTATGCGGAACCCCCTCTTCCTATTCCACCTTACTTAGACCACCATCTTCATCTGTTACCTTCATATACTTCTTAGATGGGCCTCCCTGGTTACTTCTTTGGCCCCAATTACCCCAGGAGTCATCAATTACTGAATTGTTCACCACTATATTCAAGATACTACCTTCTTCCTCATTATCCCTCAGTAGCCTCACCTGTCTTCTACCAAGGCCTGCATTTTAGGAAGCTACTTCCCGATTGGGCGTTTCCCTCTAATTCACTTTCTGGGATTAACCTTATTCCCTCTTGGAGTTTCTCACTTACTGCATTCCCAATAGCCATTTTACCAGGTCAGAGTAGAGTAGTACTTTTGTTATTTCCTTACCATTTGTATTTTCTATGAAGCCCACCTGCCTCAGATCTTTTGAGCCAATCCCCCTCAGACTTGGGCATTTGGAGAAAGAAAGCAAGATTTGAGTCCTATTTAATGGTTTCAGTTTCCTCAGTTTTTCCCCCCTTTGTCCGGATTGCTCCGGTTCTAAGTACAGCCATTTGTTTGTACCAATCTCTAGTCCTTTTTTAGGGGCTTCTAGGTTTCTCTGTCTACCATTTACCCATCTGGTGGGCCCCATTTTACATTCCACTTCTGCTTAACCTTGGGGATGTGGTACTTCTCCTTAACCTTAGGGATGTGGTACTTCTCCTGGGTTATAAAACTGCTGGGAATTGCTGGCACTCACCGTGTTACTGTCCAATGGAATCTTGTTCGAATAAAATTCCTGATGAAATACCCAAAACAATATTTATAGTGACACAGGATGTTAAGGAGAAATAACGCTTTTGAAATTGTCGTTTACGCTGACTTCAATCCACAGAAAGAGGAATACTACTTTTAATCCAATCCAATATGGCCGCCGCTACGTGATGCACTACGCAGCGTGATGACAGACGTTACGCTGCATGATTTGTCATCGTACGAGTGTAGAGAGAACTCACTCGAGAGATGAAACGAGACGGAGAACTCATGACACTCTTCGAATCCTGCTCTCGGTATGTTCGAACAAAAACAAAGCGTGCATAGGGGCTCATATGGCATCCAATTTCAAACGGTGACTCGATCCATCATTCAAAATATAATATTATAAATACATACGTGAAATATGCACTCTGCAGGTAAACGTGTGGAATCCTGAAGAAATGTCCGCCTTCTTCCGCTACTTTGCTGTCAGCAAAAACATGTCAATAAAGGACAGTTTTCACAAAATTAGCACAGTAGGAGAATCAATTGAATATGGATAGAGTGTCAATTATAAAATCTTCCGCAAATATCGTATATGCTGAGATTCAGTGTGTTGTTCAAGAAAGTTCAAATCTATACACAAAGTCCATACACAAAGTCGTGGTAGATGTGAAGTAGTCCAAATCCGATTTAATCCAGATGTGGGTTCCCAGGGGAGTTGATAGTTGAAAAGCTTGTCCCAAATCGAGCTTCCCACGTCGCCAGTGATAAAAGATCCAACATCCAATAAATGTGTAAGAGTAGATTTATTGTAGGTAACCATCAACAGCAAACCAGTTCAACTGCTGTCTCTCTCTTCATTGGAATGTTACCACAACTTGTGATGTCATGCACTCTATTGAAACACATCTAATCATAACACCCTCCCAAACAAAACTAGGTCCTTGACTTTCAATTCCCTGATTCTCCAGATCCGTCACATGCATTGGGGATCATTTTGGGGATGATGATAGTCGCGGTGCTGCTATTTGTTCGTTTTGACTCAGGAGGGAGTGGGTTATCAAAAAAGATTCCGCCGTTGCCTCCTCTGGGGGTACTTCCGTGCCATTCTCAGTCCGGTGCTCCTCAATTTCCAGATACATTACAGGTTGCTCTAAACTTTTATAGTGTTTCCCTAAAAAATCCTTTATAGATTTAGAGGCTGAGGAGCTGCCTTTCGTATTAGATACTGAGGTACAAACAATTTGGGCTTGCAGAGATTTTTTGGTGGCTTTTTTATTTTTCCTCCTCTTGGGTGCCCCTTTATTATTCTCCTCGGGGGTAGCCTGACTCTCCTGACTTTCTTCCAATGTCCTTGAGCCCCCTGGTAGCTCGCTCCTCCCTGGGCTCTCCTCCAAAGATTCCTTACGTGATTTCTGCTTCTTCTTCGGCGCCATCACCCTTTAGATCAGAGCAACCCACTTTAATTAAACTCTTTTAGCTCTAGTGTTGAAGTATAGGTGAAGTATAGGCAAAGTGTAGGCATAGTATTGGTGTAATCTTGGCTTCACCCCCTACAAGTGCCCTCTAGATGATTCAGATTAACAGCTGGTGGACAATTAGGGGGCAATGGAGCGCACACTTATTCTCTCATTCACACATTCACTTACCTCTGTTGTGCCATTTGCCCGGCACGCCTGCCAAGCTGTATTTAAGGTCTCCTGTGTATCGCTTTTGTGACTCTCTGCACTCTGGTCTGGGGGCCTCTCCCTTTCTGCTTTCTATTTGCTACAGTTTGTTTCCAGCTATTTTTCCCAGCTAGCTCTCCTCCACTCGCTCCTCCCCCTTCTGGGAGTTTTCTCGATGTTTGTTTCTCCCCCCCTCACTTCGGGCTTGAGGCGCTTTCCCCACTCGTGACTCGTCCCTTCCCCTCTTCTCTGGGGAAGAGACCCGACTATCCCTTCAGGCGCCCGACTGCTACTGCGCCTAGACGATTATGCTGCAGCCCGCCCGAGAGTCTGTACCCCTCCCGCTAGGCTCAGGCGGCGTGGGAGGGCTATGGCTGTGCTCAAATTAGGTTCCTGGACTCACTCCCGGTTACGCTCCGGGTGTGCCAGGTGTACTAGCTCGGCGTACACGCTATCCTCGGCACTCGGTGATCCGCTTGCAGGGCAGCGCACTCCTGTGCGTTTGGTTGGCTCTCTCGGCTCTCCTTGCGGGCGAACGGATGGCTGGCGATTAGAAGGACGGCAACAACAGAAGCTCAGTCGGTTAATAGAGAGTCTATTGCAGACATTTTGCAGAGAATGTTGTGTTTTTGTTTCATGCATTATCCATAAAAAAGTTTCTTTTAGATCCAAACAGGACCTCACATATGCGAAATGGGAAGGTGTCAGAGATTATTTGCAGTAATATTATGCACACAACACTAATTGGTATTACCTTTGCATTACAATGCCAATAGCTCTAACTCAAAAAGTTAGAATTGGGGATCTCTAGTTGGCAGAGGTAAGTACCTTTGACCAAACAGGGACCCTTACTTCTAGTCAGGGTAAAAGGTTACACACTGTAGATAACTTCTGCTCACCCCGTAGGTAGCTTGGCACGAGCAGACAGGCTTACCTCCAAGGCAATGTGTAGGGTTGTTGCACTTAACACACACAATAATTCAATGATGCACTACAAACTGACTCCACACAGGTAAGTATATAAAAATATATAACTTTATCTAGTTTAGGCAGAATAAACCAATTGCAAAACGCAGTTACAAAATCACTTGACTCTTCTTGATGTTTGCACTTATCTAGGAAGGTATTGGGGAATCACACTTCAGTCTCAGTCTTTAAAAAGGAATTGAAAGCAAAATAGGTGTAGGCTGTAACTACTTTAAAAATAGCTTGACGCCGTCTCTAGCGCTGTGCTAATGAAGCGCCTGTAGCGTGTGTGAACTCAGGAAGTCTCCCCACGTAGGAAAGACCTTAGCGCGGCCTCTGCCGGTCCTGCTAGCTCTCCGCCCGCTCTCAACAATACATCGAGCGGCGGGGATCCTGATTACCTTTGGGTTGCGAGGACGGCAGGCCGGGGATGATGAGTGCACACGGCACCCTCGTTGAAGACGGGCGTTCTCCAAACTCGGACGCGGCTCCACAGACGAGCCTCTTGTGACGATGCAGCTTCTCGGAAGTCAGCCAATCACACCACTGCTTCTCGACGAGCCCTCGGCGATGGTCCACTAGGGACGCGGCACCTCAATCCGGCCTCCGGCGATTAACCAATCCCAGCGCGAGCCAGGTGATGATGCGGCGGCCCGGGTACCAATCCCAGCGTGGCGGCGCCGGACCAAGCTGCGGAGTTGCTGAGGGGGCTCGTCTCTTTGAGCCAATCAGGGCGCAGCTCCTTCGGTTTCTTCTCCGCGGCCCCGGTAAGGGACGGCCAGATCTCTTAGCAATTCTAGGCCCCGGCGGTGATGAGCCGCACAGCGGTTTTAGGGCGCAGGTCCTGGACAGACCGCCCACAAGGCCACAAGATCGATTTTGGGGTGATTCTTACGCAGGGAGGCACGACGATCCTCCGGTCACCATCAAATATGTGCAGATGAGCACACCGATCTTCTCCCACGGCCAGCAGTTGGAATCAGACACCAAGGGCAAACACAGCACGATCTTCACGGTGTCTTGGAGTTTCTTAGGAACCTTTTGACCCTGGGTTCCAGGACAGGAGGCCAGCTCTTCTCAGGCCCTCGGAGATTCTTACAGACACAGCACACAGCAAAGTCTTGAAGTCAAGCAGGCAGGGGTCACAGCACACAGCAAAGTCCCCTTTTTCTCTCCTTTCGTTGAGCAGCAAAACAGGTCAGCCCCAGAGCATACAGCAAGGGCAGTCTTCCTCAGTTTCTTCAGCTGTTCCTCTTCTGGCAGAGGTTCCTCTTGATTGTAGAAATCTGATTTTCTGTTGTCAAGGGTCCTATACTTATACCCCTAAAAGTCTTTGATCTCTTTGTGCAAGTGGGCCCTGAGCCCGGTCTGAACCAGTTCTAGGTGTTCTTTGAGCACTTTGTTTTCCTGGCTTCTTCTTTCCTTTCGGAGTGAGGGGCAGGGTTGTCAGCCGCCCAGCAGGAGCTGAAGCCAACATTGTGGTAGGCACGCACAGCCCTATTCAATCCCAGGTGCTATCCCCTCCCACCACTCTAGTTGCAAATGCAGTCATTCAGCCTAGGGCTGACCCAGCCAACCTCCTGGGGGCTCCCCAGCCCCTGTCATCCTCAAACCAGACAGTCAATCCACAAGCAGGCCAAGGAACACAGAAAGGTCAGACAAGAGAACAGCTACTTTCTAAAAGTGCCGTTCTCAAACACAGGGATTTAAAAACAACCTTTCCTAAAAGATGTGTTATTAAATTCTGAGTTCAGGGATACCAGACTCTTATGTCCTATCTTGTTCCTATGGGAAGATATGCTGGTAGTCATTGGAGCCAGCATCCCCCATGTTAGCCTATGGAGCAAGATAGCCTTGCAGCAGTGACAAAACAAAATGGCTGTCATTCACTACCAGAGCATGTCACCTGCACTAGTGCATGCTCTACATTCACATACACTACACCCTGCCTAATAGGGTACCTTGGGCCTTCCATAGAGGTGACCAATGTGCAGAAAAAGGGAAGGGTGAGGCCTGGTCAGTGGGGACACTGACCAGGAGGACATGGCAGTCCACAGACTGCATGCAGGCACTGCGGTGGCAGGCCTGAGACACCATTTTGGGGCAACTCATGTGGGTGGCACAATCAGTGCTGCAGGCCCAATAGTAGCATTTGTCATCATCAGCCCTGGCACACCCAGTGCACTTTACTAGGGACTTCTTGGTGATACAAATATGCCAATCATGTATATCCAATCAATATCACAATTTCCATAGGGAGCACTTACACTCAGGCACTGATCAGCAGTGGCAGGGTGTCCAAAGCATCTAAACCAGCAAAAACGAAATCCAGCACAGCATCAAAAATACAAGAGGTAGAGGCCAAAAAGATAGGGGGAAACCACGCCAAGGATGCCAGGTCTAACACCTTTACATTACAACGCCAATAGCTGTAACTCAAAAATCAGATGTTACCACTAGATGGCGAAAGTACTCTACTGACGTTTTTAAACTAAAGACAAGAGAGCGAGTATTGTATCTTTGTCTTGATGAATTATTATTACGTTTCATTTGGGAAAACTGGGGAACAAAACCATACCCATAGTCTCAATATAACAATTTTCCAAGCCGTATTTTCAGCTTCATTTAGTAAGGGCCAAGATTTCCTCTATATAAAGCAGCATGAAGTGGAATGTGATCATTGTAACCGCCTCACGGCAACAGGGGATAAATATGGAATGCAACATACATCTTGTTATACTCGCATAAGGGTAAAGTGTTTTACAGAGAAAGCCCAAAGCAAATCATCTCTAAAATATCAAGCATTCGTAATTTTCTTTTCTGGAAAAAAAATTTGAAGCCCAGAAATAGATGCATTGGTAGTGACTACAAATGGCAGCAATATATATATTTAAATTTCATCTACATTCTAAGCTTTGGCGAAGAATACTTTTTATTCAGCAATGTCTTTAATTTATTGGCTCATAGGATCACAAGGCAATGACGTTCCTAACGAGTTACATCACAGGCAGGCAGGTTAATTTATGGATTGTGGAATGCGAAAACCATAAAAGAAAACCATCTCACACTATTTCTAAAAATCTATCGACTCGTGCAGAATGTGTTTTTTGTGATCCGCATTGGTGATCTGGATAGCAAGAAGTAAGTACACACTACAGTTCTCCTTCATGGCTAAAAAAATTCAACTAAATTAACCAAAGAGTCGCTGGATGTTGTGCAGACAACTGCACGCTCAGATCCTTCTCCTTGGTCATGAGGTTTTTCAGACTCTATTCAGTGCATCGAGGGCAGAGAAGAGCTAATGGGCCCTAAATATGTTGGTTGAGGTCTTTAGCCAGCGGTATTATGGGGGCTGTCCTACCATGGATCTGCAAACTGGGCCATGTACACCCCTTCTACATTGATTCACAGGGAAACGAGGGCAAGCAGTCACAGACTTCTCAGAGTGGCAATGTGGGAGAAAAGAGCTCCGAACTAAAGTCAATCAACAGACAATGACATTTTGTCTGCCCAGCCCTTATCTTTTAGTTAAAAGAAAGTATTTTAATTTCACAGAACAATGAAATACAACACAGTTAAACTGCAATTACAGATTTGCAATCGTGGTTACAACCTTCACCCCCTTTCTGATAATCTCTACAACCTCTAGGTGAACTCTAATGGTTGTAGTCTCCAATACACTGTGGGCATAGACATGGGAGGAGTGAAAAGTATAGCATCAGGGCACCCAGCTTGGAACTGTATGTGAGAGTGCCCAGAATCCATAGTGGTGAAAGAGTGTGCAGCAGCATTAGGAAAGTAGCCCGGGCCTATGCTGGAAATAATGCTGCACGGCCCTCCATTGGCCAAGTGGATGCACCACGCCTGAGGACAGTGCACAGAAAGACTGCATGCTGCTGTAGTCTCACGGTCAATTGAAGGAAAGTGACAGGGATGGTGAGCCAGCATGTTAAGAATGGGCAGCCCTTATTGCGTCGTTTTCCCAGTTTCCCAATTTAACGACCATATTGCACAGGTGCAAGGGTACTGCTCATCGGAGATACAAGAAGAATGCTAAGTGGCACCACATGACACTAGGGCTGTCTGTCCGTAGAATGGAGAGTGGCTGTGGGTCCTAATGCAGGGAACCCCAAGAAGAAACGCTTCCGGGGCTTGTGAAGAGGAATGCAGTGACACCTAGTGGCCATGGGTGGTCACTGCAGCAGTAAGGACACCAGAGGTTACTGCACCTGGATGGCAGGTGTGGTACAGGGCAACAGCCCTAGGCAAAAAGTCCCCCAAGGACTGAAGAAAGAGCGTGCATGAGCGCCCAGTGGTGAAAGGACGCCACCGCGAGAGGAGTCTTGAGTGTGCAAGACGCCAGGGGTAGGAATACCCTCAAGTGACGAACGGAGGGCGTACAGTCGGAAGTGCGCCAAAGACCAGATCAGAGACGATGATTGTCCGGGCTGGAGCCCGAGGGTGAGAGCCCTGCGGGGAGGGGGTCAAGGTTGGAAGAGGGTCCAGGTTGTTAGAGGAAGTGAAAGACCATGCAAAGCCTACCTGAGTAGAAGCTGAAGAGTGCCACATCAGCATAGTATTGAGGCGCCAGGAGTGCGTCCTCAAGAGAAGATGACATGAGAGAGGTCAGAGAAGATGACCTGCTAGAGGTCAGAGAAGATGACCTGCGAGAGGTCTGAGAAGGTGACCTGTGAGAGGTCTGAGAAGATTGACCTGAAGTCAAAGGATGAAGACCTAGGAGAGGTCGTGAAAGGGCGAGTGGTCTGGTCACTGGACGAGGAGAAAGCATTGTCTAGGGGTAAGACATGGCCAGGGAGACCCGTGTGAAGTGCACGTCCCATGGAGAGGCCTGGTCGGAAAAGAAGAAGGGTAAGACAAGATTGGACCAGACCATGTCCTGAAGTAAAAGAAAAGGAAATGGAAGAAGTGAGGCACAAGGCCACCGCAAAGTGAGTCCAAAGGACAAAGAAAGAAGTATGTGATTAGACATCTGGCACACCACAAGGTACAGAAGATGACTGAGTGCAAGAACATCAGGAGCAAAGCACAGTACCCATGTAACATCTGAGGCTCCTTGAGAGGCTAGCTGTCTAGAAGTCTTCGGTTACACCAAGAAAACCTGTTGCCTGCAGATGTGAGCCAGCGGGACCATTTGTGACATCCACCATTGGGGTCGCAAAAGAGACTGGACAGTGGTCCTGCTAGGACGTGGGGTCTAAAAGAGGATCTGACCACTCCACACCAGACCGTGGCGGTCCAGGGGCAAGGGCCTCAGGTGCGGTTGGTGAGAGTAGGGTCTCGAAATGAGAGATAAGTCTACAGCAGCTCTCCCACAGGTCCCAGGAAGACAAAGATCTTGTGTCGTAAGCTGGTTCCTCCAAAGACCATCCTGTTAATGCTGGTGCACCAGAGTCTGGATGGCAGGAGTAGTCCGATCCAGAAACAATAACCCTCCAGGTGGATTGAGGGACTTAAAGGTGGGACGTGTAGTGCTTCCTCCACGAGCCTAGAGTATGGCATTGGAGTGACACGGCGAAGTACACCCAGTCCAGTGGAAGCCTGGTGAAGAGGACCTCAGAGGCATCCAGTGAGAGGGGAATACCCATGAGAGGGGAATCCTGGTGAGAGAACAATGTCTGTAATTGCTCCACCGTCTAGCAGCTGGAAGTGCTGCTGCCTCTGCGGAAGCCTCAACAACAACCAGGATGTCATCCGTCATCTTAGGCTTGAGGTTCAAGGAGCCAGGACATATTTGTGAAAAGGTAACATCCTCCAGATTCACGATCGCTCCACATGCACCATCCCCATAAACTGTGCATATAGACTTTGGTTGTAAACTTCCATGCCTCGAGTCCAGGGAGGACCGTATCCGCAGTGCACCACTGAATTGTGCTAAGTAGAACTGGTGATCCTAGCTGCAGTTGTACCATTGTCCTGTTCTGAAAGCAGCTGAATAGACTCAGTGGAAGTTTTCTATTGTTATTCAATCAATCAATCAATCATGGCATTTATATCGCGCACTACTCACCCGGAAGGGTCTCAAGGCGCGTGGGGAGGGGGGTCTGCTACTGCTCGAACAGCCAGGTCTTGAGCTGTTTCCTGAAGGCGAGGTGGTCCTGGGTCAGTCGCAGGTGAACGGGCAGGGAGTTCCATGTCTTAGCCGCTAGGTAGGAGAAGGATCTTCCTCCAGCGGTGGCTCTCTGGATGCGAGGCACGACGGTGAGGGGGAGGTTCGCCGATCGCAGCTGGCGGGTGGGCGTGTAGAAGGTCAGGCGGTCGTTGAGGTACCTAGGGCCCAGGTCGTGGAGGGATTTGTGTGCGTGGGTGAGGAGTCTGAACGTGATCCTCTTGTTGACAGGGAGCCAGTGTAGGTCTCTCAGGTGGCTCGAGATGTGGCTGCGTCGGGGGACGTCCAGGATGAGTCGGGCGGAGGCATTCTGGATACGCTGGAGTCTCTTCTGAAGCTTGGCTGTTGTTCCGGCGTAGAGGGTGTTTCCATAGTCCAGTCTGCTGGTGATGAGGGCCTGGGTGACCGTCTTCCTTGTCTCGGTGGGAATCCATTGGAAGATCTTGTGGAGCATGCGGAGTGTGTGGAAGCAAGATGAGGAGACGGCGTTGACTTGCCTGGTCATCGATAGGGAGGAGTCCAGGATGATGCCCAAGTTGCGTGCGTGGTCTGTTGGCTTGGGTGCGGTGCCTAGGGCTGGGGGCCACCAGGAGTCATCCCATGCGGAGGGGGATGTTCCCAGGATGAGGACTTCTGTCTTGTCCGTGTTCAACTTTAGGCGGCTGCTGTTCATCCATTCAGCGACGTCTTTCATCCCTTCGTGAAGGTTCGCTTTGGCGGTGTCGGGGTCTTTGGTGAGGGAGAGGATCAGCTGGGTGTCATCGGCATAGGAAATGATGTTCAGGTTGTGGTTGCGGGCGATGGCAGCTAGTGGTTTCATGTAGATGTTGAAGAGAGTGGGGCTGAGCGAAGATCCTTGCGGGACGCCGCAGATGACTTCGGTGGCCGCCGAGCGGAACGGCGGGAGGCGTACTCTTTGTGTTCTTCCGGAGAGGAATGAGGTGATCCAGTCCAGGGCCTTCCCCTGGATGCCGGTGTCGTTGAGTCGTTGGACTAGGGTGCGGTGGCAAACAGTATCAAATACAGCGGAGAGGTCTAGGAGGATGAGTGCCGCTGTTTCACCGTTGTCGAGCAGGGCTCGGATGTCGTCAGTGGCTGCGATGAGGGCGGTCTCGGTGCTGTGATTGTGTCGGGATTGAGAGCAGCGCAAGAATACGCAAGCGCCACTAACCTTACTCTTATGGCCAGCAGAGACGATAGACGATAGTCCTTCCGACTCCGCGCCGCACAAACCCCTACAATGGAATATACCCACTGTTTGAGCATGTACGAATAGGGGCCGGGAGGTGGATTGGCATCGGCGAATGGCACTTCTGGTATCGTCTGGTCGTTACACCATGAGGTTACTGGTACAGGCACACTGCAGGCAGAGGAGGAGACAGAGAACAAAAGATTAGTTCTGCAGCAGAACTTAGGTGAACCCAGGATTCTTCCCCAGTCTTCCCTACTCACCAGTTTATCCACCCCATGTATCCTTAAAGGAATTCAAAGTAATGTACCAAAAATAATAGTTTAACCAGAAGTACTGAGAAGTTAACGTCACTCCTCTGTCTACCAGATGGTAAGCACAAAATACTTCTCTGGACTACGAAATACAAGCGTGGAAGCACTACGCTTACAAGAACCACAATCCTCCTTGTGGAACTAAGTAGACCAAGTATCAGATAATGTCAGTAGCCACTGACAACGAACACAGATTTTCCCCGCAAAGTAAACAAGAAATGGTGGCAGCTTGATACCGCTTTAAACAGAAAAGGTACACAAAGAAGAGGAGGCAAGCCCGCACTCCTCTGGGTACTTGCACGACTGGATATGACTCGGAACAGAGAATCTCCAGGACATCTGACCACGCTGGCTGTTCATCGGCGTCGTGCAGATCAAGGTAATGACCACGCTGGCTTTTGATCGGCGTAGTGCAGAATAGGGTACAACTGACCACGCTGGCTTTTGATCGGCGTCGTCCTCAAGAATCCTACTCGTAGCGAGAAGGCTCATCCACTATGAGCAATTACAGAACACAATTGACAAGCCCCGTTGTGTTCCGAAGGTGGAGCTTATATAACGTCCTCCCATTGAGCCAACCCCCAGCGCCGGATGGCCTTCTGGGACTTGTAGTGCTTCCGCAAAGGACTGGAAATACGGAATCTTTTACCTTTGGCCTTGTCGATGGTAGCGATCGCTACAGAACCCCCTCTCGTGGACCGCCGTCCCAGCGGACATCCCGGCTTCCCAGGAAACCGCTCATGGAATTGTTCTACCAAATCGGGACAATGGAGATGGTCCAAGGGTTCCCAGGTCCTGTCTTCGGGACCGAACCCTTTCCAATCCACCAGTTATTGGATCCGGCCTCGGACCAAGCGAGAGTCCAGAATAGAACTCACTTCATATTCCTCGTGGCCCTCGATTTCCACCGGAAGAGGACGATCAGGCAACCTCACGCTCGGAAGACACGGACGTAGGAGCGATACATGAAATACAGGATGAATCATCCAAGACACTGGCAACGAGAGTTTCATGGCTACAGCGTTTATCCTCTCACAAATGCCATAGGGACCAACATACTTAGGTTTCAATTTCGTAAGTCCCTTAAGATGCAGGTTGCGTGTAGAAAGCCACACCTTGTCCCCCACCTTATAATAAGGTTCAGGAGTACGCCTCTTATCTGCGAACGTCTTCTGGGCTGCTTGGGCATTTTCTAGATTGTTCCGAGCCTCGATCAGAATAGCCCGAAGATGAGCATGATGTTCATGAATAGCAGGAACCAAAGTTTCAGCCGGCCATTTAAAGGGAAGCACGTTTGGATGGAATCCATAGAGGCAAAAGAACGGGGAACATCCCAAGGTGGTATGTACAGCGTTATTGTAGGCGAACTCCGCCAACCACAAGAGGATGGTCCAATCTGTGGCGTTCTGTAATGAAAAACAACGCAGGTATTGCTCTAACGTCTGATTTAGACGTTCCGTTTTACCATCCGTTTGCGGATGATAGCTTGATGAGAGACGAGCGTCGATCTGCAAAATGGTACATAAAGCCTTCCAAAAATGGGAGGTGAATTGAGTCCCCCTATCCGTAATCACCACTCTCGGCAATCCGTGTGGACGGACGATGTGTTGGAGGAAGACTTTGGCTAATTCACTGGAGGAAGGCAGACCAGGTAAGGAAATGAAGTGTCCCATTTTCGTAAGATGGTCCACTACCACCAGCACGACCGTTTGTTTCTCACACGGGGGCATCTCTACGATAAAGTCCATGGACAGCGTGTGCCACGGCTTGGGTGGAATCGGTAATGGATGCAACAGTCCCGGTGGTTTGATGTGACTGGCTTTCCCCTGGGCACAGACCGCACAGTTCTTCACATATTCTTTGGTATCAGATCTGACACCAGGCCACCAGAAGGATCGTTCCACGTTAGCGATTGTTTTGTAGATGCCCATGTGTCCGCCTAGAACAGAATCATGCGCCCATTCCAGGACTTTGCGTTGCAACGCAGAGTTGGGGACATATAAGGCATGGAAATGATAGGCCAGCTTATCCTTTTCACATCGCTTGTCGGGCTCGTCCTGTACCCAAGCAGTGATATCCTGGTCCGTTAGGGCGACTCTAACGTCATCCAGAAAATCTTCAGAAGTGATCAAGGCGATAGCTGT
The DNA here is from genome assembly GCF_964263255.1 of Lissotriton vulgaris. NCBI lineage: Eukaryota > Metazoa > Chordata > Amphibia > Caudata > Salamandridae > Lissotriton > Lissotriton vulgaris. The sequence goes on from NC_141691.1 coordinate 754,281,448, forward strand.
TTCTGGGGGTTCGATCCCCTTTAGAATGAAAGGGGGTTCTGTCGAGGTCGCCGCTTCTTCCTCACCCAACCTGGAGAGCGCATCAGCTTTCCCGTTACGAGTTCCCGGTCTGTATTTGATCACAAAATCAAAGTCTGAAAAGAAGAGGGTCCATCTCAGTTGTCGAGGAGTCAAAGCCTTCGCCGTCTTTAAGAACAGTAGATTGCGATGGTCTGTGATGATTTCTACAGTATGCAACGCTCCAAGGAGGTAATGCCTCCATTCTTCGCATGCTCTTTTGATAGCTAAGAGCTCTTTGTCTGTTATAGTGTAGTTTATCTCACACGGGGTGAGCTTCTTAGAGTAGTACGCCACCGGGTGGAGTTGACCAGAGGTAGGATGGCGTTGAGACAGGACACCACCCAGAGCAAACTGAGAAGCGTCAGTTTCCAACACAAACGGCATCTTGGGGTCTGGATGACGAAGGATGGGAGCTTGTGTAAACTTCTCTTTTAGGAGTTGAAATGAGGTTTCGGCCGCCTCTCCCCATTTGAAAGGAACATTTTTTCTCAAGAGGGACGTGATGGGATGAATGATCTTGGAGAAATCCTGTATAAAACGCCGATAGTAATTGGCAAAACCGAGAAAGCTTTGCACAGATTTAACGTTCCGTGGCGTTTTCCATGTGATGATGGCATTCACCTTACTCATGTCCATTCGAAATCCGTGAGCGTCAATAACATAGCCCAAGAAAGCTACCTGCTGGACATGAAAAAGGCATTTCTCCAGTTTGGCATACAGGGAGTTTTGTTGGAGCCTTTCCAACACAATTTTCACATGGGTAATGTGGTCTGACAGAGACACCGAATAGATTAAAATATCGTCTATATCGACCACGCAAAATGTCTCCAAACACCCCCTTAACACTTCGTCCATAAAGAACTGGAAGGCGGCTGGGGCGTTGCAGAGGCCAAAGGGCATTACTCTATATTCGTAGAGACCAAACTTAGTTCTGAACGCAGTCTTCCATTCATCTCCTTTCATCACGCGGACCAGATGATAGGCCCCGCGGAGATCAAGTTTTGTGAAATAGCGCGCCCCTTTCAACTTATCCATCAACACAGGAATTAGGGGAAGAGGATAGCGGTTCTTGATGGTCACCCTGTTAATGGCTCGGTAGTCGATACACGGTCTCAATTCCTCGCAATCCTTCTTCGGAATGAAGAACATGGGTGACGAGGCCGGGGAGGTGGAGTGTCTTATGAACCCAGACGCTATATTGTCCTCAATATAGGTTTTGAGATACAGTGTTTCTTTTTCTGTCAGGGCATACACCCTGCTGCAAGGGATGTCTGCACCCGGAACGAGGTCAATCCGACAATCGTAGGTGCGATGAGGAGGTAATTGGGTAGCTTTTTGTTTGTCGAACAAGGCATAAAAGGACTTGTATTCTTCTGGTAATGTGGTGGCACAACAAAAGGAATCCACTGTACATTCGCTTGCTAAGAAGGTAGCGAGCGAGGGAACAAGGGGGAAGTCTTGGTGTATGCCTTCTCGACAATGTTCCTTGCAATACTCGGATGTCATACTCACGGTACGGGAAGCCCTACTCACCAACGGATTATGTAGTGTCAACCACGGCATACCTAGAATGAGTCGGAACTGAGGGGCATCAATCAGGTCGAACTGGATGTACTCACAGTGATCCTCACCGAATCTCATTAATAGGGCCAGCGTATGGTAGGTGACCGGGCCAGAAGTTAGTACTGTACCATCCACTGTTTTCACTGTTTCAGGTATCGGTTTCTTTTCACAGGGGATACCCATGCGGAAGGCATAGGTCTGGTCTATATAATTTCCTGTTGCTCCTGAATCTAACAAAGCATCTACCCTTACAGGATTCTGATTGGTAACCCATAGCGCAACATTCACATTCATATGGGCGACTGCAGGGTGTAAGGTATTAGCTACAAAAGGGGAGACCGTATCTTGAGGTCGTCTCGAATCAGAGGTCGCTATCTGATTCAAGACCGTCAGTTTTCCGCCGGCTCACTAGAACGAAGAGCAGCCTGCCCTCTGGGAAGGGGGTTTTTCCCGGGAACGTAATTCCTAGCTCTACAATCATTGATGAAGTGCCCCCCTTTGCCACAGTATAGGCAGAGTTTAAGCCTCCGTCTCCTGTCTCTTTCTTCCCGGGTGAGAGGCCCACGTATTCCCCCTATTTGCATGGGTTCCGGTCCTTCTGGTGTTTTTGCTTTTTCTTCCAACCTCCTGTCGGGTTTTAAATAAGGGGTAAGAGTATCGATAATCCCCCCCTTTTCTATCCCCTTTTCGTTCCAGCAGCCGGTGATCTAGTTGGACGGTCAGATCTATTAATTCCTCACAGGTAGTAGGTAATTGCACCACCTGGGCTAATACATCCTTTAGTTCTCCCCTGAGTCCTTGGTAAAACAAGGAGATTCGTTTCTGAGCCGGCCAATCTGTTTCCACGATAAGGCGGTTAAAGGTGGTGATGTAGGACAACAGATCTTGGGACCCTTGTCTCAAGGTCATTAATTCGTGATCTAGTGACAACATGTGAGACTTCCTATCAAACAATTTCCGGAGTTCTATGCAAAAGGCAGAGAAATCATATAATACAGGGTCATCTTTTTCCAATAAAGGGATAGTCCAGCTGGACGCGTTCCCTCCCATATAGGACATCAGAAAAGCCATTTTGGATGCTTCGTCCTGAAAGACCATAGGTTTGCATAGAAAATGCAGACGGCATTGATTCAGAAAGGTTTCAAATTTCCGTGGATCCCCATAAAACCTTTCGGGAGGAGCTAGGGGTATCCCATGATTTTGGATTATATGGACCGTCGGAGTGGCTTCGGCAGAAGTGGAAGGGGCTGCTAGTGAACCCCCGGGTTGGAAGGAAGGAGGCGGCTGCAGAGTGGCCGGTCTAATCAATGGTTTCACCACAGGCTCTCTCATGGCAAGATCTGACACGTCTTTACGTAAATCAGAGATCTCTTTATACAAAGCCTGGTTCTCTATCCGGGAATTCTGAACCTCCTGCTGAAGGCCTGTAAAGCTCTCCAACAGGGAGGTGAGAATAGCATTCGTATCCATCGTCTAGGCTGGGCTGTATTCTTGGGCTTGTCAATCTGTCGGGATTGAGAGCAGCGCAAGAATACGCAAGCGCCACTAACCTTACTCTTATGGCCAGCAGAGACGATAGACGATAGTCCTTCCGACTCCGCTCCGCACAAACCCCTACAATGGAATATACCCACTGTTTGAGCCTGTACGGATAGGGGCCGGGAGGTGGATTGGCATCGGGGAATGGCACTTCTGGTATCGTCTGGTCGTTACACCATGAGGTTACTGGTACAGGGACACTGCAGGCAGAGGAGGAGACAGAGAACAAAAGATTCGTTCTGCAGCAGAACTTAGGTGAACCCAGGATTCTTCCCCAGTCTTCCCTACTCACCAGTTTATCCACCCCATGTATCCTTAAAGGAATTCAAAGTAATGTACCAAAAATAATAGTTTAACCAGAAGTACTGAGAAGTTAACGTCACTCCTCTGTCTACCAGATGGTAAGCACAAAATACTTCTCTGGACTACGAAATACAAGCGTGGAAGCACTACGCTTACAAGAACCACAATCCTCCTTGTGGAACTAAGTAGACCAAGTATCAGATAATGTCAGTAGCCACTGACAACGAACACAGATTTTCCCTGCAAAGTAAACAAGAAATGGCGGTAGCTTGATACCGCTTTAAACAGAAAAGGTACACAAAGAAGAGGAGGCGAGCCCGCACTCCTCTGGGTACTTGCACGACTGGATATGACTCGGAACAGAGAATCTCCAGGACATCTGACCACGCTGGCTGTTCATCGGCGTCGTGCAGATCAAGGTAATGACCACGCTGGCTTTTGATCGGCGTAGTGCAGAATAGGGTACAACTGACCACGCTGGCTTTTGATCGGCGTCGTCCTCAAGAATCCTACTCGTAGCGAGAAGGCTCATCCACTATGAGCAATTACAGAACACGATTGACAAGCCCCGTTGTGTTCCGAAGGTGGAGCTTATATAATGTCCTCCCATTGAGCCAACCCCCAGCGCGGGATGGCCTTCTGGGACTTGTAGTGCTTCCGCAAAGGACTGGAAATACGGAATCTTTTACCTTTGGCCTTGTCGATGGTAGCGATCGCTACAGATTGGCTCTGAATCCGGACTGCGATGGGTTGAGGGATCCATTCGTCTCGAGGAAGGCGGCCAGTTGCTTGTTGATGACCTTTTCGATGACTTTGGCCGGGAAGGGAAGGAGCGAGATGGGGCGGAAGTTCTTGAGGTCGGTCGGGTCCGCTGTTGGTTTCTTCAGTAGTGCGCTGAGCTCGGCGTGCTTCCAGCTCTCAGGGAAGGTGGCTGTGTTGAAGGAGGTGTTGATGATGTCTCGGAGATGGGGTGCGATGGTGGGGGCCGCTTTGTTGAAGATGTGGTGGGGGCACGGGTCGGTCGGCGATCCGGAGTGGATGGTGTTTATCATGCTTGTTGTGTCTTCGGGGGTCACCTCGGTCCATGTCTGGAGGATGGCGGCTGGGTGCGTAGGTTCGACCGGTGGGTGCGGGGGTTGAGCGCTGAAACTGTTGTGGATGTCGGAGATCTTGCGGTGGAAGTACGAGGCGAGGGAGTCGCAGAGGTCCTGTGAGGGGATGATGTCGTTGTTGCCGGTGCTGGGGTTGGAGAATTCCTTGACGATGTTGAAGAGCTCCTTGCTGTCATGGGCGTTCTTGTCCAGTCGTTCCTTCAGAGATTTCTTCTTTGTGGTGCGGATGAGCTGGTGATGTCTGCGGGTGGCGAGTTTGAGGGCGGTCATGTTGTCGGTTATTGTATACTCTCCCGTAGGTTGGACTTGCTGTTCCAGTTTTAATAAAGTTTGGGCGGGATGTATGGACCTGCTTGTCACTGCTCTAGTGTTTATGGTGCCAGCCACTCCCCGAGGGCTGGCTTACACTCCACCCCACACCCATCCAACGCAGGTGTCACAGGACATCTGACCTTGGTTATAAAAGGGGCGCAGGCGCACGTGCCCCGGGCCAGTTCCAGTAAGCACCTTCCAGTGTCTGTGTAGTTCTTATATGTGCATGGGGGCCTAGGACCCCAGTATTTTACACTGCGTTCACCTGCTGAATGACTTTACACTTCTAAGGTTCAACAGGTGCAGATTGCCTAGCCATCACCTCAGCAGCAGCTTCACTTCTGTTGGATCCCCAGTGGTGACCTCTCATTGGAAGAGGAATCGCTGAATGAAGGAAGCATGGCAGGACTTTGCAGCAGCACTTGCTTTCAGAAACTGCGTCATGCCGAGCCGAGTCGTTCAGAATTGTGTGTACTCACAGTCGCTACCTTTGGGACAATCGGGGCTTCTGTGTCAGTGGCAATGCAGCACTATCCCCGCAGTCAACAGTAGGAACATTGAACTCTTTAACTTAGGACAGATCGCTGGCAGAGACATTTTAAGGCACAGGCAAAGTGGACTCTGCCCAGAGCCCCAGCCTTTCAGGGGAGGGCGTGATATAGCCAGCTCTGTTCTGCAGAGTTTTGCCCGGTTGACCTTGAATAATTAGTAAACATATTGGGCCCAATTCACAAAGGTAAAATGAGACGAAAGTCTAACTTTACGACTTTCAGTATTCACAAAGCGCATTTACCACTCGTATATGCCCTTTGTGAATACCGAAAGTCGTAAAGTTCAACTTTTTGTATTCACAAAGGGCATTTACGAGTAGTAAATGCCCTTTGTGAATTTCAAAAGTCGTAAAGTTAGACTTCCATCTCCCTTTAACTTTGTGAATCAGACCCATTGTTTTAAATACCATTTTCTTTTAATTTATTTTTAATGTGGGTGATTTGGGAGAGTCTATTGCAGACATTTTGCAGAGGAATGTTGTGTTTTCATTTCATGCATTATTCATAATTTTTTTAACTTTTAGATCCAAACAGGAACTCACATATGCAAAATGGGAAGGTGTCAGAGATTATTTGCAGTAATAATAGTGAGCTGCTGGTGTGTTACAATATCGAAAACACACATCACTATCCTTGACTATTAAATGTGAATACATTTATAACTTGGACGTGTGTGCCTGTGCACGGTCAATGACCTGTCCAAAGAGGGCATGAAAGAACTGAAGTTGGATCATAAATTCCAAAACTGTTCCAAACAGGGTCCCCAAAACAAGTTAGGCCCAGGGCCCCCAAAATCCTAAACATGTCCCTGATCGCTGGGCAACACTGTAAGTCTCACAAAGCTGCATGAATATGTGTAATGATTAGCGCTGCAAGGCATCCAACCTCACACAAATCAAGCATGGAAGGAAATACAAATGGCAACATTAGCCTGCCTTTCATATGCCTCTTTAGCAGAAGTGCTGCTAGTGTTCCGCAGTGATGATTTAAGAATCTGCTCTAGACTTCCCGCTCCTTACAGAAACATTGGGGCACAAGGTATAAAGAGTATCTAGGATTTGGGTGGGGACATGCCGAAGGGCTATCTGACGGCAATGGCCCAATGACTACTGAGGAATGTGGGGGATACTTACATTGCTTGACATACCTTAGTCAGGCTAATACCCACACAGCCACTGCAATAACATGAGACAGATAGCAGGCATGTAGATATTAGGTAGGGACTAGACTAATCTAAAAGAGGAAGTAGGGAAGTGTGATGTAAAGTTGTTACGTTCACTTTGTTTAATATTATGGCTGCAGAGATTACCATAGTAATTACCATCATTTAGAAACATAAGGTTTATGTACAAATAGTGGATAATAAATATCAACAACTGCACGTGTTTGTTTCCAGGGACTAGGGTGAGGATCCATATTAATATAACTCCCCCTCTCCACCCATCGATGAGTTTCACTGATAGGGTTGTCTGACTCATTCCACTTCTTATTTCAATAACTGAATTTAAATTAATGTACATTTGTGGTATTACTGTTATATTATGGATTTGTATCAGATATCATGTGCTTTTATGGTCCATTTTTATTTGACCGAAAAAAGAATTTGAATTGGAAGAATTGAATTGAGCATAACCTGTTGTAGCGTGGAGTGAGGGACCTGCCCGTTTTAACTTTTCTCCCAAGAGGATCCTCTTTGGGCTGAGGGCATCTACTTTCATCCCCACTGAGACCTGCATTGTGGGTGCCGAGGATTGGCACCCAGAATGTATGCCTTTTTTCTTAAAGGCCTCTGAAGGCCTGACACCCTGGAAGTAGTGCTCCACGACGCGCACAGACGTTGGACACAGGCCTGGAAGCAGGAGGCCTTCTGATTTTGTTGCTGGGTCCGATTTAAAAAAAATCAGTGGACCCAGTAACAAAACCGGCCCCCTGTGCAGAAACCGGCCCCCACCCCTACCGGCCTCCCGGGGGATTGCCCGGTGCCCGGTATTACCAGTCCGGCCCTGAGTAGGAAGTACACACATTCCTCAATGGAAACGTCCTGAGGTTTTTTCATAGCCTCCCCAGAAGATGGGAGAGGTGTTCACATCTCCTACTGGGGTTAGTTAAATGCGTAACAGATACAAAATATTAGTCAGTATCATAATTACTGTTATTGAGTCTTTGTGAGCAATGGCTGAAGAATACGAGGAGATAGTATGGTGGTTGAAGTAGGCCAGGTATGTAGTACGGAAGAAGTTTAACTCCTTGAATGAACTAGAGGCCACAAATGCAACAAGGCTAATCACAAAATAAGTAACAACAGACCCTTCCACCGCAATATGATCCTTTTGTTTGTATTGAAGTGCCTTTGGATTACACTGAACAAGGAATGTGGCTTCAGGGAAAATGTAAACATGAAGTGCAGAAGATATGTTTAGGTCTGCTCACAATGCCAAGGCAGAGTTGGCAGTTTCGTCTTAACCTCTTCAGTGCTCAGGACGGCCCCAGTCCGTCTGACGTCACGGTGGGCGTGTGCTGAAGACGGCCGGGTGCCGTCCGAATTCCGCCCACTTATTAAGTCTCCCACACAGCAGGAGTATTCGCGCAGCGCCGAAGGGGTTAAGGATTTTTGGGGTACTGGGTGAGACTTAATTGAGGAGCACCATTTCATTATATATTTTCTGCTAATTGAAGACTGAATAATGCCTAACTAACTCAGAAACAGAGTTGCATAAAAACTGTTGAAATATGTCTTGAAGGGGGCCCGCAAAATCTTTCAGAAGACACTTGACAAAGAGAAGAGAAAGGGTCAGGGTTAGAGGTAGGAAGACAGGATACAGGTTGAAATTTAAAAATATAGGTGAGACAGAGAAAGTTCACTATCAAAGGGAGCCCCTTGGAAGGTGGCGGCCCTGGACAATTCCCAAATTTGCCCATGCCTTAAAATGTCTCTTAGACTTGCGATCACTTTCTAATAGCAAAATCTAAGGAAAGGATTACTGAAGTTATACATGGATATATAAACAATTAAGACAGTACATACTACAGCATTGAGGTACTGAAGCCAAAGGGACTTTGCAAACCAAAGTAAACAAACACAGGCGATAGCAATTAATCCACAGACAATGAATGTTATAATTGGGTGTAACCCAGCTGACAGTAATGAAATACCATTCTGGTTAGTTGGAAAAACCTAACAATTAGAAGCAGTGTTTCCTCATTCTACTACCTGGGATAAACACCTGCTTTTGAATATGTGCCTACCAATGAGGAAGGTACCTAATGTACAACTGTGTCAGTCTTGATTACGTTTGTTTGCAACACTGTGTATTAGGACACACAGCATGTTTTGCAATTACGGTTTTGCCGCAAGTATTGAATCAGATACAGGAAAAACATTTGCTGTAGATTTAGGAATGAAGCTAATAGGTAACATAGATATAATAACGGAGATAATTATTCATAAGAATAAAAGTGATAAATCACTATTGGCCATTCATCAGAAGTATACTTCGAACCCACAAGATCAGCAAGAATGCGAGCTACAGAAAATAATTAATATCTACTTGGAGAGAGATAGCTTAGGGGCAAACCTACAAAGACCCTAGTAAAAACTAGAATAACGACGAAGAGAAGGTAGATATATGTAAGAAATAGGAGAGAAATAAGAGAGATGGAAATAGATATTAGTCTTTTGATGAGCTATATTCTTATTCTTCACAGGTCCACAGAGATAAGAAATGATAGTTTAGCAAAGGATGGCCAATCTTGCCAGGACCTGACAAAGGGCAAACCTGTCAGCGGGAAAGTAGGGGATAGAGGAGGGATATAGTCAGGAATCAGGAACCCTAAAGCAGCCTTTTCAAATGAAAAGTGAACCTATGTCAAGAAAGCAGGTTGCCTCACAAAAAGAAACTTCTAGTAAAGAACGGAGCATGAGCAGATGCTGTACTAGACAGTCCCCTGAAAAGAGGAACTTAAAAGCCACCTGAACACTGGAGGAGACTAATAAATGCATACAAATAAAAATACTTGATTGGCATCTGAATGGACTGGATTTTGTTTATAAAGTCCAGATTCAGACTGAAGGCAGTCCTAAGCGAACAATCTCAGTGATTTTCTGGATTCAATTGACATAATTCATATGGAATGAGATTGGACCCCACAAGTTATAATTGAGGGGAGGAAGTTATAACGGAAGTATTCTCTTCGCTAGCACCCTAAAAACCGAGGGACTAGTATGCAGTAAAGTTGGCATTACAACAAGGTCAAATATTATACAAAAACTAGGGAGCATGAGATAAAGGTGCACCACTACAAGTGATTCCTTTTAGTGATGAACTACAGGTTCAGAAACAATATCCCATAAAGCCAGAGGCTCAAACAATTTTTAAAAAAAACATTTTTATTGATTATTTCCCATTTTATGCAATGAATAAATACATCAGTCTGCAGCATACAAATGAAAAGAATACTTTTGCAAAAAGACTAAACAGAAAATCTGAAGAGCAGCTATTATATACACAAAAAAACAAAAATCCAAGAGACGAATATAATTATACTAAGTTGTCTTGTCCAGTCCGTAAGGTCCCCAAATTTTGACTCCCATTGCCCTTTTTCTCCTCCCCTTAATCTTATAGATAGCCATTTCCAGGTTATACATTGATAATAATCTTGCCCGCCAAGTCAAAAAAGACGGGGATTCAGGGCTGATCCACTCCTTCGCAATACACGCTCGCACAGCTGCCATACAAATAAACAGAAAGGACGTCATAGCGTTAGATCGCGTGTGGGTGACAGTGTCAGAGCTCAGCCCAATTAACACAAGTTCTGCGGTGATATCTATTGTTACTCCCATTAGTAATCCCAAAGAGCGTTCTATAGATATGAAAAATGCAGCTAATTTTGGGCAAGAGAAAAACATATGGACTGCATCTGCAGCAAACAACCCGCATCTGTTACATTTAGTCCCCGCAGATGTGGCCCATTTAGAGATCTTTTTTGGAGTATAATACAGATCATAAATAACCATATAGTGCTGAGTGCGCATCCTCCCTGTCAACAGAACCTAGTTTGCAAGACTTAGCGAGTCTGCGACATTAATCCCTTCTTGCCCTAACTTCACAATCCACTTATCTTGACAAGCCTGTATGTCATCAGGAAGTACCTCAATCAATAGAGTATAAAGTTGACCGATGGGTGCTTTCCCCAGCTTCTCAATAAGCGGAATTGTTCTCAACTGGTGTTCCAACCCTGAACCTAGTGAATTTAGGAAGCTACGAATTTGAAGGAACTTATAGAAATCATGCTTCGGAAAGGCCGTATTTAGTTTGGAGCTCAGTGAATGATCGAAGCTGGCCTGCCTCACATAGATCCCCTAATGTTACAATTCCTTTTGAGCACCATCTCAAGGAGATTTGATCGCGGAAAATCAGAGGCAATAGCCTAGCAGCAGAAAAGGGAGTGTAAGCGTTAAGGTTTGATACCCCCAAATGTCGCTTAACTTGTCTCCAGATGCGATAAGCAGAATTGAGAATCTTGAATTTCGTTTTTTATAAATAGCTAGGCTCTAACAAGACAACCGTTGGCCTCCTCCCCCATACCCAGCGCATATATTACTGGACTATGGCAAGACAAAATATCGACACGCTCCCCAACTATCAATGGACTTACAAATTGCAAAACAGCTGCCCAATAATATAGCAGAAAATATGAGATATCCCACCCCCCACGATTTTTTGGCAAGACCATCTTTCTATAGGTCCTTCTCTGGCGTCTATAACCCCATACAAATCTGGAGCTGACCCGCTGTAATTTTATTAAGCAAGAGCTCGGAAATTCAAGGGGAATTGTTCTAAACATGTAAAGCAGTTTAGGATGCTCTATTCTCAGCATTAGACATACTGTTCCATACGAGTCAACATGTTTGCTGAGGAAACCTTTATTCACACTTTGGAAGCTCCTCCTAAATAAGCACAAAAGTGTATTATTCCTTGCCCACCCCACACACCCCAACCACCCCCCACCCCACTTATCCCACCCTGAAGCCCCTCCCAACCCACCCATACACACACCCAAATGAGGCAAAGGAACTGTCTAGTCCCTATTGGTGATGGAGAGAAAGGATAAAGTGCCCCACACCAAACCCCTCCCCACACTCAAGGAGCAATCAACTAAAAAGAAGCACTAGATGAGAGAGAGCTGTCAATCTGTCAATCTACCCTTGGCATTGCCTTCCCGCCGTCCCACTAGATTGATCCCAAGAATTCCTTCGCAGCAATTTCAGAAGTAAAAAATACTGTTTTATTCTTAAATATAATTTTAACTTTTGAAGGGTTTAGTAAGTAAGTTTGCGCCCCCTTAGCTTGAAGTTGTGGGATCAGCTGGCGGAGATGCCATCTCAGCTGGACTGTGGCTTGATAGTAGTCTGGGCGTACAAAAGATTTGCACCCCAGCCCATGCCTCTTACGATCTGGTCTAGCTAGGTCGTATAGGGACTCACGAAGTAAGAAATTGTTCAGACAAATCAAAATAGCTCTGGGCTTGCCCTCTACTCCAGTCTTGCCCCTACGTATCTGGAAAAGAAATCTATGCACCCTCTGCAGTTCGAGTTCCCACTTCCAGTTAGACAGTTCAGGAAATGCTTCTGAAAACAGACTGGTGGCAAATTGGCGAATGTCTGTCCCTTTGATTCCTTCCGGTACGCCTAAAATTTGCAGGTTATTCCACCTTGACATATTTTCTAAATCGGTCCATTTCCAGGTTATGTCATCCCGAAAAGACTGATGGGAGGATAAGACAGTTTTTTGTTGAGACATGTCGTCTTCAATTGTAGAAATTCTGCCCTCGACTTCGCCGATCCTAGCTGAGATTTCCATACAGTTCTTCCTCATGTGGCACACCGTATTCTGGAGTTTGCGCACCACGCCCTGCATTCGAAGTCCTTCTGCCTTAGTCTCCTCCCGGTGCGACATTATTGCCTGGTATATAGTGGCCAAGGTGACGTTGTTCTCTATTGACTCTGTGGAGCACATACCGTCTCCCTGTGCTCCTACAGTAGCAGCCCTTCTATCGTAAGAATGACACAACACAGGAGAGCCATTATTAGCATCTGGAGGGCCATTATTCGAGATTAGCTGGGGGGCATCCTTTAGTTTACAAACTGTATTGATGTCTTCAAGGACCAAGAGACTATTTTCGTCTACGTCCGGAGGGGCTGAACTAGTTAAGCTTCTTTCATCGCCCCAATCACCTTCAACGCTCCCCGTCTCGGAATTATTAGAGAGGTCTGACATAGAAAAAAATTTGCACCAGAGTCCCCGGAATCAGGTTCTGTTAACGCTGCCCTACTGCCACTCTCACAAGCAATATTCGCTCCCTGAAGCGCGGTTCTGGAGCCAGCAGTGTCCAGAGTTATACTAGGAGACTGAGGAGATGCAGAGTGCACATCCACTGTGCTCACAGTTTCAACACACTCCCTTTCGATCTCGTGCCCCTCAAGCTCTTGCAAATCAGTTAGCTCTTTTACTACTGAAGAGATACCCATGTTTGTCTCAGGTGCTGGGATATTGGCGAGTATTACTGAATTGGCTACACCTCGACCGTCAGTCATTGTTGTTATCTGAGAGGTCAGCATATGTGTCACTGTTTCAGCAGGAGGCGTCTTACCTTTGGCTGACTGGTGGTTCTTTCTTTTTTTTTTGTAACTAACACTTTAACATCTACACTACATGTGAGTAAGGTGAGGAGGTTTGTGCACTCCCTCGTCCTGAAGAAGGAGTTTCCACACTCTGAAACCTGTCATGTCGACGCACTTTTTGAGGTTGATGTACATTAAAATACAGTAACAACCTCACCCTGCACCCTTTTAACAATACCAGCCGAGGGCTTACTAAATTACATTTTTACCCTACGAGCCAGGTATTTTTTAACTTTCACCTCTCACCACTTCACTACTCACACAATAAACCTCCCCCACACTCACCAACACATAGTTAACTTCAAGTGCTCCTACGTAGTCGTAAGTCACAGCACGCCGCATCCCGTAGAGGGGTGCGAAGACCCTGATGATGAAGCATGACGCCAAGGGGCCTGTTGGTGTGTGAGGGGTATTCTACACAACACTGTGTGCTCCCCACCACTGTAGGGACCACTACCACCACTAGAGTGGATTCTACTTTGTTTATGTAAATTGCCAGGGGAGATCGAATCCACTTACCCTCTCCCTCCCTCCTTTGTTAAAAGACTTGTCCTTGACAGTGTACAGCTGTGGGAGCCCCTCCCTTGGACACACATTAGTGGACGTAACACACATTACATCCAAACACCTCATTTCGTACAACAACAGAATGGAGGACGAACATGGCCTCACCTTCGGGGAGGATGATGTCGATAGGATCCATGCGGAAGTCAATCCCTTTGAGGGATTAAGTAACAATGACGCGGGCCCCTCTGTGGCGGACTGGGATGAACTAACAAATTTGAGAAAAGTCCAGATTAGGGCTGCATTACATGGCCTCCTCATGAGAGAATATTTAAGGAACAAGATAGCCCCACAAGGCCTAATCGTACAAAACGAACCATTTATCTTTCAAGACGATCTTGTTTATTGAAAAAGCCTGGTCTCTGATCTCATGGCATTGCACCAGAGATTGACTGGTACTAATAGTACAAACAGCCACAAGAATTTCACAGGAACCTAAGGTAGAGATCCAGAAACTAGAGGTACAACTCAAGGCTTTTATTTCACCTGCAGCCTTGAAGAAAGGTCTGGAAGAACTTAACCAACAAATGACAGACTTTGAAACAACACTTAAGACAAGCAAGTTTATTAAACTCAAGAAAGATAAGGATCGGTTCACTGCAGAGAGGGCATACCCATATACTAAAGCAGACTATGTGGCGAAGGGTAATACAAGTGATACTGATAGTGTGAGCTCAGATGGCAGCACTAATTCAGGTGGTTTCCAACAAAGAAGGCAACAAAGAGGAGGTTACCGACAACAGAGAACCCAAAACCCACGCCAAAGTGGCTGGAGAGGTTTTCAAGGACCTCCACAATTTAACCCCTACCAAGGACAATTCCAAGTACCATACCAATACGGTCCACCACCGATGGGACCGTTGTACCCACAATGGGGACCAGAACCAACACCCGCACCCCAAACCGCGCAGCCTTTTTTAGCATGGGGCCAGGGATCCCGCAGAGGCAGGAACAAGAAGGGCAACAACGTCACTTGGCAAACAGAGGACGTGGCAGACCCGAGGGTCCACACCAGGAGCATGACAGTGAATTAAGCCTCCACAAGCAAGAGGGGAACTTAGTCATCAATATATCCCCTTGGCCTCTGACTGATCTACAGAATCAGGTACTTAATAAAGGACTTGGATACGTCCCTACTAACAAACCTGACCCTTTTCGCTTACACAAAGAGATTCAAGACTTTGTGAGAACTATCAAACGGAAAGCGTTCTTTAATAATAAAGAACCCACTCCTGACACTTCGGACACAGGTCTAAAACCAAAATCGACCTTCACACCACCCGATAACCAACTCCCTGTCGAAGTTCTAGCTTTTGAAAAAGCTATCATGCTAGAACTCGGCCATTTGGAGACCAATCAGAACGTTTTCCAGAATTTGAGCAGGTTAGAAAATGAGGCAATAAGAGAACTTTCCCAGAACAAGAAACTAACCATAAAACCAGCCGACAAAGGCGGGGCAATGGTTATTCAAACCACCACCGCCTATGACCAAGAGTGCAGAAGACTCTTATCAGATGAGAGGAACTATCTGGTCTTGCCAAATGACCCTACTGAATCTCTACGCACACAGACAGGGGCAATGACTGAGGAGGCGCTAGCCCATGGCTGGCTTACTAAGAAGGAAGCAGATTTCTTGACACAAAAAAACCCTCGTACACCATACTTTTATAGTATATTGAAGGTACACAAAAGTCTCACCAACCCACCAGGCCGTCCCATCGTATCTGGGATTTCATCAATACTAGAGCCTTTGTCTAAATTCGCTGATGCCTTTCTAAGACCTTTGGTACAAGCGACAGACACATACCTGAGAGACACTAAAGCTGTACTACAGTTACTACAAGATCTCCCATTTGACCAAAACTCACAAATGCTGTTGAGTCTAGATGTAGAGAGCCTCTACACCAGCCTCCCCCATGATGAAACCCTCCTCATCATTGAGGAGGTACTACATTCAAAACGATGGAAGTATCAAACTCCACGAGGACTGGTGATGGAGTGCATTTCAACAGCACTTACCAAAAACGTTTTTGAATGCGAAGGCACCTTATATTTACAACAGCATGTAATCAGCATGGGGCGCACTTACGTGCTGAGCATGGCGGGATTATATGTGCACCACCTGGAGACCACCAAGATCCTCCATCCCAACTATCCTTTCAGGGGCAGAATACGCACCGGGAAACGTTACATAGATGACGTCCTAGTCATCTGGGATGGAGACGGACAATCAGTCTTGGATTTCATGACATGGCTAAACACCCAAAATGCCTTCTTAAAATTCACTCATTCAATGTCAAATGAGTCAATGGTGTTCCTAGACCTGAATATCTATCATGAGTCTGGCTCCTTAAAAACTGAAACTCATTTCAAACCGACGGCGAGGAACTGTCTACTACGTTTTGACAGTTTTCACCCACGTCATTTAAGAGAGAACCTACCTTACGGACAGTTCCTCCGCCTACGCCGCATTTGTAGCGACGTAGCAAGGTACAAATCCCAAGCCCAGGATCTAAGCGTAAAACTAAAACAGAGACAATACCCTGATAAGGTAATAAAGAAGGCTATGAAAAGGGCTCTTAATAACAATCGAGAGTCACTCCTGGAAGACAAAGTTCCAAAAGACGACACTCTGAACAGACCAGTGTGTGTCACCACATACAGTACTCTTTCCAACCAGGTAACCAAACATGCTGAACAAACACTGGCGCATACTCACGAGTGGTACGTTAAACTTGGAAAAACCTCTCTTTGCCCACAGAAGAGGAAGGAACCTCAAAGACATTCTCGTGCACACAAGACCACAGAACACAGTTACCAGACCGCAGCTACGTGGAGTGCAGGGACATCACCCATGCGGCAATTGCAATAGTTGCCACTTAACTAAGAAAAGCAACACTTTAACCTTCAAAAATGGCACAAAATGGGAGCAACGAGTGTTCACCAATTGCAATAGCAAGAATGTCGTTTATCTAATCACCTGCCCTTGTAACTTGGAATATGTGGGTATGACCACCGGGCAGTTAAAACCAGAATAAACGAACATAAAAGTAACGTGAGATGCAAAAAATCTACCACAAAAATGGAAGCACATTTTTTGGAGGCACAGCATTGTGTCAATGAACTGCACTGGACTGTAATTGAACAGCTTCCCTCTGATGTGGGACTATTTGAGAAGGAACAGAGGTGGGTTTTCCGTTTGGGCACCGACACCAACGGACTCAATGACTCTATCCCATGGGGCCAACTACGTTGACTTATGGGCTCTTAAGTTTCACAAAAAACCCAGTTCATAACCCCCTATTTATCAACTAAAGTTGGGGCTTGGCTGAGGAGCATGTATGTAATGGATTGATATATGCAGGGGTTGTCATTCTATCCCAGCATATCTTATTGAACAATACCCTTCTTTATCCATGTCCCATTCATAATCTAGTGACCCTGTGCATGCTAAATAGGTTCTTAAACCCATCCAGGCAGTTGTTGCTAAGTTTTTGAACGATAAAACTATGGCCCATATCAGAACATCGTATTCGTTTTACAAACGAGCAGGGCCTTAGCGCGACTCTAATCATTTAAAGAGGTCCACAGCGCGATATACAACTAGCGCGCTGTACTCACACAGGGTCCTATGCTACTTCTCCGCGCTGAACGCCTCTCTGCACCGAGAAGCTGTGTTGTCACTACTCCCGCGCGCATGCTCGTTTCACTTTCAACAACGCCCATCTCTTCCGCGCACGACCGGAGAATCAATTGGGGTTTCTCTCCTTCTATGGGCATTATCCGATTCCAATCAGGCTACAATTCAGGGCACTCTGGATAGTATATAAGGTACGATCCTCTGAACACACGGCATACCGTCGGAGCCGCGTTGAGGGGATGACAGTCCATCTAAGCATGCTGTAACCGTGAGTTTGTTTTGCAGGGAACATACCCCATTTTTTGCCACGAGTAAAAACTACGAATCCTGACTCTAGCTTCCTATGTCCTCTAGGTAGCCGCATTGAGCAGGAAGACTACCCCCAATACCACGGAGGGCTCATGAGGCCACCCTGCCTTATTAAATAAGTAAGCACTGAACTAACCAACCTTTCTCCTATAATACAACAACTTAGGAGAAGCTTATGACTTACCATTTGTAAATGTGCGTGTATTAGTCTACATGTGTGTCCTTGTCTTTTTCTTACAGGGTTCCAGACCACACTAGAACACAGATTACCCTATTTTTTGAACAGACATTTTCTGATGATAATCTATATCCTAATGTGATGTTTTGATTTACTATGCGCTTTATCTTCACATGCCTTGTTCTATTACCGCCAATTGGGTGCAACAGACCTCTGGATCATAAAAACATAATTAGGAACATTACACCTAATTTTTTGTAGATTTTATTATTTTTTGTAACTAACACTTTAAAATCTACACTACATGTGAGTAAGGTGAGGAGCTTTGTGCACTCCCTCTTCCTGAAGAAGGAGTTTCCACACTCCGAAACATGTCATGACGACGCACTTTTTGAGGTTGATGTACATTAAAATACAGTAACAACCTCACCCTGCACCCTTTTAACAATACCAGCCGAGGGCTTAATACATTTTATTTTCACCCTACGAGCCAGGTATTTTTTAACTTTCACCTCTCACCACTTCACTACTCACACAATAAACCCCCTCACACTGACCAACACATAGTTCACTACAAGTGCTCCTACGTAGTCGTAAGTCGCAGCACGCCGCATCCCGTAGAGGGGTGTGAAGACCCCGATGATGAAGCATGACACCAAGGGGCCTGTTGGTGTGTGAGGGGTATTCTACACAACACTGTGTGCTCCCCACCACTGTAGGGACCACTACCACCACAAGAGTGGATTCTACTTTGTTTATGTAAATTGCCAGGGGAGATCGAATCCACTTACCCTCTCCCTCCCTCCTTTGTTAAAAAGACTTTTCATCTTTCTAAACATACCCAGGATCTTTTTTTTTTGCACCTGTATTCTCTTTGCCTGATCAAGCCCCGGGGGGGAGTGCGTATTTTTGGACGTTGCATCCATGGAACAGCTGATTAAACCCGTTTCTACATTGGGTCTGTCCGGGAAACCCACCGGAGCCACAACATGAGCAGGAGAGGAAACTGCAGTAGCTGCCCCAGGGTGAGTCTTTGGCCCCTTCGAAATGACACTGGTGTTCTTCGGACCCATAGCTTTCACGGGGCTCCAACTCCGGCCCAGGTTTTCCACTGTCTATGTTGCTCGTGCAGCAGACGCTGCGTTACTCTCCTGAAGAAGGCAGGAATCCCCCGCTGTGCCACTTGACACCAAACTCCGGTAAGCGGCCATATGAACTGCACGCCGATAGTGCTGTTGATACAATTGGAGGAACTTTCCGGGGAGAAACCTAGGCAGAGACCTCGCAGAGGACTGAGTTTGACATTGGTTCCAGCGAACAGCTTTCCAACAAGACAGGGGTGTAGAGGGGTTGGAGTGGTGGAGAGCACCTTTCGCCTGCCTCACTCGGACACGATCGTGTCCGCCATCTTGCCCCTGAGAGTAAACCCAGGTGGATGAATCCCGGCTCAAACTAATTTTCAATTAATTATAGTACCAAGAAAGAAAATGTTATTTCAGTGATTCCTCTACCTACCTGCAGATTCTCCACCTGCAGGACAAGCCCCATGCATCAGACAGGATCCAGAAAACGTCAAAGACACAATGACACTGGTAGAGGGTGGCCGAGGTCATGAAGCACCCACCCTGGCGCACACATCAACATTTTTTCAAACCTTCAAGGCAAGAAGTAGATTAAAAGGGTGAGAAATTGCGGTACCAATAAAATTGCAACTGGCATCTTTTTAACTTTCCCTATAAACATCCATCAAACAGCGAGGCAGGTGGGTTGGTGTGGAATCCGCACGTAGAGTATCCACCAGAAAGAACGTTACCGTAGGAAGTAACATTTTTTCTGATAGATTCTTCTACCTGCAGATTCCTCACTTGTAGAACAGATTTCATCACAGTACCCTGCCTAGGAGGGATGGTGAAAGATTTTAGACTAAAAAATCCTGCAAGACGGATCCAGCATAAATTTCCACTGGAACAATAAAAGTTAAAATAGGTGGGGAGTATAGAAACGGAATACAATTCTATACTGTATTTAGTCTGATTTGCATGATAATCATTTCATTTGTAAAAATGTATTTCCAATCAAAACATGTATTAACAACCAATACTTTCAACTCCTCATACGTTGCTCAGCTCATTGACCAGTAACAACACTGAAAATAACACTACACAAATTCAAGAAACAGATTTATCATGAAGAAATTGTTTCAGTTTATGGGGCTGATGTATCACCCAAAGGCTTAGTCCACTTTTATTACTGCCACACTACAGTCAACATATGTTTCACAGCTATTATTCTACTTGCCTCTTCTTCAGAGTTGTGCGGAGTTTGATAAAAAAAATACAATGTATCCTATATCTGCAAAAACCTGTATGCATGACCTATTGCATTCGTGTACATTAAAGGGATATTGAATCCACAAATAATGGATAATTATTCTTATAACAGAACAGTATGGGGAGCGTGGCCAAGATGGCGGCGAGGTAGGACGCATAGAGATAAGCTCCTGCCTGGTGTTTGCCCTATATAGCACCCCCGGGCCCCTTGAGTCACCGGAATAGCCGTGGATCCTTCCGGGGGGCCTTCACAGGGGAAACGTGGTCACAGCTGTTGCGAAAAAAACGGCGATTGGCCCATTAGGGGCTACTTCTAAGGACCGTGAGGGCGGCGGACTTGTCCCTCCCCAGCCGCCAACGCTAGGCAGCTTCAACAACACGGTGGCTATCTCTACAAGACCACCGAGGCCAGCGACATCAAGCCCAGCCCCCTACTGGTCACTCCGGAGGGCCTGCGAGCCACCCAGCAATTTGTCTGCCTGTCCGAGACCTGTGTGCGCAGCCCAGCCCGCGGGGCCCGTGACCAGAGGGTCGCACTCGTCCGCGGCCTATATTTTGGGACTCCCCGTGTGGCTGGGTGGGCCTGGAGGTGCTTTGATTGTTCGCCTTTCGGCCCACCCGGATGACCTGCGGGTGGCCGGATACTCTGCCTGCCTGTCCGGAGCGCCGTGAGGGCCACGCACCAAGGAGGCCACGTGGATCCCCTGCATTGGGTTGGGAGCGGCATTCGAAAAATGAGAGAGTCAGTGGTGGTGCTCTCACAAGCTGCCCAGCACACCGCCTGTCTGTCCACAACCCGTCACTGCAAGCCGCGCCCAAGGGTTGCGCTCACCTCCGGCCTCCATCACGCACCTATCCACAACTCCGTGCGGGTCACCGGCCTTGGATTGGGAGCGGCCATGTGGACCGGGAGAGCCGGTAGCAGTAGAGCCTCCCCAGGACCTACAAGTATAGCCTGGCCCGTGGGGGTCTACGCTCAGAGGGCCGCATTCACCTCCTGCCTGGAGCTTGGGGCTTCCCGCGGGGCTCAGCCCACATCATCGCCTGCCTGTCTGGAGCATCGGAGGCACCCGGCCTTTGGAGGGCCGCCCTAAACGTGGCCACGTGGAACCTGGGACTCAATCTGGGAGCTGCCAGCACAGAACGGGAAGGTCAGTGACAGCAAGGCCTCCTTGCGGGGTCGGTCTAAACGCAAGCGGGGCACGAGGCCCGAGGCGGTACCCCGCCAGCCACTTGACTGCAGCACCCACTGGCTTGGCCCCCTGCTCAACCATAGAAACCAGCGGTGCCACTGTCCACTTCTCACAGGGCTCCCACCTGTACGGCGTCACTGCAGTGTCCTGCTACAAGGCCCACGAGCTGGTTCCCGGAGGCGGCGCGGGTGTGGGTCCTTGGAGGGTCAGCGCGCCTAACAAACCAGCACGCCAACGCGCACCTGCCCGTTCTCCCTGCTGGGCCTGACACACCGAGGTCCAGATCTGCCCAACGCTTCAACTGGGGGTGATATTTGACTATGTTCTCATCTAGGACGAGGAAAGTTAAAACCCTAAAGAACATTTTTGCAAGCTCCCTCTCTATCCCTAATATGGCGAACACAGCTTCTGAGGCCACCACCCCGACCCAAACTATTGCTAATGAAGATGAGCCCATCAAAAAGTCTTTCCTGGAGTCCCTCTTCCTGACTCTCAGAGAAGACCTGCAGATCGTAAAAAAAGACCTCACCGCTAAGATCAAAGACATTCACAGGGACATGGACGAGATTGGGGAACGGGTGGCTGCTCTAGAAGACAAGATGACACTGCAGTGTCCAAATCCTCCATCCTCCAGCAGGAGGTGATTAGACTGCAGGACAAACATGTAGACATCCAAACCCACCTGGAGGATCTAGAGAACAGGTCACGCAGACACAACATACGGATCCAAGGAGTGAAGGTCACCGACGACACCAGGGATCTGTTCACTTTCGCCGAGGGGCTATTCCAACATATACTTGGCGGCTCCTCTGATGCTGTAGTCAAACTGGACAGGGTGCATAGGGTTGGTCCTCCTCGAGCGCCTAATGCCCCCCCAGCAGACATCCTCGTGTGTGACCAGGACTTTCGAATCAAGGAGGCTATACTCACAAAGGCGAGATCGATGCACCCCATCTCATTTCAAGGGCAGTACTCGGTGCTATACCAGGAGTTCGCTCTGATCACTCTTCAGCGGCGTCAACAGTTTTGTCCTGTCACAGATTCCAGCATAACGGCAAGCTCCACCAGCTCCGCACCCTCACAAAATCCTGCTGTCTCCTCTGCCTTACTCCACCTTGTGACGACTACGACAGGCGCAATGCGGCCTCTGGGCCCGAGACCTCCCCATTGGGCTGGCAGTGACAGGGCCGGCGGAGGCGCCCCCAGAGACCAGAAGGCGGCTCTTGCCTCCGCATCAGACACTCTAGCGGGAACGGACTCTGGCGACAAGTGAAAGGCCAGGGGTGCCTGATGTGCTCACACCTTTTTCTCTTTGACATGGGCGGGCGGTGGGTGGGGCTGAGACCTCCACACTTGGGCACTACACGGACCACACTTCAATGTTCTTCTGGTCATCCTGGGATGACGGACTGACTTTTTTTATATTCCTTTTTTCAATGTTGTAGTTCCTCTATTGTGGAGCTTTGGTCTTAGAGGGTTTTTTTTTTTTGAGTTTGGGTTCCCTCATCCACCTTTCCCCTTTGTGCAGTATTTGTGTTGCAGTCCACGACCACGATCCTCTCGATCCAGCCAATGGAAATGCCTAGCCCATGCACTAGCATCCCCTTGTTCCACTGTCCAGATGTCACGCAATTCTCTTAAAAACCTCACTCTGAATGTGCGAGGACTGAATACTATACAATGACATCCTACTATCGCTTTCAAATCCGATCCCCGAGCTACGATCTCTCTTCATTGAATTGCATAGTTTTGAGCAGGTCTTGCGATTTAAGATTAACATGGACAAATCAGTTGCACTCGATATCTTCCTCTCTTCACACACCTGAACCCACCTCCAAGAAGAACACTGCATACAATGGTCTACCTCCTCTGTCCCATATCTGGGAATTCAACTAGCCCCCTCCTTACAGGCCACAGCTGACATTAACTATTCAATACTCCGTTCGCACATATGCAAAGAGCTGGGCCAGTGGAAACATCATACTCTCTCAAGGCTTGTTAGAATTGTGGACATTAAGATGAACATCCTTCCCCAGATCTTGTATTTATTTCAGACCATGCCTCTTCGACCTCCTTCAGGTTGGATCCAACAGACCCAATCAGACCTTGCTCAATTTATTTGGCAGGGTCGTAAGCCCCGGTTTAGGCACGCAATTGCCGTCCTCACACCTAAAGAGGGGGGGCTCAGGGTGCCTGACCTCCAACTTTATTTCTACGCCTCGCAATTACGGTACTTGGTAGAATGGCACCGCTTGGAATCAGTGAAACATTGGCTGTTTCATGATCAAGCTATGGCAGTCACGCCTCTCCAAGGCATTCCCTTTCTTCGTAAAACACACAGACCCACTAATCTTTATGCATCATTTATCACAAGCACGACAATGGAGGCCTGGGACCGCACTAGTACCGCTCATACACAGACCAACTTTCCCTCACCTTTTATCCCACTCTTTGATAACCCAGAATTCCAGCTGGTCATGGGGGCGCGGTCTTCCCTACTTGGCGCTCCACTGCATGTTGATCCCTGGGCCATCTCTTTGACCTAGAAGGGATTATCCGATTCTCACAATTTAAAGCGGATTATAATCTTACTGAATCGGAACGCCTGCCTTTCCTACAACTTTGTCATTGGGCACTCCACCCTCATATCAAACCTGAAGCCCAAAGCTTCCTGACTCCCTATGAAAAATGGCTCATTACCCGCACGTCTGATAAAAAACTTATATCCGACCTTTATAAAATGTTATTAGCAACAGATACGCACACATACAAAGCCAGTCGAGCACGGTGGAAATGAGACTTAGGCAGGACACTTAGCCACAAAGAATGGGAGGGATATATCACAGGGCCCCGACACTCACCATATCACATGGGACTCACTGAGACGCAGAATAAAATAGCCACATATTGGTATTACACACCGGAACGCCTGCATCGCTTCGGCCCACGACAAAACGCCGACTGCTGGACGGTTTGCGGGAAGGTAGGCACTCTGGTGCATCTTCTATGGGACTGCGAGCATATCCAACTAGGTGCTAGATGAAGTAGACACCCACTTCAAGACACAGCTTCAGAGATTCCCCGCATATATCATATTAAGTCTGCCCAATCCTCTCACATATCCGCTTAAATCTCGGAGAGGTCGACTGATCGTCATTGCATTGGGCGCTGCCATGCAGAACATCTTGACTCACTGGCGCACTCCCCAAGCTCCCACATTGGCGGGTTGACTACAGCGACTGTGGCAAATACTGGGTATGGAGAAATTAACTCTCACACTAGCGGGGAAGGGGTCTGACTTTCCAGAACTTTGGCAGCCCTTCTTGACTCTCCTCTCATCGTAGTTTCGCGAACTCACATATCCTTGATATCTCAGGCTCCTTCGTCTCTCAAACACACAGCCCGCACATAAGGATGCCCGCAGCCAAATACCTGCCCAAACTGACTTCCGCATTTTTCCTTCTTTTCCCTTTTCCTCCTTTGTTGGTGGATGAGGCGGTGGGGGGAGGGAATGTTGGGTTAATGTCATTTGTGTTCCCATTTTCCCTTTTCCTCTTTCTTTTTTTGTTCACAGTTGACCCGCTCCGAGCATCTTACCTCGGTAATGCGATTATTTAAGACAATTGTAGTCTGCATTGCATTTATCCCATGGAGCGTTGGGTCTCGTTTGTTAGTGCTCAAAACTCAATAAAAGATTTAAACCAGAACAGTATGTGCAAAACAGTATGTGACAAGAAGACATCATTATCTCCATTTTCCAGTGATTACATTTCTTATTTATTAATTGAAAGTAAAACACATAGGACTTCAAAATCTCTCCTGTACCGTGATGTTTAAAAATCAAATAAAGCATATACATAAAAGTGAATATTGATGTGGTATAGGACAGCCCTAGATTTTGCTAACTGAAGGTAAGCAGGCTAATAAAAATTAGCCTCCAGAAGCACCAGGTAGCGTTTTTCATACCTCATTAAGGTCAAGCACTAACAGCGCAGCTACTGGCTGCTGGCAGGCTAATGAAAATAAGCCTCCAGGATCCTCAGGCAGGAAAGTGTGACTTTCTAAAAGTTACTCTACCGAAATAATTATTAAAATCTAACTCCACCATTTAAATTTGAATTTTAACAAATATTAAAATTAGTAGTTGAATAATTTCTCTAACGTGTCTCAATCCTAAAATAGCACAATGTATATTTTAATCTACACTCTACTTTTCCTCATAGAATAGCCAGAGCCTTCCACAGTAAAAATATAGTTTGTGGGTTTTGTCACTGTAGGGACATGGCAACATTACATATTTACACCTCACACTTTTAAATACTATGCCTCATACCTAGTGGATTACAAGGCCACTATGGTGACTTCTTAATATATAAAAGGAAGGTTTTCATCTGTCAAAAGGGTTATTTTGACAAGTTAGGCTGCAGGTTTAAACTGCAGCTGTCAAGATTGATTGCTAGGCCTGAAGCCATGTTTTCCTTGTCACACTAGTGGATGGACAAACAACAATAATGCCCTTTCAGTATTAGTTGTACAAAATCTCAATTATCACTTTTTTCTGCAGAAATAGCGGAGCAAAAACTTGTATTGCACCGACTAATATCATGAAAATATGTAGTGTGAGGCAAATCAGTATTCATTTATTACAGTTCATTTGAAAATTAATATATAATTAATACATATTCTGGCCAGTAAAAGAATGGACAAACTTAAAACAACTTTACATGCACCATACATTTAACAATTTATCTTTTTTAAGCAATGACATAAACAAAGGACAAGAAATAACAAACAAGAGGCCCTAAGGCTGCATCTCGAGTTCATTAGAGAAATACAATAGATGATTTTCAAAATATCGGCTTCTTTGATGATTCAGTTGACGTTTCAGCCCCATTTAACCAATCTTCAGGACCATCATCAGGACAAAGTGTGAGTCACAGATTCCTATTACTTTTGCTGCTAAATGACTGAATGAACAAATGCATTTTGCACCACAATTTGATAGGTACCAAAGGAAATCTTTACAATTTCTAAAAACATCCTACAATGGATAGTTATAGTAGTGCATATTTCATACACAGTTTCATTGCAAACAATTTCAAATCATTATGTTCATAAAAACATATCCTTATTATATCAATATGCGAGGCAGAGATTAACTATAGAACACAAATATTGAACAATGCAAACTTATTTTACTCTAGAAATGGCCTGTATAAATAACCAATGATATTTGTAATTGCTCATGGTCAGTGCAGGATGGTAGGATCCTTATGGCATGATTACCCCCACATTTTGTCTGGTGACAGTATGTTTTGGACTAGTCTGACTGGGATCCTGCTAATCAGGACCGCAGTCACTGTGGTGTTTTTCCCTAAATTGGACTATGGTAAGTACTTTGGTACCTTCCTAATTGGCTACTGGTGTACCTTTCTAAATCCTTAGTATATGGTACTGATATACCCAGGGCATAGGTACCCCAGGGGTCTCCTATGGGCTGCAGCATGTATTATGCCACCCATGAGAGACCACTCAAACTGTGACTACAGGCTTGCCATAGCAGCTGGTGGAAGCACCACTCACAAGGGATATACGTTTCCGTATATCTGAGGTCACTGTACTTAAAAACTATAAGTCACCCCTAAGGTAGGCCTTTCAATCCTGAAGGCAGGGTGCTAGGTTAAAAGTGTGAGGGTGCCCTGTATGAGCAGGACATCCACTACAAACCCAGGAGTTAATTCTCCAGGCTATGTAAGTGTGGTCAGCCATTTTATACATATAGTGGACATCAAGTCAATTATGAGATATCCAACTATATATTGGCTGCACCAAAATGCATCATGTTTGGTATCAAACATGTTGGAATCCGCTTGTTAATACTGTAACTTGGGTCAAAAAGATAACTTTATTACGTGTAATGTATATGTTATCAAATGCTGGCTACTGTAGTGTTAATTAAAATTGTTTTTTTTTAAACATGCTGGAATCCTACCCCAACACTGATTCTAGTATTGCATGTACTTGGGGGCTCCCCATGGCAGCTCCCCTGTATTGCTGGTTCCAGCCTTTCAGTGCCTAACGGGATGCTACTGCTTCTGCCCTCTTGCTGCTGAGCAGAGCCCGAGTAGGGGAAGGTACAACAATAGGTTTCCTGTCACGGGGAGGTGCGACCACCTTCCAGACAGGACTTATTTTTTTGGGCTGGGGTGGGGGCGCTCGTAAGCACCACCAGGCTGCTTTGGTGCCCTCCTTGCATACTCCAGTTAAAACCAGTTCAGAGAGCCGTTGGCTCCCACTCTGGCGAGAAACTGGACAGTATTATCCTCCACTCTGTCCACCCCTACGTCTGGGAGGAACCCCTGGATTGTCCCAACCCTTTCCTTTGGGGACTTAAGGGCTTACCTGTGGGGGGGCTCTTCAGATTCGTTGTGGGGCAAGATTCAGATCTGAAACCACTTCTACTTCTACTGTCTGGGCACTTTGGGCTTCGTTGGACTTTCCTTTGGGAACTGAGACTGCATCTGGGAAGACTCCTTCTGCTCTTGGTCCCGTCGTCCTGCCTGTCTTCTGCATTGTCTGTGCCTGTGCTTCATCCAGGTTCTTCTCCAGGCCTGTGGGCATCAAAGACACCCAAATGAATCTCCCTTGGAGTGAAGAAGTGACTCCCCTCCATCTGCAGGCACCCTAATTAGGCTGACCGGTCTGCGGCTCCTGACGTCCTCCAGACTTCGAAAAGGCCCAGCAACACAGGTGGTGATTCTGCAACTCCCTCAAGGCCTGCATTGTCTTCTCACTGAGTTTGAGGCCACTATCCTTTGTCAAAACCGCTGGAACAGCACCCGTGTTCACCACATTTACTTGCTGTTGCCAAGGCTTGTTGATTCTCTTCTCCAGAGATCTTTGGGTTCCCAGAAGATCCAGCTACCAGCATCTCT
Organism: Lissotriton vulgaris; assembly: GCF_964263255.1. Lineage (NCBI taxonomy): Eukaryota > Metazoa > Chordata > Amphibia > Caudata > Salamandridae > Lissotriton > Lissotriton vulgaris. The sequence continues at coordinate 754,309,718 of NC_141691.1, forward strand.
TGCTACCATGATATTTATCCTTACCACATCCTCCAAACCGTGGGCCTGCATCTTTGGTGAGCTGCTCGAGGTCCTCTTGTGACTCCTGTACCTATGGCCTTTGGGTCGTCTTGAGGATCTTCTTTGACTTTAGTGGGCTCTCCTGCTTGCTTAGGGCCTTCTATAACTCTCCTGCCTTTGATGAGTCCCTTGGACTTTGCTGATCCCGACACTGCACCTTCTTCCTTTTCCTCATCTTTTGCTGCTGCCAAGGCTTGTTAATGCTCCCGCCAGACAACGACCCACTGGTTCTCGACCTTTGATGTGGGAAAGCTTGTGAATGGCTACTGGTCTTCCACAGCATCACCTGGTCCTCACAGCTGCAGCGACAAGGTCACCGTTAACTCTCCTGCATCTTCCGTCATTGGTGATTATTGGACTGCCGTGCCTCCTGGTCACTCCTGAGTGGCACAAACTCTGTCCCCTCTGCTCCTAGGTACTTCTCTTCAAGAATCCATCCTTGGATGCCACCCGACTCTTACACCTTCTTCGTCAGCCGCATCTTCACTGAAGTCCTCCATTGTGGTCTACAGCGTTTTCCGTAGTCACTCTGCACCTATGCACCCGACTTCCCTGATGTAGGTTTCCTGGTTCCTGGTGTATCCACGGGTAGGGTGACTCTCCAGCCTTCCATCTTCCATGGGGTTTCTTCAAGGTCCACTGGGAAGGGTCCTTCTTCTTCAAAAGTGTAGCTGTAACTTCCCTATTGACTTGCATTGAATATGTAGCTGTGCTTCCACTCTGTACGCAATCTCTGTGGGGTGTCTGGGTACTTACCTTGGGTGATTCCTTGGGTCACCAGTTCTTCAAAGTCTTCTGGTTCAAGTCTCGACTTTGGTCACAGTTCACATTCAACTTTATTAGTATATGGTTTGGTGTCCCCCTAGAGACCACTGTTTATTTGTGCTAGTAACCTGAAATTAAATGAAATTTGATTTGTAGAGCGCATGGATGCCCGAAAGCATCCCAGCGCTTGCTTAGGGAACCCGTCCTGGTATTCCCCTGCGAGATAACCCATTACTGGACATCCCCAAGGTGAAAGCCAGGCATCCCGCTGCGAGGGGCCGTTGTGGAGATTAAGCAAGCTATTGCCCAGAGTTACAGAGTGGGACTCCATGATTGGAATAGGCACTGAGGCGAGAATTGTCAGGTCCGGGGAAATTTGAGCCCAAGACCCGCCGAGGCGAGGAATTGAACCCAGGTCCGGGCCAGACCTCTGCATCAGGGTCTGCCGCTCCAACCACTTGAGCCACACTTCTCCACCTCATCTCCTTTTGGAATATTGTATGTATTGTGTTGATATACCCGGGTAGGAGATATACCAATGTGTTACGAGTATGTATAATAAATATAACTATTTTTATAACTACACTGTGTGGTTCTTTTTTGCTTAACCTACACTACATGATGAGTTCTGGTAAAACAAGCTGCTTAACACTCCTTCTGGACTATGCCGGAAAGCTGCTCTTCACAGCTACCACTTAGAGAGCTTTCTATGGTTGTCTAAGACCACTAAAATCACCAAAAGGGTGGTCTGGACTAGTGCAGGGTGCTTTGCTCATATATGTGTGCACCATTCACTAAGCCTGCCTCCTACAGTAAGAAAAAAACGTTATGGGCAAGTTTCTTTTCCATCAAAGTATTATTGTGTAACATTGAAGGAAAGTCTCATCTAATGATTGTTACTCATCGTAAATTAGTTCCTATTAAATCAATCTGTGAGTAGATAATTGCTGGTATTTGGCAACAGGAACAGGATTTGGGAATGGCAGCAGTGAAGTAAACAAATTCTAAGCTTGTAATTGTAATGTGAAATTATCTGACTAAACAATTAAAAAATCAGCTATCGCTCAGTAATTTCATAAATGTGTTCTTATTTTCAATGGATACTTGAAACAATGCAAAACAAACTTGTTGTCAGCTCCAACTCAATAGTGTGGGACCTAAGTCAATAGAGCACAAAGAAAAAACAATTACTACTCATTTGTTTGAAAAATGTATACCTGGAAGAACTATCAGCCTTAGGATGGTCTTCCCCCAAAACTATTTCCTTATCCCCTCCTGTTTTTTTGAATTCCTTTTTGTTGGCTTTACGACTCTGTGCACTATACCACTGATAAACTGTGCTAAAGTGTTTGTGCTCACTCCCTAAAACATGGTAAAATTGGCTTACACCTGATTGGCATATTTAATTTTAATGTAAGTCCTTAGTAGGGTGGTATGCCATATATACTACACCAGTAAATTAAATGCTACTAGTAGGCCAGAACTTATTTTGCCACCCACTTAGATAGCCACTTAAAACATGTCACAGGCCTGTGAGCAGTTTTAAGCTGCCAATTCAACTTGGCAAGATAAACCCCTAGCTAGGCCTAAAACCTCCTTTTTAACACATATAAGTCACCCCTAAGGTAGACCCTAAGCAGCCCATAGGGCAGGATGCATTGTATTTACAAAGTTGGACATGTGCTTTTAGGTTTTACATAAACTGGTAATGAAAAACTCACAAATTGGTTTTTCACTACTGAGAGGCCTACCTCTCCCATAGGATAACATTGGCTTACCTTATTACATGTAATAAGTGATAACGTGTGTTTGGGAGCTATGTGAAATATTGTGCTCGGTGCCTGAGGACTTGTGATTTAAAATCCACTTTAATGGTAAAGTCGAATTTTAAGTCACAATTCTGAAAAATCCACTTTTAGAAAAATTGCATTTTCTTGTCCTAATCATTTAGTGCAGGCAGCCTGGGTCACATAACTAGGTGTAGTTGGCAGTTGGCCTTTGTGTATTTCTCCCAGACAACCATACAAAAGAGGAACTGGAATTTGGCAGGATTGCCATACAAGCAGGATGGGTGGAGGGGGTGGCAGAGCTGTGCACAGCCCCACTTGCTCTTCAAAGACCCTGCCTCAGCTCACACAGAAAAAACTTCACACCAGCCTATTGTAACTACAGACAGACTGGGGCCAGGGCAGTGAGGCAGGGAATTCCAGGCACTTCTGTGGGGAAAACTCCAGATGTTTCTTTCTCTTCCAACCTGGCACCTACCCTAGCATCCACTTTTCAGTTCACTTCTGAACCAGCAGATGGATTCTCAGAGGATTGCCCTGCTGTCTGTGGCCTGTTGTGTACTTCAGAGGACTGCCCTGCTGCACCAAGAGGACTGCCCTGCAGTGGACTGCAATGTTTGTGGGATCGCAATTTAAATTACAATAATATTTATTTTCATATAACTGGTTATTAATCTCAGAGAAATAGTCAGCTTTACCTTAATTATCACTCCACCTTTGTCTGCGGTCTTTATCATCAATGTACTCATGTTGGCCAATTAAATCTAATATATCTGTCTTTAAAAAATAGTGTTGACTTCCACCAGACCCACACTTTTAAACTAGGTAATCCTTGTCCACCTGGTATTTAACAGGAAAGAAGAGTGCGGGCAACAGTAAGTCTGTCACATCAGATTTTTCCTCAGGTTCCATCTTATAAAAACTATAATTCTTGAGACTGATAGTTCTAAATACACAAAATGTTCTAAACTGGTTTGGAAGGGGCCGATCCTGTATATAAAGCCTAATAACAAGGTATTTGCTCAAAAATTAAAACTCAGCCTCATCAAGAGTATTAGATGAACAACTTAATATTGGTATCTCTATATTGTCTAGAGTTCATAGTACCGATTCCTAGTTTGATGCTGGTATGACATGTACTGGTTTAAAAACCAAACCCGTTGGCCTTTCCATCCTCCCTTTATCTGTTGTTCCATGGCTTATCTTCAAATAAAAAAGGTTGTTGTACTGATTTTTAACTACCCGTCTTGGGGTGTATACGGTCGTTAGTAGTCAGAATCTGTAGTAGATTCGGAAAACGTTACAACTTTCTTGGAGAATCATGAAGTAGAACTTACATTTATTTTCTGATCGATAAACATCCTTCTGCAACTAGGGATATACTCTCTTTTTTGTGAAAACAAATGTCCAGCTGTAATTTCTCAGTTACTGAAGATACTAATATCTTGAAATTCGTTAACTGATCTATTTATTTGATCAATTAATTACTTTAGCATCAGTAAGAGAGTCAAAACCTAACAGAAATGTCTCCAAGTCACCCAATTGCGCTGTAGATGTTTACATGTATGCCAGTCTGTTTCTATGCTAAGCACTATCCAATTTCTTCTGCATTTGCAACTAGTTAGTAGTAAATATAGGGTCATCAAAATGATTGGTATGTTTTATATCTGGAGTCCAACTGGTATAATGTTGGCTTGTAAGCAATGTGAAATAAACCTTGCAAGTAACTGTTGATACCAGTTGTCACGATTACACACTGTAGAGGTGTCAAAGGTTAGAGCAAATAACAAGCTTAAATGGTGCTTGCTGGATGCAAACTGCAAATTGAGTGCTATATATGATGAGAGTCAGGATTGGAGGAAATGCAGAGCACACAGGGGTGAACACTGCAACAAAACAAAACTAACTTGAGTCTCACAGGAAGCTGAATTTCGGAATCCGTGGCCATCCTTGATATTATCTTATAAAAAGAGAAAGGAGTCGGAGTCTCGTTGCTTCCTAAAGCAGTCCGTGGTTGGCAGTTGTCGGATGATCATTTAGGAGCCAGTATCTTGTGGTCGGTGAGTCGGGTTGGGACTTTGACTTCCTGCTTTTTGAATCGTCCTGCCCATTTAGATCCTACTTTTGATCAATTATGATTATCAAAGCCTTGTATATATTTGTACACTTTATTTTTTATAGAATTTTTGTTTTTTTCGTTACATTTTTATTTTACTCTTTGAGTCTCTCCTGTTTTTATCTCCACCACTATATATATTGTTACTTTCCCAGATTATCAAGAAAGAACTGGTTTGGACTCCTGAGGTCTGAATTCTGTAGTTTGCACCGTCATATGTGAAAACCGCACAACATAGACTTCAAAGGACAATAGTAATCACTGTTTTTCTATACTTCCAGTGAAAGAACTGCAGCTAAATTAAGGGAAGAAAGGGCTGAGTTAGAGGACTTGTTAATTAAGGTAATTAGGTAAAAGTATAGTATACATATATTGATACAAGTTTCTGTATTAATCTGACATTGTTTCTTACAGAATTCCATACCAGCCCAGGAGAATGTATGACAAGCCTTGCATCAGTATTTTCTCTTACCTTTTTCCTAACTTTATGGGCTGCTGTGATTTCTGTTGCAATTTGAAATCATGGTCTTTGTGTGGAGGCGAATAAGAATACTTTCATGAAGCTCCTGCAGATTAATAAATAGAAATTCTTGAACTACAACACCAGTTTTTTATTCACTTTCTCATAATAATCCAGTCCGTGACAAGCAAAAGACTGGAACTGCCGATTTTGTTTACCCAATAGCGATGGACCCCCTGCATCTTTTGTATCTATTCCTCTGAGTGATCTAGGTTGTCAGTCTCCTACATATCTGAAAAAATATATTCGCTTACAAAAATACTTGCTGCAGAGTTATTAACAGGGCTAGAAGGAGAGCACTAAATAACAATTGTGTTGCTCTTCTAGAAAATAACACAAAACTGCCAAATGATAAGCTTACTTGTGTAACTACATACTGTGTGAGCCCGAACAAGAATTTTTTTTTTTAAATCAACAAACACTGACAATTCTGGGTCAGCCCAGTTGGAAAACTCCCTATTTATTCAAACGTGGAATAAGCCTGAGGGACATGTTCGTCCACACTAGACCTATTAAAATGTCCCTGAGCCAAACACAACAAACAATCTGGGTCTCTAACTCCTGTAGTCAGCCAATATAAAGCGTCATCAGACCTACCCTCGCGAAAGACATACCAGTTTCTAGAGAAAAGACATAGTGAACATTACATGAAGTGGGTGATACTAGAGAAGATGCCAGATTACATGAGTCAGGGCGTCATCAATAAACCACTTCTGTTAAAAGAAAAAAAAGTGTATCTATATTCAGAAACTTTGAGAGAGGCAACTGAGGAATGGATAAGAGAAGAAGGATGGGAAAGGGGCTTGGAGACACCACAATATCATGAACCCTCAAATGAGTTACAAGATGTAGGAGGGGCAGAGGAAGATGAGGAGTGGGAAAATAGGCCTAACAGGGGTGCAAGAGAACAAGACAATAACCGAAGACCATATAATTTCCACCGCGGGGGGGGGGGTCATTTATGGCACTAAGAGACACTCTAGAAATGCCGAAGAAGTCAATTCTAAAAAAAAGAGTAGGTCAGATTTAAACCTTTAGAGGTAATAGAGTAGCCTAAAGGGAAGCGCTAAAATGCGAGGAATATAGAGGACTTAGGAAAAAGTGGATTTCCATGGAATGGGCCCAATTGATAGAACAATTTAGACTAGAGTCCGGCGAAGAGATTACACAAGGTGACCCTACATGAAATGACTATAGTGCGAGGCAAAAAGGTGTGTCAAATCTCCCCGCCCTTCCTTGCCTTCTCCTCTGTCTCCCCTCCTCTCCCCTTCTCCCCTCCTCCCCACCCCATTGTACCCCCCTCTCTCCGCCCCACCCATTACCGGAACCGACACCCCAACTTGTTGTAACCTTGAGCAGGGCTAATTAGACTACAGATGCAAAGTTTTAGGGAATGTTTATGGGAGGGCAGTTTTTGTGGGAAGGAGTTAGTGGGAGGGTTTTGAAGTTTCTTAAGAAATTGCATGGATATACTTCCATTACTAGGACCGTTGTTTGTAAGTGCATAACCACCAGCACAGATACTAATACTGTTTAAATGGTGACAAGAAGTGGTAACAGATATTTGTGATGCTGTTTATATTAATAAGTCATAATTTGCACAATGTATCAAAATAAATAATATGTAAATGTAATTCACTCTTACACACTCTGAAACTTAAGAAAATATATATTTAAAAAATAGAGGTACTAGAGTATAAGTAGGGTAGTTACTATTGCCAACCCTTTTTGGATGAATTGACAGAATGGACTAAAAAGGAAGGGAGGAAATAATGGCCATGAAAAGGGTCTTTTCAGCCTATCGATTTAGCAACTGCTGAAGATTGCATAAGACAGAGATGGTGCATCCCAGAGTGGAACTACCCCTATATGCAAGAGTGCCTCGCAGTATGGGAAGAGTATACTATAAGTGACTTGAAATAATAGACCGGATCCGAGGGTAGGCCAAAGTCAGTAAATCCCTGACCAATAACTCAGGTACCCGTCCTTTTGAAGGGTAGACAACTGCCTACATATGTACCATGGCCACAAATGGATAAAGAAAATTTAAAGAGACCACTAGCTCTGGTGTCTGAGGGAGAAGGAAAACGGATAGGATCCTTTGAGAAACACCCTGCTGGAGTGAATCTCGCCTTGGTCGATGTTAAAAGCTTATTAGGTTCTCTGGTGGGAGATGAAAGTAAATACCCTTTTTGTCAGGGCAGGATTTATTCAAATAACATTGATAAATACACAATCAGACATACCCAGACAGACCAGACATTGGAGCCCCTATAGCAGAGAGTATAAAATCGACTGAAGAAATTACAGAATTCATCACCAGAAAGAAAGAATGATAGCAAAATACTGGAGGAAATGCAATATTATTTTACGATATATTGAAATGGGGCCTGCCTACAGATATACAAGCAAGACTAGATTGAGTAGTGGGAATAGAGGCTAAACCCTGGCCAGAAATACAAGCCAATATATTACATTATTTCAAGCAAAAGAAAGAAAAAGACAAGAAAAGAAAAGAGCAGGCAGAAAGGGCCACAGCTAAGTTAATGCAACAGAAACTTAAAAAATCAAGAACAGGAGCACCACAAATGGCTGTCACAACGCCAGTGCAGGTGCAGTCACGAGGAGGGCAGCCAGGAAGTAATATGAGAAAGGGACAATGAGATTTTTCAGGATGCCAAGGGCCAGTGCAGGGAAGAAGACAAGGAGAATACGGAATAGGCCAACAATGTTATTATTGTGGCAATATGAGTCATGTTGCCAGGGAACGTAGAATGAAAAAGAACGATGGTAAGTGCAGGCATGGTTGATTCCGCAGAGGTAGATGGGGCCACAACATATGCAATGGGATCCACAACAAGTGACACAGGGACTTCCACAGGTCCCTCAGCTTCAGTGGACAGAACAACAGGGACAAATGCCACAGAACATGCCCAGGTTGTCAGAACCACTGCAGGAGGGCCTACACAGGTCCAGATGGGGGGAGTAACAATACAAGGAGGAAATCCCTTTTCCACCCAACCCCAAATGTCTGGAGCAATGCCAACCAACAGCTATACACAATGAGAGAGCCCACAGACAATCATAATGTATCCAATACTATCAGTAACCCACAGATCATATGAGGAACCCACTGTGACGGTGGCTATAGAAGGTCGCCCCTGTAGTTTTTTAATCAACACTGGGCCACCAAATCTTGTATAAAGGAGGGAATACCACCACTTTCTCACAAGTCAAAAAACACATAAGGGGTTTGTGAGGCTGTTAGGATGGTTCCTTTAACTGATTCAGTGAGCATGGCAATAGGAGACACAAAAATTGAGAGATCATTGTTATATTCTTCAGAAGCACCAGTTAATCTTCTCGGTAGAAAAATGATGAGTAAGCTGAATATGACTATCCCTTTTGTGGAAGGTGGGTAGATGGTATGCTAGACACCTGGTATCACATCAGGTAGGATGTTATCACTCATAGCACATGAGGATTTGGGAGAACACGTCAGAGCAATTCTTGTGGATGCAGAGGGCTGTTTGCGTGGCATATAAGTTTAGATAGTGCATCCACCAGCATGGTGTTAGAGATAATGGCCCTGGAAATAAAGCAGTGTTATGCATTATTGATAGCATTTGACAGGAGATAAAGTGACTTGGGCACCAGTATTTACAGATCCACAGGTCAAATTGAGAGATATATCAGACAAAGAAATTGTGGTAGCTGGAATGTTTATGATGTAGCTGTGATGTGGTAGAACAGCATCACAGTGAAGATTCTAAGAATGGTCAGTATTTCCTGTATTGCTGAAAGTTGTGGAAGTTTATTGTACTCCTCAATAAACTGCATTTAAATAAACATAACTTGAAATTTATTCGGATTACTACAGAAATGATTTACGATAGCCCATTGTTGGAATACGAGGCAGCATCTGTGAGGCCTACACAAATAACATGACTACATTTGCCCTTCACTGGGAACCAAACAACCAATTGTAGCGTCTGACTCTAAGAGGGTAACGTTACAGAGCAGGCTGAGGCTTACTCAAGGGAGGTGGTGTGGGCTAGTAATCGCCATATGCAGGTGTGCAAAAATAATACTCAAAAATTGATTGACCAGTCTGTACTTTGCTTTATAAAAGTAAGAGTACATTTATTAAACAAAAACACACTACTCAGTACTATGCACCAATTTTCAAATATACATAATCTGTTGGAATTACTTTGTGACATTGCAAGACATCTCCACCCCTCCCGCAGGGGGGGTGGGATCTAGTACCACCACTCCCATGTATGCACATCATCTTGCCCCAATGCTGTTAGTTGATGATAACCTGGGGCGTGGGCCCTGCACACTGGCACCATCCCAGTGGCGACCCACCCCATTACATCAACCAACATTAAAAATGGGTACACCTGCCTTGGTGACACATAACCCTGAATGAGCATCTCCTACTGACCATAAAGTATGCACCTTTAAATCTTCGGGGCTAACAGTCTGGGTTTTTCCTCACCTAACAGCAGCAGCAAGAATACATGTCTAAGCATCCCTTTAGAATGGCAGTACTCATCACATTTGTGTATCATTGAAATGCATTGCAATTACAGCCCCTAAAGGCATCACAGATGAAATCATAGGATTACGCATATACAGCCAGAAACCCTAGAAGGAATATCTGGCAACACAACCCCACTTTGCTTATGACATCACCTTACACAAGTACTTCGCATTACATATGTGACCTTCAGTCCCTCTAAAAGAAATAACCATTAGTAAATGCATTTCTAATGCAATTACACCTCTTCACCTCCAGGGAATGCCCTTCTCCAGACATCCCCAACTCAGCCCTTCACACTGAGATGCACTTCTCAATACACCCTCAGCTGTAGAACAAAAGTTCCAGCCTAGAAGGTGTTTAAATGCTGACTGAGCCCTTGAGGGGTTATTCCTTTCAAGTCCCCAAGTGACTTAGGGTGGGTCTTTTCTCCTTCGTGCTGGGGGAGACTGCATTGCTCCTGCACCTCCCCGGCACCTTGGCATTCATGTGGTGGTGACCCGGTCCTCCTGGGGCCACCACAAGCAGAGAAACGGGCAGGTTGTCAGGCAGGCCAGTCCTCCCTGCGCAAAGCATTATGGGGCTATTTTCAGTGAGCCCCGTGCATCTTAGAGCAGTTGCTCTCGCGGTGTACCGGGGAGATCCGCGCAGCCTGCTTCCTTTCGAGAGAGCCCGGTACCACCCGGGCCCTCCTGCATCTCCCCGCTCGTTGGGGGGCCTGGTGCCAACCGGACACCCAGGTATCGGTAAGCGGCTCAGGGAGCCCACCTCCGGCCGCTGCTTTCTGATTTTCGGGGCCCGGTCCCACCTGGGCCCCTGGCTCCTCCTCCTCCTCTCCTTTTCACGGGGGCCTGGTCCCACCCAGGCCCTCCGCACCCTTGCCCTTTGTGGAAGGGGGGGCAGCCTGGGGAGCCCACCCCCAGCTGCTCTAGTTGGCTCCTGGCCTGGCCTGCACTCTTGTGTGTGGCCGCGGGAGCCAGCGCGACTCTTCTCGTCTGCCCGTTCAGAGCGGGCAGACCCGGCGGCTTCAGCGGGACCAGCGGGTCTTCGGGGGAGTGCAATGGCACTCCCCCCCCACATTCCCACGATTCGGGCCCGGGGATGGGGTCCCTGGCCCCCTCACCATCTTCACGGGGAGCGTCCCGGTGCTCCCTGACTTGCCACTTCTGCTGGGGCCAGGGTGGGCTCCTGGCACCCCACATGAGCCTCCTTCACTTCTTCGGGGGCCCGGGCCCCTTGGGCATATTCACGGGGAGCGCAACGGTGCTCCCCGATGGTCAGCTTCGCGGGAGCGTTATGGCACTCCCCCAGTTTGCATTTCTCGGGGGCGTGATGACGCTCCTCGCCTCCTTTGCCACACGGGGCCCCGAGTTGGGATCCCGGACCTCTCCCACTGCAAACCATCACAGGTGCGTGACTTCATTTGGGGGCAGCCCCAGAGACCTGACCCACCCCAAGGGCATCTCTGAGACCGGTGGCGGAGCACCACGCACTTTGTCATTGGTCTTCTTAGGAGTCAAAGGTCGCCTACCTTCCGGGGCCATATCTCAGCTCTTGGGGGTTCGATCTTCTCCATTTTTGTGTCGTCTTGCTCGTGGTGGCGCCCCCTCACCATACCACTGGGAGCACTCTCCTTCGCCTTCCTTGTCTCCAAGAGGGTGCATGCTGCAGGGAGCGGTTTTCACTGGCTCCCTGCTCCAGCCTTTGGCCTGGCTCTGCTCTTGGGCCTTTCTTCTCCCTGCGCAGAGGCCCCTGCTATTGTGAACTGGTCCTGGACTCTTCTCCTGGCGCAGTTCAGGGTCCTGGGGGCAGTCAGGGGGTTCCTCCTTTCAACTGCCCATTGCCAGGTTCCAGCACCTCCCGCCTCAGCAGGCCACACCCCAGAGAGAACTTCTCTTCTTGTGCAAGCACTTTTTAAAAGTTGAGTAGGGGGCTGGCAGGAAGTCTCCGTTTGTCCTATCAAACAGCAACTCATCACTTCACTGCCCTTGCTCCCTCCTTCTTGTCCAACCTCTGGGTTTGTTCAAAATGGTGTCGTCCAGATTCTCTGGCCACATGGTCTCTGAAAAAACCCCTTCCCCCTTGCTGCCTTCCCTCCTTGGTGCAGCCTGGTGCCTGGCACCCAGTGATAGCTGCGTTGAGCCTGTAGCCCCACCCATCTTCTCTTCGTGGAGAGGAGGCCTTAGCTTGTGGAAGAAAGGTTATCAATCTATCCTGCTGCGGTCAGCCCTCAGCCAAGGTCTGGTTATGCCTGACTCAGAGAAATGTGACATTTCTGGATGACCCAAAAGCAGTACAAATATGGCTTTGGACTCTGCAGAATACGTCTTTTCACATCCGCTACAGTGGACTTTAGGGCGTATCTGGAATCTGTAGGCCTTTTGAAGGTTAATCTAGCCCATGGGCTCCACATCCCCATAGGGGAATAAAGAAGTGAAAAACAGTAAAACACACTGATTTTCCCTGGCATGTTCCTTCCCAGTGTATAAAGCCTATTCCAAGTCACCACCCAAGTCTGCATAAGTCCTGCCACACCATTCACTCGGTAGCTGCTCCTGGACTGCGCATGCTGGGAATCTCCTCTGCGCAGCCCCTATACGTGTGCACACGCATGTATACCTGTGTCTGCATGTAACCAGCCCGGTGTCCCTTACTACAGCTGCTGCGCAGTGGCCTGGTCAAGCCAGGGGGACACTAGTAAAATCCCCATGCAGTCTCTTTCATCCTATGTTCACTGTGGGTGAGTCCCAACTTATGAGGCTCCCCCACAGTAAAAGCTCAACAATTAGGTGCTCAAAAAGCAAAGAATTCGGGTAGCCCATAGTGTCAGAACCACCTTCTAACACCCATCAATTGAGACAGTAGTATTTCAAATGGATATTCCCATTAGAGTGCAGTTGTAATACAGAACAGTGTCAAAACATGCACAAGAAAGTACAATGAGCGAAAAGATTTGACAAGGCTACCAGAGAGTCTATGGACAACAGAAGCAAAAGATGCAAGACTGAGTAAAGGAACTGAGCCTGTGAATATCACACCCAGAGCGATACGTCCTAGGGTGCATCAGTATGCCTTATCCAAAGAAGCCGAAAAAAGTATCTTTCCCACAACACAGGTGTTGCTTGAGCAAGGAGTCACATATGAGAGAACATCAACTTGTAGTACGCTGATTTATCCTATGCAAAAGGCTATGGAGGGAACTTGGAGGTTGATTCAAGATATCCACCTCCTAAATTAAATAATCCCAGAATATCCGGTGGCACCCGATCCACCAGTTATACTGACAAACCTTCCTATGGGTGCTGCCTACATTTCAGTGATTGATTTGATATGAAAACTTCATTTTTCAGCATTTCACTTCACCCAGATAGTCCGTACCTAACAGGGTTTACGTATAGAACAACTCAGTACTGATATAGAAGACTCCCACAGGACTATTGTGAGTCTCTGAGTATCTTTAACAGGATGGTGAAAAAGGATTTAACAAACATAAAATGAAAAAGTCCCCTTCTACAGTATGTGGATGACATATTGGTGTGTAGTCCCACTGAAGACATACGCAGGGAGGAAACTATTGGTCTCCTTTGCATGCTTGCAGAAAAAGGATACAAAGTGGACAAAGATAAATTATAATGTGTACAGATAGAAGTTCACTATTTGGGACAGATAATCTCCAAAGATGGAAGGAGGGTAACACCTGACAGAGCATTAAGAACATGCCTAAACCAAGCGAATACAGCAGTTCTTATGACTGCATTATGTGAGTCAGTAGATATTTGATTGTGCCACCCTGACTGCACCACTTCTGACTGCTCTAAAAGAGTCTCATACTAATGGAAATAAAATAAACTAGACTGATGGGAAAAGGTTTTAAGGGATGAAATGAGTAATTTGTCCGAGTTAATGAAATCTGTCAAGTACTTCTCTAAACAGGTATTGCGAAAACAGAGGGCTGTCTCAGACCAGCAGGATACCTATTAGCCAGCAAGTTTACTTGCGGAATTTTGTACATCTATGGAAGGATCTCATATACAATGGTCCCTTCTCCGTGACGATGAGTACTCCTACTGCAGTGGAGGTGGATGGTCAGAAACCATGGATTCACCTGTCTGACGTAGTACTGGACCTCACCTTGCCTTAGCACTGCCACAGACAGAAGGAGAACATAAGGGGGAAAAAGAGACACAAGAGTAACAATGTCTCTCTATAAAGCATAGGTGGAGTATTTCATCGACTCTACTAGAGGACAGTTATGTATTGCTGTTTTATTTTTCTTCTTATGTCTTCTTATGCTGGCAGCAATATTAAAATGTTATTTTACTTTATGTATGGGATTATACGACAACATTAAGCACTTGCAGAGAACAGTACCTTAGCAAGAAAATATATCTCATAGTATTCATTCTGGCTTATTAGATAATATGTGGTGCCAACATATGACAGGGATAGGTATGCAGACTGCTAATACTTCTTGTTTTGTTTGTTCTTTGATTCCACATGCCACTGCCTCAGATAGGTTACACTCATGTAAGAAGGTACTGCCAAATATTACCATGTGTCTGTTGCACCTTTTTCTTTGTTGAATACAAGTGCAGATGCAACCATTGTGGTTTAGACAGAGAGCATTCTTAGTAAACACCACGCAATATGAGGAAGAGTTAGCTGATGTGATGACCGTTCTTACAGACCATAAAGAGTTAGTACTGAAGTTAGATGCCATGAACAAGACAGGGATTATAAGGTATGAGGGAGAAACTTGGAGAGGTAGGATATTGCAGCAGGGATTTTTAGGGGTATCCTAAATTATATTTTTTGACAGAATGATTCCGCTATACCTAGGCCCCACAATTGTTAGGAAATGCCACATTTATGAGTAAATGGGTCAGTATACCTCCATGAACATTGGCATCATGGCGCTACATTTGGATGCCTGGCCCTATATATATGGAAGGGGAATCATACAGATAAAAGCATAAAACAGAAGTGTAAAGCAGTGTGGGATGAGAATATATCTAGACTAACTTGGGTAGATACATCACAACTCTTTGAGAAGGCAGAAAACCAATTCTTTTCGCTTTGTATTTAGGGGGAAATGGGACATTCCCGGTGGGAAAGAACATCAACTGCAATGTTACAAAATACAATGCCAACATGCAAAGAGGGATCTCCAGTCTGAAGGATTTTTACTAGAGCTGGGGTTAATGGTTGTATACAGAACTTCCTTCAGGTTGGCAAGGCCTCTGCTACTTGGTGACTGTACACACTCCTTCCTTGGTGATTCCAGGAGTTAATATTTCCAAGTTACATGACCATCTCATGAGCCGTCTAATGTCTGTGCTGCACCATCATTGGAGAAAGAGAACTGCAGAATATTACAGTACAACAGCCTGGAAAGATGTCCTGGAGGAGCACAGACTGCTCAACGATACACAAATCTTTTTTGGCAGCATCCTTCCGTATGTTCAAGCAAAAGCAACTGCACGTTGACTCCAGATAACTCCCTGGGAGTTGATGAATGCCATAAATGCCTTTGAGAACAGTTTCAACTCCATCAAAGAAGAGCTGCGAGCCATGAGCGTAATGCTTATGCAGCACAGATATGTGTTAGACTTAGTGACGGCTATGGAAGGAGGAGCATGTGCCAAGAAACAATCAATAAGACCTGTTGCACTTATATCACAGCCAATTACACTAATAGCGAACATTAACAGAGGCAAAACAAGCTCTGCACACCTTGCAAAATAAGATGGTGAACTAGGTTGTGGGGGTAATGAATGCCTTACAGGGTGTTCAGCTTGGGCTTGGGTACCATCCTGTAAGTTGGAATATTTAAGGCCTTGTTGCCTGTTTTTGTGATGTTGTTGGCGTTCTTTCTCATCCAGATTGTGATAGTTTTTTGCAAAAGGGTTAGTAAGAAGTTAGGGGGGGGGGGTGTTCACTACTAGATTAGTCAATAAAATTCAGGATGTTGAGGAGAATATGTACACAGTAATGACTTATAGCAATAGGGGAGGTTAGGAAGTAGATAAAAAATCAACTAAAGGAGGAATGTAATAATGAATGTAGAGGATGACGAAGGTCTACTCATGCCAATGCAAGCACCAACAGAACAACGTGTACAGATTTATAAGTCTTTGGTAGCAGAATGGGAAAAGAGCACACGACCCGGGGGAGAGGGAAGTAGATAAGGCCTTTAGTAGAATAGAGAAAAATTATTAGGTAGAGTAGAAAAGGAAGGTCACAGGCCCGGTTTGCAAGAATACATATCTATGAAAGTATGTAGATAAGGTAGCACAGAGTAGCAGAATAGATGTAAGGTTAGGCTTTGCCAAGCAGCAGGTGTGTAGGTAGTAGAGCAAAGCTAGGCTTCGAGTTCTAGACAAGACAAGTATACCAGTAATGTAGCGATAGTGTGGAAGCATAACTAATGATAACTTGTGCACCGGAGTTGTATTCCATAGACACATGATTAGTTGTTTTTGCTGAAAGAATAACCTTTTGATGATAACGATGTGCTTTAGCAAATACCCATTTATTATTCGAATGTATTTACTGCTTTGCATGTATAAAAGCAACTGTCCGTCGCATTGTAAGTCGAAGCTTAGATTCCAGTTCCACAGAGCTGACTGAACTTCGACAATGCGCTTGCTTTTCTTTACATAAACTCTCCACTATATTGCCAACAGAAGTTGTGTTGTCTTTTCTTCCGTTTCGCAACAGCATTAATTGGTGGCTGAATGCTGAGGTGCTTATAGATGGGTTATTGTGTGTTTCTGGTTGTTTTCAGTATGGGTGTGATGTGAATAGATGTTTGGTTTGTAGAGGTTGTAGAGTTTACTAATTTGTGCCAAGGTTTTTATTGTAGAGTGGGTAAAGGATGTTTGTTGGAATTGCTGTATGCTTGCTCTTTAGAAGATGCATTGTTTGGGCAGAGTGTTTTGGTGAAACTAAAGGTTGTGAGTGTGAAAAGAAAGTGTGGGTATAGGTAACGAGTGTGAGTAGGTGTAGGTGGAGATGTTGTGAGTGTGTGTTTTCCTTGGACATTTTGTTGTAGAGTTTCTAGGATGAGTGAGTACAGGATTTGGGAAGTTATGGATTGTTTGGGTAGGTGTAGGTTAATAAGAGCGAGTGCAGAAGGGTGGTAGTGATTGAAGAGGATTGTTGTGTAGTTCCTAGGACCCCCCAGGACCTGTGCGTTTTGGATGACCTAAACTGAGGGATTGGTGTGCAGACGGACTCAGGACACCTCCACAGAATGAGTCAGCTATTAGTCCACCTAGCATTTCAGTGCCATTACCATCCCCCTGTATTCTGTAGTGGTGTGTGTAGTTTCTGGCAACCATTGAACATGACAACCCTGATTCCTCAGGTATTGTGGAAACAATACGGTGTATTTCGCTCAGTCACTCGTGCTTGCTTTTCTCAGAATACATAGAATGATTATTGGAACAGTTTCAATAATTATTTATTGGTCAAGCGTCAGTCTAGTATGAAACACTTTAGCTGCAACAATCAAATGACAGGAGCAATCAAATGTGATCGCTAGTACCAATATCGTAAATAGCAGATACATTTCTACCATAGTGCTAATAAGGTCAGGTGGATGGGACACAATGTATGTAATCGGTATGTACATGATGGGACTATCCTAAAGAACATGATAGGATGTGGGTGTGTTGATGCAAGTTGAGGGTTAAAGAGCTGTGTTGGTGGTGTAACATATAAGCAACAGAGTGCAGTGCTAAAACGGCTGGCATAGGAGGCAGGTGGGTGTAGAGGCTGAGGGTGGGAGCAAAGAGTGTGTATGTCTGTAGAGTGTAAACTCTTGGTATGAGTGTAGCATGTGCAAGTAAATGTGAAGCGTGGGGGGAATGTAGAGGGTGCAGGTTCGTGAAGACATTGTTGGTGGGTGCAGAGGTTGTGGATGGAAATAGATTGTGTGAGTGAGTGTATAGGGTGTGGGTCACTGTAAACTCTGGGTATGAGTGTAGCAGGTACAAGTAGATGTGAAAGGTGGGGTGAATGTAGAGAGTGATGGTTCGTGAAGATATTGTTGGTGGGTGCAGAGGTTGTGGATGGAGGTAGACGGTTGATGGTGTGAGTTAGTGTATAGGGTGTGGGTGAGTTTTAGGAGTGAGGTGGGTACAGAAAAGCTTGGTGATTATAGGGGGTGTCAGTGGTAAGGGTTGCAAGTGGGTATATGGGCTATGAATTTTTGTAGAAGGTGTGGGTGGTTGTGGAGGGCCTGAGGAGGTGTGGAAGGTGAGTGGATAGGTGCAGTGAGTGGGGAGGGTGCACTTGTGGTGTATCTGGCGCATGAGGACTTGGTGGAATCTGATTAAAGGTAGGCAGGTATGGTCACTGCAGAGAAGCTTCTTTAGCAGACCAAGGACCCTGTAGCCCATTCACAAAAGGCACATTATGAGTACATCACAACTTGGTCCTTTTTCACAAATTCTACTGGTGTCATACCGGAAGAAAGGCAGAGGGTGTGCAACAGGAGACAGTTTGGCTTATGCTGGCAATAGATCTTGGCAAGAAACATCTCATAATAAAACAACTAGAATAGGTCAGAACTAAATAAATTGTATTTCGCATAAATTCATTTGGGTTACACAGCACACGTGGCTCTATCTTTCATCCCTGGTCTAGTGACTGCCGTAAAAAAAGAAAAATCAGAGGAGGACACATTTAGCAGTTTTACTGAAAACTAGCCTAAATAATAAAGAGGATATAAATTCTAATTGCAATAATTAAAATGATGGTTTCATTGACAAACGCAAACACCCAACTGTCTGCTTCTGTGTCATTATTAGCCAACTAAATAGGATTAATTTAACAAATCTCAGGGGTTAATCTCAAATCCTTACAACATTAGATGCATACCATCTTACTGCAGGAGCATTACTCTGAACAACGTTATGGGAAAATAAGACAAATCTACAAATGGTGTGCCCTTCCTCACTCGCGACCTATGTGTATAGGGCCTCATCTACAACAACATGGTGCGGCACCGCAAGACATTTAGCTGTGCCTATTCTGCATCATATGCAAAGCACAGGGATGCATCGCATTGATAACAATACAACGCATCCCTTTGCTTTCCCTTGCGCCGGTGCACAATTGGCTGCCATGTGCCAGAGCACCAGTCTTGCATCATTTTGCAAGGGTGCCTGCGGTGAAGGGGCTGATTGTGTCCAAGAAGAAACACCTTCCTGCATAAAAACAATCATTAATGGCATTTTCCTCTTTCTATGCATGCTTCAGAATGCAGAACACATATAAAGAGGAAAAAACATGGAGAAATAAAAGTATTTCTATTCGTTGCACCATTCCTATGCCTCCCCTGGGGAGGTGTAGGATTCTGACGCATTTACAGTTATACAAAATGTTGTGAATGTGGGAATATATAAGGTTCCCTGGATGTTGTGTGGGAACACCCACTTCAACACCCTTGGAACGCCCCTTTCATACAGAGTAATGTATAAAAAGGGCCATATTTACAAGGCCATGAAAAGTCATGCAGGGTGACTTTACAAGACCTTGCATATATGGGCAAGCCCATTGAGCTACTGGTGAGTCAAAAAAAGTGGCACACTGGCATCGCAATGGGCTTGTAAATAAGTGCTTTAGAGTGGATATGCGAAAAGCTGGGAAAGGGAAGCCTTGGACAGGACACAGTGTCAGCCCCAGGGATAGAAACTGATATGAAAGACCCAGGCAACCGCAAGCTATGGACATGCACCTGCCCCATGGGGACAGTAATCCTGAAGGGAGGGTTCCGTTGACGAGGGGCAAAGCCAAATGAAACAGAATAAGGGACCATCAGCTCATGAGCTGCCAGAACTTAGGCAATATTTGATACACTATGCCCCAAAGAATATGACATGGTAAAATGTGATACTAATGCTGTTCAAGCTTACTTCAGTAGCAGTGCATGGGGTTGAAACAGATGCTGTTGACATTCATCTGTATCTAGCAGAGGTGGGCAAGCCAACAAATTGACATATAAAGCTGAGTCAGATATGATCTATGGGTTTAAGAGGGATGCGCAAGGGGGGGCGTAGCAAGCCGCCGATCATAGCGGATGGAATTTGAATGAGCTCCGTAGCCCGAGCTCGAATATCCGGTCTTAAGGCTGAATCCTGGTCCCTCTATGGCATGCGGTGAGGGCACGATACCGAGGAGCAGGCGAGGACCTCATCCTGGCACCAACTCCCAGCACAGCCGGAGATCCAGACTGTGGCATATGAGGCGACTGAGTACTGGGCACGGCCGCGTGACTATGCTGGAGGCTTGAGAGGTCTGTGCCGAGAGGTGCGTCATCACTGTGTCGGCTGTGTGGATGGGACCCTTTGACCCCGGAGGGCCGTCGGCTGGGGCGCGACTGGGGAGATATTGCTGGCGTAGCCCCCGGGACCCAATCTGTGCCGCTCTGGGCTGTGTGCTGTGTATGCTGCTGGCTGGGGCCGGACAGACGAGGCAGGGCGGCGGCAGAGGCCGAAGAACGACCTACGGAGCACTGCGATACCCCAAACAGGAGATTACCCGGTGAGTGCTGTCCAGCAGGCTGGATGTGGGGGACGGGTGGAGCACTCACCTGGTACTGAGGACGACTCTGCCTGTGAGCCTGGACTCGGTGAGCAATAAGGCACAGTCCTGCCCACCCATTTTGCTGAGCCCGGGATCCCTGGGTGTTGGTATTCAAGGGGAAACATATGCCAACAGCGTGAGGATACCCTGGTCCTGGTTTTCTGCTGCCGTGGCCGGTGTGTACGGCCCGATGAGCCTGGCTGCCTAATACTAGGGGGTGGCGGAGATCAGCGGACTGCTTACATGTGACTGTACCATTGGAGGCAGGAGTCTACACGGGTAGGTGCTACCTGGCGTGAATGTGACGGGGCGGCCAGAGTGCTCGTCTGACACAATTGCTGACATTGCCTGAAGTCCTGATCCAACGAGGAAGAAATAGGCCATCGCTCTCAATCAATGAGCAGGCAAATTGTGGGCACTGATTAACTATCTAGCGGACTTTCTGGGGCACGATTTGTTTGTTAGGAGTGCCTCATACGCCGCAACCTATTTGAGATCACCTCTGCCCCCTGTGTCACTGTCACTGTTGTTGGCTGGGTCCCCGATTCAGCGGGAGCGAGCAGCGCCACTGACCCTTCACTGGGCCAAAAAAGCAACGGGCACCAGGTGATATATTGTGGACTGGCTGGAGGATGCATTGCTGGGTGAGGTACCACATACTCTATCATTGGGCATGGAGTTTGGGCGGGGAGGAGGTGCCTACCCTCAGCAAAAGCTCCTATCCTGTGGGCCCAGGCCGGGCCTCGGCACCTACGCAATAGGGAACAAATAGGCCGGGCATTGTGTCCTTAGAATACCCCTCTTTTTGGAGCTAGGTCACTCTGACAGTGTATGGTCCTAAGCACTGGAGGGGAAGTAGCTGATGCGCAACGACCAAAGTAAGCAATGGGACGCCCAAAGGGAAAACCGCAGGAGGTAGCTGCCACTACCTCTCAGGACACGGAGGACAGGGACCCCACCACTAATATGCAATCACTTAACACTGCTCCGCCAATGCTTGAAACGGGGGCCCAAGATAAGTTGGATTTGATACTAAAGGAGGTCCGGGAATCTAGGAAAGCCATAGAGCAGCAAATAGGAAACCTCACCACTGGCTTTACCCAGACTGATTTGCATATGGCCATGTCTGAACTAGGGTGGTGGAGTGAGCTAAAGAAGGGCGATGGATTAAACCCAGATCAGTTGACTGGGGGTGAGTGTATGATTTACTCCAGTGCTCCGTCCATCATCACCCTTTGGTATCGCTCTGTTCGGCCTAAGTTGGCAGAGTATGCCCAGACATGGGTCCCTTGCTTACTTTGCCACTGGATTCAAGCTAGCCTGGCTGATGACGGCTGATCAGCCAGAAACCGGTCCCAGGATGATTGTTTCCGGTCCAGGGAAGACAAGGCTTAGCAGTTTGGGCTGGACTATTCCCATGAGGCACAGGGTCAGACTGATTTGCATATGGCTATGTCTGAACTGGGGTGGTGGAGTGAGCTAAAGAATGATGATGGATTAAACCCAGATCAGTTGACTGGGGTGAGTGTTTGATTTGCTCCAGCGCTCCGTCCATCATCCCCCTTTGGTATCGCTTTACCCTACTTAAGGCGGACCATGCCAAGCTAACCACTAAGGTGAAGGATCATAGCTCCATTCTGAACGACCTAGTGCCCCAACACAAGGTACACAAGAAACAGATATAGGAACTGCAGAAGCAAGTTGCAGGTTTGGCGGACAGGGTGGAGGACGCAGAAGGCAGGGCGCGACGCAATAATATTCGCATCATTGGGCTTCCAGAACTAAGTGAGGGACCAGAGGCAGCAACCTACATGGAGCAATGGTTCTGCATACATGTGGCCCCGAGGGCCTCTCTGACTTCTTTTGTGTTGAGAGGGCGCACCGTATCCCAACAGGTCAGCCGAGGGTGGGAGCACAGTGTGGTTCTGTGGTTCCGAATTAGGTCCGAAAGTTCCGAACCTGATTTATGAAGATCGTCGGAAATGGACGATTTTGGTCTTAGCAGACCGCAAATGGCGAGTGTAACGTGTCTGAGTGTTTTCGTATGAATCGATATAGGAGAACACTCTATATTCAAGGGTTTAGTTTGAACCTTCGGGTTCCATTTTGTATACGGCAGCCATTGTGTATGGTTGCCCTAACATAGGCCCGATGATTGCAGCCGAGAAATCCTTGAGACACGTACGCCTTAGCTGACTTCTGGTTGACCTGGCCGAACTGACTCCTTGCCTGGGGCGAATCCCGCTGAGCCAGTTCCTTGTTCAGCAGCTGGTCTGATAAAGATCAAAGGGGCAGGACATGCCCGAGTTTATGGTACACCGTCCCCACTTCTCTATCTCCTTTCCATCTGTTTCTGCCTTTCCTTTACGACTTGATCATCGATCTGGGTTGAAGGGTTTACAATGGGTTTGTCCGGTCTGATCAAACAGGAAACCGACCATGTGCGTGATCACTTCTGGTGGGCTGGACAACAGAAAATGGGATTGTCTTTGACTGTCGTCATTCGCTACTTTTGAAATGCTACATTGCCATTGGTCACTTTGTATTCACCAAATGTAAATTGTAATGCTGCCTGAGGCATGATTTTCGGCATAAAAGACCGAACTCCGTTTATCTAAGTGTGCAGTCTCTGACGAACTACCCGTGTGTACTTCGTAGATCTCTGTCCCTGGTTGCAACCAATAAACTTTGGTCTTTGACGTCATCAAGAAGTATCCCGTGTCTCTGTTTTCCAAAACAGGGGAATCCGGGGTCTTTGGGTGTTGCTCTGACTCCGCTGGGTTACAGGATTAGTACCGGTTCTGAAAAACCCAGTACCTCAATTGGCGCCCAGCGTGGGGCGACTTCAGCGGTACCGGTCCAAGCCAGAGGTTCGTGAGAAGCTTCGTGAGAAAATTCTGGAGGAAGGCCAGCCACTTCATCGACCCCTGTATGTCGTCGTGGTCCGAAAGTCTTTGCTGCAAGGTTTCCCGCTTTCCGACGGCTACGAAGGACTGATCCCCTGGCTGTCGCCCTGTTTTGGAGCCTTAGACGTTTGTAGAGCGAGACGATTGACGGGTCTTCTGGTGACGCCATCGACAATTCAGTTAAGTATAAACGGAGCGTCTCCTAGTTCTTAGTTTGTTTATATCCTTTAGTGGATAGCTTTGATTTGGTACCTGCAGGCCCCAAAGCCAAGGGATTCGTGTATTCACGAGATTATCGATTTCAGATTAGCCTTGATGTTTGAAGCTAGACTAGTGAGCAAGATGCCTGGTTTTAGCAGTCTTCGGAAATTGTTTAGTTGTGGTACTTTGAGGGACTCCCGGTTAGAGGATTCGTGTCCGGTTCCTCCGATTGGAACTCCTACCTACGACCTATATGTGAAGCATGGCGTGGGTCCTATTAGCTATAATGAGATTTGGGTTAAATACACGAAGAATGACGGTGTCCTACAGTGGCCCGTTATGGTAGTTTTGAGACAGAAGTCTTGGATAACCTCGAAGTGAAGTTGTTCAAGAAGAAAGCCCGGCCGGCGATGTTTGACTCTTTCCGCATATGGCGCAAAGAAGCCAAACAGAAAGAAATAAAGTTAGCGAAGAAGAATAAGAAGGGTATGTCTATGGTGCAAGCTGCCATTGCATACAGAGATAATGAAGAAGAGCAGGAAAGCGAACAGATGCTTAGAGTGAGAAAGTTAGCGGTAGACAGATGCTACCCAGTACTGCCGATTAAAGAGCAGAAAGACGAGAAGGATCTTGCGAAAGATCCTTTAATGTCGCAGTTGTTAAATTCACCGCCACCTTATATGCAGAATGCTACGGCACCACCGCCACCAGTTGTGGCCGTGCAACTGCCGGTTGCTTTGCCTCCTGTAATTCCTCCACAGCCAGCTCCTTCGTTGGCTACTGCCCCTTTGGCGCAGCCTCCTCAGGGGCCGCCAACTTTGTCTCTTCCTGCTACTACTGTCTCTATGCCTGTTCCGACTATGGATTCTTCTACTACTGTTTCGTCTCCTCTTATCCTTCCGACTACTCCTTCTCCTAGACAGCGGATGACCGCTGCTTTTTCTGGTTTCTTGACTCCTTGGTTGGGACAATTGGGTATGTCTCCTGTGAATGAGCGTAGACAGCTACGTAGCCAATTGCCCTATACAGATGAGCGAGTGGTTTTGGATCATATGGCACGTAGATGGGTGACGTATGTTGGATTTCCCCCAACTCGACCCACACCACGGAAGCGAGGATGGCCCCAATCCTCTGCCCCTATTCGGAACGCAACACGCCCTTTATGTCACAGCGTGGCCGCGGACCGAACAAAGGGAGAAGGTAGGAAAAAACAAAAAGAAAGAGAAAGGCCAAGGCTCTTTCTATGTTACAGCTAGGCAGACCCTGTTCTTGCACATATGGATAGGTCTTCTAACCTGCAGCAAAACAAGAGAAGAAACAAAGAAAAGAACAGAATGTCAACTCAATGTCCCAGTGTCCTCTCACCTGAATCCTCCTCCGTACACCCTTATCACTGCCCAACACAACCCAATTCCCCTCCTTACTTGTGTAACATAGAAGAATCCTCCAATGGGAAACGTGTGGAGGGAAGTCCAAAAGGTAACATTCGACAAGCTCCCTGTTGCCCAGCGTTTTGTTTATAGGGGGGGGGGAAGTCATAATTCTGACATAAAAAACCCCTTGAAAAGTTATTAACAGCAAAAACCTCTGTAATTGCAAAACGTTTAACCTAATTGTGGCCACAAACTAAAGCGCGTTCCTTGATAAACGCCAGAAGCAAACTGCTTCGTGAAATAGTCCAAAAATTCACATAACGATGTGAATCGGGTACACAAAACCCGGAAATCGGCTCAGCCGTATATCCCAAAATATCAAGGATGTAAACTGTCCAAAAACAAAAAAAATGTCCCAAAGTCTTCCAGTGCTCCTTCGAACAGAAGCACAACGCACAACTCCGAAGGAGAGCAGCAATCGGGAAGGCGTCCGACGCGTATCGATTCCAGGAAGCAGAACGAAGCCTCGTTCTGCTCGGCACAGCTTCCCAGCGTCTGATCTCCGAACGCGGAAGAACACACCCAAAGGGAGAAGTGCTAACTCCCCTAAACTCGATCTGGAAAGTAGAAAAACCAACCAGGCAAGAAACCAAGCACCGAGCACTGGCGCTGGCACCCTGATATGGAAAGGAGGAGAAAAAGGGGCGGAGTCTACCAAAAAGGAGGAAACAGAAAGAGGACACCAGGGTTACCAGGCACACAAAAGCATGGAAAGGAGGAAAGCCGGCTAATCCCTAACAACGTATAAGTCTCAGTACGATCTAGAGGGCATTATGGATGTTTTCCGGCAATGGGAAGCACCGAAGCAACGTTATGTTTTCGAGCTCATGTGTGCGTTCCTCCATGAACAATGGACGGACGAAGTGGGTAAAGTGTCTGAAGAATTTTCCCGATTGCGTTCCGAGTTTGCTAGAGGAACGATTGTGGGTCTACACGACATCAAGAGAGCGGTGTCGACGTTATTGTCACTTCGAAGCAATGTCCCTACTGAACGGCTGTTTGAGCCAGATTCGTCGGTTCGGAGACAAGCGCGTCAGTATCCAATGCAAGAGGTTCCTCCGGTATGGAGACCTGCCGATGCAAATGCTCATCCACCTGTTGTTGCACATTTTCAGCGAGTGTGGGTACATGTTCCTTGGAAGCGTGCAGAAGTTTTATCTCTTAAGCAGACTTTGCCTGATCCGAGGAAAAATCCTGCGGGATATTATAAAGAGCTTACGCAAATTGTGAGTTCGTGTGTCATGAATTTGGCGGACATAGACATGCTGTTTGGGAATGTTGTTCCACAGCCCATCTGGAATGTCATTCGACATACGGATCATGATAATGAATTGGGTCATACGTGGGTGAATCTTGTTGCTGCAAATGATAGACAAGTTGGAGGTGCTAAGCCTGAAAATATTATTACTGAACTTCCTGGTAGAATTATTACTTTTATGAAGACTTTGATGCCTGAAGTCCGTGTGAATTGGGACAAGTTGTGTGCGTGTAAGCAGAAAAAAGATGAGTCTGTTTCGGACTTCTTTTCGTGTTTCGAAGAAACATTTGTTGATCATAGTGGTCAGGATATGGCTACCGAGGGTGGCCAGAGATTATTCGTTGATAAATTCGTGCACAATCTTCTTCCTGAGTTGTGTACCAATTTGAAGGATTCCAAGAGTGCTTGTCCTGTCTCTACATCGGCGCAGATTCTAGCTACGGCTCAGTACTATGAGAATAGGCGTAAGGACGAGTTAGAGAAAGCGGATAAGAAGACTAAGGAATTGAAGACCAAAGTTCTTCTACAACAAGCTTATCCACTAAGTGTTAATAATCAGCGTGATTATCAACAGTCACCACAATATTCGAGGAACTCGCAAAGAGACGAGGTTCCTCAACAGCGTATTCAGTATGGGCCTAATCAGTGTGCGTATTGTAGAGAAGAGGGTCATTATAAGAATAGTTGTCCGGTTCTGTTGCAACGTGCAAATAACGCTCCTGGTGTTAGAGGTAGAGGTGCTCAGCAAGCGCCTAGAGGTAGAGGTCGCGGACAGACTGGGCGCCCTTTGCCTCCGCAGAATTCAATGAACAGTTTTGACCAACAGCAGAATTCGTCTGGTAGGTCTACACAGTACTACGTGGATGATTACTATGTTGAAGGCGACGAAGAGCAAGGTAATGATTGTTAGGACAGCCATGGACAAAGAGAGGGAGTTGTTTCAGTTCCGGTAGATCAGAGTGGACCCTACGTTGAAGTGATTGCATCAGGTGTGTCAGAGCCTTTTCTGCTAGACGCTGGTGCTACAAAGAGTTCTATTATGCGTTCTAAACTCCCTGGTGCACCTTTGTCTGGCTTTAATAATGTTTCTATAGGTTTTTCTGGCGCCCCCGTTATGAATCCGATTTCTGTTCCATTGCCTCTTTCTGTTGGTCCTCATAGGTTTGAAGCTCCCCTTCTTTTGACTACAGATTGTAATGAGAACTTGCTAGGTCTGGACTTGTTGAAGAGATTGTATGCGACTTTGTACTGTTCTTCGTTAGGAGTACATCTTACCCTGGGTAAGAATGTGATCTCTCTAATATATATCTCGAAAGATTGTCTTCCATTGGAATTGTCTTTGCTACCTGACTCATTGTGGGCTACTGGTCCAAACGATGTGGGCCTGTTAGACATTCCCCCATATGTTGTGACACTGAAGGCGAATGCTAAGTTACCGCGCATTCCACAATATCGTATTTCAAGTGATGGTGAACGAGCACTTTTAGCGATCATTTATGATCTGATTGACAAGGGCGTTATTGAAGAGACACGAGGTAATGTGTGTAATAGTCCTGTTTTGCCTGTCTTAAAGAGAACTGATTCTTCACAGCCTCCTGTATATAGGTTTGTTATCGATCTCCGTGAAGTGAACAAGATTGTTGTTCCGCAATTCCCTGTTGTACCTGACATTACTGCATTATTGACGTTGATTCCGGCTTCTGCTACCTGGTTTTCGGTGATCGACTTGAAGAATGCTTTCTTCAGCATTCCGATTGCCGTGGAGAGTAGAGACATCTTTGGATTCTCTTTAGGAGGACGAAGTTTCCGCTTTAAGCGTGCTCCTCAAGGCTATTGCGAGAGTCCATCGATTTATAGTCAAGCTTTGAAGACGCAACTTGATTTGCAAGCTCTTCCTGATGGTGCAGCCCTTATTCAGTATGTCGACGATTTGTTGGTCGCTGCTGATACCGAAGACATCTGTAAGGATGCCACTGTGTCCTTGTTGTCTCTTTTATCTGATTGCCATCATAAAGTTTCTCTTTCGAAGCTGCAATTTTGCCGACAAGAAGTTACCTACCTAGGTCACCTCTTATCAAAGGAGGGAAGGAAATTGACCCCAGAAAGAATTCAAGCTATTGCGAAAATGAGTGTCCCTACGACACAGAGAGAAGTACGCGCGTTTTGGGGTATTACGTCATACTGTAGGCAGTGGATCCCTAATTTTTCTCTGCTAGCGAAGCCTTTGATAGCCCTTACGGTTAAGTATACTCCAAATTCTATTCCTTGGACTGACGAATGTCAAAAGAGTTTCTCTGAATTACGAAATGCGTTGTGTTCGGCTCCTGTGTTGGGTACTCCCGATTACAGTAAGCCTTTCACATTGTATGTCCATGAGAGAGAGGGATGTGCATTATCGGTTTTGACTAAGCAGTTTGGCGAGAAGCACCGCCCATGTGCGTACTTTTCGTCAACTTTAGATCCTGTAGCCAGAGCGTTGCCGAGTTGCTTGAGAGCCACAGCGGCAGCGGCTGTTTCTATTCGACTATCTGCGGGTTTGGTTATGGATAATACGTTAGTGGTTATGGTTCCACATGCAGTGGATACCTTGCTAAATCGTACGAAGACACAGCACTTAACAAGTGCTCGGTTGTCAGGGTATGAACTTATGTTGTTAGCGAGCCATGTGCACATCAAGAGGTGCAATACCTTGAATCCGGCTACGTTGTTGCTGATTTCGCTTGAGACGGATGAGGATAGTGAAGAGCAACACGATTGTTTTGTAATAACAGAAGAAGAAACGAAAGGGAGAATAGACTTGAGGGATACTCCTCTTCCTGACTGCGATGATGCTTTGTGGGTTGATGGTTCGTGTTTTCAATTACCGAATGGTGATACGACTGCAGCATATGCTGTGACGACTTTGCATACGGTCGCTGAAGCTGCACGTATCCCACATAACTCCGCACAAGCGGCAGAATTGATTGCACTTACGAGAGCGTGTGTGTTAGCGAAAGGAAAACGAGTGAATGTGTATACGGATAGTCAGTACGCCTTTGGCGTGGCTCATAGTTTTGGACGATTGTGGCGTGTACGTGGGTTTTTTACATCGCATGGGACGAAGATCCAGCATGGACAATTGGTGAATGAACTCCTTGAATCTCTTACGTTACCTTTGCAAATAGCGATCGTGAAATGTAGTGCTCATAAAAAGGTTACGGATGATGTTGGTCGTGGTAATGCGTTTGCGGATGAAGTTGCGAAAGAAACTGCTAGAAACCTGACGAGTCGAATGTATGTTGTGGGTCCGGCGAGATGGGTTCCAGAGAAGAGCATGTGTGAAGACACCATAGAGAGCGTGAAAACTATTCAGAGTGAGGCTACAGAGAAAGAGTTGGATGAATGGAGAGAGAGTAAGGGTAGATTGGATTTGAATGGTTTTTGGACTGATTTGTCTGAACATCAGAGATGGTTACTGCCTAACGCGGATGTGCTCCCAGTTGTTACAATGGCACATGGAATGGCACACATTAGTGTAAAAGGAATTTGCAAGCTGTTGGCTCCGGTTTGGCAGAATGTAGGAATCCCCAGATGTGCAGAGAATTTAGTTAAGAACTGTATGGTGTGTTTGATGCATAATCCTGGTAAGGGAACTCCAACACCAGCTGGTCATTTTGCTCCTCCTACGTATCCGTTCGAGGCTTTGCAGCTAGATTTTATCCATATGGAAAGATGCAACAACTTGAAATATGTGTTAGTGGTTGTTTGCTCCTTTTCTAGATGGGTAGAAGCTTACCCCCTTAAGGACAATACTGCTTTGTTCACAGCGAAAGTTTTGATAAAAGAGTTTTTCCCGAGGTTTGGATTGCCGAGAATTATTTGGAGTGATAACGGAAGTGAATTTGTGGGTCAAGTTATGAAGAGAGTGTGTGAGGGCCTCGGGATTAGGCAGAAATTCCATGCTGCAAATCACCCCCAATCAGCTGGTTTAGTTGAGTGCTCTAATGGCACCCTTAAGTTGAAGTTGGCCAAAATTCAAGAAAGCACTGGTTTGCAATGGCCAGACGCCCTGCCATTAGCACTTTTGTCCACCCGAATGACTGTGCACTCACGAATGGGTTTGAGTCTGTACGAAGTGGTGTTTGGTCGCCCGGCGAATATTTGGGGCGTACCAAGACCGACGAGGTTTAGTGACCTCGAGTATCCTGTTTTGCTTGATTATTTGCGTGAATTGACAACTAAAATTAGTGTTTTACGCCAACAGGTACATGACAGTCTTCCTCAAGCTACAGAGGATCCTGGTCACTCCCTTGAACCTGGTTCCTGGG
Organism: Lissotriton vulgaris; assembly: GCF_964263255.1. Lineage (NCBI taxonomy): Eukaryota > Metazoa > Chordata > Amphibia > Caudata > Salamandridae > Lissotriton > Lissotriton vulgaris. The sequence continues at coordinate 754,340,210 of NC_141691.1, forward strand.
TCTTTGTTCGGAATTTTCAGCGGGTGAAGAACGAGCAACCCCGCTGGACTGGGCCCTATCAAGTGCTTTTGTCTACAAGATCTGCAGTCCGAGTGCGAGGCAAAAGAAACTGGATCCACGGCTCTCACACCAAAAAGGCACCTTTGCCTTTGCCTTACGACAAGTGGGTCCAGGAAGGTCCTGCGGACTCCGAGACAGAAGTAGTGCAGCGATTTTTGCCGTTTAGTGATGCTAGGTTGATTGGAAGTAGCTCAGAGGAAGAGAGCGATAAGATCTTACAAGCATCAGTACCCCCTGCAGAGAGATTGGACACTACAGAGCCTCACCTTTTGAATACCGATCAAGAACAATCTGGAAGAGATCGCTACAATCTGAGATTGAGAATTACGGACAAATAAAAATATTAATAAAGTTGACTTTTTTTTTATTGTTTACAGGTTAACTCTCCACCAAGGATCTACTCATTTTTGTTTTTCTTGAACTGCTATCCGGTTCTTGCTGCTAGGGTCGCGGTTGCTACCAGTATTGGGAGTGTAAGCCTGAGACACTAGGTCGAGGGTTCTGTTGGCCCGATGCAGCCTTCCTGGGTTCAGCAGAGGCACGTTCAAGCAGAATCAACCAACCACCGCGGGCAGCGCATTTAGTTTAGGATGGGTTTCTTTGAGTTGGAGAGACCTGTACAGACACTGACTTTTGGGAAAAGAATATGCAAAATAATGTCGAAGAAATGCTTTTTGATAGCATGTTTGTTTTTGCTATTGAGATTCATAATGTTCATAGCTGGTTATGTATCATTTGTTTTTAAAATGACGTCTAATTCCACTGTGCAATGTACACCTTCACCTACTATTTCTTCTCATTCTTTTCATCCTTTGCCTGAATATGAGGTAGTCAGACGTTTGGAATTTTCTAATAATTCCTTCATACAACTTTTGCACCAGCATCAGTTAGTGATTAATACAACAAACTGCTGGATTTGTGGTTTGATGCCTCATACAAACGATAAAGGTATTCCTTATCTAGTTTTGCCCTTCAGTTTAAATGGTTCGATTCGAGATTACAGAACCATGTTTATCTATGCCCATAGTGTCCACCCCCTACGTTCACCGAAAGATAATCCGAAGAATAGTGCTTTAGCTAAAGGCATAGTCGACATGATTAAAGGGACTAATGCAGTTGAGACTATTCCAAAAGATGAGAGGCAACCATATAGTGGTTGGAACGTCACTGGATATGGAGTTAGTCTGAGTATTAACCAGCGAGCGAAAAGTCCTCTACCGATCTGGATAGTGCCCCATAAAGGCTACTATTGTCTGCAGGGCAACGGTAAGAATCCGAAGGCTCAGTTAGGGAAGAGTGTTTGCGCTGGGACTTACGTGTTTCCGTCTCAGTCGTCCCCAGCGTTCTTAGCTGCTAAGGGTACCTACTTTGTTTGCTATGACAAAGCATATACATGGTTGCCCCCCGACTTCTTGGGCACATGTTTTGTTTCCTTTCTGTTACCTCCCACTTTTACAGCTGCGGCAGATTACCATAAGACGAGAGTTGCTAGAGGTGTCTTTAGCCAAGAAGACACTGCAGGTCAAGAATTGGGAGATTTCGTTAAGGGTTTTCTGCCGTTTTGGGGACCTATGGCTAACAGTAGGAATATTCAACAGCTTACGAGAGTGGTTGAGTCCACCATAGTTGAGACTGCCGGTGCCCTTGGTAACTTGACTGCTGAGCTCCAGTTGGATAGACTTATGACACTTCAGAATAGAGTTGCTCTAGACGTTATCTTGGCAGATCGAGGTGGAGTATTTAGATTGATTCAATCAAGCTGCTGCGTTTTTATTCCAGACAACGCTCCATCGGTCTTCCAGGCCATTTCCAAATTGCACAAAATCTTCGATTTTTGTCCATCTGGACAAAGGAGATTGGTCTTTAATGGGATGGTTATGGGGATTGATATCCACTTGGGGCTGGAAGATTTTGATGGTTATTGGGATGGTCTTAGTAATCCTGTTCATGTTCTGTCTCTGTGTACAGTGTGCTCCGGCTATTTGTGGCCTTTGTGCTACTTTGTGTGTACGGAAACCTGTCTAGAGAGAGATGCTTAGTAATAGGATGATGCTACAGCAGCATATCAATGACCTGATGAATATAGATCCAGATTCGGATTAATGGGTTTGGGTTCGTTGCCTATGATAGGGCAAAAGGAGGGTCTGTGGTTCCGTGGTTCCGAATTAGGTCCGAAAGTTCCGAACCCGATTTATGAAGATCGTCGGAAATGGACGATTTTGGTCTTAGCAGACCGCAAATGGCGAGTGTAACGTGTCTGAGTGTTTTCGTATGAATCGATATAGGAGAACACTCTATATTCAAGGGTTTAGTTTGAACCTTCGGGTTCCATTTTGTATACGGCAGCCATTTTGTATGGTTGCCCTAACATAGGCCCGATGATTGCGGCCGAGAAATCCTTGAGACACGTACTCCTTAGCTGACTTCTGGTTGACCTGGCCGAACTGACTCCTTGCCTGGGGCGAATCCCGCTGAGCCAGTTCCTTGTTCAGCAGCTGGTCTGATAAAGATCAAAGGGGCAGGACGTGCCCGAGTTTATTGTACACCGTCCCCACTTCTCTATCTCCTTTCCATCTGTTTCTGCCTTTCCTTTACGACTTGATCATCGATCTGGGTTGAAGGGTTTACAATGGGTTTGTCCGGTCGGATCAAACAGGAAACCGACCATGTGCGTGATCACTTCTGGTGGGCTGGACAACAGAAAATCGGATTGTCTTTGGCTGTCGTCATTCGCTACTTTTGAAATGCTACATTGCCATTGGTCAGTTTGTATGCACCAAATGTAAATTGTTATGCTGCCTGAGGCATGATTTTCGGCATAAAAGACCGAGCTCCGTTTATCTAAGTGTGCAGTCTCTGACGAACAACCCGTGTGTACTTCGTAGATCTGTGTCCCTGGTTGCAACCAATAAACTTTGGTCTTTGACATCATCAAGAAGTATCCCGTGTCTCTGTTTGCCAAGACAGGGGAATCCGGGGTCTTTGGGTGTTGCCCTGACACCGCTGGGTTACCGGATTAGTACCGGTTCTGAAAAACCCAGTACCTCAATTGGCGCCCAGCGTGGGGCGACTTCAGCGGTACCGGTCCAAGCAAGAGGTTCGTGAGAAGCTTCGTGAGAAAATTCTGGTGGAAGGCCAGCCACTTCATCGACCCCTGTATTTCGTCGTGGTCCGAAAGTCTTTGCTGCGAGGGTTCCCGCTTTCCGACGGCTACGAAGGACTGCTCCCCTGACTGTCGCCCTGTTTTGGAGCCTTAGACGTTTGTAGAGCTAGACGATTGACGGGTCTTCTGGTGACGCCATCGACAATTCAGTTAAGTATAAACGGAGCGTCTCCTAGTTCTTAGTTTGTTTATATCCTTTAGTGGATAGCTTTGATTTGGTACCTGCAGGCCCCAAAGCCAAGGGATTCGTGTATTCACAAGATTATCGATTTCAGATTACCCTTGTTGTTTGAAGCTAGACTAGTGAGCAAGATGCCTGGTTTTAGCAGTCTTCTGAAATTGTTTATTTGTGGTACTTTGAGGGACTCCCGGTTAGAGGATTCGTGTCCGGTTCCTCCGATTGGAACTCCTACCTACGACCTATATGTGAAGCATGGCGTGGGTCCTATTAGCTATAATGAGATTTGGGTTAAATACACGAAGAATGACGGTGTCCTACAGTGGCCCCGTTATGGTAGTTTTGAGACAGAAGTCTTGGATAACCTCGAAGTGAAGTTGTTAAAGAAGAAAGCCCGGCCGGCGATGTTTGACTCTTTCCGCATATGGCGCAAAGAAGCCAAACAGAAAGAAATAAAGTTAGCGAAGAAGAATAAGAAGGGTATGTCTATGGTGCAAGCTGCCATTGCATACAGAGATAATGAAGAAGAGCAGGAAAGCGAACAGATGCTTAGAGTGAGGAAGTTAGCGGTAGACAGATGCTACCCAGTACTGCCGATTAAAGAGCAGAAAGACGAGAAGGATCTTGCGAAAGATCCTTTAATGTCGCAGTTGTTAAATTCACCGCCACCTTATGTGCAGAATGCTACGGCACCACCGCCACCAGTTGTGGCCGTGCAACTGCCGGTTGCTTTGCCTCCTGTAATTCCTCCACAGCCAGCTCCTTCGTTGGCTACTGTCCCTTTGGCGCAGCCTCCTCAGTGGCCGCCAACTTTGTCTCTTCCTGCTACTACTGTCTATGCCTGTTCCGACTATGGATTCTTCTACTACTGTTTCGTCTCCTCTTGTCCTTCCGACTACTCCTTCTCCTAGACAGCGGATGACCGCTGATTTTTCTGGTTTCTTGACTCCTTGGTTGGGACAATTGGGTATGTCTCCTGTGAATGAGCGTAGATAGCTACGTAGCCAATTGCCCGATACAGATGAGCGAGTGGTTTTGGATCATATGGCACGTAGATGGGTGACGTATAAGTCTCAGTACGATCTAGAGGGCATTATGGATGTTTTTCCGGCAATGGGAAGCACCGAAGCAACGTTATGTTTTCGAGCTCATGTGTGCGTTCCTCCATGATCAATGGACGGAGGAAGTGAGTAAAGAGCCTGAAGAATTGTCCCGATTGCATTCCGAGTTTGCTAGAGGAACGATTGTGGGTCTACACGACATCGAGAGAGCGGTGTCGACGTTATTGTCACTTCGAAGCAATGTCCCTACTGAACGGCTGTTTGAGCCAGATTCGTCGGTTCGGAGACAAGCGCGTCAGTATCCGATGCGAGAGGTTCCTCCGGTATGGAGACCTGCCGATGCAAATGCTCATCCACCTGTTGTTGCGCATTTTCAGCGAGTGTGGGTACATGTTCCTTGGAAGCGTGCAGAAGTTTTAGCTCTTAAGCAGACTTTGCCTGATCTGAGGAAAAATCCTGGGGGATATTATAAAGAGCTTACGCAAACTGTGAGTTCGTGCGTCATGAATTTGGCGGACATAGACATGCTGTTTGGGAATGTTGTTCCACAGCCCATCTGGAATGTCATTCGACATACGGATCATGATAATGAATTGGGTGATACGTGGGTGAATCTTGTTGCTGCAAATGATAGACAAGTTGGAGGTGCTAAGCCTGAAAATATTATTACTGAACTTCCTGGTAGAATTATTACTTTTATGAAGACTTTGATGCCTGAAGTCCGTGTGAATTGGGACAAGTTGTCTGCGTGTAAGCAGAAAAAATATGAGTCATCCTTTGCCTGAATATGAGGTAGTCAGACGTTTGGAATTTTCTAATAATTCCTTCATACAACTTTTGCACCAGCATCAGTTAGTGATTAATACAACGAACTGCTGGATTTGTGGTTTGATGCCTCATACAACCGATAAAGGTATTCCTTATCTAGTTTTGCCCTTCAGTTTAAATGGTTCGATTCGAGCTTACAGAACCATGTTTATCTATGCCCATAGTGTCCACCCCCTACGTTCACCGAAAGATATTCCGAAGAATAGTGCTTTAGCTAGAGGCATAGTCGACATGATTAAAGGGACTAATGCAGTTGAGACTATTCCGAAAGATGAGAGGCAACCATATAGTGGTTGGAACGTCAGTGGATATGGAGTTAGTCTGAGTATTAACCAGCGAGCGAAAAGTCCTCTACCGATCTGGCTAGTGCCCCATAAAGGCTACTATTGTCTGCAGGGCAACGGTAAGAATCCGAAGGCTCAGTTAGGGAAGAGTGTTTGCGCTGGGACTTACGTGTTTCCGTCTCAGTCTTCCCCAGCGTTCTTAGCTGCTAAGGGTACCTACTTTGTTTGCTATGACAAAGCATATACATGGTTGCCCCCCGACTTCTTGGGCACATGTTTTGTTTCCTTTCTGTTACCTCCCACTTTTACAGCTGCGGCAGATTACCATAAGACGAGAGTTGCTAGAGGTGTCTTTAGCCAAGAAGACACTGCAGGTCAAGAATTGGGAGATTTCGTTAAGGGTTTTCTGCCGTTTTGGGGACCTATGGCTAACAGTAGGAATATTCAACAGCTTACGAGAGTGGTTGAGTCCACCATAGTTGAGACTGCCGGTGCCCTTGGTAACTTGACTGCTGAGCTCCAGTCGGATAGACTTATGACACTTCAGAATAGAGTTGCCCTAGACGTTATCTTGGCAGATCGAGGTGGAGTATATAGATTGATTCAATCAAGCTGCTGCGTTATTATTCCAGACAACGCTCCATTGGTCTTCCAGGCCATTTCCAAATTGCACAAAATCTTCGATTTTGTCCATCTGGACAAAGGAGATTGGTCTTTAATGGGATGGTTATGGGGATTGATATCCACTTGGGGCTGGAAGATTTTGATGGTTATTGGGATGGTCTTAGTAATCCTGTTCATGTTCTGTCTCTGTGTACAGTGTGCTCCGGCTATTTGTGGCCTTTGTGCTACTTTGTGTGTACGGAAACCTGTCTAGAGAGAGATGCTTAGTAATAGGATGATGCTACAGCAGCATATCAATGACCTGATGAATATAGATCCAGATTCGGATTAATGGGTTTGGGTTCGTTGCCTATGATAGGGCAAAAGGAGGGTCTGTGGTTCCGTGGTTCCGAATTAGGTCCGAAAGTTCCGAACCCGATTTATGAAGATCGTCGGAAATGGATGATTTTGGTCTTAGCAGACCGCAAATGGCGAGTGTAACGTGTCTGAGTGTTTTTGTATGAATCGATATAGGAGAACACTCTATATTCAAGGGTTTAGTTTGAACCTTCGGGTTCCATTTTGTATACGGCAGCCATTTTGTATGGTTGCCCTAACATAGGCCCGATGATTGCGGCCGAGAATTCCTTGAGACACGTACGCCTTAGCTGACTTCTGGTTGACCTGGCCGAACTGACTCCTTGCCTGGGGCGAACCCCGCTGAGCCAGTTCCTTGTTCAGCAGCTGGTCTGATAAAGATCAAAGGGGCAGGACGTGCCCGAGTTTATGGTACACCGTCCCCACTTCTCTATCTCCTTTCCATCTGTTTCTGCCTTTCCTTTACGACTTGATCATCGATCTGGGTTGAAGGGTTTACAATGGGTTTGTCCGGTCTGATCAAACAGGAAACCGACCATGTACGTAATCACTTCTGGTGGGCTGGACAACAGAAAATGGGATTGTCTTTGACTGTCGTCATTCTTTACTTTTGAAATGCTACATTGCCATTGGTCAGTTTGTATGCACCAAATGTAAATTGTAATGCTGCCTGAGGCATGATTTTCGGCATAAAAGACCAAGCTCCGTTTATCTAAGTGTGCAGTCTCTGACGAACTACCCGTGTGTACTTCGTAGATCTGTGTCCCTGGTTGCAACCAATAAACTTTGGTCTATGACATCATCAAGAAGTATACCGTGTCTCTGTTTGCCAAGACAGGGGAATCCGGGGTCTTTGGGTGTTGCCCTGACACCGCTGGGTTACCGGATTAGTACCGGTTCTGAAAAACCCAGTACCTCAATTGGCGCCCAGCGTGGGGCGACTTCAGCGGTACCGATCCAAGCAAGAGGTTCGTGAGAAGCTTCGTGAGAAAATTCTGGAGGAAGGCCAGCCACTTCATCGACCCCTGTATGTCGTCGTGGTCCGAAAGTCTTTGCTGCAAGGTTTCCCGCTTTCCGACGGCTACGAAGGACTGCTCCCCTGACTGTCGCCCTGTTTTGGAGCCTTAGACGTTTGTAGAGCGAGACGATTGACGGGTCTTCTGTTGACGCCATCGACAATTCAGTTAAGTATAAACGGAGCGTCTCCTAGTTCTTAGTTTGTTTATATCCTTTAGTGGATAGCTTTGATTTGGCACCTGCAGGCCCCAAAGCCAAGGGATTTGTGTATTCACAAGATTATCGATTTCAGATTACCCTTGTTGTTTGAAGCTAGACTAGTGAGTAAGATGCCTGGTTTTAGCAGTCTTCGGAAATTGTTTAGTTGTGGTACTTTGAGGGACTCCCGGTTAGAGGATTCGTGTCCGGTTCCTCCGATTGGAACTCCTACCTACGACCTATATGTGAAGCATGGCGTGGGTCCTATTAGCTATAATGAGATTTGGGTTAAATACACGAAGAATGACGGTGTCCTACAGTGGCCCCGTTATGGTAGTTTTGAGACAGAAGTCTTGGATAACCTTGAAGTGAAGTTGTTAAAGAAGAAAGCCCGGCCGGCGATGTTTGACTCTTTCCGCATATGGCGCAAAGAAGCCAAACAGAAAGAAATAAAGTTAGCGAAGAAGAATAAGAAGGGTATGTCTATGGTGCAAGCTGCCATTGCATACAGAGATAATGAAGAAGAGCAGGAAAGCGAACAGATGCTTAGAGTGAGGAAGTTAGCGGTAGACAGATGCTACCCAGTACTGCCGATTAAAGAGCAGAAAGACGAGAAGGATCTTGCGAAAGATCCTTTAATGTCGCAGTTGTTAAATTCACCGCCACCTTATGTGCAGAATGCTACGGCACCACCGCCACCAGTTGTGGCCGTGCAACTACCGGTTGCTTTGCCTCCTGTAATTCCTCCACAGCCAGCTCCTTCGTTGGCTACTGTCCCTTTGGCGCAGCCTCCTCAGTGGCCGCCAACTTTGTCTCTTCCTGCTACTACTGTCTATGCCTGTTCCGACTATGGATTCTTCTACTACTGTTTCGTCTCCTCTTGTCCTTCCGACTACTCCTTCTCCTAGACAGCGGATGACCGCTGCTTTTTCTGGTTTCTTGACTCCTTGGTTGGGACAATTGGGTATGTCTCCTGTGAATGAGCGTAGATAGCTACGTAGCCAATTGCCCAATACAGATGAGCGAGTGGTTTTGGATCATATGGCACGTAGATGGGTGACGTATAAGTCTCAGTACGATCTAGAGGGCATTATGGATGTTTTCCGGCAATGGGAAGCACCAAAGCAACGTTATGTTTTCGAGCTCATGTGTGCGTTCCTCCATGATCAATGGACGGACGAAGTGGGTAAAGTGCCTGAAGAATTGTCCCGATTGCATTCCGAGTTTGCTAGAGGAACGATTGTGGGTCTACACGACATCGAGAGAGCGGTGTCTACGTTATTGTCACTTCGAAGCATTGTCCCTACTGAACTGCTGTTTGAGCCAGATTCGTCGGTTCGGAGACAAGCGCGTCAGTATCCGATGCGAGAGGTTCCTCCGGTATGGAGACCTGCCGATGCAAATGCTCATCCACCTGTTGTTGCGCATTTTCAGCGAGTGTGGGTACATGTTCCTTGGAAGCGTGCAGAAGTTTTAGCTCTTAAGCTGACTTTGCCTGATCTGAGGAAAAATCCTGGGGGATATTATAAAGAGCTTACGCAAACTGTGAGTTTGTGAGTCATGAATTTGGCGGACATAGACATGCTGTTTGGGAATGTTGTTCCACAGCCCATCTGGAATGTCATTCGACATACGGATCTTGATAATGAATTGGGTGATACGTGGGTGAATCTTGTTGCTGCAAATGATAGACAAGTTGGAGGTGCTAAGCCTGAAAATATTATTACTGAACTTCCTGGTAGAATTATTACTTTTATGAAGACTTTGATGCCTGAAGTCCGTGTGAATTGGGACAAGTTGTCTGCGTGTAAGCAGAAAAAAGATGAGTCTGTTTCGGACTTCTTTTCGCGTTTCGAAGAAACTTTTGTTGATCATAGTGGTCAGGATATGGCTACCGAGGGTGGCCAGAGATTATTCGTTGATAAATTCGTGCACAATCTTCTTCCTGAGTTGTGTACCAATTTGAAGGATTCCGAGAGTGCTTGGCCTGTCTCTACATCGGGGCAGATTCTAGCTACGGCTCAGTACTATGAGAATAGGCGTAAGGACGAGTTAGAGAAAGCGGATAAGAAGACTAAGGAATTGAAGACCAAAGTTCTTCTACAACAAGCTTATCCACCACGTGTTAATAATCAGCGTGATTATCAACAGTCACCACAATATTCGAGGAACTCGCAAAGAGACGAGGTTCCTCAACAGCGTATTCAGTATGGGCCTAATCAGTGTGCGTATTGTAGAGAAGAGGGTCATTATAAGAATAGTTGTCCGGTTCTGTTGCAACGTGCAAATAACGCTCCTGGTGTTAGAGGTAGAGGTGCTCAGCAAGCGCCTAGAGGTAGAAGTCGCGGACAGACTAGGCGCCCTTTGCCTCCGCAGAATTCAATGAAAAGTTTTGACCAACAGCAGAATTAGTCTGGTAGGTCTACACAGTGCTACGTGGATGATTACTATGTTGAAGGCGACGAAGAGCAAGGTAATGATTGTTAGGACAGCCATGGACAAAGAGAGGGAGTTGTTTCAGTTCCGGTAGATCAGAGTGGACCCTACGTTGAAGTGATTGCATCAGGTGTGTCAGAGCCTTTTCTGCTAGACACTGATGCTACGGAGAGTTCTATTATGCGTTCTAAACTCCCTGGCGCACCTTTGTCTGGCTTTAATAATGTTTCTATTGGTTTTTCTGGCGCCCCCATTATGAATCCGATTTCCGTTCCATTGCCTCTTTCTGTTGGTCCTCGTAGGTTTGAAGCACCCCTTCTTTTGACTACAGGTTGTAATGAGAACTTGCTAGGTCTGGACTTGTTGAAGAGATTGTCTGCGACTTTGTACTGTTCTCCGTCAGGAGTACATCTTACCCTGGGTAAGAATGTGATCTCTACAATATGAATCTCGAAAGATTGTCTTCCATTGGAATTGTCTTCACTACCTGACTCATTGTGGGCTACTGGTCCAAACGATGTGGGCCTGTTAGACATTCCCCCATATGTTGTGACACTGAAGGCGAATGCTAAGTTACCGCGCATTCCACAATATCGTATTTCAAGTGATGGTGAACGAGCACTTTTAGCGATCATTTATGATCTGATTGACAAGGGCGTTATTGAAGAGACACGAGGTAATGTGTGTAATAGTCCTGTTTTGCCTGTCTTAAAGAGAACTGATTCATCACAGCCTCCTGTATATAGGTTTGTTATCGATCTCCGTGAAGTGAACAAGATTGTTGTTCCGCAATTCCCTGTTGTACCTGACATTACTGCATTATTGACGTTGATTCCGGCTTCTGCTACCTGGTTTTCGGTGATCGACTTGAAGAATGCTTTCTTCAGCATTCCGATTGCCGTGGAGAGTAGAGACATCTTTGGATTCTCTTTAGGAGGACGAAGTTTCCGCTTTAAGCGTGCTCCTCAAGGCTATTGCGAGAGTCCATCGATTTATAGTCAAGCTTTGAAGACGCAACTTGATTTGCTAGCTCTTCCTGATGGTGCAGCCCTTATTCAGTATGTCGACGATTTGTTGGTCGCTGCTGATACCGAAGACATCTGTAAGGATGCCACTGTGTCCTTGTTGTCTCATTTATCTGATTGCCATCATAAAGTTTCTCTTTCGAAGCTGTAATTTTGCCGACAAGAAGTTACCTACCTTTCACCTCTTATCGAAGGAGGGAAGGAAATTGACCCCAGAAAGAATTCAAGCTATTGCGAAAATGAGTGTCCCTACGACACAGAGAGAAGTACGCGCGTTTTGGGGTATTACGTCATACTGTAGGCAGTGGATCCCTAATTTTTCACTGCTAGCGAAGCCTTTGATAGCCCTTACGGTTAAGGATACTCCAAATCCTATTCCTTGGACTGACGAATGTCAAAAGAGTTTCTCTGAATTACGAAATGCGTTGTGTTCGGCTCCTGTGTTGGGTACTCCCGATTACAGTAAGCCTTTCACATTGTATGTCCATGAGAGAGAGGGATGTGCATTATCGGTTTTGACTCAGCAGTTTGGCGAGAAGCAACGCCCATGTGCGTACTTTCGTCAACTTTAGATCCTGTAGCCAGAGCGTTGCTGAGTTGCTTGAGAGCCACAGCGGCAGCGGCTGTTTCTATTCGACAATCTGCGGGTTTAGTTATGGATAATACGTTAGTGGTTATGGTTTCACATGCAGTGGATACCTTGCTAAATCGTACGAAGACACAGCACTTAACTAGTGCTCGGTTGTCAGGGTATGAACTTACGTTGTTAGCGAGCCATGTGCACATCAAGAGGTGCAATACCTTGAATCCGGCTACGTTGTTGCCGATTTCGCTTAAGACAGATGAGGATAGTGAAGAGCAACATGATTGTTTTCTAAAAACAGAAGAAGAAACCAAAGGGAGAATAGACTTGAGGGATACTCCTCTTCCTGACTGTGATGATGCTTTGTGGGTTGATGGTTCGTGTTTTAAATTACCGAATGGTGATACGACTGCAGCATATGCTGTGACGACTTTGCATACGGTCGTTGAAGCTGCACGTATCCCACATAACTCCGCACAAGCGGCAGAATTGATTGCACTTACGAGAGCGTGTGTTAGCGAAAGGAAAACGAGTGAATGTGTATACGGATAGTCAGTACGCCTGTGGCGTGGCTCATAGTTTTGGACGATTGTGGCGTGAACGTGGGTTTTTGACATCGCATGGGACAAAGATCCAGCATGGACAATTGGTGAATGAACTCCTTGAATCTCTTACGTTACCTTTGCAAATAGCGATCGTGAAATGTAGTGCTCATAAAAAGGTTACGGATGATGTTGGTCGTGGTAATGCGTTTGCGGATGAAGTTGCGAAAGAAACTCCTAGAAACCTGATGAGTCGAATGTATGTTGTGGGTCCGGCGAGATGGGTTCCAGAGAAGAGCATGTGTGAAGACACCATAGAGAGCGTGAAAACTATTCAGAGTGAGGCTACAGAGTTGGATGAATGGAGAGAGAGTAAGGGTAGATTGGATTCGAATGGTTTTTGGACTGATTTGTCTGAACATCAGAGATGGTTACTGCCTAACGCGTATGTGCTCCCAGTTGTTACAATGGCATATGGAATGGCACACATTAGTGTAAAAGGAATTTGCAAGCTGTTGGCTCCGGTTTGGCAGAATGTAGGAATCCCCAGATGTGCAGAGAATTTAGTTAAGAACTGTATGGTGTGTTTGATGCATAATCCTGGTAAGGGAACTCCAACACCAGCTGGTCATTTTGCTCCTCCTACGTATCCGTTCGAGGCTTTGCAGCTAGATTTTATCCATATGGAAAGATGCAACAACTTGAAATATGTGTTAGTGGTTGTTTGCTCCTTTTCTAGATGGGTAGAAGCTTACCCCCTTAAGGACAATACTGCTTTGTCCACAGCAAAAGTTTTGATAAAAGAGTTTTTCCCAAGGTTTGGATTGCCGAGAATTATTTGGAGTGATAACGGAAGTGAATTTGTGGGTCAAGTTATGAAGAGAGTGTGTGAGGGCCTTGGGATTAGGCAGAAATTCCATTCTGCAAATCACCCCCAATCAGCTGGTTTAGTTGAGTGCTATAATGGCACCCTTAAGTTGAAGTTGGCCAAAATTCAAGAAAGCACTGGTTTGCAATGGCCAGACGCCCTGCCATTAGCACTTTTGTCCACCCGAATGACTGTGCACTCACGAATGGGTTTGAGTCCGTACGAAGTGGTGTTTGGTCGCCCGGCGAATATTTGGGGCGTACCAAGACCGACGAGGTTTAGTGACCTCGAGTATCCTGTTTTGCTTGATTATTTGCGATTATTTGCGTGAATTGACAACTAAAATGAGTGTACATGACAGTCTTCCTCAAGCTACAGAGGATACTGGTCACTCCCTTGAACCTGGTTCCTGGGTCTTTGTTCGGAATTTTCAGCGGGTGAAGAACGAGCAACCCCGCTGGACTGGGCCCTATCAAGTTGTTTTTGTCTACAAGATCTGCAGTCCGAGTGCGAGGCAAAAGAAACTGGATCCACGGCTCTCACACCAAAAAGGCCCCTTTGCCTTTGCCTTACGACAAGTGGGTCCAGGAAGGTCCTGCGGACTCCGAGACAGAAGTAGTGCCGCGATTTTTGCCGTTTAGTGATGCTAGGTTGATTGGAACTAGCTCAGAGGAAGAGAGCGATAAGATCTTACAAGCATCAGTACCCCCTGCAGAGAGATTGGACACTACATAGCCTCACCTTTTGTTTACCGATCAAGAACAATCTGGAAGAGATCGCTACAATCTCAGATCGAGAATTACGGACAAATAAAAATATTAATAAAGTTGATTTTTTTTATTGTTTACAGGTTAACTCTCCAACAAGGATCTACTCATTTTTGTTTTTCTTGAACTGCCATCCGGTTCTTGCTGCTAGGGTCGCGGTTGCTACCAGTCTTGGGAGTGTAAGCCTGAGACACTAGGTCGAGGGTTCTGTTGGCCCGAGGCAGCCTTCCTGGGTTCAGCAGAGGCACTTTCATGCAGAATCAACCAACCACCGCGGGCAGCGCATTTAGTTTAGGATGGATTTATTTGAGTTGGAGAGACCTGTACAGACACTGACTTTTGGGAAAAGAATATGCAAAATAATGTCAAAGAAATGCTTTTTGATAGCATGTTTGTTTTTGCTGTTGAGTTTCGTAATGTTCATAGCTGGTTATGTATCATTTGTTTTTAAAATGACATCTAATTCCACTGTGCAACCTACACCTTCACCTACTATTTCTTCTCATTCTTTTCATCCTTTGCCTGAATATGAGGTAGTCAGACGTTTGGAATTTTCTAATAATTCCTTCATACAACTTTTGCAACAGCATCAGTTAGTGATTAATACAATGAACTGCTGGATTTGTGGTTTGATGCCTCATACAACCGATAAAGGTATTCCTTATCTAGTTTTGCCCTTCAGTTTAAATGGTTCGATTCGAGCTTACAGAACCATGTTTATCTATGCCCATAGTGTCCACCCCCTACGTTCACCGAAAGATATTCCGAAGAATAGTGCTTTAGCTAGAGGCATAGTCGACATGATTAAAGGGACTAATGCAGTTGAGACTATTCCGAAAGATGAGAGACAACCATATAGTGGTTGGAACGTCACTGGATATGGAGTTAGTCTGAGTATTAACCAGCGAGCGAAAAGTCCTCTACCGATCTGGATAGTGCCCCATAAAGGCTACTATTGTCTGCAGGGCAACGGTAAGAATCCGAAGGCTCAGTTAGGGAAGAGTGTTTGCGCTGATACTTATGTGTTTCCGTCTCAGTCTTCCCCAGCGTTCTTAGCTGCTAAGGGTACCTACTTTGTTTGCTATGACAAAGCATATACATGGTTGCCCCCCGACTTCTCGGGCACATGTTTTGTTTCCTTTCTGTTACCTCCCACTTTTACAGCTGCAGCAGATTACCATAAGACGAGAGTTGCTAGAGGTGTCTTTAGCCAAGAAGACACTGCAGGTCAAGAATTGGGAGATTTCATTAAGGGTTTTCTGCCGTTTTGGGGACCTATGGCTAACAGTAGGAATATTCGTCAGCTTACGAGAGTGGTTGAGTCCACCATAGTTGAGACTGCCGGTGCCCTTGGTAACTTGACTGCTGAGCTCCAGTCGAATAGACTTATGACACTTCAGAATAGAGTTGCCCTAGACGTTATCTTGGCAGATCGAGGTGGAGTATGTAGATTGATTCAATCAAGCTGCTGCGTTTTTATTCCAGACAACGCTCCATCGGTCTTCCAGGCCATTTCCAAATTGCACAAAATCTTCGATTTTGTCCATCTGGACAAAGGAGATTGGTCTTTAATGGGATGGTTATGGGGATTGATATCCACTTGGGGCAGGAAGATTTTGATGGTTATTGGGATGGTCTTAGTAATCCTGTTAATATTCTGTCTCTGTGTACAGTGTGCTCTGGCTATTTGTGGCCTTTGTGCTACTTTGTGTGTACGGAAACCTGTCTAGAGAGAGATGCTTAGTAATAGGATGATGCTACAGCAGCATATCAATGACCTGATGAATTTAGATCCAGATTCGGATTAATGAGTTTGGGTTCGTTGCCTATGATTGGGCAAAAGAAGGGTCTGTGGGTCCGTGGCTCCGAATTAGGTCTGAAAGTTCCGAACCCGATTTATGAAGATCGTCGGAAATGGACGATTTTGGTCTTAGCAGACCGCAAATGGCAAGTGTAACGTGTCTGAGTGTTTTCGTATGAATCGATATAGGAGAACACTCTATATTCAAGGGTTTAGTTTGAACCTTCGGGTTCCATTTTGTATACGGCAGCCATTTTGTATGGTTGCCTTAACATAGGCCCGATGATTGCGGCCGAGAAATCCTTGAGACACGTACGCCTTAGCTGACTTCTGGTTGACCTGGCCGAACTGACTCCTTGCCTGGGGCGAATCCCGCTGAGCCAGTTCCTTGTTCAGCAGCTGGTCTGATAAAGATCAAAGGGGCAGGACGTGCCCGAGTTTATGGTACACCGTTCCCACTTCTCTATCTCCTTTCCATCTGTTTCTGCCTTTCCTTTACGACTTGATCATCGATCTGGGTTGAAGGGTTTACAATGGGTTTGTCCAGTCTGATCAAACAGGAAACCGACCATGTGCGTGATCACTTCTGGTGGGCTGGACAACGGAAAATGGGATTGTCTTTGACTGTCGTCATTCGCTACTTTTGAAATGCTACATTGCCATTGGTCAGTTTGTATGCACCAAATGTAAATTGTTATGCTGCCTGAGGCATGATTTTCGGCATAAAAGACCGAGCTCCGTTTATCTAAGTGTGCAGTCTCTGACGAACTACCCGTGTGTACTTCGTAGATCTCTGTCCCTGGTTGCAACCAATAAACTTTGGTCTTTGACGTCATCAAGAAGTATCCCGTGTCTCTGTTTGCCAAGACAGGGGAATCCAGGGCCTTTGGGTGTTGCCCTGACACCGCTGGGTTACCGGATTAGTACCGGTTCTGAAAAACCCAGTACCTCAACAGCAGAGACCCTTGATAGTTCGAATCCTTAACTACAGGGACCGATACGTTCTGCTCCAGAAGGCGCGAGAGAAGCTGCAGATCCAATTTGGGAATTGTCAGGTATCCTTGTATCCCGACTGCATACTCATGGTCCAGCGCTGTCGCTCTTCTTATCAGACGGTAAAGAAGAAGTTACGTACCATGAATCTCAAATATGCTTTGCTCTTCCCCGCCCGCTTGAAGATTACTTATGATCAAAAGACATACTTCTTCGAAAGTCCGGAGGATGTAGAGGAGTGGCTTGAAGCCATGGACCCAACGCAATTGTCCGATCAATCTCTTCAGAAACCGCAGCGCAGCCCTGAGGGGGCAGGAGGACGATGTTTGCAGCGTGTGGTTAGAACAATTGGTCCAACGACATTTCCTGGGCCCACACAGAATTAGGTACAGGAGGGCCGGGAGATGGCCATGGAGGCTGCAAACACTTTCAGGGACAAATCCTCTCGCCGTGACTCAGTCTCATCTGAAAAATGCACAGTGAGTTCAGACTCTGAGAACATTTTAACACTTTTTCCTAGTGCAATGCCTCAAACAGCAGATGATTTATCGGGACTGTAGACATGTTGTAGAAACACCATAAACTTCTAGCTGCCTGAGCACGCCGTGGAGGGGTGCGATGATGATTGCTCGCTCAATCTAGGACACATATATCCTTTTGCCCTGTTTTTATGCAATTTACTTTGACATAGGAAATGTTGTACATTATTTGCTCGGGCTCAGAGGAGCTCTTGATCATATGTTCTTATAAATGACGGTTATGGCTGCCGGTCCCCACTTTGTAGTTTCTACAGTTTATTATGTATTAGTTCTATGTGTGTTTTGTTTGGTCCGGCCTTGTTCAGTTCATAGGCGAGACCTGGTATTCAGTTTGGTTTTGGGGTTCCGGGGCTCTGGTAAAATGCAATTGTTATGTCTCACAAGGATGCTCAATCCTCTACCCAGAATACTTCTGTTACAATTACCTGATAATGCACACACCAGACAAGTGTATCTTTATTACATGGAACGTCAGTGGGTTGGGGTCAGTGTATAAAAGACACAGGATTCATGCGCACCTCCTGCGACTCGTGGCACACGTGGTCTTTATCCAAGAATCACATCTGATGGAGGCTGAAGCCAAAAGATGCGGAAGAACTGGAGAGGGCAGGTAATCACCACAAATGACTCTGCTTTTGCCAGGGGGTGATGATTTGGATAAGAGGGGGGGTCCCCTTTGTTCTATTGTAAAAAAGGGTGGACACGCAGGGTAGAAATATCTTCCTACGTGGCACGTTGGATGGAGTCCCGGTTAGTCTGGGTAACATTTATGCTCCAAATTTAGACCAACACAAATATTTTATCAGCCTTAATTTGATTTTGGAGGGATGGGAGGCGTAAACATGGATAGTAGGAGGAGACTGTAATGCAGTTATGGATATTACCCTGGACCAATCGCATCCCCCCTGAGAGGTACAATGGACCGTACACAGGCAGACGTCTTATGTAATTGGGTAGAGGGCTGGTCCCTATGCGATGCCTGGAGGCTCAAGAACCCAATGCACAAGGAATACTCTTTCTTCTCCCCAGTACATCAACTGCATACAAGAATAGATAGACTCCTGTTATCCACCTCCATAGCAGACCAAGTCACAAGCACCTCTTACTTGAAGAAGACTTTTTCCGACCATAATCCCCTGGAGGCTGTCCTTACTTGTGTTAGAGTACCCACCCCAGTCCCAACGTGGAAGTTGTGGCCCCAACTCCTGGAAGTCATTGTGTTTTGTAGCACACTCTCCACAACAATTCAGAATTATTTTACAGAGAACAAAAATACTGCCTCAACTATATTGGTTTAGTGGGATACATTGAAGTCAGTCATTAGGGGAACAGCAATTAGCACCACAGTGGGTGCGAAGCAGGAGACACATAGGAACATGAAAGACGTTAAGGACAAAATGTGAAAGCTTGAACAAGAGGCAGTGCCAATCCCACGAAACAGACACCCCTACAGGAAGCACGCATTTAACATGCAGAGTTGCTCGAAACTCTCAGATTAATAGACTACAGCTCCTATACTCAGCTGAGACACTCCGACGCGGACAAATCAGGCACTCTCTTAGCAAAATTAATATGGGACGACCCATCCACCACCATGGCATTACGGCATTATCAGCCGTATTAATATCCCTGGTAGAGGTAATGCGAACACGCAGTATGATATAAATGAAGCATTTAGAATATACTACGAAAGGTTGTACAGTAAACCGCCATTATTAGATGGGTCCCACTTTGACGAGTTCCTCGCAGATTTACAATATCCTCAAGCCCCAGGGGACATGTTGTACGCCCTGGCAGGCCCCATCACTGGGGCAGAAATTAAGGCAGGAATAGGTCGGCTTTCAGACAACAAAGCACCGGGCCTAGACGGATTGCCAGTACACCTATTCAAAAATACTAGTGCCGCACTTGGGAGAGGTGTACAATGAGTCGCTCGAACTGGGGCATCTCCCTTGCACCACTGTCCAAGCACTGGTAATCTCACTGCCCAAACCAGGTAGGGATTTATCGGATATTTCGGGCTATCGCGCTCTGTCACTATTATCTACAGAATACAAAATACTCAGCAAAATTCTTGCAAACAGAATCCAACCATATCTCAATAAACTGATCCACATTGATCAATGTGGATTTATACCGGCCAGGAGCACGTCACTCAACATACGCAGACTACTTCACATTCTGTCAACGGATCTTACACAACATCAACAGGCCGGCTGCATATCATTGGATATGCAACAGACATTCAACACATTGTCATGGGAATACATGTTTAAAGCCATTGCATGTTTTGGTTTAACCCCCGAATATATTAAGTAGGTACGGTAATTATACGCAGCCCCAACTGCTAGAGTTAGGTCGGGAGAAACATATCAAGGGAATACAGTATTCAAAGAGGCACACAACAAGGGTGCCCCCTGTCTCTGATATTATTTGTCTTTGTATTTGTCTCAGCCAGGCGTGTCGACGAATCGCCACTGTCGTTGAAATTGCTCTGCCAAGCGAATCCCTGGTGCCAAGTCCACATCGGATGGAATACCGTGCTGCCACCCGGTCCTAAGCAAGAGCCTGGGCGAGCCGTGTCTGGGCCTCCTCTGGACACTGGGGCAGCACGTCCGCCACTGTATACCACAGAGAGTGGGTGTAATGGTCCAAAAGGCATGCAGTGTTAATAGACCGCAATCCCAGGCTGACTGAGAACAGTTTCTTGCCAAACTGATCTAGCCTTTTGGATTCCCAATCCGGGGGAGCGGTCGGGAATGCGGTCTGAGACGTAGATTCCTGGATAACCAGACTCTCGGGGTGGGGTGGTTGGACAGAAAGCAGTGGACGTCCGGGGCCGGGCGGTGGCGTCGTGCCACGTTCCGATCCACAGGGGGTACTGTGGAGGGCTTGAACCAAGTACCCAACAGAACGTCGGTGAGGGCTTTGTTAAACGGCAGCATAGGCTCCAGAGAGGTTACTGGCGGTTGAAGCACCTCAGTGAGGAGGTTAGTCCTCACAGCCGCTGCAGGGAGCTCAAGTGCCAAGGCCATGGCTGCCCTGCGCAACACCACAGCACGAGTAGCCCCCTCCTGCGTAGCCATGGAGGGAGGAGAGAGGAAACCAGTGTCAGGTGAAGTATCTAGACCACTGGCATCCCCCAGCTCATCTACCCAGTACTGACTTAACTGCACTGTTGTGCCAGAGGGTCCTCAGACCCCTCCCAGTCCTCCCCTTCATCCGTGTCCTGATAAACAGGCATAAAGGATGGTGCCGGGTCATGGGCGAAGGGCTCACCCATCGACGCCGGAGACTGCGCCAAGCGGAGCCGCTCTAACGCCGGACCCAGACCGGGGCTGAAACCAGGGGCGGCATTGTCCGAGGACGACGCTGGGAGCGGCACCGTGGGGGTCGGCGCCAGCGGAGGAGTCATAAGGCCAACTGGCTTCGACCAGGATCCAGGCCTGGATCCCACAGGTGCTGCAAAGTCGGGACCAAAGTCGTTGACGGTGCCGGGGCCGAAGCCGCCGGCACGCTAGGACCCCCAGTTAGACCTGCGGGGCCCGAAGGCGCACCAGCAGGCCTTGACGGCGGAAAGAGAGTCCTCATGGCCAAGAGGAAGTCTCTAATCTCGCATGGAGTTGCATTGAAAGCAGGGACCGGAGGGTGTAGGACCGATACGACTCCTGCGGCTCAGGCAGAGAGCCACCCAAATCCTCGACTGAGTCGCGCAAGCGTTGAGGGGAGTCAGAAGAGCGGTTTCGCTTCTTCGACTTCTTCTTGCCATGCCTCAACTTACCTGAGTGCGAGGACTTGGATCCCGATGAACGGTGATAACTGCGGCTCCGCAACCGGTCTCTCTCAACTTCCTCCTCGACTGGGACCTCGAACGGCGCAGAGCCGACTGCCGGATCTCGAGGAGCTTACAGGACCGCTCCCGCCTAGCTTTCGACGTCAAAGCCCGGCAGTTCGGGCACGACTTGTCATTATGGTCAGCCCCCAAACCGTAGAGACACCGGCGGTGGGGGTCGGTAACCGACATCAGTTGGTGACAGGCGTCACACAGCTTCAGACCGGGCATCCCTACTGGCACCAGGAGTCGATGTTGACTCAAAAAAGATGGACTAAAAGTCCCAAAAGTTAGTAAAAAAATTACTAAGGGTACGTGCTCTTCCCGGATCTGCGCTTGCTGGTGCGGAAAAAAGAAGAACTGACGTCAGCGCGTGAGGGCAGCGTCTAAGTACTCCAGCGACGTCATCCCGGC
The DNA here is from genome assembly GCF_964263255.1 of Lissotriton vulgaris. NCBI lineage: Eukaryota > Metazoa > Chordata > Amphibia > Caudata > Salamandridae > Lissotriton > Lissotriton vulgaris. The sequence goes on from NC_141691.1 coordinate 754,361,780, forward strand.
GATCACGGTGCCGACGACGGATGCGGAGCCGCAAACGACGCCTACCGACGAGCAGGGGTACAGCTGACGAAAACTTTCCGGGTCCAGTCTGATGCCTGGGGATATTCTAAGGTAAGGAATCTAACACTAACGTGTTTCTTTCAGATACACTGGATTCTATGATAGATCTCATTTGGGGTACAGGTTGTTGTAGAATAAATCTTAAGAAACTCCAAATTGACACACGGGGCGGCCTGGGGGCACCCGACTTTAGGTCTTATTATTATGCATGCCAATTGCAGTGGCTATCCAACTGTATGGCAGGAAGCAACCTGCTGGAGATTGGCTATACTGCTAGACACATCGAGCAGGGACTGCTTCACACTCTACTCTTGCCGCACAGCAAACCTCCCTGATATTACCACCTCTCCTACACACTGCACTACTATGCTGGAAGAAAGCCTTAAAATATACTTTTAGCGGTGGTCTTTACGCCTGCAACATTCCGCTAATGGGGATACCACTGACAAGCGGTAGGCTGACACAACAGGCACTTGGACCCTGGCTAGATGCGGGTGTGAGAACCATTGGAGCACTTTTGGTGGAGGGACACTCATAGATCACGATAATTTTATACAGGAAACAGAGGAGCCCAGCACAATATACATGACATATGCAGCAGGACTACATTATATTAAAAAATAGTTGTCTCGAACCGGGAGGAGCCCCAAGCAAACAAATTAGTTAAGTTTCTTTATTACATGGGACGGGATAGCCATCTTATTAAGTGGCTTTACATTAGTATACGGACACATGCAAAAATTCCCCTAGATGCTATCCGAGCATAATTGGCAAAAGATATGGGACGGAACTTCACAGATAGGGAATGGACAGATATTTTGGAATACTCACGTAAGATACCCTGAAATGCCAAATTCAAGTTTATCCAATGTATGATTCTGCACAGAGCTTATCTGACCCCACACAGGCTACAGAGGAAGTAACCGGACACTGACCACCACTGCCCCAGGTGCAAATTGCCAGAAGATGATTTGCTCCATATGCTGTGGGCGTGCCCGTGCCTTGGTCATTTTTTTTTTTGGGGGGGGGTGGGGGAGGGGGGTGAAATGAATGATAGAGGAATCCACCCACATCTCTATAGGGGGCGCAGTGTTGGAGTGCTTATTGGGTTTCCATAGACGTACAAAATAACACAAGGTTCAGCTGCGCTTTCTGAACTTAGCGCTCATAGTTGCTAAAAAGGTCTATCACCAGGCGTTGGAAGTCGGCCAAAGCTCCTGCGTTACGCATATGGCATAGTGAACTGACCAGGTGCCACTGGGCGGGGCCTGAAAGTGCAGCTCTACGTAGGGAAGAGGCCCAGGGACTACAGAAAAACCCAATCTCCCTGGAATGGGAAGCAATGCTGGAAGCCCATAAAAGCATTAACCCTGACAATACCCATGACGTTCCACACACACAATAGAATGTAGTACTGATTTTGCATATAGTTCTTCAGTGATAGATACGGTTAGGACAGAGTGGTACGTAATCAAAAGAAACTTGTTCAGAGTGAGACAAATGCTCAGGATTTTGATTTATGCAGCCAGAGCCAAGGGGGGGGGGGGGTCGTAGAAAGAGAGGGTGGTGTTAATGGGCCATGTTTACATTTTATAACATATATAGTATATGTCATGACACATGGAAAGTATGTTATAACAGGACATTCTCTCCTTGATTGCGCACATTGATGGATATCGTCTTTTTTGTACGAAGAACTTCTATGTGGATACTGCATACTTCCGTGTCAATTTAATCCGTATTGTAGTTTAGTGTATGGAAAAAAACCAAAAATTTTAGTTTTTTTAAAAAAATGAGAGGTATACGCAAGCTGAGCCCTGAAAACTGTTACCATTTAAATCATGCAACCTTAAGCAAAAATATGACAAATTCTCTTCGAAATTCAAAAAGTTTATTTAACATGGGAAGTGTTTCTTTTAATCTCCCCGTGCCTGAAAAAAGTGAATCAGATCTTGTGTAACTTAATCTTCTGCTCTTGGAAAGCACTCTAATGCCAAGTGGCTGATTTTGCACTATATAAAACTGCACAAAAAAAACAGGAGGAGAGAGGGTCAGGAACGACTCAGAGAGGGGCACGACCTGTAAACACATGTAGGTGAAGTGCTATGAGTAAAGTTGTTAAAAAAGTACCTAAATCCGAAAACGAGTAGTTGAAGAACGTTAATAAAGTAATTAATCAGTACTCGGTCCATGCTCCATGGAAGGGACGGAATAGAAAGTAAAAGTAGCATTACCTCCTCGTTAGCCTTCCTCGCCACATGACTTACATAGTGAGCTTCAGCTCCACACCAGAACCCTCCAAAGCAAAAAGTTAGCCTCCCATGCCTCCCATTCCTTCACAAGATGGCCGACCCATTACCACCTGACCTCTATAAGAGGCGGGCCGGCCCAACCATCAGCCTGTTTTTTTGTTCTGCGCGTCATTACTCTCCAGATGCGTCTTCAGGTAAGTGGTTCCTGCTGTAGCAGGTGCATGGGTCGGTGGTCCTGCTGTAGCGGGCTCTGGGGCTTTTTGGACTTTCCCCCCCCTTCCTTCCTCCGGTCTCTTTGATGCCGGTTAGGCTCTGCCTTAGCGGGCCAAGGGTCAATAGGGGGGGCGGGGGGGTTGGTCTGGGGCTCTGCTGTTTCTGAGCCCTTCTGGCCCCTCGCCTCGCGCTGCCTGTAACTGTTTGTTACTGCCGGCACCGGTATCTGCAAGGGACCCGTGTTTGTCCTCCTGGTTATGGGTTCTATTCCCGGGTCCCCTTCCTTCCCATGTATCGGGCGCATTTTTATGCACGGTATTTCCCCGCTTGGTTCGGGTGCAGCGGTATTTCTCCGTTTGTCCCTGCCATTTGGGGGGGGTTTGGGGGGCGGCCCGTTCCATGCTCATTGTGGCCGCTCCGCCTGATTCCTGCTTTGCTGCGCTCAGGAATTCCTTTGGGGTCTCCTTGCGCAAGTTCATATCATGCCGACAGCGAGAATCTTAAACTTGTCGGGCTCACCTTTGCCGTCCGGGCGGGTGCAGTCCTTGGGCGGTCCTCTCTTCCGCGGCTGTGTACGGTCCGGTTGGAGTCCTTCTTCCCGCGTTTGGGCGGCTGTGGCGTTCTGCTCCTCCCCCGGGGCTCGGTCAGTGGGCGGGTCCGGTTCCCTGGCTTCCCTCAGTGGTGCGGCAGGCTGGCCGGAAGGGCTCAGTTGGGAGAGCGTTGGACTGATGATCTGCGGGTCCCTGGTTCGATCCCTGGTTTGGGATACGAAACATTGAAATAATTATAAAAGTTATTCGTATTTTTTTTTTTTGAGGTTCTCTTGTGTTTTCTTTCGGAATTTGCACGTTACTACGGCGGTGCCCCGCTCTTCTGTCCACCGATTCAGTGGCTTTGCCTGTGTGTCATGGGCCCTGCTAGTGAATGTATGGGTGTGGTGTGTCCACGCTCTCGGGTCTCACGGGAGCTGTGGCTCATTGAGTGGTGTTTTGCCTTTGGTGGCGCCTGCTCTCACTGGCCTGGGTTTGAGTCCCGCTTTTGCTATGACCGTGTCCCCCGGTGTTTGCTTTTCGGGCGTTGTTTTTTATTCGTGTTTTTACACATTTTACAGTCGCTGAGTGGCTGTTTTCTATTCCCGGTTCCTGTGCTCGTTTTCTGTGGCAGTGCCTCGCTCTTGGAAGGGGCTTTGGCTCTGCGAGTGGTTTGCCTTTGTTGGCGCCTGCTCTCACGGCCCAGGGTTCGAGTCCTGCCTTGCTGGGGCCGTATCCTCGGGTGGTTCTTTGTCATACGTTGTATTTTTTCTTGTTTTACGCGTATTGGATGTCACTGGGTGGCTGGTTTGCCACGTTCCATGTCTCTTAGCTCTGTCCTGCCCTCGGGTGTCGGAAGTCTGTTCCTGCCGTTTGGGGTCTTTGTGCTCCTCTTCTCGTCTGTTTTCAGTCGTTGGCCAGGGTCGGGGCTAGTGCCTGGGTGGGTCTCCTTCTGCGTTTGCCTGGTGCTGTCGACATGGTGGTTCTCGGTTCCTCTTGTGGGGCTGTGTTTTTGGACTTTTCTGTGCCCTCCGCAGTTGTTCCTGGTCCTGCTTGGTGTGGCCTTTTGGGTTTCCGGGGGCTGTTGCTCCTGCTCTTACTTCTCGGGCTGCTTCTGTGGTCTCCAGGTTGACTTTTGGTTCTGACCTTTCCTCAATGGGCCTTGGCGGTAGTTTCTCCTCCTCCTGCTCCACTGCTCACGGGCTCCCCTTGCGCCCTCTTCCTCGTGTGTGGTTCACGTGCTCTACGTGGGGCATGTTCGCTTCGACTGCCTCCTGGGGCTCTGGGGTTGCCGGTTTCCCGGTGGTTGACACGCATGTTCGTGAGGCGTTCCGTTTCGTCTCAGCGTCTCCAATTGGGTTGCTCTCTCTACTTTTTCGCAGGGTTCCTTGGTTTGGCTTGGGTCCATGGCGCTGTGGCTCGGAGGTATGTCTTGTACCTTTGGTGGTGCCCGCCAGTATCAGGCCGGGGTTCGTTTCCAGCCGTTGTTGTGATGGTGTCCATGTGTGGTGCATTTTTGGATTGCTTGTTGTTCGGCGCCTGTGGCGTTGGGTTGTGGGGCCTCTGCTTCGTGATTCACTGTATTGCCTTCCGGGCTTTGGGCCTGTGGTCCTTTTGTCCTGTGGACTCCTGTCCCCGCTGTTTTTGTGTGGGGTCGGTCCCGGTTGGTTCCTTGTTGTCCATCCTCCGGGGTTTTCTGGGGGCTGTGGGCTACGGTTTGTCTGAAGTGGTCTTTCTGCTGTTGGGGTCTGTCCGTCCGTCTCTGGGCTGCGTCAGTGTTTTCTTGCTGACTATTTCTGCTCCTGGGGGGCTCTCCTTGTCTTGTCGGGACTCGGCGGGCGGCTCTTGCTCCCTTTTCCTGTCGGCTTTCTGCTGTCACCATGCTTCTCCTTGCCCCCTGGGGATCGGGTCTTTGTTGCAATCCTTCTCTTCCAGGCTTGCGTTGCCCTTGGGGCTATGGCCCTTTGCTGGCTCTGCTTCCTTTGGGTGGTGCCTGCCTGGTCGGGCAGGGGATTTGGCGCCTGCCTCTGGAGGGGCGGGCGTTCTTCCTTTTTATTACGGGGTCGCTTTGAAGGTTTCGCTGGTCCTTTCTCTCCGGGTCCTGTTCGTGGGTTTTCCGGTTGGCGTTGTCTGCCTTGGTGGGGCCTTCCTCTGGCCGTGGTTTGGGTCTTGTTGACTGGAGGTGTTTTTTTTCGCCCCTGTCTGTCCTTTGCGGATCCTCCCCTTCCTGTTGGTCTCAGTGCCTCTGGCCCTTCCTTGGTTCTTTTTCCCCCGACACTTCCCGCTCTGTCTCTTGGGAGAGCTGGTTCCTCCTGCCCATGTGTTGGTGGTGCCTTCCTCTGGCCATGCTTGGGTTCCCGGTCTGTTGGGTCGGTGGATTGCCCAGTGGTCGTTTTTCCCGTCTGGCTTCTATTTTGCTGTTCCTTCGCTTCTCTGGGGGTTTCCCCTGCCTTGCTGGGGCTTGTTGGTCCCTGTGGTGTGTTTGTCCCCTACCTCGTGCTCCGGGGTATGTGCGAGGTTCGCCCCTTTTTTTCTTTTGGCGCATTGGTACTGTCTTTGCCTGGATCATTTTTGGCTGCGGCCTTTCTGGCCCTGTATGCTCATGTTCTCGTCGGCTCTCCTTCGGTGGTTTATGGGTCGGCCTCTTCGGGAGTCCCCTGGGTCCGTCTGGTCCTATCTGCTTCCTTTGGGTCTCCGGTTTTGGCTCTCCGGCCGGCTTGTCCGGGCTCCCGGCTTTGAGCTTCCTGGGGTCCCTTGCCTGTTGGCTGTTTTTGTTTCTGGCGGTGCTGTGGGATTCCCTGGCGGGGCCCTGCGCTTTCGGTGTGGGTATGTCTTCGTTTCTTTCCCCTGGTTTTGGTGTCCCGGGTCCAGTCTATCTTGTCATGGCTCGGACTTGTCTTCGCCCTGCCCTTCTGTTCTTCACGCCTTTGGTGTGTTGCTGCCGCGCTCCGATGCCAGTCGGTTCTTCTTTGTCTCGCTGGGCTGGGACTGGTTGTGGGCTGGCTGTCTGTTTGGTCGCCTGGGTGCTCTTTTCAGTGACTCGCTCCCTTTTTGTGTTTCTTCCTGGGCCGGTTTACTTGGTCCCTGTGCGGGGTGTTTCCGTGCCTGGCCGGTTGGCTGTTTCTGCCTCTTCTCCTCTCTTCTGGCCGCGGGCGGGTCTGTGGTTTTTCAGTTTATCTCCTTTGCCCGGTTGGTTCTCCTCCGGGTCTCTTCGGTGTCGTTTCCGGCTCCTTCCTGGGTTCGTTTTCCTTGGTTCCTGCCTGGGTTCTCTCCTTGGAGTCGCGGTCCCTTCCGGGGGTCCTTTGTGTGACGGGGGTTTGTCCCCCTTCTGTTTCTTTTCGGCACCCTTTTCCATTTTTCCGGCTCTTGCCTGTCTGTTGGATGGCTCTGGTGCCGCTTCCCAGTTTTTCTGGTTCGGCTCTCTCGCGGGTTGTAATCGCCCTTGCGGTTTTGCTGTGTTGGACGGACTGGTTGTCTCCTCTGCTAGTGATTTTTTTTGTTGGGTCGCTGTGGTGGGGATGCCCTCTGTTCGTTCGGTTCCTCTCTTTGGGCTTCTCCTCACCTCTCGCTTTGTGCTGCCTGTTGGGCTGCCCTGGTGTGTTGGTCAGGCCTGCTCTTTTCTGTTCTGGCCCTGGTTGCTGTTGCCCTTTTGGCTCCGTGCGGTTCGGTCCCGTGCCTATCTCTGCCTTCCTTCGGTTGGGGCGGTTTTCCTGGCGGCACTTGGTGTCTCTGGGGTCCGGTTTGTTTTTCGGCCTTCCCGGTGTCTTCGGTCCCGGGTTGGTTCTCCTACTCGTGGTTGCCTCTCTCCTGGGTGGTCCTTCCACTCGTCCTGGTCTGTTGGGTTTGCCCTGTTTCGTGGACATCCCCTTCTGGTCTGTTGGTTTCTTGTGAGTTTTCCATGAAGCTGCTTGGCTTTGGTATGTGCTCACTATGTAAGTCATGTGGTGAGGAAGACTAACGAGGAGGTAATGCCCCGGTTACTTACCGGTAATCTTCATTACTCCGAATATAGTCTTCCTCGCCACATGAGTTCCCATCCCTCCCTCCCTGTCTGGCTATCGGCTTCATGTTTATGCTTGGTGGTTTCAGGCTGATGGTTGGGCCGGCCCGCCTCTTATAGAGGTCAGGTGGTAATGGGTCGGCCATCTTGGGAAGGGATGGGAGGCATGGGAGGCTAACTTTTTGCTTTGGAGGGTTCCGGTGTGGAGCTGAAGGTCATTATGTAAATCATGTGGCGAGAAAGACTATACTCGGAGTAATAAAGATTACCGGTAAGTAACCGGGGCATTATCCGACCAATAAGAAAGAAGGAAATGAGATTGAATGAAGCCAACCAATGATACATAATGTCCGGGTTAAGCCCATTTTACGTTTTTTTTTCTTAACAACAAAGTCTCCGTGGAAACCTAAAAATTCAACCTACTATTGGAAAAATCTTATAGGGAACTTGCGATGCAGTAACAGTAAATGACCATTGGGTGGCGCTAAAGCATCACACAACTGCTTAAAAAAATAAAAACAGACCCTGTGCAAGAAACCCAAGTGAAATCTTATTAACTCTCCGAATTGATGACATAAAACCAGGGTGTGAAAAAAGTTCCTTCTTTCCAGTTAAAAGCACGCGGATGATGATATTTAAATACAAAAAAGTTCATAGCATCAGACAGGTTCGCTTCCAAATGATCGTGTTTAAGAGAGGCGTGGGGGTTGATTAGGTTTTTGTCAATGCGCAGTTCTAGTTTAGCCGATTTTGACAAAAAAATCTAGACTCTACAATTGTAACGTTTGCAAAAGTAAAGATCTAAAGATCTCACTTTGCATCTGTATACAGTGCTAACAAAATTTTATTACAATAAACCGTTTAATACATTTGCACATTGCCATTAGGGCTGGACTCGACCAATCGAGTTTTCAGAATGACTAACAGATATTCAGGTAAACTCAGCTGGAATTCATCACATCTAAATTCATTCGCCTCATGCTTGCTCACCTGTCGACATTCTCAAAATGTAACTGGATTTTACTGTTCGATGGTCGAATAGTCAGCCCAGCAATAATTGAAACGGCATTGAAAAACGCAAGTTCTTGCTTTTAATGATGCTAAATCTGTAATAATAGAGATTATGCACTAATTACGTTTACACACACAGAAAGTGTGGGTTTGGCACTTTACTATTAACATCTTGCTGAATAGCATTTTCCACAAGTTTTTCCACATTAGTCGGCACAGAATTATCACCAGAAAAAGTTGGTGGAAGCAAGCACATTTTCCATGCTGTAACTTGTAAAAAATTATTCTACAGTCTAAGCTTTTTACGCATAAACTTAACTTTCAGCATTTTCTGTGTAATTCACAGTCTGCTGAACAATTAGCATATTTAAACAAAAACAATAATCTATTTAGATTTCCGCTGATGAAAGGTTATTAAACTTGTACGTCGGTTGCAAAGATGTGTCTGACAATATACAAAATGTCACTGGTAATTTTTATATTGCAGATTCTGTATTAAAGTATTTAAATACGTCGCAGCTTTGCACAGACCGTGTAAAAATCCATATGCGAGAGACTCGAGGAAGAGATTTTTCTCCGCAGCAAGGACAGGTTACTTACCTTCAGTAACGCCTTATCTGGTATAGACTATCTAGCTGTAGATTCCTTACCTGTGGAGGTTCCGGTGCAGCTCCCTCTCCTGTTGCTGAGACAGAAGATCCTGACGAGGGTACAGTCGGATTGGAGGACCAATGCTCATGCCCAGAAGCTCTGGATACCAAACTCTCCATGCCCAGTCCGGGACCACAAGAATGACTTGGGCACGGGTATTCCTGATTTTCTAAGAGAACTCTTTGCTGGACAGCAGTGGATTCAGTGGAAAGGTGTATAGGAAACTGAAGTTCCGCTTTAGATGAAAAGCGTCTCCAAGCAAGAACTGCCTTAAAAACTCCAGCACGTGAAACTGCTGATATTGCACATTCTCGGCAGTGACGAACAGATCTACCCTAGGTTCTTCCCACTCTAGAAAGAGACCTTGCACCACCTCCAGGTGAAGATGCCATTCATGATCCACTAGGCATTGCCAGCTGAGGTTGTCTGCCCTGGAGTTCAGAGAGCCTGCCGAGTGTTGCACCACCAGGGAAATTCCCTGACATTACAGGCATGTCCAGAGGCACAGGGTCTCTTGACAAACAGTCCATGGCCCTACCCTATCCTGTCTTTTGCAGTACCACATGGCTTTCCTTGATTGAAGGAAGAAAGGCTTTCAATGCAACAGGATAGCCGGGAGTTCCTTCAGGTTGATATGAAGCCTGGACTCTGCCACAGACAATAGTGCTCTGATCTCAACCTGTCTCAGATGACCAACCCAGCTGAGGAGTGAGGCGTCTGTCACAATAAGCGGCTGTGGTTTGGAAAGGGAGAGGGGTCTGCCCCTACCCAATCAGGGTTTGTTAGCCACCACTGCAGGTCTTTTGCAGTTCTCTCAGAGATCTGGACCAGGTCAGAGATATTCATCTGATGCTGTGCCCACAGAATTTCAGGTCCAACTGCAGGGCCCTCATATGCCAATGGGAATGTGTCACAAGAAGGATGCAGGAGGCCGTGAGGCCCAACAGCCTCAGAGTCAATCTCAGCGAAAGCCATGAAATAATCCAAAACATCAAACCATAGCCTGAAAAAGCTGGACTCACCGTTCCAGAAGACATGCCCGAAACTGCACTGTGACGAGAAAGGTCACAATGAAAGGGAGCATCTGAGAGTCAGGTGTGAGTTCAGCACGTTGACAGTGAACCCATGCAAATGCAGTAGGTTCACCATAGTCTGGAGGTGGGAGAAAACTGCCTCGGGAGAGTCCACCTATAACAGCCAATCATCGAGGTAGGAGAAGAACAAAAGTAACTTACCTGTAAACTGTGGTTCTCCAGTATTAGTGTCTTTCATAGATTCACATGCTTGAATATTCCCCATCATCAAAGTGGGAGTACCACGGTACATAACATAACAATGAAGCCATAACACAAGCATATATACATAGAGAAAGCAAATGCCATAGAATTTCCCCTAGATAGACAACATATCACTGCTATGATATACCATAGTCATTATGTTTGGTCAACATTCTGGCCAACCAGGCATCAGCATCCGCTTAGAATGTTCTCCTCAGAGGCTCAGGCCCTCGGATTTTCGTAGCACAAGAGTAATATAGATCTAAGAGATAAAGAGAGAGCCTCTGAGAGGAGGAGGGTGGGTTGCATGTGAATCTATGAAAGACACCAATACTGGAGAGCCACAGTTTACAGGTAAGTAACTTTTGTTCTTCTCTAGTATTGGGGTATCTTTCATAGATTCACATGCTTAAATATGAAAAGTGAGCAGTGGAGTTAGAATAATACAAGGTACTTACCATTCAACACAATAATAATAATAATAATAATCATAATAATACACAGTACTAAAAGAATGAAGTATATATCTAAGAAAAGAAGTACAGGAGGAGGGAAGCAACAGAGGCTCACAGTGCTGTAGAAGAGGAAACCTTTCTAGTAGAATGCGTTCAAATAGTTGCAGTAAGTGTTTTTCCCGCTTGCTGATGGCAAAAAGCAATCGCAGTAGATATCCAGAGTGCAATTGTTTGTTTGGTGACTGGATGTCCTTTTCGCATCCGTCCATAGGCCACAAACAGCTGGTAAGACTTACGGATAGTAGCCGTCCTCTGAAGGTAGAATTTTAGACACCTCTTTATATCCAAATAATGAAGTGCTCTTTCTGCTGGTGTTTGAGGATTAGGAAACAAATACCTTAAAACAACTGGTTCATTGAGGTGGAAGTCCGATGGCACTTTGGGGATAAAGGCTGGATTGGTGCGGAGCAAGACCGAGACTTTGGTAAACTGAAGAAAAGGCAGTTTAGTAGTAAATGCCTGTATGTCACTTACTCGATGTGAGGAAGTGAGAGCCAGAAGTAGAGAAGTCTTCCAAGTAATGTATTTAGGATCGACTTTATGAATTGGCTCAAATGGGTGTTTCATTAGTTGTTCCACTACAATGTTCAAATGCCAAGGAGGAGGTGGTCGAAAAATTGGTGGAAACATCCGAAAAAGACCTCTAAAAATTGTGGAATGACTCTGGAAGAGTAAAGAGAGTTAAAGCCATCTTGACTGAATCGTGAGATTGCTGCTAGAAAGACTTTTAAGGTAGCAAATAAGAGGCCCGACTTTGCCAAGTTTAAAAAGAAAGGCAAAAGTTGCTTCGACGTGGAATGTAAAGGATGTACCTGGGCATCATTGCACCATAGACAGAATCTTTTCCATTTGAGTTTGTATGTCTTCACAGTTGAAGCTGCTCTTGCGTTTGCCAGGACCTCTCTACAATCTGAAGGAATGTCCAAATTCAGAAATTCATAGTGCTCAGGTTCCAAGCCGGTAAGCGCAGATATGCTGGGTCGGGATGACAAACTTGGCCCTGATCCATGGTTAGAAGATTCGGAAGAGGGCGGAGAATGATCGGGTCACACTGTGACAGAAGCAGGAGTTCCGTGAACCAGACTTGTCGAGGCCATCTGGGAGCTACTAGTGTAATGTGACAGGGTTCCTTCCTCATTTTCGAAGAACTCAGGGAACTAGAGGTATTGGTGGAAAAGCGTAGGCATATATTTTCGACCAATTCATCAAAAAGGCATTTCCGCATGACTCTGATTGGGGAATCCAACTTGCATGGAACAGGCATTTGCGGTTCAGATGTGTTGCGAACAGAAACAGATTAGGACGACTCCATACTTGAAAAATGTGTTCCAGTGGGGGGTTGATGTAAATCCTACTCGTGATTGGTTGTGGGAGATCTGCTTAGTGAATCAGCAAGATTGTTTGACGCTCCCAGAACGTGCACTGCTGAAAGGACTACCTGATGTTGAATCGCCCAATCCCAAATCTGCTGAGCCTGATGGGACAGTAGGATGGATCTTGTGCCTCCTTGTTTGTTTATGTAGTGCATGCACGATGTGTTGTCCGTTCGAACCAACACTGATGCTCCCTGTATGATGGAAAGGAAAGCTTTTAGTGCTAGAAAAATGGCCAGCAACTCTAGTAGATTAATGTGCCAGTTTCTTTTGCTGAATGTTCCACTTTCCTTTTACTGTTAGCCCCTGAAGATGTGCACCCCACCCTTCTAGGGATGCATCTGTTGTAAGAGTGAAACTTGGAGCGTTCATTAGGAATGGACAACCTGAAGAGACGTTCTTCTCGAGATTCCACCACAAGAGACCATTTTTCATTTGAGATGTGACTGACTATATCATTGAAGGTTCCGGAAACTTGAGCCCATTGTTTGTCCAAGTCCTCCTGAATAGGTCTCATTTTTAACCAGCAGTGAGGGACAAGAGGACAACATCCCTAGGAAAGATTTCAACTGTCGGACAGAAGCTGACTCTTCTAATAGGAGGGAGGCTGCTAAGTTGCAAAGACGCATACGTCTTTCGTGCGACACAAAAGCTTTTGCTAGCTTGGTGTCTAGAATGTCTCCCAAGAACAGTCTGTTTTGAGCAGGGAGAAAATTATACTTTTCCATGTTGAATGGAAGGCCTAGGGACTGAAAGAGGAACCTGTAGATTTGAGTGTGTTTGGAAGCCTGTTCGAATGACTGTGCCTTCAGCAGGCAGTCCTCTAGGTATGGGAAGATTTGCACTCCTTGCAGGCAAAGGTAAGCTGCCACCGGTGCGAGGATTTTGGTGAACACGCGGGGGGGGCGGAACGAAGGCAGAATGAAAGAACCTTGAATTGGAAGTCCTTCCCGGCTACTCTGAATCTGGGAATTTTTTTTGTCTTCGCAGAATTGGAAGATGAATATAAGCATCTTGGATATCCAAAGTTGTCATATACTCTCCTTGAGAGAGCAAAGGAAGTACCTCCTGAAGGGACAACATGCGAAACGTTTTCTTTTTGATGAATTTGTTTAGGGCACGGAGGTCCAAGATAGGGTGCCATTCTCCCGACTTTTTCTGTATGAGGAAGAACCTCGAATAAAAACCTCTGCCCCTTTGTAGTTTTGGTACCACTTCGATCGCCCCTTTTCTTAGTAGAATTGTGAGTTAGGGTATAAGTTCTTTAAGGTGTGCAGGAGGTGGACCTTTTGGTGGAGAATTGGGAAGAATCTTTAGAAACTCCAATGCATGTCCCCTGCGTACAATATCCAGAACCAATTGATCTGCAGTAATCAGTGACCATTTGAGTAAAAGTGGGAGATTCAACCTCCAACCCTTGAACAATCGGGCGGAGTTAGAGATGGTGAGTGGTGAAAGTCATTGTTTTTGGAAGAGTCTTTTCCTCTGTAAGAGGATTTACCTCTGTATTGTTTAAAGGACGAAGAATGATGTTGCCTGTACGATTGCTGACCCTGGGAGGAGTAACGTTGTTGCCCTTGTTTATACTGACTGGAATTTCCTCGAAAGGAAGACGAGGATCCACGACCTCTTGTACCTCAAAAAGTTTGTCTTTTAAATTGGAGAGTTCCGAGAGCACAGGTCGTGTCGGTGTCTTTCTTTATTGTTTGACGGGCATCGTCTATATGTTGGCCAAACAAAGATTCGCCATTGTAAGGTATGTCTAATATTTTCGCCTGCACCTCTTGATGAAAAGACGTGGCCTTTAGCCAGCCCTGTCTCCGGAGAACTGCAGCACCAGCCAAAAGACAGAAACCTGTGGAAGACACGTCTATAGAACAATCAATCATTTCAGAAGTAATCCTCTCTCCTTAACGAAGAATTTTCAATGCGTCTGCTTTAGAAGATTCTGGTATCAATTCTACTAGAGAGGAAATGTCCGACCACATTTGCCACTCGTAACGAGCAAGGATATCCATTTAATTGGCTGCAAGCACTGTAGTTGCTGCCATTGTAGAACATTTTTTGCCTATAGCATCAAGGCGTCTCCCTTCTCGGTCAGGTGGTGCAGATATCAGAGATGAAGGATTTCTAGACCGACATTGTGCTGTCTAAGTAATAATGGAATCAGGCTTTGTTTGAGAAATTAGACAAGCAGGTGTATTTGTAGGTGCCTTGTATTTTTTATCCAGCCTCGGCAGAATAGCTGGGATTGAATTGGGGTTTTGCAGGATTTCAAGCCCTTCTTGCCAAATAAAATCGATGATGGGAATAGAACGCGCTTGTTCTTGAGGTTGTTCTTTAAAATCATATAAGAAACAATCTTCTTCTTGTGGAATCTGGAAGCTGGAATCTTTTTGTCACTCTTTCCATGAGCAAATGAAAACAACCTATGTCTACTGGTGGAGAATCCAGGGGAGTTGGAGTAGGAGATGGTGTTTGAATTTGGTAGTTGTCCCATTCAGAAAGAATGGATCTGTCGTCCAGCTCACCCTCCTCTCTGTCATCATCATTATCATCATCATTGCCCTATTCTATAACCTTAGGAGTATCTTGATGTTGAGTCCTGGCCGTCGACGCAGAAGGTGTGATTAATGGCTCTTTAGTAGGAAAAGGCTGAATAGGTGTTTGAGGTGCTGGAGAGGCCTGTACTGAACTCGGAAAACGGCGGTAGTAATCATCCAGCATGAACTGTAGATTTGAAATGAGTGTTAAAGGCATCTGTACCATGATAGGTTCTGGCTCAGGTTGCGTGCCACAAGTAGAATAATCTTCATCCTCTTCCTCTAGGTCTTCATCCTCATCCGAGTCCTGACATTTTATAAAAAGTTCAGAGGGACTGCGAGCAGCCCGGAATCTATCATCATCTTCAGAATCTTCATCCTCTGAAGAAAATAACTCAGCTGGAGGTTGAGAAGGAGTTTGAATGGGCATTAGTGTATCCAAAGAAGAGTGTTGCCGCTGAAGTAGAGAACTTAAAGATTTCAATGGAATGAAATCCTTGGAAGCAGTTGTTACAGTCGGCGTCGTAGCCACCATCGAGGAAGCAACCATTGACGAAGCCACCGTCGACGAAGCCATCGTCAACGAAGCCACTGTCAACAAAGCCACCGTCAACGAAGCCACGGCCGACGAAGCCACCGCCGACAAAGCCATCATTGACGAAGCCACCGTTGACTAAGCCACCGCCGATGAAGCCACCGTCAACAAAGCCGCCGTCGACAAAGCTACTGCCGACGACTAAGAATGCGTCGACGAAATCTTCTTCTTCTTCTGCTTGCTTGACATCGTTGATGATGTCAGAGGCACCGTAGACGAAATAGGCCTCACCTTAACAGATACTAACGTCAACGGTGAAGATGCCAACGACAGGATCATAGCCGGCTTCATAGATGAAGATGTTGAAGTTGCTTTTAAGTTTTGTAGCGGGTTGTGGGTTTATAGGGGAATAGGGTGGGAAGTAATTTTGTTGTAATTAAGTAAATATTTGTATTTATTTATTGGTATTCATTTTGAATTTATTGTTAATTAATTTTTAATTGGTAATTAATTTTTATTATTTGGTAATTAATTTGTATTAATTAATTAATAATTATGTTAATTTTATTAATTTATTTTTCGCAGTGGGTGGGTGGTTTATAGGGGAATAGGGTGGGAAGTAATATAATTGTAATTAATCACATATTAAAAATACTTTTTGTGTATTGATAATTAATTTACTGTTAATTATTAATTGGGATTACATTTTTTTATTAATTAGTTTTTGTTACCAAAAATTAATTAGTTGTTAATTAATTATGAATAGGTAATTATTTTTTAATAACTAATATTTATTTGTATTTCTAATTAATTGAGTATTACATAATATTACATTGGTAATTATTTTTAAACAATGTTTTATTTGTATTGATATTTAATGTATTGTTATTAATATATTAAATCATTACTTTCCCTACTGCTAAACTCACTGGAGTAGGGATAGTATTTTTCCCCCCACGCTATCCAACGCTTTCCCTACTGTTGCACTCTCTGGAGTGGGAATAGTAATTTTTACCCCTAAGCTATCCAACGCTTTCCCTACTGTTGCACTCTCTGGAGTGGGAATAGTATTTTTTACCCCTACGCTATCCAACGCTTTCCCTACTGTTGCACTCTCTTGAGTGGGAATAGTAATTTTTACCCCTACGCTATCCAGCGCGTTCCCTAATGTTGCACTCTCTGGAGTGGGAATAGTAATTTTTACCCTCCCGCTATCCAACGCTTTCCCTACTGTGGCACTCTCTAGAATGGGATTAGTAATGTTTACCCTCCCGCTATTCAAGGCTTTCCGTACTGTTGCACTCTCTGGAGTGGGAATAGTAATTTTTACCCTCCCGCTATCCAATGCTTTCCCTACTGTTGCACTCTCTGGAGTGGGAATAGTATTTTATAACCCTACGCCATCCAACGCTTTCCCTACTGTTGCACTCTCTGGAGTGGGAATAGTAATTTTTAACCTCCCGCTAACACCCCAATACTGGAGAAGAATGGAACGTCTGACCGCAGCAGATGTGCAGCAACCACCGCCATCACTTTCGTGGACACCTGAGGGGTGTTGTTGAGCCCAAAGGGGAGCACGGAATACTGAAAGTGCTCTTGGCCTACTGTGAACTGCAGGTAGCGCCTGCAGGCCGGTAGGATGGGAATGTGGAAATATGTCCAGCACCACCATCTAGTCTCCAGGGCCCAGGGCAAACAGAACCTGAGCTAAGGTAAGCATTTTGAACCTCTCCTTTTTCAAGAAGAAGCTCAGAAGGCACAAGTCTAGGATAGGACAAAGGCCTCCATCCTTTTTGGGAACCATAAAGTAGCAGGAATGGGAACCAGAAAGTAGCAGGAATATCAACCACGACCTACTTCTGATTCCAGCACCCTCTTGGTGACTCCTTTGCCCAAAAGAGCTAGCACTTACCCATGGAGCAAGGAGAGATGATCCTCCATCAGCCGGTTGTACATGGGTAGCATTGTTGAAGGGGTTTCCAGAAAGGGGATGGAGTAGCCCCGCTGGACCATTTGCAAAATCCACTTGTCTAATGTTATCAACTTCCAGTGAAGAAGGTGATGGCAAATCTTGCCCCCCTCCCCAAATGGCTGTGGTGGTAGGAGGGCAAACTAAAGGAGTTTGGAGGCTGCCAGGGGGTTGGACTGGCCCTAGCCCTAGGTGGTGGTCACACGAAATCTGTGAGAATCGTGTCCACAGCTACGAAAGGGCTGAGAACCCTGTTGGCCTTTGTGGCAGGGCAGGAAAGGGCGAGATTGGTAGCCCCTACCGTAGCCACGGAAGATTAGCAAAGGGCCATGGATAGGCTGGAGGGCTTGTCCGTAGCTCTGCTATCCTTAAAGCACTCCAGCGCTAAGTCAACCTTCTCACCACGAGGTCAGAGCCATCAAAGGGCATGTACATGTGTGACACTTGGACATGCCCCGAGAAACCAGTGGTTCTGAGTCAGGCGTGGTGTCTAAGGGCCACTGATGATGAAATCGCTCTGCCCAGCGAGTCGGTAGTGTCAAGCTCACATCTGATGGTAAACTTTGCTGCATCTCGCCCATGAGTAATTGTGTGAGAGAGTATGGCTCGGCCTCCTCCAAGATCATGGGCAGGAACTGAATCCCACACTATGTGTTGGCATTGGCCCAAAAAGAATGAGCAGTTCACTGACTACAGTGCTAGGTGTCCGGAAGAAAAAATCCTCTTATCAAAGGTAGTCAGCCTTTTGGATTCCCTGTCCGGTGGAATGGTAGGGAAGGGGGAAGGAGCCAGGATTGATCCTGGAAATGGAGGTTTGGACCACCAAGCTCTCACGTATAGGGTGCAGGGAGAGTAAACTGTGGTCCCCAGGAGTGAGACGATGGTGTCAGGCAATTGTCCTGTGCAATGCTTGGATCACCTCATGAAAGTGCAGAATGCCATTGCTCACAGTGACGTTATTAGAGGTGGACACGTCAGTGACTTCATGGGTGAAGCCTATTCGGAGCCGAGCTGGGGGTTTGGCTTGGCTCTAAGTGCCAAAACATAAGTAAAGTCATGAAAAAATATGTTATGAATACTTCAAGAAAAAATTTGGAAATCACAGAAATTCGGTAAGGGGTGATAAATAGATTACAAATAAAATATAACAATAAAGGTTTGTTGACGAAGCACTGGTATTTCAATGATCATTGGCAATAACTACAGTTGGCTTCTATTTAGTTTGAAATGTTATCATGTGATGGTTTTAGGCATGTCCACATACTATTCACAATACCAGCAGCCTTGCAGAACAGTTGTTCACTGCTTGTGACCTGCATTATAGGGGATCTCTCCGGATTCCCACACCTAACCTGTGCAGGTCACCATATGTTCTGCTTTATGCCTATCACAAGATGATGATGGCTATATTAGTCGATTTACAAACACGAGTTGTGGCACATCTGTACTGAAAAAAACCTGTGGAGCTTAGGTTAACTGTGCATCTATGATAGCAAATTCAAGTAAAGGAACATGCACAAAAATCCAGGCATGACGTTCACATACAACACGCAGCTAAACAAATAAAATTCATTGGTGTGGTGGTTTGATATCCCCAATGTATCCTGAGCCAGTGGTGTTGCACATGTGTATTGCTGTTCCACAATAAATAACAAGAAAACATAGCACAGCCAAGGCTTATATGAATTTCTGCCTTCGTTTAGATGGCATTTCATTAATCTAATTCATAAGACTTTGCCAGAAAAGTGACTTTCGAGGAAAAAATAGGATATCAAAGGCAGAATGATGCTGAAAATGGCACCACGTTCTAAAGCACGTTTACTAGCCCAGAGAATTTTAGGGATGAAAAATGTATATCTGCACTTGTTACAAAGAAACAAGCAACGTCAGAGTTATTACTTTCAATCCAATATTTCAAATTCTTTGGAGTCCAACCAAGACCCGTTTCAACAATAATGAACAGTGATTCAGGGGTCTGGGTGTAAGTGCTGGACTGCAAAAATGTCACACACTTGCCAAGACACTTTCTTTTCCAAATCTCCCAGTAGCCACGAGAGTCAATACAGAGGAATCAGCTATTAAAGAGAATCTCACCCACTGCATCACCCTCAAGTACACTTCGCCGTTTGAAAAAAAGAATGAGAATAATCAGCAATGATATAAATAATAACCACATGAAATTCTTTTTTGCAGCATAACCGTATAATTCACTACTAAATGCACCCACCAAAATGACATTAATGAGTGCAGGGCAAGCAGAAACAAGACATGCAGCAGGAGCCCAGCAACAAGAAGCAAATAATAAGCACTTGCAAAGCCAATAGGTTTCACGTTTGCGTGGTGCTCGCAAACCAATATTAAGGCAGACATAGATCATGCAGTTATGCATATAAGCAAAACACTTAAGCATAAGTGATAATCAGACAATCAAACCTTTGGGTTTGGAACACCAATAAGATTGCTCAAATCAAATCAAATAATCTTTATTCGGTTTCACATAGGAGAACCATAAAAGTTACAAAGGTTACTTATACATAAAAACAGTGATACATTAAAACATGATTTAAAAAAGTAAAATCCCATACACAGTTCATAAATAAAACCCTATACCCAGCCTCCCGAGATATTCAGAACCTGAAGTGCAATGTGCCCGAAGAACATGGCTTCCTATTGTATCTGTTTCATGGCGCAAGCTAGGCCTTCTAAACTAATGGAACCTACATAGATCATCCATTGTCTAAACATCCATACAGGTCCTGGATTTCACGATAGCTTTTAAAAACCCCACTATAAAATGAATGCAATCCTCTTTCAGCAGTTGAAGATACATAAGGGCAGGATGGGTCTGAGTAAAATTCATTATTTTTAAAAGGGGAACCAGAAAATAACTTTGAGGGGTTTTATAAAACTTACATAAAAACAAAATATGCAGCAGATCCTGAGGAGACTGTTCGATGCAGCCACAGGCAGCTTGCACTTGACCTCTAATGTAACCCTTGGGCATGGCTAACAGGAGGTGAAAAAGGTTCATCCGAAATCTAGTTAATAAAAACCTCTTGCGTATTGATAGAGGCCCCATAAGATAAGGTTCCGTTGTTGTTTTGAGCATTAAAAACGTATGAAAACTTGGTTTCATCATCTCCCGTGCCTCCCTGTCCAATTTCCTTGAGGTAAAGAAGGCCGTCCTAATTATTTCCACGTCCTCCTTGAAAATGGATTCGGGCTTAAAAATCGATCAGAACGCCCTACCCCTTCAAGGTTTCTCTTAATGTAATTAAGCCAGGGAATTAGGGATACATTATCGAGGGACATACACTCTCTTAAAATTACATGGTTAACAGTTAACTCTTTATTTAGCCAGCACTTCAACCAAAACACCAGGGAGGCGCGGCGCAAGGACATGACTTAGATAGGGGACCCCCAGTTCCTCAAGGACCGCTAAGTTAGATGTTCCGCTCGACACACACAACATACGCTTCAGAAAATCATTCTTAGCCTCCTGGAGAGAATCCGCAGCAATGTGTCCCCATATTTCGCTTCCATAGCTAGCTATGGCCCTGCTTTTGGCTTGGTAAACTTTCAGCATGGCTCCAATTGGTTTCTTCCCTATTTTTGAGGCGAAATAAAAAATGTCTGCATTCACCTGGGCCAGGTACCCTTTTTTCCTCAGGATTAATTGATCCCATTTTAAATGACCATCAAAAAGAACACCTAAATAGGAGAAAACATGAATGCGGGGGATTTTAGCAGGGCCAACACTAAATTGAAAACTAATGGTGATCATTGACCCACTTGCATTATGTATGATTTTGAATTATTTATTGCCAAATCCAGGTCCGTCATAAATTTGGAGAATGTTTTTAAAAGAAATTGCAAACCTATTGCAGTCCTAGATATAAGGACGGCATTGTCCGCATAAAGCAGGACTGGAATGCCACGCCGCCCTACACACGGATAATCAACAACAGTGGCTCCTAATGCAGTATCCAAATCATTAATATAAAGATTAAACAAGAATGGAGCCAGGGGGTGAAAGGTAAACTGGCAACATTTGAGGATATGCAGGCCAAATATCATGTAGCTCGCACAGATGCTTACAGATGCTTGCAGATCAGCCACGCGATAGCTGCTGCCCTACCTAAAGACGGCTCTCTGGCTGCATCCACCCCGCTGGAGGATAGGCTGCTACTCGACCCAATGCCTTTGAAGGCCATATCACTCACGTATAAAAATCTGCTAAACAATCGGCCGTACCCTATGACCCGACTGCGCCAGAGCTGGGTGGGGGATCTAGGGGAGATCGATGATTAAGACTGGTGCGACGCTTTGGCGTCCCCTACAGAGGTGGCCATTCCATTGCGCCTATGATTGGTACAACTTAAAATCCTGCATCGTGTTTATTTTGACTTCTTTACCAGCCCTGGGGATCCCATTACCTGTTTGCTGCATCTTCAGGTCTCCAGTCACCACTGCTTGCCCCCGCCGCGGACGACCAACCGCGGCCGCCGAGAGAGGCAGGGCAGCAAAAACCACAACTCCCAGCGTCCCCTGCTTCGCGGGGACGCCGTCTGACAGGTGGGGCTTCCGCCCGGAGGCGTACTTTAGTCAGCCCTTCCTCCCGCATCGCGGGACGTGCGCGGGCATCGCCGGGCTGAGCCCAGGCAGAGGGCGGGCCATCTGAGGCCCTCAGAGGCCGGAGGAGGACGGGCCGGGCCACCCCCCTTGAAATCCTAATCAGAGGAGGTAAAGAAAGCTGAACTACCAAATGCTTGTTGACATTTAATGGACACGTAGCTGTAAACACTAAAATTGTGCCTTCGAGTTGATGCTACGTATTACCCCTACCCAATTGAACGGAACCATGACTCAGAAAGGGGTCCCCAAAAAATCTGCCAACCAGAGGGGCTTGCGTAATGGTACACAAGACCACCACTTAATCAGTATACCATGGCCTATACCTAGTGGTTCAGATGGGAATGATCTTGCCAGGTCATAGCTAGCACCCCCAGTGAGCAATCTCCCTCAGAAACATCCGGTATTCTGCAAAGCCACTCACTGTTAGCGGAACTAAACAATCTGTATAAAACCAAGTATGTTCCAGCTGATTTGAAAACTAAACTAAATAGTGCTTCTCCCTGTACGGCCAAAAGCTTTAGTACTTTGCTCCACAATGATTTTGCGCAGGAATCCACCCCATTACATACAAAATGTAACACTCCAAGCGCAGCGCTCACGCAGACCTCACCCGTTAAACGGAAATGTCACAAGGTTCAACAAAATGGGAATGACCCAAAGGTGCAAAAACTGTGTATAAGCCCTCCATTGTCTGTCACTAACTCCCCCCCAATTCCAGAGGCTGCAGAAAAATTAGATAGTCTAGCACCCCCCCTTCAACTGGCCCTAACAAACTCTGATTGAATCATTGCTCAAATCTCTTGTATTGCCGTTGTTGGAGAAAATAAATATCCTGGGGAATAAGCTGATGGAAATAGAGGATTTGATCAAGATTAATTTATCTCCCGCTAAAATCACTAAAATAATTAGTCACCATCAATCCCCTGTTGCCTCCATAGTGCCAACGCAACCTACACCATGCAACAATTTAAAAACTCTACAACTAGCCCCCAATAAAACAACCCCTAAGATTGCTTCTAAACCGGTACCACCACAGCATATTATTGCTAGAGTAGAGAATATTAAAGTACCTTCTATACACCTTCCACCTGAGGCCGTCCCATACGTGTGTGTTCTCTCAGGAGTACCACCACTCACACATGGAAAATCCGAAAGGCAACAAGACTTACTAAATAAGGTTACCTTTTGGCTATCAAAAAACAGACCTCTGCCGCCAGATCTGGATGGAACAATAATGTGTGTTAGAAGGGTGGGCTGGTTAGGCTCCCTCCCAAAAGACATTCCTGGTGACCTAGTGTTGGTAAAATTTAGGTTTAGACATATTGTCCCGTACCTACGAACCCGGCAGCCCCAAGAAGACGATGGCCCAATATCGATCTGGGATTTACACGATTTTTACCCCAGTGCGCCATACATACTCTCTTTAAGACCTGAGGTAGGGTACAATTATAATTACGTGATGGGTAGAAGATCCTATGCTTCGAACAATTGTAGCCCCTCCGCCCTTAATCGCTTTGCACCAGTGTACAACATATACAAAAATGGAAATCTTTATTAACTTGCTCCTATTAAGGGTGAACATGATGCAAGGGTAGAATTGTGAATGCCTATCATATGAAAATATGTAATTTTAAAGGAAAGCATCCGCACTGGAGGGCAAATGTCTTTTAAACCAATGTGGTTTTTTTTAAACTTGTAGATAATTTGTGCTATTCTATGTATGATTTATGTTTGTTTTTTAACTGTATGCTTTTATGATTTTAATCCAAAATCGAATAAAGCAAAACTGACTGACTGACTGACTCATGTACACTGTTCAAAGTGGGGAGACGACCTGAACCTCTGTGCATCCGGCGTTGTAATCAGCCAAGCACTTTCTTTCATATATTGTGGTAATGCCCCAAAGTCCGAACATGTTGGGGTAACATCACTAAGAAGATGGAGAGGGCTTGCTGCAAATCCTTGAAGGCTACCCCCCAGCTCTGCCTACTCAACATGTGGGATGCCACAGATCTGACGCAAGTAGAACAGGCATGAGCTTCGGCTGGGTGCGCTCTTGGGAATCATAATATTGCACAGAAATGGGGGGCTGAGGCGGTTCCGTGCCGAAGAGAGTGGGCGATAGACATGGATAGGGCAATGATTGCCGAAAAAGAGGTCTTCAAACACAGAGGATGCCACAAAAAGTGGGACCACAAGTGGGGGAGATGGATTAAATATAGAGGTGACCTTTGTAAATCCCATATCATCGAACTACAAAGGGACCGACGCCTCATGCTGGAGGTATCCGGCCTTGATGACACACTCCCGCCCTGATACAAACATCATACTGTCTTCAAAATAGATTACCTAAAAGGTTGAGACGCCTATTGCGAGTGTTTGTGAGCCTTGGAATAGATTGCTGCCTAACAGTCCTGTTAGTGCATAATTGCGAGGGGTGGAGAAATGGTGGAGTGTATCTAAATTGTATCATACAAGCTGTGTTTGCTATGTTTGTTACAATGGACCCAGCTATCGATTTATCAATGTACTGTACCTTTTTTTGCTCAATAAAAACTGTTTATAAAAAAAGAAAAAAGAATGGAGCCAGGATGCACCCTTGCCGTACTCCCCTCTTAGTCTCCAGGTCCCTGGTGACCAGAAGGTCCTGAGAGAACCTGACGTTAGCCTTGGTTGACTTATGCAAGTTCTCTAAAAAATTAACAATACTGTTATCCACCCCTATTGCTCTCATAGACTGACATAGTTTAGCTCTATTGACACAGTCAAATGCGGAGGACAAGTCCATGAAGGCAAGATAAACAGTGCTGGGGCGAGCAACAGTATATTTGCTCAGTAACATAGATAAATTAAGACACTGAGCAATGGTAGAACATCCCGACCGAAATCCAAACTGGACATCCGACAGGATCTTGTGCTCCTCCGCATAAGTGGATAGTCTCTGCAAGAGGATACGTCCTACAACCTTTACCACTGAGTCAAGGAGGAAGATTGGCCTGTAACAGTGGGTACTGTTCCTGTCACCCTTCTTGAAAACAGGGACTATAGTGGAAGAGGCCCAAAACTGAGAACAACCATTCTTTACAGCTGCATTAAACACAGCCTCTAGTACCGGAGCACAGGACAAAGGGTCAGACTTAAATTGTTCCGGAGAGATACCATCTGGGCCCGGCGCTTTATAAGTGGATAGCCCTACAATGCCTGCCAAAACCTTGCCTATTTCAAAAATCATTACAGGGACGTTTATAACCCGACCTTCTTGGTGAGTATGCTCCATTGGACTGTCAAACATGGATTTAAAATGGAGCACCCATTCCTCCTCAGTGATATGCGAATCGAAAGCCCCCCCCACATCCTGTCCAAAAAGGGGGCAATTCGCAAAACTCCAGAACCTAGAGCTGTTCTTGAGAGTGCTTGAGTCAATCAGCTCCCTCCACGCCTCCTCCTTCAGAGCACCCTACCGGCTGACCATGACTGACTTGTATTCTTTATGGCATACACAAACCTCAATTTGATTTCTTGGTTTGGCTGACAGAGCTTCCTTCAGCTTTTTTGCCACCTTAGAGCAATGGGAGTCAAACCTTCTTGGGATGGGAAGAGCCGTTCTACCAGCCGGTGTGCTTAGGATTTCACTGACTTTACGTGCTATGGATTCGTACACGCCAATAACTTCACTGGGAGAGGAACCTGCAGATATACAAAGTGCTAGCTCTGGAGCACAGGATACATTTACTCGACTGTAAAACTTATCTGGGGAAATCTGCAACCATTTAAGTAGCTGTTTGCCATCAGTTGGTCTAAGGTTGGTCTAAGTGAACCCCTGCTTTTTACCTCGGCCAATTTGTGCTGACAATGGACCCTGCATATGAACACAAAGTGGATTATGGTCGCTTTATTCGCTCTCAACAATATTAAAACCATGAAATAAAGATTGTAGGGAAGACGAAATGAAGGTAAAATCTAAGAATGACCCCCTACCTCGCCCTTTAAAAAGTTGGCACAAGAAATGTGGTATGCGAGTCAGTTGTGGACATCAAGGCCATCATATCCAGTTCATTTATCAAATTATTCAACAATGCCCCCTGGGCATGATGTTCAAAATGGAACCCCTTCATACGGGGACAGCCCAGCTCTGATATACAAGATAACATTGAGTTTCCACAAGGATGAATGTTAAAATCACCAAAAACCATAAGGTTATGTAGGGTAGAGCCAAAAGACTGTCTAATAAATGCTCCCAGGTTGGTGATGTTACAGGCACCATAAGGGCAGGCCATTGAGTTGTAAAAGTTAATAAGTCCCCATCTAGTGTCCCCCTTTTTGGCTGTCAATGCCAGCATTCCTGGGTTTGTGGTCGACACAACCTGAATCTGGCAATCGACTGCCAAATATATATATACAGTTAGACCACCCTTAGGTCTTCCACTCACCAAAGGAGTAGCTGGGACAAAAAAAGCCTTATAACCTTCCAAAAATAAGTTGCATTCCACCGACCATGTTTCTTGGAAGCTATTTACAAGGAATTGCTTCACAAATCGCACCCATAATGGGTCTTAGAGCTTATTTGCCAGCCCTGCAATGTTCCATGATATAAACTTATTGGATCTCTCACCTATGCTCCTCTCAGCTACTTCTACTGGGGACTGGGTATGTGCGACAAGCTATTTAACAGAGGGCGTAGGGATCCTTAGCAAATAAGATTGCTCTTTCCTCTGTGTCCTGAGCAATGGAGATGATCTCATTTAATATATACAGTGCTAAGTGATTGAGTGTGGTCAGCAGAGAAGCATTGGGCCCTGTGTATTAGTAGTTGTATAGTAAATGTATTGATATCATAAGTATGTTTATTTAAGTGCCATCGAAAAAGATCTGATAATTAAAGGGCTGGGAAAAAAGGGATAGCCTTATGATGTGAGCTTTGGTGGGACTGTAGTCCCAAAATATAAAAAGGTGAGCAGCACAAATATTGTTCCGGGTTGTCTAAGCAGAATATACTGTTGATATAATGTTACCGCTGAATCTGAGTAACCTAGGTCACATTTTGTTGTCAGGAGGGAATGACCCATTTGTTTTTGCTACAATAAGTGCTGTTTACAGTAGCAAATATGAATTTTCATATACTGCACACATTTCAAAAGGTCCCCCTCTGCCAAGAAGTACCAACTCCTACTCTTCAGAAACTACTTACATTTAAGAAGAGTGCATTAAACCCTTCCATTCAGCTCTGAGCTCCAGCCAGCCAGAACATCAATAATGTACAGGATCGTAGGTCGATGAGCCTGAACTACTTGTCTATTGTATGTTAGTGACATATTGTGAAGTCCACATTGGTAAGTATTAACGTGGACTGACGATAACCTTGTAGTGTAGAGCAATGTGCCATGAATAGCATAATGCGGTTTGTGATGCAGAAAAACTGATAAATAAAAGCAAAATAACTGTTAAAGCAAAGTGGACAAAGAAAAAGCTCTACATATCACAAGTAAGCAACACAATTGGGTACACACTATTCCACAGGGCTGCTCATCATGTTCCTAGCTTCAGTGTGCAACATCACAATATAGGATCAGCTGCAAATCATGGACGACTGGTGTATATGTTAGCTGGGTCTGTTCCAGCCTTGTACCCTTCCAGTGTTAGTGAAACAGTATCCATTTCTCTATCACTCTCTTTTTATATGTGCCTGTAAGCAGTATGAGCATGTTCCTTACTGCACTGCTTTCTGTCTAACATTCAGACAAGAATACATAAACAGTGAGGTGCAAATAAACACAGAACTAAAAAATGTATGCAAACAAAAAGTCTGAAGGCAGTAACTATGACCCTGTCAAGGGAAAAATAGATATCTAGGAAAACAGGTGTGAGAGAATATAAAATAGTATAAGTATTGTTAGCTACGAAAGAAGGAGTATTACACTTTGCAGTGTCTAAAGTACACTCAGCCATCAAAGTGCTTTCTTAATGCCAACCTCTTGAAATGATGCTATACAAATCCGTTTTTCTGCCTCTCTCAGGTCCTCGTGCAATGGAGCGGGTTCAGTGGCGTAGCAAGTTGGCTGCGTAGGGGGCAGCACAAACTTTGGGGGCAGCACCCTCCCACCACTCTCCCCCCCTCACCCCCCCCCCCCCCCCACCCCTGGTCTTCAAGGCGGCCATCGCAGGGTGACAATCTAGAGAATCCCCAGCACCCCCGCTCTTCAATGAGGCCGCCAAGGGGTGGCAAACGCAGGGACCGCCACAGGCGGCCAAAGGTCTACCTACGCCTCTGAACGAGCTGCGCACTCTAGGGTCACTTGCTGGCCAAAAGAGCTATAGTTCAATACCAAACGACAATAACTCAACGTCAAATGACACACTGTGATGTTGTTTGCGGCAGGGACAGCACGAGCATGAGGAAACATAGTAAAGATATGAGTAGTGTAGAGGAGCTACTTCATTAAAGGGAATTGGCCGAAGAGTGCTCTACAGACACATTTTAGATGGAAGTATATGTAATTGTATTTATAAAGCGCTTACTACCCCTGACAAGGCATTAAAGTGCCTTTAGGCGTGTAGCACAATACTCCGGAACCCAAAAAGGATTAGTTGCTGGATTAGTATAGTGAAATTTTAGTTAATTTGAGTGGTGAACATGTGAGTCTGTTAGATGGATTGAAAAGGATAATGGAGTGATAGAAGAGGGAAGAGTCTAGAAGGTGTTTATTGGGAGAACATAGAAGTAAGATGAGGTTTGGGATGAATCAAAGGAGGGATAGGTGAGGAAAGAATTTAGAAAGGGTTTTTGGGAGATCTTAGCATTAAAATGAGGTTTGGGGTGATTCACGGAGGGATAGAGGAGGGGAGTCTAGAAAGTGTTATTTTGGAGATCAAAGTGGTAGAATGAGGTTCGGGTTGAGTCAGAGAGTGGAGGTAGTGGATATGTTGAAAGAGATTAAATAGGGGAGTGCATTGGACAGATATGAAGTATTTTTTTTACAGTAGGAGTAAAATAATAAATATATAGATATATAAGTACATATTACGAGAGCAGCAGAGACCCGTGTTTAAGTGAACTTCTTTGAAACTCAGATTCACATGCAAAATGGTAAGATGCCTCCCATCAGAATGCTTAACATGTTAATCAATGACTGTCCTGTGGGCTGACCCAAAGAGCGAATGACAATATCAAAAGAGACAGTCATTTACGGAGGGTGAGACATTGCCCTAATGTTTGTTCTCTACCCTATGAGCTTATCTGAAATGAAAAAGACACTTGAATAAGCCAGCTGGGTGAAGGAGGCTGACCTAAACCAACCTACAACCACCTGAAGTTAAACCCAGAAAAAACCGAGCTGGTTTTGAAAGGTGGTTGCTCTAGTCCCTGGACCTCTCTCTTCTGGCCCCCCTCCCTGGGTTCCCCCCCGCCCCTTCTCCATCTTCCTCTGTAAAAACACTTGGGATTAAGCTGAACGACCAACTCACTCTGCACTCCCAGGTCAGCCTAGTGGTGTCCTCTTCTTTTCTTTCACTCCGCACCATCCGCAAAGTTTCCCGTTTCTTTTCTTTCTCTGCCTTAAAACTCATTGTCCTGGCGATGGTAATCTCTCGCCTAGACTATGGCAACGCTTTATACTGTGGCATGCCGGCTTACAGCATGCGCCGATTACAGCTGGTCCAAAACCAGGCTGCCCGCCTGGTTCATAACCTGGCCAAATTCCACCACGTCACTCCGCTCCTCAAGTCCTTGCACTGGCTCCCCATCCGAGAGCGAGCTCAGTTCAAGATGGGATGTATCACACTTTTCAGGCCCGGGTCAGCGCAGTCCCCGCTTTCATCTCCTCGGAAATCAAAGCTTACGCCCCCGTCAGGGAACTGCGCTCATCTTCCCAACAATTGCTGACAGTTTCCCACTTTAGGCGCAAAAAGTGGGGGGGCACGAAATTTTCCACACTCGCCCCTGCCTTTTGGAAATCTCTCCCCGCCCAACTCAGATCTTCCACTCAATATGCACACTTCCGAAAGGAGCTAAAAACTTTCCTTTTCTCACAAGCCTTCCCATTATAAACTGCCTTTTCCTTGCTTCTCTCCTGATCTTCCTGTCCTTCTAGGTTTAGTACACCACAGCGCCATGAAACCGCCAGGTGAACGTGCGCTCTATAAATGTTTTAAACTCAAACTCAAACTCAAACTAAAGCCTGTGTATACATGTATGTATGTATTAAAACCATAGACTACAATAAAGTTGACATGAATGGGGAAGTGCCATTACAAGTCAAACCGAAAAATTAACTGAAGGAGCT
Organism: Lissotriton vulgaris; assembly: GCF_964263255.1. Lineage (NCBI taxonomy): Eukaryota > Metazoa > Chordata > Amphibia > Caudata > Salamandridae > Lissotriton > Lissotriton vulgaris. The sequence goes on from NC_141691.1 coordinate 754,391,623, forward strand.
CACATGCCGAATAAATCAGGTTTCAATGTGCTAATGCATGGACCGGCGTGCACAAAGGCACATTAACTATCTGAGTCTAAATCAATGGGCAAACTGCAGCATGGCACCACAAACTACAAAAATATGGCACCGATATACCAGGTACAAGAACAGGCAAGTTGAACAGACGGACTCAGAAATAGTCTTCGAGCATTTATTACAACACACTTGTTCAACAAACGGCAGGGGCCAACACACTTTATTAAGACCACTGAGTTCCTTCTACGGGCCTAGTTGGAGATCAGACAGGCAGGTGGAGATCAGACTGGCGCTTCAGCTCCCTTGAGAAATTGATTAAAACATATAGGATTTGTCCACTTTTCCAATTCTGCTAGCTACCTTGCACCCTCCACATTCTTGCTATTGCTCTGTCTTCGCCCTCACCTTGTCACTTACAAATGGCCTTTCTCTCAATTTCATCTACCACTCATCATTCCACATAATGTGGCTAAAAAAATTAAAAGGCTCATTTTCCTTGCATTTTTCTCCTCAAACACTGAGAATGAAAGAAAGTGCTCAGGTTATAAGAGGGGCTGAGGTACACCTGCTCCTTGGCGATTGCCAGGAGGGTAGCTAATTGTACTAAAAGGTGGCCACAAGGCTATTGCGATCAGTGGCACAACTGGTGCTATGACACCGGCACCAACGTGGTGATGGGGCCATCCTGTCCATACCAGTTGAAATTATTTTACAAACCATCAGCACAGGTATATTTTTCGCCAGTCTTTCTTAGGCCTCATTCCATAAGGGGATAGGGCATCGGATAACCAGTCCTCCTTAAAGTGACCAATATGAACATATGTTACTTACCTGTAAACTGGTTCTCCAGTATTGGTGTCTTTCAAAGATTCACATGCTTGAATCATTCCCAGTCATCGATGTGGGAGTCCCACAGTACAAAAATAGCATAGCTAAAAAATTCCATAGGAAATATTGTAACATAGCAATCAATAGGAAAAAACGTGTCACTTTATTAGCTTGTCGAAATCATTAGATATAGTCCAAACTCCAGCCAATCAGGCGTCAGCACCCTCTAGAACCTTCTCCAAAGAGGGACAGACCAACAGATTTTCTAGCACGAGAGTGATATAAGAGTCAAGTAAACGAGGGGAGCCTCTGAGGGGAGGTGTGTGGGTCGCATGTGAATCTACGAAAGACACCTATACTGGAGAACCACTGTTTACAGGTAAGTAACTTATGTTCTTCTCCAGTATTGGGGTGTCTTTCATAGATTCACATGCTTAAATCAGAGTAGATAGCAGTAATTCCAGAATTGTACATAGTACATATATCATCATAGTAATATATAAATGTATACCCACATACATACATAAATATATAATGTGATCAAGGGTCGAGGAAGATCCGAAACGCGTCATGGCTGTGGTGCGGGGGCGCTTTTGCACTAAATAAAACTTTGCACCTTAAATTCCTGGGTCCGCTGTCGTCCTTCTACATGCTACAAGGTTGCGACTTCCTGAGTTATATATATATATATATATATGTATATATATATATATATATTCAATGAAAAAACCATAGGTTATAGGCCATATATAGTTAGGAATTAGCATTTACAAAACCTTATTTTACTCGCATAAAACCATTGAAATTCCATATATAGTTAGCTAACTATAAGCGCTAACTATATATCGCGCACCCGCAATCCACTGCTGATGATGTCACATATTACATCATTCATGACATGGTCAGTGACATCACTGATGACATCACTGATCACAACATCCAGTGATTGTATGTGTCTGTAAAGTTTAAATATGTTTCACATATTGAAGAATGAGTGGATGTATAAGTGTCTGGATGAAGAATTTAGTAGGTGCATGACTGACTGTATGAGTGAGTGATTAAATGTGTCTCACTGAGTACATGGGTTAGTGACTAAACTGTCTTAATTCGTGCATCAGTATGTTTGTTGTTGTGTAAGCTGCTGCATGTGTTGATCAGTAGCTATAAGAGTGGCCATATGGGTTATTGATTGGTTGCCCAAATATTTGAATGGGAGGCTGAGTGTGTGTGTGGGTGGCTGGGAGGTGCGTGACTCTGTGCATAGATGTGTAAGCAGTTGATTCACTAGGAGTATGAGTTCAAGAGTGCATGTGGAAACAGCTATATGGGCGGTTGACTGTGCATGGGTGTGTTGGTGAGTGAATGGATTTCTCATTGCTACATGTGCAAGTAAGTACGTATGTAAAACACAATACATGTGAGAGTTGAGATATATAAATAACTGAACATAAGAGCCAGTGAATGTGTGAGTGGCTGTATCGATCACTGTGAGCTTGTATCAGGGATTATATAAGAGAGTAAATATGTGTTATTATATGTTTGAATAAGTAAGATGTGTATAACTGTATAGTTGAGGAAATGGAGGTGTGATTGATTCTTTGCATGACTGACTAGGTGTGTGAGTAACTCCATGGATGAGTGACAGTCTGTGAGTGTCTGTTTATACTGAGTGTATGTAAGGTTATATTAGAGTCTGAAGAGGTTCATTGTATTATCACATGAGTGATGTGATCAGTGATGACAAATGAGATGTCATCAGTGATGTCATTTGAGTTGTCATCAGTGATGTCATCAGTGATGTCATTTGAGATGTCATCATTGATATCATTTGAGTTGTCATCAGTGATGTCATTTGAGATGTCATCAGTGATGTCATCAGTGATGTCACTGACCATGTCATGAATGATGTAATATGTGACATCATCAGCAGTGGATTGCGGGTGCGCGATATATAGTTAGCGCTTATAGTTAGCTAACTATATATGGAATTTCAATGGTTTTATGCGAGTAAAATAAGGTTTTGTAAATGCTAATTCCTAACTATATATGGCCTATAACCTATGGTTTTTTCATTGAATTTTCAAGGTTTTGTAAATGCAAATTCCTAACTATATATCCACTATAACCTATGGTTTTTTCTGTGAATTTCATTGGTTTTTTAATAGCAAATATGAAAAGCTTTAAAATGTCAAGTACGTGATAGATAAAAACATTTTCGTATTTATGCACGCTGATGTGCTTTGAACGCTGCCCCCCCCCCCCTCCCCTCTTTTGCCTTAGTAGTACTCTCTCTTTGCAGATACTGAAGGGTAGTTAACGCAGGCCTTTACCCCCGTTGTAATCCGTCGTGCCTCCTTGTCTCTCCATTTGATTGATTGTTGTCCAAGCATTTACTGTTTTAGAATTGGTTCTCTTTGGATCATTCTCTATTTACAAACAAGCACAAAGTCGCAATACTCTGTTTAGTCTTTGCAGATAGTGAAAAATCGTGTAAAAAAATAAAAGTAATCGAGCAAAATCAGTAGGCCACTAATTGGATCTCTTTTTGACCTCGCTAAAATAGAAATATTAGGAACAACCCTTCTTGAGAAATACGAAAATAGTGAGATGAACTGAGCTCCACACCATGAGGGCTGCAAGACAGCTCGGCTCCATCACCCATCCCGCACAAAATAACGACAAACCCTATGCAAATATTAAAAATATAGACAACACACCAGCAAAGAAACAGGGTAAAACATTTTATTAAAAAACTATTTACATAACGTTGGTTTATAAGATGATGTCAGTAGTGGACCGATGTGTGAATAGATCGAAAACAGCACAAGGCTCCAAGATCCGGATAGCAAGCTCCTGGATGTTGGGTGCCATAGTTTAGAGTTCTGAATTTCAGCCTTTTTCAATGCCTGTGCTTTGTTGAATCAAAATGGCGGCTTGACACAAAGCTGACTCAAGCGTTGTTACTGATGCTATGCAGACCAAAACTGGTTTTCAGTTTGTACATTTTTCTAGATTTTTCAATCCAAGTTTGGTTGACTTTGTAGAACGATGGCTTCAGATTTTCAACATACGGTGTGGTGGCGCTGACTGGGAGGGGGCGCTTCGCTCCTGCCCCCTCCCCAAGTAAGATTTTCATACGTGAAAGTACGTTAATGGTTTTGGTCCCTGAGATGCTTCGATGTCACTACCATTCTCAAATAGCATAAGTTCTGGATGTTGGGTGCCATAGTTAAGAGTTCTGAGCAGTGCTTGTAACACTGTCTGAAGCTTATTTCCACCTACTGCAGCTTCACTATTCTCAAAGTAAGTGAGTGTCGTTTGTGGACCTGACTGCATTAGAAAACAATGTGATATGTTACCTTCCTAAACAGCTTGACGGAGGCCCCTGAGGGGCGGTGTGATGGCCATGGACTCGGAGAAGACGCTTGGCTCCGACACCCTCCCCAAGTCTTATAGCACTGGTGTAGCCTGAGATCGCCCCCGACATAGGCGGCCGGCTCCCGGGGTCCGGCGGAACTTTTTGCCTTTTGATGACTCTTCAATTCTGGACCTTGTCCCACAATCCGTTTGACCTGAAGACAAGCTGTAGTGGGGCGCCCCTTTATCGTTTTAGTTGCCATTCCGCCCGCTTTTGCTACACTGTGCCTCTTCCGCCATTCAGCTGTTTTCCGCCCGCTCTTGCGACTACAGCGTCTCGCTCACCATGTAGTTGAGATGCGCCCGCTCTTGCGGTGCAGCGATAGGCGGCTGCCACAGGACTCTCAAAATGGCGGCCGGCTCTTCGGTTTTGGGCCTGGTCCACTAAAATGGCCCTGGGACACCTTGGAACTCGGACGCTTGTCTGCTAGGGCTTGGGTCCCATTCTCGAAAAGCGTCCCCTCAGCCGTGAAGATTCTACAAAAGTCTTGGGGGCCTCCGACTCCCGCAGGCTTCTGGTGGGGAGCGGCTGCCATGATTGCTCGTGGAATGGCCACGACGGAGCTACGAGATGGTAGTGGTCTCATGCTGACGCCAGCTTTAGTCTGAAACATCCAGAAACACTGTAGACTACCAATTCGATCAGTTCCGGTAGCGCCCCAACATGACCCGGAAGAGAAGAACTTGCCCTCCCCTCTTTGACTGATGGTTCTTGTTGCCTGTCCCCTCTGTTGTCATTTAACAGAACTTTTTGGACTGCTGAAAGGGGTTGTGTTCTGAACGCTGGTTGGTGGAGACATTTAGACTATATTCTTGACCTACGTTGTCGCGTAATGCGTTTTATGACACGCCGCGTTAGCGCACCCGGAAGTGATCCGAGGCGCGGCGCGCAGCGCGTAACGTAAGCATAACAGGTCATGTGACTTGTTAATAAAACTTTTCATTGGTTCATTTTACTTTTGTTAATTTAATGATGAAAAGCTTGGTCATATGACCTAAAAATTACGCTTTTTATTATTTTCGAACAATATTTTTTTTTCAAACATATGTTATAATATTCCAGGCTAATGTACTTTCCCGGAAAATTTACAACTGTCTTGCAAGTAAAATATATTCCTTTTTCGAGAAAAAGGGCGTTTCTTCCTTCCATGACGGAGCCGTTGAGTAAAAGAGATTCGGCCTGCTGTCTTAGTCGCCGATACGCCTGATTATCAGATTCTTATCGATCACTTTATGTTGCAGACATGAAAAACACAACTGCCCTTGACCATTTATCTTTACTGCGTTCCTACATATTATACCTTTTATCCGTCATGTAATTGGACTGCTTTATTTCACTTGCCTTTTACTGATTCGAAAACAGTCACTAAAAGTAAAAACTTTACAAATGAAAATACTACTACCGTGTTTTGTTTTAAAAACCTTTATTGTGAAAATGTCAGTATACAAATACGGGCCTATAACCACGTGGGCCGGCCACGGAGCAAACTGAAATCGTATATGATGAGGAGACATTTACACTGTAGAAGAACGTAACGAGCGGGCCATTAGGTGACAAGAACAAAGGTGTCTAACAGTTGCGGAATCGGTGGACGTACATTTTGTAATTAAAATACGACAGGGCCACTTACAATAACATTTTCTAGATATACATTTGCGGGCAAAGAGTTACGAGTCCCATTTATACCGGCGCCATTTTGGGCGAGGCCGGGCAGGTCCAAGATATAGTCAAAATGTCTCCACCAACCATCGGCCAGACCAGAACCCCTTTCGGCCCTTTATGCTACAAGATGGTGTCTTCCATTCAGAAAATATTGGTGGCAGCATTTTGAAAGGAAACAGAAACAGCCGTTCTCCTAGTGAGTTTCACATTGTTACATTTAGGAAGAATGTTGAAGAGTAGTATGTGGAAAATCTGAAGCCATTTTTCTACAAACTCTCAATCAGACTTGGATGGAAAAAAAAAACCTGAAGAATGTACAAACTGAAAACCAATTTTTGTCTGTATAGCACCAACAGTAACGCTTGAGTCAGCTTTGTGTCAAGCCGCCATTTTCATTCAATCAATAGTGTCCCCCTGCACACATTCAGGGACCTGGTCGTGTCTTCAGATGAAACGCATTGTAGGAAAAGAAGCAGAAAGGAAAAGGAAAAAAGTTCCGCCGGACCTAGTGAAGCTGCAGCAGGTGCAAATAAGCTTCAGACAGTCTTACAAGCACTGCTCAGAACTCTCAACTGAGGCACTCAACATCCAGGACTTGCCATTCGGATCTTGGCGCCTTGTATTTTTGTTTTGTTTTTGATGGAGGGGAAACAACAAAAAACAGACATTGAAAAAGGCTCAACAGTGCAGGGCGCCTTGTGCTGGTTCCGACCTATTCACACATCGGTCCGCTACTGACATCACCTCATAAACCAACGGGGCACCCCACGCCGACTTTCGGCGCAGCATTGTAGGATGGCCACACCAGTGCGGCAATTTGCTGGACACCACCTCGGTGCCATCCAGATCTCGGCGCGTTCATTCAATCAATAGCGTCCCCCTGCACACATTCAGGGACCTGGTCGTGTCTTCAGATGAAACGCATTGTAGGAAAAGAAGCAGAAAGGAAAAGGCAAAAAGTTCCGCCGGACCTAGTGAAGCTGCAGCAGGTGCAAATAAGCTTCAGACAGTCCTACAAGCACTGCTCAGAAATCTCAACTGAGGCACTCAACATCCAGAACTTGCCATTCGGATCTTGGCGCCTTGTGCTGGTTCCGACCTATTCACACATCAGTCCACTACTGACATCACCTCATAAGCCAACGGGGCACCCCACGCCGACTTTCGGCGCAGCATTGTAGGATGGCCACACCAGTGCGGCCACTTGCTGGACACCACCTCGGTGCCATCCGGATCTCGGCGCGTTCGAGTCACTGTGCCGGAAGAGTGACCGGAACTCAGCTGAACACGCGTCTTTCGGCGCAGCATTGTAGGATGGCCACACCAGTACGGCAATTTGCTGGACACCACCTCGGCGCCATCCGGATCTCGGCGCGTTCGAGTCACTGTACCGCAACAGTGACCGCAATTCAGCTGGACACGCCGTCTTTCGGCGCAGCATTGTAGGATGGCCACACCAGTGCGGCAATTTGCTGGACACCACCTCGGTGCCATCCGGATCTCGGCGCGTTGTGCTGCCTTCGGCCTATTCGCACATCGGTCCGCTACTGACGCCGCCTCACGTGCCAACGGATTTTCTACGCTTTTTGTAGCCCTATGTCGCATAACAGGTCATGTGACTTGTTTATAAAACTTTTCATTGGTTCATTTTACTTTTGGTTTCCTAAAGATGGAAGGCTTGGTCATATGACCTAAAAATAACACTTTTCATTGGTTTAGAACATTTTTTTTTCCCAAACGATGAAAGCCCCACCTTGTTTCTGGATCATTCAGACTGAAGCTGGCGTCAGCATGAGAGCACCACCATCTCGTGGCTCCGTCGTGGTCATTCCGCGAGCAATCATGGCAGCCGCTCCCCACCGGAAGCCTGCGGGAGTCGGGGGCCCCCAAGACTTTTGTAGAATCTTCACGGCTGAGGGGACGCTTTTCGAGAATGGAGCCCAAGCCCTAGCAGGCAAGCGTCCGAGTTCCAAAGTGTCCCAGGGCCATTTCAGTGGACCAGGCCCAAAACCGAGGAGCCGTCCGCCATTTTAAGAGCCATGTGGCAGCCGCCTATCGCTGCACTGCAAGAGTGGGAGCAACTCAACAACATGGTGAGCGAGACGCTGTGGCCGCAAGAGCGAGCGCAACTCAGCTAGATGGCCGCCACCTGGGGAGGCCCGTTCACGCCGGCTCCCCCACGCCCCCCCCCCCGGGCCGCCGCACGCCAATTTTCGGAGCAGCATTGTAGGATACCAAAACCAGTGCGGCAGTTTACTGGACATCACCTGGGTGCCTGTCGTACATGTTGTGTCAGCCATGTGACACTGGACACAGACCGCTACTGACGAGGCCTCCCCCCGCTCCACCCGGGACGCCCCACGCTGTTTTTCTGTGCTGCATTGTAGGATCCCTAAACCAGTGCGGCACCCAGGCGACATCACCTGGGTGCCGTCCAGAACTCTGCACGTTGTGCTGTCTTGGGACTATTCGCACAACAGACCGCTACTGACGAGGCCTCCCCCCGCCCCACCCGGGACGCCCCACGCCAATTTTTGGAGCAGCATTGTAGGATCCCTAAACCAGTGCGGCACCCAGGCGACATCACCTGGGTGCCGTCCAGAACTCTGCACGTTGTGCTGCCTTGGGACTATTCGCACAAAAGACAGCTTCTAACCATTGTTGCTTTTTGTGTTGAGAAATGTTTAAATGTTTTTAGTTTTTGTTCCGTTTGTTAAAGTTAGTAGTTAATAAAGTTTTATAACCTTACTTTGTTGGAGTGTTATCTATTTTTTTAAAAACGGGTGAATGGGGCCTTGAATCGGGTTATTGTCATGTGTGGGCTTTGGAAGTGTGCTGCTGCAGGATCGGACATTTCAAACTCAAATGCACGTTCTTTTTCTTACCTTTCCGAAGCATGGAGCGCAATAGCAGGCAGAGAAAGGGTGATGCACGTGTTGAACACTACCTGACCTGGCAAGTTGCTGGCAGTGCCCCCCCGCCCGCTCCTGAAAGAGGGCACACACACACCGCCGCCCCGAGTACTTCACAAATCTTTAAAAGACCATGCGCTTGTTCATGAGGCTTAAATGGTTTATCACCTCTTCTAGAACCCCTGCATCGACCCTCTGACGTTTCATGGAAAAATTACCATGTAACACAATACCAAACCCTGTCAGCTGAAACCCCCAAGGAATCGTGGGGCATATTATCAAGGGGGTTTATCTCCGCTTTTTTGGCTTTAAAAACCATGAAAGCGGAGATAAAATTATTTCCCTATTATCAAGCTGTCGCTAACACCAGTTAGTGACAGCTAAAAGGAGATAGCGACCATCTTGGGCCCCGCTTTGCATGTCAGTGATACTTATCACTAATGACATGCAAAGTGGCGTGCCAAGATGTTAGCGACTGGAAACAGTCCCTAACATCGCTACCTTCTATTACCAACTTTTGGAGATATTCGCGCTAAGCGCGAATATCTCCAAAATCTAACACCTGCCCTGAGCAGTTCTTAGCCATGTTATCCAATGGGAGGTGGATAACATGGCTAAGAGCATTAGGTCGATAATACATGAATATCGCTGACTTTTCTGCGATAATAGCAAGGTTTATCTGCGATAAAAATCGCCGATGTGCGGCGATAATTTTTGTCTCTAAACAAGTTAGAGACAAAAATTATCGCTAGTTGTTCGTAATATGCCCCCGGGTTTTTGCTTGCAGAAATCGGGAGGCGGGAGACTAGCACTGAAATCAGTACTCACACGCCTGAATCAGGAGGATTGGCATGTCTGAATTCTCTACAGCTGGGGCCATAAACTACATCCGCAGGGTTAGGTGATAGCCTGGAACCAGCCTGGCATCTAAAATGGCTGCCGTGCACGACAAAATTGTGGCATTCGAAAAAAGGCAAGATGGCGCAGCCGCTGGAAGAGATATATCAACATATATCAGCCTCCTCAGCCACCCTCAGGAAACATAGGGGATTAGGATATGTCTCCCGCACCCCCTTATACCTAGTACTTTAATTAACGAAGCACAAAATGGCGAATTCCCGTTTCGCTACCAGTTTGCGGCCCAGTTCGCGGCCCGTGAAGCGCTTCTACCGTGAAAAATCATTTTTTTTTTATTTTCCCCACGGGACCCTTTAATAACCCCAACAACATTCCTAGGGGGTCAAGAGGGGGATACCTTGCCCCCTTTCATTAAATTCCCCCTTAGTTTTTCACCTTTTCTTCTCTCTCGATCCTACCGAGAGACAAGATGGCGGCCGCTCCGGACTGTCACACAGCAAAAAAAAAAAAAAAGCTCACGCACAGCCGCTGGAAGAGATGTATCAACATATATCAGCCTCCTCACCCACCCTCAGGAAACATAGGGGATTAGGATACGTCTCCCGCACCCACTTATAACTAGTAATTTAATTTACGAAGCACAAAATGGCGAATTCCCGTTTCGCTACCAGTTCGCGGCCGCGCTTCTACCGTGAAAAATCATTTTTTTTTTATTTTCCCCACGGGACCCTTTAATAACCCCAACAACATTCCTAGGGGGTCAAGAGGGGGATACCTTGCCCCCTTTCATTAAATTCCCCCTTCGTTTTCCACCTCTTCTTCTCTCTCGATCCTACCGAGAGACAAGATGGCGTCCGCTCCGGACTGTTTAGAATGTTGACAGACACCGGAGAGCCAATCAGCTTTCTGCGCGCAAAGTTCCGATAAGCGAAAAGTAAGCGGACCGGATCGCTGCCCAGAGCGCTGTTACAGATATATATCTTGGTTTGAACGTTAATTTCTCAAAAACTACTGGAGCACATATATTGAGACCTAGCAAAGGCACATCGGGCTAACAGTCCCTACAATTTTGCCAAGTTTCGTGCAAATCCATTCAGCCGTTCGAGCTAAAAGTGAGTCCAACCGCCCTATGGAAAACTCAATGCAAAAAACGCGTTTTGGGACCCCCCTTTTTTCTCAGCCCCCCCTTGACGAAACCCCACCAAATTTTCAGGGGCTGCTCAGAAACAAAATGTGCCATTTTCCTGAGAATTTCAGCCGATTCCGTCCACAAACGCCAAAGTTATTAGACATAGAATTTTCAAAAGTCCCATAGGGAAAAAATTCTAACTATATATACCTACTGGCGATAGCCAGTAGGTAATATATATATATAAAATATACATTCTTTGTAGGAGGAGGGAAGAAACAAAGGCTCACCTTATTTAAAAAGATTATTACGTAGCACTGCTTGCCCCAAGGCTGTGTCCGCATTGGCTACAGCTTCCAGACATTAATGCTTGGTAAAGGTGTGTCTGCTGGACCATGTTGCAGCTCTGCAAATTTGTTGAAGAGGCAAACCGGCAAAGAGTGCAGTCGAAGATGAGACTGCTCTGGTAGAGTGTGCCCCGCTTGTTGAGGACAAAAGGAAATTGTACTAGATATCCATTGTGCAATAGTCTGTTTGGTTACTGGATGTCCTTTACCTATCATACTGTAAGCCCCAAATAGTTGATTTGTTCTTTGAACACTGGCTGTCTTATGCAGATAGAATTTTAAACATCGTTTAACATCTAAAGAGTGTGAAGCATTTTCCGCCGGCGACTGTTGATTTGGGAAAAAGACTTTAAGATGACCGGCTCATTTAAGTGAAATTCAGAAGGCACTTTTGGAATAAATGCCGGCTTAGTGCAGAGCATCACTGAGTCTTTGGTGAATTGAAGAAATTGTGATATAATAGTAAAAGCCTGTATGTCGCTGACTCGTCGAGCAGAAGTTATTGCCAGAGGTAATGAAATCTTCTAAGAGATACATTTCAGATCAGCCCTATGAATGGGCTCAAATGGGGACTTCATGAGTTGAGCCAACACAATGTTTAAATGCCAAGATGGAGGTGGATGTTGAATTGTCAGGAACATCCGAAATAAACCCTTGAAGAATTGTTGTATTATTTTAGAAGAATAAAGAGAGTTGGAACCATCCTGACGAAACCTGGAAATTACGGCCAGAAAAGCTTCAAGAGTAGCTTGAGATAGCCCAGATTTTGCTAATTGTAAGAAAAAAGGCAAAAGTTGCTCTGGTGTAGAGTGAACCGAGTGAACATTTGAAGCTTCACACCAAAGGCAAAATCGTTTCCACTTAAGTTTGTAGGTTTTGATCGTGGAATGTGCCTGGCCTTAGCAAGGACCTCCCTGCAGTTCGACGGAATCACTAAATTGGCAAACTCATAGTGTTCAGGCACCAAGCAGCCAATTTCAGAGATGCAGGATCCGGATGGCAGACTTGTCCTTGGTCTGTCGTCAGAAGATCCAGAATTGGACGAAGGCAATCGGATCGCCCTCTGACAGAAGGAGTAGCTCTGAAAAACAAATCTGGCAAGGCTATCTGGGGGCTATGAGAAGAATGTGATATGGCTCCCTCCGCATATTCCGAAGCACCCTTGGGACTAAAGGGATCTGAGGAAAAGCATAAGAATACTTTTTTGACCAGTTCATCAAAAAGGCATTCCGTACGACCCTGGTTGGGGAAGCCAGCTTGCATAAAATGGGCATTTGGGGTTCCGACTGGTCGCAAATAGCTCCAGATTGGGCCGTCCACACAGCTGAAAGATGATGTCCAGCGTTGGAGGATGGCGTTTCCACTCGTGGTTGGACGAGATTGACCTGCTAAAGGAGTCCGCAAGAATGTTGGACACTCCCGGAACATGAACTGCTGTTAAAGTTATTTGATATTGAATCACCCAATTCCAAATCTGCTGGGCTTGTAGGGACAACAAAGTGGACCTTGTGCCTCCTTGTTTGTACACATAATGCATGCTTGTCGTGTTGTCCGTCCGGATCAACACTGAAGCACCTTGAAGAAGGTTGCAAAAAGATTTTAGCGCCAGGAATATAGCCACTAGTTCCAAAAGGTTTATGTGCCAAGTTCTTTGCTGAGGATCCCATTTTCCCTTGACTGTGAGACCCTGAAGATGTGCCCCACCATCCCTTGAGGGAAGAGTCTGTTGTAAGGATGCAACTTGGATCGTTCGCCACAAAGGAGCGGCCTTTGAGATGTTTGACCTGTGAGTCCACCATTGCAAAACTTTGCGCATCTGAGATGTGATGACGATTACATCGTCAAAAGACCCTGAGATCTGTTGCCATTGTTTGTCGATTTCCTCCTCTAAAGGCCTCATTTTTAAATGACAGTTCAGAATTAGAGGAATGCAGGAAGATAGCATTCCCAGAAGCGACTTGAACTGTCGAACAGAAACAGACTTTCTTGAACGCAGAAGAGATGCCAGTTTGGAAATTCGTTGTTGCCTTTCTTTTCATACATACGCCTTTGCTGTCTGAGTATTTATCATGGCTCCCAAGAAAGTCTAAACTTGAGAGGGGGTGAAGTGCAACTTCTTCAGATTTATGGACAGGCCCAGTGACTGAAACAGAGACTGGCATGTCTGAGTGTGTCTCGTTGCAACTTTTATAAGGCAGTCGCCGAGGTAAGGAAATAATTGGATGCCCGCTTGACGAAGGTATGCTGCCACCGGTGCCAAAACCTTGGTGAACACTCGGGGCACAGAGCGGAGGCGGAAGGGGAGGACTTTGAATTGGAAGTGCATGCCAGCCACTCTGAAGCGCAGGAGTTTCTGTGTCTGAGTGGGATGGGGACATAAAAATAGGCGTCTTGGAAGTCCAGTGTTGTCATGTAATCTCCTTGAGATAGAAACTGAAGTACTTCTTGGAGAGATAGCATCCGAAATGATTGCTTTTTGAGGAACTTGTTGAGGGAACGAAGGTCCAGGATGGGGCGCCAATCCCCCGACTTTTTCTTTATGAGGAAGAATCTCGAAAAGAAACCTACGGGCCTCTGTAAGTTTGAAACCACTTTGATTGCTCTTTTTTGTAACATGACTTTGATTTGGTATAAGAGTTCTTTCAGATGGGCAGGAAAAGGACCTCTGGGAGGAGAATTTTGGGGAAATTTTACAAATTCTAGGGTGTGTCCTCTGTATACTATGTCCAAAACCCAACGATCAGTAGTGATGGTAGACAAGTTTGAGAAGAAATGGGAGATTCGTCCTCCAACTTTGGCTGGGTTGTTGAGTAGAGTGGTCGGCAGGTGGCGGTTGTCACTGCTTTTTTGAGGAATCTCTGCCTCTGCAGGAAGGTTTCCTCTATACTATTTATAAGAGGCAGCTGGTGGTTAATGGTACCGTTGTTGTCCCTGATAAGATTGGTACTGTCTGTTCTGACCGTAACCTCCTCAAAAGGAATAGGAGGAACCACGACCCCTTGCACCACGAAAAGGCTGTTTCTTAAATAGTAAAGTGCCAAGAGCACGTGCGGTGTCAGTATCTTTTTTAATTGCTTGGAAGGCATCCGAAAAGTGATTCGCTGTCGAAAGGCATATATCGATAATTTTTGTTTGCACTTCTTGACGAAAGGAAGTAGCTCTTAACAGGCCCTGTCTTCGGAGGACTGCTGCTCCTGCCAGGTTGCTAAAACCCATGGAAGATATATCCACTGCGCTGTCAATGATCTCAGCAGAGATCTTCTCACCCTCCTGGAGAATCTTTAAAGTTCGGTTTTTGAGTCTTCAGGCAATAGATCGATAAAAGGAGAAATGTCCCACCACATTTGCCTATCATAGCGGCTTAGAATGGCAAGGGAATTAGCCACCTGGACAGTAGTCGCCATGGTGGAAAAAAAAATTCCTAATGGCATCAAGGCGTCTGCCCTCTCGATCAGGAGGAGCCGACAAAGGACAGGAAGGATTCCTGGCACTAACTTGAGCCACCTTTGAAATAACCGAATCCGGCTTTGTTTGACCAATTAAACAGGCTGGTGAATTGTCTGGTTCCTTGTACTTTTTATCCAAGTGCGGCAGGACTGCAGGGATGGAGGTAGGGGTCTTCATAACTTTCAAACCCTCCTGCCAGATTAAATCAATTATAGGTATCACCCGAACCTGTTTCTGTGGTCGACTTTTGAAATCGTATAAAAAACAATCCCATCCTTTGAGACCATAGGGAGATGAAATATTTTGGCTTCTCTGTCCATGAGGACATGAAATCCACCTATATCCACAGGTGAAGAATCAACAGGAGTAGGAGTGGTAGGCGACAGAGTATGGATCTGGTAATTGTCCCACTCAGTAAGAAGGGATCTATCATCTAATTCACCTTCTTTTCTGTCCTCATCAGTTGTGTGAGTTACCTCTATGTTTTGAGCAGTCGATGGCCCCGGAGAAGCAGGAGGGGGCGGCCCAATAAGTGATGAAGGTGGAGGAATAGGCAACTGAGGGATCAAAGAGGCTGGCTCAGAAGGTGGAAAACGGCAGAAATAGTCATCCAGCAAATCTGAAATGAGTGACAAAGGCATCTGTGCAGCCGGATTTTCAGACTGCGATTGGATATTTGGCTCTGAATAATAATCAGAATCTTGTTCATCATCTATGTCCTGGCACTTAATGAGGAGCTCTGAAGGGCTATGTGCTGTTCGGAACCTATCATCCTCCTCTCAATCCTCTTCATCTGCCTCATAATTAGGGCTCCCGGTTTTCCGTTTAAACAGATTTTTACATATAAATACAGACGGAAAACATGTTTTCCTTTGTCTGTATTTATATGTAAAAACGGGAAAATACTAACACATTTTGTGCGCTGCTTTGCTCCAGCAGAGTTGCCTCGTCACACCCTCTTGCTGATTCTAGGGCTGTGGCTGGGTTGAGTAAAGCGAAACACCAGATTTAGTTTTGCTGGCCTTTTGTTAGCTGCCCCAGCCATGCCTAGGGCTCCACTACACCCCTCGAGTGCGCCTGGCCAGCCATTTAAAAAGAAAGGCAAGTACAGAGGGGTGGGGGGGCTTGGGCTGGAGTCAGTGGCATTTGCAGTTTGGGGACGAGGGGTGGGGGGGGGGATGGGTGGCAAAAGCAGGAATCGGAAGGTAGCGCATAGAGCTGAACCCGAGGCACACAGATTCCAGCATAATCACATGGGCCACTTCTAAATAATTCACTCTGGTGCTGCTGTTTGTCCCATTCAGCTCTTCGGATTGTGTTGTGTGCAGCCCCCCTCCGTCTCACCGTCAGAATGCCTGCTACTGCACTTAATTGTGTAAGCGCCTGCACATTGGGGGGTAGTGGCAGGAGGCACAGTGTCCTGAGCTCCCAGATGATCTGCGGCTGCCAGCGCCAGGAGGCCTGCATTGTTTTCAGCGCCCCACCTCTGAGAGGTGAATCACTATCACACACACTGCATTAAGCCCCCCTCCCTTCCCTTGTCTCGGGATGCGATCTCACTCTCAGACATTGCTGGGGTGGATCTATGACGTTACAACGCAGGCTATTACAACGCCTGCTGTTACAATGCGGTTTTTACATCGCATACCATTACAACGCATAGTGCTTTTAGGCGCTGGATAGTAAATTATTTAATTTACTATTCCAACTCCAGTCCCCGTGGATAGTAGGGAAGGTGTTGGATAGTAAATTAAATATATTCCCTATCCTAGAGCGCCCGCCAGCGCAATGCGTTGTAATGGTTTGCGTTGTAATGGTTGCGATGTAATGGTAGTGCGTTGTAATGCTTGCGTTGTAAGTGATGTTTACCGCCTGGGGTGGACAGGGGGGAGTGGGCAGCGGAGAGAAAAAAACACAATTCTTGTATTTTCAGCCCGAGCTGCGCTGGAAGGCTTTACAACAAGTTGGAAGAGGATATTGTATTAAGGTTCCCAATATTTACTTCAGCCTACGCAAAGAAGAAGCCATTTGAAGCTTCACACCAAAGGCAAAATCGTTTCCACTTAAGTTTGTAGGTTTTGATCGTGGAATGTGCCCTGGCCTTAGCAAGGACCTCCCTGCAGTTCGACGGAATCACTAAATTGGCAAACTCATAGTGTTCAGGCACCAAGCAGCCAATTTCAGAGATGCAGGATCCGGATGGCAGACTTGTCCTTGGTCTGTCGTCAGAAGATCCAGAACTGGACGAAGGCAATCGGATCGCCCTCTGACAGAAGGAGTAGCTCTGAAAAACAAATCTGGCAAGGCTATCTGGGGGCTATGAGAAGAATGTGATATGGCTCCCTCCGCATATTCCGAAGCACCCTTGGGACTAAAGGGATCTGAGGAAAAGCATAAGAATACTTTTTTGACCAGTTCATCAAAAAGGCATTCCGTACGACCCTGGTTGGGGAAGCCAGCTTGCATAAAATGGGCATTTGGGGTTCCGACTGGTCGCAAATAGCTCCAGATTGGGCCGTCCACACAGCTGAAAGATGATGTCCAGCGTTGGAGGATGGCGTTTCCACTCGTGGTTGGACGAGATTGACCTGCTAAAGGAGTCCGCAAGAATGTTGGACACTCCCGGAACATGAACTGCTGTTAAAGTTATTTGATATTGAATCACCCAATTCCAAATCTGCTGGGCTTGTAGGGACAACAAAGTGGACCTTGTGCCTCCTTGTTTGTACACATAATGCATGCTTGTCGTGTTGTCCGTCCGGATCAACACTGAAGCACCTTGAAGAAGGTTGCAAAAAGATTTTAGCGCCAGGAATATAGCCACTAGTTCCAAAAGGTTTATGTGCCAAGTTCTTTGCTGAGGATCCCATTTTCCCTTGACTGTGAGACCCTGAAGATGTGCCCCACCATCCCTTGAGGGAAGAGTCTGTTGTAAGGATGAAACTTGGATCGTTCGCCACAAAGGAGCGGCCTTTGAGATGTTTGACCTGTGAGTCCACCATTGCAAAACTTTGCGCATCTGAGATGTGATGACGATTACATCGTCAAAAGACCCTGAGATCTGTTGCCATTGTTTGTCGATTTCCTCCTCTAAAGGCCTCATTTTTAAATGACAGTTCAGAATTAGAGGAATGCAGGAAGATAGCATTCCCAGAAGCGACTTGAACTGTCGAAAAGAAACAGACTTTCTTAAACGCAGAAGAGATGCCAGTTTGGAAATTCGTTGTTGCCTTTCTTTTCATACATACGCCTTTGCTGTCTGAGTATTAATCATGGGTCCCAAGAAAGTCTAAACTTGAGAGGGGGTGAAGTGCAACTTCTTCAGATTTATGGACAGGCCCAGTGACTGAAACAGAGACTGGCATGTCTGAGTGTGTCTCGTTGCAACTTTTATAAGGCAGTCGCCGAGGTAAGGAAATAATTGGATGCCCGCTTGACGAAGGTATGCTGCCACCGGTGCCAAAACCTAGGTGAACACTCGGGGCACAGAGCGGAGGCGGAAGGGGAGGACTTTGAATTGGAAGTGCATGCCAGCCACTCTGAAGCGCAGGAGTTTCTGTGTCTGAGTGGGATGGGGACATGAAAATAGGCGTCTTGGAAGTCCAGTGTTGTCATGTAATCTCCTTGAGATAGAAACTGAAGTACTTCTTGGAGAGATAGCATCCGAAATGATTGCTTTTTGAGGAACTTGTTGAGGGAACGAAGGTCCAGGATGGGGCGCCAATCCCCCGACTTTTTCTTTATGAGGAAGAATCTCGAAAAGAAACCTACGGGCCTCTGTAAGTTTGAAACCACTTTGATTGCTCTTTTTTGTAACATGACTTTGATTTGGTATAAGAGTTCTTTCAGATGGGCAGGAAAAGGACCTCTGGGAGGAGAATTTGGGGGAAATTTTACAAATTCTAGGGTGTGTCCTCTGTATACTATGTCCAAAACCCAACGATCAGTAGTGATGGTAGACAAGTTTGAGAAGAAATGGGAGATTCGTCCTCCAACTTTGGCTGGGTTGTTGAGTAGAGTGGTCGGCAGTTGGCGGTTGTCACTGCTTTTTTGAGGAATCTCTGCCTCTGTAGGAAGGTTTCCTCTATACTATTTATAAGAGGCAGCTGGTGGTTAATGGTACCGTTGTTGTCCCTGATAAGATTGGTACTGTCTGTTCTGACTGTAACCTCCTCAAAAGGAATAGGAGGAACCACGACCCCTTGCACCACGAAAAGGCTGTTTCTTAAATAGTAAAGTGCCAAGAGCACGTGCGGTGTCAGTATCTTTTTTAATTGCTTGGAAGGCATCCGAAAAGTGATTCGCTGTCGAAAGGCATATATCGATAATTTTTGTTTGCACTTCTTGACGAAAGGAAGTAGCTCTTAACAGGCCCTGTCTTCGGAGGACTGCTGCTCCTGCCAGGTTGCTAAAACCCATGGAAGATATATCCACTGCGCTGTCAATGATCTCAGCAGAGATCTTCTCACCCTCCTGGAGAATCTTTAAAGTTCGGTTTTTGAGTCTTCAGGCAATAGATCGATAAAAGGAGAAATGTCCCACCACATTTGCCTATCATAGCGGCTTAGAATGGCACGGGAATTAGCCACCTGGACAGTAGTCGCCATGGTGGAAAAAACAATTCCTAATGGCATCAAGGCGTCTGCCCTCTCGATCAGGAGGAGCCGACAAAGGACAGGAAGGATTCCTGGCACTAACTTGAGCCACCTTCGAAATAACCGAATCCGGCTTTGTTTGACCAATTAAACAGGCTGGTGAATTGTCTGGTTCCTTGTACTTTTTATCCAAGTGCGGCAGGACTGCAGGGATGGTGGTAGGGGTCTTCATAACTTTCAAACCCTCCTGCCAGATTAAATCAATTATAGGTATCACCCGAACCTGTTTCTGTGGTCGACTTTTGAAATCGTATAAAAAACAATCCCATCCTTTGAGACCATAGGGAGATGAAATATTTTGGCTGCTCTGTCCATGAGGACATGAAATCCACCTATATCCACAGGTGAAGAATCAACAGGAGTAGGAGTGGTAGGCGACAGAGTATGGATCTGGTAATTGTCCCACTCAGTAAGAAGGGATCTATCATCTAATTCACCTTCTTTTCTGTCCTCATCAGTTGTGTGAGTTACCTCTATGTTTTGAGCAGTCGATGGCCCCGGAGAAGCAGGAGGGGGCGGCCCACTAAGTGATGAAGGTGGAGGAATAGTCAACTGAGGGATCAAAGAGGCTGGCTCAGAAGGTGGAAAACGGCGGAAATAGTCATCCAGCAAATCTGAAATGAGTGACAAAGGCATCTGTGCAGCCGGATTTTCAGACTGCGATTGGATATTTGGCTCTGAATAATAATCAGAATCTTGTTCATCATCTATGTCCTGGCACTTAATGAGGAGCTCTGAAGGGCTATGTGCTGTTCGGAACCTATCATCCTCCTCTCAATCCTCTTCATCTGCCTCATAATTAGGGCTCCCGGTTTTCCGTTTAAACAGATTTTTACATATAAATACAGACGGAAAACATGTTTTCCTTTGTCTGTATTTATATGTAAAAACGGGAAAATACTAACACATTTTGTGCGCTGCTTTGCTCCAGCAGAGTTGCCTCGTCACACCCTCTTGCTGATTCTAGGGCTGTGGCTGGGTTGAGTAAAGCGAAACACCAGATTTAGTTTTGCTGGCCTTTTATTAGCTGCCCCAGCCATGCCTGGGGCTCCACTACACCCCTCGAGTGAGCCTGGCCAGCCATTTAAAAAGAAAGACAAGTACAGAGGGGTGGGGGGGCTTGGGCTGGAGTCAGTGGCGTTTGCAGTTTGGGGACGAGGGGTGGGGGGGGATGGGTGGCAAAAGCAGGAATCGGAAGGTAGCGCATAGAGCTGAACCCGAGGCACACAGATTCCAGCATAATCACATGGGCCACTTCCAAATAATTCACTCTGGTGCTGCTGTTTGTCCCATTCAGCTCTTCGGATTGTGTTGTGTGCAGCCCCCCTCCGTCTCACCGTCAGAATGCCTGCTACTGCACTTAATTGTGTAAGCGCCTGCACATTGGGGGGTAGTGGCAGGAGGCACAGTGTCCTGAGCTCCCAGATGATCTGCGGCTGCCAGCGCCAGGAGGCCTGCATTGTTTTCAGCGCCCCACCTCTGAGAGGTGAATCACTATCACACACACCGCATTAAGCCCCCCTCCCTTCCCTTGTCTCGGGATGCGATCTCACTCTCAGACATGCCTGGGGTGGATCTATGACGTTACAACGCAGGCTATTACAACGCCTGCTGTTACAATGCGGTTTTTACATCGCATACCATTACAACGCATAGTGCTTTTAGGCGCTGGATAGTAAATTATTTAATTTACTATTCCAACTCCAGTCCCCGTGGATAGTACGGAAGGTGTTGGATAGTAAATTAAATATATTCCCTATCCTAGAGCGCCCCCCAGCGCAATGCGTTGTAATGGTTTGCGTTGTAATGGTTGCGATGTAATGGTAGTGCGTTGTAATGCTTGCGTTGTAAGTGATGTTTACAGCCTGGGGTGGACAGGGGGGAGTGGGCAGCGGAGAGAAAAAAACACAATTCTTGTATTTTCAGCCCGAGCTGCGCTGGAAGGCTTTACAACAAGTTGGAAGAGGATATTGTATTAAGGTTCCCAATATTTACTTCAGCCTACGCAAAGAAGAAGCGAAACACCTGCCCTCTTCAAATGAACGTTTAAGGAATGCGTAAGGCCTGATGATTTTAAGCAGCGAAAATTATGCATTTCCACTATACCCACACCCAGCTTTATATCCAACATTATCTAGGACGCATATGTCTGTCTAGCTGTCCCATCTTTATGAGTGATATGGGGTGATGACGAAATGGTAACTGCAAAACGAGAACAAAGGCAGCAGAGGGATCTTGTAAGACAACTTCCCTGCTCAGTTCTGGACTTTGTTTCTTCAATGGCATCGCATCCAGGTGTTAGGTTCCTGCCTGTTCTCATCCAAAATGAAACCAAAAGAACTGGCATCTGCATTTAGGCCGCTGGAGTTGAAAACAAGAGGTCTCCCTCACTCCCTTAATGTGCTGCGCCCAATATGTCCTGGTGTCGGCAAATTGTACCAGGACATGGTTAGCTTTTTTCACTGGCGCCAGCTAGGATACCCAAATTGGTTCAATACTATCTGCCAGTTGAGGAATCCGGATGGATCACCCACCTTTGCAACTCCGCTGCCCCACTAACCAAAGGCTCTCCATGACATCAGACCCCCTCTGTTGCGCAAAGCACACCTTGCTTCACACGCTGACATAGTCAATGAACTCACCTTCTGTACTTTTAAGTTTTGCACTTTGAAGATGTGTCCTTAAACCACATGCTAATACTAATTAATATTAGAAACATTATACAAAAAGAGTCCACCACCAATCAAGTTAGGAAATTCGGGTTCCCAGGTACCCCCCCCCCCCCCCCCTTTCATCATGCCCTGCGTTTGACCATAATTCAGATGGTTAAAGAATGATAAAGTGGTGCTACTGTTGGCCTGCTACTTAAGTGGTATCCATTTTATTTACTTTAGAAGGAAAGAAGGCTGCGAAGACTCATTAGGATTCAGACCTGAAACACACACATCTATGGTGAATCCATTAGTCACCTACTTACTGAACTTGTTGCATCTGGAACATCCCATGACTAGCTTCATGCCACTGCTTGGGTACACCGGAGATGTTGGTAAAGCTGTTGACTGGTCGGTTAGGCACCACCTCTAACGGAGGAGAATCTAAGCATATCATACAGATGCTAATTTGATGCCCATCCTCCATTCCTCGCCTACCGCTCTCACCGATTCAAGCTCCCCACGTACACCATCTGAGGTTAGAATGCAGTGACGATTTTCCATGCAAGGTGGCTAGACCCCAGTTCTTTGTTGTGCAAACCCAACATTCTCAAATAAAACTATTCCAAAACGTGGCCTCAGGAGGAGAGAAAATGGGGTTAAAAATACGAACAATAAATACATAACTAAATAAAACAAGACAGAGTATTTGCAAAAGTGACCAGATTGGTTTTATGCACACCCAAACACATTAGCGCCACCTAACAGAGTTTGCCAGTCAAGCACTACTTTTCTTTTTATGCCCTTAGCTTTCTGAATAATGAGTGTAAAAGCTTTAAGTTGTATTCCCTATGAGTGTTTAATTTTGCCTGAATGTTGTTACTTTTTTTCAGGCAGCAAATTACTCTTGTCTAGTGCATAGTTTCAATTGAGTTGCTTCTAGGTGTTTATAGCCGGACACGATTGGGTTGTAGCTGAAGTGAGTGTGAGTTTCTTTCAGTGGGGCAGAATGGTGTTCAGTGGGGGAGAGGATGTAGCACTCCTTGCCGATGACAGAAACTGCAAGGCTCTGAGACAAATGGCTTGTGATAGCACTTTTAACCACTTGGACGCTAAGGGAATTAGGTCCATTTAATGAGATTTCCATTGAAATGAATGGGCAGTGCATGACGTGTTACCCTTGTCATTAGCATTGAAGAGGTTAAGCGTATTTTGGACATTCTGCGAATGGCAAAGTTTTCCAATGAATGTATTGTGTTGACCAATAACAACCGAATGCATGTGTGCAGTGTCAATTTAAATAAATGTGGAAAAATACTAGCTGCAGCGTTGCCTTGTGCTTGTTGTAAAAATAAATGTGGATAAATACAGATAAAATGCCCAAAAAAGAAATATGGATAAATACAGACGGAAATGGCAAAAAAATAAATACCATAAAACCGTGAGCCCTACTCATAATCAAACAGTTGCACTGGAAGATTAGGAGAAGCTTGTATTGGCAATAAAAGGTCCATTGAAGACTCTCCACGTTGATGCAAAGGGACCTTCCTTGGTTCAGAAGGTGGCAAAAGAGCTGCGGAAGGCTTCAAAGGCACTAGAGGCATCGAACCTGGAGGTGATACCAGAGATTCCACTGAGGACTGCAGCAGTCGACGAAAGACATACTTGTTGCTCCATTTGCAAAGACTTCACTGTTGGCGACGAAGCAACCGTCGACGGAGCAACCATCGACGTAGCAACCCCCGACGGAGCAACCGTCGACGAGGCAACTGCCGAAGAAGCGGACGTCAGCGGGACAATCGTTGATGGAAAAAGGTGTTGACAAGGATATATGATGTTACAACGCGGACTTTTACACCGCATACCGTTACAACGCGGTTTTTACAACGCGGATACTGTAACAACGCATGTATTTACAACGCATTTTTTTACAACGCAGGTACCTTTACAACGCAGACCATTACAACGTAAGTATTGGTAAGTATATATTAATATTAATAATATAATAGTAACTTAATTTAAAAAATATAATTTAATGTAATTTTAAATAATTTAATTTCCGTAAATTAATTTAAATTTAAATTAATATTACTTTATTTTTACCATGTACCCCTGTACCCCAGAAACTGAAAACTGACCCTAAACCCCAAAAATAAATTAAAGTAATTTTATGAAATATAATTTAAATTAATTATTGTAAATTAAAAAAATTATAACTTTATTTTTACCCTGTACCCCTGTACCCCAAAAACTCAAAACTGACCCTCAACCCCAAAAATAATGCAATGTAATTTAATTTAATTTATTTACTATTAAATAATTTAATTTAAAATTAAATTTAATTTATTTGTACCCTGTACCCCAAAAACTGAAAACTGTCCCTGAACCCTAAAAATACCCCTTTACCCAAAAACTAAAAACTGACCCTAAACCCTAAAAATACCCCTTTACCCAAAAACTGAAAACTGACCCTGAACCCTAAAAATACCCCTTTACCCAAAAACTGAAAACTGTCCCTGAACCCTAAAAATACCCCTTTACCCAAAAACTAAAAACTGACCCTGAACCCTAAAAATACCCCTTTACCCAAAAACTGAAAACTGACCCTGAACCCTAAAAATACCCCTTTACCCAAAAACTGAAAACTGACCCTGAACCCTAAAAATACCCCTTTACCCAAAAACTGAAAACTGACCCTGAACCCTAAAAATACCCCTTTACCCAAAAACTAAAAACTGACCCTGAACCCTAAAAATACCCCTTTACCCAAAAACTGAAAACTGACCCTGAACCATAAAAATACCCCTTTACCCAAAAACTGAAAACTGACCCTGAACCCTAAAAATACCCCTTTACCCAAAAACTGAAAACTGACCCTGAACCCTAAAAATACCCCTTTACCCAAAAACTGAAAACTGACCCTGAACCCTAAAAATACCCCTTTACCCAAAAACTGAAAACTGACCCTAACCCCTAAAAATACCCCTTTACCCTAAAACCTAAAACTGACCCTAACCCCTAAAAATACCCCTTTACCCCAAACATATAACATTTAAAATATAACTATATACTTACCAATACTTACGTTGTAATGGTATGCGTTGTAAAGGTACCTGCGTTGTAAAAAAATGCGTTGTAAAAACATGAGTTGTAACAGTATCCGCGTTGTAATGGATGCGTTGTAACAGTAGTGCGTTGTAAAAAATGCGTTGTAACAGGTGCACACCGTTGACAAGGCAGGCGTCGACGGAACCAATAGATCTTTGGAGGATCCCTTCGACAAAGAAGCATCCGTCGACGAATGTTTCTTCTTTTTCGTCCATGAAGTAATAGAAACAGTAGATGACTTAGGCCTCACCGTCACTAAGACCAGCATCGACTGAGAAGACGCAGACGACATCATCATAGCAGGTTTTGGCGAAGAGAAGGTAGCGGTCGTCGACCGAGGACTTCGTCGACTGCGGAATCGACGACGTATTAGTTGGCGAGGTGCCAGTTTTCTGAGGTAAAGGTCTCTCAGAGAGAGATTTTGACGCCTGAGATTAAGATCTCAGAGACGTAGACGGTGGAGAGGGAACCTTAGATGAGGAAGGATGGTCTTTACGCCTAGAAGAGTGATGTTTTTTCAGCACCTTAGCCTTAGGGGATGTCATCTCCACCTCACTAGCCCTTTTCTTAGAGGCAACAGTGTTAAGAGAGGAATCACTCTCCACATCAGATAATGGGTCATCCTTCATCTTGAGCTTCTGTAGCCACGGAATTAGTCATCCTTCTCTGTCCCTTAAGGTCTTTTGAGGGAAAGTCCAGCATATTTTACAATCTCTCACCTGATGGTCAAGATGTAGGCAGTAAATACACTTCTTGTGTGGGTCTTCAGAGTGAAGTCGCAATTTTCCACAAGACTCACAGTGTCTGCTTAGTGATCTCTTAGTGATAGACATTATAATGAAGATGAAAGCAGAATTATTGAAGAGAAAAGTTGAAGTACTGAGCAGAGCAGCTCAGGGAGACTCGCTTCACATGACATGCAGTCGAAAATCGAAGGTTCTGAGCATCTGGGGAGAAGGTTCTAGAGGGTGCTGACACCTGAGTAGCTAGGTTACAATACTTCCTATGGAATGCTATTGTTATACAATGTATATATGTATATATATATACTGCTATTTTATGTACTGTGGGACTCCCACTTCGACGACGGGGAATGATTCAAGCATGTGAATCTATGAAAGACACCCCAATACTGGAGAAACCATATTCTCCTTTTAATGGACATAGACTGCATGGATTTTGTTACTTTATTTCCTTATATATATAATAAAAGAGGTAGTATTATTTATAACCTTTTCTTTTTGCTCTTCAGTTGTGTTCTGAAGTGACATAGGAAGACTCTGTCGGTGATGTTAAGGCATTTAAAGCTGCAAATGGCCTTTGCCGTGGTAATAGATCCACAAAAAGAACTATAGAATAATATTTAAACAGTACAGGCATGAAACTAAATAACGTTTCAGTATTTTTGTTTATGGTCACTGTTATTTGTCACAATACTTCAGGTATTTTTGGCCGACATTCTGTGATCTGCCTGTGAAGACTTAGCTCAATGGGTTCACAGATTGATACACATATGTGTCTGTGTGTAATATGTACAGGTCATAATTCTAACACAGACAACCCAGCCTTTCATCCTCCTGCTGTGTAGTTCCTGCATGTAGGAGAGTAGGATCTGCTTCCTATAGTTACCCCCACTTCTTGCTGATGTTTCACTGTTTTCGACTTAGAATGACTGGATCCTGCTATCTATGACCCCAGTCAAGCTTCTTTCTCCTCTTGGTGAAGCCTTCACCATAGAAGTTAAAGAATATGAAATCGTTAATACTTACAAATGATTATATCCTTAAGTCTTGTGACCTCAGTCAAATAGTCATATAACTTCCAAATTTGAACGAAACTGTAACATTTAAAACAGAATGTAAATCTACTTAATATGCCCATTTTATATATCTGATTCAGATTTCGTAAAGGGCATGGTCATTGCTTTTAAAATGGCTGGTCTATATGCAAGGGCTAGGACCTCAAAGGATAGTAAGTATTCAATGAATCTCATTTTATAAAAATACTGAAATTAAGTTAATTAAACAGTACTCTATTGGTTACTCTATCTTCTATGGTGAAGGCTTCACCAAGCTCACTATTCATCATCTTTTTTTGTTACACACGGGTGCGTCCATTTCTATCTACCACAACTAAGTCCTAATTTACAATGTTAAAGTATTGTTATTCACATTGTATTATACAGGGTACTTTTTGTCAACTATCCGCCCTGAAGATGGTCTGATGGTCTCATCGCCACCATAGACCGAAACGTCGACAGCGGCATCTTTTCCCATAAAACATTTATTGTATAGAACTTCTGGAAAGATGTCAACATACTTGTTGTATAGGCTAACGTCACCTTTCTAGCTATGTTTGGTTGCTTTTTATCTTTTCCCTGACTAAAATTTTTTGAACATATATTAAATATATGACTTTTTTAAAGTAGATCTTCGCCCCGTGTATCACTTTTGGAATTATCATTTAATATTTGTTTAATTTTTTTTTATAATTACGTACATTGATTGTCTTGATTGAATCTGTTGTTCACCACTGATTAGGGTGCACCCTGCAGCCTTCGGAACCTTTTTTCCGGGGTTGTTTGTGATGCAGCCAACCATATATACTTAACTGCATTATAACCTCACGGTAAATGCTAACTTTAACACAGCTGCTTGGAAACAGGTCGTGTTTGGTGTCAAACAACTTGGAATCATGCCTCCCCACCAGTAACTGGCGGGGAAGGTATGAGTCCACCTTCCTAAAGGGACATATGCGACACACCCGTACACCTGATACCAGCTTTCTCGACCTGGGCATCACAAAATGTATGCTGCTAGCCACGGACATGAGACTGCCCTGATGAAGCTGAGCCAAGCTCGAGCAGGGGAAGGCTTGACAATAGTCTTCCTGTCACAGGGAGGTGTAACAACCTCCCAGACAGGCTTTAGTGTATTGGGGCTGGGTGGGTACACTCTGAGAGTGCTTTGATGTCTGCACTGGGGGCACATTTGGTGTCCCTATGCATAATCCAGCTCAAACCGGTTGCAGGAGCCATTTGCCCTGGTGCAAAACTGGACGAAGGACATGGCTGTAGCCACCCCTCTGTTCTGACCCTCCCATAGGTGGGTCCCCAGAGTTTGTCCCACCCCTTCCTTGGGTATAAAGTAGGAATCCCTGACTACAGGACTTTAGATTTTAACTGGACTAAACTCTTCTACAGACAATAAGTACTTCGACGATCTACACTACGCTGGATGACTGAAGAATCTCCCTTGGAGTAAAGGAGTTACTCCCCTGCAAGGCAGGCAACCTAAACACATGCAACCGGTTTGCAGCTCTTGAGGACTCCGAAGATTGCTGCAACACAGGAGGTGGATTCCCGAGGTATCTGAGGTTGATCTGTGCTCTCAGCAATTCTGAGGCCCGTATCCCTCATGGGGACTGGGCAACCCGAACCCCTGTGCACCGTGTATTTTTGCAGCAGCATATGCTTTTCAGGAATGCCTGAGGCTGTGCTTTGGGCTACTTGTAGTCCTGACCCCGAGCAGTAATCCCACTGAAGATTTCCGGCCTACACTCCACGAGTGTTTCGTGGGCTGGTATTTTGTGATTCCGCTCGAGGTCCCTTCGCGATCCCTGGTCCGTTGGCCTATGGGTCAATGTGAAGGAAACTCTAACTTTCTGTGGGCTTTCCTGGTTGCTCGAGACGTGCCCTAATTCTCCATTGCTTGGAGAGTCCCCAGAACCTTGCTGGTCCTCACCAAAGCTGAGTTCCTCAGATCGCGTGGGTTGCAGTTGCCAAGGCTTGTGGTGTTCAACCTGGACACCGACCCCCCAGCACTCGACATCCTTCGTGGGACAGTTTACTTCTGGACTTTGGTCATCGTCGCCATCTCCTGGTCCCCGTGGCTGTAGAGTCAAGCATCGCATCATCTCACCTGAAGCACCCGACATCGGTGGGCATTCGTCTACCGAGCCCCTGGTCACAATGAAGTGACCCATACTCTGTCCCCTCTGCTTTCAGGTTCTTCTCACCTCGAATCCAGGCTTGGATTCCACCAGACACTTTTCATCTTCCCGGCAGCAGCACTTTTCCACATCACGCCATTGAAAACGACAAAGATTTCTGACATCACTTGACACCTATGCACCGGCTCCCCTGGGTTAGGTAACACGGGTACTCCGGTACTCACAAGGGTGCTGGCCTTAGAACCTTTTATGTTTGAAAGGGTTTGCCCAAAGTCCTCTCCGAAGTATCCTTAATCTAAAATTCCAACCGCGACTTTCCCATAGTGAGGTTCCGTGACGATCGTAAGTGGTGTTTTTGACTCGCACGAATATAGTCGAGTCTGGTATCTATGAACCGCAAATGACGAGTTTAGTGGGTGTACGCAGTTTCGCTGTGCTATCCTAAACCGTTCGTCTGTTTCGTGGGTTTCTATATCTGTACCCACGGGTTCCATCTTAGATACGGCATCCATTTTGTCCCTTGCCCTCAAGTAGCCAGCGAACGGACGCTGTCCGCTTCGCGACCCTGGGATTCCCAAGACTCTTGCGGAAGACACGTTTCCTTTGAAAGTGTCTTTATGATGAGGGGGATGATACTGTAAGGCAGATGGTCCCGCTCGAGGCTCATCTTGCCGTGCCGGTCTATTGTCTTAGCCGTGCATCTCATTAGGCGCGTCCCTTTGATGCTTGCAACTCGTGTTTCCCGATACCACCTCTTTTACACCCTTTTCGATCTCCCCACTGTTTCTGTCTTCCTCTACACCTGTTCCTGTTCCTTCTTCGATCTGTTTATTGCTGATTGGAATGTATTAATGGTGGGAAGATGGGTTTTTACAGTGGGAACCACCAAATGTTTCCGTACTTATGTTCCGGGCCCTGAAAGCATGAAAGCAACCCCCTTGTGGTTTATTGTGGGAACCAAGTTGTAAACCTTTGTGTACCATGTTAACCTATGAGAGAAATGTGTATAAAAGGAGCGACCCACATCAACAATTTGAAGCAGTCTCCCAGAACTTACACGTGTTGTACTTCTCGTGACTTCTGTTTTCCCTGCAGTAATAAACCTCGAATCTTTGACGCCGAAGGAAGTGTCCCGTGTCTCTGTCATTTGGTACGCCGGAACAGGTTACCCACGAAGGTTTCAGGTGTTGTCCCCTGGCACCGCTGGGTCTTAAATAACCCAGTCCTTCAGTTGGCGCCCAGTGGGGCTGCATCAGTGGTACCGGTCCAAGCCCGACGATCGTGAGGAACTTCGTGTGAAATCTCCGAGGGAAGGTGCACCCCGCTTCATCGATCCTGTTGTCGAAACAAGTGGCCCGACGACTTTTCCCGCGAAGATTCCCGCCTCCTGACGGCTGCGACGGACTGCTGCCCTGACTGTAGACCTGTTTTGGCGCCTGGCGTAGACCTTGGTACAGCGAGACGATTGACGGGCCTTCCTGGTGACGCCATCGATCTTTGAGTTAAGTATTTGTGGGTCGCTCCCAGAGTCCTTAGTTGTGGGTGCTTAGTTGTTGCATGGCATGGCTTATAAGCGTGCCCGCTATTATGACCGTAATTACTTGCTCCAACCAAAGCCTGTTAAAACCACTAACCAGGTGGTCTGTGTAACTAAACATTCTACCCTTGATACAAAAATTAAACAAGTTATAAACTCAAACCGGCACATTTTAAACAGCAACTGTACTCCAGAATTGAAACTAGCTAAGCCACTCTTTGCCTACAAAAGGAACAGAAATATCAAGGAACATATCGTTCGTTCACGCTTCCAACCTACATCTGACAGAAATCATTCAACACAGAGGTCGATTGTATCAGGCAATCCAATAAAAGGAACTTTCCCCTGCTCCTCATGTTCCTCTTGTGCCAGTATCATAAGAGGCAAAGAATTCACACACAATGGCCATACAACAGTGGCAAAAGAAATGTGGAATTGCAGATCCTCCAATCTGATCTACTTTATACAGTGCCCGTGTCTCCTCGGATATATAGGAGAAACATCCCGTGCTATACAGACACGTTTAAACGAACATCGTTCAGCGATAAGAACTCACAAACTCGCTGCCCCAATGGTAAAGCATTTCTTAGAAAAGGGACACCAAGCAGAAGACTTCAAATGGAGAGTCCTAGAAAAAATTCATACTCCAGACTCCTATGGTGGATGTGCCATCAGAAAAAAGAGAGAGGTGTTCTGGATATTTGTCTTTAACACCTTTCGGGAAGGAATGAATAGCGAATTGCCATGGGAGCACGCTATTTGCTAGAATAACCTTTGATTCTTCCTACCTTAGTAAAAATCTGTTTCCGCTCTATCTGATTTATTTTTAAACACCTATTATTAGGTATTCAGCAATAAGAGAAGTTAATTCCAGTGCCCACCTAAGATGTAGTCTCCCCCCTTTTCTTTTCATTTAACTGTTTACTATCCCGACTAGGTGAGTTGCTCCTTGCACTTCACTCCGTCGTCTATGTTTAATTAAGCAACATTAGATCTAGGAACCATCGATATTCTATTTGCCAAAATAACAAATGGTATGGAGTCTCTTCAAATTCACACGCATAGTTTTGTTAAATAGAATTCCAGGTTTTACGAAATTCCGCACAATTTTTAAAAAAAACTTTTTTCACTTTAAGAATATTGTGGAGACCGCTATTAAATCCATAATGAGTCATCGTTATTTTTGCAATTATTCCTGTCGCGCTACAGATATAGAATTCTCCTGTCCGGATTTATCAATAGGTAAAATTTGACTCCAGTGCTTACTTGAAATATGGCTCCCTTCTCCATTTTTTCCACTCTTTCGAGTTAGGTTAATCTATGCGCTATACACCATCGTCTATGTCTATCCAGTGACATTTTACTTGGGAGCCATTGGCGATATTTCTTTAGAGAATCTGGTCCTCTTTTCACCTCTTTTCAATTTATGGTCCTCTCTCTATGTTCGCACACAGGTCAGCTGCATTCACTTATCGAATCATGTAGGGTATATAAACAGCGGCTTAAAGAGCATTAAAACGCCATCGTTCGTGGAAGGAGCATAGAACCCCCGTGTCCCGCCGCCGGAATTTTGGAGCCCTGTTGATATCAATTGGGTAAGTTTTGGAGAAATCCC
This sequence comes from Lissotriton vulgaris, assembly GCF_964263255.1. Taxonomy (NCBI): domain Eukaryota; kingdom Metazoa; phylum Chordata; class Amphibia; order Caudata; family Salamandridae; genus Lissotriton; species Lissotriton vulgaris. The sequence continues at coordinate 754,423,759 of NC_141691.1, forward strand.
TAATGCAGCACGTTTAATCGAGTCACTTTTTAGTTGACTCGTAATCTCCAAGTAAACAGTGGGTAACATCATTTTTCACCCCCTATATTTTCTCTATCTTACAGACAGGGAGTTATTTTAAACCATCGGAAATCGACCGCTTTTGAGCACAAGTAAAAAGGTAACCATTAGTCCCTCTTCTCCGGGAAATATTAAGTTAAGATGTTGCTACCCGTTAACTGTGATTTTTTAGTAGTTGATGCCAGAATTCTTTTCCATCCATTCTTTAGGCAATCATCGCCATTAATTATCCCCACATCAGGAGGATTATATCTTCTCGGTTTCACATAAATACGCATTATTGTGGCCATTACTTTTAACTCCGGCCGGCGGGTCTAACCGAAATCCTACTCCTTAATTAAGGTACCTTCATCCTTTAAAATAAAAATGTTTATTTTATTTAAAAACTAATAATGTATCTTTACCAACTGTTTAGTTAAAATAAAATATTAAAAATTGAAAGATCCAATAAATCGAAAGATCCTATAATTTTTCTAGGAAATATAGAAATTTAAAATCAACAATCAAGACCAACTAATTACATCAGTGACTATGGAATATCCATCTGCGAACCTCAACTAAAATAGGTAAAACACCAATTTGGTCCTTTTATTAAATATTGGCTGTGAAGAAATCATAGACTAGGCTATAATAATAATCAATGTTTATGTATTGTTTTCTTTATGGTTTAGAATATCTTCATCACATAAACAAAGAAAAGAAACTCATTGTACAGATAATCCAGATTGCGACGTCAATTAGCATTAATACATTTCGTGCTTTTAAAGTAAGTGACCTTATCTATGATACAAATTTATTGTATACTAGTATCGAGGTCCCGCCATGACAACCCCTTGCTAACGGCTACCATTTAGAGTGTTCCCTATTTTTCATCATTAACATAATCTATATGATTAATTAGAGAGGTATAAATATCAGAATCCTCGCATTTGCCATCCGATGAAAAAAAAACCTTTTTTACCATCAACATTTGGGAATGGTCTATTGAATAATATAAGGCATTTCCCCCCGCCCCCCCTTTTTTTTTTTTTGACCACTATCACAGATAATAATATATGAGTTTAAATGATCCACTCCAGTCGCTCCTTTTTTGATGATCATTAAGGCAAGGAAATGAAATCCGCAAAAGTAATATTGTAATATTAATAAGTTTGGTCACAACAGAATGGAAAGTCTGAGACTATTAGAATAACATTGGATTGTTTTAAAGTGTCTCTGTGTTACATAATAAGAGTGATGCAATATTGTACATAATATTTTTGTTTATGGAATTTTCCTCTTTTAGATACTATCGTGGCTGCTCCAGAAGAAGGCGCTGGTTCGCCGAAACGCGCGTAGAGATTAATTTAGCCACATTTTTCTCTCTTAATAATTGTGTTTATTTTATGTAACCTTTATTTGTTGGATCATTTGCCCCCTTTTTTAACAGTGTTGTTGTGTATTCTCAATCTATTAAGTCACATACGTTAATTATAATTTGTGAATGTGTATTATCATTTCAATGTGTTTTTAAAATTTGTGAATAAAATTGAACCCTCCCTTTTTACAAAAAAACAATGTTTTAGCTCAGTTCATTTCGACCACTTATTACGTTCTGTTGCCTAGATTGATACATATCAAATTATTTGCTTTTCCCTGGTCTAGGAACTCTATTTCCATGCACTCAGGGGGTCCTTGATAAATATTTACACAATTTTCCCACAGCTTGTCTGTGCAGGGCCACTTTGTTGTCGTTTCATTTATTGGATACATTGTAATTCCTTTCCTTGCCTTAAGAGCTATCATAGACACCAGATAATTTATACATAGATCCGTATAAATTGTCAGAGCATATGGCTCTCCAAAAAACCTTTGGATTTACCGACGAGGAATTCGAGACACTTGTCGGCATTTCAAGTTCCTTGAATCATCCTTCAAGCGAACCCTTGCGTCACAATGACGACACAAAAAAATTACTGGACCTTAAGAAAAAACTAACACGTATTGAAGCCCATGGCGAATTTATGTTGGCCTATCTCCGCCTAGGCATTATTCCATTAGGTCTTCGTGTTAAAAACATCCCTGGTCTCTTTGTACACCATAAGGCTTTTCTCGACAAGTGGAGCAGAATTGCTAGCAGGTGTTCAAGAGACTTGATGATGCTAATAGTCGAAACTGCAAAAGAACTAGCTGCGGAAGTAAGATCAGATATCGATGAGCTTGAAGATAAAATCAAAAAAATGGGCAATATAGAGGATGCAATGAAAAAAATTGCAGAGTGCAATAAAGAAGTAGAATCGTTTTCCAGCTACCTGGACAAAAGAAAGAACGATAAATTGCTTAAAGACAAACGATATGCCACAATTGAAAATACCTACCCCTACCTAAAAGTAGACTTTTATAAACAAAACCATTTCACTGCAGACAACAGTGAAGTACAACAACGGGTAAACACCTTTTCCCAGAGTTCAGATTCAGAGAATGAGACTGAAGGGTATTATGAACCAGAACCTAATTACAACTACAACTCAGGTAGAGGGGCTCGCAGACAGCCTTTTTTAGGGAACCGAGGGATGGGACGAGGACGTCCCAGAGTCCATTTTCAGGGACAACCGAGAGGGAACTACAAACCCCAACACCATCAGCAACAACAACAGGAGGAACCCCAATTTATACGAGAAAAAAGAAGCAGGCAATATTGGAAGCAGGGAATATAATTCCCATTTTTAATCTTTCAAAAACTGATCTAGACTCTTCCAGTATTGCTTTGCTATCCAAGGGTCTCTCTTTTGTGCCCCATTCAACTCCAAACCTTTTTGAACTATATTGCGACATAATTTCATTTTTTCGGAAAATACGTTTAAAAAGATTTTTCTCAACCAACGATGATATTGATACAGAAACAACCAATGTTAAATCTTTAAGTCTTCCATCGACCTTCAGTCCCTCTTTGGAACAACTAGGACCAGAAGTGGCCACTTTTGAGCTGGTCGTTTTAAAGAAATTGGACCAGGCCTTGAGATACATCCCAAAACCTATCTATAATATAGACAAAGAAGAACATCTAGCTCTATCGACTATTTCCTCCAATAAAGATCTTACTATTAAGAGTTGCGACAAGGGAGGTGGGATTGTTCTCATCGACACTTCCCAATATGAACTAAACATGCTAAAAATGTTAAGTGACAAGACTTTTTACATCCCTATTCAAGCATACTCTTCATTGAATCTATCTAAAAAAATAAGATCCTTAACCAACATAGCTCTAGAAGATGGTCACATCAATCTCAAGGAATTTGAATTTTTAAATCACAGTCTAGGAAAAACAGCCTGTATATATGGGCTTCCTAAGATCCATAAAAACTCATTAGATCCACCTTATCGACCCATAGTTTCAACCATTGGTACAGCTACTGAGCCCCTTTCCAAATATATAGATAACTACCTACGTCCATTTGTATCTAAGATCAAGTCGTATGTGCGTGACACAGGTGACATGATTCAAAAGACAGAAGGTTTAACCTTTACCTCTGGAAGAGACCTTTTAGTCACATTGGACGTAGAGTCCCTGTATAGCAATATTCCCCTCATTGGAGCAATGAAAGCCACATCTTGGTTCATTGACTCATATAACATCTCTTGCCCTAAATCATTTCTATTGGCATGTTTGGAAATTGTCCTAACTGACAACTTTTTTGAATTTGGCTCGAATACTTACCGCCAGATAAAGGGCGTAAGTATGGGCGCATCAGTAGCGCCTTCGATTGCGAATATATATATGGCGGCTTTCGAAGCAAAAAACATATACAATGAGTTAGCTCCCTTTTTTGAGTCTGTCTCCCATTGGTCCAGATATATAGATGACATCTTCTTTGTCTGGACCAATGGGAGGGAGGCACTAGACGAGTTCGTCTCTTGGATAAACGAAGCAGACCCCAATCTCCACTTTACGTCGCATATCAGTGATGATAGGGTGGAATTCTTAGATATTGAAATTATAAATGATGTAGGCATTTTAAAAGTCGATCTGCATACAAAACCCACAGCCAGAAACACCCTACTGCACTATAGTAGCTTCCACCCTAGATCACAAAAAGATTCAATTCCATTTTCCCAGTTTCTAAGGGTCAGGCACAATTGCACCAGCCTGGCAGATTTCGACAAACAAGCTATTGCGATGAGAAGTAAATTTATCGAGAGAGGCTACCCACACCGATTAGTGAGACACGCTTATAAGCGTGCCCGCTATTATGACCGTAATTACTTGCTCCAACCAAAGCCTGTTAAAACCACTAACCAGGTGGTCTGTGTAACTAAACATTCTACCCTTGATACAAAAATTAAACAAGTTATAAACTCAAACTGGCACATTTTAAACAGCAACTGTACTCCAGAATTGAAACTAGCTAAGCCACTCTTTGCCTACAAAAGGAACAGAAATATCAAGGAACATATCGTTCGTTCACGCTTCCAACCTACATCTGACAGAAATCATTCAACACAGAGGTCGATTGTATCAGGCAATCCAATAAAAGGAACTTTCCCCTGCTCCTCATGTTCCTCTTGTGCCAGTATCATAAGAGGCAAAGAATTCACACACAATGGCCATACAACAGTGGCAAAAGAAATGTGGAATTGCAGATCCTCCAATCTGATCTACTTTATACAGTGCCCGTGTCTCCTCGGATATATAGGAGAAACATCCCGTGCTATACAGACACGTTTAAACGAACATCGTTCAGCGATAAGAACTCACAAACTCGCTGCCTCAATGGTAAAGCATTTCTTAGAAAAGGGACACCAAGCAGAAGACTTCAAATGGAGAGTCCTAGAAAAAATTCATACTCCAGACTCCTATGGTGGATGTGCCATCAGAAAAAAGAGAGAGGTGTTCTGGATATTTGTCTTTAACACCTTTCGGGAAGGAATGAATAGCGAATTGCCATGGGAGCACGCTATTTGCTAGAATAACCTTTGATTCTTCCTACCTTAGTAAAAATCTGTTTCCGCTCTATCTGATTTATTTTTAAACACCTATTATTAGGTATTCAGCAATAAGAGAAGTTAATTCCAGTGCCCACCTAAGATGTAGTCTCCCCATTTTCTTTTCATTTACCTGTTTACTATCCCGACTAGGTGAGTTGCTCCTTGCACTTCACTCCGTCGTCTATGTTTAATTAAGCAACATTAGATCTAGGAACCATCGATGTTCTATTTGCCAAAATAACAAATGGTATGGAGTCTCTTCAAATTCACACGCATAGTTTTGTTAAATAGAATTCCAGGTTTTACGAAATTCCGCACAATTTTTAAAAAAAACTTTTTTCACTTTAAGAATATTGTGGAGACCGCTATTAAATCCATAATGAGTCATCGTTATTTTTGCAATTATTCCTGTCGCGCTACAGATATAGAATTCTCCTGTCCGGATTTATCAATAGGTAAAATTTGACTCCAGTGCTTACTTAAAATATGGCTCCCTTCTCCATTTTTTCCACTCTTTCGAGTTAGGTTAATCTATGCGCTATACACCATCGTCTATGTCTATCCAGTGACATTTTACTTGGGAGCCATTGGCGATATTTCTTTAGAGAATCTGGTCCTCTTTTCACCTCTTTTCAATTTATGGTCCTCTCTCTATGTTCGCACACAGGTCAGCTGCATTCACTTATCGAATCATGTAGGGTATATAAACAGCGGCTTAAAGAGCATTAAAACGCCATCGTTCGTGGAAGGAGCATAGAACCCCCGTGTCCCGCCGCCGGAATTTTGGAGCCCTGTTGATATCAATTGGGTAAGTTTTGGAGAAATCCCTAATGCGGCACGTTTAATCGAGTCACTTTTTAGTTGACTCGTAATCTCCAAGTAAACAGTGGGTAACATAATTTTTCACCCCCTATATTTTCTCTATCTTACAGACAGGGAGTTATTTTAAACCATCTGAAATCGACCGCTTTTGAGCACAAGTAAAAAGGTAACCATTAGTCCTTCTTCTCCGGGAAATATTAAGTTAAGATGTTGCTACCCGTTAACTGTGATTTTTTAGTAGTTGATGCCAGAATTCTTTTCCATCCATTCTTTAGGCAATCATCGCCATTAATTATCCCCACATCAGGAGGATTATATCTTCTCGGTTTCACATAAATAGGCATTATTGTGGCCATTACTTTTAACTCCGGCCGGCGGGTCTAACCGAAATCCTACTCCTTAATTAAGGTACCTTCATCCTTTAAAATGAAAATGTTTATTTTATTTAAAAACTAATAATGTATCTTTACCAACTGTTTAGTTAAAATAAAATATTAAAAATTGAAAGATCCAATAAATCGAAAGATCCTATAATTTTTCTAGGAAATATAGAAATTTAAAATCAACAATCAAGACCAACTAATTACATCAGTGACTATGGAATATCCATCTGCGAACCTCAACTAAAATAGGTAAAACACCAATTTGGTCCTTTTATTAAATATTGGCTGTGAAGAAATCATAGACTAGGCTATAATAATAATCAATGTTTATGTATTGTTTTCTTTATGGTTTAGAATATCTTCATCACATAAACAAAGAAAAGAAACTCATTGTACAGATAATCCAGATTGCGACGTCAATTAGCATTAATACATTTCGTGCTTTTAAAGTAAGTGACCTTATCTATGATACAAATTTATTGTATACTAGTATCGAGGTCCCGCCATGACAACCCCTTGCTAACGGCTACCATTTAGAGTGTTCCCTATTTTTCATCATTAACATAATCTCTATGATTAATTAGAGAGGTATAAATATCAGAATCCTCGCATTTGCCATCCGATGAAAAAAAACCCTTTTTTACCATCAACATTTGGGAATGGTCTATTGAATAATATAAGGCATTTCCCCCCCCCCCCCTTTTTTTTTTTTTTTTTTTTTTGACCACTATCACAGATAATAATATATGAGTTTAAATGATCCACTCCAGTCGCTCCTTTTTTGATGATCATTAAGGCAAGGAAATGAAATCCGCAAAAGTAATATTGTAATATTAATAAGTTTGGTCACAACAGAATGGAAAGTCTGAGACTATTAGAATAACATTGGATTGTTTTAAAGTGTCTCTGTGTTACATAATAAGAGTGATGCAATATTGTACATAATATTTTTGTTTATGGAATTTTCCTCTTTTAGATACTATCGTGGCTGCTCCAGAAGAAGGCGCTGGTTCGCCGAAACGCGCGTAGAGATTAATTTAGCCACATTTTTCTCTCTTAATAATTGTGTTTATTTTATGTAACCTTTATTTGTTGGATCATTTGCCCCCTTTTTTAACAGTGTTGTTGTGTATTCTCAATCTATTAAGTCACATACGTTAATTATAATTTGTGAATGTGTATTATCATTTCAATGTGTTTTAAAAATTTGTGAATAAAATTGAACCCTCCCTTTTTACAAAAAACCAATGTTTTAGCTCAGTTAATTTCGACCACTTATTACGTTCTGTTGCCTAGATTGATACATATCAAATTAGTTGTTGCATGGTTCCATTGCATTTGTGGTTCTTAGTACTTGGTTCTTTGTTGTGATATTTGACGTCTGCAGTCGCCAAAAACCGAGGGTTTTTGCTTTTTGCTGGGACTTGGTAAATCCCGTAACCCTTGAAGTTTGTGACACTTGGCTAGTGTGCAAGATGCCTGGTCGTAGTACTTTGTTCAGTTGTTTTGGTCGTTGCGGTGCGGATTCCCGATTGGAGGACTCGTGTCCGATACCTCCGGTTGGAACTCCAACTTACGAATTGTATAGCAAACATGGGTTGGGTCCGATTACCTTTAATGAATATTGGATTCGCTACACCAGAAAAGACGGTGTCCTTAGTTGGCCACCTCATGGTAGTTTCGAGACCCCAATCTTAGATAACCTCGAGGCTAAATTGTTTAAGAAAAAGTCAAGGCCGGCCATGTTTGATGCCTTTCGGTTGTGGCGTAAAGAAGCCAAACAGAAAGAAATCAGACAGACAAAACGTAATCAGAGAGATGGAGTTGCTACTATCGTAAAGAAAGCGGAACAGTTTCGGCGAGATAAGGAGGAAAAGGAAAAGGAAGTTTTCGATAGGCTTCAGCGTATGTCTATAGATAAATGTTACCCCGCTTTGCCAACGGAGTCAGATAAGAAGGAAGAATCAGTTGAGGACCCTCTAATGTCCTATCTTTTGAAATCACCACCTCCGTACGCACAGGGTACCGCAGCTCCTGTGGTTCCCCCTGTACCTGCTCTTGTACCTGCTCCTTAACCCGTTCCTCAACCTGTACCCATTCTTCCGATTGTTCCTGCTCCCTTGCCTACTGCCGTTCCTACTGCTCCACCGCTTGTACTTCCTCATACTCCTGCTCCCGCTGCTGCTCCTGTTCTACTTACTCCTGTTGTTTCATCTGCTTCTAACTCTTCTCTTGTTAATCCTCTATGTTATAATTCTCCATCTGCCCGACGTCGTACCCCTTCGGTTGCTGCTAACTTTTTCAATTCTCTTGGACCGATTCTTGAGTCCGCTGGTTCGGACGGTCCTCAAAGACGTAGTCAGCTTCCCGGTAATCGGGAACGTGCTGCATTGTATAATATGGCAATGGGTTGGATGAGACACCCTCTTAGAAATCCTCCACGTGTGGTGCTTGACACATTCTGTCAATTCAATATACCGACGCAAAGATACGTTTTTGAGGAAATGTGTAAGGTTTTACGTGATCAAATATCGGCAGATGCATCTGACGATGTATTGACTGATTACATTGACTAATTTGCAGCTTCAGTTTTCGAGCGGAATGATAGTGGATTCAAATGTTCGACGCGCTGTTGAGCAGCTGTTATCTTTTCGTCCTTCTATAATGCCGAGAGCATTGTTTGTAGAAGACATTGAGGGACCACTAGACGCGCCTGGTCAGTTTCCCATGCGCGAAGTCCCACCAGTATGGATGCCTGGCGATCCTAATGCTAACCCCATTATTCCACCATACTTCCAAAGGGTGTGGATACACCTCCCATGGAAACTATCGGAAGTCTTGCAGGTGAAGCAATCTTTGCCTGACCCTCGCAAAAATCCTGCAGGGTATTATAAAGAATTATCGCAGCTCGTGGATGCTACGATAATGAATCTTGCCGATATTGATATGCTGTTTGGCAATGTCGTACCGCAACCGGTATGGGCAAAGATTCGCCAAGAAAATCATGCGGCTGAATTAGGTGGTGATTGGGCTGCTATTGTAGCGGCAGACGCCTTGCAAGTTGGTGGGGCTAAACCTGAACAGCTCATTACGGCTTTGCCTCAGAGAATTATTACCCTAATGAAAACGCTTATGCCAGCCATGAAGGTAAATTGGGACAAGTTATCCGCTTGCAAACAAAAGAAGGATGAGAGCGTCTCTGATTTCTTTACGAGATTTGAGGAGGCTTTCATTGACCATAGTGGTCAGGATATGGGTACCGAAGGTGGTCAGAGGTTGTTTGTGGACAAATTTGTTTCAAACTTACTGCCCGACTTAAGCAACAAATTGCGAAATTCTGAAAGTGCGTGGGCCGTTTCTACTTCTGCTCACATATTGGCTACGGCTCAATATTATGAGAATAGGGAGAAAGAGGAGAACGATCGTGCTGACAAGAAGACGAAAGAGCTTAAAACTAAAGTGTTGTTGCAGCAGGCGTATCCTCCGCGTTCGAATCAGAATGATTCACAACAACGTAATAGATCGCAGTCGCAATCTAGTAGGTCACAATCACGAAATGATTCCTCATCGCAGAGATCATCGTTAGGGTACAATCAGTGTGCCTATTGTAGACAGGAGGGTCATTTGAAATTCGATTGTCCGGTTCTCAATGAGCGTAATAGTGGTAATTCGTCCAGAGGAGGTCGTGGTGGTTCTCAACAGACATCACGTGGTAGAGGTCGCGGTGCTCAGAACGATCGTTCCACTAACACTTCTGACTCCAATAATTGTTTTGATCAGCGTGGATCGTCACAAGGGCGATCTGCTCAGTATAATGTGGACGATTATTACGTCGATCAGGATGCTGACGACGGTAATTACTAGGACAGCCATAGACAAAGAGAGGGAGTAGTATCAGTTCCGGTCGATCAGAGAGGGCCTTACGTCGCAGTTGCCACCTCGGGCGTCGTTGAGCCTTTTCTGTTGGACACTGGTGCAGCGAAAAGTTCTATAAAGCATTCGAAACTCCCTGGCGCACCTTTGTCTGGCTTAACAAATGTTTCTGTTGGATTCTCTGGCGCCCCTGTTAGCAATCCGGTTTCGCGCCCTTTGCCCCTTACAATTGGGCCACGTGAGCTGGAAGCTCCGTTGATTTTGACCACTGGGTGTGGTGAAAATCTTTTGGGCTTGGATTTGCTAAAACGTCTGTATGCAACTTTGTATTGTTCTCCTGCGGGAGTGAAGCTTACGTTGGGTGAGAGAGTTGTCTCTCCAATGTATTTGTCTCTCGACAAGCTTCCACCGGAATTGAGTTCTCTTCCTGCATCTTTGTGGGCAACAGGTCCCAACGATGTGGGCCTGCTTGATATCTCCCCTTATGTTGTTCACCTGAAATCTAATGTGCGACTGCCACGTATTCCCCAGTATCGTATCTCCCTTGATGGTGAGCGAGCGCTGTTAGCGATCATCTATGACTTGATCGAGAAAGATGTTATCGAGGAGACTCGGGGAAACGTGTGCAATAGTCCTGTACTGCCCATCTTAAAACGCACAGATCCATCAAAACCGCCTGTTTATCGTTTTGTTATCGATTTACGGGAGGTAAATAAAATTGTGATTCCTCAGTTCCCTGTCGTGCCTGACATCACGGCGCTACTGACTCTGATTCCAGCTTCGGCATCCTGGTTTTCAGTGATCGATCTGAAGAATGCGTTTTTCAGTATCCCGATTGCTGAAGAAAGCAGAGACCTTTTCGGTTTCTCTCTTGGTGGTCGCAGCTTCCGGTTTAAACGTGCTCCTCAGGGCTACTGTGAAAGTCCATCTATATACAGTCAAGCTTTGAAGGGCCAACTTGATGCGTTTGTGTTGCCGGTTGGTGCGGCTTTGATCCAATATGTCGACGACTTATTGGTGGCTGCAGATACTCAGGACATTTGCAAAATTGCTACGGTATCATTGTTGCAACATCTCTGTGACTTACATCACAAGGTGTCTCCTTCTAAACTTCAATATTGTTGTCAAGAAGTAACCTATCTAGGTCACTTATTGTCAAAGGAGGGAAGAAGGTTGACCCCAGAGAGAATTGCAGCGATTGCCCGAATGACTGTGCCAACAACTCAGAGAGATGTGCGTGCCTTTTTGGGTATCACGTCATACTGCAGGCAATGGATTCCAAATTTTTCATTGCTAGCGAAACCATTGGTGGCTCTTACGTGCAAGGATGTTCCAACTCCTTTACCATGGACGGAAGAATGTCAGAAAAGTTTTTCTGACTTGCGTGACGCGTTGTGTTCGGCTCCTGTGTTAGGTACCCCTGACTACAGTAAGCCGTTTACACTGTACGTTCACGAGAGAGAAGGTTGTGCGTTGAGTGTCCTGACGCAACCTTTTGGCGGTAAGCAGCGTCCATGCGCATATTTTTCCTCGACCTTGGACCCGGTAGCTAGAGCATTGCCGAGTTGTTTGAGAGCAACTGCGGCAGCTGCGGTGTCCATCCGACAATCAGCAGGATTGGTCATGGATAATATGCTTACGGTGATGGTTCCGCATGCAGTTGACACTCTTTTGAATCGTACGAAAACTCAGCACCTGACGAGTGCGAGGTTGTCTGGGTACGAGTTGACGCTTTTGGCAAGTCATATTCAGATAAGACGTTGTAATGTCCTGAACCCGGCAACTTTGTTGCCCATTAGCATGGAGTCAGATGAAGTAACCCCTCATGACTGCTACTTGCAGACTGAGGAGGAAACAAAAGGTCGTGTGGACCTTAAAAACACTCCCTTGGAAGATCCTGATGGGACCTTGTATGTGGATGGTTCATGTTTTAAATTACCGAATGGTGATGTAACGACCGCGTATGCTGTGGTAACTTTGAATACTGTTGTAGAAGCTGCAAGATTAAATCAGAACTCTGCCCAAGCTGCAGAGCTGATCGCTCTGACTAGAGCGTGTGTGTTGTCGAAAGGGAAACGGGTGAATGTGTTTACCGACAGCCAATATGCCTTTGGCGTCGCTCATAGCTTTGGACGATTGTGGAGAGAGAGAGGTTTTATGACGTCGCATGGCACTAAGATTCAGCATGGACAGCTTGTGAATGATCTTTTGGATGCACTTACATTACCTAAGCAGGTGGCGATTGTTAAATGTAGTGCGCATCGTAAGGTGACGGATGATGTTGGTCGTGGTAATGCGTTTGCGGATGAGACTGCTAAGGAGACTGCCCGGAACCTTAGTACTAGAATGTACGTGAGGAGTTCGGTTAGGTGGCCTACAGAAACTAGTATGTGCGAGGATACCATCGAGAGCGTAGGGAGTGTGATGAAGAGTGTGTGTAAGGGCCTTGGAATTATTCAGAAATTCCATAGCGCCAACCATCCCCAGTCAGCAGGTTTGGTTGAAGGGTATAATGGCACCCTTAAACTCAAACTAGCTAAGATTCAGGCTACGACTGGTCTTTCGTGGCCTGACGCTTTGCCTCTAGCTTTGTTGTCAACAAGGGCGACTGTACACTCCCGAGTAGGGCTCAGTCCCTATGAAATAGTGTTCGGCCGTCCTGCGAATGTTTGGGGGGTCCCTAGACCGAGTGTGTTTTCTGATCTTGAGTACCCAATGTTGATCGATTATCTTCATGATCTGACTGCTAAACTGAGGTTAATTCACCAACAGGTCTTTGAAGCACTGCCGACGCAGACGGAGGGTCCAGGCCTCCAGCTCCAGCCCGGAGACTGGGTGGTGACGAGGAACTTCGGAAGAAAGAGAAACCTCGAGCCTCGTTTCACTGGACCCTTCCAGGTCCTCCTTGCCACGAGAACTGCTGTCCGTTTGGAAGGCCGGAAGAACTGGGTGCATGCCACCCATACTAAAAAGGTACCTATACCTTTACCGGCGGACTCGTGGGTGAGGAAAGGCATTGCTTCATCTGAAACAGAGAAATTACAGACCTTCGTACCTTTTAGCGACGCCGAGCCTGTTGGAGAATCCTCAGCGCAGCAGAACGACATTGTTGAACATTTGTCATCCCAAAGCTCAAGATCCGGAAATTTGACTGATCAGCAGAACTCTGTTCCCTCATCGGACTCATTGTTTGACAAACAGACATGTCCTGGGAAGAGCCGATACTTTTTGCGATCCAACACCAAAGACTAATAAAAATTGCTTTTATTCCTCAACATTCACGTTACCCCATTGCTACGATCAGTCCAAACACTCGCATAACTGTTCCTTGTAAACTTTGAGTTTTTTCCACATCTGTGTTTTTGCTTCCACAGCTGAGAGACTTTTGCATATATCTGTGAAAAAGATACCTTGCATCCGGGTGTACCGTAGGGCCGCGCGTGTACTTCCTTCTGGTTAGTAGGTCTTGACACTAGGTCAAAGGCCGTCGGTTCCTGGGAACTCCTAGGGATTGACTACTGCTACACAGAACGAAGTGCGTCAAGAAACGTTGCGGACGGTCTTAGGGGATGGCGTTTTCAAAGCTTGTGGACTTGGAAAAAGCTCAGGCGCAAAGATTCAGACTGCAACAAATTACCCGTACCAAATGCTTTATGTTTCAGGTGTCCCTACTGTTTTTAATTGTTTCTTCATTATTGGTGGGTGGGGTGTATTATCTGATACTGACGTTTTTGCCTACTGCCTCACCTACCCCTTCTCCTGAACCTAAAACTACCTCCACTGTTTCTCCTCATTCTTTCCACATCTTACCACAACACGAGCAGGCTAGACGTGCAGAATTCAGAAATAATTCCTTTATTCAGCTCCTTCATCAGCACCAGTTAGTGGTGAATACTACAAATTGCTGGGTGTGTGGGTTAATGCCACATACCACGGATAAGGGAATTCCATATCTGGTCCTTCCTTATAGTTCCCAGGGTTCAGCTCGAGCATTCCAAACTATGTTTCGAAGCGCACTAGATTCCTACCCCAATCGAGAGCCACGTCCTCCCCACTTTGGTCCTGGTCCGTATCACAAGCCTTTGGCTATAGCAATTGCGGACTTAGATAGGGATATCTATGAGCCGTTACTCATCCCAGAGGAAGAGGTGTGAGCCTATAGGGACCTGAGTGAGGCTGAGTATAGTGCGCTCGTGGGTGAAAAACAGCTCAGAAGCTCGCCTCCGATATGGATCGTACCCCACCTTGGTAATCTCTGTCTGCTAGGTCGTGGCCGAAGATCGAGAGCTCGTCTTGGAGAGAGCGCTTGCTCCGAGACTTATATCCTACCGATGCTCTCTTCCCCTGTGTTTCTGGCTGCCAAGGGTACATACTTCATCTGTCATGATCGTGCGTATACATGGGTGCCCTCTGACTTTGTGGGCTCATGTTATATCGCAAATCTGTTGCCTCCGACGTTTACTGTTGATGCAGACTATCACAAGACTAGAATTGTGAGAGGCGTGATTAGCGAAGAGGACACTGCCGGTCAAGAGGCAGGAGACTTTTTCAAGGGTTTCTTTCCGTTTTGGGGGCCTATGGTCAATAGTAGGAACCTGAGACAGTTGACTCGAGTGGTGGAATCGACAGCTAATATCACTGCCAGTGCCCTTGGTAATATCACCACAGAACTTCAGGCGGATAGGCTCATGACGTTAACAAACCGTATGGTTTTAGACGTTGTTTTAGCAGATCGAGGTGGAGTATGTAAGGTGATCCATTCGAGCTGCTGTATTTTCATTCCAGACAATGCTCCAACTGTCTATCAAGCCATCTCGAAGTTGCATAAGATCTCTGAGTCCATACACGTGGACGTAGGGGATTGGACGCTACTTGGGTGGTTTTGGGGCCTAATGTCGACTTGGGGTTGGAAGATTCTGATGATCGTCGGAGTTGTTGCAGCGTTTCTGTTCACGTGTTGCCTTTGCGTGCAGTGTGGTCCTGCCTTATGTGGCCTCTGTGCTACAACGTGTATGAGACAGCCACCTGTTACCAAAGGAGCTCAGATGGATAGAGTTATGTTGCAGCAACATCTAGATGGTTTGATGAATATTGAATATGACTCTGACTAGTGCTTGCCTACATGAGGGCAAAAGGAGCGTCTGAGGTTCCGTGACGATCGTAAGTGTTGTTTTTGACTTGCACGAATATAGTCGAGTCTGGTATCTATGAACCGCAAATGACGAGTTTAGTGGGTGTACGCAGTTTCGCTGTGCTATCCTAAACCGTTCGTCTGTTTCGTGGGTTTCTATATCTGTACCCACGGGTTCCATGTTAGATACGGCATCCATTTTGTCCCTTGCCCTAAAGTAGCCAGCGAACGGACGCTGTCCGCTTCGCGACCCTGGGATTCCCAAGACTCTTGCGGAAGACACGTTTCCTTTGAAAGTGTCTTTATGATGAGGGGGATGATACTGTAAGGCAGATGGTCCCGCTCGAGGCTCATCTTGCCGGGCCAAGCTATTGTCTTAGCCGTGCATCTCATTAGGCGCGTCCCTTTGATGCTTGCAACTCGTGTTTCCCGATACCACCTCTTTTACACCCTTTTCGATCTCCCCACTGTTTCTGTCTTCCTCTACACCTGTTCCTGTTCCTTCTTCGATCTGTTTATTGCTGATTGGAATGTATTAATGGTGGGAAGATGGGTTTTTACAGTTGGGAACCACCAAATGTTTCCGTACTTATGTTCCGGGCCCTGAAAGCATGAAAGCAACCCCCTTGTGGTTTATTGTGGGAACCAAGTTGTAAACCTTTGTGTACCATGTTAACCTATGAGAGAAATGTGTATAAAAGGAGCGACCCACATCAACAATTTGAAGCAGTCTCCCAGAACTTACACGTGTTGTACTTCTCGTGACTTCTGTTTTCCCTGCAGTAATAAACCTCGAATCTTTGACGCCGAAGGAAGTGTCCCGTGTCTCTGTCATTTGGTACGCCGGAACAGGTTACCCACGAAGGTTTCAGGTGTTGTCCCCTGGCACCGCTGGGTCTTAATAAAACCCAGTCCTTCAATAGAGTTGTACGGAGCTCACGTCTGTGTTCTCACACTGCACTCGTCCTTTGTGGATCCCCTGTGTCACTACTTTGGGTGGTTCCTTGGGGTCCCAGCGATTCTACGTGCTCTAGGCACTGTGTCTAGTCAAGTCGTGGTAGTTATACCACTTTCTTAGTATATGATTTGGTCTCCCCCTGGAGCCCACTGTGTATTGTGCTATTTACTGTTGTTCTAGTGATTTAATATTATGTGCTTTGTTCTCTAATCTCATAAAGAGGTTTATAAAGAGTGTTTAGTAATACATACATATATTTGATATATTCCTTGTGTGGTTCTCCTTTCATTTGGTTATTCAGGAGGTTCTAATCTGGTAAAACAAGCTGCTTTACATTCCTTTGAGACTTAGCCTGAAGGTTGCGCTCCATATTTACCACTAGGATAGCTTTCAATAAAGGTTGTCTTTAACCTAATCATTAAAAAGGGTTGTTTGGGGGAGGAGCCGCTCCAGCGACCAAGATGGCCGCTTAAGGACCGGCTCCGCTGACCCTTCGTTCCTGACTCGCCATCCTGTCAGCTATCCTGTGCCCAAACCCCACTTTCGGATGGGAAGCGCTGCCGTGCCGGTAGGCGAAGTTTCGGACCTCCGCCGAGGTCAAGAGCCCCCAGAGAGCCGCCCGCAAGACTGAGGCCTACGTGCCAGGGAAGCCGGGTCCTTGAGTGACGAACTGCCCGCCCTGGAGTGGAACAACATCGGGCACTGGGGCCGGGAGGGGTCGGTCCGGTCGGAGGTCGGCCCGGAATTTAGCCGCGAGTTCCCTGGGGGGGCTCGGCGGCTGTTGTGCGCCTCCGCTGCCTTGGGACACCGGCATAGAGATGACCTGTAAGGAGGAGCGCCCTGCCGTCGCCCGGGGCCGGACCGAATGTTGAGGGCCAGCCCGCTAGGGCTAAAGACTGTGGGTACGTCGCGGCACTGAGGCATCTGAGGAGCCCCATGAGAAGATTGAGCCCACAAGGTTGGCAGTGTGGCTGGGGCCCTTATATCTGTGCAGACTCCAGGATACTATTGGCATAGGGCAGCTGTGGGAAGCGGCGATACCGGGGCCCATTTACTCTGCCCCCGGGTCTGCCGAGTGGAGGTGGAGTGGTGCCGCTGTTGCCTGGGGGCGATCAGGCCCTGCAGCGCAGTTATTGGCGGGATTGTGGAGACGCGATGCTAGTGGCCCATTGCTCATCGGGGCTGACTGGGTGCCACTCGCTGTGACACATTGCACGCCCTATTGTCCATAGCATTGCCCCAAGGGGGCTTGAGTTGGGGATAGAAGCGAGGTGCTGCCATTCCAGTGGAGCGGACGGAGACAGTGGCTGCGTCACTGTGCTACACACCTAATCAATCAGCTGGGGAAGTACCAGCGGGGGTGTCGGCCCCTGGGCGTGGATGGAGCTTCTCTTTCCCAGACGGATCACGAGTGGAGGCCTGTAGTGATCTCCTGGTGTGGACCGGACTGAGCCGAGAGGGGTTAAATTGGGAGCATTCTGTTGCTGGCCACAGGGGTCGGCGGAGACACTGTAATTTTAGCGGCGGAAAAGGGACGGCCCACTGGTAATCGAGGGGCGAGATGGCGGCGAGAGCGGACTCGGATAAACCAGTGACCAAATCCAGGAGAGGGGCCAGGCAAGTCCAATCTAATAAACTAGATCGCTAAACCTTGCCTAAGGGGTCTCCGATTGAGACAAAAAGGGGGCCGGGGGGGGGGGTTCGGAGGACTATCCTGTGAGTGAAGAGCCCACCATGGCGGATCTCATGGCCGCAATCACGGGAGTCCAGACGTCCCTGGGCCAGAAAATGGAGACTATGGACGGCAAACTGGACACCGTCACAATTGAAATGGGGCTGCTACGGGCAGACCTCACAAAGACCAGCGACAAAGTCAAATCGCTGGAGTTCAAGACAACAAGCCTCATTGACGATGTTAATTTGCTGCAGCAGGAGGTGCGGGATCTTAAGAAGTCCAGGGATCTTACCGACCGGAAGCTTGACGACTATGAAGGGCGGGCACGGCACAACAACATTCGCATTTTGAGAGTGCCAGAGAAATCGGAGGGTCCAACGCCGGATCTGTTCGTAGAAAATCTCATTCTCAAACCCAAATGCCTGAGTAACTTCTTTACGGTTGAGCGGGCACATAGGGTCCCGGGTGGTAGACCTAGGCCAGGGGCAAACCCCCGTCCTATGATAGCCAGAGTCCTTAACTTCTGAGACAGGGATGTTATCCTTCACACGGCTCGAGCCTCGGCCCCGTTGGCATTTGAGAATGCTTCCCTCCTATTCTTTCCGCATTTCACCCAGCTGGTTTTTTGGCGGTCAAAAGGAGACTGAGGGACAAGGGTGTCAAATACGCAATGATGTTTCCGGCCCGCCTGCGTGAGGAGCTTGATGGCAAAGCCTAGTTTTTTGACAATCCTGAAGTGGCTGCGGACTGGCTGG
This sequence comes from Lissotriton vulgaris, assembly GCF_964263255.1. Classification (NCBI taxonomy): domain Eukaryota; kingdom Metazoa; phylum Chordata; class Amphibia; order Caudata; family Salamandridae; genus Lissotriton; species Lissotriton vulgaris. Next base: position 754,442,381 of record NC_141691.1, read on the forward strand.
ACAGTGCCCAGGGGCTGAGTTCTGGGGCTCGTGACCAGGCGGAGGCGGATGAACATTGACTTTGTAAATATGAGGCCGTATGGGAACTATTATGAGTCCTGTGTTGCTGTAGGTTCGAATGGAGCAAGTATTTGATTCCCCTGCTTAATAGAGTTTAATTAGTCCTTTCTTTTTTAGTTGAAATATAGGGGTGGCTGTGATGAGTCGGGAGGGGGTGGGGGGGAGGACCTGTTAGTAGGTCCTCCTCTGTTTACTACTTTTAGTTATTTCTAGACTAGATTGGGGCAACAGGCACACTGCTAGTTGGGGATGGAGCATAAGCTACGTGCAGGGGTGCAGGGAGGGGGGAGGGGGGTTTTACATTTTGAATTGTTTTCAGTTTCAGGTTTGGGGGTTTTTTGGGTTAATTTTGGCATTGGGTGTCGAGGCAATGATGTACCAATTACACGTCTTCTAATATGTTGGGGTGGGGATTGCCACGCTCAGCTGGAATGTTAATGGATTAGGGGACAAGGTTAAGAGGGGAATGGTATCTCAATTGATTAGGAGGCACTCCCCAGATGTTGTGTTGCTGCAGGAGACCCACCTGGTAGGTAACCGTTGTATGGCGCTGCATAAGGGTGGATACAAATTGGTTGCTCATGCGGGGTTCACTACGGAATCTAGAGCGGTAGGAATATTGGTCAGGAATTCCTTCCCGTTGACTATACAGGCCACTTGGGAAGATACTAGAGGTAGATACATTGGCGTTTCGGGGCAGTGGGAGGGGAGAACGGTCACCTTCTTGTCAATATATGTCCCCCCAGCCCTTCAGGCTGACACCTTTCAGGATTTGTGCAGAATCTTTTTGACGTTACCCATGGGGTTGTTGATAGTGGGAGGGGACTTTAATTTAGTGGTAGATGGTGAATTGGATAGGCATCCTGCTAGAACCCTCCAGATGTCGCGACGGTGGTTGTCGGATCTCATGGAAACCACGGGGCTCGCGGACGGATGGCGCCAGCGTCACCCGGGGGAAAGATACTACACTCATGCCTCAGCTGCCCATCATTCCTTATCAAGGTTAGATTATATCCTGGTGCCGACGTTGCAGCTGGCGTACATTCGGGAGGTGAGACACCTGGGCAGGGGGATATTGGATCATTCACCGCTTTGGCTTAGAATAGAGATGGGGCGGAGAGACATGGGTCAGATAGCTCCCATACGCACATGGCATTTGAGAGACCCTGCCACTAAAAAATAAATAGTGCAGATCACAGAACAATATTTTCAAAATAATGTAGGAACGGTGGAGTCCGGTGGTTCCCTGTGGGAGGCGTATAAAACTGTGATCCAGGGAGAGGTGCTATCATTAATTGCCGAAAAGAGGAGGAGGGGCCGCGCGGAGGTGGACAGAATTGAGACAGAGTTGGCAACACTGGAAGAAGCGTTGCCGGGAGATAGTACCCCAGAGGAGAGGCACCGACTAAGTCTCCTGAGAGATGAGTACAGGAGACTGGCACATGGGAGGGCCCGGGAGCAGCATGCAGACACCCAAAGTAGGGTGTCTGAACAAGGAGATAGGGCAGGGAAGTTGATCGCGTGGTTGGAGAGGGGTGAGAGTGGGGATCCAGATTGGTGCCAGAATTGCATACGGAGAGTTCAGGAAGTATTACGGAACCGGAGCAGATAGCGGAGGAGTTCGCGACATATTACGGTTCGGTGTACATGGCCATGGGTAACTACACTGAGGCGGATAACGAGGCCAAGCTGCGAGACATACAGATGCCCACACTCTCTGAGGATGACAGGAAGTACCTGGAATCTCCTTTTACTAATGATGAGGTCGCCCAGGCTATTAGAGCGGTGCATTCGGGAAGGCCACGGACCCTAACGGGATCCCTATAGAACTTTATAAACTGAATGCCAATAGAATGGCGCCGTTTCTCCAAGAGATGTTTCAAGAAAGTCGTGAGAAAGGCTGCCTCCCGTTTGATCAACGAGTCGCCAACATAGTTGTCATACTTAAGGACAGTAAGCCTCGGACCCTGTGCTCTTCCTATCGGCCGATCTCCCTGTTGAATGCCGAGCCAAAGATACTGGCCAAATTGTTGGCTACGCGGCTGGTCAAGGTGATCACGACCATTGTGCATCCGGATCAATCTGGCTTTATGCCTCGCCGCAATACAGTCCTTAACATTCAGAGGTTGCATGGAATCATAGCCGGAGCGGCCCAGATACATGAACCGGCAGTCTTGCTCTTGTTAGACGCCACCATGGCGTTTGACAGAGTGGAATGGCCCTATCTGTATGCGGTCTTGAGCAAGATGGGTATAGGGCTGGAATTCATCGATTGGGCCCGCCTTCTGTACTCTGGCCCTCTTGCCAGAGTGGTGGTGAACAATCATAGATCAGAGGATTTCCCTTTGGGAAGAGGCACGCGGCAGGGATGTCCCCTCTCCCCGCTTCTGCTCGCATTGGCTCTTGAGCCTCTCGCGGCATGGGTTCACTGGGATAGGACGATTCGTGGATTGAGATGGACCCCCGATTGGGAGGATAAAATCTCTCTCTATGCGGATGATGTTTAGCTCTACCTTACGTCCCCCAGGGAGTACTTGATCGGTTTTCTTGATATACTGGCTATATTTGGTAGGTATTCAGGCTTTGCCTTTAATTGGGGGAAATCAGTTTTGTTTGTTCTTAGCGGAGAGCCTCCAGTTGTCCCGGAATCCTGCCCATTGCAGATGGAGTTGGTGGGATTTCGGTATCAAGGCATTTTTGTAACTAAGGACTTAAGGCTGCGATTTGACAACAACCTTAGGCCGCCGCTAGACGGATACCGTAGAGGTGTAGCAAGGTGGAAGGCGTTGCCGCTTTCCCTGCTGGGTCGTGCTGTATTGTTCAAGATGATGGCGCTTCCCCGTTTTCTATATGTACTCCAGAATGCTCTGGACCCCGTGCCTCCCTCGTATTTCAGAGAAATAGAGTCCGTCCAGAGGCAGCTCCTTTGGGAAGGCAGACCGCGGATCGCTTTCAACAAACTTACCCTGCCCTGGTATGACGGAGGGATCGGACTTCCGGACCTCAGGAAGTATTATTGGGCCTCCCAGCTAGCGGTGGTTAATCATGTGATCTATGGATCTCTGGGTATGCGATGGACAGGGGCCAGTTACCCGGTGGAGATTATACAAGGGCCCTGTATGCTCGAAAGAAACGGGCCCGCTTGGTGGGACCGTCAGCACATGCGGTTCAAGTGTGGCACTCAGCCAATCGGCACCTCAAGTGAGATAATTAGATCACGCTTGCCACCCCGCTATGGAGTTCGGAGGACCTCAGGATTTCTTGGAAATCTAAGGGGTTTGATAGACGGGATCTTATCGGGATCTCTCAGGTCAAAGATATGTGGGGAAAGGATGGAATTCTCACGTAGGAAGCGTTGCAAGACAAGCACCAGTTACGGGAGAGTGAAAGATTCCGTTATTTACAGATTAGACATGCTTTAGTGGCGGAGATTCCCCTGGGGACCGAGCTTCCTGAGGCCTCCCCGTTGGAGGATCTAGTGTTGGACGGTCACCTCCCTATTAAGACTATCTCATTGATCTACAAAAAGCTAATTAACCACACGGAGGACCCATTGGTTCAACTTAGAGATCAATGGAGTGAGGATGGCATTGTGTTGGAGGATGAGGATTGGAGAGAGGCGGTGTCTTCCCCCAGGATGGTTGCGGTCCCAATGAGGCTAAGGCTAGCTCAATTGAAGATCCTACACAGCTCATATGTAACGGGTCCCCGGCTTGTAAAGATGGGTTTGGCGACTGACGGGGGGTGTCGTAGAGGCTGTGGGGAAACGGGTACCTTTATGCATATCCTATGGCATTGCACAAAAATACAGGACTATTGGGTCCAAATACATGGCAAGATACGTGAGGTGATGGGGTGGACGTGCAGATAGAGGCCCAACGATGTATCCTTAATGTATGGGAGCCGGCCGACCTAAACACGCATGGGAAACAATGGGTGACACTGGCATGCATGATAGCCAAGCATAACATTACACATTTATGGGGGGCTAACCAGGTGCACAGATAGGGAAATGGATGGAAGATCTTGATTTGTGCATGTTCAGAGAGAGGTCTGTGTTCATGGCTAGGGGTTGACCCCAAAAATGGGGGGAAATCTGGGGTGCGTGGAATTCATACAGGGGGGATATTTGTACGCCTCCGCATACTGTGGAAGAAGCTGTGCCGTTGGAGTCACCTGACCAGGTGTAAATCCTAGATATTATGTTGGACATGGAAAAGTATGTATTAATGTTATGCTTGAATACCCATCACCCAGTGCCTTTTATGTTGTGTTAAATGTTAATAGAAAGATTCTTAAAAAAATAAGGGTTGTTTGGGCTGGTACAAGGTGCCCACTATAATTAGTGGTCAGTATATACCGGCCAACTTCTCACACTGCAAATCTAAAAAGATAACATAAACTAAGGGATTGGTGCCCAGACTGCTTCCAAGCACCCCAAATTATATGTTAGTCTGTAGACCAGCTAGCTCACAATGCCACTATGAGCCCCTCTTACCAAGGAGCGAATACCTTCTGGCAACTATCAAACATGACAACCCTGACCCTTTAGGGATCGTGGAAACAGTACAGTTCGCTCAGTCACTCATGCTCACTTTGTCTCAGAGAGAAACTCAGAACAAACAGTGGAGACGTTTTCAATAAGTATTTATTGAACCAGCGTCGTTCTAGTATCAAATACATGTGCTGCAACAACCAAGAGACAGAAATGGATATATATGATTATGAGCAGCAGTGAGTGAAGAAAAGGTAGAATTCTACCCTAGTGCTAAAAAAAATGAATATATGCAGGCATAAAGAGACATAACAGTAATAATGCGTACTCCTACAATGCAAACCCTAACTAGATGTACCTAAATGTACATAGCATGTATGTAGGTTTATAGCCAAGAATCCCCTTAGGGTAGAGCCAACCCCATTACCTGATATCGGAGAGCGAAGGACCTCGTTTTGGTCTTGAGATGGACACCCTGCAAGGGATGCCAGACTACTGCATGCTGGAGTGTCTGCATGCAGGGACCTCAGCGTCAGCATGGAAGTCTTTCGCCTCTGGTTTGCCCCGCGAAGATGTAGTGCTTACATACCCAAAAGGTACCCTTAGGGGTTCTACCTATAAGTTACTGTGGGCATGTCAGGCAAGGATGTTGATAGAGGTGATCCTTACACAGAATTATTATGCAAAGATGGTAAACCTGCAATGATACTGAGAATCCTCATTCATAATACATGAGGCAAGTTTTTGGAGAAAACCACACAACAGTCATTTAGCACATAACTAGGTAAAAGGTCAGCTCGTTATGTAGAACAATGGTAGGAGATATGTAGGTAAAATGTTGTGTAACTACCTAGGCCTGTATTATGAACCTAGGTTCATAATACTCCCAAAGTCAATAGGATTATTATTAGGGTGTTTAATAACCCACAGAATAGTGGGCCCGATTCACAGAATGAACTTAAGACTCAATCCTAAATTTACTACTATTTTGGTATTCACAGAATGCACTTACTACTTTTGGCATTCACAGAATGCACTTACTACTTTTAGCATTCACAGAATGAACTTACTACTTTTGGTATTCACAGAAGTTAGGATTTTGTCTTAAGTTTGTCTTAAGACAGACTTAAGACAGACTTAAGACAAACTTAAGACAGACTTAAGACAGACTTAAGACAAAATCCTAACTTCTGTGAATGCCAAAAGTAGTAAGTTCATTCTGTGAAGACCAAAAGTAGTAAGTGCTTTCTGTGAATGCCAAAAGTAGTAAGTGCATTCTGTGAATACCAAAATAGTAGTAAATTTAGGATTGAGTCTTAAGTTCATTCTGTGAATCGGGCCCTCTGTATCCCATTGTAATAATACTATAGCTCATAGAGGTGAAAAGTGAATACACTTGATGGGGTTAACATATAATGTTCATGTGCAAAATGACAATAGTATTCTGCCTCTGGTCTATTCATTAGATGATTTGAAGTTAGGAACAACTGTCCTATTTCAGAAAGACAATCTTTCATTTGTAGGTCTCGCCTGCAGCAGCACATTCCCTGCATGCGCTCTCACTTATGAGAGATATTGTATACAAGGGGAGAGGAACACGCCCATTGCTTACCATTTGTTAGCCTTATTGTCACTCTTATTTTCTGCCTCCTAATTGGGCATCCCCTGCCGGCTTCACTTCCTCTTCTTTCCTCAGAAGCATAGAAAGTATGCAGACAGATTACCTTTGATTAGAATCCTTCCGCTACTTGTCGCTTTGGAAATGAGGTACTTTTTGTCTCGTATTCCCCCATCTTTGCTTGACTGTTGTTGAGTGCCTCTGATGTTCTTGTTGCTTCTTACCCGCTTCCATCCTAGTTATCTGTGTTGCTTGTATCCCTTCACAACCTCTGTTGTCTGTGTTGTTTTTACCCCTTCCCACCTCCATTATCCATATTTAGGCTGTCCGGAATTCGGTTAAAAACGAATGTACTCGAAAATACCCTACCGGCTGAAAATCAGCTTACCCGGTTTAAACCGAGTGTCACTGATTTTCTTATTTGTTGCACAATTTGTTGAACCTTTTGGCCACTTGGTGGAGCCAAAGCAGTACAATGGCCCCCCGATTGAAGTTCACATGGCAGCAGCAGTGGAGTTATGTGCAGGAGAGGAGGTAACGACGTGTGATAATGGTAGGGCGGAACTGTTGTCTGGGGCTGGATTGATGGGTGTTATAAATGGGCAGAGAAGTGGGAAGGGCACAGCGGGGATTCAAGTGCCATTCATAGGTGTGGGATGGGTACTTAGGTCCTAACAAGCTGCAACACGTAAGATATAAAAGGAGAGCAGAGGATAAGCATAATTAAAAGTGGTGAATTGCCCGTGGATAGCTAGACGGGGGAGGGTAGGGACGTCCAGGCACTAATATGGATATGGGGGGGGGGGGTAATGGTCGGTACTTAATACGGCAGGGGGTCGAGAAACGCTTGGGGTAGGTGTAACGCTTGTGAGGGAGAATATTTCTCGGGATGCTGGAGGCTTAGTGCAGATCAATGGGGCCCGCTGGACAACAGCAGGCAATAGCGGAGTGTAAGATCAGGAGACTTGAAGTTTAAGTAAAATAAGATTTATTGGTCTCCGTGTTGACCAAGGGGAAAAGCGATGCGGCCCTATGCGCAGAGCGGCTCAACATAGTGATCCTGGGTAGATAGGTTAATGTCCTCAGGCGATCACAAACGAGGTCTTTGACCTGGGGGTTAAGCACTGACTGGTGGGGGGAGATCTTCAGTGTGGAGTCGAGTTACAATTTCGGAATCGGATTGATGGGCTGACAGAGCGGGTGCGAATGAGAGCAGCGAGAGGGGATGCAGGAGGCCCATTTAAGGAGTTGTTCACATCGTAATTGGGCGCAGGAGCACAAGGTTGTTACGCAAGGCAATAGTTGTAAATGAGGGAGGCGAGGGGGGCCGGGGCTCGGACCTGCTGACTCAGGAGCAGGTGAATTAAGTTTGAATATCGATTTGGCTCAACATCCTGTGAGCCTGGGGGGATGATATATGTCCTGTCCCAGAATACTGCAAAGGATGTATTTGTAATGGGGTGACGCAACAGGGGCAGCAAAACACTTCGATATCAGAGGCGGGTTGGAGGGAGACAAAGCGTGTACATGGGGGTGGTGAGAAGGGAGGGGCATAGGGGGCTCTCGTTTCACCAGGTTAAGACAGGGCAGATAGGGGTCTAATTACTAAGTTAATGCAGGGAACCAGGCTGCCTTGGGGGAGGTTTTTGTAAGGTAAGAATGGAGTCTGGCCGGTTCGGATCCATTACACCTACAATGAGCCAGGGCTATTGGCTTAGTCAAATGGTTGTCAGTAGCAAAAGATAAATACGCAGCAACCACGGCTTTGTTTATATAATATTGAAAATGCTTCTATGCTAAATTGATGAGACACTGAAAGATCTAGAACGAGTCTCGTTGAAGTTACATTAAATGCTTTGAGCAGTGGCACTGCTGCAGAGATAAAAAAAATCGCCTTGAGGGTGAGAGCCCAATAGAGAGGCGTCTGAGCACCTGCTTTAAGAATTGCCTGTGCCCTCTGGATGTAGCACTCTGGCAGTGTTATCTACTTGCAGGGCATGGGGAGGTCATAAATTACCATGTTGAAAGCAATGAAGTGCAAACTTCCCACACTGCTCTTCACTGTGCGTTAAAACTGATTTGTAGGGCAGATTGAGTGCCTGGGTGTTTTTACTCAGATTTCCAAAAAATGCTATCACTGAGAAGAGAAGATAGGCTCCTGTTTTCAAATAAAAAGGGCATGTCGTGCTGACATAGCCATTCAGAATATATCTCGAAGGAGCTGCGCAATCCTCTCACGCTGGCCACAGCTGTGCTTGCATACCTGCTAAGGAAGGTAAAGGTGAGCATGGACCCATAGCCTTTTTCTTTGTTACTCCAGATTTTCCGGGAATTCACTTTACAAAAATATCAAATATCACCAATCGGTTTCAAACTCGGAAAGGTAAAAAATACTTTTCAGTGTGTATTTATTTTTGTTCCAGAAGAATTAGATTACATTTTTAACCACACTCCTGACAGGAGCAGATTTCTCAATTAATCGCCAAAGGCCACCTACATAGGGCAAGGTTGTCTGTTCTCCGCCCTCGAATCGAATGCTCGGCTGGCTCCAACTCGGATGCAGGGTGGATTCAAGGAGCCGCTGGTTTCCTTGGATAGCGGTTTCGGGCCCAGTCTTTATTCCCCAGCTTTCATCCTTCTGAGACTAATTATACAAGTTACAACTCATTGCCACTTACCACAGTGCCTACTTTGGCGCTTAAGGGGACTTGTCTGGGGAGGGATGAAGGGGCGCACTACAGGGAGAAATGCAAGGGAGGCTGGAGGTAGTTTGCGCAGGTGGTGGGGGAGCGGGTGGACACCTTCATGAAAGGGGGGTCTCATGGCACGAGGCAGTAAGGACACAGGGGGATGATGCTGGAGATGGAAGGAACAGTCGGTGGTACGCTGGTGGGCACACAGGTGGCGGAGCGTGCAATAATTTGAGTGTCTGGCATGGCAGCAGCGAAAAGATTACAGATGGCTAATTGTGTCCCCTCTGTTGACAGACAAGGAGCAAGGAAGATTGTCTGGGTGGTGCCAGTGCTACACCGGGAGGGTGGGGGTGTAATGTTGGGCTGCATAAGAGGCTAATTTGGCCTATTGGCGGCACTGTTCATTGGGGGTATACGTACGAGGACACCAGCAGTTAGGTCAGGGTCCGCGATAACGTAGATAGTTCTCCTCCCTCAATAAATCAAAGGTTGCACAGACCCCCAAAAAAAATATGCAGCAAAAAGCAACTGTTAAACCTTACTCTGGTTATGCAGAAGTTGCCTTAATGAAGCGCCAAAGTGTTAGACATTCCAAATTATATTTGATATTTTATAAAATATTTGAACTCTAAACATTTCTGCTCTAGTGTCAACCCCAATCCCCATGCGTTGTCAAATGCAGCAGGCTGCTAATACATGTAGGACTACTGTGCTGGTTTTGTTAGAACCGCATTTGTTAGGTAAAATGCACCTCATCACTATTGTTGATGGGAAAACAAGTAGCTTCTGGACCCCTTGTTGTGGCAGAAATTGTATGATCACATTTTTCAATTCAGTTTGCTCTTGTCTTTCGTTATTGTGAATCGTCTGTTTTCCAAAGATTGACTGAAGAAGTATTGCATAGTGTACTACAATAAGTTCGACTTGTAGAAATATATTTGAACCTCATATACACTGTACGTACACTGTCTACATACCATGCATCAGTGAAGAAAGCAAGCAATAATAAAAGCAAAGCGTTCCATAAACACCGGTAAAACACTGTTTCTGCTGTTTTTTATGGCGCGAAAATGGGTAACCACTGAAAAGCACTGTTTTTGTAAGGTATTGAAATCACTGGAAAACACTGAAAAAACACCACCAGAATTCGCCAAAAATAGAAACTGAAAACAGGAAAGCCTATCCATATTGCTTTTACCTCCTCCCAACCCCTGTCGTCTGCTGCAAATTCCCCCCTTCCACCCACTGTTGTTTGGGTTGCAAATTGCACCTCCTCCCTCCGTTGTTTATGTTGCTTTCCCCCCTCCGAACCACTCCTCCCTGTTGTCTGGGTTGTCAGCGCTGGCCAAGTCATAATGCTTATCTTCTAACTTTATTTTTAGCCATACTGCAAAGCCACACTGCTGCACAACATGGCTAAAACACATTAACAGATCCAATAGCTTTTGCATAGGAGAGACAGATTGGCTCTGCAAATGCTTGTTAGGTCTAGCATTAGACAAGACCACTTGATTTTAGTAAAATGATATGTAACACAACCAAAAGTTTAGGAACATTCAACCAGCCTTCTTCATTCATTGGTCTATTATCGTATCATTTACATTTCCTTCTGCCCACTAGAGCATACAAAATGAGGCAATGGGTTAGCCTACTTAAGCCATTGGCTACCTTCGCTGTAAGTGAAAGCACTGTGCAATTTCATAAGCAGCACGCACTGTGTAGATGCCTACAGTGCCTGGGGTTTCTAAGGAAATGTATGCTTTTTGAGAAAAAAACAAATATTTTTTAGATTGAAAAAGATACAGCAGCTTGCCCAACAACAAAGGCATGAAAAAACCCTCACAAAAGAAACATTGAAAAGCCAAACAGCTGGCATGCAACACCAGACCTACTGGCGTTGCCAATGTTTGTTAAAAGTACAGCTGTGTGCATGTTCTTTAAAAAAAAAAAAAAATTATTATTGTTACTATTTCTCAGAAAAGTAAATTATTTTTATTATTTGGACTTTGTGACTGGTGTTAATTCCTGTGATGTCTTTAGTGGCAAAGTTACAGGAAATCACTTTGTCATATGATGACACTTCCTGTAACCCCCCCCCGACATCCTAATGGGCCCCTTAGCATTGAATATGCCACAAATGCAGCTTTTGCTTATCAAATAAAAAAATTAACTGCACTTGCTTATGTTTCAGAAATAGACGTTGTAGAACACTATAACATCTTAATTGACAGTAACTTTCATAAACAAAACTAAGCCAAACTAAGTCCATTATTGGACTATATTGAGGACACATGGGCGGGGAGACTCCACAGATCTGGCCACAGAAGAAATCCTAAATTTTTAATACCCTGGTGGAATGTATATAGACGTAGATTAAATGGAAATCAAAAACCAACAATGCAGTTGAAGGTTGGCATAATGCCTTCCTTCAATCAACAGGCAGAACAAAACCTACTTTAGAAAAATGTATACAATGCCTGCAAAAGGAACAAAGCTACCAAGAGTTCCGAATGGAACAATCCATAACTCAATTAACGTCCAAAACATCCAAACAAACAAAACAGATGCATAAATATTAAGAACAGCAGGTAAAATTGTACCCTAGTACAAAAGGCATGGAATACTTAAACCTAATAGCCAAAACTCTCCTTTAAATCTGTACCACCAACAAATCCCTAATAAAAATACATCCAACAATCAAATACACATAAAATGATTATATTTTATGACATAAATAATTATTGTGTGCAATATATTTTACATAATTCATAAACATATATACACACATTAATAATATGTGTAATGAAATAACAAATAGCAATAACAATAAAAACAGTACCCACCCACAATAAAAAAAAATAACTTGCCAAAATGTAATCCAAAGACTGCAAAATCCATGTTCTGCCAACACAATCCATAGAAGAAAAATAATTTTACCCCCCAAAAAATGAACCAATACAACTGTATCCAAAAAGAATAATCCACGTAATGAAAATCCTTCCGAAATCCATTAAAAACCGAAAATATAGAAAAAAGTAAAAAATCGCTCCAGGAAAACTGAATAATATAAAGTGTTAAAAATATATTAGGTCATAGAACTAACACACACTTCTTTTTTTGAAAAAAAAAAACGACTCCTTCCGATACGAAGAACTCCTGAAAGTAAAAACAAGTAAAACAAAAGAACATACATTCCCACCCACATAAAACAACACAATCACTTACTAACAATAATATACACTTCACATTGCATTAAAATATACTTTAAACACCGAAATACTAACTCTCGAACAAGGCTTAGACAACCGTACCAATACATAAAAACACCACACGTAATTACAACACATAACTAAACCAAATTCGAACAACTAACTTATAACAACACTAAGGGGCCGATTCTGATCTTGGTCGGAAGGGCACCGAATCGGGTTCGGCATTTGCGGATCGGATTCGGAGGCTGAATTTCTGTCCGGTTCATACACTGGTCCGGACGTCGAAGTACAACGCAAACAAGCGCGAAATGTCCGTCCAAATAGTTTCCGGGTCCGAACCGCTCCGTACGTCTCGGCCGTAAGTTAACCGTGGCGCGTAATGGAGGCGTATTCCGACCGAGCCAGTACGATGCTCGATTCGGACAGCCGGTTAGTCAGAGATTCCGGCTCGCAATAGCTCCCGGAGAGGGGCTTTGGGGGTCCGCATCGGACCCCCTGTTACCCGCAGCCTTACGACTCGGACGCCGTCTCCCCAACACCGGCATGTACGGTGCGGATGTCACCAATGCGTATCCACTGTAGGGGGCGCACTGGTCCGCAACGTACCCATTAAGTCAATGGGGGCCCATGTATGCATCGTACGATCTGCTCCCATTGACTTCTATGGGAGCCTGACCGAACCGAGTCCGACAGCATACGGCTGCATCGTACTCGCAAGGTCGGACTACAGGAGTCCGGATCGGTCGGATAACAACCCGGATCCGGCCCGAGTGCTTTCCAACCGAGATCGGAAACGGCCCCTAAATAGTATCAAACTAATCTCAAAATTAATATAAAACACACTTAAAACATATAAAACAAACCTTATCTTTAGCGACACAAAGTGTCTCCCAACCATGAGCTTCTCTTCAACCCAGGGCTTTAAGTGGGCCGGGTCTCCTGGGGTCTGAGCACCGGCAGTTTTTTAAAAGGGGCCTCGAAACGGGTCTCTATCGGGCTCTGTTTTGAGCCCTGGCACAGACGGTACGTTTTTTTCCGGACTGCAGTGACAGCAGTTTGCTGTCACTGCAGTCTGCAAAAGTGTGCCAGGGCGCAAAACAGCCCGCTAGAGACCCGTTTCAAGACAGCAAGCACATCGATGTGCGCTGCTCACACTGCTCACTTCTCACTAGCAGAGAAGTTACGGCATGACGTCATGCCAGGTGAGCGTTGTGGGGGAAGAGAAATCCTTTTAAAGAGGCATTTTCTTTCTGGATTTCCCTTCTCTTTCTGAAACGCAAGAGCAGCAACATTGTGGTAGGTTCACCAGGGCTTTAATTGGAAGCGTTTTTAATATTATATGTAACAAGCCATAGTTGCAGCTTATTTATCTTATGCAACTAATAACAATTGACAAAGCCAATAGTCCTTACTTGTTGTAGGTACGATGTTACTTGTTGTATCACATACCTGGATGCAATGGCAGAAACAGCAAAATACAAGTCGGGGGGCACACTATGCTAAACACAGATTTTTAGCATAAATGTTTTAAAGCCACGCTCCTAATGACACTGCCACGCCCCTTTGAGAGACCACCTAGTTTTTTAATCCCACTTAAAGCCCTGCTTCAACCCAAATGACACAAAACGCCCTAACGCAGTTACAAAATAAAAGACACAAACATAATAAATAGGCTAACATAAAAAAAATATATCATTTAATTTATTAAAATGTTACTTGATATGGAAAAAATACAATATTATGTCAATAAAATTGTACAAATGTTTGTACTATTATTAAACTATGTTTCAAAATATAACTAAGTTGTAAAGTTATAAAAATAAATATTATGAAAATAATATTTATTATTATAATTTAAAAAAGTGATACAAATGTACAAAAAAGTAACAAGTGTTTTACAAAATATATAATTAAAGATCTATTAAAAATGTGTTGTCAAGTCTAAATATTGAAGAAAAAAATGTACACAAACAATGTATTCAAATTTTTAAAATGTACATTTGCGTTATTAAAATTATACTTTCTTTAAAAAACTAAATAAAATACCTAACACAGTATGAAATATAATGTGTTAGAAATTTGTACAATTTAATTTAAATTAAAAAAATGTGAAAAATGTTAACATTTATTCAAAAATGTACAATATATTTTTCTAAATACATACATTTATATATTTGTATAAAATAAAAATATAATAAAATGTTTTTGTTTCATTCTCATATTAAATAAAAAACAACAGAACAACTTCAAAAATTTTTGATTAATTGTATTTATTTTATTTACATTATACATACATAATATAAACACTAATTAAATATAATATACTTCTCCCACTCCAGTGTACATTAAATTGGGGTTGGTGCTGGACACTAATTAACTATAATGTACTATTCCAACTCCAGTCTACATTAAATTGGGGTAGGTGCTGGACACTAATGAAAACTAATTTACTATTCCAACTCCAGTCTACATTAAATTGAGGTAGGTGCTGGACACTAATTAAAATTAATTTACTATTCCAACTCCAGTCTAAATTAAATTGGGGTAGGTGTTGGACACTAATTAAAATTAATTTACTATTCCAATTCCAGTCTACATTTAATTGGGGTTGGTGCCGGACACTAATAAAAAATATTTTACTATTCCTACTCCAATCTACATTAAATTAAGGTAGGTGCTGGACAGTAATTAAATTTAATGTACTATTCCAACTCCAATCTACATAAAATTGGGGTAGGTGCTGGACACTAATTAAAAATAATTTACTATTCCAACTCTAGTCTACATTACATTGGGGTAGGTGCTGGGCACTATTTGAAATTAATTTACTATTCCAACTCCAGTCTACATTAAATTGATGTAGGTGCTGGACACTAATTAAAATTAATGTACTATTCCTAATCCAATCTATATTAAATTAAGGTAGGTGCTTGACAGTAATTAAAATGAATGTACTAATCCCACTCCAATCTACATAAAATTGGGGTAAGTGCTGGACACTATTTAAAAATAATTTATTATTCCAACTCCAGTCTACATTAACTTCAGGTAGGTGCTGGACACTAATTAAAATTAATTTACTATTCCAACTCCAGTCTACATTAATTGGTGTAGGTGCTGGACGCTAATTAAAATGTATTTACTATTCCCACTCCAGTCTACATTAAATTGAGGTAGGTGCTGGACACTGATTAAAATAAATGTACTAATCCCACTACAATCAACATTAACTTGAGGTAGGTGCTGGACCCTAATTAAAATTAATTTACTATTCCAACTCCAGTCTTCATTAAATTGAGGTAGGTGCTGGACACTAATTAAAATGAATTTACTATTCCAACTCCAGTCTACATTAAATTGGGGTAGGTGCTGGACACTAATTAAAATTAATTTACTTTTCCAACTCCAGTCTACATTTAATTGAGGTAGGTGCTGGACACTAATTAAAATTAATTTACTATTCCCACTCCAGTCTACTTTAAATTGGAGTAGGTGCTTGACACTTCTTAAAATTAATTTACTATTCCCACTCCAAACGACATATAATTTAGAGAGGTGTTGGACTCTAACTAAAAAAAAATATTATAATCATTTCTTATAACAATTTACAAATTATTATTAAATTTAAATTACATTTTTTTAAATAAATAATATTTAAATTTTACATTTCTGAAAAAACACACCACTTCTAACACCTACAAACAAAAACTCCAACTCCTAATCTAAATTTCCAAAATCTTTTAAAATATTTTAAAAGATGTTTGTCAATTTTAAATGTATTGCATACATTTTTTTAAATACCCACCCTTAACACATATAAACCCAAAATACAACTCCTAAAATTAATTTTCAAATATTTTTCAAATAATTAAAAAACATAAAATAATAATATTTATAAAATTGATTAAAAAAATGTAATCTGAAATATATATTTTACAAACACTCCCCACCCTTATCCCCTATAAACCCAACATCCCGCACCTAAAATTATTTTTCCAATTTTATTTTAAATTTAAATTAAATTGTAACATTTATTAAAAATGTATTAAAAAATTACATTTAAAATATATATTTTTAAAACACTCCCCACCCTTATCCCCTATAAACCCAACATATCGCTCTTAAAAATATATATAAAAATTAAAAAACAGAGAAAAATTTCTGAAAATATACAATACATATTTTCAATACATTTAATTATACATATTAAGGGCCCCATTAGGATGGCGGGCAGATCACCCCCGCCAGGCCGGCAGTAACCACCGCCGGCCAGGCGGGGGAGATCCGCCCGCCATCCGTGCCAGAATGACCCCCCGCCATATTATTATAGCTGGGGGGTCCGTGGCGATGGAAAGACCTTCCGCTGCTTTTCCGCACTGGTTGCCTTGCGACCGGGCGGAAAAGGGTTCCATATGGTGGCTGTGTCTATCAGACACCATCAGCCATATTAGAATGGGCTTTTTCCAATGCCTGCCGCCACGGAAAGGCATGCAGAGTCTGCTTTGGGGGCCTGTTCGGGCATTTCAAAGAACAACGTGGCAGGCACCGCACAGTGCCTGTCACGTTGTGCTTTGAAATGCACAACATATATTTTTATGTAAATCAATGTGGACTAGCTAGTTTAAGGGAGGAGGTTTTTTAAATGACTCAGGTACGTCAGCAAATAGATAAGGAAAAAGCACTGTTTTCCTTAGAAAGCCCTCACCCACCGACCTAGTCGGTGGCATGCTTCATCATCGGGCCCACCACAGTGGCACCGAATGTGCCCCGGGTGTGCTACAACGCCAGGTGACTGCGGAGCTGGTATATTGCTGAGTGTGCAGTGAAGGGGTGTGATAAGTGAAGTTTAAAATGCTATACAAGAGGTCCCAGCACCCGAGGGTTAACAATATTTAATAAACTGGGCCTCTGTTAGCAGGTTAAAAAGGCAAAAGGACGTTAAAGGAGTGTTACGATGACCTCCGGCGTCCAGTGTGGTCTACATGTTTCAGCCAGTGCCTTTTAATTCTAAGCTGGCTTTCCTCAGGACCAAAGAGAAATGTGAAAAGGTGCAAAATTATAATAAACTTAACTTAAGTGTGTGTCTGATTTTTACTATGTGTTGCGCACGCTAAGGCGCTGTAACTGTTAGAGGGGGATTCCCTCAAGCTTTTCTACACAGAACACATAGGACAAGGACAAGACGTACAGGGAAGAGTCATATTAGGGTTGCATGAATTAAAAACCACTGTTTGCCGACTTTTAAGGTGGTGTGCGACCTATATGCGGCTAGAGTGAGCTCATGGAGACTCCATGGAGCTGGTGAGGGTATAATGAACCGTTAGTGAGGGGTGGTGGGCTAAAAAAACGAAATCACAAGGTGAGGTACAGGAAAGTATAGGTACTAGGTCCTCACTCTGTTATTTCTCAGTAAAAAGCCTCATGGGTCGCCTGGCAGAGAAAGAGACCCTGTGAAGATAAATGAGATATGCAAGGCTATCTAACCTGTAAGGAGAGAAGTTGCTTACCCCATTGGCAGGATAGGAGGTTTGTTGTTACTCACGAGTAGTTCGGTCTGGTTCCTCCTGGGACCTAGTAGTCCGTCCGCGGCGCCCGATATGCGGTAAATGGGCCGCCTTGTTTGTAATTTATACTCGTCTCTTAATCTGATTCACCTGTTCGGGATAGAAAGAGAGGGAGGGATGCGCGCTGACCGCCATGTCATGGTGGTCATGTCTGCGCAGGTGCGAGAAAGCAGCGCGCGTCATAACGCATGCGCGAAGCTATAGTGCGCGTCTCCACGCATGCGCGAAGTTGAGCTGCCTTCGCGCATGCGCTGTACCTCGCTGTGTCTGTTTACATAGCGAGCGCATGTGTAGATCTAGTATGCGCTTGCCCGTTGGGCTTCATTAACAGTGTGATACTGCCAAAAACGCATGGGGGTGCTTAGCATGTATTTTAAGATGCCACTGTGGTGCTATATGGGAAGTGAGAAGTTCTCACATGTTTAGAGGGTGCATAATACGCACTGGGGGACAAAGGGAAGGACACTGTGGGAGAGGGAGGGTCAGAGAAGCGGGCGCTAATGCAGGGGTACACTGGCACTGGTAATCTACCATATATAGGTGATATGAGGAAAGTGATCCACAATAGTATTAGGTAGTATTGGTACAGCTAGATTGTTTTGGACAGGCAAACCAGGGGAATATATGGAGTGCACGCAGTGCTGTCAAGCAGTGCTGTCAAGTGGTGTTATTACAGGCAGTGTTTTTGCAGTTGTGCTATGGTTATACAGTTAAGCTATTCCATGGAATAGCGTCGTTCAGGCCATGGATGTGAGTGGCTAGCCGGTATATCCAGCGCTGTTCTTTTTGTAGAAGGAATCTCTCATCTCTGGCATTGTCAAATTTCTCAATGACGGTCCAGGTGAAGTAATTGGGTGTATGATTGTGGGTCAGGAAGTGATCTGTGAGCTTGCTTATATTTTTCCCACATCTTATTGTACTTCTGTGTTCAGTCATTCTTGTGCGTACTTTTCGGGTTGTCATGCCGATGTATCTCAGGCCACATCTGCAGGTTATCAAGTATACCAGGTTGGTAGAGTTACAGTTCGTGAACTGTCGTTGTGTCCAGGTTTTGCCTGGTTCCAAGTTAAGTGTTTTGGACGGGGATGTTAGGTGGCATACACTGCAGTTGTTACAGGGTTGGTGCCCGGTGATTTTGGGCAGGCCCCATGCGTTGACAATGGTGTTGTCTTTGCTCTGAGTTGTTGTTCGCGGTATGGTATTTACCAATTGGTCCCTTAGATTGGTGGCCCTTTTGTAGGCAAAGCGCGGTTTCTCCCATTGTCTGGTGCCGGAGTTGATGATTCTCCAGTTTCGTTGTATGATGTTTGATACTTGGTTCGATACTGTATTATACGTTGTCACACAGGTAAGGACTGGTTCTTCCTCAGGTTTTTCGAAGGTTTCTAGGAGTGCCTCCCTGTTCTGATTCCTAGCTCTTTTGCGGGTTTGGTTTATTATCCTGGAGGGGTAGCCACGGTCCCTGAGTTTGTGTACCAGGTCGTTAGACTGCTGTTTATAATCCTTGATGTTGCTGCAATTACGCCTGATGCGTAAGAACTGCCCGTAGGGCAAGTTTTCCCTCAGGTGTCGGGGGTGGAAGCTGTCAAACCTTAACAAAGAATTTCTTGCTGTGGGTTTGTAGAAGGTGGTGGTAGTGAGTTTCCCATTCTCAGGTCTGATGTTCAAGTCCAGGAAGGGTAGTTCAGTGGCACTGCTGGTGCAAGTGAAGCGTAAATAGGGGTCTAGTTGGTTAACCCAAAGCATGAAGTTGTCCAATGATTCTTGGTTTCCTTTCCATATTAAGAGTATATCATCGATATATCGACGCCACATTCTTATGTTGGCGGAGAAAGGGTTGGTGGGTTGTTGTACGTGTATGTCTTCAAAATGGGCCACATACAATCCTGCCACGCTTGGGGCAAAAACACTGGCCATAGACGTTCCATTTGTCTGCAAGTAGTAGGTGCCTTCATATTCAAAATAGTTCTCTTTAAGAGCCAGGGCAGCGCAGTCTAAGACAAAACTTCGGGGGGTGTTATGTTCCCAGGGGTTTGTCATAAGGACATCATGTAACACTTGTAGTGTTGCGTCCTGTGGTAGGCTAGTGTATAGACTTTCTATGTCTAGTCCTGCCATTAGTTCTGCGGTAGGGTCAAAGTCAAGTTCCTGAATCACACCTAATAGGTGTTTGGTGTCTTTTATGTAGGAGGGGGTCTTTTGGACCAGGGGGTTTAGAAAGAAATCACAGAACCGGGATAGGGGCTCTAAGAGTGACTTTATCCCGGATACGATGGGTCTCCCTGGTGGTGGAGTGATGCCCTTGTGTATTTTGGGAACCGTGTAGAAATATGGGGTCTTAATTTCTTTGGGGCATAGATAGTCCGCCTCTTGTTTAGAGATATATTCGTTGTCTCTGGCATTAATGACCAGTCGGTTGATGGTGACTTGTAGTTGTTCAGTTGGGTCTTTTTTGAGGCGTTTGTAGTTCCTGGTGTCACTGAGGAGCCTCTTACACTCATGGTCATAGTCCATTTTGTTCATGAGGACTATGCCTCTGCCTTTGTCAGCTGGTTTGATAACCAGAGTGGGGTCACTTTGTAGGCGTTGGATGGTGCTTCTATCTTTGTTGGATAGGTTATTGAAAGTGTCTTTTTTTTGGAGTTGTACATCCGTGTAGACTGCCTGTTCGAACGTCAGGATTTCGACCGGAATGCTGCCTGGTGGGGGGGTGAAGGTGGATTTCACTCTCAAGCCAGTCTCATTCGGCGTACCTCCTGCTTCTGTGATGGTATTGTCCTTTTTCTCAAAGAAAGCCTTTAATTTGAGTTTTCTAAAAAACTCGGCGAGTTCTACATGTAGTTTGAACATGTCCAATCTAGGTGTGGTGACAAATGAGAGGCCTTTATTAAGTACTTCCATTTCTTCTGAGGTTAGCTGTGTGTCTGATAGGTTGAACACCAGTGGACATGGGGGTGTTATTTGCTGGTTCCCGGTTGTTCCCTGGTTTTGTTTCTTGTGTTGGGGCTCACAGGCTCTTCCTCGGGTGCCCATTGGACGTGTCCCGGGTTCCGTCTCTTGCCCCGGCCTTTTCTGCCCTGGGATAAAAAAGGATACCGCTGGTTTTGGTTTCCTTGAAAGAAGGGCATATTGCCTTGGGGGTACATATGTGGGTACCCAAAGTAAGGAGGTGGAAAATGGCCTAAGAGGGGTGGTGGTGGGCCAAAATTGTGGTTTTGGGGACCTTGCCATGGTTGTTGCCAGTGTTGTCCACGTCTGCCTCTCCCTCTCGATGTGTTGGATCCTGAGCTAGAGTTGCTTGAGGCACTTGAGATGGAACTGTTGTCCGAATTATCAGACGATTTTTTTAGGGGGGGTGTAATCATCCTCCGAATACGGGTAGGTTTTAGAATAGCTGAATCTCTTCAGATCTTTTTCGAATTTCTTAATTTTAGTCTGAGTTAGGTAGTCTTTATATTCCGCTATTTCGCGGTTTTGGTCCTCGAGTTTCTTCTTGAAGCCTGTCAAGGTGGTTTTAAAATGTGACTCCGTCGCTTGAATCTCTATCATAATTGCGTCTGATAGGCATTTGGCAGTCTTGATAATGAGGACTAGCCAGTCCCTGGTCCAGTGCCAGGCGATCTGGGCCCAGTCCTTGCGAAATGCTGCGTCATCCAGGAAAATCCTGGGGGCATTGGTGACTAGAAGGCCAGTTGGAGCTGTATTAGTGCGTAGGTATTGTGCCAGGATGACCCCATGCAGAACAGTCCGGATCCTGTTCCTCTTTTTCTCCGTAAGTGAATCCCAGTCCGTAGATTGTGCTACAGTGGCGGAAATATTGAAGTCTGCCAGGAGTGAGGGATCAGCTAGGATTTCGCTTATGTCCTCAGCAGTGTAGGTTAGGCCCATATTTTCGGCCATGGTGGGGGGTAGAGAGGGCTCTCACAGCTGTGCGCTGCTTAGTGTTATACAGATCAACGAGAGAGAGAGGACTAGGTAAGCTAGCCCGTATCCCCAGTATTATATATGTAAATCAATGTGGACTAGCTAGTTTAAGGGAGGAGGTTTTTAAATGACTCAGGTACGTCAGCAAATAGATAAGGAAAAAGCACTGTTTTCCTTAGAAAGCCCTCACCCACCGACCTAGTCGGTGGCATGCTTCATCATCGGGCCCACCACAGTGGCACCGAATGTGCCCCGGGTGTGCTACAACGCCAGGTGACTGCGGAGCTGGTATATTGCTGAGTGTGCAGTAAAGGGGTGTGATAAGTGAAGTTTAAAATGCTATACAAGAGGTCCCAGCACCCGAGGGTTAACAATATTTAATAAACTGGGCCTCTGTTAGCAGGTTAAAAAGGCAAAAGGACGTTAAAGGAGTGTTACGATGACCTCCGGCGTCCAGTGTGGTCTACATGTTTCAGCCAGTGCCTTTTAATTCTAAGCTGGCTTTCCTCAGGACCAAAGAGAAATGTGAAAAGGTGCAAAATTATAATAAACTTAACTTAAGTGTGTGTCTGATTTTTACTATGTGTTGCGCACGCTAAGGCGCTGTAACTGTTAGAGGGGGATTCCCTCAAGCTTTTCTACACAGAACACATAGGACAAGGACAAGACGTACAGGGAAGAGTCATATTAGGGTTGCATGAATTAAAAACCACTGTTTGCCGACTTTTAAGGTGGTGTGCGACCTATATGCGGCTAGAGTGAGCTCATGGAGACTCCATGGAGCTGGTGAGGGTATAATGAACCGTTAGTGAGGGGTGGTGGGCTAAAAAAACGAAATCACAAGGTGAGGTACAGGAAAGTATAGGTACTAGGTCCTCACTCTGTTATTTCTCAGTAAAAAGCCTCATGGGTCGCCTGGCAGAGAAAGAGACCCTGTGAAGATAAATGAGATATGCAAGGCTATCTAACCTGTAAGGAGAGAAGTTGCTTACCCCATTGGCAGGATAGGAGGTTTGTTGTTACTCACGAGTAGTTCGGTCTGGTTCCTCCTGGGACCTAGTAGTCCGTCCGCGGCGCCCGATATGCGGTAAATGGGCCGCCTTGTTTGTAATTTATACTCGTCTCTTAATCTGATTCACCTGTTCGGGATAGAAAGAGAGGGAGGGATGCGCGCTGACCGCCATGTCATGGTGGTCATGTCTGCGCAGGTGCGAGAAAGCAGCGCGCGTCATAACGCATGCGCGAAGCTATAGTGCGCGTCTCCACGCATGCGCGAAGTCGAGCTGCCTTCGCGCATGCGCTGTACCTCGCTGTGTCTGTTTACATAGCTAGCGCATGTGTAGATCTAGTATGCGCTTGCCCGTTGGGCTTCATTAACAGTGTGATACTGCCAAAAACGCATGGGGGTGCTTAGCATGTATTTTAAGATGCCACTGTGGTGCTATATGGGAAGTGAGAAGTTCTCACATGTTTAGAGGGTGCATAATACGCACTGGGGGACAAAGGGAAGGACACTGTGGGAGAGGGAGGGTCAGAGAAGCGGGCGCTAATGCAGGGGTACACTGGCACTGGAAATCTACCATATATAGGTGATATGAGGAAAGTGATCCACAATAGTATTAGGTAGTATTGGTACAGCTAGATTGTTTTGGACAGGCAAACCAGGGGAATATATGGAGTGCACGCAGTGCTGTCAAGCAGTGCTGTCAAGTGGTGTTATTACAGGCAGTGTTTTCGCAGTTGTGCTATGGTTATACAGTTAAGCTATTCCATGGAATAGCGTCGTTCAGGCCATGGATGTGAGTGGCTAGCCGGTATATCCAGCGCTGTTCTTTTTGTAGAAGGAATCTCTCATCTCTGGCATTGTCAAATTTCTCAATGACGGTCCAGGTGAAGTAATTGGGTGTATGATTGTGGGTCAGGAAGTGATCTGTGAGCTTGCTTATATTTTTCCCACATCTTATTGTACTTCTGTGTTCAGTCATTCTTGTGCGTACTTTTCGGGTTGTCATGCCGATGTATCTCAGGCCACATCTGCAGGTTATCAAGTATACCAGGTTGGTAGAGTTACAGTTCGTGAACTGTCGTTGTGTCCAGGTTTTGCCTGGTTCCAAGTTAAGTGTTTTGGACGGGGATGTTAGGTGGCATACACTGCAGTTGTTACAGGGTTGGTGCCCGGTGATTTTGGGCAGGCCCCATGCGTTGACAATGGTGTTGTCTTTGCTCTGAGTTGTCGTTCGCGGTCTGGTATTTACCAATTGGTCCCTTAGATTGGTGGCCCTTTTGTAGGCAAAGCGCGGTTTCTCCCATTGTCTGGTGCCGGAGTTGATGATTCTCCAGTTTCGTTGTATGATGTTTGATACTTGGTTCGATACTGTATTATACGTTGTCACACAGGTAAGGACTGGTTCTTCCTCAGGTTTTTCGAAGGTTTCTAGGAGTGCCTCCCTGTTCTGATTCCTAGCTCTTTTGCGGGTTTGGTTTATTATCCTGGAGGGGTAGCCACGGTCCCTGAGTTTGTGTACCAGGTCGTTAGACTGCTGTTTATAATCCTTGATGTTGCTGCAATTACGCCTGATGCGTAAGAACTGCCCGTAGGGCAAGTTTTCCCTCAGGTGTCGGGGGTGGAAGCTGTCAAACCTTAACAAAGAATTTCTTGCTGTGGGTTTGTAGAAGGTGGTGGTAGTGAGTTTCCCATTCTCAGGTCTGATGTTCAAGTCCAGGAAGGGTAGTTCAGTGGCACTGCTGGTGCAAGTGAAGCGTAAATAGGGGTCTAGTTGGTTAACCCAAAGCATGAAGTTGTCCAATGATTCTTGGTTTCCTTTCCATATTAAGAGTATATCATCGATATATCGACGCCACATTCTTATGTTGGCGGAGAAAGGGTTGGTGGGTTGTTGTACGTGTATGTCTTCAAAATGGGCCACATACAATCCTGCCACGCTTGGGGCAAAAACACTGGCCATAGACGTTCCATTTGTCTGCAAGTAGTAGGTGCCTTCATATTCAAAATAGTTCTCTTTAAGAGCCAGGGCAGCGCAGTCTAAGACAAAACTTCGGGGGGTGTTATGTTCCCAGGGGTTTGTCATAAGGACATCATGTAACACTTGTAGTGTTGCGTCCTGTGGTAGGCTAGTGTATAGACTTTCTATGTCTAGTCCTGCCATTAGTTCTGCGGTAGGGTCAAAGTCAAGTTCCTGAATCACACCTAATAGGTGTTTGGTGTCTTTTATGTAGGAGGGGGTCTTTTGGACCAGGGGGTTTAGAAAGAAATCACAGAACCGGGATAGGGGCTCTAAGAGTGACTTTATCCCGGATACGATGGGTCTCCCTGGTGGTGGAGTGATGCCCTTGTGTATTTTGGGAACCGTGTAGAAATATGGGGTCTTAATTTCTTTGGGGCATAGATAGTCCGCCTCTTGTTTAGAGATATATTCGTTGTCTCTGGCATTAATGACCAGTCGGTTGATGGTGACTTGTAGTTGTTCAGTTGGGTCTTTTTTGAGGCGTTTGTAGTTCCTGGTGTCACTGAGGAGCCTCTTACACTCATGGTCATAGTCCGTTTTGTTCATGAGGACTATGCCTCCGCCTTTGTCAGCTGGTTTGATAACCAGAGTGGGGTCACTTTGTAGGCGTTGGATGGTGCTTCTATCTTTGTTGGATAGGTTATTGAAAGTGTCTTTTTTTTGGAGTTGTTGTACATCCGTGTAGACTGCCTGTTCGAACGTCAGGATTTCGACCGGAATGCTGCCTGGTGGGGGGGTGAAGGTGGATTTCACTCTCAAGCCAGTCTCATTCGGCGTACCTCCTGCTTCTGTGATGGTATTGTCCTTTTTCTCAAAGAAAGCCTTTAATTTGAGTTTTCTAAAAAACTCGGCGAGTTCTACGTGTAGTTTGAACATGTCCAATCTAGGTGTGGTGACAAATGAGAGGCCTTTATTAAGTACTTCCATTTCTTCTGAGGTTAGCTGTGTGTCTGATAGGTTGAACACCAGTGGACATGGGGGTGTTATTTGCTGGTTCCCGGTTGTTCCCTGGTTTTGTTTCTTGTGTTGGGGCTCACAGGCTCTTCCTCGGGTGCCCATTGGACGTGTCCCGGGTTCCGTCTCTTGCCCCGGCCTTTTCTGCCCTGGGATAAAAAAGGATACCGCTGGTTTTGGTTTCCTTGAAAGAAGGGCATATTGCCTTGGGGGTACATATGTGGGTACCCAAAGTAAGGAGGTGGAAAATGGCCTAAGAGGGGTGGTGGTGGGCCAAAATTGTGGTTTTGGGGACCTTGCCATGGTTGTTGCCAGTGTTGTCCACGTCTGCCTCTCCCTCTCGATGTGTTGGATCCTGAGCTAGAGTTGCTTGAGGCACTTGAGATGGAACTGTTGTCCGAATTATCAGACGATTTTTTAGGGGGGGTGTAATCATCCTCCGAATACGGGTAGGTTTTAGAATAGCTGAATCTCTTCAGATCTTTTTCGAATTTCTTAATTTTAGTCTGAGTTAGGTAGTCTTTATATTCCGCTATTTCGCGGTTTTGGTCCTCGAGTTTCTTCTTGAAGCCTGTCAAGGTGGTTTTAAAATGTGACTCCGTCGCTTGAATCTCTATCATAATTGCGTCTGATAGGCATTTGGCAGTCTTGATAATGAGGACTAGCCAGTCCCTGGTACAGTGCCAGGCGATCTGGGCCCAGTCCTTGCGAAATGCTGCGTCATCCAGGAAAATCCTGGGGGCATTGGTGACTAGAAGGCCAGTTGGAGCTGTATTAGTGCGTAGGTATTGTGCCAGGATGACCCCATGCAGAACAGTCCGGATCCTGTTCCTCTTTTTCTCCGTAAGTGAATCCCAGTCCGTAGATTGTGCTACAGTGGCGGAAATATTGAAGTCTGCCAGGAGTGAGGGATCAGCTAGGATTTCGCTGATGTCCTCAGCAGTGTAGGTTAGGCCCATATTTTCGGCCATGGTGGGGGGTAGAGAGGGCTCTCACAGCTGTGCGCTGCTTAGTGTTATACAGATCAACGAGAGAGAGAGGACTAGGTAAGCTAGCCCGTATCCCCAGTATTATATATGTAAATCAATGTGGACTAGCTAGTTTAAGGGAGGAGGTTTTTAAATGACTCAGGTACGTCAGCAAATAGATAAGGAAAAAGCACTGTTTTCCTTAGAAAGCCCTCACCCACCGACCTAGTCGGTGGCATGCTTCATCATCGGGCCCACCACAGTGGCACCGAATGTGCCCCGGGTGTGCTACAACGCCAGGTGACTGCGGAGCTGGTATATTGCTGAGTGTGCAGTAAAGGGGTGTGATAAGTGAAGTTTAAAATGCTATACAAGAGGTCCCAGCACCCGAGGGTTAACAATATTTAATAAACTGGGCCTCTGTTAGCAGGTTAAAAAGGCAAAAGGACGTTAAAGGAGTGTTACGATGACCTCCGGCGTCCAGTGTGGTCTACATGTTTCAGCCAGTGCCTTTTAATTCTAAGCTGGCTTTCCTCAGGACCAAAGAGAAATGTGAAAAGGTGCAAAATTATAATAAACGTAACTTAAGTGTGTGTCTGATTTTTACTATGTGTTGCGCACGCTAAGGCGCTGTAACTGTTAGAGGGGGATTCCCTCAAGCTTTTCTACACAGAACACATAGGACAAGGACAAGACGTACAGGG
The DNA here is from genome assembly GCF_964263255.1 of Lissotriton vulgaris. Taxonomy (NCBI): domain Eukaryota; kingdom Metazoa; phylum Chordata; class Amphibia; order Caudata; family Salamandridae; genus Lissotriton; species Lissotriton vulgaris. Next base: position 754,469,599 of record NC_141691.1, read on the forward strand.
AAGAGTCATATTAGGGTTGCATGAATTAAAAACCACTGTTTGCCGACTTTTAAGGTGGTGTGCGACCTATATGCGGCTAGAGTGAGCTCATGGAGACTCCATGGAGCTGGTGAGGGTATAATGAACCGTTAGTGAGGGGTGGTGGGCTAAAAAAACGAAATCACAAGGTGAGGTACAGGAAAGTATAGGTACTAGGTCCTCACTCTGTTATTTCTCAGTAAAAAGCCTCATGGGTCGCCTGGCAGAGAAAGAGACCCTGTGAAGATAAATGAGATATGCAAGGCTATCTAACCTGTAAGGAGAGAAGTTGCTTACCCCATTGGCAGGATAGGAGGTTTGTTGTTACTCACGAGTAGTTCGGTCTGGTTCCTCCTGGGACCTAGTAGTCCGTCCGCGGCGCCCGATATGCGGTAAATGGGCCGCCTTGTTTGTAATTTATACTCGTCTCTTAATCTGATTCACCTGTTCGGGATAGAAAGAGAGGGAGGGATGCGCGCTGACCGCCATGTCATGGTGGTCATGTCTGCGCAGGTGCGAGAAAGCAGCGCGCGTCATAACGCATGCGCGAAGCTATAGTGCGCGTCTCCACGCATGCGCGAAGTCGAGCTGCCTTCGCGCATGCGCTGTACCTCGCTGTGTCTGTTTACATAGCTAGCGCATGTGTAGATCTAGTATGCGCTTGCCCGTTGGGCTTCATTAACAGTGTGATACTGCCAAAAACGCATGGGGGTGCTTAGCATGTATTTTAAGATGCCACTGTGGTGCTATATGGGAAGTGAGAAGTTCTCACATGTTTAGAGGGTGATTAATACGCACTGGGGGACAAAGGGAAGGACACTGTGGGAGAGGGAGGGTCAGAGAAGCGGGCGCTAATGCAGGGGTACACTGGCACTGGAAATCTACCATATATAGGTGATATGAGGAAAGTGATCCACAATAGTATTAGGTAGTATTGGTACAGCTAGATTGTTTTGGACAGGCAAACCAGGGGAATATATGGAGTGCACGCAGTGCTGTCAAGCAGTGCTGTCAAGTGGTGTTATTACAGGCAGTGTTTTTGCAGTTGTGCTATGGTTATACAGTTAAGCTATTCCATGGAATAGCGTCGTTCAGGCCATGGATGTGAGTGGCTAGCCGGTATATCCAGCGCTGTTCTTTTTGTAGAAGGAATCTCTCATCTCTGGCATTGTCAAATTTCTCAATGACGGTCCAGGTGAAGTAATTGGGTGTATGATTGTGGGTCAGGAAGTGATCTGTGAGCTTGCTTATATTTTTCCCACATCTTATTGTACTTCTGTGTTCAGTCATTCTTGTGCGTACTTTTCGGGTTGTCATGCCGATGTATCTCAGGCCACATCTGCAGGTTATCAAGTATACCAGGTTGGTAGAGTTACAGTTCGTGAACTGTCGTTGTGTCCAGGTTTTGCCTGGTTCCAAGTTAAGTGTTTTGGACGGGGATGTTAGGTGGCATACACTGCAGTTGTTACAGGGTTGGTGCCCGGTGATTTTGGGCAGGCCCCATGCGTTGACAATGGTGTTGTCTTTGCTCTGAGTTGTCGTTCGCGGTCTGGTATTTACCAATTGGTCCCTTAGATTGGTGGCCCTTTTGTAGGCAAAGCGCGGTTTCTCCCATTGTCTGGTGCCGGAGTTGATGATTCTCCAGTTTCGTTGTATGATGTTTGATACTTGGTTCGATACTGTATTATACGTTGTCACACAGGTAAGGACTGGTTCTTCCTCAGGTTTTTCGAAGGTTTCTAGGAGTGCCTCCCTGTTCTGATTCCTAGCTCTTTTGCGGGTTTGGTTTATTATCCTGGAGGGGTAGCCACGGTCCCTGAGTTTGTGTACCAGGTCGTTAGACTGCTGTTTATAATCCTTGATGTTGCTGCAATTACGCCTGATGCGTAAGAACTGCCCGTAGGGCAAGTTTTCCCTCAGGTGTCGGGGGTGGAAGCTGTCAAACCTTAACAAAGAATTTCTTGCTGTGGGTTTGTAGAAGGTGGTGGTAGTGAGTTTCCCATTCTCAGGTCTGATGTTCAAGTCCAGGAAGGGTAGTTCAGTGGCACTGCTGGTGCAAGTGAAGCGTAAATAGGGGTCTAGTTGGTTAACCCAAAGCATGAAGTTGTCCAATGATTCTTGGTTTCCTTTCCATATTAAGAGTATATCATCGATATATCGACGCCACATTCTTATGTTGGCGGAGAAAGGGTTGGTGGGTTGTTGTACGTGTATGTCTTCAAAATGGGCCACATACAATCCTGCCACGCTTGGGGCAAAAACACTGGCCATAGACGTTCCATTTGTCTGCAAGTAGTAGGTGCCTTCATATTCAAAATAGTTCTCTTTAAGAGCCAGGGCAGCGCAGTCTAAGACAAAACTTCGGGGGGTGTTATGTTCCCAGGGGTTTGTCATAAGGACATCATGTAACACTTGTAGTGTTGCGTCCTGTGGTAGGCTAGTGTATAGACTTTCTATGTCTAGTCCTGCCATTAGTTCTGCGGTAGGGTCAAAGTCAAGTTCCTGAATCACACCTAATAGGTGTTTGGTGTCTTTTATGTAGGAGGGGGTCTTTTGGACCAGGGGGTTTAGAAAGAAATCACAGAACCGGGATAGGGGCTCTAAGAGTGACTTTATCCCCGATACGATGGGTCTCCCTGGTGGTGGAGTGATGCCCTTGTGTATTTTGGGAACCGTGTAGAAATATGGGGTCTTAATTTCTTTGGGGCATAGATAGTCCGCCTCTTGTTTAGAGATATATTCGTTGTCTCTGGCATTAATGACCAGTCGGTTGATGGTGACTTGTAGTTGTTCAGTTGGGTCTTTTTTGAGGCGTTTGTAGTTCCTGGTGTCACTTACACTCATGGTCATAGTCCGTTTTGTTCATGAGGACTATGCCTCCGCCTTTGTCAGCTGGTTTGATAACCAGAGTGGGGTCACTTTGTAGGCGTTGGATGGTGCTTCTATCTTTGTTGGATAGGTTATTGAAAGTGTCTTTTTTTTGGAGTTGTTGTACATCCGTGTAGACTGCCTGTTCGAACGTCAGGATTTCGACCGGAATGCTGCCTGGTGGGGGGGTGAAGGTGGATTTCACTCTCAAGCCAGTCTCATTCGGCGTACCTCCTGCTTCTGTGATGGTATTGTCCTTTTTCTCAAAGAAAGCCTTTAATTTGAGTTTTCTAAAAAACTCGGCGAGTTCTACGTGTAGTTTGAACATGTCCAATCTAGGTGTGGTGACAAATGAGAGGCCTTTATTAAGTACTTCCATTTCTTCTGAGGTTAGCTGTGTGTCTGATAGGTTGAACACCAGTGGACATGGGGGTGTTATTTGCTGGTTCCCGGTTGTTCCCTGGTTTTGTTTCTTGTGTTGGGGCTCACAGGCTCTTCCTCGGGTGCCCATTGGACGTGTCCCGGGTTCCGTCTCTTGCCCCGGCCTTTTCTGCCCTGGGATAAAAAAGGATACCGCTGGTTTTGGTTTCCTTGAAAGAAGGGCATATTGCCTTGGGGGTACATATGTGGGTACCCAAAGTAAGGAGGTGGAAAATGGCCTAAGAGGGGTGGTGGTGGGCCAAAATTGTGGTTTTGGGGACCTTGCCATGGTTGTTGCCAGTGTTGTCCACGTCTGCCTCTCCCTCTCGATGTGTTGGATCCTGAGCTAGAGTTGCTTGAGGCACTTGAGATGGAACTGTTGTCCGAATTATCAGACGATTTTTTAGGGGGGGTGTAATCATCCTCCGAATACGGGTAGGTTTTAGAATAGCTGAATCTCTTCAGATCTTTTTCGAATTTCTTAATTTTAGTCTGAGTTAGGTAGTCTTTATATTCCGCTATTTCGCGGTTTTGGTCCTCGAGTTTCTTCTTGAAGCCTGTCAAGGTGGTTTTAAAATGTGACTCCGTCGCTTGAATCTCTATCATAATTGCGTCTGATAGGCATTTGGCAGTCTTGATAATGAGGACTAGCCAGTCCCTGGTACAGTGCCAGGCGATCTGGGCCCAGTCCTTGCGAAATGCTGCGTCATCCAGGAAAATCCTGGGGGCATTGGTGACTAGAAGGCCAGTTGGAGCTGTATTAGTGCGTAGGTATTGTGCCAAGATGACCCCATGCAGAACAGTCCGGATCCTGTTCCTCTTTTTCTCCGTAAGTGAATCCCAGTCCGTAGATTGTGCTACAGTGGCGGAAATATTGAAGTCTGCCAGGAGTGAGGGATCAGCTAGGATTTCGCTGATGTCCTCAGCAGTGTAGGTTAGGCCCATATTTTCGGCCATGGTGGGGGGTAGAGAGGGCTCTCACAGCTGTGCGCTGCTTAGTGTTATACAGATCAACGAGAGAGAGAGGACTAGGTAAGCTAGCCCGTATCCCCAGTATTATATATGTAAATCAATGTGGACTAGCTAGTTTAAGGGAGGAGGTTTTTAAATGACTCAGGTACGTCAGCAAATAGATAAGGAAAAAGCACTGTTTTCCTTAGAAAGCCCTCACCCACCGACCTAGTCGGTGGCATGCTCCATCATCGGGCCCACCACAGTGGCACCGAATGTGCCCTGGGTGTGCTACAACGCCAGGTGACTGCGGAGCTGGTATATTGCTGAGTGTGCAGTAAAGGGGTGTGATAAGTGAAGTTTAAAATGCTATACAAGAGGTCCCAGCACCCGAGGGTTAACAATATTTAATAAACTGGGCCTCTGTTAGCAGGTTAAAAAGGCAAAAGGACGTTAAAGGAGTGTTACGATGACCTCCGGCGTCCAGTGTGGTCTACATGTTTCAGCCAGTGCCTTTTAATTCTAAGCTGGCTTTCCTCAGGACCAAAGAGAAATGTGAAAAGGTGCAAAATTATAATAAACTTAACTTAAGTGTGTGTCTGATTTTTACTATGTGTTGCGCACGCTAAGGCGCTGTAACTGTTAGAGGGGGATTCCCTCAAGCTTTTCTACACAGAACACATAGGACAAGGACAAGACGTACAGGGAAGAGTCATATTAGGGTTGCATGAATTAAAAACCACTGTTTGCCGACTTTTAAGGTGGTGTGCGACCTATATACGGCTAGAGTGAGCTCATGGAGACTCCATGGAGCTGGTGAGGGTATAATGAACCGTTAGTGAGGGGTGGTGGGCTAAAAAAACGAAATCACAAGGTGAGGTACAGGAAAGTATAGGTACTAGGTCCTCACTCTGTTATTTCTCAGTAAAAAGCCTCATGGGTCGCCTGGCAGAGAAAGAGACCCTGTGAAGATAAATGAGATATGCAAGGCTATCTAACCTGTAAGGAGAGAAGTTGCTTACCCCATTGGCAGGATAGGAGGTTTGTTGTTACTCACGAGTAGTTCGGTCTGGTTCCTCCTGGGACCTAGTAGTCCGTCCGCGGCGCCCGATATGCGGTAAATGGGCCGCCTTGTTTGTAATTTATACTCGTCTCTTAATCTGATTCACCTGTTCGGGATAGAAAGAGAGGGAGGGATGCGCGCTGACCGCCATGTCATGGTGGTCATGTCTGCGCAGGTGCGAGAAAGCAGCGCGCGTCATAACGCATGCGCGAAGCTATAGTGCGCGTCTCCACGCATGCGCGAAGTCGAGCTGCCTTCGCGCATGCGCTGTACCTCGCTGTGTCTGTTTACATAGCTAGCGCATGTGTAGATCTAGTATGCGCTTGCCCGTTGGGCTTCATTAACAGTGTGATACTGCCAAAAACGCATGGGGGTGCTTAGCATGTATTTTAAGATGCCACTGTGGTGCTATATGGGAAGTGAGAAGTTCTCACATGTTTAGAGGGTGCATAATACGCACTGGGGGACAAAGGGAAGGACACTGTGGGAGAGGGAGGGTCAGAGAAGCGGGCGCTAATGCAGGGGTACACTGGCACTGGAAATCTACCATATATAGGTGATATGAGGAAAGTGATCCACAATAGTATTAGGTAGTATTGGTACAGCTAGATTGTTTTGGACAGGCAAACCAGGGGAATATATGGAGTGCACGCAGTGCTGTCAAGCAGTGCTGTCAAGTGGTGTTATTACAGGCAGTGTTTTTGCAGTTGTGCTATGGTTATACAGTTAAGCTATTCCATGGAATAGCGTCGTTCAGGCCATGGATGTGAGTGGCTAGCCGGTATATCCAGCGCTGTTCTTTTTGTAGAAGGAATCTCTCATCTCTGGCATTGTCAAATTTCTCAATGACGGTCCAGGTGAAGTAATTGGGTGTATGATTGTGGGTCAGGAAGTGATCTGTGAGCTTGCTTATATTTTTCCCACATCTTATTGTACTTCTGTGTTCAGTCATTCTTGTGCGTACTTTTCGGGTTGTCATGCCGATGTATCTCAGGCCACATCTGCAGGTTATCAAGTATACCAGGTTGGTAGAGTTACAGTTCGTGAACTGTCGTTGTGTCCAGGTTTTGCCTGGTTCCAAGTTAAGTGTTTTGGACGGGGATGTTAGGTGGCATACACTGCAGTTGTTACAGGGTTGGTGCCCGGTGATTTTGGGCAGGCCCCATGCGTTGACAATGGTGTTGTCTTTGCTCTGAGTTGTCGTTCGCGGTCTGGTATTTACCAATTGGTCCCTTAGATTGGTGGCCCTTTTGTAGGCAAAGCGCGGTTTCTCCCATTGTCTGGTGCCGGAGTTGATGATTCTCCAGTTTCGTTGTATGATGTTTGATACTTGGTTCGATACTGTATTATACGTTGTCACACAGGTAAGGACTGGTTCTTCCTCAGGTTTTTCGAAGGTTTCTAGGAGTGCCTCCCTGTTCTGATTCCTAGCTCTTTTGCGGGTTTGGTTTATTATCCTGGAGGGGTAGCCACGGTCCCTGAGTTTGTGTACCAGGTCGTTAGACTGCTGTTTATAATCCTTGATGTTGCTGCAATTACGCCTGATGCGTAAGAACTGCCCGTAGGGCAAGTTTTCCCTCAGGTGTCGGGGGTGGAAGCTGTCAAACCTTAACAAAGAATTTCTTTTTTTTTTTTTTTAAAACCTTTATTTGTAAAATGCACAATACACAGCGTCTGCCTACAACCCCTCGGGGCCGGCCGCTATGACATATAGGAAAAGGATAGAGCAGAATCAACAGAACAGAACGCCATTAAAGCTGTCCATTAGCAAAGAGTATTGTACGTAGCATGGAACAAGAACATGAGGATATAAGAAGGTTTAATTTTATAATTTAGTCGAGTGCAATTCTAAAACAACAAAACAAGTAAAAGCCAATCAATGACCAGGATAGCCATTATCATTTGAGGAGCATCCGGAAGTAAGAGTGTTAGAGGAAGGCATGTGACAGAAAACAAATGACCACCATATCAGAACCAAGATCAACCGCTATGTCACATGATGAGAGGATACAATAAACTCCCTAGTAAGACTGAACCCCAACCTCAAAGAGAGCGAAGAGAGATAGAAAAGGGAAATAGAAGAAGAGAAGAAAAAGAAAGAGGGCCATAGAAACAAAGAGAAAACATAAAACACATCCCATCCCCCCACCCTGCATACCAGCGGAAGGCCACGGCCCCCCCCCCCCCCCCATAGGCATGCCTGTCGCCCCAAGAAACCCCCAAGTGGGAAAGAGAGTATTGAGAGTGAGAAGAACCATCCCACCCTCCGAACTCTCAGAGAAGGCAGGGAGGAGCTAAATGTAACGCAGTCTCGGTCACCACCGGTCCTATAAACAGCCCTCGCTCAAAATACCATCCGCATAAGGGTAGTAGCAAACAAAAGTGCAGGTGGGGAAAAACATATCAAATAGACGTATAAATCAAACAAAGAACAGTCCCATCATAGTCCCCACCCGTCGATGCATCCATTACCCTTAAGAGATACCGAGGACCAGCAGAAATTCCCAAGACCACCATCATATATTTCCAGCCGCCCGATCTCGGACCCCGCGACCAATACAATACCCACATTCACTATCCCCGGCAGTCCATCAGTATCCCAGCAGTGCGAGCAGAAACAAACCGTGCATAACGGGAGACACCCTCAGCCCTGACCCCCGTGATGGGAAGCAGCGGCATAGTCCAGCCTCGTAGTAGACATCTTAGAAAAGGCGAGCGAGTAAAGTGTAGTAGCATACATCAGTCCAACAACGTTAGTGTTCCGTCAGCCATAACAGCCTCCGACCATCCGTAAACCATAGAGACAATATCAGCCTTGTCCCCGTCGATCTAGCCCATCAGTGAAGCCCGGGCGGGCAGCGGCCATCTTGGGCGAGAAGCGCAGATGTGGGGACCACCACCGAGTCAAGAGCCCCACAAAGAATTTTGTCCCATGTTGCGCCAAACAGACAGAAGCTATCCAATCAGGATAGAAACCCAGCAAAAGTACTTGAAGGCCGACCAGCCAGGGCCAAAGCAACGATCCTCCGGCAGAACAGGGTGGCACCCGGGGGGGCCCCATGGTGGGCTCAAGACAGGTCGACCCACATGTAATCTTCAGCCAAAGGGCAGGGTCCACTGCCACACGCCTCAGCACATCCAGGGTGGGGGGCTCGACAGTCGATTCATCTGGGGGGTCCCGCATCGATACATATGGCAGGGCGCTCGGGGCATCACCACCAATCACCGGGTGCAGCGGGGCTGGCGAGGGGTAGCTGGCAGCGCTAACGTTCGTAGGCTCTCCGGGCAGTACAGCATCCAGACGGTCACTCAGGTCCTGGGCGCTCGCTCTGATGAGTGATCTCAGGTCGCATAGGGCATGTAAAACCTCAGCAGGCAGGATGGGTTTCTCGACAGCAGAGTCACGTCCCCGGAGGGCGCCGCCATGTTGTCGCCCGCTGGGGCGTCCACCGGAGTCCATCCCGATGATGAAGCTGATAGTGTTATGAAGTAGTGCAATTAGCACGGGTCGACACTACAAGGCAAACCCCAGCTGTCCCAATGCTGCCAGAAACTGCTCACATAATGGAAGCGACCCATGCAGGTCCCCAGAGGCTACGAGCTAAGATACAATGCCTCCAAGAAGATGGCGTCCACCGCAGCACAAAGGAACGGGGACTAGTCCAGCGCCGATCTCGAGCCAGGCGAAGGATACAATGTGACGCTCGCTACAATTTCAAAGGCGAACACGGAGGCATGAAGGCGCGGAGGGTCGGTCGGCAAACTGTAGCAAGTGTTGCAACAGTATCTCCCCAGCCGCCGATCTCTCCCGCTGCAGGCTATCGTTGTTGTCGAGTCCAGGGGCAGCCGCGCTGGGGAATAAAGACCCGGACTCTCACACGCCACGGAGGGACAGGACGAGGACGGAGCTCCGGTGCTACTGCGAGCCAGCCCACAGGGAGCACATCATCCAAGTCGGGAGATCAGCGCGGTTCCGAAGCGCCCTCTTCCAAGCAGGATAGGCATCAGGATATGGTGCTCTTCGGGAAGAAAGCAAACGGGTCGGCGGAGCCGAAGAGTCAGGCGGCCATCTCGGTTGCTGGCTAGGCTCCTCCCCCAACAACAAAGAATTTCTTGCTGTGGGTTTGTAGAAGGTGGTGGTAGTGAGTTTCCCATTCTCAGGTCTGATGTTCAAGTCCAGGAAGGGTAGTTCAGTGGCACTGCTGGTGCAAGTGAAGCGTAAATAGGGGTCTAGTTGGTTAACCCAAAGCATGAAGTTGTCCAATGATTCTTGGTTTCCTTTCCATATTAAGAGTATATCATCGATATATCGACGCCACATTCTTATGTTGGCGGAGAAAGGGTTGGTGGGTTGTTGTACGTGTATGTCTTCAAAATGGGCCACATACAATCCTGCCACGCTTGGGGCAAAAACACTGGCCATAGACGTTCCATTTGTCTGCAAGTAGTAGGTGCCTTCATATTCAAAATAGTTCTCTTTAAGAGCCAGGGCAGCGCAGTCTAAGACAAAACTTCGGGGGGTGTTATGTTCCCAGGGGTTTGTCATAAGGACATCATGTAACACTTGTAGTGTTGCGTCCTGTGGTAGGCTAGTGTATAGACTTTCTATGTCTAGTCCTGCCATTAGTTCTGCGGTAGGGTCAAAGTCAAGTTCCTGAATCACACCTAATAGGTGTTTGGTGTCTTTTATGTAGTAGGGGGTCTTTTGGACCAGGGGGTTTAGAAAGAAATCACAGAACCGGGATAGGGGCTCTAAGAGTGACTTTATCCCGGATACGATGGGTCTCCCTGGTGGTGGAGTGATGCCCTTGTGTATTTTGGGAACCGTGTAGAAATATGGGGTCTTAATTTCTTTGGGGCATAGATAGTCCGCCTCTTGTTTAGAGATATATTCGTTGTCTCTGGCATTAATGACCAGTCGGTTGATGGTGACTTGTAGTTGTTCAGTTGGGTCTTTTTTGAGGCGTTTGTAGTTCCTGGTGTCACTGAGGAGCCTCTTACACTCATGGTCATAGTCCGTTTTGTTCATGAGGACTATGCCTCCGCCTTTGTCAGCTGGTTTGATAACCAGAGTGGGGTCACTTTGTAGGCGTTGGATGGTGCTTCTATCTTTGTTGGATAGGTTATTGAAAGTGTCTTTTTTTTGGAGTTGTTGTACATCCGTGTAGACTGCCTGTTCGAACGTCAGGATTTCGACCGGAATGCTGCCTGGTGGGGGGGTGAAGGTGGATTTCACTCTCAAGCCAGTCTCATTCGGCGTACCTCCTGCTTCTGTGATGGTATTGTCCTTTTTCTCAAAGAAAGCCTTTAATTTGAGTTTTCTAAAAAACTCGGCGAGTTCTACATGTAGTTTGAACATGTCCAATCTAGGTGTGGTGACAAATGAGAGGCCTTTATTAAGTACTTCCATTTCTTCTGAGGTTAGCTGTGTGTCTGATAGGTTGAACACCAGTGGACATGGGGGTGTTATTTGCTGGTTCCCGGTTGTTCCCTGGTTTTGTTTCTTGTGTTGGGGCTCACAGGCTCTTCCTCGGGTGCCCATTGGACGTGTCCCGGGTTCCGTCTCTTGCCCCGGCCTTTTCTGCCCTGGGATAAAAAAGGATACCGCTGGTTTTGGTTTCCTTGAAAGAAGGGCATATTGCCTTGGGGGTACATATGTGGGTACCCAAAGTAAGGAGGTGGAAAATGGCCTAAGAGGGGTGGTGGTGGGCCAAAATTGTGGTTTTGGGGACCTTGCCATGGTTGTTGCCAGTGTTGTCCACGTCTGCCTCTCCCTCTCGATGTGTTGGATCCTGAGCTAGAGTTGCTTGAGGCACTTGAGATGGAACTGTTGTCCGAATTATCAGACGATTTTTTAGGGGGGGTGTAATCATCCTCCGAATACGGGTAGGTTTTAGAATAGCTGAATCTCTTCAGATCTTTTTCGAATTTCTTAATTTTAGTCTGAGTTAGGTAGTCTTTATATTCCGCTATTTCGCGGTTTTGGTCCTCGAGTTTCTTCTTGAAGCCTGTCAAGGTGGTTTTAAAATGTGACTCCGTCGCTTGAATCTCTATCATAATTGCGTCTGATAGGCATTTGGCAGTCTTGATAATGAGGACTAGCCAGTCCCTGGTCCAGTGCCAGGCGATCTGGGCCCAGTCCTTGCGAAATGCTGCGTCATCCAGGAAAATCCTGGGGGCATTGGTGACTAGAAGGCCAGTTGGAGCTGTATTAGTGCGTAGGTATTGTGCCAGGATGACCCCATGCAGAACAGTCCGGATCCTGTTCCTCTTTTTCTCCGTAAGTGAATCCCAGTCCGTAGATTGTGCTACAGTGGCGGAAATATTGAAGTCTGCCAGGAGTGAGGGATCAGCTAGGATTTCGCTGATGTCCTCAGCAGTGTAGGTTAGGCCCATATTTTCGGCCATGGTGGGGGGTAGAGAGGGCTCTCACAGCTGCGCGCTGCTTAGTGTTATACAGATCAACGAGAGAGAGAGGACTAGGTAAGCTAGCCCGTATCCCCAGTATTATATATGTAAATCAATGTGGACTAGCTAGTTTAAGGGAGGAGGTTTTTAAATGACTCAGGTACGTCAGCAAATAGATAAGGAAAAAGCACTGTTTTCCTTAGAAAGCCCTCACCCACCGACCTAGTCGGTGGCATGCTTCATCATCGGGCCCACCACAGTGGCACCGAATGTGCCCCGGGTGTGCTACAACGCCAGGTGACTGCGGAGCTGGTATATTGCTGAGTGTGCAGTAAAGGGGTGTGATAAGTGAAGTTTAAAATGCTATACAAGAGGTCCCAGCACCCGAGGGTTAACAATATTTAATAAACTGGGCCTCTGTTAGCAGGTTAAAAAGGCAAAAGGACGTTAAAGGAGTGTTACGATGACCTCCGGCGTCCAGTGTGGTCTACATGTTTCAGCCAGTGCCTTTTAATTCTAAGCTGGCTTTCCTCAGGACCAAAGAGAAATGTGAAAAGGTGCAAAATTATAATAAACTTAACTTAAGTGTGTGTCTGATTTTTACTATGTGTTGCGCACGCTAAGGCGCTGTAACTGTTAGAGGGGGATTCCCTCAAGCTTTTCTACACAGAACACATAGGACAAGGACAAGACGTACAGGGAAGAGTCATATTAGGGTTGCATGAATTAAAAACCACTGTTTGCCGACTTTTAAGGTGGTGTGCGACCTATATGCGGCTAGAGTGAGCTCATGGAGACTCCATGGAGCTGGTGAGGGTATAATGAACCGTTAGTGAGGGGTGGTGGGCTAAAAAAACGAAATCACAAGGTGAGGTACAGGAAAGTATAGGTACTAGGTCCTCACTCTGTTATTTCTCAGTAAAAAGCCTCATGGGTCGCCTGGCAGAGAAAGAGACCCTGTGAAGATAAATGAGATATGCAAGGCTATCTAACCTGTAAGGAGAGAAGTTGCTTACCCCATTGGCAGGATAGGAGGTTTGTTGTTACTCACGAGTAGTTCGGTCTGGTTCCTCCTGGGACCTAGTAGTCCGTCCGCGGCGCCCGATATGCGGTAAATGGGCCGCCTTGTTTGTAATTTATACTCGTCTCTTAATCTGATTCACCTGTTCGGGATAGAAAGAGAGGGAGGGATGAGCGCTGACCGCCATGTCATGGTGGTCATGTCTGCGCAGGTGCGAGAAAGCAGCGCGCGTCATAACGCATGCGCGAAGCTATAGTGCGCGTCTCCACGCATGCGCGAAGTCGAGCTGCCTTCGCGCATGCGCTGTACCTCGCTGTGTCTGTTTACATAGCTAGCGCATGTGTAGATCTAGTATGCGCTTGCCCGTTGGGCTTCATTAACAGTGTGATACTGCCAAAAACGCATGGGGGTGCTTAGCATGTATTTTAAGATGCCACTGTGGTGCTATATGGGAAGTGAGAAGTTCTCACATGTTTAGAGGGTGCATAATACGCACTGGGGGACAAAGGGAAGGACACTGTGGGAGAGGGAGGGTCAGAGAAGCGGGCGCTAATGCAGGGGTACACTGGCACTGGAAATCTACCATATATAGGTGATATGAGGAAAGTGATCCACAATAGTATTAGGTAGTATTGGTACAGCTAGATTGTTTTGGACAGGCAAACCAGGGGAATATATGGAGTGCACGCAGTGCTGTCAAGCAGTGCTGTCAAGTGGTGTTATTACAGGCAGTGTTTTTGCAGTTGTACTATGGTTATACAGTTAAGCTATTCCATGGAATAGCGTCGTTCAGGCCATGGATGTGAGTGACTAGCCGGTATATCCAGCGCTGTTCTTTTTGTAGAAGGAATCTCTCATCTCTGGCATTGTCAAATTTCTCAATGACGGTCCAGGTGAAGTAATTGGGTGTATGATTGTGGGTCAGGAAGTGATCTGTGAGCTTGCTTATATTTTTCCCACATCTTATTGTACTTCTGTGTTCAGTCATTCTTGTGCGTACTTTTCGGGTTGTCATGCCGATGTATCTCAGGCCACATCTGCAGGTTATCAAGTATACCAGGTTGGTAGAGTTACAGTTCGTGAACTGTCGTTGTGTCCAGGTTTTGCCTGGTTCCAAGTTAAGTGTTTTGGACGGGGATGTTAGGTGGCATACACTGCAGTTGTTACAGGGTTGGTGCCCGGTGATTTTGGGCAGGCCCCATGCGTTGGCAATGGTGTTGTCTTTGCTCTGAGTTGTCGTTCGCGGTCTGGTATTTACCAATTGGTCCCTTAGATTGGTGGCCCTTTTGTAGGCAAAGCGCGGTTTCTCCCATTGTCTGGTGCCGGAGTTGATGATTCTCCAGTTTCGTTGTATGATGTTTGATACTTGGTTCGATACTGTATTATACGTTGTCACACAGGTAAGGACTGGTTCTTCCTCAGGTTTTTCGAAGGATTCTAGGAGTGCCTCCCTGTTCTGATTCCTAGCTCTTTTGCGGGTTTGGTTTATTATCCTGGAGGGGTAGCCACGGTCCCTGAGTTTGTGTACCAGGTCGTTAGACTGCTGTTTATAATCCTTGATGTTGCTGCAATTACGCCTGATGCGTAAGAACTGCCCGTAGGGCAAGTTTTCCCTCAGGTGTCGGGGGTGGAAGCTGTCAAACCTTAACAAAGAATTTCTTGCTGTGGGTTTGTAGAAGGTGGTGGTAGTGAGTTTCCCATTCTCAGGTCTGATGTTCAAGTCCAGGAAGGGTAGTTCAGTGGCACTGCTGGTGCAAGTGAAGCGTAAATAGGGGTCTAGTTGGTTAACCCAAAGCATGAAGTTGTCCAATGATTCTTGGTTTCCTTTCCATATTAAGAGTATATCATCGATATATCGACGCCACATTCTTATGTTGGCGGAGAAAGGGTTGGTGGGTTGTTGTACGTGTATGTCTTCAAAATGGGCCACATACAATCCTGCCACGCTTGGGGCAAAAACACTGGCCATAGACGTTCCATTTGTCTGCAAGTAGTAGGTGCCTTCATATTCAAAATAGTTCTCTTTAAGAGCCAGGGCAGCGCAGTCTAAGACAAAACTTCGGGGGGTGTTATGTTCCCAGGGGTTTGTCATAAGGACATCATGTAACACTTGTAGTGTTGCGTCCTGTGGTAGGCTAGTGTATAGACTTTCTATGTCTAGTCCTGCCATTAGTTCTGCGGTAGGGTCAAAGTCAAGTTCCTGAATCACACCTAATAGGTGTTTGGTGTCTTTTATGTAGGAGGGGGTCTTTTGGACCAGGGGGTTTAGAAAGAAATCACAGAACCGGGATAGGGGCTCTAAGAGTGACTTTATCCCCGATACGATGGGTCTCCCTGGTGGTGGAGTGATGCCCTTGTGTATTTTGGGAACCGTGTAGAAATATGGGGTCTTAATTTCTTTGGGGCATAGATAGTCCGCCTCTTGTTTAGAGATATATTCGTTGTCTCTGGCATTAATGACCAGTCGGTTGATGGTGACTTGTAGTTGTTCAGTTGGGTCTTTTTTGAGGCGTTTGTAGTTCCTGGTGTCACTTACACTCATGGTCATAGTCCGTTTTGTTCATGAGGACTATGCCTCCGCCTTTGTCAGCTGGTTTGATAACCAGAGTGGGGTCACTTTGTAGGCGTTGGATGGTGCTTCTATCTTTGTTGGATAGGTTATTGAAAGTGTCTTTTTGTTGGAGTTGTTGTACATCCGTGTAGACTGCCTGTTCGAACGTCAGGATTTCGACCGGAATGCTGCCTGGTGGGGGGGTGAAGGTGGATTTCACTCTCAAGCCAGTCTCATTCGGCGTACCTCCTGCTTCTGTGATGGTATTGTCCTTTTTCTCAAAGAAAGCCTTTAATTTGAGTTTCCTAAAAAACTCGGCGAGTTCTACATGTAGTTTGAACATGTCCAATCTAGGTG
Source organism: Lissotriton vulgaris (assembly GCF_964263255.1). Taxonomy (NCBI): domain Eukaryota; kingdom Metazoa; phylum Chordata; class Amphibia; order Caudata; family Salamandridae; genus Lissotriton; species Lissotriton vulgaris. The sequence goes on from NC_141691.1 coordinate 754,485,256, forward strand.
TGGTGACAAATGAGAGGCCTTTATTAAGTACTTCCATTTCTTCTGAGGTTAGCTGTGTGTCTGATAGGTTGAACACCAGTGGACATGGGGGTGTTATTTGCTGGTTCCCGGTTGTTCCCTGGTTTTGTTTCTTGTGTTGGGGCTCACAGGCTCTTCCTCGGGTGCCCATTGGACGTGTCCCGGGTTCCGTCTCTTGCCCCGGCCTTTTCTGCTCTGGGATAAAAAAGGATACCGCTGGTTTTGGTTTCCTTGAAAGAAGGGCATATTGCCTTGGGGGTACATATGTGGGTACCCAAAGTAAGGAGGTGGAAAATGGCCTAAGAGGGGTGGTGGTGGGCCAAAATTGTGGTTTTGGGGACCTTGCCATGGTTGTTGCCAGTGTTGTCCACGTCTGCCTCTCCCTCTCGATGTGTTGGATCCTGAGCTAGAGTTGCTTGAGGCACTTGAGATGGAACTGTTGTCCGAATTATCAGACGATTTTTTAGGGGGGGTGTAATCATCCTCCGAATACGGGTAGGTTTTAGAATAGCTGAATCTCTTCAGATCTTTTTCGAATTTCTTAATTTTAGTCTGAGTTAGGTAGTCTTTATATTCCGCTATTTCGCGGTTTTGGTCCTCGAGTTTCTTCTTGAAGCCTGTCAAGGTGGTTTTAAAATGTGACTCCGTCGCTTGAATCTCTATCATAATTGCGTCTGATAGGCGTTTGGCAGTCTTGATAATGAGGACTAGCCAGTCCCTGGTACAGTGCCAGGCGATCTGGGCCCAGTCCTTGCGAAATGCTGCGTCATCCAGGAAAATCCTGGGGGCATTGGTGACTAGAAGGCCAGTTGGAGCTGTATTAGTGCGTAGGTATTGTGCCAGGATGACCCCATGCAGAACAGTCCGGATCCTGTTCCTCTTTTTCTCCGTAAGTGAATCCCAGTCCGTAGATTGTGCTACAGTGGCGGAAATATTGAAGTCTGCCAGGAGTGAGGGATCAGCTAGGATTTCGCTGATGTCCTCAGCAGTGTAGGTTAGGCCCATATTTTCGGCCATGGTGGGGGGTAGAGAGGGCTCTCACAGCTGCGCGCTGCTTAGTGTTATACAGATCAACGAGAGAGAGAGGACTAGGTAAGCTAGCCCGTATCCCCAGTATTATATATGTAAATCAATGTGGACTAGCTAGTTTAAGGGAGGAGGTTTTTAAATGACTTAGGTACGTCAGCAAATAGATAAGGAAAAAGCACTGTTTTCCTTAGAAAGCCCTCACCCACCGACCTAGTCGGTGGCATGCTTCATCATCGGGCCCACCACAGTGGCACCGAATGTGCCCCGGGTGTGCTACAACGCCAGGTGACTGCGGAGCTGGTATATTGCTGAGTGTGCAGTGAAGGGGTGTGATAAGTGAAGTTTAAAATGCTATACAAGAGGTCCCAGCACCCGAGGGTTAACAATATTTAATAAACTGGGCCTCTGTTAGCAGGTTAAAAAGGCAAAAGGACGTTAAAGGAGTGTTACGATGACCTCCGGCGTCCAGTGTGGTCTACATGTTTCAGCCAGTGCCTTTTAATTCTAAGCTGGCTTTCCTCAGGACCAAAGAGAAATGTGAAAAGGTGCAAAATTATAATAAACTTAACTTAAGTGTGTGTCTGATTTTTACTATGTGTTGCGCACGCTAAGGCGCTGTAACTGTTAGAGGGGGATTCCCTCAAGCTTTTCTACACAGAACACATAGGACAAGGACAAGACGTACAGGGAAGAGTCATATTAGGGTTGCATGAATTAAAAACCACTGTTTGCCGACTTTTAAGGTGGTGTGCGACCTATATGCGGCTAGAGTGAGCTCATGGAGACTCCATGGAGCTGGTGAGGGTATAATGAACCGTTAGTGAGGGGTGGTGGGCTAAAAAAACGAAATCACAAGGTGAGGTACAGGAAAGTATAGGTACTAGGTCCTCACTCTGTTATTTCTCAGTAAAAAGCCTCATGGGTCGCCTGGCAGAGAAAGAGACCCTGTGAAGATAAATGAGATATGCAAGGCTATCTAACCTGTAAGGAGAGAAGTTGCTTACCCCATTGGCAGGATAGGAGGTTTGTTGTTACTCACGAGTAGTTTGGTCTGGTTCCTCCTGGGACCTAGTAGTCCGTCCGCGGCGCCCGATATGCGGTAAATGGGCCGCCTTGTTTGTAATTTATACTCGTCTCTTAATCTGATTCACCTGTTCGGGATAGAAAGAGAGGGAGGGATGCGCGCTGACCGCCATGTCATGGTGGTCATGTCTGCGCAGGTGCGAGAAAGCAGCGCGCGTCATAACGCATGCGCGAAGCTATAGTGCGCGTCTCCACGCATGCGCTTTCTCGCACCTGCGCAGACATGACCTCCTATCCTGCCAATGGGGTAAGCAACTTCTCTCCTTACAGGTTAGATAGCCTTGCATATCTCATTTATCTTCACAGGGTCTCTTTCTCTGCCAGGCGACCCATGAGGCTTTTTACTGAGAAATAACAGAGTGAGGACCTAGTACCTATACTTTCCTGTACCTCACCTTGTGATTTCGTTTTTTTAGCCCACCACCCCTCACTAACGGTTCATTATACCCTCACCAGCTCCATGGAGTCTCCATGAGCTCACTCTAGCCGCATATAGGTCGCACACCACCTTAAAAGTCGGCAAACAGTGGTTTTTAATTCATGCAACCCTAATATGACTCTTCCCTGTACGTCTTGTCCTTGTCCTATGTGTTCTGTGTAGAAAAGCTTGAGGGAATCCCCCTCTAACAGTTACAGCGCCTTAGCGTGCGCAACACATAGTAAAAATCAGACACACACTTAAGTTAAGTTTATTATAATTTTGCACCTTTTCACATTTCTCTTTGGTCCTGAGGAAAGCCAGCTTAGAATTAAAAGGCACTGGCTGAAACATGTAGACCACACTGGACGCCGGAGGTCATCGTAACACTCCTTTAACGTCCTTTTGCCTTTTTAACCTGCTAACAGAGGCCCAGTTTATTAAATATTGTTAACCCTCGGGTGCTGGGACCTCTTGTATAGCATTTTAAACTTCACTTATCACACCCCTTCACTGCACACTCAGCAATATACCAGCTCCGCAGTCACCTGGCGTTGTAGCACACCCGGGGCACATTCGGTGCCACTGTGGTGGGCCCGATGATGAAGCATGCCACCGACTAGGTCGGTGGGTGAGGGCTTTCTAAGGAAAACAGTGCTTTTTCCTTAACTATTTGCTGACGTACCTGAGTCATTTAAAAACCTCCTCCCTTAAACTAGCTAGTCCACATTGATTTACATATATAATACTGGGGATACGGGCTAGCTTACCTAGTCCTCTCTCTCTCGTTGATCTGTACAACATATATTTTTACCATTGCGGCGGGTGGTACTTTCAGCACCGCCCGCCACAATGTTAAAAATACAGGATGCGCCTGCCACGGTGGCGGGCGCATCCTAATTTCCCCAACTGAACCCCCGCCCTTGTGGCGGGCGGTCCCTTTCTAAGATGGGATGGCGGGGGCCTAATGGGCCCCTAAAACACTTTTAAAAAATTACATAATATACTAAAACTGAAAAAATACTACATATTATCGACATTTTAACACAGCGATATTTTGTCATTCGATATTTTTCACATCGATATAAATACACATATACCTAAAACGATATTATGACCATCAATATTAAAAAAAATCGATATTTTTTACTATCGATATTAAAACTTCCATATCCTGTCATTTCGATATAACAAATTCGATATTTTGACTACTCACCATGGGCAACAAACAACAAATTATTGAGAGTAACAAATTGGAAAAAAGCAACTATTGTCAACATAATAAAGGAGAACGACCTCCTCCCAATTTGAAGACATATTTGACTTAACATCTAGGCATTCAGAATACTTCTGAGATCACAGGAAGGATGCTTAAGCCCAGTGTCCGACTCTAACATGAGGATCTTAACACTGGGCTGAGGGTGTCCCTGCAATGAGAGGAAGGGGCGAGGATGTGCCCTAATGGCTAGGGTGTTTGATGTAAAATCTGGCCAACGAGGTTTGAGTCTCAGCAATGACGCTCAACATCCTATAATTCTGGCCAAATCACTTAATCTCCCAGTGCTAACAAAAAAAATGAATGTGTCCTTGTGTAATGCAACTGGTGCTCATGTAAAGCGCTCTGATACCTTCCGATCAAGTTCGCGCTATATAAACTCTGGAAAAAAAGAGTGATCTGAAAGGACTTAAACTAAGTTCAGCTAGGCTCCGGTAACCTCTAGGTCACTCTAGGTCTGCCCACAGGTTGGATGACCTCAGACACCGAATTTGGAGAGTTGGCTAATGGATAGTGGTTTGGTACAGAAAATTGGTGGCGGTCTGTTTTGACAGTTAAGAGTAACTAAACTTAGAGTAACGAAGCACAGGTGTAATAGCATATGGTCTTGGCATTATGGCTGCCCAGTTGTCAAAGTTAACTCGTCTGTGGGCAAGATCTGCAATGGTGCAGGAGACAAAGTGGAATACATTACATGGATTGTCATTGGGTTGACTATTGCCCAAATGGATGCATTTATGGGTAGGTTAGAGTTATCATCCTCATGGCTGGGGTTGTTCATCTCACATCACAAATCCTGGCTGTTGTGTGGAAACTGCATAAGAAACCTGTGTTTGTCATTGAAGTGCTAAATTTGACCTTCGATTAGACAACCGTCATTGTACTGTAAAGCAGCATGGGCCAGCTTCAAAGCATTTATATCTAAACATGCAAGCTGTAATATTTAGAAGACGAGAGGGGTATCATGGACTGAAAGTGCCACACTTCTAGCAAGGTTGAAGGAATTTGCACGAGTTTACTTCTGTGGTTTGCTTCAGAAGTCTGTTTCTCCTAACTCTGGTTTGGAAAGAAATACCAACGCAATGCTTACATCTAACTAACTACTGGTAATACCAGTCACTGGGTTACATGATATTTTTTATTATTTATCAAAAGCCATAAGAATGACTTTTGAGGAAGTTTTTCTATTATTAACTTTCAGTAAACAATTTAAACCTTGGGGCTATAATCTCCTGCTCTGGCTTCATGAAACTAAGCAGCAATTCGTTTCTGATACACTACCCTCCAACCTGAGACAGGAGTGAAGAGGTGTGAATAGGCCACATATCTGAAGCGCTCCATCTAGGACAACATAATTCCCAATCTTCAGACCCCTCCTTTTTTTAAAAAAAATTCTTTTTATTAGTAACAAATTCCAAACATCACAGGTGTAAATTGCAGACAGTTCAATCTTAAAATATCAAGCATGGATTACTGAACATAATCATACAATCATTCAGTCATGCAAAATGGGAGATTTTCCCCCTTAGCCATTTCCAATTCTACAGGCGGAGATAAACAAGGATTTCCACTGTGTGCATTCCACCCACTCCATTTTGTGTCCCATTTCTTAGGGCATCCTCTGCATTTCAATACTTTTTTTCTGCTACCAAACATTTGTCCAGCTCAGGCGCCCTGACAATTATGAAGGGTCACCCTGCCACCCCCCACTTCAGCACGATGGCTCTCTTAACCAACACATAGTCCAAGATAACTAGTTGTTGTTCTACTTCAGTAAGGTCTGTTGGCACCCAAATGTTGAGGAGCCCCAGTGGTGGAGAGAGGCTGATTGTTTTGCCCAGTGCGTCTTGCATGTGTGTGGCTGTCCCCTCCCACATGGGATGCAGGAATGGGCAATCTCAAATATTATGGTAAAAGTTGCAGCTTGGTGACACCCCCTCAAACAAACTGCATCCTGTTGCGTCCCAATTTTAGCCAATGTCACCCCGGTGAGGTACGTTCTATGCAGAGAATTTTAGTTGGATCAACCAAAAGTGAAGTGAAATGGTTGCCCCCCTCGGCGACATTAGTGCAGTTTGCCAATCGTCATCGTCAATGTCACCAATGTCGGCTTGCCACCGAGCTAGGAAATGGTCAGGTTGGTTATTACACAACTTTGGTACGTTAGGGAGATTGGCTTGACAAGGAGTGATTCAGAAAGCAGACGGTCCTCAGACCCTTTCTTTTTGATACCCATGTATCAAAAGCAGAATGTTACTGACCAAAGACCACAAAATATATTGTCTAGCCATAATATCATTGTCAAAATATTGTGGCTACAAAAATGTTGTGAAAGAAAATAGCAAAGTATATTTTTTTAACTCTTGCTATACTATCAAAGTTTGAATTATTGTTTACTCTAAATTAATTTTTTATTCTGCTGTTTTATTATACCATATTATGCTTTTATTTATGTATATGTTATTGCAAAACTTTTCTTTTTTTGTAAATGCTACTGTAATGTATATCCTCCAGCTGCTGCCCCGGAAGAGACGGCGATGCAGCCCCAGAAGTGTTCCCCTACAGGTTGCTCCCGTTGGTTGGCGCTGTATGCAAGATAATACAGCTCGCAGCCGTTTTGCTGGGACGAGGACTCTGGGCTCAACATCCTAACCTTCACGAACTGCAGAGGAGCCTGACACCGGGATACTGCCGATTCTTGGGACAACCGCCGTGTGCTGCAAGGGGCTGGGACTGCGAGACCCAGGGTTCACTGCGCTTTACCAACACAGCGCACCTGGTGTCTCTTCCCGTCCCCTGCTCCCTCACACCTATTTACGGCTCGCGGCCCCCGCCCCACGGGAGCCGCTCGCAGCCGTTTTGCTGGGACGAGGACTCTGGGCTCAACATCCTAACCTCCACGAACTGCAGAGGAGCCTGACACCGGGATACTGCTGATTCTTGGGACAACCGCCGTGTGCTGCAAGGGGCCGGGACTGCGAGACCCAAGGTTCACTGCGCTTTACCAACACAGCGCACCTGGTGTCTCTTCCCGCCCCCTGCTGCACCTACATAACCACGCCCATCAACGCGAACGCGGGACGCGCGCGGGCGGGCGCCGGGCTAAGCCCGGGCAAAGGGCGGGCCGTTTGAGGCCGTTCGAGAACAGACGAGACCGGGACTAGGCCATTTCCTTTTGCTCTTGCCTCCATTTCTCACTATCTTCTCTTGCCTCCATGATCTTCGAACAATGACTGCAAGAGAGACAAGGAGCAAGAGCGCGCTGGCAGCTGGACCAGCAAAAGGTACTCTGGACAATTACTTTGTTAAAGCGGGGTCTCTCCTGATTGATGAAATTACGGTTCTTGAAAGGCGTATATCCCAGAAAATTGAATGGGTGAAAAGATCCTCTTTAGGCCCTATAGCTCATACTAGAACACCAGAAAATAGACCAGAACGTATTGAGTTAGACATTGGGGGAAATGGGGCCAGTGGGACTTTAGTCATGTCTGACATAACTAACTCTACCCTTCATAGCAATGCGAGTAGTCCTGACGAGTTAAGTTTACTAGCCCTACCCAGGTCCCATGAAAACCCCCCTCCCCCCACACCATCTGTCACTATAGCTAACATGGCTGACTCTAACAGTATAGCTAGCGATCCTACTCAGGGGGAAAGGGAAGGAGCTATACCAAAGAGGAAAAGAGGGGCATAAAATCCAGGAGGGGCGCAAGGCTAAAGTTGCAAAGCGCAACCCAGTAACTGTGGGTAACAAACAGGGCCCAACTAATAAGGGACCCGCACAGTCGGATCAAACCCAGGCGCCACCCATTATGAATTCATCCCCACAGGCATTAGACAATGTAAATCCTCCTCGCCCAAATGCAACCTATGGCGACAATGACATTACTATGTCCAACATTGGCGCTCTTTTGAAATCACTAATAAGCCCCCTAGAAGCACGCCTAATAAAGATTGAGGCCAGGCTTGTGATTATAGAGAAAGCAACGGTGCAATTTGCGGACACTTACAAAAAAGATAGCAAGGCAGCTAGAGGAGGGGGGGAGCCTAGGAACAAGAAGACTACATTAGAGCCCCTAGTGAAGGTTGGCAATATAGCTCCCGTAACATTACAAACTCAGCAGCCCACACTACATACTGCTACCCCTCAGTCAACTGACTGCGCCATATCTCCCAGTTACACCGAGAGGAAAGCCCCAGTTACACAGGGAGTACATGTTACTACTAAAAAAATCAGGCCATTGAACTTGCCACCGGAGGCGAGTCCATATACAGGTATTCTAGCTGGCGTTCCCGAGCTAAAACCCGACTATAAAGAACCTGTTCTTGCGTTAAAAAATAAGGTGGTCAACTGGCTTAGTACATACAGACCTCTCCCTCATGGAGTATCCAGCGAGGTTCTTATGGTAAGGAGAGCCCCATGGTTAGGTAGCTCAAGGAAATCAATCACCGGAGACTGTGTTCTAATTAATTTTAGGGATCCTAGGACCGTCTCCCATATATGCAGATGGCCGCATCCGGACCAGGGGACATCCATTCAGGCCCTACCCCTATCCTTTTTCTACCCACCAACGGCGTGGACACACGAGGAGGCGGGATGGGAAACAATTTCTAGGAGGGGGGAAGGATGGGTTGGCAGAGAGAGAGGAGCCTACCACCATCCCAGACCTCAGCATTTTGCTCACTTTCCGACATTCAACAGGTATAGCTGTTTAAATATGGTCGATTGACAGTATCTGTCCGGGATGGGGGAGGCCGGTGGTCGATTGGGGGGTCCCAAAAAAGGAAAAATTACCCACCCCACTGAATTTTGTGATAACTCCCTGGGGAAGAGTCATCGGGATGGGGAAAAAAATACTAAGGCGGCTCAATTGACTATTGTAGGGCCCCGATCCGTTTTGACAGATATTATAGTCGACCAGGAATTATTGCCAAGCCTATGTGACACGGGCACCCCATCATTGAAAACTACGGATCACAGACCACCCTCTCTAAAGATATTATCGTGGAACGTGGCCGGCCTGGGGAACAAATTGAACTTGCCGGGTCTGGAGCGCATTTATAGAGGGTATAGAGATATGTATGTTTCAAGAAACCTGGACGAGAGAGGATGTCCACCGTCCGGCTTTGCGACATTCTCCATCCCGGCGAAATGGGGGGGAAAGGGGCGCCCCTCAGGTGGTCTTGCAACGTGGGTGGCGGTGGACCTGGGTTGTAAAGCCAGATCACTTGACACAGCCTCGGAGGACATTCTGGGGGTCTTGTTGGAATGGCCTAATCTGAGCAGACTGGCCGTAGTAAATGTCTACTCTAGGCCGGTTTATCACAAAGGAGTCGCGTACCATCGATGAATTATCAGTTTTCCTCAGCGACATCCCCCAGGGTACACCCTTTTTGGTAGGAGGGGACTTAAACTGCCATTTTGAGCCTCTCATAGGCCTACTGGATGAACTTTCTCTAGAGGAGGATGCAGTGTCGTCCGTACCCCCTACGTCAGCCCCCCCTCCCAGAGCTTGGACCCCGCTTGCCATCCAGATCACTGGCTTAACCCTGAAACACGGTGTGCGGGCGTGCAATGGACGCATAAACTCAGACATTCCTCCCAAATGCACATATAATAGAGTGGGTAGGGAATCCAGATTGGACTACATTTTGGTCCAACTCGCTTTATGGTCGCATATCATTGATTTTAAGGTGATTCCAAGGGAAGATAGCGACCATAATGCGCTCGAACTGAAATATGCACTCCCCGGCTTAGATGACAGAGGGGAAGCGGCACCCGCGCCAGTATCTGCGCTGGCATTAACAAACAATAGACGGAGAGTGAGGTGGGAGAAGCTAGCAGTGAATGCAGAGAAGATTTAAGGGCTCTATGCCCGGGTCATCCCGACATTGGTCAAGGTGGGTGCATTAATAGAGCTTGCCAGCACCCAGGACATACACGAGCAACTGTGGTTGGCACACGAGGATCTCATTAAGTCCGTAGCGGAAGTCCTATTTATCACAGGAAAGAGTGGAGGCAGCCGTTCCAATCGCCCCACTTGGTATAACATTGCATGCCGTAAGGCCATATCAGACCTGCTGATTTTAATTAAGGCGGGTACAGACAGGTCTGAGATTCAGGCCAGAAGGAGGGATTACAAGCGTTTGGTCACCAACGCAAAGAGTGAATGGGAACAGGAGAAGTGGGAAAATCTCGCCACCTCTAGTTGGCAGGGATTCCCGCAAATTCTGGCGCATTGTCAATACGGCGTCCGAGGAGCCAGTTTCGGCTATCGAATCCAATATTTCAGCAGAGGCTTGGCAGGACCATTTTCAGTCACTCTACATGGTTGAAGATGGGGCTCCAAATCAAGTACAACCGACCACCAGTGGCTCACCGGAAGGGGAACCTTTTACAGAGATGGAGGTGCTAGCCGCCATTGCAGGGCTGACATCGGGCAAGGCACCCGGACTAGACGGTTTACCTGGCGACCTATTTAAGCAGGAGCCTGATGTATGGGCCCATTACTTGGTGCAAATATTAATGCTGTCCTGAAGGGTATGGAGGTCCCGAGTACTTGGCTGGGCGCAGAGATTGTGCCGATATTCAAGAAGGGGTCACCTCTGCTCCCAGCCAACTACAGGCCCATCAGCCTCATAGACGTACCCCAGAAAATATTTGGTAGGCTGATACTTGACCGAATTCAAATTTGGATAGATGAATCTGCAATTTTGAGCCCCTGCCAGGCAGGATTTAGAAAGGGGGTCTCAACCATGGATCAGATTTTTCGCTTAAATCTTCTGTTCTGGAAAACAGCGGTAATCGAAGGTGGCAGTTTGTACACAGTATTTGTGGACTTACGAGCCACCTTCGACTTAGTACCAAGAGCTAGACTATGGACCGTGTTGGCGGAGTTGGGCATTCCAGCAGATATCCTCTCGATCTTGATAAGATTGCATCAGGGGAATTTTGCACGAGTTAGGTGTGGTAGGAATGGGGCACTTTCTGGAAGATTCCCTGTTGACAGGGGGGTGAGACAGGGTTGTGTGCTTGCACCGACCCTGTTCTGCCTTTTTGTCAACGGGGTAATCACCCATTTGACTAGGATAGGTGACATCGATGCCCCAAAGTTCAACGGCAGCAGGGTGCCTGCCATTATGTTTGCGAACGATACCCTGCTGCTGTCCAAATCCCCTATGGGAATACAACGGGTCTTGGATAGGTTCTCATATTTTGCGTGGAGCGGAGGCTTGAGATCAATGCCCTCAAAACTAAATACATGATTCTCAACCCCCCCTCCTCAACACGCCCCAATCCCACCATAGGCACTTTGAGACTTGCGAGGGTATCTAGTATTGAATATCTTGGGGTGAATATTAACCAAAACATGACCTGGGACACGCACCGGACCAAGGCGAATATGAAATTAGCACAGCTAACGGGTGGCATTTGCATGATGGTGAATAGGTCAGCCTACAAACCCCTCGGTCCTGTGCTCCAAATTTATAAAATGCAGGCAAGGGGGGCAATCACCTACGGGGGGGAATTGTGGGGTCATACACCAGCCCAAAATCTGTTGTCCACTGAAAATAAATTCATTAGGCAGCTGGTAGCTCTACCCTCAAGTACCCCGCTCCTTCCGTTGAGACAAGATCTGGGTCTAAGACCAATTACAGAGGTGCTGGGACTGAAACCAATAACTTTCTGGCGTCGAATTTGGTGTACGCCTGAACTTATGAATTATAGGACTGAGCTCCAAGAGATCCTATCTTTACCAAATGCTACACACATTCCCTGGTTGAGATACATTAAACAAACTTGTGAGAGCCTAGGAAGACCAGAATTATGGCTAGACCCGGGAAATACATGCTGTAGGATCCCACGCAAACTCCTCTCAAGGGATTTCTACGAGCGAAATTTAGACGCATCAGTAGAGAGTACACGGGAGGGGTCCCTTACTAATTTGTTTATCAAATTTAAAGATTCATAGTACTTAGAGCACGTCCTTGATGGCATTAGTCCCGTTTTGACCAGGAAATTGTTTCTGCAGTGGCGATACGGCACACTCCCCCTCAGGGCTTTTATCAAACGCTGGGGCCAGCCCTCGCCCACAGAACAGTGCCCGGTATGCACACACCCTCAGGAAAATGATCTGCACATCATATTTTTCTGTAAAGCTTATGATAGCTCTAGGAAGCACTGGCTTATCCCACTTTTAAAAAACGTAGGTTTTAGACATCATCTTCTAGCATACAGAATTTTAAAAACGGACTCATCACCCCTGATTGTGTTTGCGGTGGCAAAATTTCTAACAGCAATGTGGCATACCCACACTCGTCATATAAAGTCACTCACTGAGTTGTGAATAATGAAATGCACTGTTGATTTTAACAATAATGTACTGTAATTCTTTCAAAATGTTTAACTTAAGGTTTTTAATCTCTGTTTCATTCGTTATTGATTCTAAGCCGATTTTAAATTGTATACATATCTTTTATGATCCAAGTAGATCGAAATAAAGATTGAAATGAATAAATGAATATATATTTTGAGTTGATGGGTTTATTGTGGGATCAGGTGAGTAGTATTATTTTAATTATATATTAATGGTAATTAATATGTTAATTATTGTATGTATGTGTTTTTGTAAATTTTTATTAATTACTAATGTATTAAATTTTTATTTCAGATTGTGGGATTTCCTGGCGGTTGGGTGAGTAGTGTTTTTAGTTCTATATATTTTTTATAACGTGTTTTTATGAAGGAAAAATACAGCACAAAACATGGCATCACATCACCTTCTGATTGTGGTACATATATCAATGGAAGGCAGTAACCACCCTGTAAATAGAGGGGCCAGGGAGCATCCTATCATCACCGTAACACATATCTTAACAGCATTCGCCCATTATGGTAGGACCACTGCAAACCACAGTCAGGTGTAGCTTGTGTCCCAGGACGCACTTGTCTGTATAATAAACAAACCATAAAGTCTGAAACAAAAGAGGAACTAAGCAGCAGCAGTGGGTTCTAGTACAACAGGCTAAGGATGGATCAATGGGGGGGGGAGCGAGATGTGGGAAGGGCAAAGAGGGGGAGACTGAAGACATCAGAAGTGAACTAAGTAACAATCAAAAATCTCAAACCCCGCAAGAGCGGGACTATGGAAAAAAATACATATCCTTGTGTATGTATCACATAGATAGGGGAATCAATTCAAATTCTCCCCTGAAACTATCTCAGACCCATTGAGCTATCTATATCTGTCTCTGACCAAATTGCTTGCTCAGTCCTAAGCAGTGCTCCCCCACTCCTTTAAAAAATGTATTTCTGCCTGACTCAAGGCCTTTTTTACTACCCTCTTTGACACCTCTTTGGTTCATTAATAGCTGGTAACATAAACCACACTCTGAGGCCTCCCGTCTCTTACAAGTTTAGCTAAACTTATTTTTTGTTCCCTTGTTCGCTTGTGCTGCAATTAGTATATTTTGCACTGTGTCTTGTGTTTGCATGGCAATTCTATTTTCAATATCACCTGTGTATGGACTGTGTCCTATTCTGGGGTTTTTGCTGATGACAGCACTTTCTAACATATATAAACACCCCACAAAGAGAGACTCAGGTCAGAAGAAGCTTGTTCCAAGACATAACACTAGGATGTGTGTCTGCCTTCTGCCTTGGCATGCCAATAAGCAGTGGTAGCTGCAAATAAATTTCATCTGTTTCGAAGCCCTGCCTGGTGTCAGTGTTTTCCTTGTGTCACTCAGAGGAGGGTTGGAAGATAGGTTTCCCTAACAAATGGCATCAGAAGTGGGATGCATTTACGGGCAAGTGAGCAGAATACCTTGCATTATAATGCTTAGAACATGATTATTAGTAAAACAGGGGATTGAGGTGTAAAAAACTAATGGCTGGCATTTAAACTAAAACAGGGACAGAAGAGAAAAATGTGACTTTTCATTGTATTAATACATTGATTGATAAGTGGCTGATGCCTTTGGGGCCTCAAAAATCCATTGCAGTAGAGTCTGGGCCATAGAATAATTTATGACTCCAGAGGCAAGAAGAAGAGAAAAAAAACTCCCAGGTTGTAACTCAGGAAGCATTGACTATGAACAAAAGTTACTTACCTGTAAACTGTGGTTCTCCAGTATTGGTGTCTTTCACAGATATTCATGCTTGAATAATTCCCCGTCGTTGAAGTGGGAGTCCCACGGTACATAAAATAGTAGTAAGAAACATATATATATATATATATATATATATATATATATATATATATATATATATATATATATATATATATATATATATATATATATATATGGTACTTTAAGGTTTTATTTTCCTTTGTATATATTTTGATATCTATATATCTATATATATATATATATAGATATATATATATATATATATATATCTATATATATATATATATATATAGATATATATAGATATATATATAGATATATATAGATATATATATATATAGATATCAAAATATATACAAAGGAAAATAAAACCTTAAAGTACCATCGAACAACATTGGCCCATCGAAAGAATTGAGAGAGAGTTCACTTTAGTAACATTATAATAGTCACATTCCAGCCAATCAGGCTGTACCCTTCTTTAGAACCTTCTCCTCAGAAGCTCAAGCCCTCAGATTTTCGTAGCACAAGAGTGACCAAGAGTGCATGAGGAGAAGAGAGCCTCTGAGGTGAGGAAGGGTGGGTCGCATGTGAATCTATGAAAGACACCAATACTGGAGAACCACAATTTACAGGTAAGTAACTTTTGTTCTTCTCCAGTATTAGGGTGTCTTTCATAGATTCACATGCTTGAATAATAATAGAAAGCAGTAAGCCATAATAATAAGAGTAATAAAAGGCAATAAGGGCAGGACCTTTAAATTGAAGTGCATGATGAAACACCCACTGTATGCAGAAGCCATTGAGAAAGGGACTACCTTCCCGAAACCGGTCTGGCTTAAGAAAGAGGATGACTGTTTCTTCTGCGTCTCCTGCTGCAGCTGTTCCCTAAAGAAATGGATGCAAATTTTCCGATCTTGTGGCTGCTTCCTACTGAAGGCTCAACTCTTTGTTGGGATATTTGCGGCACGAGCCTAGCCGCGGGGAGCAAGCCTGCCGCTTCAGTGCGGACCCGTGATGGCGCCTAACGACGCTATCCTGACACGGGAGACCGGAGTCCAGGAGCAGGTGAATAAAACACAACAGGACACCCAGCAGTACAGCGCACCAGCCCACATGGGTTCTATTCATTTTAATTGACTGCTACAGTGAAAAGCTACACGCACTACAGGATCCAGCATGCCGCAGGTTGCGGACACGCCCATATGGGCAGGACCTTTAAATTGAAGTGCATGATGAAACACCCACTGTATGCAGAAGCCATTGAGAAAGGGACTACCTTCCCGAAACCGGTCTGGCTTAAGAAAGAGGATGACTGTTTCTTCTGCGTCTCCTGCTGCAGCTGTTCCCTAAAGAAATGGATGCAAATTTTCCGATCTTGTGGCTGCTTCCTACTGAAGGCTCAACTCTTTGTTGGGATATATATATATATATATATATATATATATATATATATATATATATATATATATATATATATATATATATATATATATGGTACTTTAAGGTTTTATTTTCCTTTGTATATATTTTGATATCTATATATCTATATATATATATATATAGATATATATATATATATATATATATCTATATATATATATATATATATAGATATATATAGATATATATATAGATATATATAGATATATATATATATAGATATCAAAATATATACAAAGGAAAATAAAACCTTAAAGTACCATCGAACAACATTGGCCCATCGAAAGAATTGAGAGAGAGTTCACTTTAGTAACATTATAATAGTCACATTCCAGCCAATCAGGCTGTACCCTTCTTTAGAACCTTCTCCTCAGAAGCTCAAGCCCTCAGATTTTCGTAGCACAAGAGTGACCAAGAGTGCATGAGGAGAAGAGAGCCTCTGAGGTGAGGAAGGGTGGGTCGCATGTGAATCTATGAAAGACACCAATACTGGAGAACCACAATTTACAGGTAAGTAACTTTTGTTCTTCTCCAGTATTAGGGTGTCTTTCATAGATTCACATGCTTGAATAATAATAGAAAGCAGTAAGCCATAATAATAAGAGTAATAAAAGGCAATAATGAAAAAAAAAAGCAATCATATAAATACACATTTGTAACATTGCATGATTTACACAAGAAAACCTTTTATGACAGGAGGCGGGAAGCAACAGAGGCTCGCCTTTATTTGATGAGATTTCGCAGCACTGCTTGACCCACAGCAGTATCCACAGCGTTAGCTGTCTCCACACAGTAGTGCCTCGTGAACGTGTGCCTGCTAGACCACGTTGCCACCCTGCAGATCTGATGTAGAGGTACTCCAGCAAACAGGGCAGTAGAGGATGCTACTGCTCTCGTCGAGTGTGCTCGCACCGGAGCAGAAAGAGGCTTGCCAGCCCGTTGATGGCAGAAGGAGATGGCAGAAGAAATCCAACAAGTGATGGTCTGTTTAGGGACCGGATGTCCCTTGCACATCCGCCCATAGGCCACAAAGAGCTGGTCTGACCGTCGAAAGGCAGCAGTGCGTTGGATGTAGAATTTGAGGCATTGTTTCAAGTCTAGGGAATGAAGAGTACGCTCAGTGGGAGACTGAGGGTTAGGGAAAAATGTTTTGAGTATTACAGGTTCGTTAAGGTCGAAGTCTGATGGAACCTTTGGTATAAACTTAGGGTTTGTACGTAGTACAACAGCGTCCTTTGAAAACTGAAGAAAAGGAGGCTGAATGGTAAAAGCTTGTATGTCGCTCACTCGCCTGGAGGACGTGAGTGCGAGGAGGAGGGAAACCTTCCAAGTAAGGAATTTCAAATCCGCTGAGTGTATTGGTTCGAATGGAGGCTTGAGAAGCTGGGCCAAGACAAGATTCAGGCGCCAAGAAGGTGGAGGACGCCGGATAGGTAGAAACATCCGGAACAGACCTTTAAAGAACTGGTGAATGATCCAAGTGGAGTACAGAGATGTGGAACCATCATGGCGTACGCGGGAAAGAGCAGCCAGGAAAACTTTGAGATTGGAATGTGAAAGCCCCGACTTTGCCAAAAGGAGGAAGAAAGGCAAGATTTGATCAGGGGTGGTGAGCATAGGCTCAATGTTTTCCGAGTGGCACCAAACACAAAACCGCTTCCATTTCAATTTATAGGTTTTGGTGGTGGAAGGAGCCCGTGCGTGAGCAAAGAGCCCGTGCGTGAGCAAGGAGCTATCTGCAGTAAGGAGCAATATTCAGATGGGCAAACTCGTGGTGCTCAGGTTCCAAACGTGAAGCTGGAGAGATGACTGGTCTGGATGGCAGATCTGTCTGTGGTTCATGGTGAGAAGGTAAGGCAGGGGGCGAAGAGGGATCGGATCGCACTGGGAAAAAAGAAAAAGATCCGTGAACCACGGTCGACGCGGCCCCCTGGGCGCAATTAACAGGATGTGACATGATTGTGCTCTCATTCTGTGCAGGAGGCGAGGTATAAGAGGGATCGACGGAAAAGCGTATACACATTTTTTCGACCAGTTGATCGAAAATGCATTCCCGCGCGACCCTTTGTGGGGATGCCAACTTGCATACCAATAGCGGTTTGGAGTATAAAAGGAATAGACTTTTCCGATTGGGAAATCTATAGTGGAACAGATTTAATTTTCCACCCCTTCGAATGAACACAAATAATATCCAACCCTATAGAGGACTTCACAATCAGGTTACACTGAGGGCAAAGTTGTTGCAATGTTGGGAGGGTGAGCCCACCATTCTAACGCTCCCTGAATGCGAGGGGTCATTGAGACCTTGTCGTTGAACGTCCCTTAGACTTGCCGCTATTGTTTGTCCAATTCTTCTTGGATTACTCTCATGTGTAACCTGCAATTGGGGATCAGCAGTATGCAGGACGAGGTCATGCCCAGAAAAGATTTTAATATTCAGACAGAAACAGACTTTCTTGAGCATAGAAAAGCCACCAATTTGGCAATGCGAGCTTGGCGCTCTTGCGAAACAAACACCTTTGCTAGACGTGTGTCTATTAATGCTCCTAGAAAGACTCTTTGTTGTGCCAGAAGGACATGCGATTTCTCGTAGTTGATGGAAAGACCCAAGTTTTTGAAGACTGACAGGCAAGTCTCAGTGTGTTGTTGTGCTGCGAGAAAAGTTGGGGCCTTTATCAGGCAGTCGTCTAAATAGGGGTAAATTTGTATTCCTTGTAGGCGTAGATAAGCCGCTACCGGAGCCATGATCTTTGTGAAGACCCTCGGAGCGGAACGAAGGCCAAAAGGAAGAACCTTGAATTGGAAGTGCTTTGTTCCTACTTTGAAACTGAGGTACTTTCTGTGTCTTTGATGGATTGGCACATGAAAGTAGGCATCTTGGAGGTCGATTGTGGAGAGGAACTCCTCGGGGTTCAGGAACTGTAAGATTTCCAACAAAGTCGGCATTTGAAATGTTTGGGACTTGATGAACTTGTTGAGGGCTCGGAGGTCTAAGATCGGGCGCCACTCTCCTGATTTCTTCATGATAAGAAAAAAGCGGGAATAAAAGCCCGTCCCTTGTTGTAATCGAGGAACCACTTCGACTGCTCCTTTTTGAATCATAACTGCAACTTGTGTAAACAGTTCTTTCAAGTGTGCTGGAGGGGGAACAGATGGAGGGTGGTTGGGAGGAAACTTGAGAAATTCTAGAGCGTGAAAATCACATCCAAGACCCAACGATCTGATGTTATTTTTGACCAATTGTAAAAGTTTTGGGAAATTCGACCTCCAATCTTCAGAGCAGGATAAGACTTAGAAAGTCATTGTTTTTTGGAGGAGTTACCCCCTCTGTAGGTGGATTTTCTTCTATATGGCCTGGAATCAGTCTGTCTAGTCTGACTCTGGTTGGAGTAACGCTGTCTGTTCTCACCATAGGACCGATACTGGGAAGAGCCTCGAAAATTGGAGGATGTGCCCCTGCCCCATGCTCCACGAAATGCCGCTTCCGATATTGGAGAGATCCTACGGCGCGAGCAGTGTCCGTATCCTGTTTGATGGACTCCAAGGCTTCGTTCACATGCTTGCCGAAGAGGAACTCTCCATCAAAGGACAAATTGAGTATTTTTGCTTGCACCTCAGGCCGAAAGGCCGTAGCCTTAAGCCCGCCCTCCCTTCTTAAGACTGCAGCACCTGCCAGTTGTCTGAAACCTGTAGAGGAAATATGGATTGCGCAGTCTATAATTTCCGATTACATTTTCTCACCCTCTTGCAGGATCTTATGTGCCTCTGCCCTGGAGGATTCAGGTTGACTAAGGCCGCGATCTCCGACCACATTTGTCGGTCGTATCGGCCGAGGATGGTAAAGGAGTTTGACGCCCTGACTGTAGTCGCAGCCATCGTGGTGAACTTTTTGCCGATGGTATCCAGGCGTCGACCTTCCTGGTACGGCGGGGACGTTGAAGGAGAAGCCGGATTACGTAATCTCTTTGGGCAGCCTGCGTAATTACAGTGACATCATGGTCATCATCACGCGGGTTATCTGGAACTGAGATGTGCGACTCCCGATCATCATCATCAGCTTTGGTTGAGACACAAGGCAGGCAGCCGAATCTTCTGGTGACTTATATTTTTTGTCTAGGCATGGGAGTACGACCGGAACTGAATTCGGCCATTCCATGAGTTTGAGTCCTTCCTTCCAAATGAAATCAATAATAGGAATGGCATGCACTTGTTTCAGAGGTTGATCTTTAAAATCATAAAGAAAACAGTCCTCTTGTCTGATGACCATAGGCAAGTGGAAACGCTTCGCGGCTTTTCGCCATCAAAAGGTGAAAACCCCAAATGTCCACTGGAGGAGAAACCCGAGGAGAGTCTGGAGGAGGAGAAGGAGTCTGAGCCTGGTAATTGTCCCAATCTGCTAGGACAGCGTCATCATCTTGGTCTGTATTGTTATGATTGTCATCATCATTACTAGGGTCCTGAGGAACTGGTGATCGGGCCGGTGCAACCTGAAGTGACTCCTGTTTTGAAGGAGGCGGTGGAGAGGCCTGCGAAGAAGGTGGGAAACGACGATTCTAATCCTCCACCATATATTGAAGGTTTGTGATCAAAGTCATTGGTAACTGAGCCATAGGAACATCATGGTCATCATCACGCGGGTTATCTGGAACTGAGATGTGCGACTCCTGATCATCTTCATCATCATAGTCTTGATATTTGATATGTAGCTCTGATGGGGCTACTTGCGGCACGAAAGGTGTCATCTGTATATGAGTCATCTGAAGAGTCCTCCCCTGCAGACGCAAATAGTTGAGCAGGTGGACCTGACCCATGTTGGACAGGGTTCAAAACCAGTGGAGCAGGACGTTTAACAGTTGTAGCTGTCACCACTGTGAAGGTGGTCTCAGTCGCCAGAGAATATTGTGCCGTCGACGGTCCCGACGACGAGCTCGTCGTTGAAGTCGTCAACGAAGGCTTCGTCAATGATGTCCCAGGCGTCGACGAAGAGGAGGTTGCCGTCGATGAAGCCGAGGCCTTCGTCGTCGATGACACTGGCGCCAATGAAGATGTTGCTGTCGTTGACGAAGTCTTCAGCGCCGACGGAGCCATCGACGACGAAGTAGTCGTCGACAAGGTACTTGACGTCGAAAAGGCCACAGTCAAAGAAACAGGCAGCGTCGATGAGACGTGAGGCGTCAACGAAGTCTTCGTCGACCAATGACGCTTAGGAAGGGTCGTTGAGGAGACTGATTTCTTTGCCGTCAACGATATCTTAACAATGGACAAAATAGGCCGGACCTCCTGGACCATCGTCAATGATGTAGACGTCGTCGTCGTCTTCGTCGACAGAGTGCTGGTCGTCGTCGAAGTCAGGCTCACCGGGCTTCAGCCCCCCCCGTCGCCTCCTCTGCCCGGGCTAAGATGACACGAACTGAAATGATGTAAGAAGGCTGCACATCCGATCCGAGAATGTGATTTTTATTATGCTTTCTGAGAGGCCCAGCAGCCCAAACCAGACAGCCAGCCTCTGAACAGTTTCAGTGAGTGAACCCCCCTGCCCCCACCTCTTGTTTTCCTTTCCAGTGGCGCCGCCGAGGTGAAATCCTTGCCTGAAGGCAGGGATTTCACCTAAGCACTTGATGGGTTGTGAGCATGGGGTGTGAAGTGCACAGCAGGGGGAAAGGGCTGGCCAGTTAAGGTGATGCTTTACCTTTGTAAAGGAATTTCTGCTGGCATCATAGCCCAGGGTGTGCTGTCTGTGCACTTGTATAGATGTGTATTCCATACAAGTGCACAGACAGCAAACCCTGGGCTATGACGCCAGCAGAAATTAATTTATAAAGGAAAAGCATCACCTGCACTGGCCATCTCTTTCACCCTGCTGTCTGTGCACTTGGATGCAATTCACATCCACGGCGTTGCTCACCAGATAAATGGTGAACAGGGCCATGGATCTTTCTATTTTCGTATCCAAGGGCACCAGCGAAGAAGAAGAGGAGCCCCAGGCAAGGAGAATCCAGGAGACATTTGACCCACACCTATCTACTCTGAGACCTTCGAGGGGCTGGATGCCAGGACACAGTGCTGCTGATCAGCCAAACTCCACAGTATAGTATCAGAGGAGCAGGCAGCAGTTTTTTTTTACGTAAGTTCTAGTAACTTTAATGCATTTTTCAGCACAGCATTACCTACTGCCTGCATATCTAGGTTACTGTGAATGTTGTTCTTGACTTACATACATAGAAACGTCAAAGAGGACAGTCCCCTCCAAATATGCAAATGTAGTGTAAGTTTGTAGTGTTAATTTTTTTTTGAGGTGCTAGTGGGTAACTTTAGAGTTCAGGGTGGGTGTGGGTTTTAGGGTGCCAGTGAGTAATTTTATGGTTCAGGGTGGGTTACGGATTGGGGTGCCAGGGGGTAATTTTAGGGTTCTGAGCGTGTATGGGTTTTGGGGTTCCAGGGGCAACTTTAGGGTTCAGCGTGGGTATGGGTTTTGGGGTGCCAGGGGGTCATTTTAGGGTTCCGCATGGGTATGTGTTTTGGTGTGCCAGGGGTACGTTTAGGGTTCAGGGCAGGCATGGGTTTTCGGGTGTCAGGGAGCAATTTTAGGGTTCAGAGTGTGTATGGGCTATGGGGTACCAGGGGGGAATTTATGGTTCAGGGTGGGTATGGGTTATGGGGTGCCTGGGGGAATTTATGGTTCAGCATGGGTATGGGTTTTGGGGTGCCAGGGGTAATTTTAAGGTTCAGGGTGGGTGTGGGTTTTGGGGTGCCATGGGATTAATTTTAGGGTTCAGCGTGGGTATGCGTTTTATAGTGCCAGGGGTAATTTTAGGGTTTAGGGCAGGTGTGGGTTTTGGGACGTCAGGGAGCTATTTTAGGGTTCAGGGTGGGTATGGGTTATGGGGTGCCAGATGGGAATTTATGGTTCAGCATGGGTATGGGTTTTGGGGTGCCTGGGGTAATTTTAAGGTTCAGGATGGGTAAGGGTTTTGGGGGGCAAGGGAGGAATTTATGGTTCAGCATGGGTATGGTTTATGCTGTGCCAGGGGTAATTTAAGGTTCAGGGCGGGTATGGGTTTTGGGGCTCCAGGGGGTGATTTTAGGGTTCAGGGTGGTAATGGGTTTTGGGGTGCCAGGGGGTAATTTTAGGGTGTGGGGTGGGTATGCTTTTTGGGGTGCCAGGGGGGGGATAATTTTAGGGATCAGGATGGGTATGGGTTTTGGGGTGCCAGGGGTAATTTTAGGGTTCAGGGCGAGTATGGGTTTTAGGGTGTGAGGGGGTTAATTTTAGGGATCAGCATTGGTATGTGTTTTGGTGTGCCAGGGGTAATTTTAAGATTCAGGATGAGTATGGGTTTTGGGGGGCAAGGGTGTAATTTTAGGGATCACTGCGGGTATGGATTTTGGGGTGCCAGGGGTAATTTTAGGGTTCAGGGTGGGTATGGGTTTTGGGGTGCCAGGGGTAATTTTAGGGTTCAGGGCGGGTATGGGTTTTGGGCTCCAGGGGGGTGATTTTAGGGTTCAGGGTGGCAATGGGTTTTGGGGTGCCAGGGGGTAATTTTAGGGTGTGGGGTGGGTATGGGTTTTGGGGTGCCGGGGGGATAATTTTAGGGATCGGTATGGGTTTTGGGGTGCCAGGGGTAATTTTAGGGTTCAGGGCGGGTATGGGTTTTAGGGTGTGAGGGGGTTAATTTTAGGGTTCAGCATGGGTATGTGTTTTGGTGTGCCAGGGGTAATTTTAGGATTCAGGGTGAGTATGGGTTTTTGGGGGCAAGGGAGTAATTTTAGGGATCACTGTGGGTATGGGTTTTGGGGTGCCAGGGGTAATTTTAGGGTTCAGGGTGGGTATGGGTTTTGGGGTGCCATGGGTAATTTTAGGGTTCAGGGTAGGTATGGGCTTTGGGGTGCCAGGGGGGCAATTTTAGGGTTGGTATGAGTTGAAGGGTTGTAGGGTTTTAAGGAATTGTGGGTGTGTGTGTATATGTGTATATATATATATATATATATATATATATATATATATATATATATATATATATATATATATATATATATATATATATATATATATATATATATACACATATACTTTACTAAAAAAATAAGCCATTTACAGGGATATATAAACCTATATACATATATATATATATGTAGCGTTTGTACTTACCTGTAAAAAAGTTAGATTTTAAACAAAACTTTTACCACGCATATGCTTTTGTTGTAAAGGCATATGCATGGTAAGAGTTTGCATTGTAATGGTATTGTGTTGTAACAGCACTTGAGTTGTTGAGTTGTTACAACCGCGTTGCAAAGACATGCATTGTGATGGCATGTGTTGTACTGTCATACATTCGTGCGATGCTGGAGCACTTATCCATGCATGTAGCAGGTTACACCTAGTGGGTGTGTGGTTGGAAGAGTGCCGTTTTTACTTAAGCCTCTGTGAAAAGCATCTCCATGCAGTTCATAATGAATACCAAGGTGCAGTTATTAAGCTATGGGACTCCGTGCTTAGTCGTGTGATTGATGAGGAAGTGTGCAAGATAGGAAACCATTTCTATAATATATTTTATGCTAGCAGCTCTCATTAGCTCTGTCCCTTTTTATTATGCTGGTGGTTTATTTCTTGTGTTCTGGATCCTGCCTATGATGGGGGAAGCAGTAGATGGTTCAATCTGATCTTATCCGCAAGAGTTAGCAGAACTAATACATGTCATAGTCTGGTAACTTCTTATCTAGTACTACAGACCTGCACATTACGTAATAATCTGAAATTAAATTTAGTTCCGGAATACCTTTCTAAAAATAATAGTTGCACGATTATAGACTCAAATTGCTTGCCCAGTTTGTGATTAATTTTTCAGCCCTTAATAGATGCAGACACCTCTCAGTAACTTTAATTTCGGGTGTCAAGAAGTTTCCGCTAGCAGGTGCTCTTCGGTTTCAATAAGTTTCAGATTATTGATGAGGCCCAATACACACACTTTTTTTAAGCACGTCCAAAGTATGTTGATTGGCTCTTCGAATGTGAGATTTTCCTGCAGGTAATGCAGTGTATCAAAAATGCATGTCAAGCAGGCGGGGTATTTGAAAACACCATCTTGGTTACTCAAACGTTACTAGGGCTGGACTTTTACATGAGAGCGCAGAGCTCAGGCAATTAAGGGCTCCATGTGTGAGCCTCTATCCTGACTTGATACATGCAATGATATTGTGGTATTGAGCTATTTAGGGGGTATTTACGTTGCTTGCTGATGTGCACCACTCCCTAATATCGCAATTATGATAGCATAATATCCACATTTGGTAAACACACTTTTCAATGAACTCTGTAACCTGCTGGTACATCGGGTAGGTGTGTGTTATCCTATCTGCTATACTTTCATCCATCAATCCAACCCTCCATCCTTTCTGATTTCAAATTACTCTGCCAACCTTACACCGATCCTTTTAGCCATCATCTCAGATATCTATTTACTCTACCATCCCTTCACCAACGCATCCATCCTCTCACATTTAGATTTACTATACTTTCACCCTTGTATCCATCCATTCTGATTTCCTTTTACGCTGCCATCATTTTACCCATTTAATTGGGATTTACTTAACTTACACTAAGGCCACTTTTTGTGGTTTTGCGTGGTTTAGTAACTCCAGAGTAATGAGAGGCAGAGCATTGAGCTGCCTTGAGTTACCTTGCGTTGGGAAGTTGTTCCATGGGTGGAGCTAGGGCATTCCCACACATCTGTCTATGGATTTTGACACAATCCCACAGTTACTTCGGCCAGTACACCTGGGAATGCTTCCAAATGGTGCGCCTCCCAGGCCCAGGCGTTACGAGGAGAATTATGTTTATTTATCCTTGTTGCTTCCTTTTTCCATGTGAGCTGCATTCAGGTATCCATTCCTTCACTGAAAGATTATTGCTCATAACGCAGGCACCGTTGCACCATGATGTCTGCATTGGCACTATGCAGCACCAGTTGAGGGAGATAGCAGAAATGTGTCATATTTTTGTAAATATGGCACATTTCTGCTCTCTGCCTTTGATGCAACACAGCACAACGTGTTCCCTTGCCAAGTTGTGGTGCATGAAAGCTTAGTAAATCCGGGCCTAAATATTTGTGAGGCCTGTTCTTTCTGTAGGTAAGCGTACATTGAAAGCATAGAGGGCAGAAGTCTTTGCGTCAAACATTAGAAACTGTAATCTTATAATTATATACCCAGATGGTTTTGCATAATTGTTTGGGGGTGATTTGCATTGGACATTTTCAGGTTATAAGAAATTCCAGCCATTTCATTGAAGTTTTAGACATGTGGTAAGTGTGTGGTATCATAATTGTACAGAAAATCAGGCTACTTCTAGCTTGCTTCTTTAAAGAATTTTAGGATAATTTAGAGAGGTACAGGGTGTTTAACTTGTATTTCTTGGCTTTTTAATGTTGGTTTATTGTACAAAATTACAGTATTCTTTCCCCCCGTAGTTTTGTAATAATTGAGTAAGTGACCTGAGGGCCTTTTTTATATTTCACTAGAGATCGCTATCCGCATACAGCAGGATGCCGAACACCAGAGGCTTTGGACCACAAAATGTTAAGCGGCGAAAGATAGAGGATTTTTTCACTCGTCGGCCAGCCACTCAAGACCCTTTGACAGCATGTTCTGATTCAGGTGAAGAACCTGCCCTGCCAGCTTCCCGCTACACTCCAGAAGAACATTTAGCATTTCTTCATTCTGAGTCTCCTGCATACACAACCACTGGTATGTCAGCGACTAGTAGTCCATGTTTGGAAAAGTCAAAGCGTTCATCCATCTTAGATATAGGAGTATATATAGATGTCTCAAGACTCAGCACAGTTTCATCATCAATCCCAGATGATTTACGGTACCAACATTTGCACTCTTCCTGGACGCCAGAGACATCATACAAGTTTCCAGTTGTTCAAGAGGGAAATCAAGAACGTCGCTTTCAACATGAATGGTTGAAAACCTATCGCCCATGGCTTGCCTACAGTGCTAAACTTGAGGGGGCCTTATGCAAGATGTGTATACTCTTTGCCCGTAAAGAAGTTGGAAGAGGTTCTCATCAAGCTGTGGGGAAATTAGTGCTTCGGCCCATAACAAAATGGAAACATGCTCAAAGTGATTTTCATTTCCATGCTTCTTCCTTGTATCACAAAGAGAGTATGACAGCGGCAGCTAACTTCTCATCTGTTTTTGAAGGAAAGTCTGTTGCTGTTACAACTATGATCGAGAGCAACTGGAAGAAAACTATTTTGGAAAACAGAAAACGACTTGTGCCAATAGTGGAATCAGTACTCCATTGTGCAAAACAAGGTATAGCTCTTCGAGGACACAGAGAGAGTGGACAACCTATTACTTCAAAGGAACCCGAAGAGAATGATGGCAATTTCCGTGCTGCTCTGCGCCTACGACTTCAAGCTGGTGATGAAGTTCTGGCATGGCATCTGGCAACGTGTCCCTCTAATGCAACTTATACAAGTTGGAAGATTCAGAATGATATCATCTCTGCTTGCAACATTCCAATGAGAAATAGAGTGGTGGAGCGCGCAAATAATGCAAGATTGTTTGCCATTTTAGCAGATGGAACTACTGACAGTGCCACTATCGAGCAACTTGTTCTAGTAATTCGTTTTATAGAAGGTACATCTGTGTATGAAGAATTCCTTGGCTTCGAAGAGCTTCAGGATGGAACAGGGGTTGAAATTGGAAAGAAAATTCTCACTTCCTTAGAAACATATGGCCTGAATGTAGATCGTATACGTGGGCAAACATACGATGGTTGTGCTGCAATGAAAAGTTCTGTTAAAGGTGCACAGGCGCTAGTTTTAGAGCGTGTGCCAAAGGCATTTTATGTACATTGTGGAAGTCATTCACTGAATCTTGTGATTGGACATTCATGTGAAATACGTCAAATCCGTAATTGTCTTTCAACACTTAAAGAAGTGTCTAATTTTGTAAGAGGCTCTGCAAAAAGGATGGCTGTCCTAAAGGAGAAATTTGCTACTTTGCCAGATACAAAAATTAAACTGTTAAGTGGTTTATGTGAGACACGGTGGGTTGAAAGGAATGCATCGGTTGTTCGTTTTGTTGATATGTACCCAGCTGTGGTTGACTCTTTGCTTGAGATCTCGGATTGGCAAGATCACAATGCCTCTTCCAAGGCTGAGCAATTTCTCGCAGCTGTTCAGTCCCATAACTTCATTGTTGCATTACATATCCTGGCACGATTTTCTGGGCTACTGCTTCCTGTTTCAGCTGCACTCCAAAATCCTAATACAGATATGTTGGAGTGCATAGGACAGATTGAAACAGTCAAGCAGGTGATTCAAGAAAGCAGAGACAAAGCTGAAGAAGCATTTAATGAGATTTTCGTTAAAGCCCAAACCACAGCAGGGGAACCTCTGGCAATGCCAAGCCTTACAGGCAGGCAGACACAACGGGCCAATTACAAGACTAGTGATCCTAAAGCTTACTTTAGGATTTCAATATTTTTACCATTTATAGACAATTTATTGTATGAATTGTCAGAAAGATTCAGCCAGCATGTGAAAAAGGCCTGTACAATGCAGTATCTGGTACCAAGATTTGTCACCCAAGAGTCTTTTAAAAATTTGAAGGATGCTCTTGACATATATGAGGCGATTTACCTGGTACACGCGAGGATCTTAAAAATGAATATGACATGTGGGTAATGACATGGCTGAAGGTACCTATTGAAGAAAGGCCAGGGAATATAATGGATACCTTAACTCATGCTCACATTAACTTCTATCCCAACATATACTGCCTGCTAAAATTATTTGCCACTTTGCCAGTGACAACCGCATCCCCAGAAAGGTGCTTCAGTTGCTTTGCAGACTGAAAACCTATCTTCGGTCAACAATAGGGCAAGAACAACTCTCTGGACTTGCAATGATAAACATTTCACGAGCACATTGTCCTCCTATAGAAGCAATTGTTAATGAACTGGCGAAAAAGGGTCGTCGCCTTGAAATGGCATTGTGAAAATCGGTTATAATGTGTTCCTAAAGTACTTTGTAGTAAAATATATTAAATTGGCCTTTTAATTCAGTACATTCTGTTCCTTTTTCATAAGACAATAGCATATAAATGCATCAAATTAACAAAAATGTGTGCTTTGATTGTTGTCCAGTTTCAAATGCAGAATTCACCACATTTTTTTCTCAGCTTGACCTGAGCATTAACCGATCTTGATTATCTGCCCTTTTAGCTCCGCCCCATTGATTAACATTAGCCACCCCCTTCATTTGCCATGTTAGCCCCCCCCGAAATTAAGACCTAGTTGCGCCCCTGGTCTAAGTAGGTATAACGTCTACGGATCTCGTCGTCGTCGACGGGCGCGGCGACGAGCTCGCCGACTAGCTGGCACTCGTTTTGCACAGTGTGGATCTGCGACTCCAGAGAACTAGGTTCCGTAGGCGTAGAGGCCGGCAGATCCCGTGGGGAGACGGACTTCAGAGCGTCCACAAGGTTCTTCTTTTTTATAAAAGATGAAGGAATCTCAGTCTCAGACCCACGCTTCAGAGAGGTCTTAGAATGGCAGGAAGCCACACTCTCTGTATCGGACACAGGGTTGTCTGAGGTCTTCAACCTCTGTAGCCACAGAAGGAGATGGGCCTCTCCATCCTTTAGGGTCTTAGAAGAAAAAGTTCTGCAAAATTTGCAACTCCTCACCTCATGGTCCGGGTATGAGCAGTAAATGCATTTTTTATGAGGGTCCTCAGAGAAAAGACGAAGTTTTCCACAGGCAGAACAGGGCCGGAATAAAGACTTTTTAGTTGAAGACATGTTCTTGAAAATCTGAAGGTTTGAGAATGAAGAAAACTGAGCAGAGCTCAGGGAGACTCCCTTCACACGACGTGCGGTAGAAAATCTGAGGGCTTGAGCTTCTGAGGAGAAGGTTCTAGAGGGTGCTACAGCTTGATTGGCTGGAATGTGGACTATTATAATGACATGGATATGTTACTAAAGTGAACTCTCCCTCAATGCTTTCTATGGGCCAATGTTGTTCAATGGTACTATTTTTCTTTGTATATATATTTATATCTATCTATCTATCTATCTATCTATCTATCTATCTATCTATCTATCTCTCTCTCTATATATATATATATATCTATACTAATATAATAAAGAGAGAGCCCAAACCTTTGAGGCGGGTAATCTCAGGAACCACAGCACCAATCACAACACCCAATACAGTGTTGGAAAGGGCAGTTGCAGCAGAAGGACATAGGCTATGCAGACGCCCACCATATACATTTAAAAGGTAAAAGAACCGGGCCAGCAAAGTAAACCCTTTTGGGCGTATTTGCGTTGTGCTGGGGGCGTGACAAACGCTGGGGGCGTGTGGTACATTCCGCCCTTCATGCCAGGTCTCATATTGTGTGCTAATCCCACCCTGCTCCCTTTAAATACCCCTGCACCCCATAATCATAGCCCACCCGTACTCCTTAAAATACCCCTGCACCCTTAAACACTATACCTCAGTACCCCAAAACATATACCCCTATAGCCATACTTACCTTATCCAAACATTAAAAAAAGCATGCTTTTACCATTCATGCATTTACAACAAATTTCGTTGTAAATGTATGTGTGGTAAAAGCATATAAAATGTAATGCCATGAGTTATAATGGCATTGCGGAATCATGGTACTTTCGTGATGGAAGTATGCGGAGTGATGGTTTACGGAAAGAAAGTTGCGGAATAATGGGTGTTTACCCTCCCCCGGTAAGTACATTGGTGGCACAGCAGCCCACATCCCCAGCAACATACTTATATTTTTTCACCACCCATTTGAAAAATGCACAGGTCCCTTTCATTGATGGCCAGCACCGACATACACTTTTAGACACACCTCCCGCCACAAGTTCTAGAATTGTGAACTTTAAAGCTGGGGAGCTACGTTCGAATCTCGGCATCAGCTCAACATACTGTGATTCCAGGCAAATCGCTTTGTCTCCCCGTGCCAACTACAAATGAATGTGTTCTTCTGTAATGTAAATTGTGCTCATGCCATGTTGTCGAGTTCGCGCTATATAATATTGCAATGAAAAATAAAGTAGGGAAACTTGAGTTCACACACTACTGAACGCGCACTCTTAAGTGCATCAGCAGTGCACTGTGAATCGGAGCGTTTCACAGGCCTGTCACAGATAAGAAATGCTATCAAAACGAAATATATATATATATATATATATTTTGCCCTGAGAGCTCGCTCAACTATACTAAGTCTCGAGTTGACATTTACAAAAGTGTTTGAAAACTTAAATTGCGGAAATTCCACACCCAAGCAGGAAGAATGCCCAACAAAAACGCAGGAGCTATGTCACAGACACCAGTGCAGGAAATGGCTAACAGCAACAGCACACAAATTCCGTGCACACAAGATATGGTGGACATTACGTTTGACATGATACATGAGCCTAGCCAGCCTACTGCCAGTAGCACCTTGGTAGCCAATGAACCGAGGTCCAAAATTACTACGCCATTTAAACCACCATCAAAATTCTATCCGCTAATGCTGAAAGACAACATCGACATGTTTCAGGAGCAAGTTATCTTAGACCTAAAAAATCTTAATAAAGCAACTATTAAGGCGAACCTGCAAAATCAGCATAAAAAAGACAAAAAGTCTCTCCAGTATCATCAACTTATGAACAAAATTAAAAATAACAAGGAGATCATCGTGCGAAACGCCGACAAGGGAGGCAACGTTGTCCTGTGGATAAAGGAGGACTACGTGGAAGAAGGACTAAAACAGCTCAACGACGAACTCTGTTATGGTAAAAGCAACAGAGTAGTATGGAACAGTATACATACAGCCTTCCGAACAAAACTCATGGCTTGGCGTGAGCAGGGTATGTTGACTACGGATGAATTCAAATATTTATGGAATCCGAATCCGTCTATTCCTATATTGTAATTCATACCCAAAGTACATAAAGACTCCACGAAGCCACCAGGTAGGCCGATTATATCTGCCAAAATGGCATTTTTTAGAACACTTCAATCTTTGTTGACTTTTTTCTGCAAGAATTTGTTGTTAACACCTTGGCTGCTAGGGGGTTTTCCCCTCCTGTGCTGAAAATGCTTGAATACTATAGTTTCATGACAAGGTCAGCTCGTCATAAGAACAGCTCAACCATGACAGCTGACCTTGTCATGAGCATGGAAGGGGTTAATTTGGTATCAAACATCAAAGACACTGGGGACTTTTTAATTAAGATGAAAGATTTTGTATGGAGTGATAAATATTTATTGATTACTCTAGATGTAACTGCCCTCTATACATCGATTAAGCATGATGATGGATTGCGGGCCTTGAAATACTATTTAGCAAGAAAGGGGTCCCAATATGAAGAACACAATAAAATGCTGCTTAGCATGGTCAAGCTATGTTTAGAAAATAACCTTTTCTTGTTCCAAGATAAGATGTACCAACAACGGAGGGGTGTGGCCATGGGGGCTGGCTTCTCCCCCAGCTACGCGTGTTTACACATGGGCTGGTGGGAGGAGCAGGTCCTCATGGCCAAACACTCAAATATACTTGACACATATATCAAATGTTGGTAGAGGTTCATAGATGACCTGTTTTTGGTGTGGGATGGCAGTGAGGTGGATGCAATGAGGTTTATTGAGTCACTTAACCAGAACGATTTGAACTTAAATTTGACAGCTACTGTAAGTCGTTCTGCAGTTACGTTCTTGGACGTAGAAGTGTACATTGAAAACGGAAAACTTGAAACCAAGTTGCACCGGAAACCCACAGCAGGAAATGCTACCCTGCACGCAATCAGTGCTCATCCCAATCACCTAGTGCAGAGCATTCCTTATGGTGAGCTCCTGCGCATAAAGCAAATCTGTAGTAATGAAGCAACACTTCAGATAGCACAGGACGAATGCATTGCCAGGTTTAAAGAACGTGGATACAGCTATCAATGTTTGAAGAAGGCCCTGCAGAAATGCAATTCTGTAGATAGAAAACAACTATTAGGCAACCGCTGTGCCCGAGACAACCGAGACGACACTAATGACAGTTCAGATTCATCTTGGACTACAACAAGAAACATGAAAAGGTCAGAAAAATAATTAAACAAAATTGGCATTTGATCAAGTAGGATCCCATCATAGGTGCAACAGTCCCTAAAATCCTATGATAACTTACAGGAGGGGGACATCAATGAAAGATGCCCTAGTGGAAAATGACCCAGCTGGTCCTCCACCTAAGGGTGCTTGGCTCACACAGAGGAAGGGATTATACAAGTGTAGGTCATG
Organism: Lissotriton vulgaris; assembly: GCF_964263255.1. Lineage (NCBI taxonomy): Eukaryota > Metazoa > Chordata > Amphibia > Caudata > Salamandridae > Lissotriton > Lissotriton vulgaris. Next base: position 754,517,962 of record NC_141691.1, read on the forward strand.
TAAAGCCTGCCAGCATGGGACAAACACCACGGAAATTTCCATGCCGTTTGGGGGGCCCAATAAAGTCATCACTAAAGCACTAGATTACAAAACTGACCATGCAATGCATGTGTTGGAGTGCCCTTGTGGTCTACGCTATGTTGGCAGTACGACTCTACCGGGCCACCAAAGGGTACTCCAGCACCTACGCGCAATCAAGAACCATGATCAGACGTATCCGGTGGCCAGGCATTTCCAAAAAAACCGCAAGGGCGATCCTAAGGATTTAAAATACTTTTTGATTGACCTTGTACCAAGAAGAAAACGTGGTGGTGACAGAGTTAGGAACCTTAGGTTGCTGGAAATGCACCACATTTAGAGCCTCGACAGTAAATATCCCAAAGGCCTCAAAAGCTCGGAGGAAGTCCATGCAAGCTTGCAGACAGGCAGATGGTAGTTTAAATCCCATAATAAACCTGTAAAATTGTCATCATAAGAAGCTATACAGCTATAAGATATACACCAGAAATAGCTGGATTTAATATACAAACTAGCTAATTCTAGGTGGGCCAAACTAGGGTAACATAGTCCCCATTTTCCATTCATAGTTGAGTAACAATTCCAAGCACTATAGGTGTATTTGAACACATATAGGATATCAGTTGTCAGCATGATTTGCCGTCACAAAATACCTCCTTATAGATAATTCTCTCCTTTTAACCACTTAGAAATTTGTAATTTGCACTTTTTTGGGAGGTTTTAAAATTTGGTAGATGTATTAGTTGTGTACACTGGTATGCACTGAAAGGATTCCCCACCGAACTTTTACCTCATAATAATCGATAGGGGGAAAGTAGGAGGTAGTTAATATTCTTCGACAATCAGCAATGTAGGACAATTATTTATTCTAAGTTTTACAGTGATTTTATCATATTTATATGGTTATCATATTGATCTGTAACTTATTCATATTTATTTATCTATTTAAGATTGTAAAGTGTATGTATTTATTTTTGTACAGGTTGATTGATTGTGGACTCAACACATGCCATCCAACAATCTATGTAAAACCATACCGTAGCATTTATGCTTGGACGACCACGGCCCCTTGGTTTATTATGCTTTTATTATGTTTAAGAATCATGTTTTTAAGATTTTTAATGCATGTTTTCATAAAAGATATGTTAATATAAAGCAGTAGGGAATCCAATGCACTGGTGTTGTCACTTTAAGAGGTGTGGGTCTTAAACCCGAGGAAAAAAATGAAAAATACCTAAAAAAAAGTGCTGTCAGTATTTAAGTGATTATGATTAGTGGTTGGCGTGATGTGATCAAGTCCCACGTTTGGGATGTAACGCGTAATGACTGCCCCATCTAGTTGTACTATGGAATAAACTTTAAAGGAATAAAATTGAAGGATTTGCACTTTCGTGGTCCGTGCTCTTTGTTTGTGCCCTACGGGAAAGGGATTTGCGAAGCTGAAGAGTTCTACTTTATATATATATATATATATATATATATATATATATATATATATATATATATATATATATATATATATATATATATATATATATATATATATATATGTGTGTGAACCAAGTCCTTCAGTAAGCTGACGCAAACCTCCACGCCGCTTTTCCATCAGGAACGGACCACCACGAAGGAATTAGTTATAAAGTGCACATTTTATTCCAAAGAATCAATGAATCACAACATGACGCATTTCGACCAGGTTGCCCCGGCCTTGATCACATGCTATATATATATATATATATATATATATATATTTCTTACTACTATTTAATGTACCGTGGGACTCCCACTTCGACGACAGGGAATTATTCAAGCATGTGAATCTATGAAAGACACCCTAATACTGGAGAACAGCTGGTGCAGAACACAGGGAAATTATTTTTAAATGTGCGCAGTTCTGTCATTAATCAATGACTGTATTTAAGTTATGTGTTGATCTTTAAGAGCAATGTATTGCTATGTTTCTTTGAAATGCTTCTTAGAATTATATGAAAAATAGTGCATTACTGCATTAAAGAAGAAAATGTGTTTCATTTGGAGTCTCTGAGTGTCCACAGTTGTTGATTTTTCTTTTTTCACACTTTCTCTATCCACTACCTAACAACTTTTTCCTTGTAGGAGACAATTCTGTTTATCTTTCTAAAGTAAACATGGAGGTGGTAAGGCCTTACTGTCATTGAATGATTTTAAATTACCACCAGATAGCACTGCAGCTCAGGTTGTAAAATATACAAATTGTATATGTTACACCTTTGTGCGTGCTAGTCTGGACTGGGAGAGGGAATGAAGGTGGTGGTCTTGATTTTGTTCTCTTGAGATAGATGATATTGAACACTTGACTATAGACTAATGGGGTGACCAATCAAGGGATTCACACTATGGAAAAGATTGCTTGTATTTGTCAATAATTGTGAGTTCTTCCTTTGATATATAAATGAACTTTCAAAAAAAGTTTTTATGAAGTACAAATGACTAAATCAAACAGTCGTCCAATCTAGTAATTTGTATACTAGGTGTGGTAAACATATAGAATTCAACCTGTCTGGCCATCGTTGTTGTTTATTGAATTTGAGTGGTCCAGGCCAGTCAGTGACAGGATACAAGCCTTTTTCCTTCCCCTGCTGTGTATTTGGACACACCGCCAAGGGAATAATTACATAAATATATTAAAGAAACTGTCTATCTCCTCCAAGTAGGGCATAGTATTTATACCCCTACCACAAATCCCCTTTTTAACATTCTCAGCTAAAGAAATGAATACATTGTTTTTCTACTAGCCAGGGAATTTCTAACACATTAACCTTTCACATATCTCCACACTCCCTACCACTCACATTTTTCACATGACACATAGCCTAATTTCACAACAACAAGTGCTCCCACGTATTTCGTTGGTCGAAGCACGCCCCGCCCCGTAGAGGGACGGGAAGACCCCTATGATGAAGCATGACACTATGGGATTCGTAGTGTGTGAGGGGTATTTTAAAAACACATTGTGCTTTTCCTTGTCAACACAAGGATCAGCAACACTCACCTGAATCGTATATCACCATATATATATAAAAACAAAAAATTGATAGAATCTCATTGGTTATAAATACTTGTACTGGAGGTAGATTCTATCTAATACACCTCTACTCTTCCCCCCCTTGTTTTTTTAATTTTTTTTATATCTCCTCCAAGCCCCATGGCCTTTATGTAATGTAATGTAATGTAAGTATGCACTTATATAGCGCTGCTGTCACTCCAAGGAGCATCTTGGCGCTTTTAGCCCGTAGCCTAAGGTGGGAGGCCGGAAACAGTCAAATTCGCACTGGGGGAAGGAGCAGACCGTGAGCAAATAACTGGCAGCGCATTGACCGAGGAGGAGATGCTGTTGTTTACTGAGGAAGAAAGGACAAGACAGAGAGTGAATGTCAACAGTGAATTTAATTTCTGGATCAAAGGTACAGACAACAACATGAGTAGTAACCCAACATGGGACAAAGCATTCATTCTGCAGGACCTGTTCTACCTGTACCTCATCTCTCAGGACCTCCTCAAGCAACTCTAATTCAAGCATCACTTTCAGGCCCCTACATACATTTTGAAAGAAATAGCACACAAAGCATGCACTGGCTCCAAAACCAGGCTTATCTTGTGTCCTTTATTTCCATATATCCCTGGAAGGTGATTTAACTAGGGTACCTGACATGACAACTAGCCCCAGAGAAGGAGGTTCCAGAACACTGACCCCAAATGGACATCTATCAGTTGTAGGGGACATGCCACATGGTTTTGAAACACCAGCCCAAACTTCCACATTGTGTCTGAGGGAGGATTTAGGGCTGAGTGCAGAAGAGAGAAACAACGAGGAGGAACGTGGGCAGTTGGCACACCTGAGGAAGGAGGCAGATGAGTTCCAAAAAGAAGTGAACATTGAAAGGGAGGAATTACAACGCTCCATTAATATGCTCCAGGATAAGATAGATAAGAGGGAACAGCTGCTATATACACTGTCATGCACATGGGCACTATGGGGAAACGGTGAGAAGTCGTATACTGATGAAATACTATTGAACACTAAAATAACGGCATCAAAAATAGTGTTGGGGGCGTGGCCAGCAGAAACGAAGATGGCCACACACTAGAGGAGCTGCTCTAGCAGAGCCACCAAAGACAACCACCATCCGGCATCATTCAATCTTTGAAGGACACTCACCGCATGTAGTAGTGGTGGGGAGACGATAGACGGCTTTGCGGTCCTGCCACGATCGAGTTTGTGGAATTTAGAGGCAATAAATCAGGGGCACGGGCGGTGAGTCGGCCGGAAAAGCAAATGGCGCCTGCCGCCGCCGAGTCCAGTGCTTAAGGACTCTGAAGCCGTCTGAACATCGGAGCGAGACGTCCCGCTTGTGGACACCACAGAGAGACTGCGCAGGGCTTCCGGGCTACACCGGGTGACGGATGGTGGTTCTCCTGTGTCGCACAACTGGGGGCCTGTCCGCTGAGAGAGACAGCGACAAAATGGCGCCCGCCGCCACTGGGAGCGATCCGTGAAGCTCGCCGCCCGGGAGTGTCCTGGCGGGGCTATTGACGGGCGGCGGCTCGGGTGTACTGGTGCCACTGGACGGACTGTGGCTGTCGAGCGCCATGCCCGGCCTTGAGGTGAGCCCCCGGCTCTGGAGATGACGAGCTGGAAGGAGTGCTGGTCGGCTGTGCAGCCCGTCCCACTCCGTGAGGCAGGGGTCCCCATAGGCACAAAGGAGTGGCGGCAGGTTGGACCCAGGAGCAGGATCCAGCGGTAGCGATCGGCGCTGCTGGGGGAGTAGACAGCGGTCCCCAGGCCTGGCGGGCCTGGGGACAGGAGAGTTGCAGGAGCGCATGGGGCGGCGGAGCGGCCCAGGTGGAAGCTGCGGGGGGGCGGATGGGCCTGGCCTGACCTGGTGACGGTGGCAGAGCAGCCCGCGGCGAACGTTGACCGGCAGGGACCGGCTTGGAGCTAAGCGTTCTGGCGGGGAACCCAAGGAACTTTGGCCTGGTGTGTGTGAAGAGGCTGTCATTGCCAGATCCCCTGCGGGCAGGTGGCAGGTGACAGGGGCAGCTGCACGGCGAGTGAGACACTCTTGAGTGGTCACTAGCCAGCAATCCGGTGGGCACTTGGCGGCTGACCCCCGGGACGAGGGGGGCCCCACTACCACATAACAGAACTCCCCTGTCATTATTGGGCCAGATCTGGTACGGAACCAGCGCACAGAACTTGGCCTGCGACGGACAGCGAATTGCCGGGTGTGTGGCCCAGTTGAGTGGCGGGACAGACCACGAGGGGACTGAACACGGCAGAGGGGTGCAATATCTAGCAAGCGGCTCATAGTGTACTGTAGCTGCGGTCAAACCCTGTTGAGTGTCCGGAGGTCCGGCAGAAGGAGTGGAACAGCGGACGGCAGCTCTGACCGGGGTGGAGTCCAGAACCATGGGCTGTAATAGACCCCTGATGCAGGGGCAGGTCAACCAGATGGACAGATACACGGCCAGCGTGGGGAGGGAGGATAACCCTCCAGGAGGGAGCCAGCGAAGCGAGGGGACAACTGATGGGACAGGCCCTTCTTTAAAAGACATTATGGTGGCCATCATGGAGATGCGTGGTGCTATCAAAGAGATGAGGGGCACCCTGGAGCCCAAGCTCGATTCGGTGACTGAGGAGGTCAATCTGATATGGGCGGACTTGGGTAAAATGTCGGACAAGGTCGCGGAGATGGAGTGTGGTGTCGGCAGTTTGCAGTCCAAAACAAAGAGGCTTGAGGAGCAGGTAGCCAAGCTCACGAAGAACCATGATGACATGGCCGCCCGCCTGGAGGATCAGGAATGCCGGGCGCGGTATAATAATATCCGAATCGTGGGAGTGCCGGAGGGTATGGAGGGCCCGTCCACGCACTGGTTTGTGGAGGATCTCATAATTAAGCACCTCAAGCCAAAGCGCCTGTCAAATGTTTTCTCGGTGGGGCCCCTCCACGCACCATCATCGCCCGTTTTCTGAACTTTAGAGACTGGGATGCCATCCTGCAGGCCTCAAGGGTGTAGGGGGACCTCCATCTGGACAACGCCACAATTTGTTTTTTCCCGGACTTTACGCTTAACGTCCAACGTCAGCACCGATCCTTTGAAGGGGTCAAGAGAGCTCTCAGGGAGAAAGGCATAAAATACATGATGCTGTACCCGGCACGTCTCAAGATCCTGGACGGGGAGAAGGCGTTTTTCTTTGACTCACCAACGGAGGCAAGCGACTGGTTGGAGGGCTGCTGGACCGTGGGCCGCCAGAATGAGTCGCAGCACCTCCCACACAGCCGTGTGGGTCAGGGGACCCAGATCAGTGACAGTTATGTTATGTTATGTTATGTTATGTTATGTTATGTTATGTTATGTTATGTTATGTTAATTGGGCTCTTCTATAGCGCAACGGCTACTCCAGTCGGAGTGTCCCGGCGCTTTGGCGAAGAAGTCCTTTAATGGAAAGGAACATAACTGCAAAAAAAGGAACAGCAAAATTAACTAGTAAAAAGACAGGTTTTTAATGCCTTTCTAAAAGACAACAGACTGGGGGCCTGTCTAAGACCAATAGGAAGTTCATTCCAAGCGCGCGGAGCCAGGTAGTGGAAGGAACGCCCTCCTTGTCTGGTTCGCTTGATGGATGGAACGACCATTTTAGACAAGGAGGCAGATCAGTCAAACTCGAGAGCCTCAGCAGACAGGGCAGACACCGATCAAGTGACAGTGGGGGTGAGGTGGACATGTGTCACTGTGGTGAAAGGAAGTAGAGCAGGCGATGCACCTCTTGGGCTCTGGTTTTTGAGAAGGGGTGGACGGGAGGCTCCGGGTCTGCTGACTCCTCGTTGGGGGGGAAAGTTTGGGCCCTTATGGAGTTCCCGTTATTCCATCTATGGCTTTTTTGCGTTGCTACAGGGGGTCGGGGGAGGGCGCAGGGAGGGGGGGGGTCCTGTTGAGATATCTCTTCATGGGGTCTGAGTTTCGTCACTTCAGTATGACTTCTTCTGCGCATGCAGGCTTATGTTCTCTCAATTGGTTGGTATGGGGTTGAAGGGGCGACAGGCACTCTGCATGGTTCAGCGGTGGGAGGTTGGGGGCCCACCTAGCAGGGAGGCAGGGGGGTGTGCGGATTGGTGGGAGGGAATGGGTGCTGTGGGAAGGTTTATGTTTGGCTCGTGGTGTTTTAATCTCGCAGATACATGCTTTTGCAGTCAGCAACAAGCAGTGGTTTGAAGGGGATCCAGCACACCCTAGGATGGGCTGGGCAATAAAGTAAAGCGCACATTGGTCTTGCAGTATGTGAAGTGCCACGGCCCGGATGTAGTTCTCCTCCAGGAGACTCACTTGCGAGGCAATACGTGCAGGGCGCTGGACAGGTTCGGCTATAAGCTGCTGGCCCACGGGGGGTTCACATCTGCCTCCAGAAGGTGGGGAGACTAGTCCGTTCAGCGCTCTCGCTGATTGTAACAGGTAAGTGGGAGGAGGACTCGGGTTGCTTAGTGGCGGTTGCGGCTAAATGGGTGGGTTGCACGTTAGTGTTTAGCTCTTGCTATATTCCACCTGGGTTGCATGCCCCGACATACACGAAGCTTGGGTCCCACCTGGCAGATTTACCATGGGGCACTCTGATACTGGGAGGGGACCCTAACGCAGTAATGGACACAGACCTGGACAGCTCGGGGAAGAGGCAGGGCCATAGGGGGAGGCTGGCTTGCGAAGTTTTACCTCAGCGCTGGGCCTCTGCAACATATGGCGAGCACACCACCCTACACAAAGGCAATACACTTTTTACTCAGCTCGACATGGGCCCTTCTCCAGAATAGTTAACATAGAAAGCGGTTCTGTCAGGTTCAAAACATGAGTAATTCAAAGAATACTGTTATTGTAGTTGAGGAACCCCCTCTTTAGACAACACAATTCAGAACCTCACAAGTAATGACTCGAGGTCTTATTCATTGCATTTTCGTATTTATCTGAATTAAATTCATTCAATTGGTATTTCATGTAATATAGACAAAGGACTGTCAAAGTGGATTTTAAGTGCAAAAATAGTGACAATGGTGAATGGTGATCACGTGGTGAAACAATATGTGCAGTGAGGGATCCAAATCTATACAATCAATATATACATATATACACAGTTCTTTTTTCGGAGGCCATGTGCTGATGAGTGTCTAGAGATTCTCAATATTTCATTAAGTTTTTTTGAAATCCTAGAAGTGAATGGCCTGTTGTGGGATGTCGACGTTTCGACCCTTCTGCGCCTGTGTATGAGGTCGAGGCGGGTCTTCTTCAAGACAGAGATGTGTTGCACGACAGTCTGTAAACAAAGTAACAGGTTGTGTGTCAGGAGGGGGTGGTAGATAGGTCGGGTAAGTCGACATGCAGAACGGACAGTGGGACTACTTACCCACGGATGACAGGTCGTATTGAATCGCCTGTGAAGGTTGAAGCTCAATGGCCATAAGATCTGGGAAAGAGAAGGATTGGATCGGTGACCTTCTCATATAGGAATAGCCCGGACAGATTAAATGTTGTTAAATGCATTGGGGTCTATGAACAGGATGGGTTTAAGAAATTAAATTAAACTGTCAACCCAGGGAAGTGGTAATAGGCTCCCATATGGTACAATCCGGGTATAGTTAAAAATATCGGTATCGCCGAGAGGTAAATTTATCACTAATGTCAGTGCTCGTGGTTGAACATTACCCTCTCTGTTTCCAAATGGTAAAGGGAAAGGAGGCGGCGTCCGTTAAAATTGCGCACATTCCTTATTGTGAAAAGGAAGGATGGTGGACGTGCACATATATAAATCGCTGGGTTCTATGGCCGAGTGGGGTTGACTTACCCACTTCCAAGTAGTGAAGGGATGAGATCGCTGGCTCGGAGTTTCATAGATCCGCTGCCTTCTGTTAGCTTCCCGGGCTCTTTCTGTCAGTCGGTTTTACACAGTGAGCCGCGAGGACGCCAGCACGTTGGTGCTCGAGCGTCGTTGCCTAGCAACCTAGCGCGTCATCTAGTGTATAACGCAAATGGCGTGTAGACCGCGGATGCGGTGCTCAGGGGAACGGACTGCCAGTAGGCCGACGGGTTTTGTAGTACACCGCTCGGTATGTGCATCGAACTACCAAGATGTGAATAGATGGTAGAGGGAGCGAACTATGGCACCGATTGATAATACATGTGGTATCATACATTGGGAAAACTTCATTAGGAAAACTCCCCCAGCCGGTCACAAAAACAAATATGATTGCGAGCCTGTGAATGCTAGTTGAACAGTATATCTGTACATTTCAATATTGACCCCTAATAGGTTACATGTGTGCGTCAGGGGAGTGGAAGGTGATGTGTGGCACACATGTAGTTCAGCAAACTATGCGATGCATGCATGAGCGTTTGGAAACACACACCAAGCTAGGTTTTTAAAAGCTTTCGAAAAACCATATCAGGCTGGTTAAATAGAACAGTTCTACATGCAAGGTTAAAAATGAAACATATCTTTGAACGTTTGTTGAAACCATCTATGTACAGTTAGTGGTAAGGCCTAATGGGTTGCGAATTGGATGTGAGTTACACATGAGGTATTGTAAAGATTGTGGTGCATGCTTATGTGTGTTTCAGAGCCGGCCCATGAATGGTACTTAAAGCAAGCCCATCTGTTTGGCAATTTCCTCATGTTCATTCAAGCCTGTGGCCACTGAGTCTAGGACATGTATCCATTTGCATTCTTTTTTGTTTAAAGCGGCGGATATGGAGCCTCCTCTCAGGTTGGGGCTGATTTTTTCCAGTATCCTCCATCTGAGGCTTTCTGGTGGATGATTGTGGTTAATGAAATGTTCCACCATTGGTGCTCCTAGTGTCTTGCATCTGATGCGGCTCATGTGTTGCAGGACTCTGGTCTTGGCCTTCTGTGTAGTCTGGGCTACATATGGCGTGTTGCAAGGACACAGGATAATGTAAATAACATTGGAGGTGTTACAGTTCGTAAGGGAAGGTAATTTGTATGTTTTGTTTCTGTGCGTTAAAGTCTGTCCCTCCATGCACAGGGGGAAAACCTTGTATGTGCCGCACTTGAAGTGGCCCAGGACTGGTGGAAGTCCTAGCCGGTCTCTCAGGTCTTGTTGCTTACGGGGTTCGAGGTATGCTTTGACCACACTATCTTTTAGGTTCCGTCCTCTCTTGAATGCAAAAAGCGGATTTCATTCATATTGAGTTCTGTAGAGACTATGCTCCAGTGTTTCTTAATTATTTTCTTTACGCTGTTGCTTTTCGAGTGGAAGGTAGTGACACATACCAGGTTGTTATCGGTTGTCTCCTTTTCTTTTGTGGTGAGAAGTTGGTCTCTTGGGCAATACCATGCCCTTTTCTTCGCTCGTTTGAGGAGGCCCAACGGGTACCCTCTTTCCCGTAGACGTTTGGTGAGTACCTCGGTTTCTCTGAAGAAATCTACCCTTCTGGTGCAGTTTCTTCTCATCCTTAGGTATTGACCATAAGGGAGGTTGTCTCGCAGGTTGCGTGGATGGTGCGAGGTGTATTTCAATAGGGTATTCCTCTCGGCGGGCTTTCTGAATAGGTCACAGAAGATCAAGTTGTTCTCTACTTTAAAGGTCAAGTCCAGAAAGTCTATGGTGTCACAGTTATGTGATATGGTGAATTGTATATCTTCACTCCTTCCATTGAGCCATATGAAGAAGTCTTTTAGGTGGGCTTCTGTGCCTGACCAGATCATAATGACATCATCTATATACCTCTTCCAGACAGCTATGAAATCGATGTACGGGTTGTCATGTGAGTATAGATGTTCTTCCTCATAGCTGTCCATATAGATGTTAGGCAGGCTCGGTGCGTATGTGGCTCCCATAGCCACCCCTTTGCACTGGAAGTAGAACTGTTGCTTGAATATGAAGTAGTTCCTTTTCATGACAATCTCCAATAAATTGACTGGAAAGTTGGTTGGGACCCAATGTGTTAAAGGGCGTTTGTTGAGTGTAGCCCGGATGACTTCAATGGCTTTGTTCTGCGGTATTGAGGATTAGAGAGAGCAGACATCCAATGTTACCATGAGTTGGGTCTTAGGATCAAAGGGCTGATTTTTCAATAGTTGTATGATGTGGGTTGAGTCACGTACGTATGACTAAAGAACCGGGTTTTAGAACCCAGCGGCGCCAGGGCACGCCCAATGTCTTCGAGTTCACCTGTCTTAGACTACAGAGACACGGGATACTTCTCGGTGACGTCAAAGATCAAATTTATTGGCTGCAACCAGGAACAGAAGTCTACAAAGTACGACACAAGTAGGTTCGCTAGAGACTGCTCAATTTTCGTATTGCGAGACATCGTCTTTTATGCTAAAACTCACATTCCTGACAAACACCCATTATTTACGAATTATCCAATCATAGGTAACATTGCAAAAGGTATCGCATGACGACAAACCCACTTTTCAGTTGTCCAGCCCACCATCAATTACACGGGAAAGCCCAACATTCTTTCTCGGACAGGCCAGACAAACCCATAATAAAGGACCACAACCCATACCATAAACAGACCATAAAAGAAGGAACAGAAACAGATGTGAAACAGGATAATGGGTGTGTGGGTGTGTAATAAACTCAACAATGTCCTGTTCTTTGATCCTAATCTCGATCAACTACCGGACAAGGAACTGGCTTAGCAAGGTTAGCTTCAGGCAACGGGGTCAGTTCGCTCAGGCCACCTAGGAGTCAGCTAAAGTGTACGTGTACCAAAGACTCGTTCGGCCGTAGTCATCGGCCTATGTGAGGGCAACCACAAAATGTCTGCCGTACACAAAATGGAATCCGAAGGTTCAGAACGGAATCCCTAATTACGTAGTGAATCCATCGGTTTAACATGGCGAAATCACTCGTACTTGCCGCACTCACTAGTTACGGTTCGCTACTACCAAATTCGTAACGAAACCATGACCTTTATGAAACGGGTTCAGAATTCACGGAACCTCAGACCCTCCTTTTGCCCTTACATAGGCAAAAACCTAAACTCACGTCTATCTGAATCCAGGTCTATACTCATCAGATCATCAAGATGTTGCTGGAGCATCATTCTGGTACTTAGTAACTCTCTCGAGACAGGTCTCCTTGCACACGAAGTAGCACAAAGGCCACATATAGCAGGAGCACACTGTACACAAAGACAGAACAGGAAAAGAATAGCTAAAGCCATCCCAATGATCATCAGAATCTTCCATCCCCAAGTGGATAACAATCCCCAAAACCATCCCATTAACGACCAATCTCCTTCGTCCACATGTACAGACTCGGAGATCTTATGTAGCTTGGAAATGGCCTGGTACACTGTCGGAGCATTGTCTGGAATGAAAATGCAGCAGCTCGATTGGATCAATTTACATACCCCTCCTCTATCTGCAAGTATGACATCTAACGCAACTCGATTCTGTGACGTCATAAGACGATCTGATTGGAGCTCAGCAGTCAAATTATTAAGGGCACCGGAAGTCTCAACTATGGTGGACTCAACCACTCTCGTCAATTTCCGTATGTTCCTACTGTTGACCATAGGTCCCCAAAACGGCAGTAAACCCTTAAGAAAATCTCCCAATTCTTGTCCTGCAGCATCTTCCTTACTTAAGACACCTCTAGCAATTCTCGTTCTGTGGTAATCTGCCGCTGCAGTATACGTAGGGGGCAACAGAAACGAAACATAACATGTTCCCAAAAAATCAGGGGGCAACCATGTATATGCTCTATCATAGCAGACAAAATACGTACCCTTAGCTGCTAAAAATGATGGGGAAGTCTGGGACGCAAAAACATACGTCTCAGTGCAAACACTCTTCCCTAACTGAGCTCTCGGATTCTTGCCATTACCTTGCAGACAAAAATGACCATGATGGGGTACGATCCAAATAGGGGATGACCTTTTCCCTCGTTGCTTTTCACTCAGACTAACACCATATCCAGTCACGTTCCATCCAATATACGCTAGCGTCTCATCTTTTGGAATAGTCTCATAGGAATTAATTCCTCTAATCATATCTACTAATCCTTTCACTAGAGTACTATTACTCGGATTATCTTTCATAGAACGCGGGGGTAAACTTCACGGGCATAGATAAACATTGTCCTATACGCCCACACGGAACCATTATAGCTAAATGGCAGGACCAGATAAGGAATACCTTTATCCGTAGTATGAGGCATAAGCCCACACACCCAACAATTAGTGTTGTTCACTACTAACTGATGCTGATGCAGAAGTTGTACAAAGGAGTTATTAACGAATTCCAATCTTCTAATGGATTTGTGTTCAGGCAAAGGATGAAAAGAATGCTAAGAAATAGTAGGAAAAACATAGGTTGTGTGGTGGGTGCAAACGTCACTTGAAAAGAGAAAACAACATATCCCGCCAAAAACATCGTCATGCTAAGTAGCATTAAAAGACACGTTATCAAAAAACATTTGCTACTCATTAATTTACACAGTCTCGTCTTAAAGTTAATTTCTACAACAGCTCTTTCGATCTCAAAAAACTCCATCCTCTAACCGTGCTGTTCGCGGTAGTTGGTTCCCTTCTGCTCAGATGTACGTCTGAATGTCCAAGGGAACGCCCTAGAACAAACCAGAACCGTCGACCTTGTGTCTACCGGCTGTACACTCCAAGTCTTTATACCGTGACCCTACAACTGAACCCGGATGGCGGTTCGAAAAAGAAAAATAGGTCAAAACAGCTTTTCGGATGAGAGAGCGTAGTTTCAAATGCAAAAAGGAATCATTTTATTTGTCCATCGACTCTCGTCGTATATTATAGCGGCCTTTACCAGGCAATGTCTGATCTCGAAACAACAACTCAGGCTCAATGGTGTCCAGTCTCAAAGAAGGGGGCACAGCTTCTTCTAAAATATTGTCGTCCTAACGCTCAGAGCTTGTCCCAATCAAACGTGCGTCGCTGAATGGAATGAACTTTGGCACAGTCTCAGTTTCTGAATCACCAACACCCTCCTGGACCCACTGGTCATACGGCAGAGGCAAAGAAACCCTCTTACAATGTACGCCGTGGATCCAGGTCTTCTTGCCATGAACTCTCACTGCGGTACGCGTCGCCAAAAGGACCTGAAATGGTCCAGTCCAGCGGGGCTGATAGTCAAATCATACAAATAGTCAATCAGCATAGGATATTCAATCTCGCTAAACTTTGTCGGCCTCGGCACTCCCCATATATTTGCCGGGTGACCGACTAAGGCCCACTCGAGAATGTACTGTAGTTCTAGTTGACAAAAGTGCCAAAAGTGGCAAAGCATCGGGCCATTGGAGACCAGAGCTCGCCTGAATCTTGGCTAACTTCAGTTTCAAGGTGCCATTGTAGCATTCGACTAAACCAGCTGATTGGGGATGATTTGCAGCATGAAATTTCTGCCTGATGCCTAAACCTTCACACACTATCTTCAAGACTTGACCCACAAATTCACTTCCATTATCACTCCACACCATCCTTGGCAAACCAAATCTGGGGAAAAATTCCTTGAGTAGGGCTTTGGCTGTGGACAAGGCGGTATTATCTTTCAGGGGTATGCTTCTACCCATCTCGAAAAGGCACAAACAACTACAAGGACGTATTTCAAGTTTTTACATCTCTCCATATGGATAAAATCCAATTGCAGCACCTCGAACGGATACGTCGGAGGCACAAAGTGACCAGCTGGAGTTGGAGTTCCCTTGCCAGGATTATACATCAGACAAACCATGCAATTCTTGACCAGATTCTCCGCACACTTAGGAATTCCAGCATTCTGCCATACTGGAGCCAACAACTTACAAATCCCTTTCGCACTAATGTGAGCCATTCCATGCGCCATCATAACCACTGCAAGCACATACGCATCAGGTAACAACCATCGCTGATGTTTTGACAACTCAATCCAACAACCAGTCGAATCCAATTTTCCCGAACTCTCTCTACATACATTCAATTCTTTCTCTGTAGCTTCAGCCTGAATTGATTTCACCCTCTCTATCGTATCTTCACACATTCCTCTATCCGGAACCCATCTTGCTGGACCCGCAACATACATTCGACTCATCACAACTTTCGCCGTCTCTTTCGCAACCTCATCCCCAAACGCATTACCACGACCAACGTCATCGGTAACCTTCTTATGTGCACTGCATTTCACGATCGCAACTTGCATCGGTAACGTAAGTGACTCAAGAAGTTCATTCACCAATTGACCATTGTTAGACCTGTCTGCCCTTTGGGTAGTCCCTCCTAATTAATTATTTATTTTGTCCCTTTTTTGCCCCTCATAACCTTTTAATCTTTTTGTGTCTACTGGATTTTTGGGTGTTGACTAGGGGTTAGATGCTCTTTGCCCTCATAGTCCTTTTTCTGAGGCCTAGGTGCCTGTCCCTGACTAGAAAGTAAGGGTCACGCAAAATGGTGATCATTAACTGCCATAACTGCCACCCCTTGGACTTGACCCATAGGATAGAATAGGAGCATTCCAGAACCTTCTGGTCCCTTCTGGACCTTCTAGGGTCAGCCTATATAAGGCGGAATGCTGGGCAGCCATTTTAGAAGGTGCCAGGTAGTGAGGCATCCCTGAGGGCTGACTGGAGCGCAGACTACTGTGAATAAGGGAAGGGAGATCCTGTCAGGGTTGATAGTCCTTTAAGGTCTGCTGCCCGAGCTGAGAATCTGCCTCTCTTACAGCCGATCTGGCTCAGCTGAGATAAACTTTCCTGTGGCAGTTTTCCTAGTTTGAGCCCAAGGGAAAACGGCAGCGGTGAGCGCATTCTGAGGACTTGGCCTGGTGGTGTATGAGGAGGAAGGGGGCTGAGGTGTTTCCTCTCTCTTGTTAACCCACAACGTCTGGATTGCTAGGAGCACTGTACAGGGACAACCCCATCCACTTACCAACGTTTCCGGGTTCCAACGAATGCAGGGAGCTCACCCCGTTGCTGAGCCTGGGAGCATTTGCCCCCCTTGAGGAACTGTGGCTCCGTCTAGTGATCGGAGAGTTCTGGCGGTCCGCTGAGGCTTGTTGGAGGAGAGAGTGTTGCCAGGAGTAGTGTCCCACCGACTGCGCAAGCCAGGAAGCTGGTGAGGACTCTTCCTCCTGTGGTGGGCGGTGCCGTATTGCAGCAGTCCGACTTCCGCACACACTCTGTGAGGCGACGCTGAACGATAGCGTCTCCTCAGCGGCACAGGACTGGTGAGGGAGAAGGCTGGTCTTCACTCGTCAGGCGCCACTCTGGGGCCGAAGATCATCTGACGAGCGAAGAGAGGCCCCGTCCCCCTTGGCACACCGGAACTTTAGTGGAGGTGGCGCTGCTGCGAAGAGCTGGTAAAAGGCCCGCATTTCCCCCCCCCCCCCCCCCCCCCCCCAGTAGAAAATGGTCCAGTGGAAAATGGTCCTGGAAACCAGAGAACCGTGTGAAACCTGTGTATGGGACCTGGCAGTGTCCAACTTCTCTTTGGGTCCCACTTGGAGTACCTGGAACTCACTCTGACAAAATCACTACTTGTACCTGATCTGAAGAAAAGGGCTTGTGAGGGTATTGTTCTGTTCAGTTAAGGAACTAACCCTGATTCACAAGACAGGAGGAGGGAAGAGAATGGTGTAGAGTATTACAGGATGTCTGTCTAGGAACCTTAGCACTGTATGAGATTACTGGGATCAGTCATTGGAGGGAGAACCTCTAGTATCAACTACAAGTCAATGAAATGTTAAATCTTCTTGTTATGTATATAACTAAAACCAATGAGAAAAATCTGTAATTCAAAGCAATGAATTGACCAAAGTAATGTGATAAAGTGAAAAAGAAAACAAAGTATTTTTATAAAGAGACACGTATTTTCCTAAAAACGATTTGGTGTAGTGTCCTTTTTGGAGTGGATGGATGCATTGTTACTGATGGGTGTGACGCGAACTTAGCACATGTTCTTGGG
The DNA here is from genome assembly GCF_964263255.1 of Lissotriton vulgaris. Lineage (NCBI taxonomy): Eukaryota > Metazoa > Chordata > Amphibia > Caudata > Salamandridae > Lissotriton > Lissotriton vulgaris. The sequence goes on from NC_141691.1 coordinate 754,534,945, forward strand.
AGTAGGCCTGCCCACTTAGTGCCAAGCTACCCTATGTGACTTGGGGTTCCCTAGGTCCAACATAATTGGTGTCTAGCGGTGGGATCTAAACTGTGTTTGCGTCTACTCTGAAGTAACAAAGCCTTCCCCACAGGCCTACACCTGGAGTTTTCTCCTGGTGGACTTCCCAATTACTACTTTTGCTTTTTCTAAATTCATTCCTGGTGGTGGGTGGAGGTAGCTTCAAATTGGCCCTTGTGAATCTATTCTTTTTGTGTGCTTGTCCCTACATTGCTCTTCAGCAAAATGGAATTTGCTCTGGAAGAACTGGAAACTTATGCTGCAGCCCAGCTTAGAGACTTTTGCCAAAAAATTGGAGTGTTTTTTAAGCGTGGTGCTAAGAAGGGGGAACTCCAGACCAGTTTGAGGGCTTGGGTGGCAGCACATGGAGAAGGGAAGGAGGAGGAAGAGGGGACGGACCGGGACACAGTCATAGGGGTAGAGGGATTGTTCCATCCTGAGATGGGAAACCTACTTCCAGGACCGATGACCTACTCAAGGAGGGGCAGTAGTGTCTCCGGAGGAAGCTTGACCGAAGCTGAACTAATGGACAGGAGGGCAAAAAGGCAGCTGAAGTGTGAATTAGCCAGGTTGGAACAGGAGAGGGAGGAACAGAGGATGGCTCATGAGTTAAAACTTAGGGAGCTAGAGCTCAAGGCCCTACAGTTAGGACCCTCCAATTCTCCGAATGGTGGCAGCGAAAACAAAGCATTAACCAGGAAATCCGGACCCTACCTACCTAAAGACATAGTTGCCAGCTACAGCCAAGGGGATGACATAGCCAAGTGGCTGGCTGCCTATGAGGTCTCCTTAAGAGCCCATGGGATCGAGGAGAAACACTGGGGGGGTGGTTTATACAAAGTATATGACTCCTACTGGTCGGGACACATTATTGGCCCTGGAACAGGAAGAGCAGACCCACTACCCCACCATGAAAGTGGCGTTAATTAAAAAGTTTGTACTGACCCCAGAGAAGTATCGCCAAAAGTTCAGGGGGAGTCACAAATTAAGCACCCAAAACTGGGTGGATTTCCTGGACTGTGCAAGGAAGGCATTGGAGGGCTGGGTACAGGGCAGCGAGGTGAAGTACTATGAGGGGTTATATGACCTTTTTCTCAAAGAGCACCTACTCGAGAAATGTTTTCCCGAGCTGCGTCAACACCTGGTGGACAGCAAGCTGACCAACCCCCAGAAGCTTGCAGAGGAGGCGGACATCTGGGCAAGTACCCGGGTGTCCTCAAAGGGGACTGGAGGGGATTCCCAAAGGGCCGGACAGGGCGCCCCTCAGAAGAAGGAGGGGGGAGATAAAAAGCGGGAGTTCTATAAAGGTCCCCAAAACAGTTTCCAGGGAAAGGGAACAGGTTTCACCCCTAAGGCTAACCCGCCCAGAAACCCTCATCCTGGCCAAAGCCAGCCGCCAAGGGTTGTCCACTGCTTTGAGTGTGGTGGTGTTGGACATTATAAGGGAGATGTTAAATGCTCAAAGAGACCACCCCCTCCCACCGGAGGAAAAGCCCCGGGAGTAGCTAGTGTAGCGCTCGAGGAGGAGTTGCCCTTAGATAAGGGGGGTGAGTGGGCGGGTGTCACCTTAGTGTCCCTGGGAGATCGGGAGATGGTTCCTAAGATCCAGGTGCCCCCAAATACTACCAAGTATGGGCAATGGATCACCATCAAAGGCCAGAGAGGGGAGGCTCTGAGAGATACAGGAGCCAGTATGACTATGGTAAGGAGTCAACTGGTGTCTCCAGAGCAGGTGATTCCCAATGTACTCCACCCTGCCGCGATGGCTGACGGCAGAATGGGCCACTACCCTGTGGCCGAGGTTCCCTTTGAGTGGGAAGGGGTTGCAGGTTCACTTTGAGTTGCCGTAAGCCCTGCCGTGCTAGTCGATGTCTGCTGGGGAATGACATGGAGCACAATGCTTGGAGAGAGGTGGAATACCAGACTCATTCGGAGATGCTGGGTACACCTGACTGGTCCTGTGTAAGCACATGGTCTGCGACTGCCCAGAGAGGGAGTTCGCCTGGGCTGGAGCCTGGAACAATGGCTCAGCCCGCTGCCAAAAAGGGACGGACCCGAAGACAGGAGAAGCCTGCTTCGGCTTCCACGCCCCATGTGACGGATCGGCCACCTGCGGTGGTGAGCCAGGAGTCCGTGGAGGGGGAAGTAGTCTCCTTGGAGGACCTACCCATCCCTGCTGAGTGGCATGTGGAGGGAGGGCCTACCAGGGAGGAGTTCTGTAAGGGCCAGAAGGTGTGCCCTACCCTCGAGGGATTGAGGCGACAGGCCGAAGCCCAGGCTGCAGGGAACGTTGCAGGACACTACCACATTTACTGGGAGGACGGACTCCTCTACAGTGAACCCAAGGTACCTTTACCCGGTTCATCTAGGGCCTTGGTAGTCCCTCAACGATACCAAGCCTTTCTGTTAGAATTGGCTCATGAAATACCCTTGGCAAGACACTTAGGTGAGGACAAGACCTTTGCCCGGCTTGTCCCCCACTTTTACTGGCCTCAGATGAAAGTGGCGTCTGACACCTACTGTCGGACATGTGTATCCTGTTAAGCCAGTGGGAAAACAGGGGTGAAGCTGAAAGCTCCCCTGGAACCACTACCTGTCGTTAGCACCCCCTTTGAAAGGGTGGGCATCGACATTGTGGGGCCATTGGATCCACCAACTACAGCTGGTCACAGGTTTATCCTGTTTCTGGTGGATCACGCCACGCGGTACCCAGAGGCAATTCCTCTGAGGACTGTCACTGCACCTGTAGTGGCTAGGGCCCTGATGGGGAACTTCACCCGAGTGGGTTTCCCCAAGGAAGTTGTGTCTGACAGGGGGACCAACTTCATGTCAGCCTATATGCGGGCAATGTGGAAGGAGTGTGGAGTGACCTACCGGTTCACCACTCCCTATCACCCCCAGTCAAATGGACTGGTAGAAAGGTTCAACAAGACCTTGAAAGGCATGATCAGAAGTCTGCCTGAAAGCCTGCAGAGGAAATGGGACGTCCTCCTACCCTGTTTGCTATTCTCCTACAGGGAAGTGCCACAGAAGGGAGTGGGTTTCAGCCCCTTTGAGCTTCTGTATGGGCACCCTGTGCGTGGACCTCTCAGCCTGGTGAAGGATGGATGGGAAAAGTCTCCCAGAAAGCCTCCCCAGGATGTGGTGAGCTACATGCTGGCCTTCCGGAGCCAAATGGCAAAGTTGTGGAAGCAAGCTTCTGACAACTTGGAAGCCAGCTAAGCAGTAATGAAAGAGTGGTATGACCACAATGCTCACCCGGTTGAGTTGGAGCCTGGCCAGAAAGTGTGGGTGATGGAGCCTGGAGAGCTAAGTGCCCTCCAGGATCGCTGGACAGGCCCCTTTGAGGAGTTAGAGAAGAAGGGTAAGGCCACATACCTGGTGGACCTTAAGACCCCTCGACAGCCCCTACGGGTGCTGCATGCTAACAGCCTCAAACCCCACCATGAGAGGCCCGAGGTCATCTTGATGATGGTGACTGATGGAGGAGAGGAAGCGGAAAGCGAGCCTCTCCTGGACTTGTTTTAGTCTCAGGAAAAGGATGGGTCGGTGGAGGGAGTGATTCTTTCCCCATCCCTAACTCCTGAACAGCGGGAGCACTGACGCCAGATATTGGAGCAGTACTCTTCGTTGTTCTCCCTTGTCCCGGGAAGGACTCACCTGTGTACCCATGATGTGGACACAGGAGACAGCCCACCAGTGAAGTCCAAGACCTACCGGCTGTCAGACAAGGTGAAGGCCAGCATCCACTGTGAGGTTACCAAGATGCTGGAGCAAGGAGTTATTGAACCTTCCAGTAGCCCCTGGTCCATTCCGGTGATTTTAGTACCAAAAGCCGCCCCACCGGGTACCACTCCAAAACTGAGGTTCTGTGTGGATTACCGGGGACTGAACTCAGTTACCAAGACTGATGCTCATCCGATCCCTAGGGCGGATGAATTGATTGATCGGCTGGGAGCTGCCCGATATCTGAGTACCTTTGACCTTACTTCAGGGTACTGGCAGATCTCACAGATGGAGCAAAACAAAGGTCAGCTTTCTCCACGCCTGAGGGACACTTCCAGTTCTGCGTGATGCCCTTTGGGCTCAAGAACGCCCCTGCTACTTTCCAGCGGCTGGTGAACCAGGTCCTGTCCGGAATGGAGGGTTTCTCCGCTGCTTACCTGGATGACATTGCCGTCTTCAGCAGCAGTTGGGAGGACCATTTGCATCACTTGCAAACAGTTTTCCAGGCCCTGAAACAAGCTGGCTTGACAATCAAGGCCAGCAAATGTCAGATTGGGCAGGGGTCAGTTGTGTACCTAGGCCACTTGGTGGGTAGGGGAACAGTGCAGCCCCTCCAGGCAAAGATTGAGGCAATCATGGCCTGGGAACCCCCCAAGACCCAGACTGAGGTACAAGCTTTCCTGGGCCTCACAGGTTACTATCGTCGCTTTGTGAAGGGGTATGGCACTATTGTAGCGCCCCTCACAGAGCTCACATCCAAGAAACAACCTCGACGGGTAGTCTGGACAGAGGCTTGTCAGCAAGCCTTTGAGAAATTGAAACAGACAATGTGTGCAGCACCGGTCCTGAGGGCCCCAGACTTCTCCAAGGAGTTCATTGTCCAGACAGATGCATCAGAGCATGGCATTGGGGCAGTGTTATCGCAACTCAATGAAGAGGGTCTGGATCAGCCTGTAGTCTTCCTGTCCAGGAGACTGCTTCCCCGGGAACAGACGTGGAGTGCAATTGAGCGGGAAGCTTTTGCGGTGGTATGGGCTCTGAAGAAGCTGGGGCCATACCTGTTTGGCTCGCACTTCCTGGTTCAGACCGACCACCCACCCCTTTGATGGCTGATGCAAATGAAGGGGGAAAATCCCAAGTTGTTGAGATGGTCCATCTCCCTACAGGGAATGGACTTCCGGGTGGAACATCGGCCTGGAGTGGACCACGCCAATGCAGACGGTCTTTCTAGGTATTTCCGCCTTAGTGATGAGGACTCCCAAGGGGTTGGGTAGCTCTCCGCGCTTTCAGCTGGGGGGACGCGTGTTAGACCTGTCTGCCCTTTGGGTAGTCCCTCCTAATTAATTATTTATTTTGTCCCCTTTTTGCCCCTCATAACCTTTTAATCTTTTTGTGTCTACTGGATTTTCGGGTGTTGACTAGGGGTTAGATGCTCTTTGCCCTCATAATCCTTTTTCTGAGGCCTAGGTGCCTGTCCCTGACAAGAAAGTAAGGGTCACGCAAAATGGTGGTCATTAACTGCCATAACTGCCACCCCTTGGACTTGAACCATAGGATAGAATAGGGGCATTCCAGAACCTTCTGGTCCCTTCTAGGGTCAGCCTATATAAGGCGGAATGCTGGGCAGCAATTTTAGAAGGTGCCAGGTAGTGAGGCATCCCTGAGGGCTGACTGGAGCGCAGACTACTGTGAATAAGGGAAGGGAGATCCTGTCAGGGTTGATAGTCCTTTAAGGTCTGCTGCCCGAGCTGAGAATCTGCCTCTCTTACAGCCGATCTGGCTCAACTGAGATAAACTTTCCTGTGGCAGTTTTCCTAGTTTGAGCCCAAGGGAAAACGGCAGCGGTGAGCGCATTCTGAGGACTTGGCCTGGTGGTGTATGAGGAGGAAGGGGGCTGAGGTGTTTCCTCTCTCTTGTTAACCCACAACGTCTGGATTGCTAGGGGCGCTGTACGGGGACAACCCCATCCACTTACCAACGTTTCCGGGTTCCGACAAATGCAGGGAGCTCACCCCGCTGAGCCTGGGAGCATTTGCCCCCCTTGAGGAACTGTGGCTCCGTCTGGTGTCAAGTCAAAGATCACTTTATTCGATTAGATAAAAATCATAAAAGTATGCTATATAAAAACATCATACAAAACTTTAAAAACTTTAAAAATACTGTACATTTTAAATTTAATTAACAGTACATATAAAATGACCTAGCGTACAGGAATTACATTGTTATCTTGAAATAATTCATGGACCCATTTTTGAAAATATATGAAAAACGGAGCAGAGCTTAGAAATTAATTCATACTATCAGGTATAGGACATACATTTACATTAACTCCATCTAGACTCGTATGAGATCTCTTCCGTCTAGCACGAATAGAAGCAATCAAAAAATTGGCTACACAAAACATCACTCGATGATTTTCCATTAATTGTAAGAACAACAATGCAGGTTTCACCTGTAAAAACCCCATTTCCCTTAGAAGAGGCTTGATGTACTTTACCCTGCCTTCCGGGAAGAAGGGGCAAAAAAAGATAAAATGTGACTGTCTGGTGATCGGAGAGTTCTGGCGGTCCGCTGAGGCTTGTTGGAGGAGAGAGTGTTGCCAGGAGTGTTGCCACCGACTGCGCAAGCCAGGAAGCTGGTGAGGACTCTTCCTCCTGTGGTGGGCGGTGCCGTATTGCAGCAGTCCGACTTCCGCGCACTCTGTGAGGCGACGCTGAATGACACCGTCTCCTCAGCGGCACAGGACTGGTGAGCGAGAAGGCTGGTCTTCACTCGTCGGGCGCCACTCTGGGGCGGAAGATCATCTGACGAGCGAAGAGAGGGCCCGTCCCCCTTGGCACACCGGAACTTTAGTGGAGGTGGCGCTGCTGCGAAGAGCTGGTAAACGGCCCGCATTTCCCCCCCAGCCCCCCCCCCCCCCCCCCCCCCCCCCCCCCCCCCCCCCGGAGGCTGTGGAGAGATCGAAGACTCCCGGTGGCAGGGAGAGGCCATAAATGCTTCTTCCAACCTCAAGTAAGCTGGGGGAGTGGGGCTCTGGAGGGATATCCCGGCAGTGAGCCTACAAACGAACCTACTGACGAATCCAGGGGAAGAGGTACCGGGGGTCGGGGGTTCGTGGGAAATCACAGAAACTCACCCTAGTGGCAGGAGACGGTCCAGTAGAAAACTGTCCTGGAAACCAGAGAACCGTGTGAAACCTGTGTATGGGACCTGGCAGTGTCCAACTCCTCTTTGGGTCCCACTAGGAGTACCTGGAACTCACTCTGACAAAATCACTACTTGTACCTGATCTGAAGAAATGGGCTTGTGAGGGTATTGTTCTGTTCAGTTAAGGCACTAACCCTGATTCACAAGACAGGAGGAGGGACGAGAATGGTGTAGAGTATTACAGGATGTCTGTCTAGGAACCTTAGCACTGTATGAGATTACTGGGATCAGTCATTGGAGGGAGAACCTCTAGTATCAACTACAAGTCAATGAAATGTTAAATCTTCTTGTTATGTATGTAACTAAAACCAATGAGAAAAACCTGTGATTCAAAGCAATGAATTGACCAAAGTAATGTGATAAAGTGAAAAAGAAAACAAAGTATTTTTATAAAGAGACACGTATTTTCCTAAAAACGATTTGGTGTAGTGTCCTTTTTGGAGTGGATGGATGCGTTGTTACTGATGGGTGTGACGCCAACTTAGCACATGTTCTTGGGAGTAGGCCTGCCCACTTAGTGCCAAGCTACCCTATGTGACTTGGGGTTCCCTAGGTCCAACAACTATGTTGAATTTTCGTACCATGAGATGTGAGGAACCAACGAACGATAAGCCTAGGACTGGCAGTACCCCACGGCAACCGCCCAAAGACTTCCACATGGTGGACCCATCCACCTCACATATATCAAGAGACACCCCGCCTCACCCCGCCTCCGAAGCACTGACCCACCACATGGAATTGCAATGACCCTCTCCCCCCAGCCCTATTCACTTCCATTACCCCCCAGTTTTTCCCGCCAATATATAGGCTTAGGGAATGTTTTACTCGCTGGTCATGTTCCTCGACCAGGCCCCCTTTATTGTTACTGAAGGAGACACTGCATATGCCGTGTCATGGACACAAGACGATATTTGTCGGTACACACGCCATCTTTTCGTGGCAAAGAGATAACATTACCCACGACATGCACAAGGTTCAGGCAAAACATAGGGTCCATGCTAACAAGCCAAGGAGGGAAAGCCTCACGCGCTGACCCCTGACCTAAAACTGCACTTCCCCGCTAGCAATACTGGGGGGCTCCACACGTATCCAACCTGCGGCATAGCCAGACCTCAACCGCAAAGGCTGCAGACCAACTTCACCAAAAATATGCGTCTGCTGCTATACCACAGTGAGCTATACTGATATACACCACTTTCATACTGCATTGACGTAGCAAGCATAAAGCTGACGATATGTTTATTGCTGATACTCCGTATGTTAAATACTTTATGCAGCTTTTGAATCTCTGCAGGAACTTGGAAAATGGCTACAATGATGTCGATGCTAAATTGGAACTGCAATGTTTTTTTTTTTTAACAACAAAAAAAGCAAAACCATAGACCTGTTGCTTACCGTGCTATGTATAAGACGATGTGTATATGCTTCCCTGAGCTCCGCCGCCGGACCCCCGGGTTACCGGCTGAATGGCTTGTCATCTAGATGATTTTTCACTTGTTTACCTTTTTCCGCGGCCAGCCCTTGTGGGCTGTTAAGGCTGTATACAATATGATGACGAATATATGTACAATAAAGGTCTTTAAAATCCCCCAAAAAAAATGAGACGTGAGGAACCCGCGTTCCTTCCATAACCGCCCAAAACTATGGGCCACACCAAATGCATACTGGCTATCGGTATACACAGTCACTCTCTTTCCTTTCGACAACACACACGCTCTCGTCAGTGCAATCAAGTCTGCTGCTTGAGCTGAATTTTGTGGGATACGCGCAGCTTCAACAATCGTATGCAAAGTCGTAACCACATATGCTGCAGTCGTATCACCATTCGGAAGCTTAAAGCATGAACCATCTACCCATAAGGTACCATCACACTTCGCAAGAGGAGTATCTTTCAAATCAATTCTACCCTTTGTTTCTTCCTCCGTCCTAAGAAAGCAATCATGCTGTTCCTGAACATCCGTCTCTACAGAAATCGGCAACAACGTAGCTGGATTCAATGTGTTGCATCGCTTTATATGCACATGACTCGCCAAAAGTGTCAACTCGTAACCTGACAATCGAGCACTAGTCAAGTGCTGTGTCTGTCCTATTTAACAAAGTATCCACTGCATGTGGAACCATCAAAATCAACATATTATCCATTACCAAACCAGCAGACTGTCGAATAGAAACAGCTGCTGCCTCTGTAGCTCTCAAACAACTCGGCAACGCTCTAGCTACCGGATCCAAAGTCGACGAGAAATACTCACATGGACGCTGTTTATCGCCAAACTGCTGAGTTAGGACTGACAATGCACATCCCTCTTTCTCGTGAACATACAGTGTAAAAGGCTTGCTGTAGTCGGGAGTACCCAACACAGGAGCCGAACACAACCCATCACGCAATTCTGAAAAACTCTTCTGGCATTCGTCAGTCCAAGGAAGAGGATTTGGAGTATCCTTCAGAGTAAGTGCTAACAAAGGTTTCGCAAGCAATGAAAAGTTTGGAATCCATTGCCTACAGTACGAAGTAATACCCAAGAAAGCACACACTTCTCTCTGTGTGGTTGGCACATTCATTTTCGCAATCGCTTGAATTCGTTCTGGAGTCAACCTTCTTCCCTCCTTCGATAAGAGATGATCTAAGTAGGTCACTTCTTGTCGACAATACTGCAACTTCGAAGGTGACACTTTATGATGAAGGTCAGACAAATGTCGCAACAAAGAAAGAGTAGCTTCTTTACAAGTCTCCTCATCATCAGCAGCAACTAACAAATCGTCAACATACTGAATAAGAGCAGCACCATTAGGCAAGACAATCGTATCAAGCTGTGTTTTCAAAGCCTGACTATAGATGGATGGACTTTCACAATAGCCTTGAGGAGCGCGCTTAAACCGGAAACTTCGTCCTCCTAAAGAGAGGCCAAAAATATCTCTACTCTCCTCGGCAATCGGGATGCTGAAGAAAGCATTCTTCAGATCAATCACCGAAAACCAAGCAGCTGAAGCAGGAATCATAGTCAGCAAAGCAGTAATATCTGGAACAACAGGAAATTGCGGCACAACAATCTTGTTCACTTCGCGAAGATCGATCACAAACCTATACACAGGCGGTTGAGAAGAATCAGTACATTTCAAAACAGGCAAAACCGGACTATTGCACACATTACCTCTCATTTCTTCGATCACACCTTTCTCAATCAGATCAAAGATGATCGCTAAAAGTGATCTTTTACCATCACTAGAAATCCTATATTGTGGAATATGTGGCAATCTAGCATTCGCTTTCAACATCACAACATATGGTGGAATCTCCAAAAGACCCACATCATTAGGACCAGTAGCCCAAAGAGTATCAGGGAGAGAACGCAATTCCAATGGAAGCCGATCTTTAGACAAATTGATCGAAGAGATCACTCTCTTACCCAATGTAAGCTGTACTCCTGAAGGAGAACAATGCAATGTCGCATACAATCTCTTCAACAAATTCAATCCCAACAAATTCTCACCACAACCTGTCATTAGAATGAGGGGTTCTTCCAATTCACAAGGTCCAACAGAAAGAGACAAAGGACTAGAAACTGGATTACAAACTGGGACGCCAGAAAAACCTACCGAAACATTCGTCAAGCCAGACAAAGGTGTGCCAGGGGGATGTATGACGGTACCACGCGTACTTTTACAACGCGTACCGTTACCACGCTACTTTTACCACGCAAGTCGTTACAACGACTTGCGTGGAGGGGCGCTGGATAGTAAATTATTTAATTTACTATTCCAACTCCAGTCCCCGTGGACTCTAGGCAAAGGAGTTGGATAGTAAATTATAGTATTTACTATCCTGGAGCGCCCCCCAGCGCATTTCGTTGTAACGACCTGCGTGGTAAAAGTAGCGTGCTAACGGTACCGCGTTGTAAAAAATGCGTGGTAACCGTTGCATACCGCGCCGGGGAGTTTAGAGTGCATGATAGAACTCTTCGCTGCACCAGTATCCAACAGAAAAGGCTCTGACACACCTGATGTAATCACTTCAACATAAGGTCCACTCTGATCTTCTGGAACTGACACAACTCCCTCTCTTTGTCTATGGCTGTCCTAGCAATCATTACCGTCAGCATTCTCACTCTCAACATAGTAATCGTCAGCATAATACTGAGTCGACCTACCAGATACAACATTCTGCTGATCAAAACAATTCATAGAATTCTGTGGAGGAAAGGATCGTGCATTCTGGGGGTACACACCACGTCCTCTACCTCTAGGAGCTTGCTGAACACCTGACCTCTCACACCAGAAGCACCATTCGTACGCTGTAACAAAACCGGACAACTACTCTTAAAATGGCCTTCTCTACAATACGCACACTGATTAGGGCCTGGAGGAACACGCTGTTGAGAAGACTCTGACCTTTGCGATCCTCTCTGAAACTGCTGAGGTTGCTGAAATTCACGCTGATTATAACGAGGCGGATACGCCTGTTGCAAAAGAAACTTCGTCTTCAAATCCTTAGTCTTTCTCTCTGATTTCTCTTTCTCATCCTTATCCCTATTCTCGTAATATTGTGCAGTAGCCAATATCTGGCCGACGAAGAAACAGCCCATGAACTCTCTGAATCCTTCAATTTATTACACAACTCGGGAAGCAAGTTATGAACAAACTTATCTACGAACAACCGTTGGCCACCTTCCGTACTCATGTCTTGACCACTATGATCTATAAACGTCTCTTCAAACCTAGTGAAGAAATCAGACACACTTTCATCTTTCTTCTGCTTGCATGCAGAAAACTTATCCCAATTCACTCGCATAGCAGGCATTAAAGTCTTCATATAATTAATAATCCTACCAGGACGTTCCGCAACTAAAGCTTCAGGTTTAGCTCCTCCACCTTGAAGACCATCTGCAGAAGTAATGTTAGCCCATGTATCACCTAACTCTTGCGCATGATCCACATGACGAATCGTTCCCCAGAAGGGTTGAGGAACTACATTCCCAAACAACATATCTATATCGGCTAAGTTCATAATGCACGCGTCAGCTGTCTGTGACAACTCTTTGTAATACCCTGCAGGATTCTTTCGGGGATCAGGTAGAGTCTGCTTAAGAGCCAAAACTTCAGCTCTCTTCCACGGAACATGTACCCAAACACGCTAAAAATGAGCTTCCACAGCTACAATACCATTGTTAACATCGGCCTGAACTGCCTCTTTCCATACCGGAGGAACCTCTCTCATAGGGTACTGTTTCGCTTTTCTCCTAACAGAAGAATCAGGCTCAAACAACGACTGAGAAGGATGCTCACTCCTAAACGAAAGCAACGTCACAACTGCTTTCTCAACATCGAGACCCACTATCGTTCCTTTCGCAAACTCGGACTGTGCATGAAACATCTCTGATGGAGTCTGACCCAACTCACCATCTTCCCATTCCTCACGGAGGAAAGTAAACATGATATCGAAGACATATCTTTGCTTTGGTGCTTCCCATTGACGGAAGACATCCATAACCGACTCTAAATCATATCTCGAAGAATTAGTAACCCATTTAAGAGCCAAATGATCCAACACTGCCCGCTCTTCGGGACCAGGAAGCTGGCTACCCAACTGTTTACGCGCAGAAACAGGGGTCGTAGTCAATTACCCAAAGAGAGGATACAAAAGACCAGTAACAGTTTCAGTCATTCTCTGTCGAACAGAAGGAGAAGCTGTCATAAGGACAGGAGGCAAAGCAGGCTGAGACAAAGCATACGTAGGAACGAAACCATGACCTTTATGAAACGGGTTCAGAATTCACGGAACCTCATGACTTGGTATGTTGTACTAGTAGTTGCAGGAAATAGTCTATGAACTGGTTTACTGGTTCTAGCACTGAACCACAACCTGATATGATTGGTCTGCCCGGAGGTTTCTCCATCCGTTTGTGCACCTTTGGGAGAGTGTATATCGCTGGAATGCGAGGTTCTTTTTTTATTAGGAATTCACCTCCTGCATCACTACTTGCTCAAAAGCCAGGATTCGTTGGCTCATGCAGTATGCTCCTGGGGTGAAGGTCGAGGGAGGTTTGAACGGTGTCGCGGTTGTTGTTATAGCATATCTCTCTTGTTCCTGATGTCTTTAGCTAGTTTGTCCAGCTTTCAAACTAGCTAAAGACATCAGGAACTACGACAAGAAATACACATATCCATACCTGGCGGACGAATATTACCAAGAGGATCAGCAAGGTTTCTTCACCAACAAAAGCAGGCAAGGACCAAGACGCTTCCACACATTCTCTGACTCTTCAGCTGGCAGTGGATCAGAGTCAGATTTTGACGGCCGGTCAACAAGCAGACAACAGCCTCCCAAAAAACAACAACAGCATTTTTTAGATCAGGGCTACCGCCAACCCAGCCGGGGTGGAACGGCCGAACAAGGCTGGGGCCAACAAAGATGGAATCGAGGAAGAGGAACCCAGAGGGGCGGCACACGTGTGAGGTTCTTCCCCTTGGAGGGACAAGGGGAGATTTCCACACGCAGACAGACGTATCGATGGTAAGGGAAACCAGGATACCAACGATGACCAATATAGAACCCAACGAGATGGATCAAGGGACAACAGAAAGAGATGCAATGACAACAACGGAAGCTGCTACATTGATTCCAGCTGGATTCAATCCTGACCTAAACAGGATGAATCAAGAGACAACAGAGAGAGATGCTATAACAACAACGGAAGGTACAACATTATCCATAGCGGTTGGTACACCCAACATAACTGAACAACCAGTAATGTCAAACAGGTTGATACTCGCTAACACGGATCCAATGAACCCGATCATCAACCTTTCGGATCACATGATGACACCAGCAGAAATATAAGTATTAAGCAAGGGTCTCTCCTTCGTCCCCACTGCCAGACCTGACTCATTCACGACTAAACTGGAACTACAGAAATTCTTCCAGAAAGTCAGACTAAAATACTATTTTGGGAGAAATATATACACACCTAAATCCACAGCGACACCGTTCAAACCTCCCTCGACCTTCACTCCAGGAGCATACTGCATGAGCCAACGAATGCTGGCTTTTGAGCAAGTAGTGATGCAGGAGGTGATCGCCACACTGGATGAGAGACAATACATTAGACATAATGTAACCAAAGAAGAACGATTAGCTATAAAAGAGCTACGGAAGAACACCTCAATTGTAGTAAAAGCAGCCGACAAAGGGGGTCAATTGTGCTGCAAAACACCACGGATTACACCAAGTAGATTGAACAACAACTTGGGATACAGGAAAGTTACCAAACTACACCCAGAGACCCCACGTCCCTCATCAGGTCTCTCATTGAAATCCTCACTGAAGAAGGGGTCCAAGAAGGATTTCTGAGTATACCAGAAAAAGAATTCCTAATAAAAAAAGAACCTCGTATTCCAACGATATACACTCTCCCAAAGGTGCACAAACGGATGGAGAAACCTCCGGGCAGAACAATCATATCAGGTTGTGGTTCAGTGCTGGAACCAGTAAATCAGTTCATAGACTATTTCCAGCAAGCACTAGTACAACATACCAAGTCATACGTACGTGACTCAACCCACATCATACAACTATTGGAAAATCAGCCCTTTGATACTAAGACCCAACTCATGGTAACATTGGATGTCTGCTCTCTTATACCTCAATACCGCAGAACAAAGCCATTGAAATCATCCGGGCTGCACTCAACAAACGCCCTTCACCACATTGGGTCCCAATCAACTTTCTAGTCAATTTATTGGAGATTGCCATGAAAAGGAACTACTTCATATTCAAGCATCAGTTCTACTTCCAGTGCAAAGGGGTGGCTATGGGAGCCACATACGCACCGAGCCTCACTAACATCTATATGGACAGCTATGAGGAAGAACATCTATACTCACATGACAACCCGTACATCGATTCCATAGCTGTCTGGAAGAGGTATATAGATTATGTCATTATGATCTGGTCAGGCACAAAAGCCCACCTAAAAGACTTCTTCACATGGCTCAATGGAAGGAGTGAAGATATACAATTCACCATATCACATAACTGTGACACCATAGACTTTCTGGACTTGACCTTTAAAGTAGAGAACAACTTGATCTACTGTGACCTATTCAGAAAGCCCACCGAGAGGAATACCCTATTGAAATACACCTCGCACCATCCACGCAACCTGCGAGACAGCCTCCCTTATGGTCAATACCTAAGGATGAGAAGAAACTGCACCAGAAGGGTAGATTTCTTCAGAGAAACCAAGGTACTCACCAAACGTCTACGGGAAAGAGGGTACCCGTTGGGCCTCCTCAAACGAGCGAAGGAAAGGGCATGGTATTGCCCAAGTGACCACTTCTCACCACAAAAGAAAAGGAGACAACCAATAACAACCTGGTATGTGTCACTACCTTCTACTCTAAAAGCAACAGCGTGAAGAAAATCATTAAGAAACACTGGAGCCTAGTCTCTACACAACTCAATATGAATGAAAACCCACTTTTTGCATTCAAGAGAGGACGGAACCTAAAAGATAGTGTGGTCAACGCATACCTCGAACCCCGTAAGCAACCAGACCTGAGAGACCGGCTAGGACTTCCACCAGTCATGGGCCACTTCAAGATCGGCACATGCAAGGTCAGCCCCCTGTGCATGGAGGGACAGACTTTAACGCACAGAAACAAAACGTACAAATTACCTTCCCTTACGAACTGTAACACCTCCAATGTTATTTACATTATCCTCTGTCCTTGCAACATGCCATATGTAGGCCAGACTACAAAGAAGGCCAAGACCAGAGTCCTGCAATACATGAGCCGCATCAGATGCAAGACACTAGGAGCACCAATGGTGGAACATTTCATTAACCACAATCATCCACCAGAAAGCCTCAGATGGAGGATACTGGAAAAAATCAGCCCCAACCCGAGAGGAGGCTCCATATCGGCCGCTTTAAACAAAAAAAGAATGCAAATGGATACATGTCCTAGACTCAGTGGCCACAGGCTTGAATGAACATGAGGAAATTGCCAAACAGATGGGCTTGCTTTAAGTACCATTCATGGGCCGGCTCTGAAACACACATAAGCATGCATCACAATCTTTACAATACCTCATGTGTAACTCACATCCAATTCGCAACCCATTAGGCCTTACCACTAACTGTACATAGATTGTTTCAACAAACGTTCAAAGATATCATGTTTCATTTTTAAGTTTGCATGTAGAACTGTTCTATTTAACCAGCCTGATAAGGTTTTCCGAAAGCTTTTATGTAAATAGCTTGGTGTGTGTTTCCAAACGCTCATGCATGCATCGCATAGTTTGCTGAACTACATGTGTGCCACACATCACCTTCCACTCCACTGACGCACACATGTAACCTATTAGGCATCAATATTGAAATGTACAGATATACTGTTCAACTAGCATTCACAGGCTCGCAATCATATTTGTTTTTGTGACCGGCTGGGGGAGTTTTCCTAATGAAGTTTTCCCAATGTATGATACCACATGTATTAACAATTGGTGCCATAGTTCGCTCCCTCTACCATCTATTCACATCTTGGTAGTTCGATGCATTTACCGAGCGGTGTACTACAAAACCCGTCGGCCTACTGGCAGTCTGTTCCCCTGGGCACCTCGTTATCAGTCTACACGCCATTTGCGTGATACACTAGATGATGCGCACGGTTGCTAGGCAACGACACTTGAGCACCAACGTGCCGGCGTCCTCACGGCTCACTGTGTAAAACCGACTGACAGAAAGAGCCCGGGAGGCTGACAGAAGGCAGCGAATCTATGGAACTCCGAGCCAGCGATCTCATCCCTTCACTACTTGGAAGTGGGTAAGTCAACCCCACTCGGCCATAGAACCCAGCGATTTATTCATGTGCACGTCCACCATCCTTCCTTTTCACAATAAGGAATGCGCGCAATTTTAACGGACGCCGCCTCCTCTCCCTTCACCATTTGGAAACAGAGAGGGTAATGTTCAACCACGAGCACTGACATTAGTGATGAATTTACCTCTGGGCGATACCGATATTTTTAACTAGCCCCGGATTGCACCATATGGGAGCCTATTGCCACTTCCCTGGGTTAGACAGTTTAATTTAATTTCTTAAACCCATCCTGTTCATAGACCCCAATGCATTTAACAACATTTAATCTGTCCGGGCTATTCCTATATGAGAAGGTCACCGATCCAATCCTTCTCTTTCACAGATCTTATGGCCCTTGAGCCTCAACCTTCACAGGCGATTCAATACGACCTGTCATCCGTGGGTAAGTAGTCCCACTGCCCGTTCTGCATGTCGACTTACCCGACCTATCTACCACCCCCTCCTGACACACAACCTGTTACTTTGTTTACAGACTGACGTGCAACACATCTCTGTCTTGAAAAAGACCCGCCGCGACCTCATACACAGGTGCAGAAGGGTCGAAACGTCGACATCCCACAACAGGCCATTCACTTCTAGGATTTCAAAAAAACTTAAAGAAATATTGAGAATCTCTAGACACCCATCAGCACATGGTCTCCAAAAAAAGAACTGTGTATATATGTATATATTGATTGTATAGATTTGGATCCCTCACTGTACATATTGTTTCACCACGTGATCACCATTCACCATTGTCACTATTTTTGCACTTAAAATCTACTTTGACAGTCCTTTGTCTGTATTACATGAAATACCAATTGAATGAATTTAATTCAGATAAATACGAAAATGCAATGAATAAGACCTCGAGTCATTAATTGTGAGGTTCTGAATTGTGTTGTCTAAAGAGGGGGTTCCTCAACTACAATTACAGTATTCTTTGAATTACTCATGTTTTGCACCCGACAGAACCGCTTTCTATATTAACCATTAATTACCCAGGTTCTGAGGGACACAGGGTCACCCCTTTTTCTTTAAATACCTTCTCCAGAATAGACCACATCTTAGCCAGTGTAGACCAATTAGGTGACTTTGTGGACTCCTGCATTATGGCCCGGGGGATATCGGATCACTCACCGATGAGTGTCACTCTCAAAAGGGCGGTGACTGCAAGGACGACCTTCCTGCGGATAGACCCATGGGGTCTTAAGGACGATTCCATAGTAGACAAGTTGAGGGAGGGCTCCCAGTTGTACTTTGATGAAAACCGGGGATCGGTCGATTCCCAGGTCACCCTATGGGAGGCTTTTAACGCCGTCTTGAGGGTTCAAGTCCAGGCGCTGATAGGGGCGCAGAAGAAGGAAGAGGCGCTTCAGGTGACGCAGTTGGAGAGGGAGGTAGAGACGTTGGAACGGGAGGTGGGAAGGGTCCCATCAGTGGAGCACAGCCACAGGCTTGCCCTCCAACAACGGGAACTTCGTTCGTTGGCGGAGGGTGAGGCGCAGGCCTACTCCCTGGCCGTGCAACACCAGATTTACGAGGCCAGGGATAAAAGTATGAAATTGCTAGCCTAGTTAGAACGTAGAGATCGGGAGCGCTCCTGGGCTGCGGAAGTGAGAAACGAGGCAGGAACCCTGGTTTCGGCGGGCGTCGACATAGCAAAAGCCTTTGCATCTTATTATGAGGAGGTGTACACTCCGGTATGCACCAGATCCTAATCAGACTGTGCGGCGTTCCTTTGGGACTTCGCGCTTCCCACGCTGTCTCAGGAGCAGACTGACAGTATAAAGGCGGACCTCATGGTCCTGGAATTGGGTGAAGCTCTTAACACGCTCCAGGCAGGGAAGGCGCAGGGGCCCAACGGGCTCCAAGTAGAAATATACAAAGAGCAGGCCAACGTCGTGACAGATCCCATGAGACGCATGTTCCTTGAGGCGAGGCAAGTGGGGGTGCTCCCGCCGGACCAGCGTGGCCACTATTGTGATCATCCATAAGGCCGGTAATCCAGCGGACCACTGTTCTTCATACCGACCCATCTCACGTGGAGGCCAAGGTCTTGGCCAAAGCCTTGGCAAAGCTTCTACTCGCTGTCCTGCCTGATTTGTTACATGTTGACCATTCATGCCCCATAGGAGTACGCAGCGTAAATTGAGGCGCCTCTAAGGGGTGTTGTACATTACTGAAGATGTGGGCGACACTCAAACGGCATTGATTCCGCTGGACGCCTCAATGGCCTTCGACAGTATTGAATGGCCGTATTTATTCATGGTCCTGCAACGACTGGGCTTTGGGCCGGATTTTTGTAGATGGGTGCATCTGTTGTATGAGAGGCCGGTGGCAAGGGTGAGAGTGAACGGAGTTACGTCTCGGGTGTTCCCCTTGAGGGGGGTACGAGGCAGGGGTGCCCCCTATCCCCTTTCCTATTCGCCCTGGCACTAGAGCCATTGGCCCATTGGATTAGAAGAGATCGGTCGTTTTGGGGCTTGGCTCACACGGATGAGTGGGAGGAGCGTATATCCTTATACGCCGACGATATAGTCCTCTACAAGGGCTGACCCTACCATTCTATGGTGCAGGCGCTACACCTCTTCGAGTTATTTGGAAGTTACTCCGGCTATAGGATTAAGTGGACCAAATCCTTGATATACCCTCTCTCAGGGCCCCACCGAGGGTCCCGTCGCGATGCCCGGCCTTGGTCGACACCGAGGGATTTAAATACCTCGGAGTGTATGTCACTAGAGAAAGGGTAGAGTTCTTTGTCAAAAATCTGGAGCCACACCTGGCAAGGTTGGCGTTGGATGTTGCTCACTGGCGCTCCTTGCCTCTCACACTAATATGGCGCGCCGCGCTCTTCAAAATGCTGGCCTTGCCGCGCCTCCTCTAGATGCTACAGAACTCGCCATGCCCAGTGCCAGATGGGGTGTTCAGGCGCATATCCCAGGCCCTGCGGACGCTGCTCTGAGATGGGGGTAACCCGAGAATCGTGCTTAGTAAGCTCACGAGGGGGGTGTACGACAGAGGGCTGGCCCTACCGGACGTGCGGTTGTACTATTGGGTGTCTCAGCTCCAGGTCATTAATGACTGGGTTTACGTGGAGGCCTCGGAGCCAGCCTATAGGGTGGACAGGTACACCATGCCGGATGGTAACTGCGAACCTCTTCTATACTCGCGAAAACATCGGAGGGACTTGCTTTTGCATACAGGGATGGTACTGCAGTGCTGGAGAGAGGCCAATAAATTTCTGGGCTGGACAGATACTATAACCGGAAGAACCCCGCACTGGTTCGGGGACCAGTTGAAGGAGGTGAAGAGGCTCACTGGCTTCAAGGGCTGGAAGATGATTGGAATCGAATACCTTGGGGATGTTTGGAGGGGGGGTCCTCAGATCCTTCGAGTACCTAGAAAAGGAATACCAAATGCATGACTCACAACACTACCATTACCTGCGTCTTTCACAAGCTTTACGCGCCCATATACCATTAGAGACTTTAATTCCGGAGTACTCGCCGATGGAGGAAAGGCTCCTGCTAGACCCCATCTTGGAGAAGCCCACAGCAACCATTTACCGCAAATTGATTAATAATATGCCTGACCCCCTGCTGTCTCTGCGGGCGAAATGGGAAGTGGATATTGGCAGCCTAGAAGAAGATGACTGGCAGGACGCCCTGCAGAGCCCACGTGAAATAGCGGTGCAGGTCCGGTTTCGGCTGGTCCAGTTTAAAATCTTGTACCGGGTGTACTACCCGTGCACGCACCTGTTCTCATGGTGCAGAAGCCAGTCTTTTCTGTGTGTGAGGGATTGCCAGGAAGAGGGAACGTTCTATCATAGGTCCGGCCATCAGCACCACCCATGCCCAGTGACCTCAAGCAGACCCAGCACTCCCTGTGGAATCTTGTCAAGAAGCAACATAGATCAGCATAGGACCACGCAAAGAGAGAGATGGTTCAAACTGCAGAAACTTGAGACTAGTACTTTATGATGAAGGTATCAGACACACCTGAGGAGAACCCCATGTTTCCAACTAAGGTAGGAGGTAAAGAGTTTGATTTCCTAATAGACAGTGGTGCATCCCAAGCAGCAGTAAGAAACAAGTTGGGTCCTAGTAGTGGTGAAACAGTCACTGCTATAGCAGTAAATGGAATGATGATGAATGAAGAGTCGTCAGAACCCCTACCAGTTTCTGTTGATCACTTCACTGACCTACGATGCAGAATGTAAAGTTACATACCTGTAGGTATAGTTCTGCATCATAGGTATATTCATTGAAGTCATAACCCTTGAATAATTCCATGCTGCCTGCCCAGTCTGGGGTCCGGGCAGGCAGCAAAGGCTTATTCAAGGTTTATGACTATCAAAGAAGATCGTACAATGCAGAATTGTATGTATCGAGAACATCTGCTGTGAATGTAATATTTGTTGTTTTGCTCAGAGAATACCAATAAAATAGTTTACAAAATATTTAATTTTTTTTTATTATGTACAACATTTTAGTTTCAGGTTGTGGGTTTTCTTCGGGGATTGGGCGGTTAGTTTTTCAAAATTATACAGATTGATATTAAGTGATTTGTGTATTAACAGTGGCCATTTTTAATTAACAGTTAATTAATTGCTGTTTCAATAATATATTTTATTTAAATAGTCTATATTTTTTAGGGCATTTTAGTAATGTTTTAATGTGCTGTGGGGTATGTTGGGGGAATTGGTGGGTAGTTTTGTTTAAAAATAAAATTGCATTAGCAATCAAAATTGTAAATATAAGCATCATAAAATATGGCCAACACTCTTAAGGAAAGCAAGATTAAGTAATAGGTGAAATATAAACAGAAACTAAATCTCAGACATGGATTATCTTAAAATGTTTTACATAAGTTGTTCAGAAATCGACCAGTATTTTTGCCAGCAATTTTAAGGATATGCTATACGGCCCGACAAGGACCTTTTTCAATGTTCACTTTTAATTACATGTAGGTCTGGTAGCCGGCCCGCTGGAAGGCCTCATCCAAACTCCAAAAATAGGCACTTTCTCCAATGTTTGTTTGACTGGAGTAATAGTAAATTTAACCACTCCAATGTATGTCCTTTCCCCATGGTTTGGTGAGCTGGAATTAGAATAGTAAATGCAACACTCCATCCCAATGTATGCACTTTCTCCAGTATTTCTTCAACTGAGTTAGAAGAGAAGATCTGCACCCCCCTTCTTGTAAACACTATCCCAGTGCTTGTTAGATGAGAGTTAGATTAGCAGATCTGACCCACACTAACCCAATGTATGCACTTTCCCCATTGTCTGTTGGAATGAAGTAAGAATAGTAAATCGGACACCTGCCTTCCAGCCCCTCGCCCTCTACCCCTATGTATGCACTTTCCCCAATTAGAATATTAAATCTCAAACCATCCCACTAATATATGCACTTTCCCCAATGTTTATTGCACTACTCAATGTATGCATTTTTCCCCTGGAAACACAGGAGCTAAAATAGTAACTCTGCCCTCCACTACCACATTGTATGCATTTTCCTAAATGTATGTAACATTATATGCAGAATTTCTATTGGTAACTTTAATATAAAATATGGTTTAAATGTTCCAGAAATTATTAATTATGAAGTGTATATTGTGTTGTACTATTTAATAAGAATACTATTGTTTAATTTGTAAATTATGTTTGAATAAGCTGAATTTTATTTTAATATTCGATTTTTTATATTAATTGTAACATTTCTTGTTTTAAGAATTGTCTTTCAATAAAGTAGTATTTGTTATTTTTATGTTATGTATTTTTAATTATATTTTATTTTGTAAAAACTGAATTTTACTTTTTTTTTAATGGTGTTGATAATGTACTTTACGCTATATGTATGTAACGTCAATATTTTTGCACTATGATAATTTTGTAGTGGATATTTCATCATAAAATCCTCACACAAAGGACTGACAGCTTATCTCTGCCAAAGTTCTGGCAACATATGGGCCATAAAAGTTTGCACTTTTCGAAGGCCATCTCTCACAAAGGGGAAACAGTCAGAACAACATGGGTAGAGCAACGTGAGGTTCTGCAATTCTCGAGTCTGACTCAATTTTGTTCTGTGCCACCATTTTGTGTTGCCCTCACGTAGGCCTGTGAAGGTAGCCTGGCGAACAAAGTGGCCTGGCCTTCTTAGTTCATGTATACATTAACTAAGGTTTCTTTTTGACTCTGAAATGAACTGTAAGAAACTGACCTCTTCACCTGAAACTGACCTCGCAAAGCCAATTTCCCTGATCGATCTTTGTCTGAGATTGCCAATCAATGTTCAGGACATCGTTAACTTTTAGTTTCCTTGCACATGCCTTATCTTGTTCAGCATCTGTTACCGTTTCTTTTTTATGTTTCTTCATTACATGGGTTATGCTTTCAATTATAGGTTTGTCCGGCTTGTGGAGATTGAATTTGGGACATTCCTAATAATTAACTTTAGGGTTGGGATACTGTAAATTGAGTTTTTGTTATGTGACACTTTGTTTGAAAATGTACCTTATTGGCTAGAATTTTGTGCAGTGGGTGTACATTTATAATATGAATATTGGGTATAAAAGGAGATGTCTCGTCTTAGTAAAATGAGCAGTCTCCGGAGAATTTACACCGTGATGTAATTCTAGGATCACTGTTACTAGCTGCAGCTAATAAACTTGGTCTCTGATGCCATCCAGAAGTATTCTGTGTCTCTGTATACCAAGACAGGTGAACTCGAAGATCTTAGGCGTGCCCCTGACGCCGCTGGGTTAAACCCCGGTTCTTCAACTGGCGCCCCACGTGGGGCGACTTCAGCGGTACTGGTCCAAGCCCGAAGATTGTGAGGAGCCCCGTGAGGAAATTCTGGAGGACGGCCGCCACTTCATCGACCCCTGCATGTCGACGTGGACCGAAAGTTTTTTTCTGCGAGGCTTCCCTTTTCCGACGGCTGCGAAGGACTGCTGCCCAGACTGTTGCCCTGTCTTGGACCCTCTTGTGATGATTTGTAAGGCGAGACGTTAGACGGTCTTCTGGTGGCGTGACAGACATTTTGGTTAAGTATAAGTGGGTCGCTCCCACGACTTTGTATTGTTTCTTGGTTTTGATTCGGCCATTACAATAGTTGAAGCCGAGGGTTTTGTGTATTTGAGAGTGTATCATTTTTGATACCCCCTTGAAGTTTGAAGCGAGACTAGTGAGCTAAAAGATGCCTGGTTTTAGCAAATTTAGGAAATGGTTTTGTTGTAGTTGTAATACGGATTCCCGATTGGAGGACTCGTGTCCGATACCTCCGGTTGTAACTCCAACTTATGAGCTCTATTCAAAGCATGGTGTAGGTCCCATTACCTTTAATGAAGTATGGGTCCGTTATACAAGGAAAGATGGTGTTTTACGATGGCCCCAACATGGTAGTTTTGAATCAGATCTTTTAGATAACCTAGAAGTTGCGCTATTTAAGAAGAAAGCCCGGTCAGCGATGTTTGACTCTTTCCACCTTTGGCGTAAGGAAGTCAAACAGCGAGAAATTAAGCAAGCTAAGAGAGATAGGAAGGAAAGTAGTATATTGGTAATGCAAGCTGCTAAGCAGTTTAAGGAAGATGAAGAAGATCGTGCGATTGAAGTGTCAGATAGACAACATTGGATGGCCATTGACAAATGTTACCCGGCTTTGCCACCTCCCCTTTCAAATGTGACTGAAGACCCTCAAAAGGATCCTTTGATGTCACATTTTCTGAGATTACCACCCCCTTATGTACAGGGTGCTACTGAACCTCCGTTACCTCCAGTTGTTGCACCCCTTGCTGTCGTACAACCCTCTGTTGTTGCTCAGCCACCCGTTGCTTCACAGGTGGTTCTTCCTCCCCCGGCGCAGCCCCCTCCAGGGCTGCCAGCCTTGCCACCAGCCTTACCTCAAACTCCTTTGCCTTACACTCCTTTATCTTCGACTTCTCTTATTTCTGTCCCTACATCTCTGTCACCTCAAAACACTTTGTCTCCTGTCCTCATGGCAACTTCTTCTCCTTCTGCTCGGCAACAAATGACTGAGACTGTCACTAGTCTTTTGTCTCCTTTCTTTGGGTCACTGAATATGACCCCTGTTTCTGAACGTAAGCAGAGACATAGTCAGCTCCCTGGTCCCGAAGAGCGGGCAGTGTTAGATCTTCTTGCTCGTAGATGGGTTTCGAATACCTCCAAGTACAGTCCACTAGTGGTTATGGATATCTTCCTACAGTGGGAGGCACCAAAACAAAGGTATGTTTTTGATGTCATGTGTACCTTCCTTCGTCAGGAGTGGGAAGATAATGAGTTAGGTTCAATTCCACTGGAATTGCTTAATGTTCAGTCTGAATTTGCTAAAGGGATGATAGTCGGTTCCGATGTTGAGGAAGCGGTAGAGACACTACTCACTTTTGGGTCTAGACTTCCACCTTAGTCATTGTTCGAACCTGACCCTTCTATTAGGAGAAAAGTGAAGCAGTATCCTATGAGAGAGGTTCCCCCTGTATGGAGAGAGGCAGTTGTGGCTGATGCCGCTCATGGTATTGCGGCTGCACCGGCTCATTTTCAGCGAGTGTGGGTGCATATCCCTTGGAAGAGACCTGAGGACCTGGCTCTTAAGCAGACCTTGCCTGACCCCCGTAAAAATCCTGCTGGTTATTATAAGGAGTTGTCCCAGACAATTGATGCGTGTGTTATGAATTTAGCTGACATAGATATGTTGATGGGTAATGTAGTTCCTCAACCCTTGTGGGCGAAGATCCGTCACGAGGATCACGCGCCAGAGTTAGGAGATACGTGGGTTAATATTACTGCGGGAGATAGTCGGCAGGAAGAGGTGCCAAACCTGAACCCTTAGTTGCAGAACTACCTGGTAGGATTATTAATTTAATGAAAACTATGATGCCTCCTCTGCGGGTGAATTGGGACAAGTTAGCGGCATGCAAACAAAAGAAAGACGAGAGTGTGTCTGATTTCTTCACTAGGTTTGAGGAAACATTCATTGATCATAGTGGTCAGGACATGAGTACAGAAGGTGGTCAGAGGTTGTTTGTAGATAAGTTTGTTTTTAATTTACTTCCTGAACTTTCTAATAAGTTAAAGGACTCTGAGAGTTCATGGGCTGTTTCTTCTTCGGCCCAGATATTGGCTACTGCACAATACTATGAGAATAGAGATAAAGATGAGAAGGATAAAGTAGAGAAGAAGACTAGAGAATTAAAAAGGAAAGTTCTTCTACAGCAGGCTTATTCACCTCGCCCTAATCAGCGTCAGTTTCAGCAACCTTCTCAGTTTCAGCAACCCCCACAGTTTCAGAAACTGTTGCAGAAGCCTGAGTCTTTTGCTTCGCGACTACCGCTAGGCCCTAATCAGTGTGCTTATTGTAAAGAAGAAGGTCACTTCAAGAATAGTTGCCCGATCTTGCTACAGCGTGCGACTAGTATGTCTGGTCTGAGAGGTCGTGGTGGTTTCCAACAAGTACCTAGGGGTAGGAGACGTGGTACGTTTCC
This sequence comes from Lissotriton vulgaris, assembly GCF_964263255.1. Lineage (NCBI taxonomy): Eukaryota > Metazoa > Chordata > Amphibia > Caudata > Salamandridae > Lissotriton > Lissotriton vulgaris. The sequence goes on from NC_141691.1 coordinate 754,561,301, forward strand.
CCAGAATGAACGTTCCTTTTCCCCTCAGAATTCTATGAATTATTTTGACCAACAGAATGTTCCGACCGTCCAGTCCGCTCAGTACTACACTGATGATTATTATGTTGGAAGTGAGAGTGCTGGTTTTAAGGATAGTTAGGACAGCCATGGACAAAGGGAGGGAGTAGTGTCAGTTCCAGTAGACCAGAGTGGACCTTATGTTGAAGTGATTACATCAGGTGTGGCAGAACCTTTTCTTTTGGATACTGGTGCAGCAAAGAGTTCTATCATGCACTCTAAACTCCTCGGCGCACCTTTGTCTGGCTTGACCAATGTTTCAGTAGGATTTTCTGGCGCGCCAGTTTGTAACCCGGTTTCTTGTCCTTTTCCCCTTTCTATTGGTCCCTGTGAATTGGGGGCTCCCCTTATTCTAACGACTGGCTGTGGCGAGAATCTGTTGGGTTTGGACTTGTTGAAAAGATTGCATGCGACATTACATTGTTCTCCTTCGGGAGTACATCTTACGGTGGGTAAGAAAGTGATTTCCCCGATGTATCTGTCTAAGGATCGCCTTCTACTGGAACTGCGTTCTCTCCCTGATACACTTTGGGCTACAGGTCCCAATGATGTTGGTCTCTTGCAGATTCCACCCTACGTTGTTACCCTTAAGTCGAATGCTAAATTACCTCGCATTCCTCAGTACAAAATTTCCAGTGATGGCCAAAGAGCTCTTTTAGCGATTATCTATGATTTGGTTGAGAAAGGTGTGGATGAAGAAACGAGAGGTAATGTGTGTAACAGTCCTGTTCTGCCTGTCCTTAAGCGTACTGACTCTTCTCAGCCACCTGTGTATCGGTTTGTGATCAACCTCAGAGAGGTCAATAAGATCGTTGTGCCACAGTTTCCTGTTGTCCTGAACATTACTGCTTTATTGACTATGATCCCTGCCTCAGCTGCTTGGTTTTCTGTTATTGATCTGAAGAACGCTTTCTTCAGTATTCCGATTGCTGAGGAAAGTAGGGAAATTATTGGCTTCTCTTTAGGAGGCCGCAGTTTCCGGTTTAAGCGCGCTCCTCAAGGTTATTCTGAGAGTCCCTCCATTTATAGTCAGGCTTTGAAAACTCAACTTGATACTCTTGCATTGCCCTCTGGTGCTACTCTTATCCAGTATGTTGATGATATGTTGGTTGCTGCTGATGGTGAAGAGATTTGTAAAGAAGTTACTCTTTCTTTGTTGCGACACCTGTCTGACCTTCATCATAAAGTGTCACCTTCGAAGTTGCAGTATTGCCGCCAAGAAGTGACCTACTTAGGTCATCTCTTGTCAAAGGAGGGAAGGCGATTGACCCCAGAGCGTATTCAAGCGATTGGCCAAATGACTGTGCCATGCACACAGAGAGAGGTGCGTGCCTTCTTAGGTATCACCTCGTATTGTAGACAGTGGATTCCAAATTTTTCTTTGCTAGTGAAACCTTTGTTGGCACTTACTCTTAAGGACACACCACACCCTCTTCCTTGGTCTGACGAATGTCAGAAGAGTTTTTCTGAATTGCATGATGCATTGTGTTCTGCTCCGGTGTTGGTACCCCCGTCTACAGTAAACCTTTTACACTTTATGCACACGAGAGAGAAGGTTGGAAATTTGGAGACAAGCAGCGCCCATGTGCGTATTTTTCAGCTACTTTAGATCCGGTAGCTAGGGCGTTGCCTAGTTGTCTAAGACCTACAGCGGCAGCGGCTGTTTCTTTCCGACAGTCTGCTGGTTTGGTATTGGATAATACATTGATTGTGATGGTCCCACATGCAGTGGATACCCTATTGAATAGAACGAAGACTCAACATCTTACCAGTGCGCGTTTGTCAGGTTATGAGTTGACGCTTTTGGCTAGTCATGTGCACATCAAATGGTGCAACACATTGAATCCAGCTACATTGTTGTCGATTTTTGCAGAGACAGATGCTCAGGAACAGCATGACTGTTTTCTCTGGACAGAGGAGGAAACGAAGGGTAGAGTTGATCTGAAAGATACTCCTCTTTCGAATCCTGATGATACCCTATGGGTAGATGGTTCGTGATTTAAGCTTCAGAATGGAGAGACGACTGCAGCATATGCTGTCACAACTTTGCACAAGATTGTTGAAACAGCACGTATTGCACAGAATTCAGCACAAGCAGCGGAGTTGATAGCATTGACTAGAGCGTGTGTGTTGCCAAAAGGAAAGAGAGTGAATGTTTATACTGATAGCCAATACGCATTTGGCGTGGCTCACAGTTTTGGTCGCTTGTGGAAAGAGATAGGATTTCTTGCTTCCCATTGTAAGAAAATTCAGCATGGACAATTAGTGAGTGAACTTCTTGAATCGCTTACTTTGCCGACCCAAATTGCGATAGTGAAGTGTAGTGCGCATAAGAAGGTTACGGATGATGTGGGTCGAGGGAATGCGTTTGCAGATGAAGTAGTGAAGATACAACAGAAAGTGTGAAGATGATTCAGGCAGAAGCTACTGAGAAAGAATTGAGTATGTGGAGAGAGAGTACGGGAATGTTGGATTCAACAGACTGTTGGGTTGAGTTGTCAGAGCACCAGTGATGGTTGTTGCCGGATGCATATGTACTTCCGGTGGTTACTATGGCTCATGGGTTGGCTCACATTAGTTCACATTAGTTCAAAAGGGATATGTAAGTTGTTGGCTCCAGTATGGCAGAATGGTGGAATTCCTAAGTGTGCTGAGAATTTGGTTAAACACTGCATGATTTGCTTGATGCATAATCCTGGAAAGGGAACCCCAACTCCAGCGGGTCATTTTGCTCCTCCAACGTATCCGTTTGAGGTGCTGCAGATAGACTATATTCATATGGAAAGATGCAATAACTTGAAGTATGTCCTTTTGGTTGTTTGTGCCTTTTCCAGATGGATAGAGGCCTACCCCCTAAAGGATAATACTGCCTTGTCTACAGCCAAGGTTTTGCTCAAAGAATTCTTTCCCAGATATGGCTTGCCAAGGATGGTATGGAGTGATAATGGAAGTGAATTTGTGGGTCAGATTATGAAGAAAGTATGTGCGGGTCTGGGTATCAAACAGAAATTTCACGCTGCGAATCACCCCCAGTCAGCAGGCCTGGTCGAGTGCTATAATGGCACTCTGAAGCTGAAGTTGGCCACGGTGCAAGCAAGCTCTGGTCTTACATGGGGCGATGCCTTACCATTGGCACTTTTGTCCACGAGAACGACAGTATATTCTCGCGGGGGACTTAGCCCATTCGAGATTGTTTTTGGACGCCCGGCGAATGTCTGGGGTGTGCCGAGGCCTAAGAAGTACAGTGATATCGAGTACCCTATGTTGGTTGACTACTTACATGATTTGACTGCTAAATTGCGTGTTCTTCACCAACAGGTCCATGACACTTTGCCTTCAGTTTCTGTAGACGCAGGCCACATGATTCAACCTGGCGACTAGGTTCTAAACAGGAATTTCCAGAGGTCAAAGAACTTTGAACCAAGATGGACCGGTCCATACCAAGTCCTGTTATCAACTCGGACTGCTATTAAGGTGTTCGGCAAGAAAAACTGGGTACATGGTACCCATTGCAAGAAGATACCTTTGCCCTTACCGTACGATAAGTGGGTCCGCGAAGGTGTTGCCGATTCCGAGAGTGAAAGGGTTCCGAGATTTGTACCTTTTAGCGATGCACATCTGGAATGGACTCAGTCAGAACGTGCGGATGATGAAATCTTGCAAGAAGCTGTGCCGCTGTGTTTGAGACTTGATACTACGCACCCAGAGACACTCTTTCAGGATCAAACTGTGCCTGGTAAAGAACGCTACAACTTAAGGTCTAAAAAAGACTAATAAAATATGAATTTTTTTGTGAATTACACTCTTTCAGACAAGAGACTATTTTTCTTTTTCTTTTTCGAACCACCATCCGGGTTCAGCTGCAGGGTCGCGGTATAAGACTTAAGTGGTGGCCCGCGTATTGACGAAAGGTCTGCGGTTCTAGGGACGTCTAGGACGCCTGGACGCACACTTGAGTGAAGAAGGAAAATTGCTGCAAGCAGTACGTTAGAGGATGGAGTCTGTTGTAACTGAAAGAGATGTTGAGAGAATAGATCTTAAGACAAGATTTTGTACATTGATACATAGCAAATGTTTTATAATATTGTGCTTTTTGATGTTTTTAAGTATCACATTAGCTTGTGTGGGTTGGACTGTCTATGCTACACAACAGATATCTGCACCCACCTCCCAACCTATGCTTTCTTTCACTACTGTTGCTTTGCACCAGTTTTATACGTTGCCTGAACATGAACAGACAAGGAGATCAGAATTTGTCAACAACTCGTTTATACAGTTGTTGCATCAGCATCAGTTAGTAGTAAATACCACTAATTGTTGGGTTTGTGGTCTTATGCCTCATACGACAGATAAAGGTATGCCATATTTGGTTTTGCCTTTTTCTTTTAATGGGTCTGTGTGGGCTTTTCAGACCATGTTTATCTATGCAAATGAGGTACGCCCCTTACGTTCCCTTAAAGATAACTCGAGCAATAGTGCCTTAATAAGGGGAATAGTAGCTATGATCCAAGATATTGATGCATATAATGCTATCCCTAAGGATGAGGTGCAGGCTTACGTTGGTTGGAACGTGACTGGATATAGTACCAGTTTGACAGAGAAGGAGAGATGAAAAAGGTCTCCCCCTATTTGGATTGTACCCCACCGAGGCCATTTTTGTTTGCAAGGTAATGGTCGGAATCCGAAAGCTCAGCTAGGTAAGGGTGTGTGTGCTCAAACCTATGTCTATTCCTCTCGGACTTCTCCACCGTTTGTGCCAGCTAAAGGCACATATTTTGTTTGTCATGACAGAGCCTACACATGGTTGCCACCTGATTTTTCAGGAACGTGTTATGTGGCGTTTCTACTTCCCCCTACATACACTACTGCTTCAGACTATCATAGAACGAGATATGGTAGAGGTGTCTTCAAACAAGAAGATACTGCAGCACACGAAGTGGGAGATTTCTTCAAGGGCTTCCTGCCCTTTTGGGGTCCTATGATCAATAGTAGGCATCGGTTCTTCAACCGGGTGTTCCGACTTCGCAAGCGCTACCACGCGTGCCTTCACCATGCATATGCCTTAACCATGCATATGCATGGTTAAGGCGGTGTGCGGTCTACCTGCTGGCTGGCAGAAGCAGGAAGGATCGGAAAAGGACACGATGAGGAAAGTGGGGCTGGGGCCGGGTTTTAAAGAGGATTAGTTTGTACCGTTTGGGGGGGTCAGGGTAGTTTTCAGGACTGGGGGGATTCAGGGTAGTTTTCATGGCTTGGGGTTTGGGGTCGTTTTCAGGGCTGTGGGGGTCGGAGTCGTTTTCAGTACAGGGGTAGTTTTCAAGGCTGGGGGAGGGGGTTGTTTTTTAGGAGGGTGGTAATTTTAGCAATCAGGCGGGGGATTGGGGGCCATTTTAGGGCAGGGATCGTAATACCTTTTAGGGCTTGGGGGCAGAGGAGTTTTTAAGGCTCAAGGGGAGGCAGGGAGTTTTCATGGCTTAAGAGAATATTGGGGTTGTTTTTAGGGCTTGGGGGGGCCGGGTGGTTTTCTAGGGCTTGGGGGAGGGCGTGTAGTTTTTTGGACTGGGGGCAGGGATGGTTTTAGGGCTCAAGGGGAGGGGTTTGGCTTTCAGGTGGGAGGGGGAGTTTTAGGACTCAGGGCAGGGGTCAAGGGTTAAGACTTACCTGTCAAGTCTTAACCAGGGATATATCTTTACCATACATGCCTTAAAAACAAATAATATGTTGTAAAGGCATATGTGGTAAAGGCATATTTATGGTTTAAACGTACGTTGTTGAGACTCTGTGGAACCAGCATGTGTGGTAAACGCAGGCGTGATTCCCTAAGACAACCCTCACAAAGAGCAATCTGCATCTTGTTTAACAACTGAAAGCCAAAGGGGAACAACCCCAGAGGATACTTTGGAAGCTGTGGGGTCTCATAGAAGACCCAGAACTTCATTTCATGTGAGGGGTGCTTAGTCTTTCCAGCCTCCAGTAGAAGCTGAGATGGGTGCTCTTGGGGTGGAGGTAAGAAGCAAGGAGTGAGAATCCTAGACAAGACTCTCTTAAACCATATTGCCACTTTGAGGAATAAAGCCTTTTGTGATTCATTTGTATCATAAGTAAAGAAAGGAAGGTGGGGATCCTGCAGGAAATGCGCTAGTTTTTTAGAGTCATCCACTTTGTGGGTTAACCTTGTGAAACATTGCTACCATCAATCACAACTCGGAGTGTTGTTTGTACCCGAGAAGATATAAGAGACTGCCCTGGAAAAGTTTATGTCTGCAAGCAGAAGAACTGGTAAATGAAACTGCTCGTTCTAATTGACTGGCTGTGAATATCTAACTTCAGGGCTAGGGAACTCAACTCTTCTTGTTGGCACAAGGGGAAAGTGGTCCAGGTCTATCTAGTAGATGTCAGCTCTGCACATTACCATGTGCCAGGGTGACGTGTAAAAGGTCTAAGAAACTGAGGGATCTGCATCCTTTTGAGGGAAAATCAGCAATCCCTGTAGAGACTGAACGATCAGCTGCTGTCCATAATGGAAGTTAAGAAACCTCTTTTCCATGTAAAGCCCCAACTTAAGGGCCGATTAGGATTGCGGTGAATCCGCATCCTCCGGGCCGGCGGAAGCCACCGCCGGCCCGGAGGATGCGGATTCACCGCTGCGGTGCCTTCAAAGACCCCCGCCAGATTAGGATGGCTGGGGGGGTCATCGGCGGACGGGAAGACCGCCCGCCGCTTTTCCGCCGCGGTCGCCTTCTGACCGTGGCGGAAAAGCTCTAATATGGTGGCAGTGTCTATCAGACACCGCCAGCCATAATAGGATGGGGCAGAAAACATGCTTTTCCGCGGCTGCTTTTCTGCCATGGAAAAGCATGTGGTCTTTAGTGTTTGGGGGCCCGTTGCGGGCCCCAGGGGTGTTGGGGGGTGCACATGGGGGGTACCTATGGTACCCCCCTGCCTTTGCATGCACAAAGCGGCAGGCACCGCGCGGTGGCTGCCGCTTTGTGCATGCAAAGGGAATACATGCATATTTAAAATTGCGGAGGGTGCTGCTTCAAGCAGCACCCGCCGCAATGTTAACTATACGGGATGTTACCGACAGGGTGGCGGTCACATCCTAATTCCGAGGGAGGGAATGCTGCTGCCCTTGCGGACGGTCCCTCCACCTCGGGGGTGGCGGACGGACGCAGGTCCGTCCGCCATCCTAATAGGGCCCTAAGTGTCCAAGCCAATGCCTCTAAAGATTGGGGGACAATTGGAGCATAACAACAGTAGATATAGAACTTCTGCTAAAACGTACTGCAAGGCTGGACATTTGTTTTCACTGCGGCTTTCTAAGCTTCGAAATTTACTGGACCTGAGTGAAGCGGTTTTAAAAGAAAGCATATTTTCAATGGATATTGTTTAATTAAATTGGTAGTAAGCTTCCTTTCAGTGCCAAAAAAGGCACAGCTTCTGTGAGTATTTTTTTCTTGGACGCACAAGCACATCATTTGTGTTATTAATTGTTTTCTTCTATGGAAAAAAGCTTTAAATGAAAAAGCAGCCCACTTCACTTTTTACTGTCACCTAATCCTTACTTCTGATTTGATTGATTAGTGTGTCAGTCAGTCATAATTTGCTTCTTTTGACACATTGAAAGTCTTAAAAACATACCACAAGGATTATCTAAATATTTTAAATTTCCATTTAAAAAAATCATTACATCTAGCAGAATGTTGGACATGGGACACCAAGTGTTGTGCAAATGATGTTTACGTATCAATGACTGCTGCACTGTTTGTTAAAAAAAAAACTCTAAAAAAAACACTCGTAGTACAAATTGCCAAATGGGGAAAAAACATTTGTTACAGTATAATTTTAAAGTAAAAAAGTACTTTAACAAAGTCACTCCCCTTTCTTCACTTGTAAATTCAAGGCATCTTCCAAAACATACCTATACCCGAGCACACAAAATGAATCTGTAGCATAATTAAAGATAGGCAATTCTACATTTTCTATTTTCTTAATCTATTTTTGAACAGCCTGTATACACCTACAAAAAATGGTTCCTCAGAAAAAAACAAATAGACTTCTGATTGCAGTACCCTAATGTTTCATGGACAGAAATTAGGAAAGGCAGTTGGCCTCCCCCAGAGGAAAACACAGTCAATATATAATAAAACCAAATCTGAGTCTTGTCAGTACAGATCTCTCTGTTTCTAAGCTCTGATAAATATATTTCTAGGCCAGAATCTGACCATAGCAAGTAAAACCTTATTATGTGGGTGTTAGTACTCCACATGATTCCTCCTCGCCTGACCGGAAGCCATTGCATATTTCTTACACTCACTGATTGCCACAAAATCTGATGTTTTAAGGGTCAAAATGCAGGCCAACAGATCTTAAAGAAAGCTCTTTCAGCATGTGCTAGCCAAATTATATTTTAAATGTTCTCCAGTGACAACATATCACTGAGAATTATTCTGGATTACTGTTGCTTGGGGTTATATCCATATGGTAATCTACAAAATGAGTAGTGACATTTTGACTGTGCCTTCGGAAACTTTTAGGATACTTTCCTGACTTGTGGCATAAATTGCAGTGGCCGGTGGCAATGCATGAAGTTGTCTTAAAATCTGTTTTTTTCTGTCTGGAGTGGTTATGCATTGTATAGGCCCAAGCAGTGGCACCATAAATTCCATCTGACACACACTGCTCTATAAATATTTCATAGCTGCAAAGTGGCTTCGATGCTAAGCCTACTAGAAAATGAATAAATGGCAGCTTAGGCCTCTGAGACATACACATTTCTGAATAGGTTGCAAGCCTAAATTAATGTTGGCATCAAATATCTACCTTTGCCAGTAACCACCCATTTGCCCTCAGGACCTTTGATTTTGAATATTGTGGGCCCCAATGCCATCGCATGAGATTCTTTGTAATTAGTTGTCCAAGTCAATTAGGTCTTATAAACAACATATGAACTGATTACATTTGGAAGACCATTATCCGTTCTGGATAAGAGCACTAAATCGTCAGCACAGAGGAGAGGAACTGCCCTGGTTCCTTTCCATGGCAAATATCAGCACCGACTATGAAGATGTTTCTCATACATATTTCATGTATAAATAAATCGAGAGATGAGCCAGGACACACTCCTGTCTCACTCCTCTAGTTGATATTAAAGGGTCAGTGCATTCCCCTTTGGCTCTGCAACTTATTGTGGAGGTGAAATTGATATGCATGTTGTTCTGCGTGCACAAAAAGACCATCTATATTCCCATATCTTCAAGGATGAACCAAAGTTTGACCATGTTTCATCAATTGAAAGTGATTGACAGGTCTTTGAACCACAACTGAGTGCTACATTTATGTATTCCTCAATCAATAACAAAAGATTTTCCAACTTCTAATTTGACCCAATTGTGTATCTAATACGATAATATTGTCATCATCCCAATTCTGGGTTCTTCTCATGAGAAATGGTCAAATCTAACAATAGTACATTTCTGAACTCCTATATTTTCCTTTTTTGTTAAACGTATTTTATGGGTTTTCTGTTGCACAACAGCCAGTGGATCAATGGAAAGCTCTGTCAGTTGGACATCCTTTGAATACAAGCAGTACATTTATTACCATCAATGTCCATCGCAGAATTGGTTTCATCCATAGTAAGGGACTGAACACATCTGGCTTGAACTAGCAGTTCTAATTGTAACCCTAAATTGGGTCTCCTCTTCCGGGCCTACAGTACCCAATATATGTTACCTAACTTAAGTGTCAATACCAGGGAAGTTATTTCTCTAGAGTTATGCCATTGGATTGAGCTCCTCCCCATGAGCCAAGTCTAGGCTAGTCGAACAGTGTACACGATTTGGAGTTCTAGATCCCACAGTATGCTCACCTCTTGTGTGATATCACGGGACTCCTCCATCTGACTCCAGTAAAGTTGGAAAGTATCATGTATTATGCCCATTCAAAGTGGTGGACTCTCAAACAACTCTTTCCTCCATATGTAGTGGGGTACATGGGCATTTAACAGACTTTGTGTTTTTATTCAACTCCTCCATCTTCCTTAATAATTTGCATTTTAACGTGAATTAAGATGTCGAAACTGGCCTGACTTAATCGTTATGTTGAATACTGCAGTCAACATGGTCTTACATAATGCTATTTTATGTCTACATAAAAAGAACATCCTTTGGACCAGGGCTTTTGTGGGGCTTAGATTGATGGAAACTAGCCATCAAGAGAAAATATTACCTAGGCTCCATGACGACTATAAAAATCAGATGGCAGTGAAGTGGTTATCTTTTTTTAAGGCTGGGCAGAACTTTAATCAAGCCAAAGTAATTTTGGTAACTTCGCGTTACGCTTTGATGCAGACCTACCAAGAATAATGTAATTACGCTTGCTCGCATAATTAATAGTAATTGGGGGGCAAACAATCCTATCGCAAGAGCACATTTAGCGCGAGTGGCTACTCATGCTACTGTTTATGTTCTGTTGCATTTTGTGCTAAGACACTAGTGCAACATGTTGGAAATTAGGGGAAAATCCTACCCCAAGGGCACATTTAGTAAGCGCATGCTACTCATGTTCTGTTAATTTAGCGCTAATACTTATAAATAATATTTTGGGGGGAGGGGGGCTGTATACATTTGTATGCTCTTTTTTATACCTCACATCATACTGTTACTTCTTAAATGTAATGTCGTGTTGGTGTTCCACTTCTTGTTTCACGAGCACTTTTTTCCGAGTTAAGTCTTGTTGCTTCTGCCACACTTTCAAGGATACGTTTGGGATTCCTCGAAACAACCTGGTTTTACTTTTTTACGCTAGACAGTTTTGTTTGTGCAGGAGCTGGGCCACGGCTCACATCAGGGCTGGGGCCTCTCTTCCCACAGTCTAACAATCTGCTTTCCTTCAATTATATATGCTTTCTTTGACTGGGCGGTTCTGAGAAGCTTCAAGATGTATGTATTTCCCTTAACTATCGAAAAGGGCTGGAAATGCAATATTTACTGTTTAGGTTAAAAACGGTGCCAATGAAACAAAAAAAAGCATGGCCCTGCACTGTTGCCAGTGATGCTATTAAGAAAAAATACGTTGGTAGAAGGTCACTAGAATAAGGCTGGGTAAAGGATAATTGTCTTACTAGTAGTGTTGCAATCATTTATTTCAATATGCTAATTTCATGATTTTATTGCGTGTCTGGACATATTTTTTTACTTTTCCTATCCAGGAATGTTGTACCTGTGCTGCAAATGTTTCGTTGGTTTGTATGTATTGGCAGAAAACAATTACAAAGGAAGTGGAAGAGTGTGGAAAGGAGAGTGATATTAACAGAGAGACAGACATGAGCAGAGATAAAGAGTGTGAAGGGAAGAAAAATTAATAGTAAGACAGAGTGAAGGGGAAGGGGAAGGGGCAGGTGAGAGAGAGAAGACGTAAAGGTTGAATCGAGAGTAAACGAAGATTAAGGTGAAAGGATGAGAACAGACAGGTAAGAAAGAAGAAAGGCGGGGCAGTAGAACGGACAGCCGTGAGAAATGGGTGTGGGGACGGAGAGGGGAAATATGGGTGGAAGAGAGAGGGAGTAAAATAGACGTGATGCTACTCTGCATACTGGTTCAAATGCTTTCCGTGGGGCACTGGCAGAGGTAAAAGTCAGCCGCGGGCAGATTTAGTGCAATACCTAGTGACGGGGACCGTGGTCCGAGGTTTCCGAGCGGCGTGTGCACGTCCCATGGGCGCGGGTGCTCGCAGAACAGGCCGTCAGGTGCCGCGTCGGGAAGACGTGCACGGCCGCCTCTGCACCGGGCCGCGAACAATGCAGCTTTTGTGGGGACCTAAGGCAGCCGCCGTGTTACATCACCTGCTGTGCTGTGCTAGATTCTAGGCACAGTGGTGCGTTTGTATCGGAGCCCTGCTACTCTAAGCTTTGCCTTCAAGGGAAGAAACACCATGAAGTCGTTGCTTTAGAGCTGCGTACGTGTTTTTGGTGTCGATGACAAAATAAAAGTGTCGCTACATATATCGTTAGGAGTAACTTGCATCAGTCAGAATCTGACTGGCGCATTATGAGCAAAGTGAACGCAATTCTTACAGTAAGGGGCAAATATCTAAAAACTGAAGCTATATTTGACCTGGCAACTTCAAGTTCATTTCACAATTATAACTGAACATAGTCGCACAAGTGTTGCCCAAGCGTGATAGGCCTACAAATACATAGGTGCCGCGATAGATTAAAAAACAGCAGACAGGTATATTTAGGAAAATATAGCATGCTCTTCCTTCAGCAGTGAAGACGTGTGCAGGGGACGATTTGAAATCCGAATACTTGTCGACTCCACAGAAATTCCAGCCTTCATTTGAAGGTGAGTTTAGGACCACAGTAGGAAGGCGGCTGCGGAGGGAGGGGGCACCTATCGAGGCGCACCCGGGCAGCAGCCGACGCCACCCCACGAGGGAACTCCGACAGCACGGGCAAGTGCTCCTCAACCAGGCTGGCCGAGCCCCGAGAGGTGCTGCCGGCAGTGGCAGAGGGCGCTCACTGTCGGGGAATGTAGGCCAGAGGGGCTGGGGCGCAGAAAAAGAATTTCAATTCAAGGTCTATGCACCCGAAGAGGGCGGCTCGCCTGTGCACCTCTCACCCACTCATATGGAGGGCTTCATTGTGCAATTTTGTCCACTGAAAATTCTTTATATCAGAAAGCTAAATAGGTGGGGTACATATACAACCATACACATATCCTTCCATCATGTGTGTGCTTCCTATTTTAGCGGCAGCACCTTGGTAGGTTCACAGTTGTCAATCAATGTATCATTGAATCTATGTATTCATTTACAACTCCTGCAAACCTGCTACTGTGTCTATCTGCCAAACACACCCTTCCCCGACCTAGCTATCTTTTTGACTACCCGTGCTGCCCATCTAACCACCAATCTAACTTTTATTACTAATGTGTTTCCTTACCAGGTTAGATTCTGTATCTTGCAATGATAAAAGCCCTCTCATCATTAAACTGAAGATGAATGCACCTACCTGTCGGACACGCCTAGCAATAAACTGATGGAGCCATTCAACATAAGCAAACTTGCATGTTTCGTTGAGCAAGGGGTTCCCGTGTTACCGGCACCCATGCTTTTATCTCAAGATGTAAGTCTATGTGACATGAGTCAGAGTGACATATCGGGAAGAATGCACCTTAGAAACCAAATGAACCGAGGCGGGCGACCCTCTGGGACAGGTCCCCCAATCCTCAGTTCCAGCAGAACACACAGACAGCTTGTACTGGCGCTGGGAGCGCGGTGCCAGAGTAAAGAAAACATGCATTCTCGCAGGGCTGAGGGGACATGGAACAAAGACTGCTTTTAGCGCCGTCCCACGAGAGAAGCGGGGCAGGCAGTACGAACAGTACATGTGAGATTTATGCAATACTTAAAAATACATCAAAGAAAGGTAAATACAGCCAAAGTTTCGCACTACGATTTTTGTAGTCTGTATGCAATGTAGAGACGATCATTAACTATAATATAAATATGATATTATTTATTTTTTATAAGGTGTCGAGTGATCAATTTTGCGCTGTAGCGCGATATTAGCACACACCAAGTCATGAATCACATGAAAAGATTATCGATTTTATTTCCTAATGTTAAAAGAACACAGAATAGCACTACACAAAAAAATGGAATTAAACATGTTTGTTTCGTTCGAATTTTTTTTTTGTTAGTACGGGTCCATATGTCAGAGGTAAACAACCCCCATATAAAATATAAAAATGTGAAAAATCAACAACACTACCACATTTGCATTACAAACTATTTAACAAACGTGCCCGGTTGTTATACTAAGAACTAAAATCTTTCGAAAGTTCGACCGACCAGTTTGACTATTTCCATATCTCCTCAAAAGAAAAACGGGATTATGAGCAGATATTGAATTAACGGTTTAAATGTGCATATCAGCTCAAAGAAGCAAAAAAAACACAATGCGCCTGTTTCCCACGGTAGGTTAGAGGAGCGCGCCTTTCAACCAGGGATGTGTGTTTGTTTTTGCAAGATGATGTGTTTAAATAAAAGCCAGGCTGGTCTCTTCGCCCAGCTTCACCTCTTCTCCCCAGGGCTCGCACCTTCTTTTCAAAAGCCATCGCTCTGCGAGAATGGTGAGCAGGAGGAAGGCTGGGAGGTAATCCAGCCAAAATGCTCTCCTGACACATTTCAAAGAGAAGACGCGCTGCGAAAAGAAACACCTTTTCCGAGGTTGGCACTTCAGCCAAATGACCCCTAATTAACCTTAACGAGATGTCTGATTTCAAGCCTTCTGCTCCCACCACCGAACAGGGGTGTTTGATGTGAAGTGTGGAGCCTGTCCCTTTAACTCATGCACTCATGCACCCCCGCCCCCCTCACTCCGACTTTTCAACGGGCAGGAAACATTCCCCAGGAACAATAAGGCGCAACAAAAATAGACCCTTCCGTCCTCAAAAGGAATCGCAGTTTGGTGTGCTGCAGAGACCTAGCCGTTTGCTTCTGGGGTCGTCCAACTACTAGACGCAGAGCCAGGGCATGCGGGGTTCACGGGGTGTCACAGCGACCCCTGTACCCGGCAAGGTAAGGAGTAGAAAGATCTCGGTCGTGCGGCATTACACTTTTAACCAACACCCCTTCGCAAACACAACTCTCTTAAGGCGGGGGTCGTTTGTTGTGAAATTGGTGATATTTCACAATATTGTATAGTTTCTGCGTCGTAAAATACCCGTCAAACGATGCAAGTAAACGAACGAATTCTAGATTGAACCATTTCTGCAGTGAAACTAGCCGGCTCGTAAGCTCCTCGACATTGGCATTCACCCTTCCTGGCACTGTGAGGTATGTCTTAGCTTCTGTGTCAGGACAACACCTATATACACTTTGTGGACTCATTCATGGAGAGGTGCAGACAAAGAGCATTGGTAAATGTTGGCAGAGTGTCTCTCAAAGGCGCCAGTTATGTTGCAAGAACAACCCCTGAAATGGATGGTGAATGAAAGTATACAATCAAATGACGCCTTTCTTGCATTATCTCTTGGATTAATCTCTTCAAAGTCCCTGGCCTGGTAACTTGGTCGCAGGTAAAGCGCTCTGTTGCCCTGGGTGTGTAGTCGGAGCTATAAAAAACTGTTAATAAATACAGGTAATCTCTAACCACATAGGCGGCAGTCCCACGCAAGACAATATGTGAGAGAAAATGCGGGTGTTTTCTGCCGTGCTGTGTGTGTAAAAGAGATGACCAGCCAGAAGAGAGCATTCTATGCAGGGTAGAGGGGAGAAACAGCTGCCCTTTCCGCACACCCGTTTGACCCACCAGCTGCTCAGCACCAAAAGGTGGAAGCGGCGGCGGGCGCGGGGTGTTGTTTTTACACTCACACTGGTGTGGAGAGGTGGGCTGGAGCCCGGGTCAGCTCCTCCCTTGCCGCGGGGAGAGGGCTCTGCGATGCCATTCAGGCTTGTCTGTTTGTTTTTGTTTATTTTTTTCCCCATGTGCTCTTCTTGTCCGCGTGTTTCTCTTTCTTCATGGGGTGAGGGAGAGACAGAGTAAGGCAATTGAAGGGACCACTGTGAGTTGAAGCTGCCTATGATTACCACTGCCCTGGTTCTGGAAGGCCTGTAGGCAAACTTTCTTTCTAGGGCAGTGGTACATAGTGCTTGTTTACGTGACCAGAATACCGAAGGAAAGAAGCACTACTCTTTATAGACCCCACTGCAGACCAGAAAAACAGCACTCCTGGCAGAAGAAAAACAAGAAAATTACATAACAGTAACGTGTGGAGGGAGCCAATAAATAGTGTATATCCCATGCTGTCCAGGGGCCGCCTCTTACTTTTACCTGGGGATGTGCAGGGCAATCTTAAGCTTAACTTGAATGGTGAGATATATTGGAATCTTGACAACATTTAACCGAGTGCACTACAACGCGAATAGGGTGTCAGCCAATGGAATAAAGGAGATGGTTGAGAAGGGTCTGCTCGTTAAAACAAATGGTATTCCAGGGAAGTAAGCAACTTAGCTCAAAGCCCCAACAGGCAGCATTAAAAGGGCGTTTTTAGTAAACCGTCTTGTTGGTAAGTTTTGATAGGGGGGGAGGGGTACCTGCGTTTTCCTTACCACTTGCTCGTCCTTAGAACAGCATTCATCGTAAAATCTCAAGTAAAAATTTACCTAGACATGACCCTGGACACTTCCTGCAAAAAAATTGTACAAGGAAACCACTCGAGTGAAGCTGGGCGGTGTGTTGAATACAGTGCAGTGCATCCGTACACCGTGTGTATGTTTTAAAACCTTGCATGTGGCTGCATGTGTATTTAATGGTCATTCAGGAAGAAAGTGGTTGAATGAAGGAATGGATGTGACCACAATCAAAAGACCTCCTTTGCGCTTCCCGGCCACAATCAAAAGACCTCCTTTGCGCTTCCCGGCCGATACCCAGTCTAATATAGTCCTCCTGAACACGAGAGTATAATGGTGCAAGTAAACTTGCTTCAAGTCCACATAAACATATTCACATACGTTTGACACTGAGATTGTCCAATTCGAAAAGGCAAACAATACCTCTATTTTTATTCATTCAAATCATCACGCGCTGCGGTGATCCTACAGGGGGAGACTTCCATGGAGATGCACTTTCATTATCACATTTGCTTGTTTTTCGCCGATAGATAGATAGATAGATAGATAGATAGATAGATAGATAGATAGATAGATAGATAGATAGATAGATAGATAGATAGATAGACAGATCATCTCTTTGTGAATATACAGATGTGCGTCACTATTTAGAAATGCAGTCAATAATATTCAATAGGTAATGTACTGCGATAGACTTATCTTCTGAAATGTAAAAAAAACAGGCATATTTGGAACAGCCGGGTGAAGTAGGACTTCATACCACACCTGTGCATAGCAGGTGTTGCCACTACCAATGTTAATGTGAATCGAGGTATCGACCTCTGAAGGATGGCAGGCTGCGTCACCCTGGCTGGGTTTATAATCCTGACCTGGCCTGTAGATCGCCGCACGTTTCAGCGCCAAGAGTTCAGTTACTGAAAAGGGATGCGTTCTGCTATGAAAGTTTGTAAATAACGAGTTTCCGCCTGATTGAGACACTTTCTATGGCAGTGCCCCTGTTCGCCATGTGTAAGTACTAACTGTGCGTTCCTTCATGCAGGTGACTGCCACCCAGCTCAGAGGGAGGGCGCAGGTACTGCTGCGCTGGAGGGCTGACACACACAGACACACATGTTGGCTCGGTGTGCGGCGGGGGAGGGTTAGAGCGTGTGTGGCCAGCTGCCCCAGTTCACTGTCTCACCCACTGCTTCTCGCGGACTCACAGTTCAGCTCAGCTTCCTATTGGCTCTCAAGAGGGGCGGTAGGCGGGGCCGCCTGGCCCGTGGAGCCGCGTAATAAAGTCCTAAGCCTGGTGACGGATGCTCAAAAGTTCAGCCGTTTTTTTTGCCCTCATCTCTCTCTTCCCGATGCATCCCGGAGCAGGCAGCGCCTGTGGAAGGCTGGCACACAGACACTGACACATGCCACAGGGAGCTGAGCGCAACCTGCCGACCCTGCGCTCTTCCTCGAGCCTCACCGCTTCAGCTCCAGTCCCTTGTTTACGCACTTGGACTAACTCTTCTGGGTGGAGAAGACGCGCAAGAGAGGGAAGAAAAACTTGCACAGGAAAAGTTTTTGCAAAGTTTCTGTGCGGTTTCTGGGGCTGGGCGCTGCGCCTGGCCGGCGTGGCCGGGCACCCTGGACTGTCACCCCGCTGCCCTTGAAGAGGGCTCCGCAGAGGCTGGGGGGGCCCGAAGAGAGGTTCCCCCACCATAAGACAAACTGCTCTGGAGAGGAGAGGGTGAGCTGCCTCCCGCGGCCATGCAGGCGCGCTATTCTGTGTCCAGCCCCAGCCCCCTGGGGGTGGTGCCCTACCTGAGCGGCGAGCAGAGCTACTACCGGGCGGCGGCGGCGGTGGGCTACACGGGCATGGCAGCGCCCATGAGCATGTACTCGCAACACGAGCAGTACACGGGGGGCCGCGGCTACGGACCCTACGGCGGGGCGCCGCCGCCGCCCATGCAGCCCAAGGACATGGTGAAGCCGCCCTACTCCTACATCGCGCTCATCACCATGGCCATCCAGAACGCGCCCGACAAGAAGATCACCCTGAACGGCATCTACCAGTTCATCATGGAGCGCTTCCCCTTCTACCGCGACAACAAGCAGGGCTGGCAGAACTCCATCCGTCACAACCTCTCGCTCAACGAGTGCTTCGTCAAGGTGCCCCGCGACGACAAGAAGCCGGGCAAGGGCAGCTACTGGACGCTCGACCCCGACTCTTACAACATGTTCGAGAACGGCAGCTTCCTGCGCCGCCGGCGGCGCTTTAAGAAGAAGGACGCCGCGGCCAAGGAGTCGGCGCCGGCCGGCAAGGAGGACAAGGAGCGGCCGCTGCTGGCCAAGGAGCAGTCGGAGTCGGGCGCCCCGCAGCCGCTGCGCATCCAGGACATCAAGACGGAGAATGGCGCCCCGTCGCCCCCGCAGGCTGCCTCCCCGGCGCTGCACCCTGTGCCCAAGATCGAGAGCCCGGACAGTAGCAGCAGCATGTCAAGCGGTAGCCCCTCGGGCCGCTCCCTCAGCCTGGAGGGCCCCGACCCCCACCAGCAGCAGCACCCGCAGCACCACGGGCAGGGCTTCAGCGTGGATAACATCATGACCTCGCTGCGGGGCTCCCCGCAAGGCGCGGGGAGCGATCTCCTCGCCGCACCCAGGACTGGCATCCCTCCCTCCTTGTCCCTCAACTACTCGCCCGGCCAGGGCTCCCTCTACAGCTCGCCATGCAGCCAGAACAGCAGCTCCAGCGCAGGGAGCTACCACTGCAACATGCAGGCCATGAGCCTGTACTCGGGAGAGCGCTCCGGCCACCTGGCCACTACCGCTGCCTCGACCGTGGACGACGGCCTGCCCGACTACTCCATCACCACCACCACCGCCGGCGGCCTGGGCGCAGCCCAGGACGGCCACCACCCGCACCAGGGCCGCCTGGCCTCCTGGTACCTGAACCAGGCGGGGGACCTGGGCCACCTGGCTGGGGCGGCCGCCTACCCCGGGCAGCAGCAGAACTTCCACTCGGTGCGGGAGATGTTCGAGTCGCAGCGGCTTGGCCTCAACAACTCCCCGGTGAACGGCAACAGCAGCTGTCAGATGTCTTTCCCCTCCAGTCAGTCTCTGTACCGCACCTCGGGGGCCTTTGTATATGACTGCAGCAAGTTCTGACACAAACGGGCTCTGCAGACTTAATCTCTATCCCAGAGAGCCCAAAACAGTCGCTAAACACTATGTACAGGGACATCAGGCATGTCTTGGTTTGTTTAAAAAAGAACAGTGTTAACGCCAAATAACACGTAAGTTTCTTCATGCTTTTGAGACATACTGTATTCTAAGTGTTATTTCAAGAGTCAAAAAAGGGACACGTTTGCAAAGGACTTGTTACAAAATGTAAATTGCAAAATAGTAATTTATTTTTAATGTGTAATTGGATGTTACGGACCAAACGCCAGACAGTGTTTCCAAGCTGACGTTGTGTTACCTAACACACTGCCCTGTTCTAAAAAGGGAACTGTATTTATCCTGATTCTATCGATTTATCCTTTTTGTTGGAAATATTCCGAAGGTATTGCATTGTTTATTAATAAATTACCATTCTACTTGAATAATAAGAACGTCTGCTATTTTCCTTAGCCAATCAGAGAGTACGGTATTACTTTCTATAGTGCGCTCAGATCCACGCAGCCAGGCTTGGACTGCTGGTGAAAGAGGCAGGTTCACTGGTAAATAAACAAACATGTTTACAAAATAATAAAGGGGCGTGAGGAATGCACTTTACAGGACACCGATCTTACTGTGCCCACGTGTGTTTGCGTGGTTACACGAGGCGAGGTAGAATATTCACGTAGAGGTACATTTAAAATCAACGGTCGGCTGCACTGTGCGCGAAGTCAGTATTCAGATGACAGAGTCTCGTATCTCATCTGAGGAGAAACCCTTAGGGTTGTTCGTTGTGTTATTTATTCATTGTACTTCACCTGCATGTATACAGCTGCAGAGAGCGAGGCTTGGGGACATCGACTGCTTAGAAGCTGTTCATCTGTAATGTTCGTTCGGATTTGTAGAAAGTGTTTGGAGGGCCCACATGCGCACACACAGTGATATCAAATATCGGTCTGTAAGTCCACAGTTTGTACTCACTGCCTGGATATTCTTGCGAGGACGCTATGCCAGCCTGCTTCTCTCACAGCAGGGAGGTTTCCCCGATTTTTCCCGAAAACAACTTTAGTGGATGTTGTAATAATTGGGTTTATTAGTAGTCAAGTTTACATATGCTCATTTTCTTCTTTGAATAAACACGCATTACCTTGTTTAATTTACAGTACACTTCTGAGGAATCCTTTTCCCAATCTGACCGTAAGGAAATACCCGTATCAATTCCCCCTCAATGATCTGGACTGTCAAACAGACTTTGAAAGGTGGTTATATCATTATGGATGTTTAAGACCTCGGTTAACTTTCAAGATTACGCGGAGCCCCTATCTGCTGTCTTATCTAAAGACAACACTTAGCAGTAATTGTTCTCGCTTGTTATTGAAATTCAACCCTCGTCAAAGGAGAATTCCAGGCCCGTGAAAACTGATGGGAACCCGATGTGACTTCTGAACCGGCAGCTTCCTCCGAGATGTAAAAAAAAAAGCAAGTGTTTAGATTTTTAATTCGAGCATCTGACTGTCTCGTGCCTTATGAATCTATCTGAATTCAGCGGAAATACATTTACTTGTTGACATAAAAACCTGAACAGTACATGTGAACGCCGCGCACAATGCCGGAGACCATTGTAGATTACTTTTAGTTTTAAGGCAACATAGAGGCCACTTCAAAGCCACTTTTAAGAACAATTCCCGTCCACCACAGGAATAATGGAAGTTGCCCCATTTCGTCAAGCCAGAACAAGCAAGTAGAGGGGTTACGGCAGAATTGTAATGACTGCTCATGTCTAAGGGGGGACACGCAGGTCTCGAACAAGTGCAGAATGATACTTTTTAGCCCCCGAGTTTTAAATCTAAACATCGGAACGTGGTAAAGACGTGTATCGATTTATGATCGACTTTTACGTGAGAGCATTTCATGCATGTTGTGGGATCGTGGTCACATCATTCGAGCGGCCTCGTAAAGCGTCTGCACGTACCCAGATCTTAATTCATACATACGCAGAAGCTTCCAGGCGACCTGTTAACTCAAAGGTGTTTATAAGAATGCCAGGGTTGCATGGTTTCAGATTCCTAACCACCGCCAAGCCAACAACGCCCTTCCACTCTGCAAACAAGTACCAAGTATTTACTGTGGCCGTACTGTGTATGTTTACTGCCCGTTGTTGCCTGTGTGTGCAAGACACTAGCCTGGCCCACGAACAAGGAGACAGGTGAAGAGGTTGGACCCGCCGCGGCAGACGAGGCAGTTTGGAAAGGTGCACTAGAGAGGCGTGTTCCCGGAGTTCATTAGCTCCCTTTGACTCTTGGCTACTTACCCAGTTAGATTATAGCGTCCTCTGGGCTTAGCCAATATTTAACAGTGGCAAATGCTCCACTTTTGGCTTTCTCAGATTCCGCACTTTGCAGTAGTTGCTTTTGTATTTGCATCGTATTATGCTTCCAGGCCTTTGTAGCTATGTTATCCGAATGAGAACAAGGTCTCCATTTCCTGGTTCACAAAAAGAACAAATTAAATGCGTGTGCAGCAATCATCTAATTAGGGCGTGTTTGTTACAGTAACGCGTGTAAAGGAAGACAAATATGGACTTCTACAAACAGGCATTCATTATATATGCACATGCATTTAAAAGGAACAGAAAACCGAGGCTAGATGAAGCAATTCCGTCTGCGGCCCAGTACTAGGCTTGTTTCCGGTACTCTGGAACGTGGCAAGTGGGCAGGTAGCCCAGTACAGACCTGTTTTTAAATGTGGTGTTTGCTGTTTGGTGCCTCATGTTTTTAACAACTGAACAAATCACTAAACTATTAAAATGCAACAAACAGGCGTGGCTGAACTATGACTCCGGGCCAGATCTATTCCCTGTTTGACAAAAGCAGGGGTGCAGATAGTCTGTGCTCTTAAACACACCGGGCAGCACAACATGTTTCCGTCTTATAACTGAGAAGAGGTGCTCTCTGGCCCTCTGGTCTCAGCAGCAGAGCAACCCGTGCCCGGGAGGGAGGGATGTGAAGCTGGCCGCAGGGTGTACAGTTCCCCTCATCCCGAGTATAGCCACCAAAAATCACGGGGCCACTGCAAAATGTGACGACGGGCTCCGGAGTCTCCCAACTCTCAAAGATATTCGCTGACATTGGCCAAAGTGGGAGCCCCAAGAAGCGTTGCCTCCATGTCACACCCAGCCCACCGTCGGAAAGGTAGGTAGCGCTCAATTCGCTCGAAGGTGTGCCTACAACTAAACAGACTCAATATAAAGGAGTCCCTCGGCCTGTAACCGATCCTTTTGTAAAGGCGAACCACAATAACCGGCACGTCCGTTTTAATTTTCGTTGTGTCACTTTACCATAACCCACCATACATCTCATTAAAGCGCACTTCGCTTTACTAAGAGAAATGCTGTACGTACACGCATCCTCTCAGAGGCACACATGTGCTCTGTAGAATATTGTAGGATATCTGGGGGATACATTATTTATTTGGCGATTATGTTCAAGACGCTATTTACTTAAGGGTTATGTTTAAAACGCTGAGATGCCTACTCTCAAGAGGCAGAATATCTAGTCATTTTAAACTGAGACTAGAATATACATTCAATAGGTGTGCTACGTCATATTTCGCACTTTTGTGGGACTCGTGAGTTATGGCTTATGAACAGATAACGTGGGTACAGATGTTTATATTGCGCATTTCAATAATCATTGCCACTCGGACCACACGTTTCCAATTTTAAATGACTATAATACATGCCAGACAAATGTTTTCTAACATAACTTTTAAACAAGGTTCTATATTGTGACACGTATTTCGATGTACAGTGTATGCAAACACCATCCACGCGTTTGTGTGCTAGGGCGTTTGAGCACAACGTGTTTCCACAAAAGTACACATTTTTTCATCAAGCATTTTCGTCTTTCACCCATGGACGAGCTGCACAATAGAACACCATGCCAAGATCTCTAGTAGCTGGCATCACTTCCTGTACACGCAGTGGGCGGGTTGATAGAGAAACGTTCGTAAACATGTTATTTCTCACAGTAAGAGGAGGATTCATACATGTTCTACTACACAGAAAACACATTTTTCAAAATCTCTTGAAAGGCAGAGAACCGCAGGGTGCAGAAGAAAGAAAACAATCTAGTATTAAGAACTTTAAAACCCTTAGCAGAATTTACTTGGAAAGGGAATCTAAACCAAATATCCCATGTGCTTTCTTACGACACGATCAACTTTAAAACTGTTTTAAGGTAAAGAATAATTGACGGATCGTTAACGCCGTTTCCTAATAAAAGAGTATAGGGAGGACATACCGCTGCGCGTGTGCAGAAGTGAGGATGCATCTTCGGTGTTGTCTCTCGGACAGACGTCCCTCCTGCTCCACCCCTTATCCCCGATGCCACTATGCGTTCCTGCCTCTGCGCTTTGTCTTCAAGTCCACAGCACCATTCATTCCCTTCCAGCGCGATAAACAAACGTCGCGTTAGTCCGTGATTGATGTCCCGTGCAAGGAAAGTAAGCCAGGGCAGGAAGGAATAAAACTCAATCAAAGCAGTACAATCCTTTTTCAGGGGTCAAAGAGAGGCGGGCTTGTGTCTGTGTTTTGGGAAAGTAAATGGGACTGAAAATAGCACATTTGCACCATCTCACACTGTATATTGACGGACAGGTGCACTGATTATCATTCTTTTTATTTTAATTTTTACAAAGAGATCCTTGCATATACAGTACATATTGCGCCATCAAATGATGTTTACTACTCAGTCCGATTGTTGGTTATATGGAAAGATTACATTATTCCTCCATAGAGAATGAAAAATGGTACACCCTGTCTCTATATCCTGTAAGGTTCTTAAACGATTGCACTTTTGGTTCATGTTTTCCACGACAGGTCTTGGCAATACCTATGGACGTGGTGTAATAGTAAACATCTCCGGTCCAGTTATTTGACAAGTTCCAAAAAAGCTTTGATTTGGATTCCACCTCTTTTGCAAATACGTCTGTTTCTCTCGATGTGTGATTACGCAAACCAATGGAGTATCGGTGATAATGTTTCAGCTAATCATGTTATATCACATTGGAAACAAGACATCTTGGTCATTACGAATTTAGAATCCTACTGGTGGGGGGTTTAATCGCTGCCAGTAAATAATCTTAGAAAACGTGTCTGGGAAGCAAACACGTAATACGGCGTTATTATAACCAAATGTCAACAACTACACGGAATACTACTAAAATACAAATCCGAGAAAACATATGCCTTAACTTTTTTTCCCAAACGCAGCATTGGTTTATAGTTATCAATCTAGAAAAATGGTCTAGATTGATTGGGTTTGATCGCTGTGTTTTCTATTGGGTGAATTAATTTTACTATTTTCCGATTTAATTTGCGTCATGCTGTTCATACACGTTTAAGTGAGCTAGGCAGTGCGTTGTGTTTAGGAGCTTGCATACCAAGAATAGCGACGGAGCAGGGTAGGCCACATGAGTTTTTCTAGATTATTCCTCCTACATTTTCCTCTCTGTGGACAAGTGACAGTTGCAAAGCAAAATCTCATTTTGGTAGTTTTGGTAGTAACGACACTTGATAAAACAAGAAATGAGCTAAGCGTGTTTTGTCATGTGTCTTAATGTTTCTAGCAGGGACATCACATATTTCGGGGTGCATGTTATTGTTACAAATATCTTGCACTTACGATTGAGATGGTATTTTCCTTCTACATACGCAAACCACTTACAGGTATGACTTTATAACACAGAAAGGTAGTGGACAGCTCGAAACAAGAGGTAATGTGTTGTGTGGTTCTGCATCATGCGCCAGTATTACATTCTTGCCCTACATGAGAGCAACATTATGTACAACTGAGCATGAAACTGTAATTTCGTAATTGGCAGAGAAGCTATCTCAGTGAGAGGGTTGTGGATTTGAAAACAAGTATACACATCGTTATGTGAACAGAGACACCTTTGTGTATAACATCGGTTATGAATAATATGCAAAAATGTTATCAACATATTTCAGTAAATGATGCTTTATCGTGTTTAAAAATTAACAACTTGGCCCAAAAATGCATATGTGTCAGTCAATAGCACCTGAACAGTGGTACTCCCGGAGACAACAGAGAAATAGAAGTGTTATAACGCTGTCACGTGGGCGATACAAAAGCATGTGTTATCAGGAAGTAAATCAGTGAGGTAGAGAAACATTTAGAAGTCGGGGGAAGATGAATGATTGGCATTTGAGGGAATTGGTAACAGGTATTTTAGTTCAATTTGGCCATTGTACTAAGCTAATTATAAAGAAAGCATGCTGCCCTTCTATGCACTATCACACCCAGTCAATGTCCACCACGTTTGTAAATACATTTGTAAAAAGGATGATTTTCGAGGCTGTCTACACCATAATGACTTAGCAGATGCCGTCCAGGAAAGTGGACAATACAAATGCACCACATCAAGGAATACGCGTTAGATAATATATTACATGTCATGTGATACAAGGATATTTCACTTTGGAGGGGGCGGCGAGACGCCGCCAGTTCAAGCTGTTAATTTCGAAATGGAACCTCAAGAGTGAAATATATACCTCCATATATCACTTCTCTTCCGAGTCTGGTGTCAAGGTGGGATTCATCTGTACTTTCGATTTGCTAGTGTCATGTATCAAGCAAGCAGTAAGTACTCTTGACAGAAATCCCATGGTGGAATACGAGGTTCCCTAAACAATATGCATGTCTGTGTATGCGGCCTGTAAGTGCAATCTGTGGGGTCCTGCATTTGCAAATGAAAAGAGAAGTACATTCGCGGCAGAGACCAATGACAGAAATATTACCATTAATGGCAGGGCAGGGTAACATCGTGAAATAGGATTTAAACATTGATTTAAAGACTAGGTTAATTTAAAGTGAATAATGACGAACACGATGTTTAGTGAAACTTTGAAAACATGCAGTGGTGAAACTAGCTACACGCTGTGCCCCAAAAAAAATTCAGTTGTCACCGGGCGGGGGTGGGAAGGGGGGGGGGGGGGTTAGGTTTGGAGTGTGACCACAAATGCATTTCGTAACAACCCATTCTTTCCTCAAGAGCAATTGCTGAAACACTACAGGGCCTACTGGCGTAGGTTTTATTCTTACCCGTTTAAAACTTGAAAATCATAGCTTGCTTTATTCTCTGTTGTATATGTAGATATATTCCATGGTATGTTTGGAGCACGTGAAATGGAATACATGACAAGGCGTCACTAGCATTAGTATTAGTACTCCTAAAATAAAGTACACGTCTACAGATGTATCAATGAAAATACTTAAATATGGTAGTCTCCGCACATTGTGAACATTTTCTCGCACATCATCCCCAGAAATATGAAGCGCCTCTCGCCACTATGACGTAAAACCGGGATGCTGAAATTCTGTTCCTACTTGAATTGACCTGAAATGGTGTGGACGGCGAAGATAACTACAAGGACCAGAAAAGAAAAGTGGTCAATAACCGAAATAAAAAAAATACACAATAGCCCCTTAGGCAGCTGTCTTTTCACTTTGCTGCTTTTGGTGCTTATTGTGTCCCTTATGTTTATGTATAGGTACTGAAACCTTATCCAAGGCCCTGTCAACTAAAGTACCCACGGACTGTCCATCGAGGACTGTCCCCGGAGCAGTGTGTACTGTACAGGCTGCGCTCAGGTCAAGGCCTGCGTGTGCTCCCGAAAAGCCTCACGGACAGGGACGCCGCAGCTCCCCTGATACGGCTGAAAGCCGATGAGTGACGCTCTTATCGCCGCCGGTCACACTCGGGTCACTCCTGCCCGCCTGGCTGGTCCAACCTCACACTATAACAAGGCCCGAAAGCAGGCCGCAGCCTAGAGTGCTTCCCATGCCAAGGCGCCCATGGCTCTGACTCGCCTGGGCACCAAGTTCCCCTGCGGTCCGCCGGGCTCAGAAGCCCGAGAGAATACTTAATATGCCACTCTTAAGCTCTTCTAAAAATCCCAAATCAATCCTGACATTATTTACTGCGCCACTTACTGCCTTCAGTCAGATGGAACCACGTACAGATCTCAGGTGCGTCCTACAGTACGTCACAACGCTCCCATGCGTCATACGCACCGCGTCACCTAAGCACAGCTGCGCCTCAACCCCGACGGTCACTTCGGATGCGTCTCTCTTCTTCGTCGGAGCTGCCCTCGAAGCTTATTCATAAGCCACCATGTGCGTCAAATTTCTGACAGATCACCTTCGGTACGAAAAATGCGTCGCAACGCTCTGTTGTATACTATAGCGAAAGCTGCTGTGGCGTCATGTTTTTGTGCATCCCTCCCCAACCTGTTACGTCATAACCATCTGAAACGCCCCCTCGTCTGCGTGCGCCTCATCGCTCCCTCTGCGTAATATTCTAATGCTATATTCATTGCGCACGCAGTGCGTCCCAACTCTCCCTCTGTCATCTTCCAAGCAGCACCCTCTAAACAGGTGTACCCTACTACAACCTACTGCGCCTCAAGCTGTCAACACTTGGCTGGCAGGCCTACTGAGTCGTAGCACTGTTTCCTCATTTTATGACTTCATAGTGGCCTTTCTCAGACCTCCGCCATTTTGAGTGCTAATTATAAACCTAGGGTGTCATAAAGGTGCGAGTTGGCCGTGCCACAGTAAGGCCTAGAGTCTCTGCTGATCTGTCTTTTAGGCCTTTGTAGCCTGCACCGGCGGTATCCCGAAGATAAACCTGGGGTCAGGATGATATGCGGCCTTCAAATGCGTGAGATTAGGTCGAATAATTGGGTAGGGGGCGAGGGTTTACCCTTGCACAAGGTCTAAGTCCACGACTCTTGCAAGGAGCCACTAGACAATAGCCGTGTGCTGATCTTAGGTAGCCCTAAATATGAAGGGTTAATATGGATTTCTGCTGCGACCAAGCAACTGGGAGTTACACAAGGTTTTGCTATCACGTTAGGCAAAAAAAGACAACTTATTTTGTGGTGATTACTATTACTGTCCGAAATGGTTGCCTTTTCAATTCTGATGGTAATTGATTGATCCCATACTTGGGATAACGAGTTTTTATTAAACAACAAACAAGGATCGCTATTTAGTACTTGTTTTATCTCAGGAAACTGCTGCACAGACAGGCGACGCGCGACCCTGGACTGACTGGCTGTTTTTGGAGCTGGATTGGCTGCGAGGAAACGCAGCCCATACAGTAGTGGAAGCCGTTTACTTTTTAGGCACATACACGAATTGTTGCAGACGAGTAAATTATATTCTCATGTACTATGCAAGAACATGGAGTTAGGATTTATTTTATGAGTTGTTCTTAACTGTCTATAAACCGAATTGCTTTTTACTTAATAATATATTGGAATACATTTGGTGTAGAATTGTTTTCCTTTTAGGATACAGATGAAAACAACGTAACAAATCACGTAAAGAAAGTTGAATTAAAATACAATTTAATACAACTTGGCGTTTATTGGTACGTTCTGTAATAAAGGTAGAAGTAAAAGTACACAAATAAACACACTTAACAATTTAGAAATCAGTTTCGAAAAAGCCCATGTGATCCATTTTCCGCAACTGAGGCCCTGCCTTTTCATACAATAAAGTATTATGATAGAATTATTTTCCAACCGATTACTCCATAAAATAATTTTATATTGTATTTGTGCATCATTTTTGGCTGAATATTTACATAGACTTCTCACTTAGAGACAAGTTTGCCCTTTAAAAAACAGCAAATTGAGCCTATGTTGCATGTGCCATACGGTTTACTAGTAAAGCACAAATATATTGGTGTGCAAAAATATAGTAGTGTGATGGCTGACCCCTTCTTAATCTACCCAACCCTCTAATTTTTTTAAATTTTATTTCTGTATTGATATTCCTTATAATGCATTTCGTGCAGGGATACAATCTGACCTGTTTTGTTCTACTGCTCCCATCAACTGAATACAACTCTCGATTGCTCAGAGAGAGACCAAGAGCAGGAATATTGACTAAATGCCTTTGCAAATGACCCTCACCTACCCCCTTAAGCACCATTAGCCCCCTTTCATTCTGAAACCGGCCCACTGACCCCCCCCCCCCTAATTCCAATCAGTTAACCTTCAGCATACATAGTACTACTCCCACACACAGCATCCCAATTCCACAACTCCTGCCTTCCACCCACAAGGCACACTTCATCTGAAGGCAGTCCTGAACTTCTACCTCCCACCTAAAGGGGCGACTCCTTAAATGAACCAGCAGTTCGCAGCATAACCGTTTATCTTTCTCATTTCATGTCACCTACTATCAGGGGTGGGTGGTCTCTCCCTTCCCAGGATCACTCCCAGATTCTAAATTCGTTGCATTCACTGGATTGCCTCTGGATTGCTTTTCCAACTTCACCAGCCTTTCCTAGATTGAGCATTGCTAAAAACCAGAGTGCATAGTGGCTACAAACGTCATGCTTACAAACATTATAAAGGTATATTTATTCGGTACAGCAAGTTCTGCACCATTCCCTCTCTGGTGCCTTAGGCTTTGGCAAAACCTTTCATCTGGTCATTTTTAAAATTACTATATCACCTAAAACAGTGCAAGACAATCATGATAACTTACAGGAAAAAGTGGAGTGGGAATTAAACCACTGGCATTTTATAAGGGGGAGGGTGGGGATACAATAAGAAATGACTGATCACAGTTAAGTCATTCTATGCTGATGAGATTAATTTTCAGGAAGGAGTGGGCAATAGGGCCTGTGTGGCATTTTAGGCACAGCTTATAAGAAACACTATTGTTTTAGAAAAAGACGAAAAAAAGTCAGTCAAAAAAATAAAATCGGTGGGTATCTTTAATGCTCGTGAAATGGGAATGGCAAGGGCGTGTTTAGATGATGTTCTTCTAATCCAGTGCTGGATCAAGCAAAAACCTGTGTTCATGAAAGAAACCAGTGGTTCTGTCCAGCTCTTTCGCGTGGCTTCCAAAAGAGACCCTCCACAAGCCTATAATACAGACACAAGTTTGCACTTTGAGCTACTGCTTAAAGATTTTACTGCTTATTACTGTCTCTTGCGCTGAGAGTTACATTAAAAAACCTGGAATGGCCTGCAGATTCCTTAGCAGGTGTTCATTCGTGCCACAGCGCACTCAACATTTTACTATGACTTCTAACTCCAGAGAAGAACCCAGAAGGTAACATAAGATGGCGGAGGAGGGTGAGCGCGTCTGGGCTCCTGCCCCTCTATCTTCCAGAGGATCGTCGTAAGCTTTTTAGGAAACGACAATCAGGTGGAACGTGCCTTCTCAAGACACACATTACTCACGTATCGTAAAGGGGGTTATTCCAGTGCTGCAAAACTATGAAAACGGCACGCTTCATTTTTTTCTTTTACAACGTTCGATGGATCACACAAGAATGGTTACTGGATGTGGTGACGTGGTCCAACACATTAGTAAAACAGCGACCTTCCAATCGACTTCTTTAACGCAGGGATAGCACCATTGCTTCTATCCAGGCCCATAAACGGTTGCAGGAACGTTTAAGTGCCTTGTAGGGATCACCGAAAGTAAGTACACGTTTATATTTTTTCTCATTTGACATATTTTGTAAATGCTCACAACTCCCTGTTGCCCCTAAAGTAGGTTTCATTTTTTTAGTCATTTGTTTAATGGTGAAATGAAAGCCACAAATAAAACGGTACAATATTGTATGAATAAACTGTCAGTATTCAGCACTTTACAAAATACTAATTATTAGTACACAATATACATCATGTATATTATATAAATTATCATGGGGGTAGGTGCAGTGTTTGTGTGCGTGCATGCATGTATACACAATATACAGAGGTTCAATGTCCTCTCCACCAGGCTGCTTTTTTCTTCTTCATATTTCTATGATTGTCATATACTAAAAATGTTTATTACTTAACATTTTTACAGATAATGTTGCATAACAAAAAATGACACTTCCAAAACAACTCTGAAAACATAAGTTAAAAACACCAGTTAAGACGGCAAAGCAAATTGTATCTCAAGGCCACCCTAAGAAGACGTATGTATAGGAACATCAATGCTACCCATTTACCTCGCAGAGGCAGTACCTTAATCAGTTAATCAATCAAACATTTATAGAGCAAGGCAAATCACCTGTGAGGGTCTCGAGGCGCTGGAAAAGTTGGCTGCTGTAGGGTGGTCTTCAATCGAATATTCAGGTCTTGAGTTCTTGCCTGAATTTTTGGAGTGATGGGGCGGTCCTGAGGTGCAGGGGAAGGTTGTTACATGTCCTGGCCGCCAGGTGCGAAAAAAATACCCTCCGCTGTTGGTTCGGCAGATCCAGGGAGGTTCTGCGAGGAAGAGGGAGGCAGATCGGAGGTGTCTGGTCGGTTATTGGAAGTTCAGGCATTTGTTGAGGCATGCTGGTCCTTTATTGTGTCAGGCTTTGTAAGCATGTGTCAGCATCTTGGACTGGTATCTCTTCTGTATTGGCAGCCAGTGCACTTTCCTCAGGTGGGGTGTGATATGGGTGCTTCTGGGGAGGTCGAGGATGAAAATACTTCTTAACCAGGTTGTTAACATAGGACCAACATTTAAAAGTACCACTTCTTAAAAATAATTATAGTACACTGTTTTCCATAAATATTTCCTTTTACCGTATGAATCATTGTCTAGTAACTTAACTTGTGCCTTGCTCTCAAACAGAATTCCTGGCTGACTTAGAATTGTTCAGTAGCATCATCTTGCAATATGATGTCCGTCTCTCTAATTTGGTAGGTATGTTGACCCAAGTGGTGTCTAACAGCACTTGTCTTAAACTTACAGGGACTAATGCTATTATTTATTAAACTTACAGGGACTAATGCTATTATTCATTGAATGGCCACTACCATTCTTTGTTCAATTGTCACTATTGTCATAGGGTTATCGCTGCTGAGGATCATTTTCTAGCCCTTAAAACTATTTAACACTGGATTAGGACCAGATTTCTTTGATTCACTTTGGTTCCTCAAATAACTTGAACACCAGAAGGAATATAAAGATGTAATCCAGGATGACTCTCTATTGTGGCGTCATCAAGTATGTATGTATGCAGTATAGGAATGTCTATGTCTGAAGAACATACTCCTGTTAAGGGCCTATTAAGATGCACTCCACCGCTTCAAACCTAAGCTGAAACGATGATTTAGTAAACTCAGCCAAGCATCCCACACTCTGACGAGACTGTTAACAATCCTCACTGAAGAACTTTTGAATATTGCCTGCATATGTGATTCATGTACCCACTGTTGTGTACCGTATAGTACATTATTGTCATTCTCTGGAAAGTATTCCTTTACTCACACTGCACCCATTGCCATACAGCAGATTGATATAATCTGAGGAGCTAAAATGCTCCGCCCCTCAGATCTTCAAACACAAGTTGATTGATCACTTTCTAAAGCCAGACTAGTCCTTCAAACTTGGACATCATAGTGAACCATGGTCGTGATGTTTTATGTAAGATGATTTAAACAAGGGACATCAGAGCAGGATTCCTGGTGGAATCTTAGTAAAGAAAAAAGTGGAATAATAAGTAACCAATGCTATGGCAGCCTATCATTTCAAACAGGAGCTAGTGTGCAAAGAATTTGCTTAAACATAGAAGGAGGGACTGGGGCTTGGCAGGTCCTTCATACGGTCAGCTAATAACAGTGGCAAAAGCAAGAGTATGCAGTTCCTAAGGGGAGTGGGGGGGGGGGGGTGGAATGAAAGCCAGGTGTCCAGAAATTAGAAAGGTGTGAAGGATGATGAATGTGGAGTAGCTCTAATTAGGAGCAAGGGCCCTCGCACACCCCGGAGGGTGTCATGCTTCATCATCTGGCAGCTCCTCGTTGGGCCGGCGCTGCCATCCCCAACAGGCCCCACGAAAGGGCTCTACGCCGGTAGGTCCCGCACCGCAGATGACTCTTAATCGAGCCTGACTCTCGCCATATTGCGAGTTCCCCGAACATCACTGCTGGGGCAATTAGCCCCCACCTGCTAGGTGATTCCAGAAGGTATATGTAGTGTTCTCTCCTCGTGCGAGGTCATTGTGTTCTGGCTGTCTCACGCTTCCCGTTGGCGCTTGAGCCCATTCTATGAGTCATAGTTGGCTTTCTGATGACAGTTGCTGGTTTACAGTTGGCGACAGCTATTGAGGTGCTTGCATGCACGACGGCGCCCGTCTATGGGAACTTTTACTTATAAATAAACTCACGTTTTCAACCTTAAGACTCCTCCGTCACTACAGTATATTTATCTCAAACCCCGTTTTTCTATAACACAGGACTACCGCATGAGTCCATACTGTAGGGGACGGTACAGGGCAGATACTCATTCACACCATCCCCACTAGAGTAGACAAGAAGCTTATGGTCCTGATGAAATGCCAAGATTCTTTGGACAGTATATGGCATGAAACATGTTGATCCCACGCACTTGACACAGATAATTTAGAGCCGGAGAGGTGTAATCCCTCTCTTCAGCCACAACGTTTATAGTCATCTGTTTGTAGTATAGCGTAGGAACCTAGCTAATAAAAGTATTACGTGGGATTCCGACAGCTATTTTAAATCCACACACACTCCCTCTCATTTCTACCCGTGATACCCGTGCCCCACCACCACTTCACATCGGCAAAAGGAGAAGACTTCTAGCAAAGAGCCACCTTGCGGGGCCTGTTGGGCATTCTAGTGCCAGCCCAACGAGGAGCTGTCCGATAATGAAGCATGACACCCTCCGGGGTGTGTGAGGGCCCTTGCTCCTAATTGGAGTTATTTCACATTCATCATCCTCCACGCCTTTCAAATTTCTGGACATCTGGCTTCTGTTCCTCCCTCCCCCCCTTAGGAACTGTATACTCTTGCTTTTGCTAAAGAATTTGCTTACTGTGGCGGCGTGGAATGAACAGGGCGTAAACTGGGTCGAGGTAAGTAAGGTTTTATTTGCTTTAATACCCGTTTCTTTCTACTAGTCAGTCTCTCGGCTGCAAACGTGGCTGGATCCGTGATGGCAGAGGGGTCCCAGACGTCCCAGTGGCCGGTTCTTCTAGTGGGCTTCCTTGTCTGTCCCAGGAAAGGAGTGGCCTCTCAAAAGGAAGGAGACAGAGAAGAGGCCATCAGGGAGACTGCTTTCTGATACCCGCTAATTAACAGGACCGCGGGTGAGGGACATCTATTTCACTCGTGAGCTTGAGTGCACAAGTCGGTAGCGCTCTAGTGAGGGAGTGAAAGTGAGGGAGAAAACGGGGTTAGGAGGGAGGAATTTGGGAAAAAAACCAAGGAGGGAGGGGTAGAATTGTGTGTTAAAGTCCCCCGAACACTTCAGGCACCATATGGAGGTTAGCGATTCGCCCGCCTCCTAATCCAGCCCGAAATGAGGTTCCGCACCTGTACTAGCCACGCTCCTCCGTGAGCGTGGCTCGGGGATGAGTGGAAATGTTGGCCTCCTGGCACTGCCTCCGCCGTCCTGGTCTCTTCTCCCGACCGCTGCTCCTCGCTGTCTTTCTTCGGAATCCTGTTGCACTCCGCTATCACCGTGGCTCCTCCGCTCTCTTCCACGTCGGTGACGTTGCACGCTGTGTCCTGTGATTCCTGCCTCTTATCCAATGTCCTGTCCGTGACGTTCGCAGGGGGCGGGTCTCGGCGCAGCAGTACGCCCAGTTAAAGGCGCCTTGTTCTGTTTCTGCCGGTGAGCTCCGGTCGACTTCCCAGGACCAGTCCTCCTGTGTGGAGTTAAAGGGAGAAGGTGATGGGGGTAAAACAGTCCACCAATCCGTAGTGTTCTTCCGTGACTCGGGATGCAGATCGGCCCGGTCACACACCACCCCCCCTGGACTCTCCCGATCGGGGAGAGGAGGGAAATCTAGAAAGGTAGTCAGCATTACCATTGTCCCTCCCTTTCCTATGTCTCACTTCGAATGAGAAGGGTTGGAGTGATAAAAACCAGCGGAGTACCCTGGGGTTTTAGGCCTTATTTCTGCACATCCACTGTAGTGGAGCGTGGTCGGTATACAAAATAAAGGGTCGTCCCTCCAAGTAATATCTTAATTTTTCCACAGCCCATTTTATGGCTAAACACTCCCGCTCAATGGTAGGGTATTTACAT
This sequence comes from Lissotriton vulgaris, assembly GCF_964263255.1. Classification (NCBI taxonomy): domain Eukaryota; kingdom Metazoa; phylum Chordata; class Amphibia; order Caudata; family Salamandridae; genus Lissotriton; species Lissotriton vulgaris. The sequence continues at coordinate 754,596,718 of NC_141691.1, forward strand.
TCTCGCGAAAAGAGCTTCCTACTGATATATAGGATTGGATGCTCCAGACCATCTTCCCCTACATGTGATAGTACTGCCCCTAACCCAGAATTGGAAGCGTCTGTGGACAGTATGAATGGTTTGTTAAAGTTTGGGGATATAAGGACTGGATCAGTGGTTATTATGTCTATAAGCCTGCTGAACACTCTATTCATTTCTTCAGTGGGACGTCCTAGTGCCTGCTGTTTGAATTCTTTTTTCAGGAGGTTGGTTAAGGGGGTGGCTATTTCTGCACACTGTGGTATGAATCGTCTGTAATAGCCGTTGAAGCCCAGAAATGCTCTCAGCTCTCGTTTATTGGTGGGAAAGAGCGTACTTGAGATAGCCTTGACTTTTTCCGACTGGGGGGCTATTACACCTTCTCCTAGTATGTATCCGAGGTATTTTACGTGGGTGTAGGCTGCACGTGATTTTTTTGCATTAATATGCAAACCTGCATCTTTCAGCGCTTGGAGGAGTATCTGTAGGTGGCGTAGGTGTTCTGACCAGGTTAAGCTAAACACCACGATGTCATCAAGGTACGCCGAGCAAAATGAGGTATAAGGTTGTAAAACGGTGTCCATTAGGCGTTAAAAAGTTGCCGGCGCCCCATGTAGTCCGAACGGTAGTATATTGAATTCATATAACCCGTACTCCGTGGATCAGGCTGTTTTTTTCTTGTCTTCCTCCCTCAAAGGGACCTGCCAATATCCCTTTGTTAAATCGAAGGTGGTTATGAATTGAGACTCCCCAAGTTTTTCGATTAGCTCATTTACCCTGGGGATAGGATAAGCGTTGAAGGATGATATGGAGTTAAGAGCCCTAAAATCCATGCAAAAGCGGGTAGACCCGTCAGGCTTGGGTACCATAACTATTGGTGAAGCCCAACTACTTTTGGAGGGACGGATTACTGCTAGTTTTAGCATCTCATTGATTTCTTTTCTTATGGCTTCTCGCCTGGCTGCAGGGATGCAGTATGGTCTTTGTTTGACATGCCGTCCTTCTTGCGTTTCTATGTGAGGTTCAGCTAGATGTGTTCTTCCCGGGAGGTCAGAAAATATATCTGAAAAAGGTTTTAAAGTATTTTGTAGGTCCAATTTTTGCTCTGTCGTGAGTTCTTCATTAATAGGAAGTTGATCAAGTGTGGTTTCTTTCTGGGCACAGGCCAACACCATTTGCGAGTCCTTGGGTGGAGGTCCCAACCATTTTTTTTTTGTAATTTTTTTTATTTATTGCATAGTAAAGAGAAAGAAAGAAACATAGAGAGAGAAAAAGTGAGAAGAAACAAGCGGCAATATTGCAGTGCGATACATGAGGAATATGGGAGGAGACTCAGACAAAGCTTCTGCTATGGTGTTCTCCAGCAGGGAAGTTGTCCTGAAAGCAAAAAAAAAAAGCCAGCAAAAGTCAATGAACCGACAATCATACGGTTCCGGAAATCTCGGCTGCCTCCTCCAAGGATAAAGTCAATGCAGTAAGTTCACGGGTCTCGGGAGTCCCCGGGTAAGCAAAATCTCCCCTAAGCTACGCAATGCCGCAACAAGAAAAAAAAAAACAGAACCCCCCCCCCCCGAACTCCCCCCCCAACCCGCCTCCCCAAACTACCCCTCCCCCCAAGGTGGTGGCGCCAACATACATGCAGCTCCATTCACAGTCGCACTATCACACAACCTACTTAAATCTGGAAAAGATGAAGGGCTCGTAGGGCCGATGGGTAGACCGCTGATGGCAAACCTCGCGATAAATATCGGACCAAAGGGCCCCACCGAAACATAACGTTCTTAAAGTTGCCCAGAAACATGTCCGCCATTCTCTCCATGCTCATCAACCTCCACAACTTCGCGTGCCATAGGGACATAGCCGGTGCCGTTGGTTTCTTCCAGGCCGCAGCCAACGTAAGTTTAGCCGCTCCCAGGCAGAGCCACAAAATCTGTTTGTCCGCCTTCGTTTGGTGCTCCAATAACGGGTCCCTCAGGCCCAAGATGACAAAGGCCAAGGAATCAGGGATCGGATACCCCAACATATCCTTGATATGTGACAAGATCTTGGTCCAGAAGGGTCGTATAATCGGACAGTCCCACCAGATGTGGCTAAAGTCCCCCAACAGACCACAGCCCCTCCAACAGCGGTCCGAAGAAGCCGGGAAGATGCAATGTAGTTTCGAGGGGTACAGGTACCAGTCGAACATAGTTTTCAAATGGGTGTCCCGTAAGTCCACTGAGTGATTATGAGTTCTAATGTCACGCCAGAGACCCTTCCATTCTCCCTCCGCTATGTCCCTACCCAGCAGACCCTCCCAATGATCTATGTAACGTGGACGGGGGGAAATCGTCGTGCGGAGCAAAAGTTTATATAGAAAGGAGATTGTTCCCTTCATTGTGGCAGTTCGTAAAACAAAGGCCTCGAAAATTGAGGGCTGTCTAGTCGCAGCTTCTCGCATTCCCGTATAGGTAGCCCAATGGATCAGTTGGGCATATCTAAAATGTTCCGTGGAAGGAAGGCCATAATCACGCATGCAGTTAGGGAAGGAAAGTGAGTCCGTACCGTGAAATAGGTGCGTAAGGGCTCTGCAACCCCCCTCTCTCCAGAGTCGAAACGGCCCCTCTAGCAGCGCCGGCGGAAAGGCCGGGTTAAAATGCAGAGGAGTAAAGGGAGAGGGGAATGTCGTCCAACGCTCATCCCCCGTCACTGTGTCCCACACCTTCCGGACGGTGCTCGTGGGCGTGCTGATGTAGGCGTTTCTGGGCCTGTCAACTTTTGGTTTCCAGGCCAGATCCCAGATCGACCGACCTGCCACACTCCTGTCCATATGCAGCCAGTGTTTCTCAGATTTTTGCTGTGACCATTCCACCAGCACCCGCAGCTGTGCAGCCTTATAGTACAAGTGCATATCAGGGAGTCCAACCCCTCCCTCCTCCCGCGGGCGCCGCAGAGTTGCATAGGAAAGGCGTGCCCGGCCTCCCTGCCAGATGAATTTCAGCAAGAGAGTCTTAAGGCGCCGGAAGAAGTCCATCTCTATAGGAATAGGGAGCGCCTGGAAGAGGTATAGGAACCTGGGAAGGAGAACCATCTTAACGGCATGAATCCTACCCAGCCAGGAGATGTATTTCGGCTTCCAGCGGTCCAGTTCCCCACGCACAGCTGACAGCATAGAAGGGAAATTCGCCGCAAAGAGGGACCCAATAGAAGGGGGCCAAAGGCACACCCAAATACAGCAGGGAGGCAGGTGCCCACGCCAATGGTGTAAGCGGCCGGAGTCACTCCACCTCGGCTGGTGGAAGCGTCAGATTCAAAATATACGATTTGGCGAAATTAACGTTGAATCCGGCCACTTCCTCATAGTCAGTGAGCAATGACTGAATGTGCGGCAGAGATTGAGCCGGGTTCACCACTGAAAGCAGCACATCGTAAGCGAAAAGGGAGATTTTATGCTGTTTACCCGAATAGGGAATTCCCTCTATTTGCTCCCTTCCACGCACCGCCAGGGCCAGTGGTTCAATGCTTAGAGCAAAAAGGAGGGGTGACAGAGGGCAACCCTGCCGAGTTCCTCGGGAATGAGCGAAGCTGGCGGAGCGATGACTATTAATTACCACTCTGGAATTGGGAGTGCTGTAGTTCGCACAGATCATGGTGATAACCTGGGGCAAGAAGCCAAAGGCCTCCAGAGTGCGGAATAGGAATCCCCAATCCACCCGATCAAAGGCCTTCTCAGCATCCAACCCCACCAGTACTGCTGGGATACGGAACCGAGAGGCCTTCTCTATGAGATGTACAACTCTTCTCAAATTATCATGCGTCTGGCGGCCCTTAATAAAGCCCGACTGATCCGGATGTATGATCGCCGGCATCAGGTCCTGGAGCCTACGGGCTATGATGGTGGAATATAATTTAGCATCAACATTGAGAAGAGCAATCGGGCGGTATGATGAGCATTGAGATAAATCTTTACCTGGCTTGGGAATCACCGTGATCACAGCTTCCGCCATGGAGCCCGAGGTTTGCCCCGTGGCAGCCATTTCATTGAAAAGAGGCACCAAGATGTCACAGAGTTCCGATGCAAATGATTTATAGAACAGCGCCGTGTATCCATCGGGTCCCGGTGCCTTATGGAGCTTCAGATCTCTGATAGCATCCAACACTTCCGATCTGGAGATGGGGCAGCAAGATGTTCATTCCACTCCCTCGACACCCGCGGGATGGGGAGGTCAGCCAAGAAACGATCCTGAGCGTCTTGATCGAGGGAGTCACCTCTATATAGTGTCTCATAAAAACGGCCAAAAACATTGGCCTTGTCCTCATTCTTGTGGCGTAGCGATCCAGCGGGGTCCTGAATGCCTCCAATATAATCTCTCTCCCTCTTGTCCCGCAGCTGACGAGCCAAGTGCTTGCCAATTTTATTCCCCTGTGAGTAGGAAATACGCCGCAGCCGAAGGAGGGTGAACTCTGCGCGGTTGTTATAATGGGCTTTTAATTTGCCCCTGACGGCAGTCAGAGGTCTAAAGGTCAATCTAGACGGGTTGGTTTTGTGTGCTTGTTCTAAAACAGCCAGCTCCGCTTTCAAATCTTCCCGCTCTTTTTTCCTCAGCCTATTGAGGTAGGCATTGAGACTGAGGCAGGTGCCCCGCAGGGAGGCCTTACATGCATCCCAAGTGTTAAAGAGGGAAGTGTCCGAGGCCGGATTAAGAGCCAGGAAGTCCACTATCGCCTTACGCAGCTATTTACAGGAGGTATCGTCCCGGACAAGGGCGGGCGAAAATACCACTTTCTCATCCCATCTCCTCCAGTAGGCCAGTGGAGTCCAAGCACCAGTAGGCTATGATCAGACACCGAAAGAGGGAATATGCTAGAATCCCGGACATCCCCCCTGAGGGCCTGACTTATGAAGATATGATCAAGTCGGGAATAGGTACTATGTACATGAGAATAGAATGTGTAGTCACGTGTGTGTGGGTGCAAGAATCGCCAGCTATCAATCAAACCAAGGTCACCAACCATACTCTGAGTATCCGCAGAAAACCCCCCAGTGCCCGCCCTCTGAGCTCTAGAACTATCCAAGTCCCTGTCCCATATCATGTTGAAATCCCCCATCATAATCACATGCCCTTCCACAAAATCCCCCGCTCTGTCCAACAGATCTCGGAGAAATGCATTCTGCCCTGAATTGGGGACATACACCACTACAAACGCACACCTCGTGCCATGAAGCACCCCCTTGAACATCAGCCAACGCCCCTCCTTGTCGCAGCTAATCCCCATAGGTTGGAAGTGTAGGGACGCTCGGAACATAAGTGCCACCCCTTTATGTTTAGTAGCTGCAGAGGATCTGTAAATGAGCGGAAAATGCCTATGACGTAATCAAAGCTCATCTTTACGCGCCACGTGGGTCTCCTGGAGCCCCACAACATCTAATTGGTGATCGGAGATATATTTCCAAATTTTTGGGCGCTTCTGGGGTGAGTTGAGGCCCTTCACATTCCAAGTCCCAACACTAATCGTCATGGGAATTAATCAGACCCCACCCCTGCCCGTGCGTCCCAACAACCTGCCCACGTTCCCATCCCCCCCAAAGGTGACCAAGCAGACCCCCAGGCCCCAATCAGCATCAGGGCGTCACAGAACACCGTAAACCTCACAAATCCCGGTAACCCAGGGACAGCGACAGATCCCACCCAGGTAGCAAGCCCTCCCAGAGGGCCGACAGTCAAGATCACAGTCACCGCAAACGAAGAAAGAGCGAAGCATTCCACACACTCAAACCAGACGCCACCACCTAGCAACCCAACTCCCCCCCCAGACTCCCACAACCCCCCCCTCCAAGACCCCAAAGCGTCCTCCCGCCTCCCGCCTCCCCCCCAAGACCAAAACCAAACCCAAAAGCAAACAAATGTACTTAGCAGTCCCAGTGGAGGGCAGTTCGTAGGAATCCTCCTGGACAGGGGCCGGGGGACCATAGTTGGAACCCCAAGAGACCACGGACCGGGGTGTCTTCTCCAAAAGTACAATCAAACCCACGGTACTTGAAGTCATGTGCCCCTCCGGCACCTACCAGCTGGCGGCTGAGAAATCAAGTAGCTCCTGAGCTTTGCTGGGAGGATGCAAATGTAGCCGAAGCCATCGAGGCCACCGCATCTCCCCTCTCCAGCAAGCTAGTCGAGCGGTCCGGCCGTCTGGTGTCCAAATCCGGGCCTACCCTCTGCCAAGAGGCGGAGCGCCTGCGCCTCCGTGGCGGCAAGCCGCCTGCTTCCTGCGGGGGGGGGTCCCGTCGTCTATGCCCAGAAGATCCTTCGCCACTTGGAGAGAGCGAATCTGTGCTAATCTGTTTTCCCATCGAAAGATGATGCGGAACGGGTGGCACCATGAGTAGGAAATGCCTCGCTCCCGGAGGAAGGTTGTCACCGGGCGGAACTCCCGCCGTTTCTGCAGGGTCGATGCTGCCAGGTCTTGGTAGAGCTGCGGCCTGTGTTCTCGAAATTGCAGGGAAGTGACAGTCCGCGCCTTCCGCAAAATGCGTTCTTTTAGTTGGAAATCATGAACACAAACTAGTATGTCCGGAGGCGGCCCCCCTCTCCTCGGGAGCCCAACTCTATGCACCCTGTCCATTCTGATTTCCTGGACATCATCGTCGCCCAACACCTGCAGGAAAAGGGCCTGAACGAGGCCCCGCAAATCCCCCGCTTTTCCGTCCCACGGAACCGCGCCGATGCGGATGTTGTTTCTGCGGGAACGGTTCTCCAGATCTTCCTTGTGAGATTGGAGATCCAGGTTCTGCTCCGTAAGCCGAATGATGTCTTGCTGTAATTGGTGGACATCGTTTGCCACACTTAAATCATGGTCCTCCAAGGTAGCCACCCGTTCCCCGATACAATCAACATCTCTCCACACCTCACGGAGGTCCGATGCAAGTTGGGCGCGAAGTTCCGAAATATCTTCCTTAATGGAGGCAAAAAGCTCTGTCATAAAGGCCTTAGTCGCCGGGGCCTCACCATCCGATTTCTTGGGCGACGCGCTGGGTCCAGGGGACGCCGGTTGCTGAGTAGACTTCGCCGGACCATCTTTCCCAGGCTTCCCCTTGTTGCGGGAGGCGTTTGACATCGTGGAACTTCTCATGGGATGCGGCGTCCCCCTAGCTCCAGGTGACTATTCCGGCTCCCCAGTGATCCACCACCTCCCGTCGATGCCTAATGGAGGTGCGCCACACAGGCCTCGCAATCAAATCCCATGCGGTAGCTCATTCAGAGTAGGCCCACGCACCTTCTCCTGCAGCCACAGTGGGGGAGCGCAGCAGTCCCTGCACCAGGTGCCCGCGGCCACCGCCGTCGCGGTAGTGCAGGTCAGGGACGAAGGGGAAAAGTCTATGCGGTCACCCTCTCTGCTCCGTCGACAGAACCTGGCTGAAGGCGCCGGCTGCTCAGCTCCAGTAGGCCTCGCTCCGACGTGGCGGTTCCACAATCTCCAAGTCTGTACCGGACCCCCAGCAATCGGTGAGGCCCAAAATTGTCCGGGGCCTCCTGTTAATGCTCTGCGACTGCCTCCGGCACCTTCCTTAGCAGCGCAGTAGAGACAGGCCCAGTCGCAACGCAAAGCCGGGGATCACAGGCCTGTGGGTCTCCAAAAGTCCCGGAACCAGGTCGGCCCCGCCGAGACCGCACTCCTTGCCAAGGCACTCCGCACCACACCAGGGGAGAATGTCTCCCAGCGCTGCAACCCAGCCGGGACGGCCAGCAGAGAGCGGGACGAGGGGGAGGCAAGATGACGACACTCCACCTGAACACCCTTCTGGAGGCCCCTCGGCGGCCGCGGTCTCCTTCTCCAATGCCGTCTCACACCTCCAGCTCCTCGCCAGGAGATTCAGTAGGCAACAAAGCTGGGGCCACTGGTGTCGATGCCGCTGCCGCCGCTGCCCAGCCTCAAAGTGCTCGCGTAGGATCCGCACCTGGGATCAAGAAGTCCTGCCCCTCAACACGCTAGGCCGGGGATTTGAAGGCTGCGTGGCGTCGCTGCTCTAGAGACCTCGTTCCGACCTCCAAAGGTCCCTCATGCGACACCAGAGCTGGCCCCCCACTTCAAGAGCCCAAGCAGTCCTAGTGGGACCGTAGAGCAAGCCGCTAAACGCGCTAAACAAGGCTAAGCTGGGCTCGGCGCCGGAGGGACTCAGAAAGACGTCTTACTCCGCCGCCATCTTGGCCACGCCCCGTCCCAACCATTTTTAAGCAGGTTGTTGTGGTAGCATTGTTTTTTGGTCGGTGTGATTTGTAGTTTGTATGTCGTCTTTCCGATGGTTTCTACTACTCGGTAGGGGCCTAACCATTCACTCGAGAATTTCTTTTTGGAGGAAGGAAGCATGACCAGTGCCCAATCTCCTACTGCCAGTTCTCTCAACCTCTTTCCCTTGTCATAATGTTTCTTTTCCTTTTCTTGACTTCTCTCCAGATTGGAAACGGCCAACTCTCGTAGTTTCCCAATCTTGTACCGCAGCTGGTGGGTGTATTCTAGCACGGATTTTTGCTCGTCGTCCTCTTCTCTTTCCCATGCATCCCGAGTGATTTCTAGAAGGGACCGAGGTTGCCTTCCATAGAGCATTTCAAATGCTGAACAACCCAAGCTGCTTTGCACCTGGGCCCTCAATACGTATAAAGCGAAAGGTAGTAACCAGTCCCATTCATGTGCTTCATCTGAGAGCATTTTTTTAAAAGTTGTTTTGAGGGTTCTGTTGTACCTATCGATTAGACCATCCATTTGCGGATGATACACAGATGTGCGTATGTGCCGTAGGTCTAGGGTCTTACATGCTTCCTCCATCAATCTCGAAACAAATGGAGTGCCCTGGTCCGTTTAAATCTCCTTAGGAAAGCCAACTCGGGAGAACAGTTCAATTAGTTTATCTGCAATATTCTTAGTTGTGGGGGTCCTTAGAGGAAAGGCTTCCGGAAAGCGTGTGGTGTAATCCACGATGACCAATGCATATATGTTCCCTTTAGCACTTTTTGGAAGGGGTCCTATTAAATCCATTCCTATCCGTTCAAAAGGATTTCCCATGATCGGTAAAGGTTGGAGGGGGACAGCGGGTAGATGCTGTAAATTTCTTTTTTTACATATTTTACAACTTTGGCAATATTTATGGGTATCTTTATAAATTCAGGGCCAAAATAAGTGCTGCAGAAGGTTTTGCGTGGTCTTTTCTGCCCCTGAGTGACCCCCTGTAAGATGAGCATGGGAATAAAACAGTATTTGTTCACGGAACACAACCGGTACTAGCAACTGTAAGGGCTCTCCTTGACTACCTTCTTTATATAGGAGATCGTTTTTTATGACAAAACAGGGATAGGGAGGACAAGGAACGTCCTTGTTAATATGGGTGCTTTTCCAGGCATTAAAGAGGGTGGGATCGTTAGCTTGTGAAAATTTAAAGCTGCGATCCAACAACCATGGTTCTTTTGTGGTTAGGGCTGGATATGACTGAACCGGGGTTTTTTCCCGGCTGTTCAGGTTGTTTTGAACCAGGGCTAGAAATTTAGGATTGTCTACTCCTATAATGAGGTCTTTGGGGAGAGAATCGACCACCCCCACCCTCACTGTACATGGGGTTTGGTTGTCAGAAACTAAAGTGACCACAGCAACGGGGTAAGGTTTTACGTCCCCGTGGACACACCAGATATGTACTGTGCCATTTTCTACATACTGTCCTGGTAAGACCCATTCTTTTTGAATAACAGACAGTTTACACCCCGAGTCTAACAAGGCGCTCACATTCTTACCATTAACTGACACTCACATGAAATGAGGGGCCCATTTCTGCTGAGTACAGAACGGCCTTGGGGATGTACCCAACCTCCATGGGCTCCTCCGCTGGTTTCTTTCGTGGGCATAGTCGAGCAATGTGGCCCCTTTCCCCACATTCGAAACATTGGGGGCCTCTAGTAGGAAAGGGCTCTATCTTTATTGGTTTGCTTCTTGGTGCTTCCCCATGGGTTTTTGTCTTCTTTTAGGATTTTTGTAATAGCCCAGTCTTGGATTGTTTCTCCATTTCCCAAGGTAAAGTACGTGGTTGCGCCCTAGCGTAGTTGGCAGCCATCTCAATGGCCTGTTCCGGGGTGAGGTGGGCATGTTGTTTAAGCCACCTCTGTGTCCCATATGGTAACGCTTCCATAAACTGCTCCAAATAGATTCTATTAATTATTTCTTCCTTCGTACTGCTGTTTGGTCGTAACCACTTGTCAGCGGCCAGCTTTAGTCTGAAAAACAGGGTCTTTGGGTTCTCCCCTGCTACTCCTCTCTCTTGGCGGAATTTAATGCGATAGGCTTCTGCATCGAGTCCTAAGTGATCCAAAATCACCTCTTTGATCTCGGCATATGGGGTGATGCCGCCAGCATTCGCTACTTGATATGCAGCTTGGGCCTCACCAGTTAGAAGCGGTGCTAAAAAAAATGGCCATTTGTCCTCGGGCCAGCCACAAGCTCTGGCTGCCCTCTTGAAGTTGGTAAGAAATGAATCAGGGTCTTCACCTGGTATATATTTTTGTAACGAAACTCCTGAGGGATATGGAGTGGGTGGATGCCTGTCACTCTGTGCCACCATTATGGGTTCATGCACCACTTTTTGTAGGCCTTTTAGCTGAGCGGAAATGGTGTTTTTGAATACCTTGCGGTCTTGTTGGGCTGAGGCCATTTGTCGTTCGACAGACCATTCCAGTTTTTCCTGGCCCTTGATCAAGTGTTGTATGAGGTTATCCATCATAGGATCACTGATGGATGTTGATCCCACTTCTGACACCAGTTGTGGCGGCGTGGAATGAACAGGGCGTAAACTGGGTCGAGGTACGTAAGGTTTTATTTGCTTTAACACCTGTTTCTTTCTACTTGTCAGTCTCTCTGCTGCAAACGTGGCTGGATCCATGATGGCAGAGGGTGTCCCAGTGGCCGGTTCTTCTAGTGGGCTTCCTCGTCTGTCCCAGGAAAGGAGTGGCCTCTCAAAAGGAAGGAGACGGAGAAGAGGCCATCAGGGAGACTGCTTTCTGATACCTGCTAATTAACAGGACCGGGGGTGAGGGACACCTTTTTCACTCGTGAGCTTGAGTGCACAAGTCGATAGCGCTCTATTGAGGGAGTGAAAGTGAGGGAGAAAACGGGGTTAGGAGGGAGGAATTTGGGGGGGAAAAAAAAAAGGAGGGAGGGGTAGAATTGTGTGTTAAAGTCCCCCGAACACTTCAGGCATCATATGGAGGTTAGCGATTCGCCCGCCTCTCAACCCAGCCCGATATGGGGTTCCGCACCTGTACTAGCCACGCTCCTCCGTGAGCGTGGCTCGGGGATGAGTGAAAACGTTGGCCTCCTGGCACTGCCTCCACAGTCCTGGTCTCTCCTCCCGACCGCTGCTCCTCGCTGTCCTTCTTCGGAATCCTGCTGCACTCTGGTATCGCCTTGGCTCCTCTGCTCTCTTCCACGTCGGTGACGTCGCACGCTGTGTCCTGTGTTTCCTGCCTCTTATCCAATGTCCTGTCCATGACGTTAGCAGGGGGCGGGGCCTCGTCGCAGTAGTACGCCCAATTAAAGGCGCCTTGTTCTGTTTCTGCCGGTGAGCTCCGGTCGACTTCCCAGGACCAGTCCTCCTGTGTGGAGTTAAAGGGAGAGGGTGATGGGGGTAAAACAGTCCACCAATACGTATTGTTCTTCCGTGACTCAGGATGCTGATCGGCCCGGTCACACTTACCTTAGGAAATGGAAAGACCAATAGACAGCTGCTGTGGGTCTGTAAAGCAATCTGCATGAAGAAAATATGCATTACTGGAATTTATGAAACAACAAATGAAAAACACCCAGGCTGTGTCACCATTTAAGCCTAGGATGAGTAAATATGGTACAATCTAATCACAATTTTATCTTTAAAAAACATGTCAAAGATTCTTCTGAAATTAGAAGCCAATGGAGGCCTCTCATACAGTGACTCACTAGTGCTCTTCTAGCCCTTAGATGGAAGCAGAGGCACACATTGGACTAATGGCCTCCCATCTTGAACAGATACAATGTGTTGCCTTCACTGCATACCATACCTTTAGTATCATTATGTAGTGGTCAAACTAAAATCCAAGTGAGCAATATAGTTTCAACATTCATGATGACCAAATGGGATGAGAGAGGTATGGAAAAGCATCACTAAGGAGTTGTACCATAACAAATATAAGGTCTCACTAAAGCACTGCTTTACAATTGATAAAGGCATAACAGTACAGTTGAAGGCATGATGCTGGGTACAAAGACAACAGATTACTTCATGTTCTTTGAAGTAAAGGACTTGTTCTGAAGTAGATGGGTGACTTCTGTCCCCTTGTTCTGGAGTAGACAGGCAACTCTTGTCCAGAAAAGTTTATAGTCGGTTGGGATCCAGCCAAGCCTTTTAAGTAATTTTTGTGCAACCTGAGGAACTACAAAACAGAACGATAATTGAGGTCCACTGCCATCCACTGTAAAAGAAAAAAAGTGACAGAGTGCTACAGCACTAGCAGTAGACATTCCAGAATGTTTCTTTGTTTGATGATGTCTTCTGGGAGTTTGAGATCTGTTGTGACATTCACCAGATGACCCATTTAAAGAGCTAAAGTATACAAAAAGTGATGGATGGAATGCTTGAATTAATCTCAGCCACTGGCAATAACTCTGATCGCATCCCAGTCCATTGTTATTTTGCACACCATGCCACCTTAGTTTCGACCCAGCCAAATGCAAATCAGACTTGACCCTGCTGTAATTGGAACAGTCTAGCCGGAACTGCCAGGCCAGGTCCTCCCTGAACTGGAAAACAAACAACCAAGACGTAGGTCCCGTGCACACTGTATTCAAGGTATACCTGGCTGGTGAGCCCTAATTAGGGTGAATCTGGTCCTAGTTTGCTTGTGTTCTGGAATGAAATACGAAACCACCTTTTTTTCATGTTAATTGACTCTACAGAAACCTTACACCACAACTAGCAGTTGATAGAGAAGGGAATGCTGTTGAGGAGCGGATACTTTTTTATTTAAGAGCAAAGCATAAAATGCAACATACTTTATTATTTATTCCAGCAAGAAATTGCCATTTCAGGTATAGCAAATTGAAGGAGCTACAACTGAAATAAAATATGATCAAAGATTGGCAGTGCATGGTATAAAACGTCTCAGCTCCCCAGAGCTGGTCAGGAATAACAAGTGCGTCTAATACCTAATGCATCGAGTTTCAAGATCACGTGCAAGTGATGCTAACACTTCCTTTCCTCATATGTAGGATTTGAGTAGTGACATTATTGAGTAAAGACTTGCAAGGACGACTCAAAGTCATGATTTACTGCTGTGGTCACGTAACCTTGATATTGTTTCAGAATATAAAAAAATTGCCTTCGTCTCATTGGCCTGGGCAAGTCTGGAAGATTGTAACATCATACTGTATTAAAGGAGACCATAGCCTCATATATTTTGGGCATTTACCTTGTACAGATGCTGTGATGTTTTTCATCAATGCAGTTTATCCTATCTTAGACCACCAAAGGTTTACTGATGGTGATTAAAGCAATTTCCATTTGTGAACGAAGGCGAGTCGTTCCACTAGGAGACAATAAGTTGGGAGTGACTTATCAGGGAGCGTAGTCTGTGTTTGTTTTAGCAGGTGCCCATAATAGTACCACCAGACAAGCCACTGTTGACAAAGCTAGTTATATCCTCAATCAGGGTCAAAACTGCTGTCTAGAGGGTGTGTGGGGATGTGGGAATGCATGATGATCTCAGCCCAATGGAGCTCCCACCCATCCACCTGCTAATTCTGCAAATAGCCAGTTGAAAATCTGGCAAGGATGTTCTGTTGTGGAGTGCAGAGCTGTGATGATTGCTAATCGTGCCAGTGGAGGTCAACCACAGATTCTCCCCGATGACCATGCCAAAGAGGCACACCCTTACCCTCCACAAGTTGGTGACTGGCAACCAGAACGCAGTGAGCAATTCAGGTACCACGCTCCCTCCAGAGATCAACAAAACTGTGGCGCGGGGATATCCTGTCACTGCAGAAGAGGATGTGGTGAGCTCAGATGGTGCTCATAGCACGCATAGAGTGACACAGGGATGCATACATTCTATGACTATATCTGTGTGGCACATAATCCCTCAAGAGGTGAAGACTGAGTCCCCACACTCTATTTCCAGCAGAAGCTATGAGGATCGATGGAGAGCCAGAGACAGACACCATGACCTGGAGGTCCCGCCCTGGCATTAATGAGTTGATGCGGTACAAAAGGGGGTGGTGATGGACGGAGCATCTGAACCAATCAAACACTCACACCCAGTCAACAGATCTGGGTTTAATCGATCACCGTTCTTTAGCCCACTCTGCCACCCCAGTTCAGACATGGCCATATGCAAATCAGTCTGACCCTGTGCCTCGCGGGAACAGTCCAGCCTGAACTGCCTAGCCATGCCTTCCCTGGACCGCAAACAAGCTTCAGAGGACCGGTTTCTGGCATTTCAGCCGTCTTCAGCCCGGCTTGCTTGAATCCAGTGGCAAAGTGAGCAAGCAACTCACGTCTGATCATACCCTACCAACTTATGGAGAACAAAGCGGTACAAAATTGAAGAGTTGATGGCCAGAGCCAGGCTGGGCTGCTGATTCTCATCACTGCCTGGGGCTAGGCAAATGTAGCAGACTGAAGTAAAGCAGTTAAAGTATCTTGCAGAGGTGCCATGGCGTGAAAGAAAAGTAAGAGCCATGTGCAGTGAAGTGCATATCCCAAGGCGAGCGGAGCAGTGGATTAGCGAGCACCACTCCCTCATCATCTGTGAACCTCCTGAAAGGGTGTCACTTCGGCATGGAATACAAGACAACAGCATAACGTGGAAACAAATAAAAAACTTTACCAAGTAGTCACTAAGATATCACATCAAGTGTCAGAAGCAATCCCTGCACCTTCACAATTATTGTATAATTCCTTAGCGGACTATTTTTATGACAAAGTAAATAATATTTATGCTAATTTCTCTGCCCAAAGAAATCCATCTGATCAACTTATATCCACAAATGCTCCAGCTCACTTCCTAGTGCAATTTAAAAAAGCCAATGTAGCCCAAATCATTAATACCATGGCTACTATCAAATCCGGTTCAGCTAATGATCCCTGTCCACCAGCTGTTCTTGTACCTGTCACTGAAATAATAGCTCCTGTATTAACAGAGATCTTCAACGTAATGTTCTCCTCTGGGATATATCCGACTGCATGGAAAAACACCATACTAAAACCTCTATTGAAAAAATCTCATCTGATCCGGATGACACTTAAAACTATAGGCCTATAGCTAGTCTGAGGATCACCATTGGCTAGATGATACCCAATTTGGATTTCGTAAGAGTCATAGCACCGAGATTGCGCTAATCAAGGCATCAGAGGATATAAGATTCATCCTGGACCAGGGAGGGACGGCAGTTCTCATTCTGCTGGACCTTTCCGCTGCATTTGACACAGTCGATCATAACACTCTGATCGACCGTGTCACTGCGATGGGCATTGAGGATAAAGCAAGAGACCTGCTGTCATCCTTTCTCACTAATCGGACCCAGATGGTAACGCTGGGCAACTTCCACTCTGCCCAGATGACATTACCGTGCAGTGTTCCGCAGGGCTCATCCCTAAGTCTGACGCTTTTTAACATCTATGTGTTGGACTTAGCCAGAGTCATCAAGGCATATGGGATGGGCCTAACATCGTACGCTGATGACACACAGCTGGTGCTCACTATAAACAACAATGGAGAAAGGGTTGCAGCCAGCTTCCAAAAAGGCATGCTGGCCATCAGTAGTTGGATGGCCAGCAACTGTCTCAAATTAAACTCCGACAAAACAGAGGTTATGATCTTTGGTAAGCTGTCTCCCATCTGGTCCAGCTACTGGTGGCCATCGGTCTCCCACCGAACCCTGTTACCAAGGTCAAGAACCTAGGCATAATATTTGACGACAAACTGACTTTTGCACCACATGCTAATGTAGTCGTCTCAGCCTCGTTCCATAAACTTCGAATAATTAAAAAGATCTTACCGTATCTCCCTCTTAATGCAGGAAGGACCTTGATCAGTGCACTGGTGATGTAATCTTTGGATTACTGGAATGGACTCTTTTCCAATGCACAGAACAGGGTTATTCAAAAACTGCAATCTGTTCAGAATGCAGAAGCAAGAATGCTGTCAGGAACCCCTAAATTTAAGACTATTTCACATGTCATCAAGAGATACCACTGGCTCCCGGTGAGGAACCGAATTAAATTCAAGGCATTATGCATTGCCTATAAAGCCTCCCGTAATCTAGGACCCAAGTTCTGAATAAAATGCCTAGCCATCCAAATTCCCAACTTGCCAATCAATTCGATCCTCCAATCCATTTCTTCTGACAGTACCTCGTACTAAAACTGTCTCTTGGGGTGATCGGCGTTTTGTTGTCACGGTCGCAAAACTCTGGAACTCTCTCCTGTTGGAGATCAGATCCTGTCAATCTTTGTTAACCTTCAGAAGAAAAAGAAAGACTTGGCTGTTTAACCGATAACCTGCTTATCACTCTGCCACTGTCCGCAGCGCCGAGATGCCCTTAGGCATTTGCGCGCTTTATAAGTTTAAAAAATAAATAAATAAACAATTGGGTGACTTGGTGGTAGACAGGCCCTGATGCTGAGAAAAGGCCTAGTGTGTGAGGGATTGGAAGAACTCACTCTTCCCTGGACAGTCATCAGTGCTTGAGGATCTAGTCTCTGTCAATAGAAGCTGCACTAAAATGATGTATAAAGAAACTGGTCCTTGACTACAGTTTAAATAAACACTTAAATGAGTTTCATTTGTTTCTCATTAATGCAATTAAATTCGCATATATTGATCATATCAAGAAACAGTGGGAGATATATATTCAGTCATAAATCAAAGCAGATATTAATGCACAATATTCTTCATTCATTAATATTGTGCATTAATATCTGCTTTGCATTTAAGTGTTTATTTAAACTGTAGTCAAGGACCAGTTTTCTTTATACAATTTATACCCAGGTCCTTTGACTCTGTGGGTGAACCCCATTGATTTAATGGCACTAAAATGATGACCATGTGAACCACTGGGACTACAACATAGCTGAGGGCACGTATTCAAGGGTCTTATGCCCAAGACTCCCAAGTACACACAAACTTGATACTCTTGCTCCTCATTTGGGACTGTGCATCTGACTGTGAAGGAACGGGGCACAGAGGGACTATTTTTTCATTCTAACTGGGGAGTGGTGATGAGACCTTGGTCAGTGTTCCCGAGGGTAGCTAATGACTTGAAATTCTGACCTGAAACTTCTTCTGTCCCTTTGTGAAGTAGCATGGGAGTCTTCTGGATGAGACTTTGCGATTTCTTTTGGAACCACCTTTCTATTCCTGTATGACTCAACAGATGCAGTGAAGCCCTCTTGCTAGTGCTGACAGAAGGCGAGTTCTTGAGGAACACCAATATGGGTAGGCAAAACCATGAACAAAGCATAACAAGCCTGACAAATAGACTATCGCGTGGGCCTCTCAGGAGACTGCGACCCATGAAATGTGTGGCGCCTGGTCCTCACATCCTGAAGTGGAGGTGTGAGAACTGGTAATGCATGATGTATTGGTGGCAGAAAAGCACTGTAAGGCAGTGCTAGAAAGTAAAACTGAACCAGTCAGTGTAGATGTGAACCTGCTATAGTTAGAATTTAAAAAGGTCTCCAAGAAGGTGAGGACTGATGTAATGGCAATTTGCAGGAACAAATGGAACACCAACGTGTTTATCGATTCAGCAAAGAGGATGACAAATGAAATGCAACTCCTGGGTCATTAATGTGGAAGTCGGGAAGTGACAGTCCAGATTAAACAATATCTGCTTGGTTTTCCAGCAAAGGCTGTGGGGGGGGGGGAGGGGCATAATCATGACCCAATAAAGAAGGACCTACATTTGAAAGAGCTGTTACTTTTCTTGTCTGTGAATCTGAAAGATCTGTTATTTTTTTTCTCTGTGAAGTATGCCCATAGTGCCGCTGTCCTGCTGCCCCATAAAGGGTCCCTCCTGGGTTGTTATAGCATGCATGTTTATGAGGACAGAGACACTATCCCACAGGCGGCTACACAGAGAGGACCAATCCCATAGGAGAATATTAGAGTAACCCTTTTCCTTACTTTTACACTGACCATCAAACAGCAAAGGAAAACTATTATGTGGCTTAGAAAGCTCTCAGGAAAAGGGAATAGAGAAATTGATTTTTCCAACCAGTCGAAGATACGATATGGCATTTCGTAGCCCAAGAAGAATTGTAGGACTTGCTGGATGGACTGGTTAGCATTGAAACAAAGGAGGGGCAACAAACATGACTATATGTCAAGAACGAACCCGGATCCAAGTGAAGAGGTTAGGGAAATGTCAGAGGGCACCACTGACTTTGTATAGGTAACGAGCAATACTCACCTAGATGAACCATAGGGCACCTCTAGAGATGGACTCAGATGCAGAAGAAATGGGGAAGGGATAAAGTGTTGGTGCCATTTGAGGCTATAGGCGAACATGAGCTACTGGGCTTCAGCCATAGATGCTTGGGTCGGTCCTCTGTAATTTCCTGGGCTCCATCCTACTATGGCCCTGCAAACTGGCCAAGTACAACACCTTCAGCACTTGACTCTCAGTAGTAGTGATGGTGAGTAGTCACAGACTTATCAGGGAGATATTATGGGTGTGTGTCAAGATCAGAACTCAATAATAACCCAGGAGCTCAATAATTGATTGTCTAACCCAGTGCATGTGTTTTATATATAATAAAAAGAAAGGACTCTAATATACTGAAAGAGGAAATACTACACACTACAATCTGTAGGTATGAATATCCACTGGCATCGGGCCTCTGTACCCAAGGTTCAAGGTCCTCTTCCCCCCACCTTTCCTGCAACTAAGTGCGAGATATGGTGTGGCAGGGCTCGAGCACAGTTCAGTGCTACCCATCTTGCTTAGTTTGTGCACCTAGTATTGCAGCCATAGTATGTCAATCTCACCAGTGCGAGTCCTATTCTCCCGTTGATCACAGTCAAGGCCTGCAGCATGTGTCTTATCCCTCTCCTCCCTCCTCTGGGAGGAAGGTGTCCCAGCTCTGAGTGCCTCAGCCCAGTAGTGCAAGCAGCAGCTGCTGAGGTTACTAGCTAGAGTCTGGCTGGAAGCAGGCTCAGTCGCTCGCAGGCCCACTTCTGGGCACAGGGTGGGTGAGGCGAGGTCAGAAGTCATTAGGCAGCTGAAGACACTTTTAAGGGTGGCAGTGGCACAATGCAGTTGCTTCAGAAAAGAGAGTTGACGTTCAAAACTGGGACCATGCCGGTCAAACTCTTGCGAGTCTTTCTAGACAGACAGACCCTCAACTCTGGGGTCAGCTGCTTCTGATCTCCCTGGTAGTGTGCACCCCCTGCAGGGTTAGCACTCTTCTCTCTTCTTCTCAAGCAGGCCTGCAACAAGATGCTTCAGGACAGGAAGACAGATGTTCATTGCAGGTCAGATTCCAAGTGATGTACCTTCACCTCTGGGATCCTGGCTGACAGATAGGCACCCGCAGTGGCTGCACAACACTTCTATGGTTACTCTGTGGAGAACCCCCCTTGCTTTGATAAATAGAACTCGCAACTGAAACAAAAGGTGGGTTAGCATCTCCTATGTTTATACAGATAAAGCAAACATGGAATGTGGTCATTGTGCCTTCCCTTTCATGACAAGTTTGGGTTTCTTCGTCTTTCATGTATCATTTCCAGGGTTCTTCCAAATATAGCCTCTGGGTAGAATGAGGCTCCTCACAGCAGATCATCTCCAGTTTGGGGCACACACAATATTTGGCAGAAAGTGGTATGCGCTTTCGCCACCTGTCATTCAAGTCATTCCGAACAGTTATCAGGAAAGAGACAAAATGCTGGCCTCTCCCCACCTGATTCTTCATACTCTGAACAGAGGCTGCGCTCTCACCTATCATCCCAAACATCTACCAAACAGCAGTGGTCAGTAAGAATAACCAGCAGCTCCTTCTAGCAAAAGGACTAATCACCTTTTTAAAGGGAGCCTTATCTCAATTTTTCCCACTTCATTGTCTGGGTCTCTTCCCTCCAGCTTCAGGAATGTCAACAGTGCACTTCTACTCTCTGGGAAAACCCTCTAACCATCATCTTGGGCACCTGAGCAGGTCAGGGGCTTCCTAAATGAAACCCACAGGCCACTATCACGTTGGTTCACTCATACATAAAATGAAACCTACACACATGCCACTAACATACATAGATGCAGACATACCAGTGCTTAATTTGTAAAAAGAATAAATGTATAAGTGCAGGTGCACTCGTCAGGAGGCCACTGAAGTTTACACAACACACTGCTCCTGAACGTATACAACTACAAACCATCACACTGAAGTGTGACAGTTCATACTGTTTGAGGCCGCCAAAGATTTAAGAATGGCTTGGGTAGCAGGTATTAGTTGTTGTTAATGTATATTGAACTAACAATCTTTTTTTCTGCTCACCTTTAAATTACACAGTGCCACCATGTGACAGCTGTCACGAGTGCAAGTTCAGGCACTTAAGTGCCAGTGCCGAGCACCGGACACCACCGGCCCAAATTAAGGCATACTCTGGGATTTTAGTACTATGGCCTGGGTTAGCAGCAGAACTTTAAATGAGTGGGTCGGTAGATCTCAACTCCAGTGAAACAGATAAAACTGTCTGGTTTCAACTGGCCATCGCCAAGGGATATGAGATCTATAATTTTGGTGGGCCTTACGGGAGAGGTGGGGGCATTGCTATTGAGTACAAACAAGCCTTTAGTTGCACAGACTTTCCGACTAATGATTTGATAGGTGCAGCGTCTTCTGCGTTCTGTTTATCACTTTCACCTCAGCAAACTATTGGCAGTGTCTTAAGCTACAGACCTCTAGGTCTGACAGGAGTCTTTAAATTCACCGGGGGTAAGCTCTGTCTCGTTTGGCACTTAGATTTTCGAACTTCATGTCACTCGGCAATTTTAACATTCAGTTGGATTGCGTCACTGCTAATGAGGTTGTGTTCTTGTTGGATACAATATTCTCTTTAAACTGGCCCAATTTGTCTCACAACCCACCCATTTGGCGAGTCTTACTGTTGATCTGTTTTTTCCCAATGTTAGATTGCAGATGTTGGACCCTCTTCCCTTATCATGGACGTATCCCTTCTTACTTAAGTTTAGCTGGCCTACTACATCTCTGAAGGGTGAACAGGAAGGGGAGGTCCTCACTTATACAGAGCATACAGTAAAGTTAAGCAAGGTGAGCTTCTCGCCTATCTAACAGAGAATACTCCCAAGCTCTCAGGCAACAGTGCAACTGATGCTTTTATAGTTGATAGCTGGATCCCCTCGATGGTCAACAAGTTTGCTCGTATTAAGTTTCGGAAATCCTGTAGAAGTAGACCTTCTGCTTCTTGGTTTACTGTAGCCCTCACCACAGAAAAAAAACTCTGCAAAAAGGCTGAGAGATAATTGGTACAAAGGTTATAAAACAGCAGATAAAGAAACCTATAGAAACACTATGCATCTGTCAAGACTGCTAAAAAAAAATACTTTGAAGACAAGATTGGAATGGCTGGTAATAAGTTGCAAGAAGTTTTTATAGTATTAAATAAATTCATGGCCCGCACTGCTTTTATTAGAGGTGTGCCACCCTCGTTAAGAGTTGTGTGAATAATTGGCATATTTTTACCAAGATACGATCCTCAAAATTCATTTTAATCTGGAGGGATCCTCCCTGGAAGATATTAGCTCAATCTGTCCCAAGGAAGTAATAGAAGTAGCAGAATGCTAACCTTCTTCCTTCTATTCTGTTTTTTCTTTTGTAGCTATGCAGTGTCTTAAATCTGGCTCTGCATTGGATCCCTGCCCCACTAATCGGTTATTTATGGTACAGAGATGAGTAATCCACAAGTAAACAAATTGCTCAATGACTCCTAGCTATGGCGGTCGTCCATTCTGGTTGGAAGCAGGCAAAAATCCTTCCTTTACTGAAAAAGCCTTCAGCGGATTACAACATAGCAGCCAACTATAGGCCTATCTCTTTGCTCCAGGTGGTGTCAAAGCTTTTAGTAAAAGAAAAGACAACTCTCCTGCTATCCGAAGACTAATGATCTCTTGCGTCTCAGTCAGTCAGGTTTCAGGCAGAACCTGAGCACCGAAACGGCACGACTTGAGATATCTGAGAACATCTAATGTACTCTGGACAGAGGAGGTGAGTCAGTGCTGATTTTGTTGGATATATCAGCAGCCTTTGATACAGTACCTCACTCAATCCTCCTGCATAGCCTCCAGAAGACTGGAGTAAAGTGGTTGGCCTTAAGGTAGATAGACTCTTTCCTCGGGAATGGATGTTTGGATCCCCCCTTTTGCATCAGGGCAGTGGCGGCTCCTCCATTATAGCAGAGGAGCATCACCCAACTGAAATGACCCCAGAGATGGAAAAATAAAATGGTAGTGAAGTTAATTCATTACCATTTAATTTTTTGTCACCCCATCTGGAACGGAGTGTCAGGATGGGGGTGGGGCCGCTGCTGAATGGTAGCAGCAGCAAGGAGGCGGGTTGACTTCCTTTTGCACTTGTTTTAATTGCACATGTCTTTGGCCGGCCGTCTTGTGACAGTTAGCTACACATACGCACTTTAAACCGCTAACCAGCTGTTTTAAGGCATCTGGGTTAGAGAAAGCTAAAGCATCCAGTGCTCTTGTGAGCACTAATAGAGGTGGCTCCAACTAATCCTGGTGCTGCTCTGAAGCAGAGAGAGAAGCACTATGATTGGCGAAGAGAGTTAGCTGGGGCCCTAGAGCTATGAGAGAAGGAGGAAGGAAGACCATCCAGAGGATGTCGCAGCATCAACCACGGTGTGTACACTTACATTTTTTTACTCAATTGTTGTTATTTTATGAAACCACCCACCCACCCACTAACTCCACTCGCCGAAGTTGACAGCCGCCACTGCAACAGGCAATAAAACTATAATATTGGGGACCCTTAAGGCTCTGCCATCAGCTCTATCTTGTTTAATATCCGTTACACCTCTTGCCTTCCTGGTTGAATCAGCTGATGCCAAGATTATATATATCTTATGCGGATGATACTCAGTTACTATTCTCCTTTAACAAAGGTGAAGATATTGCCCTGGACTTAATTAGGCCTTACTTGGCTGCAGTATTCTACTGGATGCATCAAAATCAGCTGAAGTGTAATACTGACAAAACGGAAATACTCTTCTGTGACACGGATGCACCTCTTAATTGGTTGGCTTGCTGGCCGGAGGGAGTTCCTCTTCCAGTTCTTCAAACAGTGGTGGTTAAGAACCTAGGATTTAAATGTTATAACCTGTTATCAGTTCAGCAAAGTCAGATCTGAAGAAGGAATCTGTTTAGTATACTTCAATGCACTTGAAATGTTTCTGTTGCTTTTGTCTGTTCCAGCCAGGAAGACTGTGAATCCGGCCCTCATTGCATCCAGGATGGATTATGCCAACGCTTTATACCATGGACTGCCAGACTATGCATTCATAGACTGCAGGTGGTCCAGAATGCAGCAGCATGGATGCTACTTATCTTGAAAACCCTGGTCTCTATTCACCTTCATGCCCTGCATCAGCTCCCTGTAAGGAAGCAAATTTTGTTTAAGACCATGGTCGTGATATACTGATCTTTGCATTGGATTGGCTTGAGATACCTTACCATTAGAATTAATCTCTACTGCCCTGCTAGGAATCTCCAGTCCTCTAATAAAGCTAAGGTCCCTTGAATTCACTGTACCACAGCTGGGAGGCACTCTTTCTCCGTTCTCGGTCCCTCTGAGTGGAATAAACTTCCCTGGGACCTTCATCTGGCGAGCTCAGAGCAGAACTCACAAAAAAGACGTGACTACCTGAGAGATTTCACCAAAGCTAGGGGTCAGATGACTGATTGAAGGAGCTTCCACAAGGACACCAAACAGTTCTCCTACCCAGGGTCTCATGCCTTATACTCTAGGTTGGACCACTTTTTTTTCTTCACGCTACACACTACCTGGGCTCAGGGATGTATAGTATCTAATTTGGGAAACGTGACAATTTCATCTGAATGATGGTTATGGAAACAATGACGGACAGTTGGCAAGAAAGGTGTTGACTAGATGATTGGGTACTCCAGGACCAGGAGACTGTTGGCTGCGTTGGCTGGCATTACAGAAGGGTACTTCTCTCAAAATAAGGACCCTGGGTTACTTTATCAGAATCTCAGGGAGTGAGATTGTAGATACTGGCCTTAGAGTGGAACTACTGTGTAGACAAGAATCCTAAAACAAAGAGCTGCCTCAAAGACAAAACAGATGTATATCATAGCTTCATTGAAGCTAGAAAAGTACTCACCTAGCTCATTAAAATAGAGGGATATTATTTTCTGCATGCCGCCTATCTTACACCCCTACGTCTTCGCCGCGCTGGGCTTCGGCCTGATGCCAACTGCCCCCACTGCTCCCACCCCCACGCTGATTTTTACCATATGGTGTGGTTGTGTACTGCGATACAGGGTATTGGGAATCTTTAACACAGGACCTGACAGAGGTCCTGGGCTGGGAGGTGCCTCTTGATCCCATACGTGTTCTATTGGGCGTCACCGACGGATTGGACGGCTCCAGGGCTGAGAAGCTCTTCCTCAATACAGCGTTGGCGGTTGCCAAAAGGGACATTGCTGCTCACTGACTGGACACTGCCCCACCTACTCTAGTATGTAACCAGGGGATGTCCTGAGAAATTTCGCCGCATGTGGGGCAAATGGGTTGGGGTAATCGACGACTGAGATGGAGTGGTCCGCTCTTCAGATTCACGTGGATACGTTATTATTGATTTACTTGTGTAGCCTTGATGTCAACGTGATGTGTTTTTCTCCCTAGTCTGACAATGTACAATGTAGCTCTGAATGGTGCTGTTTGTTGTTACATCCAAAACTCAATAAAATTGATTGTCAAAAAAATAGAGGGAGATAATCAGGGGCGAACACAGGCCCCAGCAGCCCCCGCGGTGCGGGGGGGCACCAAGCTCCAGGGGGCCTCCTCGGCACTGCACTCTGGCCAGAGAGCTCCTGATTGAGCCTGGAGGGGGCCCCTCTTCGTACCGTGCAGGAAGGCCCCCTCAATTTTCGTTACGCCAGTGGAGATAATAGACTGGTGAGGGAGGTAATAGCACATCCTATGTGACCTATAATGGCCACACTAATATAGCCCGGGTTTTCACAATATATTTCTGGACACTTTATAGATCCCAACCAGGAAGAGGGAGGAAGAGATTGAATAATTCCTTCTTACAGGAAGGGCAAGTTCCCTATTAGAGGAAGTAACACGGGTTGAAGTTCCTGCTACCTTGCATTTGTTGCAATTTTGTAACACACTGAGACGGAGCCCAAATTGTTTTTCTGGCAGTTTAAAAACAATTAGCTGGCTTGACTTTAGAACAGATGTTGGGTATATTCTAAACAGTAAGAGAGAAAGAACAATTGCCAACAGATCTGTGAACAGTTATTGTGGTCCTCACACATAAGGGAGGGAAACCGAGAGGAGAGTGTTCTTCATGCTGCTTTATATCCCTTATGAATATTTAAGGTAAGGTTCAAGCAAAGATCCTGGCTAATCAGCTACTAAAAGTTAATGATGGGCTTGGGTGCTAGACCAATCTGTATTTATACCTAATTGGTCATCCAGTATGAATCTCAGGCATCCTCATAAATGTCCATAACATGTCCGGCAGGTCTCAAAGGCAATAGCAGATCTATCCCTCGATGCAAGGAAAGATTTCTACTCCTTAGGGTTGGCTTTTATGTGGGTAGTAATGCAAGAAATGAACTACGGTGGTGTGGGTTTCTGTACACTGGCAAAAGTCAGACTTAATGGAGTACTCTTGCCTGCTTTCTACCGTTTTTGGTTGTTCTTTTTATTGAATTTTTCCATCTTATACAACAAGCTTAAACATTATACTAACAAGTGCCATACGCAGTATTACAAATCACATGTGCCGTACAATGACATAGATGCAAGTTCAGGCAGAATACAGAAAGGTCATCATTTGCTGGAGTTTTGGGGCAGCACAACCCACTAGGACCATCTGGGATTGACAGACTGGAACCTGGTCGCGAAGGCCATCAAAGTTCTTCACCATATAGTTCCGGCTGATCTCTTCAGTAGCCCATTTCATTGAGCCACTGATTGGTTTTGGGAACTTTCTTTTTGCCCTGTTGTATATCCACCCTCCTTTTCGCCAGTATTAGGGCCAGTAGTGTACATTTGGCCGGTTGTAAAGGTATAATAAGGCCAACCAAGCACATCTGGAGGGTACACTCCACTAGCTCTGTCACCACTTCTGTGAAAGTTTTCGCTACTTGCTTCCAGTAATGTCAGACAGGATCACCTAACCAGACTAGATGCATGAAGTCTGCCTTTAATGCCCCACATTGCACACAGTTCACAACTGCGCCTATATTTAAACAATTTGGTAGGAGTATAGTAGAATTGCAAATATTTAAAATGTATAACACACAGGTTACAATTGGATGTGAGCTTACCTGTCAGTGTACAATAAAAAAACAATCTGGCGGCCTCAAACGGAAGATCAAGCCTGGCGTTCCAATTACCAAAGAGTGTGTTCGGGGCTGCAATCGCTATCTCCGACACTGTGTCTCAGGCTTTATACAAATGTGTGCTGAAGTCCGTAAATGCAGACAGAATGGCAGGCATAACAGGTCACACCATTCGAGGTAGTGATGCTGGCAATATGTGCATTTTGATGGTGTGGCGAGGCACCGAGAGTGAGATCGAGTCCTTCCACCAATGGCTGAACGAACGGAATCAGTTCCTTAATTTCACGCTGGAACATAGTCGTGTCAGACTCTCATTCTTAGACTTGTCCATCTTTCCGGAGGCTGGCAGTCTACAGAGTGAATTATACACTAAACCTATGGCGAGAAATTCTCTGCTGCTCTTCAACAGCCACCACCCACGTGGGACAATTCCTCAGAGTGAGGAGGAATTGTTCATCTCAGGCGCTATTTAACAAACACGCAAAGACCCTTTCCAACCAACTACAGGAACGAGAATACCCAGCACATCTTGTGAAAAGAGCATGGAAAAGGGCCTCAAACAACAATCGTGAGGCGCTGTTGGATAGACGTCCTCCGAAACCACCTCTTGAGAGACTAACATTTGTTAGTACTTTCAACGCACAATCCAACAGACTTCAGAAAGCGGTGCGAAAACACTGGGGTATTCTCAATACTACGAACGCCAACATCCCCTTACCTCTCTTTTCATTTAAAAGAGCGCCAAGCTTACGTGACACGTTGGTCCACACGAGACCTAGGATACAGAATACCGTAAGACCAACCACTCTATGGGATCTCCCTCCGGTCACTGGCCATCATCCATGCGGATCTTGTAGCGTCTGCCCCCAGACCAGTAAAACCAACACTATTGACTTGGGTTCGGGGAGGACTTGGGTCCTTAAGAAACACACTAATTGTAATACAGAAAATGTGATCTATATGATCACTTGTCCTTGCTCTCTCAGATATATTGGGTATACAACTCGCAAAATCAAACTCAGGATTGGAGAGCATAAGAGCACTATCAGGTGTCACAAACAGGCAACAAAACTCACAAATCACTTTTTGATCTGCAAACACACAGCAGAGGACATGAGATGGGTGGTTCTAGAACATCCGTACATCCCTACCCATATAAGTGATGTCTCGAAATTTCTATTCAGAAGAGAGCAGAAATGGGTTTTCCAACTACAAAGTGACTCTAAGGGGCTCAATGATGACATACCATGGGCATCTTTATAACTTACCATGGTTGCACTAATAACAACCTATCTGCCCTCTTAAACATACAGTGCTTTAATATTTGGACTATATTCTATACAACCACTGATAGACATAGCTATATAGGTACCATAGGATTACATCTCCTCCTAGCCCCTCGTAAGGTTTACATTCTTATACATGTGCTGTCCTATATATCTGGCATATACACTCTACGACCATTCACAGACACATATAACAGGCATACATGGGGATCATACACCAACCTCCTAGCCCCCCCGTGTGGATCGGCAACTTTCCAATCCAATCAGTGCTATGCCTTAATGCACAGTACTAACTAATAGGCTCGTTTATATACACCCTGATATGCCTATTAATACAGCTAATTTCACCATGTCCTCTTGTGTAAACACATTCAATTGAGGGCAAGAATCAAGCTAAGGTAATGCACAAACAAGTGGCAAAGCTGATACATCGTGAACCAATGCGAGCAATGTTTTTTCGCTTCGCGCATGCGCACTACATCTTTACCCTGCGTTCGTTACCGCTGGCACACGCGAGCGATGTCTACGCTTCGCACATGCGCACCGCGTTCTCGCTCGGCGCATGCGCGATCTGTTCAACGCTGCTCTTTAGGCTCAATATACACATCGTGCCAGAGTGTTAGCGCGTAGGCATTACGCTAGTCATCGGCACATGCGCGTCTAGCGTCTGCTGCCATTACAGATAAGAGTCAGGCAGCGCCACCCAATGGGTATAGTCCTTTCACAAAAGTGCCGTTTTTCGCGCGTTTTGCATCTCCTAATTAACCAATTAGAGCGGGTATTTAATAAGGAGGTATACACAGCTTAAATCACCTCCACTCCCACTCGGACGCTGGCCATTGGGGTACCGACGGACAGGTATGACTCCCTGGAAATCTAAGATCTAGTAACTAGGAATACCATTTTTAAGTCCTGTTTACTAAATTTTTGTTGCCCTGTATGCACCAATCTAGACTCTTTGGCCTCACCTACACTATGCTCTTATGAAACTGTTTTGTGTAGGTTTAGCCAGTACCTATAGCTCACTTATAGAGCCATTTAACAATCAGTATCATCCCCATGCCTGGTCATAACCATGTCTTCTTTTTGGGTTGAGTCTCTTTTTAATCAACTAGTATTTGTTAGTATATATGTATGGATAAGTAGAGTACGTTCACTCTGTACCTCAATAGAACCTTCATTTGAGGTCATTATACTTTTCCATCCCTAACAGAGCGGGGCCTCCTTCTTCCCGAGTGGGTGCCGGGTGAGGTGAGGTGTTCTCCCACAGATTGTTGGGTGAGTAGAACATTGATAAATTAATACTCTGTAACTCAATCAGTTTCAAATCAGGAGACTTATGTAGCTTCTGAAAGGCGGAGAACAGTCTTCTGCCGCCCTGCCTATTTCTGTTGTGTTGTGTTTTTAATCACCATTACATCACATATGCCTCTTACACTCTTTTTTCCTCCTCAGGAAAATCACGACCAGTTGGATAAACACCAGGGAATACTTTGGGCTCAAAGATCTGGTAGGATTAATTCAAAATGTTAATACACTTTATTTTTCACATAGTGCAGATGCGTAACATTTAACGGTCCTGAAGAAAGCTTGGACTAGTTGTCCTCCTAGCTGAAACATGTCGACCTCCACGCACTACGCCATGACATAGTTATTCCTTAAGACTATAAGGCGTTGTTTTTATTCTTGACCCTGGACAATACTGAATAAACATATTTTTTGTCTCAGGAGCCAATTTTATTCACTTTTGTTTCCTTTTGCACGAGCACTGCACTCCATTGGTCCTACCTCTGAAATACTGTGGTTCAGAACAACACCTTCCAGAACCTATCTCCGCATCATTACCAGGTGCATTGGGAGAAACTAAGGTTCATGGTTTACATCCCACATGACGACACTCCGCCAATATTGGTGGGCTGATGGGAATTTTTCTTACCCAGTATTATCACTGTGAGGACATGTTGGTTTAGTGGTCTTTCGGGCATGACACAACACGTAGGCAAGCGATCTGACCAGGTAACTCCTGTTTGTTTCTTAAGTTGATAAAGGGGTTTGAGCTGCCGTGGTCGTTAAACTTTCCCCTTTTGACCCCCCTACCTCATTTTTCTAATATGTGCATGTGCCCAAGGCTCATTTAACTTGGTGGCCAAACTGCGAATTGGTCGACCTCCCTCCCCATATGCCCTTGCATTGTAGCGGCGCAAGAGGTGACGCATTTCTTGCGCCGCCGTGTCATTATAAGTAGTGATCTGATCTCTAATGTCGGCAAGCATGCTGGGATTTGACTCATAGTGGCACTCCAGGTTCCTCAAGTTATTTCTATAGTCTGCAGCTGTGAGACTATGGCCCTCATGACACCTGTTTGGGCTCCTTTGCACACACCTCAGATGGTAACTTTAAAAGCTTTCCACAATGTATCTGCCTCTTTCACAGAGCCCACATTTTTCTTGAAATACGGATAGCTGTGTGTAGAATACCGATTTAACAGGGCCGTGTCATATAACTTCCATTAAAATTGTGTGCGGGTGGGTGTAGAAACTGAAACCACCAGCTGCACCAGCACATGGTCAAATAGTGTTCTGGGCAGATGTTGTACATTTACTGCCCAAGTGCTCACCTCTCAGGTCCCCAGCCAACTGTCCAATCTGGACCACGAGCCACGCATGAGGAAGTAAAAGTGCCCTTCCTTCTCACTGGGTTCCGTAATCTCCACTTGTTGATAATCTTCCATTCCCTCGCAGGGAACCTGGTCGGAATGTTTGCCCTGCCAGTCTGCCATGGCAGACCAATCGAGCACTGGGTCTAGATATGTGTTGCAATACCTACCCTATATAATGGCAGAAGTCTGTATCATATGCAGGCAGCGCCAGAGCTGGGTGTAGAATTCAGGATTTTCAATGTTTGGTCCGTAGTAGTTAATGATGATCACCAAGGTGCCACACAAACTTCCCTACTCTATCACATAGTGGCCCTGATCATCAGTGTCTTAGTGGGAGACAGTGAATGGCACTCCCTTTTTAGCCAATAAATGTCTCCCCCGGAGTATAAAGAGTAGGACGAGACCACCCGTATTCCGGCCCATCTAGCACCAACAGCACTTTCTGTGTGGCGCATGAGATGTGTCTCTTGTAGAAGTGCAATTTACACATGGTGTCTGTCTAAATAGGGGAGTACTTGGCGGGTTTTCTTGGGGTTGTTAAACTCCCGAATATTCAAAGGAGGAAAGATATGTGACTTAGGGCTGGAGTCATGACAGCACCTCTTGATCCTGTAGAGAGCTATGTATCTTTATTGGCACAACATTGCATTTCTCATAGTAATAATTTGTTGCACATTGGTGGCAGTTCAAACACTGAACAAAAATCCCACCACCCACCCACTTCAGTATCCCAATTATTCCGGAGACATCCTGCAACGTAAAAGAAAAATAGACACATGTACCAACAAAACAATATAGTGTGTAATAAAAAGTGTGACATCACAATGTAAAGGCATATGGGGTATATCCTCACAGGGGCAGCTAGAGACCTGAATCCCCTTCAAGGGGCCAGGAGACCTTCAAAATGTCAGCTGAGCAATGGTATCACATAGACGGATTACAAGATTGGCTGGGCCAAGAAGAATTTCAGAGATACGTGCAATCCTCCAGACAGCAGAAGCCCCACTGATCCGAACGTTAGGTAACTTGTAAGGTCATGTGACAGGCTCTTGCAAACATTTAGATGTATTCTTCCTCTGCCAGCACCAGGAGATACCCCTCCATGTATAGGCAATATCTCGTAGAGGGTCCGCTTCCTCCCAGGTGCAACGGATCTCCACCAAGACCCCTCGGGCATCCTTATCAATATGGCAAATCTGTTACCATTATGCTCTACCTCAGGCTCTGACTGTTCACGGTGGTTTGCTGCAATTTCTTTTTACAAACTCCATCGCTGCTTTGGGTATGGAAAATATTTTCTGTGCCCCAAGGAGGTCTATGCGTAGTCTAGCCAGGTAAAGCATGGCATACAGTATTTCTGATTTCCATAGCCTCCTTTTAACAAGGAGAAATTCCTTGCGAGTGGCCTGCGCTGCCACCATAAATTCAGGAAAGGCAACGTAATTTCCCCGATATTGTATGGTCTTATCTAGTGAGAGTCAGAGCACTGTATCATGGTCTTGGTAATTAAGAAGCTTGACTATGATTGGCCACAGGGTGTCCACGGGGCAGCCGAGCCATGAGAGACCGATGTGCCCTTTCCCCTGTCAGCAAGTTTGACAAGTTCCCAGCTCCAAATATCTCCCACAATAGTTTCCACATAGTGCTCCATCTTACCGGTGTTGTTGGACTTCGGGATAGCGGTAGTGCACACAGTATTTCAGCGGGAGTTTTACTCCAAGACCTCATTCTTAGCCTGTTTTACCACCAGCACCTTTTCCATGTTCAAACCCTTTGTATTCACTGACCGGAGGTCATCTTTGGCAGTCGATATGTGCTGCCATGCCACCATGAGATGTGCAGTTTGTTTGTCCGATTTAGCCACATGTGATCCGTGCGCAGGTTCAACGTGTTGATCTTGCTATCTATAGATTGGCGACTGTGGTGCATTACTATAATCGTGTCTTCTAACGCCGAGTCACTCTGAGACTGCGAGTGCTGTTCAGGATCTGAGAGGGTATCATGCTGGGATTTAGTGGCATGCTTTGATTCAAATGTGAGACGAGTTTGGAGCCTTTAGGAAGGTAGGATCCTTCTGTATGGTTACCCCCACTTTTTGCCTGGTGCTAAACTGTTTTTGACTAGTTAGACTGGGATCCTGCTAATCAGGACCCCAGGCTATCTGCTTTCTCCCTAAATTGATTGTTATGTTCGGTACTTAGGTACACCCCAGATTGGATACTGGGGTACCCTTATAAGTCCCTAGTATATGGTACCCATGTACCCAGGACATAGATACCCCAGAGGTCCCCCATGGGCTGAAGTATATATTGTGCCACCATTGGAAGACCATTCAAAATTGAACTACAGGCCTGCCATTGCAGCCTGTGTAAGCTGGTACTAGCACCACTTACTTAGCAGGCCTTTGCAATCCTGAAGGCAGGGTGCTTGGTTCTAAGTGAGAGGGCGCCACTCCAAGAGCAAGTCACTCCTACAGCCTAAGGAGTCCAGCCTCCCAGGTTGTCAGTGAAGCAGCCATATACCATATAGAGGGTCACAGCGTAATTATGCAATGACCATCTCGAAACTGGCTGCAAGGAATCCTATCATATTTGGTATCAAACATGTTGGAATCATACCTCCACACCATAAACGGTGTGGGAGGTATGATTCCAAGCACTGGAAGAGCCCTTGGTTAGGCTCTCAGTGTTCCCAGTACCAGCCTTTTTGACCCGGACAGCACAAAATGCTTGCTGCCGACCAGAGACACGATTCTGCCATCCTGCTGCTGAGCCAAGCTCGAGCAGGGAAAGGCAGAACAATAGGCATCCTGTCACAGGAAGGTGTGACCACCTCCCAGATAGGATTTAGTGTACTGGGGTAGGGTGGGTGTGCCTGCCAGTGCCTGAATCGTCCCAAACCTTTCCTTAGGGGGATTGAGATCAGATGCCACTTCTACTTCTACCGTATGGGTACTCTAGACTCTAGAAGTTTGAGGCTAGTATCCCTCTTGGGGGTGTCCAATAATCGAACCCCTGTGCACGGTGTCAACTTGCAGTTGCAAAGGCTTGTTGTCTTCCTTCCAACAAGATCTTCAGGCTCCAAGTACGAGCACCTTCAGTGACCAACATCTTCAGCCACACCGCATCGTGTGCATCGTGGTCTGCATCTTTTGGTGAGCTGCTTGAGGTACTCTTGCGACTCTAGTGCCCCCTGCCTTTAGGTCTATTTGAGGGTCACCTTTGTTTCTTTTATGCTCCCCTGATTGCTTGGGGTCTGATCTGACTCCCTGCTTGCGGGGAGTCCCCTGGACGGTTGCATGGCATTACAACGCAGGGTTTTACCATGCGTGCCATTACAACGCTGTTTTTACAAAGCAAGTCGTTACAACAACTTGCGCTGGAAGCGCTGGATAGTGGAATAGTTTAATTTTCTATTCCAACTCTAGCCCACGTTACAGTAGGGAAGGTGTTGGAATAGACAATTAAACCATTCCCTATCCAACAGCGCCCTCCAGCGCAAGTCGTTGTAACGACTTGCGTTGTAATAGCAGCGTTGTAATGGTAGCGCGTGGTAATACCCGCGTTGTAAAGGCTGTTCCCCCCCCCTGGACCTTGCTGGTGCAGACGTTGCTCCTTCTTCCGCTTCTACATTGGTTGCATTTGCCAAGGGTTGCTGGTGATCCCGCAGGACACCGACCCCTCAGCACTTGAGATCCTTCGAGGGACAGCTTGTGCACGGCTCCTGGACTTCCTCAGCATTGCCTGGTCATCACATCTGCAGAGTAAAGGTCATCGTCACCCATCCTGCAACATCCAACATCTTAGGGCATTCGTCTTCCAAGTCTCCTGGTCACTCCTGAGTGACATAGACTCTGTCCCCTCTGCTCGCAAGTACCTCTCATCTAGAATCCACCTTCAGATTCCACCAGACACTTTCTCCTTCTTCAACACTGGCACTTTTTTGAAGTCCTTCATTAGATTCGGGGGCAGTTTCCGACACCACTTCACTCGTTTCCACCTGGCTTCCCTGGTGTAGATAACATGGGTACTAGGGTATCCATGGGTGAGGTGGCTAACCAACCCTCTTGTCTTGTCTTGGTTTCTTCAGGGTCCACTGGGAAGGGTCCCAATCTTTACAAATCTAAACCGTGACTTACACGTAGAGTTGTACGGAGCATGCAGTTGTGTTCCCGCACTGTACACGCTCTACATGGGCTCCCTATCTGCTCATCAAAAGCACAGATATGAAAAAGGGTCCTAGGGTATATTTAAAGACCTTGCACGGACACAACCCCCAGCACAACACTATAACAACAAAAATGTCCATGGGTCTCATACAAATAGTCTTAAACCTGTGTGTGGCTCTAAAGCACATGCTGGTGTGTGTCAGCAGAAAAGGTATCCCTCAAGCATGAAAGATACCGATCAGTTACCGTCGGTTACCGCCCTTGTCATCATCTGGGTCTCCTCACACCAAAGAGATCACTGTAGTAGCTGTCGGTATAAGATGTAAAACTATAAGACGCTACAAATCTAGTGGTGCAAGAATGTTGTATTTGGCATCTAAAATTGGTGGATATTAACTGATTTGCAGTGCGTGAGGAATAAAGAAAGAAAATATGTGATATAGAATTAGAGAGATCAGAGGCAAAACATTTTTATTAGTACGTCTCAAACTTCCAATGATTAAAAACAGTGCAAAAAAGTAGCAGTAAGAACAAATATCTGCTACTATACATTAGGGGTCGACACGTTTCAGCAGATAAGACGGAAGAGATCGTCCTCTGCCTTTATCAGGACCTTGCTTTCACTACTGCAATGGGTGAAGAAAAGATCAATAAAGTGAATGTTATATGAGGTTAAATTGTAACCATGTCACCTGGTAATCCATTGGACATCCAATTGCTCCTCCCAAATGCTATTCCGCAGGAGTATATGGCTTCACCTCACCTGGCTGCGGCTCAGGTAATTGGAGCACCGCTCTCTCTGTCGGTACTCCAGGCCAGCATTGAGGTAACTGATGGGTATCTTTCATGCTTGAGGGATACCTTTTCTGCTGGCACACACCAGCATGTGTTTTCGAGCCACCCACAGGTTTAAGACTATTTGTATGAGACCCATGGACATTATTTGTTGTTATAGTCCCTATCTGCTCACCTCGGGTAGTTCCTTGGGTCCCCAGCACTTCTACGTTCCCTCGACCTAGTCTTTAAACAAGTCGTGGTCCTTATACCACTTTCTCTATATGGTTTTGTCCCCCCCTGGCGGCCACTGTGCATTCTTTGCTATTTACTGTGTTTCTTTTCAAAGTATTGTGTGCATTGTGATTATCTCCGGGTAGGAGTTATCTAAACGTGTTAGAGAGTATATTACAATAAATACATATTTTTATAAATACCTTGTGTGCTTCTTTTTCACTTAATCTATACTATAAGATTGCATTCTGGTAAAACAAGCTGCTTTACACTCCTTCTGGACTAAGATTGAAGATTGCTCTCCACAACTACCACTTAGAGAGCTTTCTAAGGTTGTCTAAGACCTCAAATCAACATAAGGGTTGTCTGGACTGGTGCAAGGTGCCCACTTACATTAGTGGACTTCATATACCAGGCCAGCTTCTCACATTGGTGTGCATAGGTTATGATTCAAGCCTGAATTGTTTTATCAGATAAATCTTTGTGTTGATTACATTGAAATATTGTGTGTATTGTGTTCATATCCCCGGGTAGGAGATATACCAATGTGTTAGTGAGTTTGTATAATAAATATAACTATTTTTATAACTACTCTGTGCCATTCTTTTTCGTTTAACATGCACTACATGATTAGCTCTGGAAAAACAAGCTGCTTAACATTCCTTCTGAACTGAGCCTGAAGGCTGCGCTCCACAGCTACCACTTAGAGAGCTTTCTGTGGTTGTCTAAGACCTCTTAAATCACCATAAGGATTGTCTGGAGTGGTGCAAGGTGCCCACTTACATTAGTGGACATAATATACCAGGCCAGCTTCTCACAGAGCCCGTCTGCTTTCCCAATCTTTTTCAAGTTTGCGTAGTTCAGTAAAGTAGGGCTCATGGGGCCCACGGGCTTCCTACTAAGAGGCTACCTCTTGCGATCTTCGGATAAGCAAAATCATGGCAGCTCAGGGGGGTCCCACCTAGTATTGGCAGTTGCAGACCTCAGCAGCATGCTCTATGACCCACTAGAGTGTATATTTATCCTCAGACTCACTGTCAGCAATGGGCTGCAAATCACAGGGTAGCGCGGGGCCACAGTGTCCAATACTCACCATTAGGTGCTCCACTGGCTCTCAGTTGTCGTAGAGTGGCAGGACTGCCCAAATCATAGTACTCCGCAAGCTCAGGCAGTGATATTAAATGGGGCCTCAATACGTTTTGGGCCCTTCCCTGTCGCGGGTACTTGGGCCTCCTACACAAGTGAGGGACCATTTTTATCGGGAGACCCAGGGGGTCGCTAGGTGGTAGGAAATTTGTGTCAGCTCGGTGATGCCACATCTTTCCCACACAAAAATGTGTGAAAAACCTTGATTTTTTTCAGCTAAATTTGAGGTGTGCAAGGGATTCTGGGTAAGACAACGTTGGAGGATCCACGTAAGCCATACCTCCCTGGGATCCCCAGGGTGTCTAGTTTTCAGAAATGTTTGAGTTTGGTAGGTTTCCCTAGATGTACGCCAAGCACGGTCCCAAAAAAACAGGTGACCACACTTGCAAAACCAGGTCGTTTTGTGATAGGCAATTGTGATGTTGCCTCAATACGTTTTAGGCCCTTGCCTGTCATTGGTACTTGGGCCTCCTACACGAGTGAGGCACCATTTTTATTAGGAGACCTGGGGGAACACTGGGTGGTAGGAAATTTGTGTCAGCCCAGTGGTGCCACAACTTTCCCACACAAAAATGTGTGAAAAAAGTGATTATTCAGCTAACTCTGAGGTTTTCAGGGGATTCTGGGTAAGAAAATATTGAGGAATCTCCCGACGATATGAGGACACGGATCATGAGCAGTGGCAGCTGGTATAGACTAGACATGTCTTGTAATGTTTTGCTATTCTATGCGTCAGATGGGCAAGTTGGCACGCAGGAGGGGTGTGGGAGGGGTTAGAAGGTGGGGTTGCACATTGATTACATTCTGTAGTTCAAAATTTTAGCGGGGGTGTTTAGAAATGTTCCAAAATTCTTTTTTCTACATGTGACCATGAGATGTTGATGATGCATTGATGGTGGCATTTGTCTCTGGATGTCAGAGATATGCATGACATGTGAGTTCACACAATAAAATCTGTTTAAAAAAAAACAAAAACATTGGGGGATCCATTCAAGCCATACCTCCCTAGAATCCCTCGGGTGTCTTGTTTTTAAAAATGTATAGGTTTGCTAGGTTTTCTTTGGTGCTGGCCAAGCTAGGGTTAAAAAAACTATAGCTAGGCACTTTACAAAAAAAAGGGTAATTTTTCACTATTAAAATGTGGTGTGTCCACCTTGCGTTTTGGGCCGTTTCCTCATGCGGGCAGTTGGCCTACCTACACAATTGAGGCACCATTTTTCTCGGAAGACTTTGGAGAACACAGGGTAGGTGGAATTTTGTGGATCCACGCAGATTCCAGAACTTCCCACCACAGAAATATGCGGAAAATGTGTTTTATGGACAATATTTTTAGGTTTGCAAGGGATTGTGGATTACAGAACCTGGTGAGAGTCAGACAAGTTACCCCATCCTGGATTCCCCTGAGTGTCTAGTTTTCAGAAATGTGTGGGTTTGGTAGGTTTCCTTAGCTGGCCGCCGAGCACGGGGCCCAAAATACAGGTGACCCCCTTTGCAAAACCAGGTCGTTTTGTGATAAGCAATTGTGATGTTGACTCACTGCACCATCAGGATTCAAGCAAGCCGGGCCGAAGATGGCTGTAATGTCAGAAACCGGTCCCCGGAAGCTTGTTTCCTTTCCAGTAAAAGAATTGGCTTGGTAGTTTGGTCTGCCCTGTTCCCATGATGCACTGGGCCAGGGACAGACTAATTTGCATGTAGTCAGGTTCTGAGCTGGGATGGTGCAGTGAGCTAAAAAACGGTGATGGATCAAGCCCTGATCTGTTGACTGGGTACGAGTGTTCTGTTTAATTCAGATACTCTGTCCATCACCACCCCCTTTTCTGAATCGCTTTATCCACCATAAGCGTGGAAGGGTATACTCAGATGTGAGTCCCTTGCTCACTGCACCATCAGGATTCAATCAAGCCGGGCCGAAGACGGCTGTAATGCCAGAAACCGGTCCCCGGAAGCTTGTTTCCTTTCCAGTAAAAGAATGGGCTTGGTAGTTTGGTCTGCCCTGTTCCCATAATGCGCTGGGCCAGGGACAGACTAATTTGCATGTAGCCAGGTTCTGAGCTGGGATGGTGCAGTGAGCTAAAAAACGGTGATGGATCAAGCCCTGATCTGTTGACTGGGTACGAGTGTTCTGTTTAATTCTGATACTCTGTCCATCACCACCCCCTTTTCTGAATCGTTTTGTCCACCATAAGCGTCGAAGGGTATACTCAGATGTGAGTCCATTGCTCACTGCACCATCAGGATTCAAGCAAGCCGGGCCGAAGATGACTGTAATGCCAGAAACCGGTCCCCGGAAGCTTGTTTCCTTTCCAGTAAAAGAATTGACTTGGTAGTTTGGTCTGCCCTGTTCCCATGATGCACTGGGCCAGGGACAGACTAATTTGCATGTAGCCAGGTTCTGAGCTGGGATGGTGCAGTGAGCTAAAAAAAGGTGATGGATCAAGCCCTGATCTGTTGACTGGGTACGAGTGTTCTGTTTAATTCAGATACTCTGACCATCACCACCCCCTTTTCTGAATCAATACATTTTGGGCCCTTGCGGTCGCCGGTACTTGGGCCTCCTACACGAGTGTGGCACCATTTTTATCGGGAAACCCGGGGGAACGCTGAGTGGTAGGAAATTTGTGTCAGCCCGGTGGTGCCACAACTTTCCCACACAAAAATGTGTGAAAAAAGTAATTTTTTAGCTAACTTTGAGGTTTGCAGGGGATTCTGGTAGGAAAACATTGGGGGATCCACGCAAGCCATACCTCCCTAGAATCCCTCTGGTGTCTAGTTTTAAAAACTGTATAGATTTGCTAGGTTTCCTTAGGTGCCGGCCGAGCTAGGGTTAAAAAACTACAGCTAGGCACTTTGCAAAAATAGGGTCATTTTTCACAGTGAAAATGTGGTGTGTCCACCCTACATTTTTTCCCATTTCCTGCTGCGGGCACTAGGCCTACCCACACAAGTGAGGTACCACTGTCCTCATAAGACTTTGGGGAATGCAGAGTGGGTGGAATTTTGTGGATCCACGCAGATTTCAGAACTTTCCACCACAGAAATGTGAGGAAAATTAGTTTTTTTGATTTTTTTTAGGTGTGCAAGGGATTCTGGGTAACAGAACCTGACAAAAATGTATAGGTTTGCTAGGTTTCCTTAGGTCCAGGCAGAGCTAGGGCTAAAAAAATACAGCTAGGCACTTTGCAAAAAAAGGGTCATTTTTCACTGTGAAAATGTGGGGTGTCTACCTTGCATTTTGGGACATTTCCTGTCACGGGCAGTAGGCCTACCCACACAAGTGAGGTACCATTTCTCTTGGAAGACTTTGGGGAACATCGGGTGGATGGAATTTCGTGGATCCATGCATATTCCAGAACCTTCCACCTTAGAAATATGAGGAAAATGTTTTGTGGACACATTTTTAGGTTTGCAAGGCATTCTGGGTAACAGAACCTGGTGAGAGCCAGTCAATTCACCCAATCCTCGATTCCCCTGAGTGTCTAGTTTTCAAAAATGTATAGG
Source organism: Lissotriton vulgaris (assembly GCF_964263255.1). Taxonomy (NCBI): domain Eukaryota; kingdom Metazoa; phylum Chordata; class Amphibia; order Caudata; family Salamandridae; genus Lissotriton; species Lissotriton vulgaris. The sequence goes on from NC_141691.1 coordinate 754,637,117, forward strand.
TTTTCTAGGCTTCCCTAGGTGCAGGCAGAGCTAGGGTTCAAAAAGTACAGCTAGGCACTTTGCAAAAAAAGGGTCAATTTCATTGTGAAAATGTGGTGTGTTCATGTTGCGTTTTGAGCTGTTTCCTGTCGTGGGCACAAGGCCTACCTACACAATTGAGGTACCATTTTTATCGGGAGACTTAGGGGTACATAGAGTTGTAGAAAAACTGTTATTACCTATTGACGTTCGATGTATTTCTGCCTTCCAAATGAAAGGCAATGTATAAAAAAGTCATTTTGAAAATTGACCTATAATTCCCATGCTAGTATGGGTACTCCCAATTTCAGAAATGTGCAAATATCTACTGTTTCTAAACTCTATATTTTGTTCCCATTTCAGAGATACATAGGTCTCTTCCATACCAATTTTTCCGTGTATACATTTTCCCAAAATAATTGCTATATACCCAGTACATAAAAAAACCCTATTGCAAGACACTGCTCACTTATTGGCTCTGGGTTCACCTGGTTCTTGGTGAGCCTGCAAGTCCTATAAATCCCCACAACGAGAAAGATCCAGCAAATGTTACGGTATATTGCTTTCAAACAGCTGTCATAATTAGAAGCAGTAACAGGTGAAAACGTTGACAAAAATGTCTTGTTTTTTAACTAATTTTCAATTTTCCCTATATTTAACTGTTAGTTTCTATGAAGACAGTTTGAAGGATCTACACAAATGACCCCTTGCTGAATTCAGAATTGTGTCTACTTTTCCAAAATGTATAGCTTTCCAGGATCCATTATTGCTTTCATACCCATTTCTACCACTAACTGGAAGGAGGTTGAAAGTACAAAAAATAGCAACAATAGGCTATGTCCCAGAAAAATGCCAAAACTGTGTAAAAAGTTTTGGTTTTAAACCTGGGAATATGGTGATTTCAGCAACACAACCCCTTTTTGATACCAATTGCAGGCGAAAAAACAGACACTTTCATCAGGAGCCCTCCCCCCAAAACAAAAATATTGCTGTATTTTGGCTAATTTCTGGGTCCTCTCCATGGGAATCCACAAACCTTGGGTACCTTTAGGATCCCCATGATTATGGAAAAAAAAGATGCAAATTCGGCGTGGATACCTTATGTGGTCAAAAAGTTACAGGGGCCTAAGCGCAAACTACCCCAAACAGCCAAAAAAAAGGCTTAGCACAGGGGGGAAAAGGCCTAGCAGCGAAGGGGTTAAGAATCAACAAGAATTTGTTTTCTTTTTGTGCTTACAAATTGGTCACCAATGACTCTGTTTACCTATCTCTTTCTAACGGCAGAGTAGGATTTGTGATACTTGGAAATGATGATCACAAGTGGGACAAGTTCTGTGACCTCAACTGAGGAGGTATCTTGACATGCTGCAAAGATGATGTGCAGCACTACAAGAGGTTTCTCTATTCCTCCTCAGGAAGGGAGATTTTCAAATGACCATGATTTCCTTATGTTCCTTTATATATTTCAGAACAGCCTTTACTGGTTTGCGGAACACTTTTTTCAGAAAGCAAATGTGTGTCTAAGTTCACTGCCCCGGGCTAAGTATTTACCAAGACTTTCTTCGGGAACACTCAGCAGAAATGTTTGTGTGGGAGGAATGGCAGCCCCTCAAGTTTACAATTACAACTGGGTTTCTAAACTGGCCATGGCAAATGACTAGGTCCTTTCACCGAGGGATAAACCATTCCAAAGAATCCATAGACGTGATGGGGGACAAAGACTAACCACATTTGCTGTACAGAAGAAAGGTTGTAAATGTGTTGCCCGTTGCTATGGTAGCGTTGGTGTGGAGTGGGACCATGTCACTAACTCGATGGAAGGGAAGTCTTAGAGGTGAGACAGTTCTTTGGAAAGAAGACCCAATGAGAGACCTGGCAAAGCTAGTAGGATTCAGACAATTGGAATTAATTGGATTGTCTAATCTTGAGGGTATATAGGGGCACCTTGCATGACAACACTTGACTCGTTGTGGCTGGAGTACTAAATGGCTACTTATACATTCTTTAAGCTATTGCAGTTTCAGTGAAAAAGTATGTCAACATGAGCTTGGAATTGCCCAGAGCAAAGAGTGTTAGGGGACCCTGTGGCTAAGAGGGCTAGCTCGTTGATTTGTAGGACTCTAAGGAACACCTTACTGGACTTTCTAGGAAAACTGAGAAGGACAGAGAACAAGCTGCAACTTCTAAAAATCTCTTCGATGTGCTTCCCCCAAATTTGTTTATATAAGTCACTGCTGTTATATTTTCAATGATCAGTAATACTTTATATGCTCAAATCTGTCTTTTGAAACTGTATTGCACTTCAACCTAAGTTGCTTATGTAAGATTAAACAACAAATTCTGGGTATGAACCAAATATTCTATGACCATTCCACAATTCTGCATTCTCTATCCACCAAGGTAAATCCTTCTCTGCTTCTTGCATTATGACTACTTTGTCGCCCTACAAAAGACAATGGAAACATACGAAATGAAGGAAGGGTCCAGGGGAATATTTAGAGACCCTAGCACAGTTATAACCCCCTATAGAGAACATATAACTACGAATGAATAACTGTGGGTCTAAAGAAATATACCTGTGTTAACTGTGTGAGCATTGACCTGCACTGTGTGCATCCTATGTGTAAATATGGAATACAACAGGATATTTCACTGTTAGAACTTTAAGAAGTGGTTACAGCATGGACTCTCCACTCTGTGAAGTGGCCCAGATGATGGAAAGGGCGGCACAGAACGTTTAACTGATGGAAACTTTTCACATTGTGAAATATCCTGTTGTATTCCATATTTACACATAGGATGCACACAGTACAGGTCAATGCTCACACGGTTAACACAGGTCGATTTCTTTAGACCCACAGTTATTCATTCGTAGTTATATGCCCTACAAAAGACCCCTTAACCTCATAGATGCTAGTAAACATCCCTCCCCAGTGCTGCGCTGTCCATTGGAACTAGTGCTGAATGGACGTCCAATGGTCGTGCGCAGCACTGGGGAGGTAGTGCTGCCGTCGGCCAACGCACCGACGCAGCACTTAAGGGGTTAACGGAGTGAAGTTCTTTAGCTGTTGTGAAACCCTGTAATGTAAAGGTCATTGAAAACTCAAGCCAATTCCCTCAAACTCACTTCTTGTTTTTCCAACAAATGTCATACCTCTCTCTCAATTACACTTTCTTCCCTACAGCTGAACAGGGCCGGACTGGGAACCAAAACTGGCCCTGGGAAAGTGCTCGGCCAGCCCCCCCCCTCCCCACTCGGGGGCGGTTGGAGGTGCCGCCGTGCGCTTTGCTAGGGCCGGTTTTCGGCCGATTTTGTAGCAGGGCCGATTTTGCAGCTATGCTGCTTAAACGGCCCAGTAACAAAATCGGCCCCCAGGGGCTCAAAATCGGCTCCCACCCTCGCGGCGCACCAGGGGATTGCCCGGTGCCCGCTATGGCCAGTCCGGGCCTGCAGCTGAAGCTGAACCCTTACATTATCTATTGTGAAACCTAGAAACGTCAGGGTCTGAGAGGGTAGCATGAAAATAGATTTCTACTAATTCACAATGAACCCAAATCTATCCAACAAGTCCTTCACCAAAACCAACTGTGATTTTTAACATTTCCACATTCTGAGTCATAATCAGAATGTCATCCAAATAAATTAGCATTCTCATTCCTCTTAAATGCCCTACTACAAGTCTTAGTACTTTTTTAAAACACCAAGAGGCTGATGAAAGTCCAAAGGGTAGGTATTGCAACTGCTATAAGTGATCTTCCCACCTGAATTGAACATAACCCTGACTCTCCAACGCTATTAGAACCATGACATAAGCATCTTTTAGACCTGTTTTCATCATCAAATCCACTTCCTGCAACATATATCTTAACAGATGTGTTCCTTCCATTTTGAAGTGTTTGAGTGCCACAAAAATAATTTAGTAGTCCTTCATTTATTACAGGTTTCCAACCTTTGCCCTTCTTTTTCACCAAAGAAAATGCTTACAACTCCTTTCTCCCTTAAGTATCCGGTACTATTTCATGACGATTGTCATTCAGTGCCTTATTTCCGGCCCTTATCAAGGTGGCCTGTGCTCCAATTTCTTAACACATAGGAATGACGACTCCATGAGTTTTCAAATTCAACTACTTAGTGAGATTATCATGCAACATAAATATTTGCCCGGACGAAGTTCTTTCAAGAACGAAATGCGTTGGCTGTTGTTTTATATTCATGCACTTGGATTTATATGATTAAAGACTTTTTCTACGCAGGACCTGATTGAGCTTCATTATTAACCCTTGGACATTTTGGTAGTGCTCCACTCTATTGTCTTTGTAATTTTGTTTCCCGATTCCGGGTTGTACCCCTCAACGGTGGGTACAGGAGTTGCGGATGCACACCACATGAATACAAATATTTTAAGCTACTTTGGGAAATAACCAGGGGTTTGTGCGGCACCGGGAGTCCACCGTTGGCCTTCTGCATTCAGTACAAATCCTTTCTCCCTGTTGTCCCTCATTGTTTAAGTAACTTTCTCCAACATTTGTGCTTCTTGCATGTCACAATTCCCCTTCATTCCTGATGAAAATTCAACTCCTTTTGTTCATTCAGCTATATGCATGGGAGTAAAGTGCTTAATTTGCAAAAGAATAAGTGCCTGTGCCTAAAACTCTGCTCCAGCGGTGCTAATAAAAATCGGTAGACTGAATACCAAGGCTGTGTAGTGTTAAATTCACCTCCGGACTCAGGTCCCTGCTTTCTCCCTTTATGCCAGTTTTTCATTCTTTCTCTATGCCTTCTTACCGTTTGTGTCTTTTGTCTCATTTGCTTGTGGTCAATATCTGATGATGAAAAATAAAACCACTGGCTCAAATTAAGCATGGGGTGGAATCTAACTATCACATATCCTGACACCTCCTAAATTACCCAGGGATCTTTTTTTAATTTTCCTCCATTCCTCTAAATAATGTCTCCGTCTGCCTCCCACTTCTCCATGGGAAAACCCAAATATAATCCTTGGACTCACCCCCTCCTCTTGATGATCTGTTCCTTCCTCCTCAGAGAAAAGAAACCTGCTGATTCTTGACTTCTTCTGTATGATCCTTTCTCTTGTTTCTATTGGGACTTGTAATATCCACGGCCGAAAGGGTGCCCTCTCTTTCCAGCCCTGCCATATAAATTATTTACGCCAAACACTTTTCGCATAGATGCCTAATCTTTTTCTAGGGCAGTAAAAGTTTAAACATATTTTATGAGGGATTTCACCACACCTTCTCAAAATTATAGGCCTCTAACTTCTCCACTACAATGCCTAGAGTTGGGATTATGCTTATCAAAATTGCTTTGCGCCTTTCTGATATGAGGTTCACATTAACATACCCAAGAAAGCAAATTGCTCTCTGGCTCCAACCTCTTAATACATTTAAATCTAGATCACTACTCTTTAAAATCAGCCTCCTCAACTAGATCAAACATTCTAGCCAAAAGACCCAAATGTCTAATAATTTGGTCTCGCATTCCTTTAGTGACTGCTACAAACCTTTCCTAGAATCCTTTCTCAATTAAAAAAGGTAAATAATTAATTCTGGATCCAAGTTTGGTGTCCTTGTTTCCTTCTCACCAATAACGGGTGAGAACACTCTGTCCTCATCACAATTATCTCCTCTTTTCAAGGGTCTTCTTGTCCAAAACTTGATATACTCAGACACATTATCTAGTGGCCACTGGTCAGAACTTTGTGGGTGTCTTATATCACTTGGATCAAAAACGTTTAAGACCCATTGGATCCTTCCTTTACTGTTTTATTTATCACAGATTTAAGGTAATCACTGTCCCCAAATGTAGCACCCGAATAAATGTCCTTATTCAGATCGAGCATATACTCATGCATATCTTTATAGATATAAGTTTATTCAAAGGTATGTTGGAAAAACCGCTTCCTTCACAAGGATATCCTGCAATCTTTGTATGTCTCTTACGACACCCACCTCCTTGAAGTCACTTAGAACGTAAATCTCCTTAAAACTGAAACATGTGTTCCAGAAAATGTTTCCCCTTTTTACACACATTCACCCCAGGCCTTTGTGTTGGAAACTGAGGTATTGGTTGTGAAGGATGCGAGTCTTTCACAAGAATAGGTCCACAATTGTCTCCTTACTGGAACCAAGTACCCCATTTTAGCATTTGAATCTCTCAAGGTAGCAAAGTAGAGCAGTCCAAGGCCTACTCTGGGAAGGTGGTGTGGACTAGCAATCACTATTCGCTGGCATGCTATTACAACACTCAATAAATGATTGTCCAGTTAATTCCTTTACTTTAAAAAAAAAAGGACATTACACACACACTATTAAATACTACACATTATTTTACAAATATGTACATCAGGTAAATACCTGAGCGAGTGAACGAGCAGCAGCGCGGAAAGCAGAAACGGAGCGGCAGCAGCAGCGCAGTGAATCCCTTGACCGGTTCCCGCGACCCTCCTGCACCCCACACCGATCCCCTGGTTAAAATCCCAGCTAAATCCCCTCTAAATCCCCCTCTGTATACAATCCGGGCAGCCGGTGAGCGAGTGGAGAGGAGCAGAGGTGGCACTTCTGTATACAGCAGCGCTCGCAAGGAGCCGGGTCCGGATTGGAAAGGCATGGGAGCTCTGCCACTCTGCCATCACTTTGCTACTTAGCCACTTTTTGGGAGCCATTTTGGAGGCACACGTGGAGCACAGCGCCTGGTGCCCATCCTGGGAGACCTGGGAGACGTCCTGTCTTCAACACCCTGGTGTGTGTGGAGTGTGGAGAGCGGCCGGTGTGCCAAATGAGGGCAGCCACGAGGGGGGAACGAAGATCCCCTTGTAGCAAACAGTGCCATGGACAGTGCCGCTCCTTGGCTAGTACTATGGCGCAACTCAGCAAGCAGTGGCTGCTCTAACAACACATTGTTTTGTCTGTAAGACTGCAAAACAGCAAAAGCGCCAAAAAACTGCAAAAAGTCTAAAAACATCACAACAGGCTCTTAATATCTGTGGGCTTAAGACCATCAAGGCTGGGCACCGAAAAGCTCAGGAGGAAGGGGACTTGCATGTTGCTGGCTACAAAGGTGCAATCCTCAAGCACAGCCTCAGTCACGATTGCAGTAGAAAGTTCCAGGGAGTCCAGCCACCCCAAAGAGAGTGCCCCTTGACAGCCTAAGCAAATAGAACAAGTGAATAAGTGAAACGCACAGCCCACAAGCAAGTTGCACTATCTTCAGTAAAACTTCAGCAACATTCGGTGATCATAGTCTCACCGAAGGTCCAGAAAGGCCAGTAGGGGAAGTCTTGTGAAGCTTGTAGGTGTAAGGAGAACATAAGGAAGAGAGCGATATAAAGGGTGACAAATTCCCAACACCCTCTCCACACCCTCTCTACTCGGAGTGGAAGAGAAATGCTTACAGGAAACCGGATTGTCAAAAGAGGATGGAGTTAGAAGAAAGCACACACAAATGTCCCATTACAAGGGTCACAAGAAGAACGGCCCAGATACAAAAGCAGGAGTCGGAGCCGAAAAGAGTGAGCTCTCCTCAACACCCTCCCCAACAGGGGCTCATCACTCATTATTTCCAGGCACCAGGTAGTCCATCATCTCAGTACAAGTCCTTTGAAAGGGTCGATGAGACCACAGTGCTCAACCCCCAAGCACAGGAGCCCAGACAGGAGCTCATTGAACCATTCCTTACCCCCACCGGAATCTCAAGTTTTGGGCACGGAACCTGGCTGTCTACCATCGAGGGGGACCAGGAATATGACGAATGGGAACAGAAAGGACTGGTTCTGCCCCCTCTTAGCGGGCATAAAGGGGTAAAACGAAGGGGAGACTAGTAAACTCAGTTCTGAAAGGATTGATGACCCGCAGCACATAGAATCCGCAGAACCTGAAAGGGAGCCAACTAGAGTGGCAAACAGCCTCTCTTGGACTAAAGCCCAGATTCATTGGCATCAGGACATGGACATGGATATGGCCGAGGACAATGAGGGCAAAGAATCAGCACAACTCCCCCGGCGATCAGTTAATACTACCTCATCTACTGGTCGCCGACAACCCGATTCACCCGAGACAGGAGCCCTCACCGATTCCTTTCTACAAAAATTTAGAACTAACAATAGAAAGGACTTTGGACCTCACCCCAAAATGTATTGGGAGAGGGGAAGAGGCTAAAGACCGAGTGGGGGGGAAAGCTATTAACAGGCCAGGAAGTCCAAGAACATATCCCCATTTGAAAACCATCAATGAAGCACAAAAGTCAATAGCCAAGGCTCTGATCTGGCAATCAACAAAAATGGAAGTCCAAGTTGATCTCTTACAATCAATAGCCCAATGCCTAGCAAACCAGGGTGAACAAGATGGCAAAATTGGAGGCAATAATGATTCACAATCAGGCCACAAGCTCATGCCCCGACATAATAGAAAAGTGGGCAGAGATGCCAGAAATATTGGGGGACATAATAGTTTTAGCCAAAAGCAAGGGAGACTCACAAAAGACGTCTGATACCCTTGAACCGAGGGCAAGGGGTAAATACTTAATGGCACTCAATGGAGAACACAGCCTAGTTATGAGCCCTGAATCAAAAGTCAGCGAGAATGAGAGCAGGAGCGCAGAAATCCTGACATCCCCAACCAGGAGTAACACTAAGGAAATCCCGGTAAGCCCAGACACAAAAGAAGGGGGGTTAAGTGAGGGAATGTGTCAGGGATAAAGTAGGATTGGGGGAATAGTCAGAATCATTCGTGACTGATATCAATCTTAGCTTCAAAAACAATGTTCATGTGGTTCCTTGAACCAAGGGCCACAATATTCTGCTCGTATAGAGTCCAAAGATCAAATGATGCAGACCACCTAACTCTCCTTCAGCTGCTACGGTCTAGCTTGGGGGTAGGAGTTGGTGAAATTTATATGGTCTACGTTTCGACCCGAAAGATGCGTAGGATAGTAGTCCTTACAAAAGGGGTCTTCGTCAGGACAGAATGGTTGTGGGTGGGCAACCTCCTAAAAAGTAATTAAAAAATTTAATTAATTAATTAGTACACACCGACCTTGTTGATTACATACAAGGCAGGCGGTTGGTTAAAAACGTGTTGTCATATAACCACAGAACCTAAAGTTCGTGATACACACATTTCTTAAGGATAAGGGTACAGAGTCAACTCACCTATCGCACAAGAGGAGGTGGACCGGGGTAGATTACTGGTCCTAGATTCACAAAAGACTTGTGAATTCGTTCCTATATAGAGATTACAGGAAAGGTCATAGTCAAAAGAAGTCTACTGGGTGACCGCAAACTTTAGTTAATGTCACTGTCCGGTTCGTGTTGGACGGCCCAAAGAGGAGTCCATCAGTTAAACACCACGCAGCGTAACCACTACAACCATCTTTACGTTGCTTGGATATATCGACCACACATAGTTAGGGACATACCTTACGGGCGCTTGTATGGTATTAACACACGGGTTACTCTCAGGCGGCAGGGACCTTGTCGTATTCCAGCTTTAACCTATTGTGAAGTATGATTGGAAATTAGAAACCTCATACTCCTTACATCGCAGAATACTGTCGGCATTGTACTTGTATTCATGGGGTATCCTTAAAAAAGGAACTCACATGTGCTTAAACGTGCTTAGGATGCGAGTGTGTTTCGTGTGTTATGTTGGCCTGATGGCCGCTCTTCTATAGTACGCTTGCTCACAGGGTCTGCTCCCTAGCAAAAAAGACATAACAGTGTTCAAATGCGTAGGAATAATGTACATATCAATATAACCGCTCATTGCGTCAGAACATACCTCCACAGGGATGATGGGGCGGTACAAATGAATCGAGGTTGGCACTATCAACTGTGTCGAAATGGGAGCCTGGGGGAGTCTTCGTCTGGGCCTCTTTAGTATTACTCTAACATTAAGGAAGTTAAAAAACGAGGGGAGGAGTCAGGAAAAGTTTAGCTACACACTACAATGAAAACAAAAGCGTGTCAGAAAGGTGACCAGCTCACCTCAGAATTTTAAACTGTGTTCCATCAATGTGTTAATTAAACGAGCCCTCCTGTAAAGCAAAAAGGATGAAAGCCGGGGTCAAGGTCTGAGAGACTACGTAGTATCATCGTTCCTGGAGTGCAAGGGAGCGGACCCTGTGAGCAATCGTACTCTAGAAGAGCGGCTCCTCTTGTGCGATAGGTGAGTTGACTCTGTACCCTTATCCTTAAGAAATGTGTGTATCACGAACTTTAGGTTCTGTGGTTATATGACAACACGTTTTTAACCAACCGCCTGCCTTGTATGTAATCAACAAGGTCGGTGTGTATTAATTACATTTTTTAATTACTTTTTAGGAGGTTGCCCACCCACAACCATTCTGTCCTGACGAAGACCCCTTTTGTAAGGACTACTATCCTACGCATCTTTCGGGTCGAAACGTAGACCATATAAATTTCACCAACTCCTACCCCCCAAGCTAGACTGGAGCAGCTGAAGGAGAGTTAGGTGGTCTGCATCATTTGATCTTTGGACTCTATACGAGCAGAATATTGTGGCCCTTGGTTCAAGGAACCACATGAACATTGTTTTTAAAGCTATGATTGATATCAGTCACGAATGATTCTGACTATTCCCCTAATCCTACTTTATCCCTGACACATTCCCTCACTTCACCCCCCTTCCTTGTTGTGTATGTGGGCCCATATACATAAAGTTTGTTGAAATATCATTGATGAAATCAAACCAATGAAAGGTAATAATGCAATTTTGAAATAAACCCTATTGCATTTAAAAATGTGTCTTTTTGAAATAGCTACATGATATTGTAATCACTTGTTTTCTGTCTGGGACCCTTTTCCCTTGTACCGCATAACTACCCAGGTCCCTCGACTTTACTGGGTTTAACCTTTCCTTTGTAACAGACACAAAAGAAGCTGAAGATGACCACCGAGAGGGTAATTGGAGCAAGGTCCGAAGCCCTCTTATCAAGGAGGGCAAATAAGAAGCCGAAAAAACGGCTGAAGAGATCGAAATTGAAAAGAAGACCAATCCTGACGGTAATGCTGAATAGTCACAGATCTGAGGGGAAAAGCAACCTAATGCCACTTTACCCAATCTTTAATTTTAAACAGCAGACTAGGACCCGGGGAACCCCAGAAGATAAAGACAATGCCGAAAAAAGAGATGGTCCAACGCAACAAAGTAGGGCTCAGGCGGCCCAACAAACAATAGGGCTAACATCAAACACGGGCCAGGCGGCAACATACAGGGTCTGTCTGGGAAAGGAGGATGCCTGCACATAAATAATAAACAACAAAACAAAGATGCCAGTGCTGATAAAAGTGAATGGAAAATGAGGTAAATCCTCCACTAACTGAAAGTCAAATTCAGAAAAGGGAATGCTTTTTAATCGCAGCTTTATTGTGTATTCAATAAATTTTTACAAAATGCATTTGTACATTTGGGAATGAAACATTAAAGGAAAAACAAGGATGCAAAGGGGACACATGAAAAGGCAATCAAGTTAGAGCGAACCACCATTCGTTCCTACAATCATATCACTTTCACCAAGCATTCAACGGCACACAAACTAGTCTCACACATACCATATATACATTATCTACAACAGGAGAAACAAAAAACACTGTAGCTGCCTTAATGTAAACACATTATTTGTACTCCGTAGTGGCAAATGGGACATTAACAAGGGTTTAGCACTTTCGAACAGTTTTTCGCAAATCCGATAGAAATTAGAAAGTGTCCAACAAATAGCTAATGATCTATGTAAAGTTGTAACTCTTAGATCAGTGGCAGAACAGTGTGAAGAAGGGCCTACGCGTTTCGAATCTCCTATAGTTCCTTGGAGATTCTCATCAGGGCCTTGAGCAACACCTAATGTAGCAGGCGGGTCGCATGCGCGAGTGATTAGCGCTAGCACCGACGCCGACCGAGTGCGGGTTTCCAGGACCATCTCCTTTGAACCTGGTTCTGCTGGCACACCGGACATTTGCCTGCTTGTGCTGACGCTGTTTTTCCTCTCTCACGGAGGATGCCTGATTAACGACAGGCGCACCGCCCTGGATTCAAAGGACGCCCCAACGCACACAGCATAAGATACGTCGCTTCACAGCCCTGCCAGTTCAGACCTTGCACCCCCCTCAACGCGCTAGGACTTTTCAGCTCAAATGAGCGAGGGTTGGGTCCACTCCCCCTACACTTCCCTGCTGCGGACCACCGCCTGCTACATTAGGTGTTGCTCAAGGCCCTGATGAGAATCTCCAAGGAACTATAGGAGATTCGAAACGCGTAGGCCCTTCTTCACACTGTTCTGCCACTGATCTAAGAGTTACAACTTTACATAGATCATTAGCTATTTGTTGGACACTTTCTAATTTCTATCGGATTTGCGAAAAACTGTTCGAAAGTGCTAAACCCTTGTTAATGTCCCATTTGCCACTACGGAGTACAAATAGTGTGTTTACATTAAGGCAGCTACAGTGTTTTTTGTTTCTCCTGTTGTAGATAATGTATATATGGTATGTGTGAGACTAGTTTGTGTGCCGTTGAATGCTTGGTGAAAGTGATATGATTGTAGGAACGAATGGTGGTTCGCTCTAACTTGATTGCCTTTTCATGTGTCCCCTTTGCATCCTTGTTTTTCCTTTAATTTTTCATTCCCAAATGTACAAATGCATTTTATAAAAATTTATTGAATACACAATAAAGCTGCGATTAAAAAGCATTCCCTTTCTGAATTTGACTTTCAGTTAGTGGAGGATTTACCTCATTTTCCATTCACTTTTATCAGCACTGGCATCTTTGTTTTGTTGTTTATGATATAGGCTCAGCCTTGCTGATTAGAGACAGCCCTATTTTGTTTTTCATATGCACATAAATAAGGCCTCATGAGTCACTAAGACCAGAGGATTACAAAGGCCCGAAGGAGCATACTTTACTTTCCTCAACAGAGCAGAAGCAAAAAAAAAGCTGAGCAGGATGTAAAAATAGGATTGATTGTGAACAACAGTGGCGAATTCCCAACAAGTCATCCCCAACCCTGGTTCTAAGTAGCCAGGGCTCAGGGGGAACACGCAAATACAACTCCCCAAGGAAAATTCCATACTATACGAGGTGGTGCTAAGCCCCAGATATCATATGGAAGGCCCATATGACATTCTAAATAGGTCCAACATCCTTTGACTTTTTGGACATGATACGTCCTTGTCCCAGATCACTTCGGAAAATATGGAGTGAGTAAAGTTCAAAAGGACACATGGTGATGGTCATGGCGACTCATCTTTCTTGGGATAAAGTGAACAATCTCTCCAACGGTTAGTCCTTGGCGAAGCTCAACAACTAGCAGACTGGGGGATAGATATAACAGAACCCATTCAGCCAAAATATCCATCCATCCTCATACCTCACAAAGAGAGGCAGGGGGTTGTATCAGTTTTGAAAGACACAATTCACTACAGAAAACGGGGAAAATGCTTTAGAACACCCAAGTACACCAATAAACATCTCCATCTCTCATATAGAGATAATATGCGAAGAGTGGTAACGGGTCAATCCAAGCAGGCTATAAGATTGGCTCACTGGAACAACATCCCTAGCCTAAGACAAATTCCGGGCAGTTCAGGAAGGAAAATGACAGGGTGAGAAGACCAACATCAACCACCGAACATTGACTTCCTTCTAGAACTAACTCTCATCTCATGGCACATTGAAGGGTTAAGTAAAAAGGCAGGGAATAAGGAAGTACAGGATTTCCTTGCAAAAGGGGATGTTATATGCTGCCAAAAAACATGGACAATGACATCAACCCCCATAGAACGCTTCCATGAACATCGGGTAAACGCTACAAAAAAAACCCATCTTTGGACGTCCTTCTGGGGGCCTCTCGATCTTTATAAGTCATGCCCGAAAAACATCACAGAAATAGGAGTAACTGCTCCAGACCTGCAAGCTATGACAATTGCCGGGCTAAGAGCAAGTCGCCGGCCATTCAGCCTGCTATTAATTAACTGTTATATTAATACGGAATTGACACAAGCCAACATGGAATCACTCATCACCACAATGGAAGAAATATTAATCAAATAGGAGCACTATAATGTGACCATCGCCGGTGACTTTAGCTTGAGAGGACTGGAAGGGGCCTCAGACAAGCAAAATAAAGGGCACAAGGCGGGCCCCACTGGTCTCTCTTCTTAACAAGCATTTGCAATGCAATAGGTCTCGCATTAGGAAAGTTTGATGTTTTGGTATTGTAAATTATATTTATGTCTTAATAGTGAAAATATAGGAATTAATAGTTTTGTATTTTACAATGCCAATAGTTTTAATTTTTTTAATGTGACACCTTTTGCAATTGTACTACAATATGTGTTGTTTGTATGTGACTTATATGTATTGATGTTACAAATAACAATGTCTTCTAATGAAATGTATGAATTAATTTTTAAATAAGTTATTGTAATGTATAATGGTAATTGGTAAACTTTTGCAAATAACTTGGTGGACTTGGATTTTGAGGGTGGAGTTTGATTGTGGTTTTGTTTTTTGAGTGTTTGATGGTGGATTTGGAGGGTGGAAGGTGTAGTTGGTGTTGGAGGGTGGATTTGGAGGGTGGAGTGCTGAGTGTTGCTGTGGTGGTGCCGAGTATTTTTGTGGTGGTGCCGAGTGATGCAGTGGTGGTCCCGAGTGATGCAGTGGTGGTCCCGAGTGATGCAGTGGTGGTCCCGAGTGATGCAGTGGTGGTCCCGAGTGATGCAGTGGTGGTTCTGGGTCGTGCTGAGTGATGCAGTGGTGGTGTTGTGGTGGTTCTGGGTGGTGCCGAGTGGTGGTGCTGAGTGGTGGTGTTGTGGTGGTTCTGGGTGGTGTTGTGGTGGTTCTGGGTGGTGCTGAGTGATAATGTGGTGGTGCTGAGTGATAATGTGGTGGTGCTGAGTGATAATGTGGTGGTGCTGAGTGATAATGTGGTGGTGCAGGCGTTGCGCTGAGTGACGGAGGCGTTGCGCTGAGTGACGGTGGCGTTGCGCTGAGTGACGGTGGCGTTGCGCTGAGTGACAGTGGCGTTGCGCTGAGTGACAGTGGCGTTGCGCTGAGTGACGGTGGCGTTGCGCTGAGTGACGGTGGTAGAAAGATAGGCAGAGTGTAGAGAGACAGGAACAAAGTGAAAGTTACCCTGGGTTTGCCTACAACAAGTTTTTGCAGGTAGAGCAAGGAGAGGAGAAGAAGCCAGGAGAAAATGGAGAAACGTGGGAGATAGGGGGCATGTAGAGGAAGGTATAAGGTAGTAGACAGACACAGTGAGGGAGAGACAATGAGGGCCGATATTGGCAGTTTCCCATGAGACAAAGACAAATAAGAAGAGAGATAGAGGAGATTAAGCCATTCAGAAAAGAACAACGGGCAGCAAAGGTGTCAGGCTTACGGGGGTGGGGGGTGCTAACTAAATATACATAAAAACGGATGGCATGAAGGAAAGGGCACAGACAGGGATGGCGCCCTGCGAACCTAGAGTGAGAGAAATCCTGGCAAGCAGGGGTAGGAGGGACAGACGGGGAGGTAAGCCAGGAAAGTCACAGAAAGGGCAGGGACAGACCAGAGAAGCGGCATGAGGGATGCCCTGAAGCGGGTGTGGGAGTCAGACAGGGTGAGAGATTGAGCCAGCAGGGAAGAGAAGAATGGGCAGGGCATGCTTGTGGAAGGGTGAACACTGACAGGCATAGATACGATAGACAGGTATGGAGAGAAGTACACATAAAGAGTGAGAGAGAGCGTGAGGGAGGGAGGAAGGGTTAGGCGAGAGGCATGTAGTCATACAAGAGCAAAAAGAGACAGGCTTAAAGTTAAAGAGAGGCACATGCACATGGCGACGGTGAGGGGTTTACAGACCGCAGGAGCTTGAACAGGCAAATAACAGACCGAACAGAGGGAAAGAGATACAGGCAGATAGAATCATGGCAGTGAAGGGAGAGAGGTATTGATGGGAGATGGTGCAACTTTACAAGATGAAAACTGTTTCTGGACCCGACGTAACATGCCCAATTCCCTCTACTGCTGGCCACCCAAAAAAATATAAAAAATACAGTGTAGATAGTCAAGTCAAGAGATTTATATAGCGCGCTACATACCCATAGGGTCTCAAGGCGCTTGAGAAAGGGTGGGGAATTACTTGTCGAATATCCAAGTTTTGAGTTGCTTTCTGAATGCTAGGTGGTTCTGAGTAAGGCGAAGGTGAGTGGGAAGTGAGTTCCAGGTTTTAGCTGCCAGGTAGGAGAAGGATCTACCACCCATCGTAGTTTTGTTGATGCGAGGTACAATGGCGAGGGCTTGGTTGGAGGATCGTAGCTGACGGGAGGGGGTGTAGAAGGACAGTCGTGTGTTGAGGCATTCGGGTCCAAGTTCGTAAAGTGCTTTGTGTGCGTGGGTTAGGAGGCGGAAAGTAATCCTCTTATTTACGGGGAGCCAGTGGAGGTTTTTCAGGTGACCAGAGATGTGTTCTTTACGCGGGATGTCTAGTATGAGTCTGGCTGATGCGTTCTGGATGCGTTGGAGTTTTTTCTGGAGTTTTGCGGTGGTACCGGCGTATAGGGTGTTTCCGTAGTCCAGGCGGCTTGTGACCAGTGCGTGGGTGACCGTTTTTCTAGTTTCGGTGGGGATCCAGCGAAATGTTTTTTTGAGCATGCGAAGGATGTTGAAGCAAGATGATGAAACAGCGTTGACTTGTCTGGTCATCGAGAGTGAGGAGTCCAGGATGACGCCCAGGTTCCGTGCGTGGTCCGTCGGGATGGGTGCTTTTCCAAGGGCCTCTGGCCACCAAGAGTCATCCCAGGCGGAGGGGGAGGTGCCTAAGATGAGGACTTCTGTTTTGTCTGAGTTCAGTTTCAGACGGCTGTGCTTCATCCACTCGGCTACTTCTTTCATTCCTTCGTGTAAATTGGTTTTGGCGGTGTTAGGGTCTTTGGTGAGTGAAAGGATCAGTTGAGTGTCGTCAGCGTAGGAGATGATGTTGAGGTTGTGTTGGCGTGCGATGGTCGCGAGGGGGCTCATGTATACGTTGAAGAGGGTGGGGCTGAGTGACGATCCTTGTGGCACGACGCAGATGACTTCAGAGGACTCTGACTTGAATGGTGGGAGGCGGACTCTCTGGGTTCTTCCGGTGAGGAACGAGGTGATCCATTCCAGTGCTTTTCCTTGGATTCCGACGTTTCTGAGGCGTTGCAGGAGGGTGCTATGACAGACTGTGTCGAAGGCAGCGGAGAGGTCGAGGAGGATGAGGGCGACTGTGTCTCCATTGTCCAGTAGAGTTCGAATGTCGTCTGTTGCTGCGATAAGTGCGGTCTCGGTGCTGTGTTTGGCTCGGAAGCCAGACTGTGAGGAGTCGAGGGATTTGTTGGCTTCGAGGAAGGTGGCGAGCTGGTTGTTGACAGCTTTCTCGATGACTTTGGCCGGGAATGAAGAAGCGAGATGGGGCGGTAATTTTTGAGTTCGGTGGGGTCAGCTGTGGGTTTTTTCAGAAGGGCGCTGAGTTCTGCGTGTTTCCAGCTTTCCGGGAAGGTGGCGGAGTTGAGGGAGCAGTTGATGACATCTCGGAGGTGTGGTGCTATGATGGAGTCTGCTTTGTTGAAGATGTGGTGAGGGCAAGGGTCTGTGGGGGATCCAGAGTGGATGGAGTTCATCAGGCGGATGGTGTCCTCAGTAGAGATTGGGTTCCAGTCGTTAAGGATGTTCAAGGGGGGTGAAGGTCCTGCAGAAGGTTGGGTGGGTTGGTCTCCGGGTCGGTTGTCGAAGCTGTTATGGATGTCTGTGATTTTGTTGTGGAAGAAGGAAGCTAGGGAGTCGCAGAGGGCTTGGGAGGGGGTGATGTCGTTGGAGTTGGCTGATGGGTTGGTAAATTCTTTGACGATGTTGAATAATTCCTTGCTGTTGTGGGCGTTGTTATCTAGTCGGTCTTTGAATGCGGCTTTCTTGGCAGACCGGATGAGTTGGTGGTGTATGCGGGTGGCGTTTTTGAAGGCTCCCTGGTGCTGGTGTTTGGGTCTTTTTTCCAGGCCTTCTCAAGGGAGCGACAGAGTTTCTTCGTCTTCGAAAAGTTAGACACGCGGCTAAAACATGACGTGCTGCAGCCGTGAAGGGGCACTGTGCTAAAAGAATGAAATCCTCCAAAATCACACATGCTACCTCAATGATTACCGCATTGGCAGAGGTCGACCTAAAAAACGAGTCTAACAGGGGCAGGAAAAAAAGCTATAGAAAAAAGAACGGATCCAAGGACGAAGAAAAAAAGCCAAAAGAAAAAACAGTTAGATTTGCTTGGTCGAAGAGGACTATAGTGTCGTTTTTTTCTGACTTTTTACACTGCAGCCATAATGATTGTATTTTGTTTCAGCGGACAACTTCACAAATATTGTTTTCGACTTGCTTTATCCCATTACAGGATGCACAGCATTAAGGGATACCATGCTGAGCCATCTATTAAGAGTTCAGCTGCGGCTCTGTAGTGGTCTGCTTAAGTGATCACTTTGGTTCACGGCCGTGAGGGATGTTAATTAGGGGGGGAGGAGGAGTAAGTGAGGCCGAGCCCGCTGGGGGAAGCAACAGATGGCTTTGGTGTGGACGCGCTTCGCGCGCTGGATGGAAAGCGCGTGCAGCTTCCTGTCCCTGCCTCCTCTTGCTTCTCTCTCAGAGCACCCATTAAGCACCACCCACCTTGCTTTTCAAGAGGAGTTTGTGTACCCCCTCCAGTACCATAGAATAATATTCCTGGGCCAGGCACTGGCCCACTTCTTTCACATACAGATTAGCCGGTAAGGCCATTTACTAGTTTTACTGCTCTCTCCCGTACATCCACACACGGAGAGAGAGACATGTCAAAGAGGAGAGCTTGGACCACTGACTATATTTCAGTAAACACAGCTCTGGAAAATAAGAGCAACCATAAGTGGATACTCAGCCACCATATTTGAATTCCGTGTAAATGCATAATCTCTACAGTTTGTGCACTGATGTTTTGTAAATATGTTTAGCAATTATGCATCTATGTATACGATTATTGGTTGTATGCCGATCATTTTTTTTTTTTAAATGACATGGTTTACTTTATGGTAGAGAAATTAGGATAGGATAATATAGTGCTAAACGGCCTATTTATTTATAAAGTCTGAATAGAAATGCTATGTTGCGGTGGGATCACTGCAGTGATCATAAAATAACATTTCGAAATGCCTGCTCTGCTCATGAAATGGTGATCAATATCTGCGCTTTATAACGATCACTGAGTGTCTGTGGAAGTGCCAGAGGAGGGACCGACCCTCCTCTGGCGCTTCCACAGACTGCGGTGGCCATTGCACCAGGAGAGGATTCTCCTTCAGTCATCACCGCCAATAGGTTTGTCTTTTGGTCTGGCTCAAACCTTTCTCCGGCACGAGGGTACTGCGTTGCAGAGCACCACCAGGAGGAGACGGCTGGAGAGATGTATTGCCCTGGCGTGCACGTGCACTGGCTCGCGTGCTCCTGTGCAGGGGCCTTGGCACATAACAAAGCTGGAATGCTGACCTGTATTGCGAGGGAAGACCCCGAAGGTAAGATGTCTGCATACTTACGGTCAAGATGGTGGCCATCTTACATGAAAAAAATCCCTTCACGAATACCGTTGTTAAAGTTTGTTTTCCCATTGTCTCACTTGTGTTATGTGCTGGCACGAGGAGACGTTCTGATTTGAGCACCACTTGCGAGGAGGTGGCTGGCATCGGCATTGCTGCAGATATCAGCACCTGAAGTTGTTGGCTGATGTGTTTCACTGCAAGGCTTCTCTTAGAGGCTGACACAGTGACACTATCTTGCATGGCAGCTGTAAATGGACTACTTTGTTCCAATCACACATGCAAACAAAATGCTAACATAAAATATAAACATTTGTGAAAAGTCGTGGGCAGAAACACAAATAGAAGGAATCAGAAAACAAGCCAACAGCTGATGGAGGATGATCCAAACGAGCCAATGAGTAATGGGGGCTGACCTAAATACTCTTTGTCTGTAGTCTTTTTGTACAGTTTTTTATGTTGATGACAAAAGCTCAGGACACAGCAAACTCTAAAGCCAGATCGAAAAAAAGCTATAGAAAAAAGAACGGATTCAAGGACGAAGAAAAAAAGGCAAAAGAAAACAAGCTCCTGGCATTGCTGTGGGGAGGGGGGGAGAGAAATGCACGGCCCGTGAAAGTGGTCCTCGGGGCGCATTCCTTTGAAGTGTCGGGTCTGATGGTGGGGGCAGGGTTAAGGGGTAGGGAGAGAATACCAGAGGCCGGCCGAGCGCACGCTGGGGAAGCCTTTGATGTGGCCTGGCGGCCGTGGAGAAATGCTGCTGGCAGTGGGAGGGTGATTGATGGGCGGGGCAGTGCTGGGGATGCCTTTGATGTGGCCTGGCGGCCGTGGAGAAATGCTGCTGGCAGTGGGAGGGCTGGGCATGCTCGTCCACAAGGAGTCACGTGACTCTCTTGTGCACTGTCCAAAATCCGCCGAATCCGCCTGTTAGGAAAGGAATATCTTGGGTTGACAACAATAGGTTCGAGTAAACTCGACCTAAAAACTTAAAATTTCATACAACTCACTATGTAAAGAAACTATTCTCACCCATGTGGTGTCCCTAATCGTCATTCAGGAACATATCCACCATTGACTATATTCTAATCAATGAGAAATTGGCTAACAAGTTGAATGATTTTAAGGTCGACGATAGAGGGGAAAGTGATCATAGGCCTCTATGTGCAACATTCAACCTGGGAGTGGAATCTGCAGAACTCCAGAAAGTAATGGGCAAACCCACAGGAGATGAACACTTTAGAGAATTGAAAAGAAAAAAAATGATCAACTGAACTCGGAATTAAAATTCAGGAGTGGGCATCAACGTGGCAAGCTTGCAGGCTGTGGGAGGCCAATCCGACAGTGAAAGGTCATTAGGAAGTTCTGACAAATGATCTCTGGCATAATCTGGGCATAAATCACTACAGAAAAACGTTTTCCAACAAGGTCTCTTCCCCTAAGAAGCCACGAGCACCGAAGTGCCTGAGTCAAAGTAAATGCGCTCTCATGAAGGCACTTAGAACAAAAATGAAAAGAGGAACATTGCCAGTCGATGTCCCCACAGCTGCATTGAGATCAGCCCACAGGGAAAACGTAGGCGAGTTTAAAAGAAAGGAAATGGAACAGAAGTGGCTCACAGTATTGCCCTGATAAATAAAAAGAACAATGCCAAACTATGGAGATACATCAACCGCTTGAAACTCCCAGCAAGGAGAACAATATTGCAAGTAATGAGTGGGAAGCATATGTAAAGGGTCTATACACCAGAGGCCTACCAGTTGCCGAGTATGTCCTTCCCAAGAAGTTCTCAGAAACAAGCAATTACACAGAACCCCTCTCCAAGAGCAAACAGGAAGTAGTGTTGTAGATGATTCTAGGACTCTAGTTAATATTCCCGATTTCATGCCCTTATGTGGTTATATCAAATCATACCCTTATACAGGCATAAGAATCATACCCATATTAAGACATAGCCAATGCAGTCCAAATACGGCAAGGCTACTCCCATAGACTCCTAGAAAGCACAACGTGTTCTTAAACAAACCAAGCCTCCAGCAGCCAGGGAATTCCCCCCTGCTTCTGTATTGATTTGTCCTAGAACTCCTGGAGTCCTGAAAGAACTGCGAGTTCTTAGTGACATCTTATGTCCAAACTTACGTCAAACTCGGCACCTTCCAGGTATAAATATACCAGCATCTGCCTTAAGCAACACACAGTGGTTTGGAGCAGATCGGCTATCTACTTGCCCGACGCCCTGCTGATGCGAGTGCCAAAGGAAGCCGACCCTCCCATTGACGCACTGAGAGAGACGCTATCTTTTCTCCTGCTGAGAAATCCAGCTACAGTGTTTTCCGATCATTCTTGCGGGTTGCTGGGAGATAGAGTCCTGAGAAAGAGATACAAGACCTCCTTCATTCTATAACCAAGCTACGGAGCTGATTAGACCGACAGAGAATTCTTGATTCAGAATTTTGGCAAAAACTATAACTAGTCAAGTCAAGTCAAGTCAGGTGATTTATATAGCGCGCTACATACCCAGAGGGTCTCAAAGCGCTTGAGGAAGGGTGGGGAATTACTTGTCGAATATCCAGGTTTTAAGTTGCTTTCTGAATGTAAGGTGGTTCTGAGTGAGGCGAAGGTGAGTGGGAAGTGAGTTCCAGGTTTTAGCTGCCAGGTAGGAGAAGGATCTACCTCCCATGGTGGTTTTGTTGATGCGAGGTACAGTTGCAAGGGCTTGGTTGGAGGATCGTAGGTGGCGGGAGGGGGTGTAGAAGGAAAGTCGTGAGTTGAGGCATTCGGGTCCAAGTTCGTAGAGTGCTTTGTGTGCGTGAGTTAGGAGGCGGAAAGTAATCCTCTTGTTAACGGGGAGCCAGTGGAGGTTTTTCAGGTGTCCAGAGATGTGGTCTTTACGCGGGATGTCTAGTATGAGTCTGGCTGAGGCGTTCTGGATGCGTTGGAGTTTTTTCTGGAGTTTTGCGGTGGTACCGGCGTATAGGGTGTTTCCGTAGTCCAGGCGGCTCGTGACCAGTGCGTGGGTGATCGATTTTCTAGTTTCGGTGGGGATCCAGCGAAATGTTTTTTTGAGCATGCGAAGAATATTGAAGCAAGAAGATGAGACGGCGTTGACTTGTCTGTTCATAGAGAGTGAGGAGTCCAGGATGACGCCCAGGTTCCGTGTGTGGTCCGTCGGGATGGGTGCTTTTCCAAGGGCCTCTGGCCACCAAGAGTCATCCCAGGCGGAGGGGGAGGTACCAAGGATAAGGACTTCAGTTTTGTCAGAGTTCAGTTTTAGACGACTGTACTTCATCCACTCGGCTACTTCTTTCATTCCTTCATGTAGGTTGGTTTTGGCGGTGTTGGGGTCTTTGGTGAGTGATAGTATCAGTTGAGTGTCATCAGCGTAGGAGATGATGTTGAGGTTGTGTTGGCGTGCGATGGCCGCGAGGGGGCTCATGTATACGTTGAAGAGGGTGGGACTGAGTGAAGATCCTTGTGGCACGCCGCAGATGACTTCGGTAACTTCTGATTTGAATGGTGGAAGGCGGACTCTCTGAGTTCTTCCGGCAAGGAACGAGGTGATCCATTCCAGTGCTTTTCCTTTGATTCCGATGTTTCTGAGGCGTTGTATTAGGGTGCTATGACAAACTGTGTCAAAGGCTACGGAGAGGTCGAGGAGGATGAGGGCGACTGTGTCTCCGTTGTCTAGCAGAGTTCGAATGTCGTCTGTTGCTGCGATGAGTGCGGTCTCAGTGCTGTGTTTGGCTCGGAAGCCGGACTGTGAGGAGTCGAGGGATTTGTTGGTTTCGAGGAAGGCGGCGAGCTGGTTGTTGACAGCTTTCTCGATGACTTTGGCCGGGAATGGAAGGAGCGAGATAGGGCGGTAGTTTTTGAGTTCGGTGGGTTCTGCTGTGGGTTTCTTCAGAAGGGCGCTGAGTTCGGCATGTTTCTAACTTTCCGGGAAGGTGGCGGAGTTGAGGGAGCAGTTGATGACGTCTTGGAGGTGTGGTGCTATAATGGAGTCTGCTTTGTTAAAGATGTGGTGAGGGCATGGGTCTGTGGGGGATCCTGAGTGGATAGAGTTCATCAGGCGGATGGTGTCCTCAGTGGAGATTGGGTTCCAGTCATTGAGGATGTTCAAGGGGGGTGGGGGTCCTGCAGAGGGTTGTGTGGGTTGGTCTTCGGGTCGGTTGTCGAAGCTGTTGTGGATGTCTGCAATCTTGTTGTGGAAGAATGAGGCTAGGGAGTCGCAGAGGGCTTGAGAAGGGGTGATGTCGTTGGAGTTGGCTGAGGGGTTGGTAAATTCCTTGACGATGTTGAATAATTCCTTGCTGTTGTGGGCGTTGCTATCTAGACGGTCCTTGAAAGCGGCTTTCTTGGCATTCCTGATCAGTTGGTGGTGTATACGGGTGGCGTTTTTGAAGGCGTCCTTGGTGCTGGTGTTTGGGTCTTTTTTCCAGGCCTTCTCAAGGGAGCGACAGAGTTTCTTAGATTTCTTAAGATCATCGTTGACCAGGAGGCCTTCTTGCTGCCTAGTTTGATTTGACGTTTTTTCAGCGGTGCTAGGATGTCGGCGCTGTTGGATAGCCATTGGGTGAGGTTAATGGCTGCTTGGTCGGGGTTTGAGGAGTGGGCAGGGGGGTTTTGAAGAAGCGATGAGGAGATCTGGTCGATGGTGATTTTGTTCCAGTTCCTGTACTAGGCTTAGGTTAGGTACACTGGGGTAAGCGTATCTTAGAAACACCAGTTGAGTAAGTTTAGTCATTATTTTATCGTTGTATGTATTTTATCCATTTTAGGTATCGTATGGCTTAGAAACCATATAAATGCTTTTACAGTATTATTTCATAATACTCATTTTACTGTACGCACTTTACTTTATGACAAGTATTGCAATTGTGGCAATTCACTTCTCTTGCATGAGAAAGTAGACTGCTCAATAAATAACCACTTTTATTGAAAACACCAGTCTCTCTATTTCTCTGCACTTCTGGTGAAACTAAGCATGCACGATTGACTGAGTGAAATAGCTATCTATTGTTTTTGCGACTCTGGAGATATACTCCTTATTCTGGGGGAGCAAAGTTGTCATGTTTATGCGGTTGTCAGAAACTAATCCCTTCTTGTCTATCCAGGAAAGTTAACACCTTCTTGTTTACTCGAGAAAGTTTCTAGTGACCTCTGAGCTAGCTGGCACACATAATTAAGTCTAACATATTCAATAGAGACCTACTCGACCTCAGTCCTACATCTACACTGTCGTTTATGTTTTTCCAATGCGCAGAGCCTATTCGGAATATAGGAACTACACTACAGTAGGAATAAAGACGACTGAGGGAAATGGCTTCTCAGAACCAGAGATCACAAGGGTGATCAGGAGAATGAGGACCTAATGGCATTCCAGCCCTGGTATTTAAATCAGCTCAAGTATTTTTTGCCTCAACTCTTACCCCTCTATACAGACCCCCCAGGATATAGCGGCATGGATTAGCAAATTTAGCGGCACAAAAATGGAAATTTAGCGGCACAAATATGGAAATTTAGCGGCAATTTTGCAGCATTTTATGTGGCCATTTTTCCTACAACAAACACAGATATCTTCGTTTTTTTAGTTATTTAACAGCATGAAGCTACGTATATTTGGTTTCTTTACAATGTAGACACTTTGGGGCAGATTTACAAGCCCCTTGCGCTGCTTTTACGCCGCCGTTGCGTCACTTTTGTGACGCAGCGGCGGCGCAAAAGATGCACCATGGTGCGGGCTATTTACAACGTGACGCATCTCCCAGATGCGTCACGTTGCAAAGCCCTGCGCCAGAAGAGGCGTACCATTGCAGGTCAGTTTGTGTCTTGCAATAGCCTTAGAGCTTGGTGCCACTGTACCTGCTGCACTAATGATGGCTATACCTATCGCCCCTTTACAGTGTATTTTGAACACGACCTGATATCCATCCTTTCACCCACCCCCTCATCATCCATCCATTCCCTCATCATCCATCCATCCATCCATCCATCCATCCTTTAAAACACCCCCTCATCATCCATCCATCCACCCTTCCCCTCTTCATCCATCCATCCACCCTTCCCCTCATCATCCATCCTTTCACCCACCCCCTCATCAACCATCCATCCATCCCCTCATCATCCATCCATCCTTCCCCTCCATCCATCCATCCTTCTCCTCATCCATCATCCTTCCCCTCATCCATCTTTCCCCTCATCCATCATCCAGCTACCCTTCCACCCATACATCCAGCTATTTACATTTTCTCTCCATCCGTCCCCTCTCATCAATCCATCCATCCTCTCTCATTATCCATTTATTCATTCTTTCATTCATCCATTCACCCTTTCACTAATTCATCCAGCCATTCACCCATCCCTTCACTTACTTACTCACCGACCTTTCCATATTAATCTTGAGCTGAGCCCTTTTGAGAAGAGGCCCATCAAGAACTTCACCCTCGCTGCAGGGGCCGTTCCAGGACTGGGACAGAAGCCACCCAGGGTGGAGACAGGATCCACCACAGGGGGGGACAAGAGCCATCACAGGTGTAGGTGGACTGGAGCCACAACATGGGGGGACAGTAGCCATCACCGGCGGGGGATGGACTGGAGCCACCACATGGGGGGACAGGAGCCATCACTGAGGGGAGGGCAGGAGCCATCACAGGAGAGGGAACAGGATCCACCAGGGTGGGCACAGGGGTGGGCATGCAGTATTCTAGTATCATCTTGGGCTCCTCGCCCCTCCTGCACAAGACAACGAGAAGACAGGCTCTCTGTCCAAAATGCCATCCCCCACTGTGATGTACAGTACTTACAGGAGATACTCTAAGAGAACTGATTGAACTGATTGTCCACCATACTTTGTTAATCAGTGTGGGTGCGATTGTGCCATTTCTTTATTTTCTTACATTATAGACTGCATGTTGAAGAACCGAGGTTTGCTTA
This sequence comes from Lissotriton vulgaris, assembly GCF_964263255.1. NCBI lineage: Eukaryota > Metazoa > Chordata > Amphibia > Caudata > Salamandridae > Lissotriton > Lissotriton vulgaris. The sequence continues at coordinate 754,663,657 of NC_141691.1, forward strand.
CAATTTAGTGACAGTAATTACGCTCTGTGAAGAGAACCACGTGCTGCCTCGGTGTAATCAGGGTTGTAATCTGGCCGAGTCTCGGATGTTTGGGGCCCTGGGTAGAAATTGGAATGTGCGAGCCCCCTCCAAATAGCAGAGACATGATGCATTCAGGGCTGTTTGCATGTGAATGGATGTCGCTGCTCCTGAGCCTGCAGCCCCTCCCTCTCAGTCACCTTCGCAGCGCCTCTTAACAGGTCAGCAAGGGCTGGAGGTGTCAGCGCTGCCCCCCCCCCTCCTCTCAGTCACCTTCGAAGCACCACTTAACAGGTCATCAAGGGCTGGAGGTGTGAGGGTTGCCACCCCGATGTGCCTCTCCAATGCTGCCGAGTATCTTGGCTGCTAGCCCAATTCACAGGCGATAGCCACATAAAGCAGACCCCTCAGGATATAGCGAAAAATGCCACGATTTCTACAAAAAATGCCGATTTCGCGGGCATTTTTGTAAAAATCGTGGCATTTTTTAAAAAGTGCCAATTTCGCGGCAAATCGCGAAATCGCGATATCCTGGAGGGTCTGTCTATACAATCATGCTTATGCAAAAGCAATAATACCACAATCATGGAAAGGATCTGTGCTTTTCCCCATCAACAAAATAGGTGATCACTCCAACCCAGCCAATTATAGGCTAGTGGCCCTGCTTGATGTAGAAGTCAAAGCCTATGCAAAATTACTACTGAAAGAGCTGAAGGCTTGGGCAACGACAACAAAATGTTACCATTCTATCAGACCAGCTTCAGGGCAAAAAGCTCAACAATGGACAACATCATGGCCCTGCCTACCTCTCCAAACAAGCTGTCAAAGACTGGCATCCACAGCTGTTTTGCTGTTTCATAGATGTTAGCACAGCCTTTGACAAAGTTGATAGGGGCAGACTTTGAGGAAAACTGACAGCCTGGGGGATTCCAACAAAGCTTTTGAAAGCAATCAGCTCATTATGAGAGGACCTGGGTTCAAGTCAAGATAAGTCCCACAGCCTTATTATTAAGAGTTGATACCAACAATGGCCTGAAGCAAGGTTGTGACCTGGCCCCACTATTATTCAATATTTATACAGCAGATATGGGGCGTGCCCTGAAAGAGGCCAGTTTAGTTCCCCCGAGACTAGGCAAAGTGAGATTGGAAATCCTCCAGTACGCTGATGACACAGTAGTGTTGGATCACACCAGGGTAGGTCTTCAAAGAGCTTTAAAGGAGCTGGGAATGTACAACAAGGAAAATTGCTTGACAGTCAACCAGAGCAAAATAAAGATAATGATATTTGGTAGATATCCCCACAAAAAACAGGTTACGTGGAAACTGGGAGACCAAATTGGGACAACAGCAGCTTATAATTATCTTGGGGTTTGGCTGTGCGAGAGGGCTACTCCGGCAAGACATACAAAACATCTAATTGCCAAAACCAACAGCGTAAACCTAACATTGAGACGCTTAAGCCAACGCCTGTCCAGCCCTACAGCAGACCCCATACTGAGGGTGCTAAAGACTAAATTAATTCTGGTTATTAACTATGGTCACTTGGCATTCCCGGGTGCTTTAGACAAATTAGTAGCAGCTGCTCAGGTCAAAGCCCACAAGTCGGTGTTAAAAGCACCTAGGTATGCAAGGAACACCAGACTCGGTTGGAATTAGGGCTCTGTAGACCTGAATTGGGCCTTCAGGGGGACCTAATTATGTACTACATCAGGGTCCTTAAAGCCTTGAATAACACTCTGAAATATTACCTGGCAATAATCTTCAAAGAAGAGGACTCCCCTGGCACATCATGTTGGGCAAAGCATTAAAGACCCTAAATATTGAAGCTGCTGCTTGTCTCTAACTGATATCTTGCAAAAGGCCTGGTCAAATACCATTAAACGGCAAGTCCACTCCATTTTGTTAGAAAAGGATCGAGCTGTACTCCGCCATATTACCATCAGGATGGCACTGGACGAATCCTATACTTTGGGGAAAGGTCAACAGTATTTACGGGAAGGACTAGGGGCCCAAGCCCGCAGGAAGATTCTTTTCATGAGGCTCACGGCCCTTAGAATTTCGGACTTTAATTCATGGGCGTGACAAGATGGTGCAGTCTCCTGTCGGCTATGTAACTATTACAGGGAATCCTGGTTTCACCTTTTATGTTGCTGCCACAAACTGATGCGTGAACGACAAAGGCTGCTTCGTCCTATAGTAAGGGACTGTGGCATCAGATCATGTAAGGATGCGTCAGACTGGTGTCTTTCGGAAACAAAAACATATATCCTCGCAAGAGTGGCAAAGTTTATCCATTTAATTAGGCAGGCCTTAAAAGCGAGTTTATAAATGCACTATCCTTAGGTCCTGAAACTCAGAGACTGTTTATCGGACAATAAGGGACTGGCAATAACGGGGGCCTGGCTACGAGGCCGATGCGGATGGCAGCGTGAGCTGAGAGCTCCACGCCAACCCCATCATTTATCCTGGTTGGGGGCCATAGTTTTGGGCCACGACGGCAGCTGGCGACGTGGCGCGAGCCTCTGAGGGTCCTGGTGCTGCTTGCTGGAGGGCGTGCCTTTGCTGTCCAAAACCGGAGACAGAAATGCAGCGGGACCCTGGTCACGCAAAATGGCGCCGGGTCCGGCCGCAGCGAGAGGAGCGGTGTCAAAAGAGGTGGGGGTTCGGTGCGGCAGCGGAGCGAGTGCACTGATGACCGCTGCCGCTTGTTAAGTGCTGGGGACCCCTGGAGTGCTTTGAGGCCGGTGCAGTGGTGATGGTGCTGGAGCGGTGGTGGCCGCAGGAAGAAGCGGAGCTTCCGCTCTCCGTTCCCGATTGCTGTGTGGAGTTCCCGAGGGGATATCTGCGCTGGGGTGAGTGTTCTCGCGGGCGTCCCGGCGCACCACGGGTCTTCATTGGGGGCTTACCAGAGTGGAGTTCCCTTGCCTGGGACCGAGGGTGAATTGAGCATGCAGTGATTACGGTCCCCGTGCAGCAGCTGTTTCGAGCCTCAGAGGAGCGGAGCAGAAGGGCAGCTGACTGTCACGAGAGGCTGTGGCTGGTTCTATGTTGGGATAGCTGGGGGAAAGTCCCCTGCAACATTGGAGTCTACAAGGCGGGGCAGTGCACCGGCACAGCACGTAGGGGCCCCAGTTAAAGGCCCAAGGCTTGAGGACTTGCTCAGCTTATTGCTGCAGTGGGGAGAGAAGGTGGTGAGACAGCAGGAACAACTGCACTGGAATCACCGCGGTGGAGAGGTGTGAGCGGTCTCTATCACCAGAGACTCAGGAGTATGCTTAGCCGTGGTGGCCCACTTCCAATCCAGTGCAAGGAGGGGAGCGGAGGTTACTGACTGAGGGCTCCGACCAGAACGTGGGGATTGAGGGCCCTGGAACACCATAGGTCGCCAGGCAAGTTAGCAGACAAGTTGAGCATACTGCACCAGGAGCTTGGAGGATGGTTGCAGCCATCGCCATCATGCCGGGCACTGAGGGGTGCTCATGGAGGTGGGCCTGCCCGGGAGGCCAGGAGCCTAACTGAGCACCATGCCAGGTGAAGTCAAAGCCGGCAGAGGGAGTCCGGGAGAGGGCTCTGAGAGCCTTGGTGGACCGTGGGATGTCTGGCTAACACTGAAGGTTGGAGGAAGATGCCTCGTAGGGGGGAATATAAGGCATTATCACCGGCAGGAGCTGGGCACTGATGGAGACCTGGTGGTGAGCTGCCATACTCATCGGACCAGCGAAACAGATGATAATGGGGAAACCGCGGGGCAAGCAAGGAGGGGCACTCCCAGAGCAGGGGCACCCCCAGATCAAGAAGAAGAGACATTGGATATTCGGAGGATGGAGGCGTCGGAGTTGCGACCTGAGGGGATGGCGCAGCAGCAAGTAGAAATGATACTCAAGGCCATCGCGTACACCAGGGATACCCTACAGCAGGACAAAGCGCAGGTGTCGGCGGGACTGGGCCTTCTCCGGGCGGACCATGCGAAATTGGCGGACCAAGTGAAGCAAACTGAGGTCACTTTGGGTGTATTAGAACCAGCAAGCAAGGTGCTCGAGAAACAGATGGGGGACCGCCATTGCCGCTTGCACGTCCTAGAAAAGAGAGCTGAGGAAGCCAAAGGTCGGAGAGACGGCGGCTTCGTTGCCAGAGACCAACGACATCTCAGACGGTGCAAGAAAGAACGGCGGCGCTCCAGGCAGTGACGGAGATATCTCAGGAGCAAGGTCCGGACTCGAGGGGAGCAACTGACTCTGATAAGGGGTCGGCTGGGACAGCATTGGAGGAATCAGATTCGGTGAGCGTCAATCTGCCTCAGGTCACACCAGGAACTGCAAACGAGTTGTTTGATGCATAGCAGAGTAAGACATTCTCCAGAACTGGGCGGAGCTTTGGTGTATTGACATTACCCTATGGGGGGGTTCCCCCCTTTTTTTTTCTTCTCTTTCTTCTTCTTTTGCTGGTGTGAGATATGGGGAGATAGTGGCAGAGGGGTGAGAGCCTCCCACTAATTCTGGTTACCGCGGCAGGAGCTGTGGTATTCCGGGGAATGGGGTACGGTGCGTACGAATGTATACTTTTGTTTCAGCGGCATCTGGCCTCTGGGCAGCCCCTGTTATTGCCGTTAGAGGTCCCCAGTAGCTACCGAAGACGTAGTTTAGTGGAGAATTTGGATGGTTGCTGTCTTGTTAGGACTTGTTCTGGGGAGGGGTAGTTGGGTAAGGTTGTGTGAGTTGTTTGGGGTTAAAGGGGCAGCCGGTGTGTCCATGGTGAAGAAGCAGAGTTGCCAGAAAGTGGAAGCCTACTATGGGGACCCTAATTGATGTTAAATGCCTGACGTGGAATGTGAGAGGGATGCATACAATGCGAAAGCGACACAAGGTGCATGCCTATCTGGTACGTAGGGGGGTACACATAGCCTTCCTGCAGGAGACCCACATAAATAGAGCGGAGAGCTGCACATTGCAGCGGAGATGGCGGGGGCAGGTCTACGGTACAACATACTCAGTGTTTCCTAGGGGCGCACTGATATGGGTTCCAGCGGGGTGCCCTTTCAAATGACTCGTCAGTTTGCGGACATGGAAGGGAGGTTTGTAGTGGTGGGGGGTGACTGAATGGCTTAGATGTCACACTATGTAGTGTATACGCCCCTAATGTTGACCAGAAGGCCTTTTTTGCCCACCTATCTGGGAAGTTGGCACCTTACATGACTGGCCCTGTGATAATGGGTGGGGATTTCAACTCCGTGGTCGATGTTGTTATGGATAGGCCGCATCCCCCATTGACGGAGGCCCCTGTACATAGAATATCTTAGAACAAGACGAGACTGGCAGGATAGAAGCGGTCTGGTGGATACCTGGCGAGTGCAACATCTTGAGGATCATGACTATTCATTCTCTTCTGCATTGCACGACCTGAACATGCGCTTGGATGCCATATTGTGCACCTGACATACATGCGAAGGTTCTCAACAGTGAGTACTTGGCTAGAACAATATCGGATCACAACCCGCTACTTCTAACGGTTAGTTTTGTTCAGGAGAGACCTGCGATCCCGATGTGGCGCTTGAGATCGGAGACGCTGGAGGACGCTGTCTTCCGCGCGGGATATAGAAACGAGCATTGAGAAATATTTTGGTAAGAATGAAGGGATAGCAACTGATGTAGCGAGATAGTGGGACGCTTTTAAGGTGGTGGTGAGGGGAATGTGTATTGCCAAACAGGCGGGTGTAAGGAAGACGTTGCTCCGGGAGGTGGAAGCGGCGGAAAACCCTGTTACGAGGTGTGGAAAGAGAACGAACTGAGCGCCCGTAAGTGCAAAATGAATTAATGGGAGCAAGGGAAGAGATGGCGAGTCAAATAGAGAGGTTGCGTTGCTATGATTATAGAGCCTATCTGACACAGGCGCACGCGGAACGCAACAAAGCGAGTACGCCAAAGAGGGATTAATGACCTGTTTCTAGAATATTATGATGGGTTGTATAGGAGTCGGGCAAGGGGCCCGATGACACACTGGGGGAAATTTTTGTGGGCATGACGTTGCCCAGATTGGAGGAGGAACAAGCGGAGCTGCTAGGGAAAGGTATTACACTGGGGGAATACGGAGTGCCATTAAGCACATGGCACGTAATAAGACACCGGAATCGGATGGTCTCCCAATTGAATTTTACTTAATAAACATTGACATCCTTGCTCCAAAACTGGTGAGGATTTATAAAGAAGCCCGAGCAGCGGGGAGGCTCCCAGCCTCTATGAGGGAGGCGGTTGTGGTCCCTCTTCCAAAACCAGGACAGGATACAATGAATAGGTCGGTGTACCGCCTGTTATACATGCTGACGTCCGATTATAAGGTATTAAGCAGAATTCTGGCGACTCAGCTCTTGCCCCATATGGTGCACTTGGGTAATCGTGATCAGACGGGTTTCATTTCGACTCGGAACACAGCCGTTAATGTACGGTGCCTCCTCCGCATATTGGATGCAGATCATGGAGACGCTCCTAGTGCTGCGGTACTCTCTGTGGATATGGAAAAGGCTTTTGATAGCCTGGAGTGGCTGTATTTGTATCACACTATGTGTGCATTTGGCTTTGGGGAGGCATTTGTGGTGTGGACTGGATTATTTTACCGGGATGCGACGGCTAGGGTGCGGACAGGGTTGACTATATCTTCCCCCTATGCGACAGGGCTGCCCGCTGTCCCCGCTTTTATTCGCATTGGCTATTGAGCCGTTGGCTGTGCGGGCCAGGTTGGGGTGCCATTTTCAGGGTCTGACCTGGCGGGGCATTGAGCAATACATTTCCCTGTATGCGGATGATTTGCTAATGTTTTTGGCCAATACAGGGGTGGCACTGGAAGGGCGACACGCCTATTGCAGGTGTTCAGAGAAATGTCGGGACTGGGGGTTAACTGGGAGAAGATTTGCCTCTTTCCGGTAGTTCCTGACACCGGAAGCCCTGCTCGAGAGGCGGGCATTTGGTGGGAACCATCCTGCCTGCCTTATCTTGGGACCAAGATTTATCATGCCCCTGCTGATTTGCTGGATGGGAACGTGGGAAGGGCCCTACGTGGGCCAAGAGGGAACCTGACATTTTGGAGCGCTCTGCCACTTTTGGTAGTCGGCAGGGTGGCACTCCTGAAGATGGTGGCGCTCCCCCGCGTATTATATCACTTTCGGACATTGCCGATTTGGATACCGGGGGCAATCTTTAGGCAAATCAGGTCAATGGTTAGCGGCTTCTTGTGGGGTAATGGCAGGAAACGGGTGGCATCAACCATCATGATGAGACCTAGAGTGGACGGGGGCTAGCAGTACCAGATTTTGAACTTTATTACGTGATGGCTCAGCTGCAGTGGCTGACACAAGCAGTGGCTCTAGAATTTCGGGGCCCAGCAGACCAAGAGGGCTGGTGGATATTACTGCATGTCCTCTCATTTGCTATGTTACAACAACCCTTGCGCCTTGGGTCGCTCACTGTTGAGGAGCGGACATTACGACAATGTTGGAATCAGTGCCGCTGCAGAGTCCACATTGATCGCCCATATGCACCGGAGATTTCCCTGGGCATGTGCACTGCCCTTCCACATGGGGGGACTGGTCAGCACTAGCAGACTGGGAGACAGCGGGAATACAAGTCATGGGGGATTTATATTACGATGGGGTGCTTCTACCTTGTCAGACATTGCAGGAGAGGTCTGCTGCAAGGGGATTATTTGCTGCATGCAGCCCTGATCTCGGCTATACAGCACCACTGGAAGGAAGGGCTCTTGGAGCCCCAAACCTCTGTGACGTGTCAATACGTGGTGATGGCTGCGGGGACGTTTAAGGCAATTACGTGTCTCTATAGGTGCTTGAGCACAGAAGGCTTGCGCCCATTGACGGAGTTACGAGGAAAATGGGAGGCGGATTTCGGTAAGGAAATACCGGAAGGGACGTGGGCTTAATTGATTTGAAGGGCCTGGAAGAGCTCACAGACTGATAGATTTCAATTAATACATTTCTTTATATTTCATAGGGCTTATTTAACCCCAGCCAGAGTCAATTGATATTTGAGGATGGACACCGCCCGAAGTCCTAGTTGCTGTCTAGAGGTGGCAGAGTTACCTCATATGCATTGTACTTGCGGACAATTGGGAACATATTGGGAGGAGGTAGTCGAACTGCTATGCGGCATTACAGAACGCCGAATAGACACTGAAATGGGTAACTGTATATTACATTGGTTGCCGCACACCTCTAAGACAAAAATCTATGAGCAAGTTTTTGGACCTGGAATTGCTGCTGGCTAAGAGAGAGATTACGGCCCAATGGAAGTCGCGACGGGGGCCTCCGATAGGGAGTTGGAAATCGGAGTTACTTAAATGGGCCACAAGTGAGAGCACAGTTAGATTGCAGCAGGCTAAGCGTACTAATAATGAGAAGGCGCTGGAGGCAGCCAGAGCGTGGGAAGCGTTAGTGGTAGCACTTTGGATGCCCGAGACTGACTCAGAGGTGGGTTCTGCTGAGGTGACTCTGAAGGGTTCCCCATGTTCGAACCTGGAGTAGGGAAGGAGGTTGGGGGCTTGGTCCGGTGATGGGTGAATGGGAGAACGGGTAATGCAGGGTGAAGGGAGGGTATGGTCCCCAAGATATACTGAAATGAGATATGGAGTATTTGCTATGCATATTGGAGCCTGAGACTGGAAGACTGGGCGCACCAGAGGCAGAGGGAGGGGGCGGGGAGTTTGATTGGGTGGCTTTTATGTTCATTTATAGACTCACATTATTAGAAGGTAGAAGAAACAATGTCGATATTGTGCCCCTGTTGGGATAGTTAGAAATACTATGGAACGAGTATCGAGATTTACCTTATATGGTATCAATCTTGAAAGGAGAAAAAGCTCATCTTGTAGACCTACGGGGACACAGCCATTGATGATATGATGTGTGGTGTAATGTTATTTACTGCTGTATGAAGACCACGTGTGGATTTATAAAATAATAAAAAACAGATTTCTTTAAAAAAAAAAAAGGGACAGGCAATAACATCAATGGGCAAAGAAAAGACAGACAGTTATTTTTAATGGGTTTTATTGTAATATTGGTGTAACATGAATCCAACCTCTGGTTTAAAGGCAAAAAGGATCTCGCAACAAGAAGGGGGAGGCTTGAGGGGTGGGCTTTGATTTTAGTTGGTTTTTAATGTAAAGATTTTAAATAATAGAACGGTTAATAAAATACTTTCAATACCTTTGGTGATACTCTCAGGACAAATGACACCACTAGTGAGTGCTAAACTCCAAATTAATAATGCCCCCATACCAGACGCACGATATAAGGGGGTAAAATTTGAAATTTGGAAGGCGTATTGGCTTTCCGAAGAGATTACCTCATCAATTTATAAGGCACGCCTATTGGCTGTGTCAAGTGCTCACCAAATCACTATATAAGGCAAGCCTATTGGCTTTTGTCAAGGGTCATCCAATTTTTTAAACAATAAGCACCAATGGAATCTAGGACCACTTTCAAATGCATTGTTCTAGATATATTATATAACAATTTAGACGGACCCGTAGTTGTGGACTAGGATTTTCCAACTGAGCTTAGTGCTTGAGAACTCAAAATAATCTTCTGGATTTTTAAGAAGAACCCTGACCCACCAACCTAGTTGGTGGCATGCTTCATCATCAGGTTCCACGCTGGGCTGCCGAGAGCAATCCAGCTGTGGTTCGACACCTGTATTACAGCGGAGTGGGATTTTTTTAATAGTGAGAGTGAAAAATGTGCTCAAATAGTGGTGCTGTTTAAAAGTATCTCTAGGATGCCCAATCTGGTACTGATTTATTTATAAGTTTCCTAGAACACGTTAAAAACAAGATGAGTTATTGTGAAGATAAAATTGCTCTTCTATATCTCTTAAATTCTGGTTGACATGTTTCAGCCTATCATAAATTCGTAAGACTTTCTTCAGGGCCAAAAAGCGGGGATGTGGCTACTATAATTGGAAGTACTATAATTGGAAGTAGCCACATGTGTGTAAGTGATATACAGCACACCTGCTAAGGTGTGCTGTGCGTGTGGTGGAGGAGGAACCGTATTTACGGACCCACAGTCTGCAAGAAAAGAGAAAAAGGGGAGGGGGCGTGGCTACGAAGCCACCGAAGGCGGACGCATGAGCTGAGAGCTCCGCGCCAGCCAGGTCATTTATCCTGATAAAGAGGTGTTTCAACCCGGGTCCGGGGGTGCTCTCCTGGGGCTTCAGTTGAGGGAACGTCTGAAGCGTCTACAACACCCTTGTGGAGCCTGCACGTCTGGTTCTGAGGTGGAGATGAGACGGGCTGGGCGAGGCTGTAAGACAATGGCGGCCGGAGAAGGAGAGGCGAGCTGCGTCACGGCGGGGCGTGACTGATCTGTAGCACTGAGGGACGGAGGCGCTCCCGACGACCCGGCCGTCAACTGGAGACCTGAGATCTCTCCCCGGGACAGCGGGGACTGGGGCCTGTGTCTGGTCAACCCATTGTGCAGAGCTGCGTCCGGATCCCCAAGTGTGAGGCAGGTAATAAAACTTTATAAATAAATAACTTACCAGAAGGTTTGAGCCGCTGGCTTGGTGGACGGACCGGGCTGCCACGGGCCCGGGGGAGGTGCTTACTGGAAGATATCCAGGTGAAAGTGAGGCCGTATGAACTGAGGACCCTGCGGGAAGCGATGGCCGTCATCACTGCATGACCTTGCCGCAGAGGGCAATTACGGCGGTCTGGGCTTGGTTCCATACAGGCGGCGCAGGACACTTTGCGGCAGAGACTTGATCCCGCGGAGCCTGGTAGCAGCCCCCGCGCTGATTGTGAGGTGGTGCTCGGCCGCGCGGCCTCCTATTGACAACGCCGCAGTGGAAGCGGTGCATCCGATGGGTTCTCCCTCCCTCCCTGAGCAGAGGTGCAGTCGATGGATGGAGGTCTTCCCCAAGAACAGGAAGAAATGGAGTGGTGGTAGCAGGCAGTGAATAGGGGCACGGAGGCTTGACAAGGTGCACACCTTACGAGGCCCACCTCTTTAAACCTTTAGAGAAAGCTGCTTTGAAACGCCCCTGGAGGAAATTAAAGCTTGTAGATTTTCATCGATTTATTGATGAAAATCCTATTGGTCCTCTTACGGATGTGGAATGTGGCTACTATCTATTTTGCGATTGGATTACTCGGGCTCTGGATCTTTTGATCCCTGCCCCGTAGAGTAAATGTCGCGCTCATGAGCCTAGCCCATGGTACGACAGTACCTTACTGCCTCTGAGAAAAGCTTGCAAACAAGCGGAAAGATGCTGGCGTAAAACCTATGAGGCTGAGGTGAAAGTATTCTATCTCGCTAAAATTAAAATATATCATAGAGCCGTCTGCAGAGCCCGTGCGGCCTACTACGCTGAAGAGTTTAAAAATTGCTCCAAGCCCTCGAAGCTGATTTTTAAAATTCTTAAAGATCTTACTGCTAGGAGAGCCCCAGCAGCTGAAGTCCACTCGGTGGCTCATTGTGAAGATCTAGCGGCTTTCTTTCTTGAAAAGATACAGACCATCTATCGCTCCTTCCCTAGTTCCTCTTCATTGAGCGAGACCTGGAGGCCTAGCTGTACCACTGATGTGGTCCTTTCGATCCTCCCGGACATGTCTGGAGAAGTATTTGACAGCTTGGCAACTAAGGTAAAATCTGGATCCCCTGCTGACCCACTTAGACCGGCACAGCTGAGAGAATCTTCTACCCGTTGCTTGCCTCATGTGCACCATCTTATCAATCTAACTCTCTCTTCAGGCATAGTTCCATCCAAATGGAAACAGGCTTATGTCACTCCCATACTGAAGAAAGCCACACTGGACCCCCTCAATTTAGAGAATTATCGACCTATTTCTCTTCTTCCATGGGCCGCGAAGGTCGCTGAGGCCCATGTGAATAACATCTTATCTGAACATCTGCAGAGGGCCAGTATCTTGGATTCTTCCCAGAACGGGTTTCGTGCTGGCCACAGCACCGAGACAGCTTTAGTCTCGATGACTGAGTATCTCCGGACAGTGGTGGATTCTGGTCAAACTGCGGCACTGGTGCTACTTGACCTCAGTGCCGCGTTTGACACAGTCTCCCACACGATATTGTTGCAACGGCTGGTAGATGCAGGTGTATCTGGCATAGCACTTGACTGGTTCTAGTCTTTTCTGGCAGACCGTTCATTCAGGGTTGCGACCCTGCCTTTTGAGTCTAAACCTTACCCCCTAGAACTGGGAGTGCCTCAGGGATCGGCATTGAGTCCCACACTATTTAACTTGTATGTGCAGCCGCTGGCTGTGGTCCCCAAGCGTTGGGGTATGACTGTTGTTTCCTACGCTGACGACATGCAGCTGGCGGTTGTTCTTAGTGGTAACTCCGATCTCGATGCCCCTAGGTTTCGAAACGGTCTTTTGGCAGTGGCTGGCTGGATGACAGCTAACTGTCTTCAGCTTAATGCCAAGAAAACAGAGGTCCTGATTCTGGGCAAGCAGAGCAACCTCTGGGGCGATAATTGGTGGCCCCCAGAGTTAGGTGTTACTCCTATTCCGGTCTTGGAGGTTAAAAACCTAGGTGTCTGGCTAGACCCTGGCCTTACTTTATGTGGTCACACAAAAAAGGTTGCAGCGACCTGCTTTGGGATTTTACGTGGTTTGAGGCCCGTATTAAAATTCTTCGATGCCCCTACTAGACAGGTGATTATTCAGGCAACCATCTTATCCCGGCTTGTTTATGCCAGCTCTCGCCTGTTATGGGCCAATCAAGCGGAAATTGCCAGGTTACAGCGTGCCCAGAATACTGCGGCCAGGTCCTTGGTAGGTCTACCGAGGTTCTGTTCTGCAAAGGGAACCATTCATGCACTCCACTGGCTTCCGGTGGCGCAAAGGATTGACTTTAAGACCTTATGTCTCTCCTTTTAGATCCTCAAGTTGTGCTCTCCTCGGATTCTCGAGAATCTTCTTATTCCCTATGTTCCTTCTCGATCCTTAAGGTCTTCTGGCCAAAATCTGGTTGCTGTCCCACCGTTTAGGCTCTGCAGAGTAGGTGGGCGATCCTTCCGTGTTTTAGCTGCTAAACTTTGGAATTCACTCCCATCTCAAATTCGTGCACTTGATGATCTGTGTGTGTTCAGGAGGGCTATTAAAACTTACTTGTTCCCCCCCACTCCTTAGTAATCTGTTCTTTTGGCCCTTTGATGTTTTGCTGTGTTGTGTTTCTTCTGCCTTTCCTAAGCGCCGGGACGCCCCTTTGCTGGGGCAGCTGTGCGATATAGAAGTTTTTTTAACATAACATAACATATTGCCTTGATTGAAACTGAAGTGACTCTCCTTGGCACACTATTGTTGGGCTGCTTGATTGTGGTGGCCCCCCACCTGGATGGGAGGGGCTGTTCTACTTCATACATTGTGGCGAGTCTGTGCAACTACCAGAGAGGGCCAAGCGGGAGCTGAGGGTCAGTGAGTTGTCAGGCAGAGCTGAGTAAGATCCTCTGTGGAGCTACACCGCTCATCGGACGGGACATGCCAGCCCTTGTGGTGGCCTGGACTTGAAGTGAAAGGGCTTGTGGAGGGCTCCCGCCTGGAGAACGGACTAAACTGGCAGTGGATTCCGGGGAGGTCCTGGGACACAGGTGTACCAACCGCACTGCCTGAGCAGGAGGTGCTGGCTAGGGTGATCCAGGACTGGTGCGGACGGGCTCCCCCTTGGCTGCTGGAGGTTGGTGCCGTGGAAGCAGAGAGGGGCCCAGGGGCAGAGCCCTAGTGAGCTCCACAGCAGGATCTGCATGTGCCCTGTTCCAGCTGTCGTTGGCTCTGGTTGTGGTGTGGAACGGACTTTACTGGGCTCTGGACTCGACAGCGGACTGTGGAGGGGTATTAGAGAGTCCTACCTGACGGTGTGCGAGCCTGGAGTGGTGGGTTCCAGCTGAGCAGGGGATAGTGGATTGCGCGCCTTAGGCCCACCGCACCAGGACGGGGCAGAGGAAGGAAAGTTTTCAGCTATGAGGGAAGCAGATCGGTTCCCCCCCTGACCTGGAGGACAGCAAGGTGGACTCTGCCTCAAAAGACACTGGGGAGGAACAGGCGGAGGTGCCAGTTCATCAACAACTGGCCAAAATCCTCGAGGCCATAGCAGATTCCAAGGCGACCCTACAACAGGAAATTAGCATGATGGCGGTCAGCCTTGGATTGTTGCGCGCCAAACATTCTAAGATGCCCGAGAGGGTAAAATGGATGGAATCATCCCTGGAGGCTCTGGAGCCAGTCCAACAGGCACTATTGGCCCAGGAGGGAGAACTGGCCTCTAGGATCAGTCACTTGGAGTGTAGTGGTGTGGCTCACTGGTTAGAGGTGGCAGACCTGGGAGCAGAGGACGGCCCAGGACCAGGGTTCAATTCACGACGCGGCAGGGTCGTGGACCAGGGTCAGCGGACTCGATAATTCTCACCTCGGGGCCTACTCTAACCAGAGATCACACTTGGCAACTCTGGGCATTAGCTTGCCTCATCTCCACAACGGCCCCCCACATTTGCCGGGGATGCCTGGTTTCACCCTGGAGATACCCAGTAGGGACCATCTCACAGGGAAAGCCAGGACGGGTTCCCCAGGGGTCTATTGTCAGCGCCGGGACACTCTGTCTGAGTAGCTGAGCGCTTTACAAAACTCCATCTAACATAACATAACATAACTTGGAGAAGCGGGCAGAGGACGCGGAAGGGCGCAACAGGCCTTCCAGAGGGAGTGGAGGGGCAGGACATGGTTGTCTCCTTGGAAACCTGGTTGAAGGATGTTGTAGTACCTCACGGCCTTTCTTCTACACTTTGGAAAGAGCTCACCGTGTGCCTGCCCGATCCCCGGCTCCGGAACGGCCGCCTCATGCTGTGGTGGCCAGGCTGCTTCATTTCCGGGACAGAGATTTACTTCTCAGGGAAGCCCGGGAGGCTGGTCCTTTTTTCGTAGACAACATTAGAGTCACATTGTTCCCCGATTATTCGTTGGAGGTTCAGAGACGTCGCTCCTCCTTCCTAGTAGTTACAAAAGCTCTGCAGACAGAAGGGATACAATACTCGCTGATGTTCCCGGTCTGGCTCAAGATCATGCTCGATGGGACAACCCACTTCTGGGAAGACCCGAAAACAGCCTGGGACTGGATGGAGTTTTACCACACGGGGGTCCTTCACAGCTTCGGTCGCAGAGGTGGCCACCTGGAGTGGAACGTCCGGGGAGGAGGCTGCGGAAACGCCAGAAGAAAACGAAATTCAAGAAGCCGAGCCAGTCCAGAACGGTGATGCGGAGAGCTGCAGTGTTGGAGGCTGTCTCCCTCATGGGGAGATCTGGGGCACCCTCAGTAGAGATCGATTCCGAAGCAAAGTATGGTGAGAAAGGGACTGAATCGGATGCCTCCAGACCACAGGGGATAACATGCCCGTTGTGACTCCGTAGCTATCTAATGACTTGTAGCGCTGGGTGTCTAGGAGAGGAACAGACGGCTTTCTCCTTTCATCCTTTCCACTGCTTGGTTGTGTTGTAGACTTATATCCTTTATTAATCACTGGGACGGGGAACTGTCTTGGGTGCACATATGTCATTGCGGGATGTTGAGGGTGATATGGGATGGGGGGGCTCTCTGGGTGGGCATCCCCGGGTTGGGTTGGAACGGCCTGGCATGGCTATTGCTTAGTACTGACAGTGATTCAGAAGATTGGTTGGTTTTCTGCCATGCTACGCCCCCCACAGGTCCTAGCACAGTTGGCTGTGGATCTTTCCGTACTGGTTTGAGTTTTCACTATGCGATTTGCTGGTGTGTTTGGGCAGCTGACCGTTGTCAGAAAGGGGGTTGGGAGCACAGGGCCTCACAGTCCCAGCACAGTTCGCCCCTTTGCATCCTGGTAAATGCAGTACACAGTTCAAACTTACTTCAAAATTAGCTGGAGATTTTCACCAAAGTTGGAGCAGACATTGCTGTATATCTTTGGCAGCCTGCTCAGCAACCCCAAATATTTTCATGCCTAATCTCTACTGATAATTCAACAAAAGAAGGTTTGGGTCCTATCACTGACCAGCTTGGACCTCAATAATCTCACAAAACAGAACAAAGTAGCTAGTCAGGTTTAGTTTGTTATTATTTAGGAAACACCCAGCCTGTCTGTACTGCGTGAACCACAAGATTGTTTAAAGAAACTTTTTTTTTCTATTTTGTTCAAATTTCATTAATTTATCAGTATGTATTCAAAGGCACATTTGTCAAAACAATCAAGTAAACATTCAGACAATACAGTGCGCAATATATACAAGTGTGGAAAATGTTCACAATAAATATTCAAAGTTCAAAACACCAAAAAAGATAATATATATAAATCAAATTGAAACATGAAAAACATTTAACATAAAGCACCAGTCCTTCTAATAATATACCAATAGACAGGCGGACACAAGAATTAAATGAAACTGCCTGCCTGTCTCAATAGACCGGTGATTGAGTATTTTAAGGAGTGAGCAGCTAGGGAGGGTGACAGTAATATTACTTATTCCCAGGCTACACCCTTCTTCCTTGTCACAGGCTGGGGGTCAACGCGTTTCGAACCACTGGTGAGTTGGGGGTTCTCCTCAGGACGTGGACTGGACAAATCCTTTTCTGTAAAACAGGGGATTTGGTGTAAATATTGTGTTGCAATGACATAGTAGTGACTCTCTGACTGGCCGAGTAATAGTGCGGAAAGTACCTGCAAGAATCGCGCAGGGGCTGCAGCAGTGTTGAGCAGCTTCACATGGTGTGTGATTTCTGAAAAAATAATGGTTATGGCGGTAAGGACTGCTAGGAATGCCTAAGCGAAGCGAAGAGGTTTACCCGATTCTCAAGTTTGACACAGCCAACTCGGGTCTGAATGAACTGTCCGAACTGGGCAATTTGTAATCCACCACTTTCTGACGACACCTCCCCCTGTGGGATCCTGAAGCCATACCTCCCTCCTGAGGGGATAAGAAGCCAACCCCTCCTTCCCCCATTGTTTGTCTGCGAAAAGTTCTAGCTGTTTGGGATGTGCTGCGGGTTCATCCCGCCGCCCCTTCATTCATTATTCAATTTTGTTCACGGATTTCGCCAGAGTATGAAATAACTGAGTGTTGCCGTGGCGGTTTTGAAATTCAAGTACCATCCTCAGCGGTACCTCCCAGTTCCACTTTCACACCCTGAGTAGTCTTATCTGTGATGACTGCAAATGATTTGGGCCATGTGCCGATTTATAATTCATTTGTTTTTCATTTTCTCGTTATGGCGGCATTGAACGACAAGTTCCAGTTTCAGCGGAACCTTTTCAGCCCGGTCCGCTTTTCATTTCCATAGTCTGAGCAGTCCGAGCTCCCTTTTTCTTTAAACACACTCCAGCTGGCCCGCGGCGTTAAACGCCAAACGCCGGAGGCCGCGGAACGGAGTCAGTCGAGTTCCTGCATGAGTGAGTATACGAACGAACTTCATTTACGAAGTCGAATCGTAATATGCTTGTCTCGGGCAATGCACGCCTGCTAAACTTCTCCTTCTTGATCCATTATGTTTTATACAGTTTTCAATTGAAGGCTAGAAGTACCCCTTCCGGATTTATTTCCGAGCGTTCCAATCAACATGTCGTCTATTTGTTTGCAAGTCCAGGTAGGACAGTAGGCACCATATCTAATTCATTATGCTACTCGCTTCGCTTAGGCAGTCCTTACCGCCATAACCATTATTTTTTCTGAAATCACACACCATGTGAAGCTGTTCAACACTGCTGCAGCCCCTGCGCGATTCTTGCAGGTACTTTCCGCACTATTACTCGGCCAGTCAGAGAGGTCACTACTAAGTCATTGCAACACAATATTTACACCAAATCCCCTGTTTTACAGAAAAGGATTTGTCCAGTCCACGTCCTGAGGAGAACCCCCAACTCACCAGTGGTTCGAAACGCGTTGACCCCCAGCCTGTGACAAGGAAGAAGGGTGTAGCCAGGGAATAAGTAATATTACTGTCACCCTCCGTAGCTGCTTACTCCTTAAAATACTCAATCACAGGTCTATTGAGACAGGCAGGCAGTTTCATTGAATTCTTGTGTCCGCCTGTCTATTGGTATATTATTAGAAGGACTGGTGCTTTATGTTAAATGTTTTTCATGTTTCAATTTGATTTGTATATATTATCTTTTTTGGTGTTTTGAACTTTGAATATTTATTGTGAACATTTTCCACACTTGTATATATTGCACACAGTATTGTCTGAATGTTTACTTGATTGTTTTGACAAATGTGCCTTTGAATACATACTGATAAATTAATGAAATTTGAACAAAATAGAATAAAAAGTTTTCTTTAAACAAACTTGTGGTTCACGCAGTACAGACAGGCTGGGTGTTTCCTAAATAATAACAAAGTAAACCTGACTAGCTACTTTGTTCTGTTTTGTGTGTAATCTCTACTGATGACGGAAAATAATCCAGAAACATGTGTTTAGAGATGGCCAGCATTGATCTGCAGCAACCAGGTGAAACACTCGAAAGAACTTTTGTGCAAGTACACATGCTTGATGAACTGCATCCACCATAATGCTTAGGGGCGAACCCACTGGGAGGTGAAGCAGTGTGATCCCACATTTGTTTCCTGTTTAAAAGGCTCCCTCGAGCCGCTTTGAGCTGACGAGCTTGTGGACAGGCACCTGTGCGCCTTGAGAGGTACTGTGACCCGAGAAGACTTTGGCAGCTTGCTCAGCAACCCCAAATATTTTCATTTATTTATTTATGCGATTTTATATAGCGCGAACTTTACCCGAAGGTGTCAGAGCGCTTTACATAGGACCCAGTTTCAACCATAAGGACTGATGGTTACAATCGGAAAAAACAGATTTGCAAATTTTTTGACTTACATAAGAACCAGTTGAAAACATACGGATTTAGGTTTACATGCGTTATAAAAAAGGTACAAACAGAAAAAATTTCAAATGTACAAGAGATAGAGTCACACAAGGAGGAGATACAAATGGATAAACTCTAGGCATATACTAGTGATATCTCTATCTACTTAGGGAGGGGATACACATGGATATACTCTAAGAGTCACAGAGGAATGGTAGAGAGCACAGCGGACTCTTGCATAAACTAGTGATTAGAGTTATCTCTATATACATAGGGAAGGGGTAAGACTGGATATACTCTAAAAGTCACATAGGAACGGAAGAGAGCAAAGCGGACTACTGCATGTCCTAGTGATTAGAGTTATCTCTATATACATAGGGAAGGGATGCACATGGAAATACTCTAAAAGTCACCTAGGAGACTAGTCATTAGAGTTATCTCTATATACATAGGAAGGGATAAGACCGGATATACTCTAATGGACACATAGGAATGGTAGATAGTACAAAGGTCTACTGCATACACTAGTGATTAGAGTTATCTCTATATACATAGGGAGGGGATAAGACTGGATATACTAGAGAGTCACATAGGCAAGGTATAAGGTGAGCAGAGTTCCATAAGTGTGGATGCAGTCACAGAACAAAGGGAGGGTGGGAGGGAGGCAAGGGTATGGAGAGAAGGGGAAGCGGAAAAGGGAGGGAACATTTGAGGATCATCCACGGGGAAAAGGGTTAATGGACCAGGGAATGGGAGGAGGGCTAGAGTCCAGTGAAACTGTCCGAAAACAGCAGCAAAGTGATGGTCAGGACAAAGCAAAAAGTCAAGAAGTGCAGTAGTGAAGGTGGGAGATGAAGCTGGAGGCCAGCGGAGGCGCGTCACCATCTTGGAGAGCTTGCAGTCAGCCGTCTCGGTGGAGGAGAGAGTGCGCCAGGTGGTGAAGGCCATGTTGACGCTGTTGGTACGGTCACACGTTGGCCATGGGGCGCTGCACGGCTGCCGGTGGGTTGTGTGTGGATTCACCCGCAAGCAGTGTGGTCTCCAAGAGCAGTGGCACATTCAGAACGCTGGTGCCATGTGTGGGGGGGGGGGGGGGGGGGGAGAGGGGTGAGTGGTCTGGAGATCCGGCCCGTGTTGCAGGGCCCCAGGGCATTCCAGCACTGGCAGTGGCCCGAAACTGGCAGCAGGTCGGGAGGTAGGCCAAAAGTCCAAGAGAGGGCCACAGGATTAGCAGGAGGCCGGGGAGAAGTTGGGGCGAGCCAGTGGAAGCGGCGATCGCCATCCAGAAGTCGCCTTCGGCTGCCATCTTAGAGTCAGGCAGGCGCTGGGAGGATTCCCTCGGTGGGGGTCTCCACCGAAGTGAAGGTAGAGGAAATTATGCCAGCTGCTGCGGCGAGAGTCTCAACAAGCCGGGGTAGCGCAGGACGCAATCCTACCTCCCAGCGGCGGCCGCAGTCAGCAGAGTCCACGGCGCAGTGCCGCCCGCCATCTTGAGCACCTCCGCCCTCTCCTCCTTCACCTCGGGAGATAAAGCCTGTCTGCCAACCTCGGAGCGATCGCTGCTGCTCCGCACCTGCCCCACTCGCTCCGCTTCGTGCTGGAAAAAAGAGCGGTCAAAATGAAGGGCTGTAACTGCCCAGGGCCGGGTCAGAGCATCTCGTGGACCGGGAGCTGAGACGATCAGCGTCCGCTCGGCTCCCGGCTCCGGTCCTTGGCGAATCTCTACTGCTGACGGATATTAATCCAGAAACACGTGTTTAGAGATGGCCATCATTGAGCTGCACCAACCTGGTGAAACACTCGAAAGAACGTTTGTGCAAGTACACATGTTTGATGAACTGCATCCACCATAATGCTTAGGGGCGAACCCGTTGGGAGGTGAAGCAGTGTGATCCCACATTTGTTTCCTGTTTAAAAGGCTCCCTCGAGCCGCTTTGAGCTGACGAGCTTGTGGACAGGCACCTGTGCGCCTTGAGAGGTACTGTGACCCGAGAAGACTTTGGCAGCTTGCTCAGCAACCCCAAATATTTTCATGCCTAATCTCTACTGCTGACGGATATTAATCCAGAAACACGTGTTTAGAGATGGCCATCATTGATCTGCACCTTCCTGGTGAAACACTCGAAAGAACGTTTGTGCAAGTACACATGTTTGATGAACTGCATTCACCATAATGCTTAGGGGCGAACCCGCTGGGAGGTGAAGCAGTGTGATCCCACATTTGTTTCCTGTTTAAAAGGCTCCCTCGAGCCGCTTTGAGCTGACGAGCTCTTGGAGAGGTACCTGCGTGCCTGGATAGGTACCTTGACCCGAGAAGACTTTTGCAGCCTACTTAGCAACCCCAAATATTTTCATGCCTAATCTCTATTGATGACGGATAATAATCCAGAAACATGTGTTTAGAGATGGCCAGCATTGATCTGCACCAAGTTGGTGAAACACTCGAAAGAACTTTTGTGCAAGTACAAACGCTTGATGAACTGCATCTACCATAATGCTTAGGGGCGAACCCGCTGGGAGGTGAAGCAGTATGATCCCACATTTGTTTCCAGCTGACCGTTGTCAGTCCTCTCTTGGGACAGCGAGTTGTTTGGAGGGATTATGTTGTTCTCTGCCAGGAGGGCGGTTTGAGTGTGGGTGGAGGGGTTGGGGGGCTTCCCGGCAGATCCAATGGCTGCGTACATGGGCGGCCCTGAGGGGGTAAGGTTATGACCTGGAATATTAGGGGCATGGGGACACCAGCGAAGATTTATAATGTTTTCAATTATATTAAGAGAAGGGGAGCACAGGTGGTTTTCTTACAGGAGACCAATCTCACTGAGGGAGAGGTGTCATGCCTGAAATGCAGATGGCGGGGCCAGCTCTTTGCTACGACCTACTCAGCCTTCTCCTGGGGAGCACTGACATGGATCAAGCCGGGGTGCCCTTTCAGCTAAATTGGAAGGTACTAGACTCTGAGGAGCGGTATGTGGTGGTCACGGGCACTCTGAAAGGGAGGAGATCACTTTGGGCAGTATCTATGGCCCTAATTGGGAGCAACTTCCAGTCCTGGATAGGTTATCTGGGGTGTTGGCAGGGTTCCCTCATGAGACCTTAGTGTTGGGTGGTGATTTTAATTGTGTTTTTGATATTCAGCAGGATAGGTCCCCCCTCCTCTGCGGGGTGTCCCAGCAGTTGCCACCGCTAAGGGACTGCGGTCATGGGCAATGGGTTGGGACCTTCATGACGTGTGGCAATTGCACAACGAAGGGTTTAGGGAATATTCCTACTATTCCCATCTTTATGATTTACACACAATTTGACATGTTCTTTTGTTCTGCAACTGTGGCACCCATGATGTCCGGCGCTGAATACCTCTGCCGGTCCCTTTCTTACCATAGCCCTTTGCTCATGGGGTTTGTTCGAGTCCTGGAGAGGGCCCCGATCCAGCGTTGGCGGCTGGAGCCGTCGCTGCTGGAGGCTGAAGGCTGAAGCCAAGGGCTTTCTGAGGCCTTATCTGCATATTTCATGGTCAACCAGGGAACAGCCAGCTCTCCGCTGGTGGAATGGGAGGCGTTTAAGGTGGTGACGTGAGCGCAGTGCCTGGCCACGACTGTAGGCACTCGACGACTGATCAAACAGGAATTGATGGACTTAGAGGACCAGATCCTGACCCTTGATAGGGGAGCGGTGGGGACGATTCCAGATTTGGAGAAATTAGCGGAGGTGAGAGCCTTTATAATGCTACTAGGGACAGACTGAGAGGTCTTGATTCGAAGAGATCCCCCACATCATCTAACTTTATGCGGATGATGCATTGATCTATTTGCAGGATGGGACCTCAGGAGTCCGTCAAGTACTGGACATTCTAGAGGAGTTCGCAGCTCTGTCTGGCCTACGGGTGAATGGGAAAAAAACATTTGTGTTCCCACTGCACCCCACCATGCCTAGACCATTGAGCCTTCCGGCATCTCCGACATGGGCACCTGTGACTGTCAAATATTTGGGGGTACAGATTTATCACACACAGGCGGATATGTTTGAGGAGAACCTCAGGTTCACTTTGAGGGCTTAGCATCCACAGGTGGCCTTCTGGCGTACTCTTAAGTTGCCACTTATGGCTAGATTGGCATTATCGAAAATAATTGTTCTCCCAAGCTTATTGTATTACTTTGTCAATCTCCCAGTATTGATACAGAAATCTTGGTTTAGGACGCTGGATGGGCTGCTCAGAGATCTCATATGGGATGGCGGCCGTAATAGAGTGTCTTTACAGACCCTATGCCTCCCTCTTACAGACGGCAGTTTAGGGGCCCCAGACTTCGAGGCATATTACTTGGCAGCCCTACTCCAATGGAGGGCAAGATGCGTAGATGGCAGGGATCTGCTTACGTTCTTGCTTCCCGCTGGGGCAATATATACAAAGTTACTTCCCAGAATTCTTGACTGTCGGCAGAAGATGATCAATATGGGAACACTGCTCTCTGTGGCGGTGCGGTGTTGGGACAGAGGTGTGGCCGGATCCTGAATGAGACAGTTATATGCCACCCTCTCACGCAGCGACAATTGATGGGTTGGGAGGAGGCAGGCATATGCACGGTGGGCGACTGTTACAGAGATAACGAATGGCTCCTGCTGACCGATTTTCTTACTTTTCACAAACTTCCCCCAGGTCAATTCTTAAACTACCACAAGCTCCGTAGGGTAGTGTCAGAGTTCTGGGGTGCTGCTACTGGCGAACAGGACATACACCAAGACTCTATACCACTGCAGTCTATGCTACTTCACTCTATGCCACTTCACACTACGCCAATGCTCTTTACACCACTTTACTCAATACCAATACACTCTACACCACCTCACTCTATGACAATCTACTCCGCACCACTGCACTATATGCCACAAAATTGAATTCAGTCACTTTACTCCGCACCACACTACACCACTGCACTCTACACAAATGCACTCTACGCCACTATACCCTACATCACTGCACTCTGCTTTACTCTACTCTGCAGCATTGCACTCTACACGACTTTACTCTGGACCACTTTACTCTATGCCACTGTACTCAACTCAGCACCACTCTATGCCACTCTACTGAACTCTAAACCAATGCACTCCACACCACTCTAATCTACTGTACACTGTTGTATCCTATGACAACGGACTCTACGCCTCTTCACTCTACACCTCCTTACTCTACTCTGCACTACTCTACTCTATGCCAGTGTACTCTACCCCACTCTACTATGCACCTCTGCGCTCTTAGCCGCTGCACTCTACACCACTCCAGGTCTAGGCCACTCCACTCTGCACCAATACAATCTATGCCACTGCATTCTGCAACACTGCATTCTACGCCACTACTTTATACCACTGCACTCCTTGCACCACTCCACTCTATGCCACTTCACTCTATTCTGAAACATTCTACCTAGCACCACTATCCTCTACCCTGCACCACTCCGCTGTATTCTGAAACAATATACTGTACGCCACTACACAATATGCCACTGCACACTACACTGTGCCACTCTACCCCTCTGCAGTTTATGCTATGCCACTGTACTCTAAACCACTGCACTCTAAACCAATGCACTCTATACCACTTTACTCAAACCCATTGCACCATATGCCACTGTACCTAAACCACCTACTTTCACCACTGCAGTTTACACCATTATATTCTAGAACATTCTACTCTATGCCTCTGCGCGCTACGTCAATCTACACCAATGCACTCTACATCACTGCACTCCACGCCACTCTATTCTACTCTGCACCACTGTACTCTATGCCACTGCTCTTTACACCACTATACTCTGCAGCACTCTACGTTCCTGAACTCTACTCTGCACCACTCCACTGTACGCCACTCTACTGCACTCTACAACACTATACTCTTCGCCAATACAGTCTACACCAGTACACTCCACGCCACTGCACGTCACAGCACTCCATGCCACTCTACACCTCTGCACTCTACCTTGCACCACTCCAGTCTAAACCACTTCACTGTACACCCCTGTCCTCCACTCTGCGCCACGCTACTCCACGCCTCTATGCCACTGCAATCTACTCTGCACCGCTCTGCTCTATGTCACTGCACTCAAAGTCACTGCACTCTACTCCAGGGTTCTCTAAAGTTGGTCCTGGAGGGCCAGGTCCATGCCAGATTTTTAAGATAACTACATTTATCTAAATAGGGATATGCAAAAAATCTGGCATGGATCCAGCCCTCCAAGACTGCCCTTGGAGTACCCTGCTGTTCACCAATTTACTCTACACCACTGTAATTTACATCACTTCACTCTAGGCCACTCTACTTTTCTCCACTCTACGACACTCCACTCCATGATACTCCATTATATGATGCTCTACTCCATTAAACGCTGCTCCACAGACACTACTTCACCCTATGCCACTCCACAGCACTCTACTCAACTCTATGCCATTCTATGACACTACTCCACTCTACGACGCTCTAGCCACTCACTCTATGCCCCTTAACTCCACTCTATTCTGACGCACTACTCTATGCCACTCCATTCTGATATTATATGCTACTCCGCACTCAATGCCACTCAACTCTATAATGCTCTACTCCACTCTATGGAACTCCCTTCTACAAAAACCTACTCCGCTTTAACCCATTCTACTCTACAACACTCTACTCTCCTCTGCTCTACACCAATTCACAACACTCTGCTCAACTCTGACACTGTACTCCACTCTACGCCACTCAACTCTATGCCCTTCCACTCTATGACTTTTTATTCCCTCCATGACACTCCACAACATTGTACGATACTCCATGACACACCACTTCACTCTACTTTATGCACTCCACGCCACTCTACACCATGCCATAACAGTTCACTATACTCCACTTTACGACACTCCATGCTACACCACTCTCCTTTACCCCACTAACTTTTAGCTATGCTGAACTGCAGCTACTCTGGTGTACAACATTGCTAAAATATATTGGCATAGCCAATAGCTCTTGCATAGGCGAGATCAATTGGCCTTGAAAATGCTTGTTTTTAATATACTTCTGAGGGGCTGGTGCCCACCCTGCAGCCCCCACAACACATAACATTCATTGGTGGTGCCCCTATCTATCCTGGGGTCACCACAAGCAGCAGCAGCAGCACATATGCAAATGAAGCCCATGCAGGGGGTTATGGGGCGCTCCAGGCCAGGAAACATGGACACATCATTGGTGGCTCACTCTGCTCTGTTGTGTGGCCATGGGCCATAGACTTTGTTTTTTTTATTTGCAAATCCTTGGTGCCCTTGCCCACAGGACACCCAGGTGCTTTGCCATGTTGGGGGCAACAGGGGGAGCCCCTTCATCTGCACCATCCTGCACCCCGCTTGGCCAATGCTAGTTGCCATTGTGGAAACCGGCATCTTCATTTTCCCTGCCCACTCTATGTGTGAAGGGTGTCAATGCTGCTGTGTGCGCCTCACTTCCCCTGGACATAGGGACATGGAGAAACGGTGGTACACCTCCACCGGAGGGGGTCATGGCAGCACTCCCACTGTCTCTCTTTAGTCTCATCGGGCTCCTTGTGTGGGGTCCAAGGCCCCAATTAATACTCTACCAGCCCTCCTCCAAGCATTGGAATCCAGGGATGGGGGCCCAGGCCACATTCAATGTTGCACTGGCTCCTGGACAGATGGACAATGAACAGGGGCAATCTAGAATCAGGGGAGGATGGGGCCATTCATGCCCACTCCCCCAGGTAAAAGTAATAAATAAAGTTGCGCTGACCCCAAGGCCTTGCCCTACCCCAGGGGTAGCTCGAGATTTGGCAGCAGAGCAGCACAGGCTGGGTTTTCACTGTTCTTCTTCTGTTAAAAGGAAAACTCTTTGCAGTGCCCTAACTCGGTGCCAGCTGGGTTGATTTGCATGAGGTCTGGCTCATTTTGGTCCTGGTGGCTGGGGCCAGCCATCAGGGATATTACCAACAGGAGTGGCCTGGCTTCTAAAACGAACACATGCGTGAATCCTTGTGGCAGCTTACTCCTATGCCTGATAATGGCTTATTTTGTGTGGGGATGTGTTTGTGCCCTCTCCGTTTGGGAACAGAGTAATTAACTTGACCCAGCAGGTGGGACAAAGGCCTGAAAGCTGATTTAGAGCAGAGCTAGAGAAATATGACAATTCCAGAAGTTCCATAAGATATGAATGTGACCCTGGAAACTGCAAAATCAAACTCGGCATGCATGTTTAACCCTAGCTTCACATGTTGCTAGACTGTGTAGGCCTAAGTGGAGTGACGCTGCACTTTAAGGTGGTTTTCACCTATATGTAGAACACAGTGAAAGAGCTACAGATTTTCTAGTAAACCCTACTGATCTTAATATGAATGCTCACTAATATTTGAAAGCCTACCCATATCAGCACCAATTTTTGCAGAACCCCTTCTGCAGCAGGCTACCTGTGCACAATTACAGAAGACAGCACAAGCAGTAGTCTCACACACACAGCACACAAAGGTGTGCAACCGTGTTCACAGGTAACCAACCCAGGGCCTCTTATCCTAGTTGCGCCGCAGCATCCTTATCTTAAAAGACAGACACTGGCAGTATACACACTTTCCTTGAATTTACTGTAATACTCGGGTAGTGATACTCACCAAAAGTAAGGGTGGAGGCCTAAATGGCCAGAACCCATTTGCAAAACTCCTTTAGCCCTTTATTCCTCTTCTGACAGTTACCAAACTTCTTTATCCTCTTTCATAAAGAATTCCTCTCAAAATAAATGCCTGCAATGTCAAGTAGGTAAAACTCATAGTTAAATAGAGGCACTGCTGACGTTGAAGCTATATCTATCAACTTAAAGAAACTTCAAGCACGAACACCTGAACCTGATCTGCAATGAAAACAATTGTGTCTCTCTTAGTGACGCTTTGAACGTGCCCAATCAGCCCAAGGAAGTCATTACATTACATTGTCATGCATTGCCAATATTAAAGATGGACACCTACAAGCTTGTCTTACTGGCAATGCTTTATGCCCCTCACTTAAGAAAAGGCTTATGCACATTTGAAAAAGCTTAGGCACTCGTCAGAAGAAAAAAAGGCCTATAGGAATTTAACTAACTGAAAGCGTGTAACAACTCTTTTTAAATTATGAATCTGTTTCATATTAAAGCAAGCAATGTAAAAAGCTATTTGGACACACATTTAAAGAAGATGATATAGATAATTAATCTCCTTAAATATAAAATAACCTTAAACATTCAAACATTGACATTATAAATCTATAAATTGGGTTATACATTAATCAAGCCACAAATTGTCAACATTCCTAAATGTACTCCTACTCTGATACAATACTTATGATGAAATTAAGAAAATGCAGTTATCTGCTCAGAAACAGCAAACAGGAGCAAGGCAATGTTGCACATGGACTTACATGGGACTACAGAGTTCTATTTTCTTTATGTGTTAGTACAATGTTCTATTTCTTGGAACTATGAAGCGTTGATGCTCAGAGT
The DNA here is from genome assembly GCF_964263255.1 of Lissotriton vulgaris. Lineage (NCBI taxonomy): Eukaryota > Metazoa > Chordata > Amphibia > Caudata > Salamandridae > Lissotriton > Lissotriton vulgaris. Next base: position 754,692,025 of record NC_141691.1, read on the forward strand.
AATGAATAAAAGATTATTGCATACTGCTAGCGCCCATCTTGCAATAACATGTATACTTTTCAAGAAAACAATGACCACACCAAAACTGGCAGATATCCAGAGAGAAAAAATAAGAATTGTTATAAGCTATTTGTAATGATGATTCAATACTAGTGATTCATTTGTTCAATAGATCATTAAGTGACAAATAAAGAAGGTTGTAATCTTATGCTTTGTCATTCTGCCTTAATAGTGATATTGTAATTTACCTGCAAGCTATGACTAAAAAAATGGTTCTCTTCCACGCCATCATTTATTGAATCACCTAAAAGTGAACAACTTACAACTCAGAGTCTTGCACAGAGCGTAGTACTCCTTTAACATTATGACAAAAATGAAATGAAAAGATGACTCTACATGTAGACGACATTGTAGGGAGGAGGGCAGGTTCTTCCACATCCTATGGGGATGTCCTCTCATCCAGAGATACTGGGGCGCAATAGTGACACAATTTCAGGGGAAACAACCTTTACAACGCAACCATTACATCGCACTACACTTACAACGCAATCATTACATCGCAACATCCTTCACAACGCATGTCACTACAACGCAGGCATTACAACGCATATCATTACAACGCATACCATTGGAGTTAGAATAGTAATTTTTAACCCCTACAGTATCCAACACTTACCCTACTGTTGCACCTCCTGGAGTTAGAATTGTAATTTTTACCCCTACTATCCAACACTTACCCCACTGTTGCACTCCCTGGAGTTAGAATAGTAATTTTTACCCCTATACTATCCAATACTTACCTTAAATGCAATGTGTTGATATGCGTTATAATGGTATGCGTTGTAAAGGTAGTATGCGATGTAATGGAATGCGTTGTAAAGGTAGTTTTATAAAATGCGATATAGTGTCATGCGATGTAATGGAATGCGTAGTAGTGGATCTTGCGATGTAAAAACTGCGTTGTAGTTACATGCGTTGTAAATGTATGCATTGTAACATCATACATTCCAATTACAGAATGTGATAGGCAAGCAAATCCAGCAACACCACAACAATGCCTACTCAATATATGGGAGTCAACAGACCTCGATGGTAAGGAGCGTATTTTGGTCACACTAGGCTGTGTAATAGGCAAACTAAACATTGCGAAGAAATGGGGAGTGGAGATGATGCCCACCATGGTGGAATGAGAGTGTGATATGGACTGGGTGATGGTGGCAGAAAAGTAAGTCTATGGAAAAAGAGGGTGCCCCAAGAAATGGGAACAAATATGGAGCAAGTGGAACACTCTCAGAGGACAAATATGCACCCAAATTGTACTTGAGATGGGGAAACCTCCAAGCAGAGATTCAGCAGGAGGGTATAACGAACTGTAAACATTTAATGTAGAATTGCTTGTCAGTAGATAATGATGTATAAAAGAGATGCTGTGATGTGGTAATTCAATAACTGTTGTGATCAACTGTGTGCAAGTTTAACAATAAAAAGAGTTAAAATAAAAGTGAAAAATGTATAAATCTTACTTTCAATGTAGTAGCTACTTTATCTGAGTTGCATGATTTAGAACATGGCACTTCGGAATTGTATAAGTCAGTGCAGGGTATTAATGATTTGGATAAATGTGGTATTACCTATGCCCTAGTAACCAGTAATTTCAAACCCAAATAATCTTCTTGTCCTAAAGTTGAAAACTAATTTCCAAATATGCCAGCAAACCATTTTTAAGGCAGGCATAATGTAACTGTATCAAAATGTACTAGAGATAACAGTATTTTAATTGCGCCCTTTGATAAGGAGGGGCAAACTTGTTATAAAGTCTAGGGAGCAGCATATTAAAGAGGCTTACAGACAATTTAGGGGACAAGTCAGTGATATATCAGATGAAATCGAGATTCAACTTTAACTATACAGACCAGAATGGAAAGCTTTGATTGTTAAATGATTGGAACTGGGGATTACTGAGTTGACAAGTGGAAACAGTTTTGCCCTAGATATCCTGTAGTACCAGTATTATATTTCCTCTGAAGACACACGAGTCCCTCACTAAACCATCTGCCACAAGGACTGCCAATAGTAGCCTCACTGAATGTCTTAATATATTGACACATTTTGTCCAGCTTTGTTAGTTGCATATGTGTGTGATTCTATTCCACTTAATGACGATTTGTTAATAACGAAGATTTGTGTTCTTTATATGCCTCAATAGAGCACTATCACAGGCTGCAGACTTTGAGGTATTTTCTCTCTGGTCGCTCGGCATCTTATGTGGGCCATATGAATATACGGATACATTGTGCAAGTTTTACCCTGGAAAATAACTACTTCCTCTTTAATAGACAGTACTTGATCCAGAACTGTAGCACTGCCATAGGCACTGTTTGGGGATGTTTGAAAACATATTTGCAGGGGCATGGCCTTGCGCACCAAAGATGGCATCTCCGACACATCCTGAGCCACCCTGGTGCCAAAGCCGGCAACACCAAGAAATTTCTGGAGAAATGGATTAGGTCCTGTGTCCCAGCAGAGGCCCTGTCCCAGTTGTTTGTCCTGAAGCGTGCCCACAGAACCCGGACCCCCAAAACCGCTCATCTCTCAGGTCCTGAACTACTGAGACAGACGCAATTCTTCGCGAGGCCCCGAGATTCAGCAATCTTCGCTTCGATGGCTCCCAAATCATATTTATGGATTATACCAAAGCAGTACAGGCTAAATGCAAATCATTTACTGAGATAAAGCAGTAACTTAGGTCACTCAATATTCGTTTTATGCTGATCTTCCCTGCCACCTTAAAAGTGATTCAAGACTCCCATACCCTTTATTTGAATTCTCTGGAAGAGGCCTATGAGTATGCGGCAAAGAAGAAGCTTCTGTCACTGGACTGGCCTTGCCTGGAGGCCTCCCCCGTAGGAGGACTTATTCCAGGAGGAATAGGTGGTGCTGCACTCACTCCTCAGACACGTCTGACACAGATCTGGGAGCGCCACAACCAACCCTACCTGCCCTTGCTCCTTGCTTGGAACAACAGCTTTCTGGGGGTAGCTGGGCAATGGGCCAGGGTCCTAAGAAGCCCTCATCTTCTTGCTTTTGATGTTTCTGATGGGTATAGGGAGATATCTGCTGAGGCCGGCCCCACGCTTCACACGGATCTCTTTTGTTGACTGGGGTCCACTCCAAGTGGCGGCTCGGATAACATCCTCCTCAATACACCCCTATCAGTTATGATGATTTTGTGTTGACATTGAAGGTTTTCTAGGGTGAAAGATGCTTCTGTGGAGGAATATTGGGTGGAGAGAGTAGGGAGCGAGGGGGTTTTAATTCTTGTGGTTTTTTTGTGGTTTTCTGGGGCAACAGATGCTTCTGGGGGGATGTATGAGGTGAGGAGAGTCATTGGTGAGGTGGTTTTACTTCTGGGGTTTGAACTCCTGTTTAACATTTTCTGATCTGTTTTTTATCTGTGGCATTTGCTTTCACACCTACTTTGCCACCACTCACCTGAATCTCCCTGTTCAAGGAGGCTTCCTCCTAGACTGTCTGCATGTGCATTGCGCGGCATGTAGGGGCCGGGTATCTGCAAATTCCCCCAGTTCACCCAATGAATGACATTACATTGACCCCTTTCCTGGAATTTCAACGGAGTCTTGGACCGCATTAAGCGAATGGCAGTCATTTGGTATGCCAAGTGAGCGGCACCGGTGATTCTTATGCTCCAAGAGACTCACCTCATAGGAAGCCAGTGTGTATTCCTGGGACCCTATGATAGAGGTTATTACAATGACAATGCTGGAGAGAGTAGCCATCTTCCTAATGAAGAACCTCCCCCTGATGATCACAAATACCCACCTAGACCCTCAGGGCCGATGTGTGGGCTTGGAAGGGAAGCTGGAGCAGATGTGTGGGCTTGGAAGGGAAGCTGGGGGAATACAATTTAACTTATTCAGTCTCTATGTGCCACCACAGGCACCTCGAAGTGCAATGTTAGCACTTGCTCTGTGCTGGCGGGTTACCACCAGGGCATTACGGTTATTGCCTGAGATTTTAACCCTGTTCCTGCAGTACACTTGGATACGATGGTGGAGCGGACGGCCCCACAGATTGCACTGCACAAAATTGTTCCAGGCTTGGACCAAGACATTGGGCCTTTGCAACTGGCACTTCATGCAAGGGAATACACTCACACCTCTGCTGCCCACAAGACCATCTTGAGTATTGATCTGTTCCTCGCCATCCAACCGATCCTGGCAAACAGATGAATGCAAGCTTACTCGCTCTTTGATTATCGACTGCCTTGCCCTAGAAAGATGGAAGAGCATAACATGGCTGGATTATGTTTCAACATTTTTCACTGATCTAAATTTAGAGTCCCATTTTACCCATCCTGAAACCATTGTGGGCATATCACGAGCCACTCTGAAAAGCTTATGTTTATCCCACATGCGTGAGCTCCGAATGGCAAGAGATCTCAATGCCGACTAATGTTCATCTCTTAGCAGTACAAAGCTCTTGGGGGATTCAGCCTTATTTATTGTTAACAACCATCACATATTATGACAAATTCTTGCTGACCTGGTTTCGTTTCAGTATTTTCCACCGCTTAGTGACTTTCCCCAAGACCAACGATTGGTCCGCAAATCTCTCCACCTGTCCATGTGATGGGCAGTCAGAGCAAACGCTTCTCCATGTAATATTCTTCTGCAGTCTCTATGACTACCCACGGAGAAATTGGATTGTACCATTAGTAAAATGCATGGGATTGCGCCAATGCCGTCCGGCGCTCCAAGCCTTACAATGTTTGGACACAGAATTTTCAATTGTCCCTATACTCTGTTTTTTAAAATCATGCATTAAATTCCGAAAAGATTATGATTAATTCCATATTTAAAGTACTGTTTACACTACTGTGTATTAAGTTTTAGAAACCTTATTGTGTTTAGTACCCTTTCTCTCTTGTGTTCCAAGGATAGATTTCTTTTTAATGTATAAATTTAGTCCCTATTATACTTTGTTTTATTTGTACTAATCTTAGGAATTTGTTGTATTTTTTTAAAAAAAAAATGTTTTTTTATTCTGTACAATTGCTTTGTTTCTTTTGTACTTTTATGGATAAGTTCCCTTATCCGAATAAAGTTTTATTTGATTGATTTGAGTATTGATCTGTTCCTCCTTCCAGCCCGGACGCCTTGCGCGTCACTAGTATAAATATCCTTCCCCGAGGTATCTCTGACTATTTGCCCATTCACATTCACCTGGGTTGCCCCTCTGAGGCTAGATGGCCGATGTGGCGCCTTAATGTCTGGTATTTGACAGACCCAGAGTATACAAATTTGTAAGCCCCGGAACCTGAGGCTTACTACAAACATAATTTTGGGACGGTTCCTGCTGCAGTCTCACTGTGGCAGACTCGGAAGGCCACTGTTAAAGGCCTAGCAAAAGCCCATGTTCAGTGTAAAGAAATGGCGCGGTGGGACCTGACTCTCCAGTTTGATATGCAAAGCCTTGCGCTCGAGAGACGGTATCCCGCCAACTGAAACTAAACAAACATCCCCTCTGCTAGCTGGCATTAGATGAGGCACGCTAATGTTGGAGGGTGTCTATCCAACGAGTGTATTAACACGGGGACTAATCGGGCAAACTTCTCTTCTGTTTGGCCAGCTCAGAGCTGTTGTCCAGGATTATTCCAAAGTTGTGGATGACACGGGACAGCGACAGACCTCAGCGGTAAATATCACAGAGACGTTTGCATATCATTACTACTCCTTATACGCCCAAGCACCTAGACCCCCTCTAGAGTGACTAAATACGATCCTCTCCAACATCCCATTATCCAGGATTGCGGAGGCTCATTGGGCTGAATTTTAAGTCCTTTGACCCTGAAGAAGGTTAGTGATGCCCTATCAGACTTGACCAGTGCTTTAAATGGGAAAAATAAGTGCAGGTACTCATTAAAATAAGTTAGAGGTGTGGCAAATGGGTGGGGCTAGGGGCGGGGCTAAGGGCAAGATATGATGATACATAATGACTTCTATACCAGTTGCAGCACATATCAAATTGCAGAAGAAATGCGTTTATGGTAAACAAATCAGGTGAACTCATTACAGAAAATGAAAGCAAAACAAGATATGTTAACATCTCCTTGTTTTGTCATATTTTCATATTTGCTGCTTCTTAATGCCATATGTTATTTGTTGTTGTTTGGCACCATACTATATATTCTCAAGTGGTCACACACAATGAGAGCGAAACAAGCTGAGATCAACACAAAAACAGTACACCCATTCCCTTTAAAATATCTCCTGAGAGTGTCCTGATTCTCTCCCTCTTTCTCTCACACAAAAATAGGCACACACAGGTCAGACAACACACAGACATATATATATATATATATATATATATGTGTATGTATAAACGATTATTAAAGCTAACAAGAAATGCACAATATTTTTGACTGTACACAAATGTGTGTTAAAATACAATTTCAAAGCCCATTCATGATTTCAGAATGTAACAAATATCTGGTATTTTTATGTGAAAAAAGTGGCAATCTTACCTTCACCCGTCACCTCACTTCTATACAGTCATCCCTCCTCCTTCCTTCTATGTTCATCTTACCTTACCCTCAACCAAATCCATTTGCCAGTAGTCCTGAAGCTCATTCCTGGAGTGCTGCAGCGTTTCCTGCTGTTCATTTCTCTATGGGAAGGGCTCACTTTACACCCATGGAGCCAGTATTCAGGTCAACCAAATATACAATACTAAACCCCTTTTAACATATTCACATCATACATATGTAACTCAAAACTGTCCCACAAAGGAATTAACACATTTTTATAGAAATTGTTTTGTTTTTATTTTCAAAATACTTATCTATTTCATTCGATTATTATTCAGTTACTTTTCAATAAATACATATACACTTAGTTGTATGTAACTCCAAAATTCATTTGATACAGGGGAGCCCCAAATATGGACGAAGCAATCTACCTAGTCAGGGTACATGTCTCAACACAAAAATCTATATACAGGCAAAAACAACGGAAATAATTAAACAAGAAAAATTATAATTTCCAAAAATTCACAGTTTAACAAAGACAACACATAACATTCATAAACATAATAGACAATTTAACCAACACAAATGTGCAGACGCGCGTTTCGGAATTACATGTACCATCCTTCATTAGGGCGCTGATATGATATAGTCTATTCAATATTCAGAAAGACTGATACATTTAATTCATTTGACAAGGAAATTTACAGCAATTGTTGAGGCTCCATCAGTAGAATCCAATCATCTCTGTGGGGATAGATACAGCACAATTTAGTCCTTAATTTAAATAATTCCTACAATTTAAACACAAGTTAATAATCATATAGGAGCAACATATCACTGCTTACTGAGGAAACAGAATAAGGTGCCATAAAATGAATAAAGTCATCTGCGGCGTCCCTCAAGGCTCCTCGCTCAGTCCAACCCTCTTCAACATCTACATGAGCCCCCTCGCAGACATCGCACGCCAGCACAACCTCAACATCATCTCCTACGCTGACGACACCCAGCTGATCCTCTCCCTTACCAACGACCCCGCCACCGCCAGAGCCAACCTTCACGAAGGGATGAAAGAGGTAGCCGAATGGATGAAGAACAGCCGCCTGAAACTGAACTCAGATAAGACGGAAGTCCTCATCCTGCCGGAGTCGTCCCGCCGCTTGGGACGACTCCTGGTGGCCCCCCGCCCTAGGCAGCGCACCCAAACCAACAGACCACGCACGCAACCTGGGCTTCATCCTGGACTCCTCCCTCTCCATGACCAGACAAGTCAACGCCGTCTCCTCGTCGTGCTTCAACATCCTGCGCATGCTACGTAACATCTTCCGGTGGATCCCCACCGAGACCAGGAAGACGGTCACCCAGGCCCTCGTCACCAGCCGTCTGGACTAAGGCAACACCCTCTACGCCGGAACCACCGCCAAACTCCAGAAGAGACTCCAGCGGATCCAGAACGCCTCAGCACGACTCATCCTGGACATCCCCCGTCGCAGCCACATCTCCGGACACCTGAGAGATCTGCATTGGCTCCCGGTCAACAAGAGAATCACCTTCCGTATCCTCACCCACGCACACAAAGCCCTACACAGCCAAGGCCCAGGATACCTCAACAGCCGCCTCAACTTCTACGCTCCCAAACGCCAGCTTCGATCGACCAGCCACGCCCTCGCCGCCATCCCCCGCATCCGTAGAGCCACCACAGGGGGACGGTCCGTCTCCTACCTCGCCGCCAAGACATGGAACTCCCTCCCCACCCACCTCCGCCTGACCCAGGACCACCTCGCCTTCAGGAAGCAACTCAAGACCTGGTTGTTCGAGCAGTAGCAGTTCCCCCCCCCCCCAGCGCCTTGAGATCCTCTGGGTAAGTAGTGCGCTATATAAATGCAATGATTGATTGATTGATTGATTGATATAAAGTGGCGTAAAACAAGAGGTACCAACAATCACCAGAATAAGGTGCCATAAAACGAATAAAGTGTCATAAAACAAGATGAACCAACCTTCACCAGAATAAGGTGCCTTAAAATGAATAAAGTGTCCTAAAACAAAATATACCAACCATCACCAAATCTATGTCAGAGAGTGCAAAAGCTTAAATGTGAAAATAGAAAAGACCTACAGTATCCCGCAGTTGTATATACAGCAAGGAAAAACTCTACATACTTATAATGGATAAGAACTTGAAGAATGTAAACTATCCAGAGAATAACTAATATCCTTCACAGTGTCTCCCTTGGATTGACCGCTTTTAAAGCATCATTGGTCTGAGGCTCAAGATATCTTCTGTGGAAATAAATGCAGTTCAGACATGGAATAAATAGTATATTCTGTCATTAACAATGGAAAAGTACATGTATAGATAAAACTGTCCGCCTGTTTTCTCAGATAATATCAAAAGCAGGTACCAGTAACAATTCCCGAGATAGACTTCTCCGTTAAAAAAAGTTAAAACTAAAAGATGAAACAAAGAACACAGAGATTCTCGATATGGTCTATAGAATATTTACAAGGGTTCTTTGAGAACCAAGGTGACACATACCTATATCAAAAGGTATCCATACGTTTCCATAGTCGGCAATCGTATAAGTAAGCAACACCAGAGGAGGTAAACTCAATAATATCCAGGGATAACTAAACATAAATGCAAATACAAATAAATTAATCAGGATCAAAGAGTCTCCATTTCTACTATTCTAGGACCGAACAATTGAACGTCCTTCAAGACTTGCATATAATACACAGCATCAGGTGTATATCCAAGTTTGGCTTAAAATACATCCAGACACTATGTTACGTGTATACCGTGGCCAGCCTTCCTCAGTTTAAGATGAAGAGGTCTGAAAAGGTAGTATAAACATGCCATGATAACTTAGAAGCATGGATATGTAGATATAGCGCCAGTAAACAAAAATAAACGCTTTCTGGCAATAGTCTAATAAGTTATCATGCCCGTTAAACATGAAGTCTGATATATCCCAGAAGGTCGTTGTAACCTAAGCTCCGTAATTCCAGTAGAGTAAATAGGTCACATTAAGTTACAGTCCAAAAATAGCAAGGACCCTATTCTAATCAACAAAAATCATATAGTGGCCCTAAAGTAAAATCGCGGAAACTGTCTCCTACCCGGGAAATACCGAAGACTGAGGGTACCGGACGAGGAGTATCTTTATGTATTCTATGTGTTCCGGCCTCGTAGTAGCGTAGAATCACCTGAAATGGACCGCCAGTATTCAGGTCAGTTGTGTTATCATTCAAAGGCAGCGATTAGTGATGGAAAAAAACGGCTTTAGTACGGCCAGTGCATTTCCTCAAATGGCACAGGATCACTGACTGGCAGCTCCAGGCCATTTCACACGCCTGATGGGGGAAGGGGGTGGGGTGGCCTTAACACTTTAAGCATAATAGCCATTGATCGACTGTACAGGGTCTGTCTAGACCATGGGTACTCATAGTACGGCCCGCGGCCGGAAGCGACCTGGCAAGCCTTCCGTGGCTGCAAACACTGCCGGTTGCAGAGACACTCTGAGTCGGAGAGACTCTACTCCTCTGTGGGGGCCGGCCGATTCAATCCCCTACTGAAGGTACCTGGTGGGCTAGTGGCACCCCAGGGACCCTCAGTATTCAAGGGGAGTTAACCCGCCAACTTAAAATGCACTGCGGGTCGTGTTTGCACAGTGGTGAAGGGAGGGGGCGGGGCCTGAGTTCACATGTGTGCAAACACGCCCTGTGGCGCGGTTTAAGTTGGGGAATTAATTCCTTGTCAATACTGAGGGTCCCTGGGGGCCAACTAGCCCACCAGGTACCTACAGTAAGCGCCACAGAGCTGCGTTGCAGAGTGTTGTAAAAAGGGGCGTGGCCTCTGAACACCTCTCTGCAACGCAGCCTCCTGGCAAATACTGGAGGTACCTGGTGGGCTAGTTGGCCCCCAGGGACCCACAGGATTGAGGAGGAATTAATTCTCCAATTTAAAACGCGCTACAGGGCGTGTTTGCAGACATATCACCTCAGGCCATGCCCCCTTCCTTCACCACTGTGCAAACGCGCCCTGTGGTGCGTTTTAAGTTGGGGAATTAATTCTCTTTCAATACTGAGGGTCCCTGAGGGCCAAATAGCCCAAGAGGTATCTCCAGTATGTGCCAGGGAGCTGCGTGCGGACAGGTGTTCAGAGGCCACGCCCCTTTTTACACCTCTCTGAAATGAAGATCTGTGGCTCTTACTGGAGGTACCTAGTGGGTTAGTTTTACCCTAGGGACCCTTAGGATTGAAGGGGACTTAATCTCTCAATTTAGAACGGTGACAGGGCACGTTTACACAGTGTTGAAGGGAGGGGACAGGGCCTGAGGTGATGTGTGCAAACACGCCCTGTGGCACGTTTTAAGTTAGGAGGGGAATAAATTCCACTTCAAACCTGAGGGATTATGGGGGCCAAGTAGCCCACCAGGTGCTTCCAGGAAGCTCCACTGGGCTGCGTTGCAGAGAGGTGGTGCAGGCCGTGCCCCTTTTTACATCTCTCTGCTGCACAGCTCTGTGGCGCTTACTGGATGTACTACGAATTCCGATTTACTCACCTGTTATCAGGAGAGACCTCAGTGCTGCATCTTTGAGCCCAGTACTGATCCGGGAAAAGTAATTCTAACTATACTTACCAGTAACTTGAATTTCCTTCCGTAGGCTAACATTGACTGGTTTCACTTGGAAATTGTTTTAAGTGTGGAGTTTTAGAACTTTTAAATATTCACCTTAAATCATCCGAACAACGAATTCCGATTTACTCACCTGTTATCAGGAGTGAACCCAGTAACTTGTATTTCCTTCCATAGGAATCCATTGTCTGGTTTTCACCTGAAAAGTTTCTAAGTGTCTATTTTCACAAACTAAAAATATTCCTAAAAAAATCGCCTGTATGACTTAAGCGCATTCTTTCAACTGTTTACAGGAGATGCACCAGTGCTGGATCCAGGATCCACCACTGAGTAAGAAAAAGTAATGATAACACTATTTACCTGGTTAGTGAATTTCCTTTCTATAGGGTAACATGGACTAGTTTCACTTGAAAATTCTTCCAAGTGTGAAGTTTTGGCATTTTAAAATATCCCTTTAAAATCAGCAGAACTATGAATTCCGATTTACTCCCCTCAGGAGAGACCTCAGTGCTGCATCTTTGAGCCCAGCACTGATCCTGAAAAGTAATTCTAACCATACTTACCAGTAACTTGAATTTCCTTCCATAGCCTAACATTGACTGGTTTCACTTGGAAATTCTTCCAAGTGTGGGGTTTTGGAACTTTAAAATATTCACCTAAAATCATCCGAACAATGAATTCCGATTTACTCACATGTTATCAGGAGAGAGCCCAGTGCTGCATCTTTTAGCCCAGCACTGACCCAGTAATTCTAACCGTACTTACCAGTAACTTGTATTTCCTTCCATAGGAATCCATTGTCTGGTTTTCACTAGAAAAGTTGCTGTCTATTTTCAGAAACTAAAAATATTCCTTAAAAATCGCCTGTATGACAAACGCATTCTATCAACTGTTTATAGGAGATGCACCAGTGCTGGATCCGGGATCCACCACTGAGTAAGAAAAAGTAACACTACTTACCTGCTAAGTGAATTTCCTCCCATAGGATAAAATTGGTGATTCTATGTGAAAACATATTTAAGTGTCAACTTTTAAAATACAATAATATTCCTTAAAAATCACTATTGTAACCAAAACGCTTTTACTCAACTGTTTACAGGAGATGTCCCAGGACTGAATCTAAGATCCAGTCTTGTGGTTAGAAAAGTAGTCCATAAAGTAACTAATTGCATTTAACTAGAAATTCACATTGAGCTCAATGTTGTATTGTGTTTGGAATTGAGTTGCCAATTGCAACAACTGTAACTACTGTACTTAAAAGTCTATTGTCTATTTGCAAAGTATTTAAACTAACGTAATTCATTCTGAGAAAGTATATTTTGTAATGTAATGTATATTGTAATTATAATGTAATTTAAAAAATAAAATATCTAAAAATAAATAGTTTTAAAAAATGTAGTAAATCAGTATCAAGAAAATAAATATAACAATAAACACATTTAAAAATTGCCATTTAAAAAACCTTTGAAATTCACTGAAAAAAACATAGTTTTCAGACATGTTATATTTAGGAATTAGCATTTAAAAAACCTTTGAAATTCACTGAAAAAAGCATAGGTTTCAGACATGTTATAGTTAGGAACTAGCGTTTAAAAAACCTTAGAAATTCACTGAAAAAAACATAGGTTTTAGGGGTGTTATAGTTAGCTGGACATTTCACTCAAACAAAACCACTGAAATTCCTCGGTTATAGTTAGTTGTACTAAGTATAACTTGCTCGCCCGCAATCCACTGCTGATGATGTCAAATATTACATCATTCATGACATGGTCAGTGACATCACTGATGACATCTCAAATGACATCACTGATGACATCATCCAGTGAATGTGGTTTGGTTTTAAATTTAAATATGTATTATATACATACCAATCTGTATTGAACTGTATTGATATATATAATCGAAAACTCTATATATAATTCAGCAAAACAATCAGGTGTTAAAAAGTAAAAACACAAAACATATGAACATATACAGTTAAGAAAATAGTAACCAACAAAAGTGTGCAATCATTAGGTCACTAATTATAAACAACAAAGCACTACTGCACCCAAAACAGAAGAAATACAAAACATGGTGTAAAGGGTCCGAGTGTTTGCCGTTTTGATCCCGTGAGAATATGGGATCAATATCAGGAGTTAAATCAGTTGTCTGGCATGAAACTGAATGGTATATCACATAAAGCACCTGATTTTGACAACAATCTGTAGTTTATCAAGCAACAGGCATTTCACAATTAGTGTCTGTTCAAGAATGTCATATGCAAGAGGATTATTACAACAATCTGTAGTTTTTAAAGCAACAGGCTTTTCCCAATTAGTGCCTGTTGAAGAATGCCATACACAAAATAATTCAAATTCCTAATTTGTTAATACATGTAAGTGTCCTAGCATTGCGGTGTATAGCGAAGTCATCAAATTGTTAGCCTTGTAGCCAATTAGTGAATTTTGAAAGCTGCCTTTGATTTGCAAGATCTTCAGTGCATTGTGGGGAATGAGCGCTAGATCCAGAGGAGCATATGCCTCGAGGAGTACGAAATGAAATGAAAATATGGAAAGGACACCCATTGCGAAAAGGTCTTACCTGGACAAAAAAAACGTCCAAATTATTCCCTGCAATGCCCTGAAGACCTAATCAAACTTTTAGATCACTGAATCAGTTTATGGAACTGATTTTTGTATCCATAATGATTGCTTTAATTTTGCTACTAAGGGGCCGTTGTTCGTAGAATTACTTAAAAACCCTTGGTCGCTTACGATCCTCTGGTCTCCCTTGTGTACAATAACTTTATGCTATCTCGTAGCACCCACCACGGTATCCGGCGTCGACACCTAGCCTTGGCCTGCAGACACGAGATTTCGGGTCCAGGAGTGCTGCTCTTTGTAAACTTTGAGAGAGCATTTGACACTGTAGACTGGACATACTTAGAATGGGTGTTGGTCAAAATCGGTTTTGGTCTGCACTTCCGATGCTTCAAGGGACTTTTGTTCTCCTACCAAGGCGCCCAGGTCTGTGTCAATGGGGTGCTGTCAGAGCCCTTTCCTATTCGAAAGGGAATGAGAAAGGGTTGCCCTCAGACTGCCCTCACCTTTGCCTTGGTCAGTGAGCCTCTGGCCTGCCTTATCCACTGTGATGCCCAGCGACAGGGCTAGAGCTGGCGAATGGGGCGTTAATAGCATCGCGTGACCTTACTTACCCCCAAGATTCCAGTCCATGAGTACTTTGCATCCTTGACTTAATTGAAGGCGGTTCTGGCCTCTGACCCAACTGTCCAAATCCCTCATGATCTATATAGATGAGGGCGCAGAGGTGGATTCCTGGCAGACCACCATCCCTACAAGGCACCTCAGTTTCCATTATCTGAGATTCTTTATAAGTCTCGAGTCCACCCTGACTTGGAACCTAAATCTGCAACCGTTGGTGCCGCATATGAAAGAGGGCTTTCAACATTGGTTGACCCTTCCATTATGGATTCTTGGGAGGGTTGCTCCTTTTAAGATGACAAATCTCCCCTGCTTCTTGGATGCCTTACAAAATGTTCTCCCCCCCCGTTCCACCCATTTGGATCCGAAGCTTTACCACCACCATACAGGACTTTCTCTGGGTGAACAGTCACCACCACATAGCCTTTGATAAATGATATCAGTCAGCATATGATGAGGGCTGGGTACGGCGGAAATTAAGTTATACTACTGGGCTGCATAACTATTGGTGATCAAAGATTGGCTTAACGGGGTTGAGGAGACCCAGCTTATGAGGCTACGCTCTTAGATTTGGACAATATCTTACAGCTGCTGTACAGGGGATTGATTTTGAAGGACCTCCCACCTTCAACTAAAGTGATCCTCTAGACCGGGAAGAGGGCGTCTTGGTGGTGGGTTAGAATGGGAGACCCACCTGGCTGACACCACTCTGGAGAGGACAAATGGCACACAGATCGGTCAGGCTGCTCAGCCCAGCTGGAGTGGTTTGCCAAGTGGCATAGGAATGGGATATCGCAGTTGGAAGATGTGAGGTAGGGTTTGGCAATGAAATTCTTTCAGGAGATTAAATCAGAGTTCTCCTATGCAACACACAATTCCATAAATATCTTCAACTGTTGCACGCACTGGCTATTCACGCTCCCTCTCAACAGGATTTCCCAGACTTCAGCCGTTTAGAGGCCAAGCTCCTATTGAGTCCACTGGGGAAAAATGGGATCTCCCAAATGTACAAATGCTGGACCCTTAACACACCAGACAGGTTTTCCCACCTTAAATTCAAGTGGGAGGGGTGGATGGGCAACCATGACTATGTGGATGCCCGGATGGACCCCTGCCCATTAGCCATTTCCTCACGGCTCCACTTCATGCAACTGAGCTACCTCCATACCGCATATTACACTCCCTGTAGGCTTTGGCATGTGGGCAACCTTTCATCTCACAGCTGTCATCAATGTGCTTCCCCACATGTTGACTTCTTTCTTGTGTTGTGTTTGAATTTGTGTCTTATTGATGACGATTCATCGAATGAGAGCTTGCTGGGCTCCCTGCGGTCCTTAGACCAGAGTACCCAGGGTGGCCCTTCTGGTCGATAAGGGGACCACACAAGCAGAACGCACAACATAGTCCATCACTGGACACACAAACAACTGCCCACACTCTTGGAGTGCCGGAGGGCGAAGGACTGGTGCCCCAAGATGGAGGAGTCAATCTACAGAGCTAAGGGTTGTCCACGTAAACATGCAAAGATTTGCGGGGCCTGGTGGGACTATTCAGAGTAGACAGTAGAAAGCAGGAATGTTCCTTTTGGATGATTTGCTTGCCCTTGAAGGTCTGAGATGGGTGTTGTGCTCTGACAGGTTGTTTTACCATGCCATAAAATTCAATAAAGTTTGTTATAACAAAACAAATAATTTTCTCAGGCCCCAACCTGCATATTCTGGGAGGTTCAGAGGAGTCATCTCTGCCCAATAAAGTCAGCCTATTTGCTCCTGGGAGGCATTTCACACCTATTACATTGCTAATTACTGGCTGGCTGAAGTAGTAGAGCAAATGCAAATTTAGCCATCAGGAACTTCACGCAGGAGAAGGTAACTTTCTAAGTTTCTCGCTAGTCCTGTTCCCAAGATACAATATTAGTATTTTCATCTGTTCTCTATTTTTCTACATAGGACAGCGAAAAATAGCTTGTGGGTGCTAGTCTCTGCAAGGACATGTTAAAAGTAAATTTCGACATGTTCTGGTTTGCAAATGCCATGCCCCCTGCCTTGAGGATTACAAGGCCTATGTAGGGGTGACATATTAATACTTAAAAAAGGAGGTTATGACCTGTCAAAATGGTTTCTTTTGACAGGTTCAATTGTAGTTTTTACACTCTTACAGTCAGGCTACAGGGAAGCCTGTATGCACTCCCACTGTAGTAGATGGCACAATGGGTGCTGCAGTCCACTTGTGGCAAATACCTTCCGTCTCATGGGTATATCTTGGTACCATGTACTTGGGTGTTACAGGTAAGTTAAACATACCAATTAGGAACATGCCAATTTGACCATGTTTAAAATGGAGCAAGGGCACTTTACCACTGGTTAGCGCGGTTAAAGTGCACAGAGTTCTAACACCAGCAAAAATGTAGGGTCCAGCAAAAGGCAAAAAATACAGATGACCACCCAGAAAAGGCAGATTTTCTACAATTTCCCACCATTGGTGGTAAAAGAGTTGCACTCTCACACATCCACTTACTATATGGCAATTTACTATCATTTGATTAACATCCATGCGTATCTAACAGTATCTTCTGAGATATCCTTACTATAGTTTGGGACCAATAGAAAAGATTCAGATACCCCATGTTCTGTGCGTTTCTTCAGATGACATTGTCACAGTGGGTCCTTTGCTAATCTTTAGGGCATCAAATCAGTTAAGCAGTTCTTGGATGAGCTCAACCCATATGCGTCACTTGACAATCATAATCCTTATCTCGATGCTGAGAATTATCAGGACATATATTATATTGTATCCATCTTTATGGCCACCAACACATTCATTATTCATGACGTTAGTGTGGACTCTTCAAATTTATCCAGTAAGACCGCAGATGCATCATGTAGATAGCTAAGAAAATGTGTTTTTTTATTCATTGCAGATCTGATTCATTCTTATTTTCAGGATTCAGAGTTGTTACCAATAGATTTGGTTATGTGCCATAAAGCCATATATTCACCTCAGTTCCTAGAGAAATTTGTTAAACAGTAACAAATACAGAGATACTAATATTCTAGTGTATAGTGCTTTGGGTCCAGAATCATGGCAAATGAAGGTTTCTGACACATTAGTTCCTGGATGTCTTTACCCCCAGGAATGTATTATTCTCAATGACACTATTCAGCAGGCAATGTGCTTTGGAATTGCTTCCATTAAGGACTTTCAGACTCCTCTAACCCCTAAAGATAATACACATTTTCCAGATTGAACATAGGACTCTTACTACTTATGAAATTAATACACTGGTTGAGAATTGCATTTTAAGATGCCATCCTATGGGATTAAAGGCAAATCCAAAATAATAAATGTGCTCTTAGAATATTATGCCTGACCTCTGGTCCATTAGCCAACAGACCCAGGTATTAACCTCTAAACATTACTTCTCACAGTGCTAGTAAATAGTGTCAAGTGTGGTTGTCAGCATCTAAACTTCATTCTGTTGACAGGCATACGGAAATTATATATTAATTGAATACATATTGCTCTACGTCCAGCTCCTGCTAGGAAGAGAAGGGAACATACTTGATTTCTAATAAATGTTTTACTTCGACAGAAGGCAGCCTGTGTTGAGAAGAAAAGCTGCAACAAGTATTAGGGAACTAGATAAGGAAGCCATCGAAACACACCTTCTACCTTAAAGACAATATGTTCTAACATTGTCCAAACAAACATATTCTTCCTCTATTACATCAACAGATCTCAAAATACGGAAAGGTTCATCATACCTTTGCCATGAGAAAGTTTAGATACTTGCACTCACCCAGCATCACTAGCTTTTTACAACCTCCATAATCACAAAGAGTGTCCTGGACCTTCTTCAATAAGGTACTGTCAAAAGGCAGCCCGGGACGTGCTCATCTCTACACACCAGTCCTGCACCATACCTTACTCTGAATCTCCTTAACATGCATGTCTTTAGGCAAAGAGGATAGTGAGATGCTCAAACTGTGGGTGCTGCTTAGGCAGAAGCCTAATGTCTCAGAGGGACATGCTACATTAAACGCTTGATTGAAAGCAAGAAGGATTACAGGTCCCATTGGGCCACAGCACTCTCACAAGACTTGCAAGTAGTGGCAGCCATCTTGAATGGATGTATGAAGGAACAATGAGGGCATTTACCACAAATGCCTATACGATGAGGCTGGGACCATGACAGCAACTTTACAATGAAAGTCTTTACAGCAACTTTTTTTTACCACAAGTATGCCTTTGCCATAAGTATTTTACAGGTATGTATAAAATATATATATATATATATATATATATATATATATATATATATATATATATATATATATATATCTCAATTCCATAATCCACACATTAGTCCTCACATCCAAGGCTGTATGAAAAACCACGAGCTCGAAGTTGCATCAAAAAAGATTTTATTCCGTGACTGGCAACAGAAAAATAACTCGACGCATTTCGGGAGACTTCCCTTGCTCACGAGTCAAGTTGTGTGCATCTCATTGGTTTAAATAAACAAACATGTGACATAATACCATAAACAACAGACTACCGCGATTTTGTCAACAAAGCGGTAATACGGAATGTTTCTTCTTCATAACAGTTTACACATATTAATTTGTTTAGTTTGAAACCGGGATATACAATTTTATAATCGTGTGTGCAAACCAACATTAATTAATGCAAAGCAAATTTATTAGCTTCACCTCGCCGTGTTCGTTGCACATTTTATCAATAAAGTTAGGTGAGTTCCGAGGGCTTTGTATTGGGCCATAAATCTTTGAGTCAGCTTATTGTATAAACAAATGGCGATTGCTATCTTTAACATGCCGCGGTTTACAAAATAATCACAAGGTTAGAGCACCTCAGTACAGTTATACCAATGTCTTGATTTAAACTGTAGTAGTTTACAACCGCTTAAAAATGACAGTCGACGATTATGATTTACAAGTACTGCCCCAGTGGGCTAAAGCAAATCCCCAAATTAAATTTCAACGGAACATCGAATTACACATGATTTTCAAAGTGCAAAAATATTAAATCTTATTGTGACAGCAACAATCCTGCCCATGTGGGCGTAACTCCCTCAACGTCATTTTCTTGAACATTCAAGTATGGTAAACTGCATTGTGTTGTCTCAATGTTTAAGTGGAGTCCACATTCCCTGAAATAAAAAAATATTAATAACAATGAACTGCTCAAATTATATTCAAAAATGACCATAAAAACGCACAAACATGATATTTTTACAGAGTTAAAAGAGAATATATATACAGGCACATATGTCAATATCAAGAATTGGATACTCTAAAGGGGACCAACTGTGGGGTTCCAATAGGGGAGCAGGACAGGCCAGATTGCATTATTATACTCTATGCAGCGTGAAACAACTAGCCTAAATGTACTTCCATTTCCTCATCGTTATTGTGTCCTAGAGGGGCCATAGTTCTATATTGTATTATGATTTTCGACTCCAGTCTACGAAGACATTGCAGTCTGTTGCCACCTCTTTCGTTGTGTTTTATTGTATCAAGGACACAAAAGCTTAACAAATCGGAGTTCTTATCATGACAACTTTGGAAATGTCTTGCTATTGGATAGGTTTTATCCACATTTTTAATCTCTCTCAGATGTTCCAAAATGCATAGCTTTGCCTTTTTAATTGTGCTGCCAATATAAGCCTTCTTACATGGGCAGAACAATGCATAAACAGCATATTCAGTGTTGCAAGATGTATGCTCTCGAATTACAAATGGTTCTGCTGCTGATGATAAGACTGCTACCTTCACATTGCGACTATTCTTGCAGGCTTTGCAATTTCTGCAGGTAAAAAAGCCCTGTACATTTGGCATTGTGATTTTATTTGGTTCAATCGCCTTGCATAACTGGTCTTTCAGGGATCTTGCTCTCCTAAACGTTACTTGTGGGGATGTTTCGACACTGGTCGCTATGTCTGGGTCAGTTTGTAACATTGGCCAGAATTTATTAAGGCTTTTCCTCAATAGAAATGCTTTGCTACTGTACGTAGTAATGAAACGTGTTTTTGCTCCTGTTTCTACTATCTCTGGTTGTTTTTCTAGTAGTGACTCTCTACTTCTTTCTGCTACCACTTTTTGGGCATTTACAATAGTTTTGTGCGAGTACCCTCTTGCTGCAAATCTCTCACACATTACTTTCTCTTCAGCTGCAAAACTGCTGTTGGCACTGCAGTTACGTTTCGCTCGCAGCAATTCCCCTACCGGGATGCTTTGGATAAGGGAATTTGGGTGGCAACTGCGTGCGTGCAGGAGGCTGTTCCCTGATGTCATTTTCCTAAACAGTTCGCTTTCCAACTTGTTGTCATTAACTCGCAATTTCAAATCAAGGAATTCTAATGTATCTTTGGACCAGTGACTAGTGAATTTTAGGTTAAACGTGTTGTCATTCAGTGTTTGAACAAATTTCAAAGCTTCCTCTTCAGTCCCTTCCCATATCACGAAAATATCATCTATATACCGCATCCATTTGATTGCGTGTTTTTTATACATAGATGATCGATATGTGATTTCCTTCTCCCAGTACCCCATGAAGAGACCAGCAAAGCAAGGAGCAAAGCAAGTCCCCATGGAAGTACCGAGAGTTTGCTTGAAAACTTTATTGTCAAACAAAAAGTAAGTCTGAGTAAGGCATGGGTGCATCATTTGTATGAGCATTTGTGTATGGTGCAGATATGACACCGACCTTTTAGCCAAAAAATTTCTACAAGCATCTAAGCCTTGCTGATGGGGTATACTTGTATAAAGGCTTACGACATCATATATATATATATATATATATATATATATATATATATATATATATATATATATATATATATATCGCTCATGTGGACTGTTACTAATTTTTAAATAAACAAGCACACTATTGAGGAGTCTGTGCCCGACTTGTGTGTTCATTTAGTCATTGTAAATATATATATAGGTACCAAACGGGCTGAACACTACGGAAGATCTGTACCACTTTCTGTAAAGACATCATACTTTTGGTCTGGTACATGATTATATCACAGCCCAGTTATCCCAACTTATTGGTAGTAGATGGAGAGTGTTCCTGAGTGGGCCATCCCCTGTTGTATAATCTAATAATGTTCAGTTTCTGTCCGACACCCAGTATTTATTTAATTCATCTCTAATAAAAGAGAGAGGGACCCCAAAACCAAAGGGATAGGGTACCACAATTGACGTTAGTCAAAAAGAAAGCCAAAGGGAATTTCTTTTTGACTAACATTTATTTAATTCATTCCTTCTTTTAACTTTATGCAGTGATGGATCCATGATTCTCCTGCATCACACAGGTTGCACTTTAAACACAGGGGGGAGGGGAGTTTTTTCCTCCCAAAAGTAGGACACATAAATTTATTGCAGAGGGGCTGCCATCAGAGTTTGATGTCCCCAACGTCGGTCAATTTGTAAATACATCACATGGGACCTGTTTCGACATCAGTATAGACTGAGTTCTAAGTAGCACTTTAATCTTGTGCATAGAGTTGCACATTTGCTAGCGAGGTTTACATTGCCATTGTTTTGCACATCCCATTGGGACCACTATAATGGTGAAATTTATAAAAATATTTTTAAAGGTGGTTTTAAGTATGCACATTATTAATTTTTAACCATGAAATTATTTATATTTTACATATATCTTTATTTATATTTATATGTATATTTATAGTGGTATATTCACAATTGCAACATTTTTGCACATGTATAACGGCACTATTGAAACGCACTTTAAAGATTTTGCTCATATAGGACCGTATAACAGTCTATTCCATCCAGCATTTATGCAGATATTGAAGTTCTGAGAATATGACAATAATTCCCTTGTATTTACAAATGTGTAATGGCTGCAACCCCTGTTTTCAATATTTAGATTTTGCCTACTAGTACTTTGTTCATTTTTATTATCACATGGTGTGTACACGATCAGTTAAAAAGAGGGCATTGTGGGTAAAATTTCTGATGTGATCAAGGGCAACTGCCCGAAACGCGTAGTCTGCCACGCTGCTGAATTTTAAGGAATAAAGAAACCCTTTGCCATCATTTAGGATTCGTTGGTCTTTTGTTTGATCGCCGAGGTACTGGAGATTCCAAGCTGACCTTTCGAGTTGATATATATATATATATATATATATACAAGCAAAATCCACTCCTTGTTGCTGCCAGCTGGTCAGCACAGGGAAAACAGGATACGGACAAAGTATTCTCATGGAAAATTCAGGTCTTGTTTATTTCCAGCAGTTTATGACGCGTTTCGGTTACCTCCGTAACCTTGTTCACATACAGAAACGCCGTCCACAAGTTATTTAAATACCCATTGTGCATTGTGAAAAAAGGGTAATCAAACTCTATGGCAGTTTCATGGTCACATGATATCAATGGACATAGAAAACATGCTATAGCAAAAAGCGCTTTGTTTAACCTTTGTTTACAGATTCATTCATTAATCAATTCAAAGAATATTGTATGTCTTGATTTGCACTAATTCAAGTATTTCATATATTTTCATACAGTAAAGGTAAGAGATGTTAAATATTTTGACAGTGACACATTATATTGTGAGCTGCATAAATGCGAAAGTTGATATCAATACGATTATCCACATCGTGATGGCTCATTGAAAAGGGTGTGTTTTTTTCATAGCTAATCAGAAAAATACACAGGACACAATAAATAAAAATTAATTATCATTCACTATTAAATAGGTAATGCAAAAACAATAAATAGATTCTAATAATTTAAAAATCATTCATTGATGATTGCATGTGCAAAATAAAAAAAACGTCCCCCTGTCGCCATCTTTTAGTTATTTCTGAATAAGTCATACCTTAATCTGTTTATGGTAAGATCTAAATCCTATACATATGTGCAAATCAAGCAATATAGAGATCATGTAAACAATTAAATAGCATCCTTTCTACGGAGGCTATGGTGTGCAAATGCGCTGATTTTAGAATGTGCAATAATGTGCAATATAATTAAAATTATCCCCTCACCTACGAAAATAGATGCAAGAAAATTAGTTAAAAAAGAACGGGTAGGGTAAGTTACAGCTGAGGAAGAAAACTAAAAAACTGGTTAACCAGTGCCAATTGAATGCCTTGGCTGTATATCAAGATGTTACAGAAAATTATGGAGATCTTCAGTATAGTTAAGACCCCTTGGCTGTATGCTGTCCAACTCTAAGATCATTTTTGATTCCAGTTGCCTCAAAGTCTGTTCCAGATTTCCTCCTCGAGGGGGAATGGGGACTGCTGCAATAACAAAATAGCTAAGGCACTTGAGGTCATTGCCATGCACTGCTTTAAAGTGCCTGGTTACCGGGTATGCCGTGTCGTTATTAACGATGGCCCTGAGATGTTGAAGGATCCTGACATGCTCCTGTAGCTTGGTGCTGCCACATATCTTAATCCACAGGTGCATGTCAGAACATACACGGCATACTCAGTTTTGCAGTTGTAGCTGCCTTTGATCTTGCATTCGTTGAAACTGAAGGGAGTCTTGTATTTGGTAGTGTTGGTACCAAATCTGCAGACTTTGCATGAGGAACATTTATAGAAACCTTGTCTTGGTTGTAACCAAGCAGTTTTCTTGACAATGGTTCTGGGGCTCTTTTTAACTAATTGTGACCTCATTGAGATACCTTTTCTAAAGATAATGGTGGGGCAACTTGGCAAATCAGGTGCTAAGACTGCATCTGTTAGAATGATGGGGTAGTTTTGTTTGATGATCGATCTAATACGGCGCTCTTGTTGGTTAAATGTTAAGAGGAGTCTGGGTGTACTTTCCTCTATCTCACTTGCATTTTCAGCAATAGATTTGCAAGGTTCTAGCAGGGAATCCCTGTGTCTATTTTTGACTTTGGTGACTGCTTGATTAAGGGTAGATGTTTTGTATCCCCTTTCTCGAAATCTATGTAGCAGTTAAAGGTTTTGTGGTCCGTCTAGTGGGGGCCAAGAAAAAAAGGGGGTCCCAAAACTCGTCTTCCCCATAAACTTTCCCAAAGGGATTTTTAACAAGACTAGAGCCGGAACCACTGAACGGAATTACATCAAAGTTAGAAGAAAGTTAGATATTGGTTCAGAAAGCATGCTTTTTGTGATTTGGTGTAAATCTGTTCAGTAGTTTTAGAGACATTTAAGTAAAAACAAATATAGATATCTGGGGACGAGTTCTTCCAGTGGACTTGCGGATCCAACTGAAATTTGATTGGCTGATAACACTTCAGTCAGGAAGTGTTGGCCACCATCTTGGGAAATGTAAAAAATGTTACAAAAAACTAAAGAAAAGGGGGCAGAATAGGAATACCCCACACCCCCTAGATAAAGTAAGGGGGTCCCACAGGGCCCCCGACGGCAGTAGTTAATTTGTAAAATAAAAAAAGAAGCGCCGGGCTTTCGTTAGGAGGAAGCTTCAACCAGCCTATTTCGCCTATTAGCGGTGCCTAACACAGAACAAACAAACCATACAAGTTGGGTGGGGATGTGGCATACTGGCAAGAGCTGCCAACTTCAGAGCTGGGGAATCAGGTTTGAGTCTCGGCATCGGCTCAACATCCTGTGATTCTGGGCGAATCACTGAATCGCCCTCCCAAAAATGAATGTGTCCTTAACTGGTGCTCATGCACCGATGTTGACGATTAAGTGTCAGTGCTGAGAACCGGAATCCACGTGCTCAAATGAAATAAAAAATGAAATTAAAAAAAAATCTTTTAACCCCCGGCGGGTTAAAAGAATTTTTACAAATTTTATTTTACCACAAAATCGCAGTTGGAACCGCTGATCATGGCTCCCACACATCTTTTTCATGAAGCCCCCGGATGGGCAAAATCCCAGGGGCCCATGCTGCACCCCTGCATCCAGGGGACCACCACCTCCCTGGGCAAACAATAAAATGATGCAAGGGCCCGCACACCCCCCGCAGCTCCAGGGACTGCCACCTTCCCAGGGCTATTTGTAGGATTAGTGCTATTAGGCCTGTATGGCCTCCTCGCAGCCCCAAGCACTGCCACCTCCCCAGGGCAATCAATTATAAAAATGCAGGGGGGCCCGCATGCCCCCCTGCCCCGGGGGCCACCACCATCCAGGGGCAAACAAAATTATGTGGGGAGCTCATATGGCCGCCCCCGCAGCCCCGGGGACCGCCTTCTTCACAGGGATCAAATAATATAACATAGGGTGTCTGTTGCAGACCCCCCACCCGGGGGACCACTAGCTCCCTGGGGTTAAAGTAAAGATTGTAGGGGGGCATGTGGGCCCCCTCCTGGAGCCATACATGGCCCTGGGGACTACCACCCCCCCAGGGCCAGCTGCTGCTATGTCCCGGGGTGCCCACCCCTGGGACATAGCTGTTTGCTATGGCTTGGCAGGTGCTTTAACGCTCCCGCCAAGCCATAGCAATCTGCGCTCCACATTTTGCTCTTGCCTGCTCAAAACAGAGCACAATTGCTTTACACAGAGCAGCATGTTAGCAGCTCCCTCTCTGTAAAAGCAATGCTGGATCCCGCAGGTGGTGGGGAGCGAGCAGGGACTGGGCACCCACTATAGAGGCCGGGCCCTGGGGATGGGGTCCCTAGGGCTGAAATCGGGCTAAAGAGATGGGCCACAAGCCCCCTCCCTTTATTAAAAAAAGTAATAATTAAAAAAAGGGGCCAGGCCCTGGGGGGTCGGGTCCCTAGGGTCAAAATCAGCATGGGAGGGGGACCCCCTTTCCATAATATATATGCTTTTTAATGTATAAGGCCGGCTTGGACAATCACCGGAGGCACAACCCTTTCTCTATCACTCTGTAAACTTGCTTCCTGGCGCACTGCTGGTTTGGGGATAAAGTCCCTTTGGGTCCAATGGGTCCCTGGGTGCCAACAAGCCCTCCAGTTACCTCCAGTAAGTCCCACTTAGTGGGATTGCTGAGGTGTTTGTAGGCCATGCCCCCTTCTTCACCACTGTGAAAAAGTGTCTCCTGGTGCACTGCAGGTTGGGGTATGCAGTCCCTTTGGGGGTTCTTGGGAGCCAACAAGCCCCCCTGTTACCTCCAGTAAGTCCCACACAGCCCGATTGCTGAGAGGACTTCGGAGGACATGCCCCCTTTCTCCACCACTCTGCAAAATCACCTCCTGGTACATTGCTGGTTGGGGGATTTAGTCCACTTGGCTCCAGAGGGTCCTTGGGGCCAACATGCCCTCCTGTTACTCCCAGTAAGTCACAAACAGCGGGTTTGCTGACAGGTTGCCAGAGGCCATGCCCCCTTTCTCCATAACTCTAGAAACATGCCTCCTGGCACACTACTGGTTGGGGGATGAAGTCTCCTTGGCTGCTGAGGTTCCGTTGGGCCAACAAGCCCTCCTGTTACCTCTAGTAAATCCCACACAGCGGGATTACTGAAAGGTCTTTGAAGCCCATGCCCCATTTCTCCACCACTCTGCAAACACGCCTTCTGGCACACTACTGGTTGGGGAATGAAGTCCTCTTGAAAGCTGAGAGTCCTTAGGGGCCAAGAAGCCCTCCTGTTACCTCAAGTAAGTGCAACACAGTTGGATTTGTGAGAGCTGGTCAGAGAACCGGCCCTCTTTCTTCACCACTCTACAAATGCGACTACTACTTAAAAAAACATAGAAATTCACTGAAAAAAAACAAAGGTTACAGGGATGTTCTAGTTAGGCTGACATTTGACTCTTAGAAAACCAGAGAAATTCAACAATTATAGTTAGCTGAGCTAACCATAACTTATGCCCCTGCAATGCACTGCTTATGACCTCACATATTACATCTCTCATGACATGGTTAGTGACATCAGCCTTGACATGGTCTGTGACATCTCAAATGAAATCTCTGATGACGTAAATTTAGAAAGGAAAGAGAGCAGGTGCTCAAATGAGTAAAGGTTTTTTTTTTTTTTTACAATCTTCGCTTATTTTTTCCCCACTATTCAAGGATGAAACTTTATACACTACATTGATTATGATGTACAAGTACAAAAGCTGAGAGCAGTAAAAAAAGGAAAAAGAAAATGCCTTACTATAATGTGAAATACTATTACAGCATAAGAAATGTCTACTGTTTGATTTGTAGTATAAATGTATGCATTGCAAAAACTAAGTTTATCATGGAATTTCGCAGACAATATTAATAACTTCATTTATATTCTTTAAGCAGTGCAGAATCTAAAATGTTATCAAGGAATTTCGCAGAAAGTAATACTAACTTATATTTATGTTCTTTATGTTCTTTATGTTTTTAACAGATGAATGACACCATCTACAGGAGAAAAGTAATGTCCTAATTACTTCTTTATTTGTAGTTCTTCAAACTAACATTGTCAAGGTATACACATAGGTACAGTGTCACAGAGGTATTGAGGCATCCAGACACCCACTGATAGAGCCACTCATACGCCCAGTCACTTACCCATTCAGCCACTCACAAACCCACTAACTCACCGAAACAGTCAGTAACACACCAAGTCATTTACCAACACAGGTACTAGTACATGAACTCACTTACCCTTACAGATACTCTAACACCCATTCACGCACTTTTACAGTTACAAACTCATGCATTCTCTCACTTATACAGTTACTCATACATCAGCTCTGTCACCTATACAATCACTAACACACCCAGTCACTCTCCCATGTAACTACTGACACACTCAATCACTCACCCATTCAGCTAGAAATACATCCACTCACTCACCCAGTCACTCATACACCCATTCAGCACCTATACAAATACCAACACTGCCAGTCACTCACCCATACAGCTAGTGGCATATACACACTCAGTATCTGATACATGTACTGACACTCATTTACTCACTGTTAGAAATGGGGTTTTTGGTTGGCTAGGGTATGCACCTAAGCCAGGCAGAACCCACCACACTAGTAAGGGCAAGGGAGTTACACACTGAAGATAACCCCTGTTCACCCCCTTGGTAGCTTGGCAGAGCAGTCAGGCTTATCACAGAGGCAATGTGTAAAGCATTTGTGCAACACACTCACACAGCAGGGACACACTAGGCACACCACAAAAGAAATTCCACACAAGGTTATATAAAAATATCCTTTGTAATATCCATAAAAACACATTAGATCACAATTACACATATCACTGTGCCACCAGGTCCTTGTCATGACTTCACAGGCATTACATAAACCACTTTGCCAATAGGGCAATTGTCATAAGCATTACAGTTAGGGCGATCAGTAACTACTGGTAGGGACTGTACTTTGCATCACACATTATGAATCAGCATAATTAGCAGTGCACCACAGTAAACACTTGCCACAGGGCACACATCATAAACACCTTATGCCTGCTTAGGCATATCACTATCACTTTACCCACAGGTGCCCCTTCCTGATAATTGCAAGGTATGAGCAACAATATCACATCATAATAGGGCACAATAAGAGGGAATCTAGAGTGAGGCAGAAACACTCTACCACACCACGAGCGCATCTGCGCTCTTATTATAGATCGTTTGATAACGTTGGTGTTCCCACGTAGGCTTCTGGGCACCCTGCCCACCTATACCTGGGAATGTGATAGTTCCTGGGTAAGCCACTGCATCCAGCAATTGGGGGCCTCATCAAGGTTCCACCCCACTAGGTGTTAACTAGGACCTGGTAAGTGCAAGCACCCCCCAGGTACGTATACGTCAAAAGGTGGGAGAGGCACCCACTCTACCCACGTTGCCCGGGGGCCTCCCTTCTCCTCAGGACTGGTCCCACAAGCATTCGGCCCAGGGCTTACCACAAAGAAGCCCAGCCCTACTCACCACTGCCTGGGGGCTGAGTGAGTTAGGTTGCAGCTGCCCGCTACAACTGACGTTCAGTGCTCCAGGTGGGAGGTGACCAATGGCGGAGCTCCGATACGGCCTTCCCGGTCCAGGTAGATGCGGGGCGCCGCCTCTGTCCTCCTTTCTTCTGTTCGAAGTCGGGACCGTGGCCTCGCTGCGCCCCATCCACAACCAGGTTCACGTGGCTGGGTCCTTCTGCCTGGCTTCAAGCAGCTGTGGGGGCTTCTTGCTGGACGCCCTCGAGCCACGAATTCTCCCCCTTCCGCCGAGGGTGTGTAGAGCAGCCCTCCTTCTGACACAAAACCGTGGGGTAGGATCCCGCCCCGACTTGGGACCGGCGGCGTCTCTGTCAGGTCCTCACCGCACAGGGCCACTTCAGGAGAGCCCCCTGCGCTACTTTCATCGGTTCGTGCCGCATAGTGCTGGGCAGGCAACCAGTACTGCAAATTGTTTAAGCCACGGCACCAGCGCCCTCACACTGCATAGCGAGGCCATGCGCCCTGTCCTCACTCTTTGGACTTGGGCAACGGAGGATCCACAGTGCTCACCAGGCACTGTAGGAATCAATCAGGCGATACTTACGAGCGGGTAAATATCACAGGGTGAGAATCGCAGCGCACACCACGTGTTGTGTTAGGTCAGAGAGGGCAAGCCACAAAAGCCCTGAGAGATCACTGGGGACCCGAGCAGGAACCAGGCTCAGGCCAGCACACAGTCAAAGTCCAGGTGGCAGTTTCCTGGCAGCACAACAATCCTCCGGGGTAACATACAGGACCAGCAGCGTCTGGTCCCACATTCTTGCAGTGTCTTCTTCCTTTACATGGGGTCACAGTCCCATGACTTATAGTCTCAATGTCTTTGTTCTGGGGGACTTTACAATACAATTACAAGTGCACAACACCCCTCATTCACAGTATAAGCCTTGATTCCAGAAACACCACAGGGGGTGGAGCCAGCATGGTAGAAGGCAGGCACAGCCCTATTCAGGTGCAGGTGCTACTCCTCCCACGAATCCAAATGCAGACCAGGCCTATTCAGGTGCAAGGGAAACCCCTCATGCTACTCTAAATTCCACCAAGGTCTATTTAGCCTAACGCTGAGTCACCCAGGCAGGGCAGGACACACCTCAGGGACTGGCTTCAGTGAATGCACATCCCTTTCCCCCCTGTCAGTCAAAACCAGACGGTCAATACACATTAGGCAGGGCACAAAGACATAGAGCACACAGAAATGAACACTTCAAAAAGTGGCATTTCTTAAATAGTAATGATAAATCCGCATTCACTAATAAGCAGGATTTATCACTACTATTCCAAGCTTACCAAACTTGATCACGCTACCCCTCTCATGTCAGGAATTACCACTGAAGCACATATCAGGGAATGCCCAATGCATCCCTATGAGAGGGCAGCCTCACAGCAGTGAGAACACCAATAGGCTGTTTGTCACTACCAGGATATGCCACACAGTTAAGGCACATGTCCTACCTGTTACCCACGGCAAGTTCTGGGAGCGAAACTCTGCTCCCCCACCAGAAGCACTGCTTAAAATGCCTTTTGCAATAAATGTGTCACAATGAAGTCGCGTTGTATGACTTTTATTCAACTTGATTCCAAAGTTCTAATTGTTTTACTCCATTTCTTTATGTCGCATGAGAAGCCATATTTATGTATATAGAATTCTAAGACAGTAGACGTGTCCAATCGGACTTTCTATTTCTACGGCAGGAAGTTTATACATAGTTCATCCTCGATAGTGAGTATTATCCAATGCATTTCGGGCCGAGTTTTTAGCCCTTCATCAGGGATGCACTAAAAATGTAAATGGAAGTGTTAGACCATATGTGTATACGAACAACAATTATGCAGTTTCGCAAGACTTTCAATTACACGTTAATTTACAAAAAAGTACATCAATCAACATTTTCCCTCTAGCTACTCGTGATACAACTCAAAAGAGATGATTGCCTTTTCTGATTACCCTATTATAGTTCTGTAGCGGGTGCTGCTTACAGTACCGCCCGCCACAATGCAATATATGCGGGATGCGACCTCCAGGGTGGCGGTCGCATCCTAATTGGCGGTGCGGGACCGCCGCACCACTGCGGCCGGTCCCAGCACCATCGGCCCGCCATCCTAATAGACCCCTTCATTTGTATGTTTTTTAATGGCAACTGGAAAATGTTTTATATGAAAAAACTGTGAAGTGGGGAAGTGGGTATCATTCATAAACAAAAAAACATAAAAATGAACACTTGTGCACTTTTGCAGCGTCTAAAAGTGCGGTAATAGATTGTTCGCCTACAGTTTGAACTTTTTTGCAGTCCAAACAATAAGGGACAACTCTTTGGAGTTCTTTGGGAACTTACTGGACCTCAGATGGTAGAGTCTCCCTAGGAGCAATTGGTGTTGCAGTTGTGGTAGACCGATCACCTGCACTTCACTGCCTCTGTTCAACTCCTCAGATGATGCAACATACTCACTGTGCCTCACAAACACTTCCCCTGGATATGGTCTTCTCACATACTGAGCACTTTACATGCTTAGCAGCCATTTCCTTCTCCACGGAGGGGACTGTAAAAAAACTCCAAAGCAATTGATTGCTGCTTTGTCGGGGTTCCTCCTCCAAATAACTGTCTTCATCAAGGTGTGTCTTCCCATCTTCACTGCCACCAGAAGCCATTTTATTTGACAATAATTTCCCAAAAATATACCAAATCTATTTTTAAAATGGAAAGAGCAGGTGCTGAAATGTGAACCTCTAATCTCAGCACTGGAAGTCTGAAGAAAGAAAACTGGGTGG
This sequence comes from Lissotriton vulgaris, assembly GCF_964263255.1. Taxonomy (NCBI): domain Eukaryota; kingdom Metazoa; phylum Chordata; class Amphibia; order Caudata; family Salamandridae; genus Lissotriton; species Lissotriton vulgaris. The sequence goes on from NC_141691.1 coordinate 754,724,057, forward strand.
GGTGGGGACCTTCTTTCTATAATATTCAAAAGTGTCTTGTCCAATGAAATCCTGCCAATGTATTTGCGATTAGAGTAAATAGAATAAAACAGTGTTCAGCCATAAAATTCTTCAGGAAAATTTCACTTTATTTGTTATATTAGTAAACTACTGATCACAACTATTAATTATAATATATGTATATATGTTTCCTACACTTTCTAAAAATCACATTGATTTCATGAATAACTGCGGAAGGGTAATAAACGCATTGCAACTGTTCACAATGAATTCGCAAATATTAAAAATAAAAAGCCTTCTGGGGAAATCTATTTCTTGATACTGAAGAAAATGATACTGTGTTCTTGAAGGCCCAACAAAATAAGGACATCTTCTCCAACCAAAGAAGCAATTGCTTCACATAGGATAAAGAACCCTTGTTTGGTGGAGATTCACCTCTTTGCAGTCTCGTTGTTTTCTGTATAGCAGGATTAATGCTATCACAGATTTCTGGATAAAGACACGAGGAACAATAACATTGCAAAAATGCAGAGAAGGTCATTGGAGACATTTCCTTGGGAATCATTATGCAGCTATATTGTAGAATGCACACCTGGCATTCAGCAAACGATACAGCATTTACTAATTAACCAGTATAAACTACTCCTGCTGGGTAGACATTTTATTCAAAACTGTGCACTCTCTTTGGATAAACGAGCAGGTGATGTTCCTTCTGGCCCTGATGCTCATTTCACAGCCATTAAACCTCAATGGAATGTACTTACAAATATAAACATAGCAGGGGCCCCAGTTGAAGCTCCACTTCCATAAAGGACAAATGATCCTAATCTCCTAGACGTCGTAAAGGCAAACAAAGTGTTTATCTCTGCAATTCCACATTGAAAAACAATATGAAATTGTTGGTAAAGGCAAATGCGTGATTCATCTATCAAAAGCACAATCTGTAGTGACTGTGGTAAATGGGTTCATTCTTCTCCCTTTCAATGACTACAAATATGCAAACGTTCAAAATCACCTGAAGGCATAGCCTGTTTTGGGCAGCTGCGTTTACCGTAGTAGTATACAACTCAGACACCCATACACCCACTGACACACCAACTCACTCACACAAAACAACTCACACACTCACTCACACATACAGCACTTACACACCCTGTCAGCAACCCATAAAGCCACTCACCCACTCACAGATGGTATCACTCACACACCCGCTCACAGACCCATATAGCCACGCACAAAATGACTCACAGACCCACACATCCATTCACACACTCACTTTCTGACTTATAGAGCCACTACCGGTAGGAAATAAAAAATTTAAAACCTTAGAAATTCACTGAAAAAAAAACAAAGGTTACAAGAACGTTATAGTTAGGCTCAGATTTCACTCGTACAAAACCAGTGAAATTCTGCAGTTATAGTTACCAGAGCTAACTATAACTTACGCCTCGCAATGTACTGCTTATGACCTCACATATTACATCATGCATGACATATCAGTAACATCACTGATGACATCAGTATTGGCCTCACTATTGACATCATCTAGTGAGTGTAAGTTTTGAAAACGTTTCTGAGACTTAAAGATACATACAAAGCTACTGCATAAGTTAAATTACAATTCTTTTGGTACTACTAATGAGTGATACTATTTCTAACATATGTCTTCTGAGTGGCTATATGGGTCCGTGAGTGGATGCATGAGTGGCTGTATGGGTGAATAAGTGGGTGTAAGTAGTTGTATGGGTGAATAAGTGGCTGCGTGAATAGCTGTATGGGGGAATGAGTGGCTATATGGGTAAGTGTGAGTGGATGTATGTGAGTGTGTGTATGTGTGAGTGGCTATATCTGTAATTGAGTGGCTGTGTGATGGGCACTAAAGGTGGGTGAGTGGCTCTATGCGTGAGTGACTGGGTGTGTAAGTGGGTGTATGGGTGAATGGCTGTTTCAGTGGGTATATGGGTAAGTGATTGGGTGCATGAGTGGCTGTTTTGCACAGTGTCTGTGTGTTTGGCTATATAGGTGAGTGAGTGGATGTGTGAGAGCTTGTATGGATGTATGAATGTGTATGTAAGTGGTTTTGTGGATGAGTAAATGGATGTGTGTGTGGCATTTATGGGCAGTAAGTAGCTCTGTTGTTAGTAGCTGTATGGGTGAGTGAATGGCTGTGTGAGTCGCAGTATCGTTGAGTAAGTGAGTGTGTGAGTGGCTGTATGAGTGAGTGAGTGGGTGTCCGTGAAAGGCTCTATGGATGAGTTGGTGTATAATTACTTGTATGGGTCTGTGAGTGGTTGTGTGGGTATACAAGTGGGTGTATGAAATGCTGTATGGGGGTGTGAGTGGCTGTGCAAGTGAGTTTTTACCTGGATGATAACATCAGTGATGTCATTTGAGATGCCATGAGTGATGTCACTGACCATGCCATGAGTGATGTAATATGTGAGATCATAAGCAATGCTTTGTAGGGCTGTAAGCTATAGTTAGCTCAGGTAACTATAACTGCTGAATTTCACTGGTTTTGTAGGAGTAAAATCTGAACCTAACTAGAACGTCCCTGTACCCTTTGGTATATCCTTAAATTACCCTTACCACCCAAAACACCATACCCACCTATAGCCCTATACCCTAGCCATCTAAAACCCCATACACACCGTAAACCTGAACATTATCCTCATCACCCAAAATCCCATACCCACACTAAACCCTAAACAAGCATTGGAAATGCAATAGGTCTCACACCATTAGAGTTAGTGCTTTTAGAATTGTTTATGGGTTTTTATTGTAAATGTTTAGCATTTTTGTTTCCTGTAGCCAATGCTAAAGAATTACAAATAAAAAAAGCCATAAACATTTCTTAAAGCTCTAACTGAAATGGTCTAAGACCTATTACACTGTGTGAGGGTGAGGGGTTGAGGGTGAGTGAGGGCGAGGGTGAGGGTGGGTGAGGGTGAGTGAGGGTGAGGGGTTGAGGGTGAGTGAGGGTGAGTGAGGGTGAGGGGTTGAGGGTGAGTGAGGGTGAGGGGTTGAGGGTGAGTGAGAGTGAGGGTGAGGGTGAGTGAGGGTGAGGGTGAGTGAGGGTGAGGGTGAGTGAGGGTGAGGGGTTGAGGTTGAGGGTGAGGTGTTGAGGGTGAGTGAGGGTGAGGGTGAGTGAGGTGTTGAGGGTGAGTGAGGGTGAGGGTGAGTTAGGGTGAGGGGTTGAGGGTGAGTGAGAGTAGTTGAGGCTGAGTGAGGGTGAGTGTGGGTGAGGGTGAGTGAGGGTGAGGGTGAGGGTGAGTGAGGGTGAGGAGTTGAGGGTGAGTGAGGGTGAGTGAGGGTGAGGCTGAGGTGTTGAGGGTGAGTGAGGGTGAGTGAGGGTGAGTGAGAGGTTGAGGGTGAAGGGTTGCCAATAGGTCTCAATAGGACGTTGATTGGTTGCTAGATGTCACGTTTCAATTTGTTACTCCCGATTTTCTTGGGAATTGTAGTTCTTTATGGCATGCGTTTACTTGCTACTTAATGAAGGCACAGGAAAAAGAAAGGAATAATTATTGCTCCGGTCCTGTCATAGGTTTGTCTTGGCAAGTCTGTTGTGCTCTGAATTGCAATTGCAAAACTATTAATGCTGTAAATGGAGGTCGAATACGCGAAACATATCCGGTCAGTTCCTTGAAAAAACACTTGTCGTGAGATTGGCAGGAGAATGTGGTTTATCATTCAGGATAACTATCAGTCAGTTACTTGTCGAACTGAGGGAAAAAATGCGGACTCCGATTCTGCCGTCTGCTTGCTATATTTGCGAGCAGGTTGTGGCTAGGTTTTGTTTCCTGCCCAAGCATCTTTTTGTGGTGCGCTCGGGTGTCGAGAACCATCGGACTGTAACTAAATCGTCTGCGCGTCACCTTCTGCGTGTTAACGTCACTGGTTGATTTTTCCTGCGCCTGGCCTTGTCACCAGCGCTGCAGTTTCCCATGTGTTCTCACTGCTGATTTCGGGACTTCCACTTTGCGGGCACCAACCGCTCTTGCGTTCTTCACAGCGTGGCCGCTAAGAGTGCGGTGAGTGTTCTCCGTTGTCAAGAAGGGCGCCCAGGTGGTTGAGTTAAGTTCCTGTGGAGATTTCTGAGCCCAGAAATAACCGACCAAACAAAAAAAATGTAGCAAGTTTACTTGTTCGTAGATTTCATTGTATTCGCGTTATTACACAGAGGGTCATAAAGTTATAGATTGTGTATGGCATTGTTCGTTGTGCCCTCATGGTGCGTTGTTGTGCGCTGGGGGGAGGAGAAATGCGACGCGACATGGCAGGCAGGGGAGGGGGCGGAGCAGGGGTGTGGGAGGAGTGCGGGAACAGACGGCGAGGTGAGGAGAGTAGGAGGAGGAGAGTAGGGGAGGCACGGCCTAGCGGCCGTGCAATCAAGAAGTGAGGGGGCGGGAGAGTAGGCAAGGCAGGCGGCTGGGGGCATGTGCACGCGCTTTTAAGCTCAATGCGCATGCGCATTGAGCTTAAAAGTCACGGGCACTGCAAGGAATCGCCACGATTCCTTGCAAGTTGGACAAAGAGTGGATAAGCCCCCATAGTCTCGCTTGCTCGATGCGCATGCGCATCGACAGGCGAGACCTAAAAATATCCTTGCCATGCAAAAAACAACACCCATCCTAAATCCTAAAAATCCCCTAATGTCAAAACCCATACCCACCCTAAACCCTAACAAGCATTGGAAATGCAATAGGGCTCGCATTAGGAAAGTTTGAGCTATTGGTCTTATAAATGATTTTTTTTTATTATGTGTTATTTTTTAAACTAGCTAAATTAATAGCTTTGTCATTTACAATGCCAATAGTTATAACTTTCGCAAACACCTATAGCATTTGTAATGCAACATGTTTTGTATTTACGTGACTTAGATGTATTGATATTACAAATAACAATGGCTTTTAATGTTTTTAAATAATTAATACTTAAATAATTTATTTAATTTGTAATGGCAATAGCTTAAACTTTTGTAAATAACTTTTGTGAAGATTATGTTGAGTGTTTTTTATTATGACCAAAATCAAAGAACAGAATTGAAATATTAACATCTTTTTGTGATTTGTAATAAAGCATGAAAGCTTGAAAACAGCTTGAAACATTGAAAGAACACATTTGAACCAGTGATGCTGTGGTTGGGCTGAGTGATGCTGTTGTTGGGCTGAGTGATGCTGTGGTTGGGCTGAGTGATGCTGTGGTTACGCTGAGTGATGCTGTGGTTGCGCTGAGTGATGCTGTAGTTGCGCTGTGTGGTGGGTGCATTGGTGGAGCTGGGTGCATCGGTGGAGCTGTGTGGTGGGTCGTTTGGTGGAGCTGTGTGGTGGGTGCCTCGGTGGAGCTTTGTGGTGGGTGCTTCGGTAGAGCTGTGTGGTGGGTGCATCGGTTCAGCAGTGTGGTGGGTGCCATGGTGGAGCTGTATGGTGGCTGCATCGGTGGAGATGTGTGGTGGGTGCATTGGTGGAGATGTGTGGTGGCAGCATCGGTGGAGCTGTGTGGTGGCTGCATCGGTGGAGCTGTGTGGTGGCTGCATCGGTGGAGCTGTGTGGTGGCTGCATCGGTGGAGCTGTGTGGTGGCTGCATCGGTGGAGCTGTGTAGTGGGTGCATCGGTGGAGCTGGGTGCATCGGTGGAGCTGTGTGGTGGGTGCATCTGTGGAGCTGTGTGGTGGGTGCATCTGTGGAGCTGTGTGGTGGGTGCATCTGTGGAGCTGTGTGGTGGGTGCATCAGTGGAGCTGTGTGGTGGGTGAATCAGTGGAGCTGTGTGGTGGGTGCATCAATGGAGCTGTGTGGTGGGTGCATCAATGGAGCTGTGTGGTGGGTGCATCGGTGGAGCTGTGTAGTGGGTGCATCGGTGGAGCTGTGTGGTGGGTGCATTGGTGGAGCTGGGTGCATCGGTGGAGCTGTGTGGTGGGTGCATCTGTGGAGCTGTGTGGTGGGTGCATCTGTGGAGCTGTGTGGTGGGTGCATCTGTGGAGTTGTGTGGTGGGTGCATCTGTGGAGCTGTGTGGTGGGTGCATCTGTGGAGCTGTGTGGTGGGTGCATCTGTGGAGCTGTGTGGTGGGTGCCTCGGCAGAGCTGTGTGGTGGGTGCCTCGGCAGAGCTGTGTGGTGGGGGCATTGGTGGAGCTGGGTGCATCGGTGGAGGAGTGTGGTGGGTGCATCGGTGGAGCTGTGTAGTGGGTGCATAGGTGGAGCTGTGTAGGTGGAGCTGTGTGGTGGGTGCATCAGTGGAGCTGTGTGGTGGGTGCATCGGTGGAGCTGTGTGGTGGGTGCCTTGGTGGAGCTGTATGGTGGCTGCATCGGTGGACATGTGTGGTGGGTGCATCGGTGGAGATGTGTGGTGGCAGCATCGGTGGAGCGGTGTGGTGGCAGCATCGGTGGAGATGTGTGGTGGCAGCATCGGTGGAGATGTGTGGTGGCAGCATCGGTGGAGATGTGTGGTGGCTGCATCGGTGGAGCTGTGTGGTGGCTGCATCGGTGAAGCTGTGTGGTGGGTGCATTGGTGGAGCTGGGTGCATCGGTGGAGCTGTGTGGTGGGTGCATCTGTGGAGCTGTGTGGTGGGTGCATCTGTGGAGCTGTGTGGTGGGTGCATCTGTGGAGCTGTGTGGTGGGTGCATCTGTGGAGCTGTGTGGTGGGTGCATCTGTGGAGCTGTGTGGTGGGTGCATCTGCGCCTTGACGCCCATTGGGCTATGTTTGCGCATGATAAGATCCCTTTTATTATTGGGGCTGTGTGGTGGGTGCCTCGGCAGAGCTATGTGGTGGGTGCATTGGTGGAGCTGGGTGCATCGGTGGAGCTGTGTGGTGGGTGCATCGGTGGAGCTGTGTAGTGGGTGCATAGGTGGAGCTGTGTGGTGGGTGCATTGGTGGAGCTGGGTGCATCGGTGGAGCTGTGTGGTAGGTGCATCGGTGGAGCTGTGTGGTAGGTGCATCTGTGGAGCTGTGTGGTGGGTGCATCTGTGGAGCTGTGTGGTGGGTGCATCTGTGGAGCTGTGTGGTGGGTGCATCTGTGGAGCTGTGTGGTGGGTGCATCGGTGGAGCTGTGTGGTGGGTGCATCAGTGGAGCTGTAGTGTAGTTCCTAGTTTCCCACTAGGCCCTGCGCATTGGAATAACATAAACAGTAGTATCGACGTGGAACTGCGGATATTCCAGGCCTCCACTGACTATGCTAAACTTAATTGGGTTGTGTTACCAACTAGCTCAGAGGTCACTGGAAACTTTCTTCTCTGCATAGGAAGTGATCAGCTTCCTTGGCACAGACAAGAAGGGATTCAGCTTTCCAACAACCGTGCAACATGACAACTTTGCTCCTCAGATCAAGAGTCGATCTCTAGGGTCGTGTGAAACAATAGACATAGATTTCACTCAGTCAGTCTAGTGCAGTTTACTTTCACAGCATGTAGAGAATAGAGAGACGGGCGTGTATCAATAAAGGGTTAACATTTATTGAACAGTCTTTCTTCTCGTACAAGAGAAATGTATTGCCACAATTGCAATAACTGTTATTATAAAAAGTACGTACAGTAAGATAAGTAATGCGAAATAGAACTGTAAAAGCATTGATATGGTTTCTTAGCCATACAATGGTTTAAAAGTAATAAAACATATATACAGTCATATATACATTAGGCTAACATACTCAACTGGTGCTTCTAACTAAGCCTACCCCAGTGTGCCTGACCTAAGCCTAACACGTGAGAAGGGGAGTAAGTAAGTAGCTTAAGTTAAGTTGGTTTTGCCAAGGTTTGTTTCAAGAATTCTCGTCTAAGGGTTTAGTCAACACCATACCTCTGAATAGAATGATGGAGGATTGGTATCTCCTTCAGGGGTCTCTCTCGATATCCCAGTCACCTGCGAGGGTAAACTGGAAGCGCCGGGACTGGATTTCTCTGCACGAGAAATGCAGCGGCTTCTCTCAGCGCGTCGAGGAAGGAGGGGTGACAGCGTCCGCGGGCAGCTGGGCTGGATGTCTTCGCAGAGGACGGCTGCACGGCTCCTCAAGCGTACTGCACCATAGGTCGCGCTGTAGCGGCGATAATGGTAATCAGTAGCTTCACCACCACAGGATAGCAGGCTGCAGTGACAGAGTGCTAGTTTTTACCAACACGGGGTCATGCAGGCAGCTGGCATCAGCAACATGTTCGCTCATTGCTTAAGGCAACGTTGGTAATATTTATACCTGACAGGTGCCGGGTTTGACGCAAGTTTGCTGGACATAAGACGTCAATTAAAGATGTCACTAGGAAGTGATAGTTATCAGTTGCTCATTAGAGTTCCATTACTAATCAAAACATAGCAAGCGGGGATTTCCAGGTTTGCTAAGTTTTTATCTTGTTGAAGAACTCGGAGTGTTATCTAGGAATATCAGATAGTGACTGCTGCTCTGTCATTGCACTAATTGGTCGCAAAGGAAGTAGCAGAGAGTCATGCTGGAATGTGGCTCTGTGGCTCTGCTCGTGTGAGGCCAGAGATGACTTTTCAGAAATCGCACTTGAACGGTTATGCCAATATAGGGAAAAAGGGGCTTTATAGCCGAATAGGGGCATAAGGTCACAGTATCGATCAGGAACCTAGATAAGCACATGACACCCACTCCACGAATTCATGTCCATCAAAATTACTAAAACTAAGCAATTAGATGCATGTGTAACATTGTGTAACCCCAAAATACATAAATGCATTCAAAATAGGCGTACTTGTAATACATGGAATTTAGGTACTGTACGTAGTTTTAAAAGCATAGTAATCATTCAAAAATTATTGCATATGAAATCAATGATCGATTATGCATAAAGAATTACACATGAAGTATCTCTGACAGAAGAAATGCGAGATAAAACATCACATAAAAATGCATTGTAATAATATGTGTGCTAGAGGCTGGTGTTATGTTGTTATGTCTCTAGATGTGTTTTTTAGAAATAGAAGTGTGAAGCTTCTGTTCTCTAAGAATAGTTTTTACGTTAAGCAAAGAATTGTTCGTGCCAAAAAAGGTCAATATTAGAAAAAATTGTCCAATTCAAAGAAAATAGATTTCCAAAGCTCCTGGCAGTTTTTGTTGATCAAAACTGAAGGCCGAATTCAGAGTTCATGGGAACGCCGTGTGTCGGAAAGCTTTTCAAAAGTTATTGTTTCTCTGTGGGTGAGAACATCGTATCAGACAGGCTCGCAAAGAATTGGTCTACAAAATCAGGTGATAGTTCAACCAAATTAGATAGCGCTGTAACTTGGCAGGTGTGAGAATGATTGCTGTCATCGAAGACAGGACCAGCCCTGCTCACAGAACGTTGTACCTGGATGATGTTGCTTTTGTCACTCGCTCCACTGTTACCACTTGGCTGTAGTACAGGAGTCTCCACAAATGCCGTCATCAGGATTGGTAGCCGCTGGGGACAACACAATGCGTGAGCCGTTATTGGACTGAGCAAAGTATCGACGTCCATTGGTACTGCTGATGGAAGTGAAAGACAGATGTCCAACACGCATTCATCGCCGCAAAGCATACACCGTAGCACAGGTAAAATGCAATTTTGCCATATTGGTCTGAATGAAAGGAACCAGGTCATATTTAGATCTCTCAGCCTGGCCAATCCGAGGACGTTAGTTATCCTGTCCCTGTAGCGCATTGCTAGGATTGTTTCTTCCATTCCCATGGGAGCTATGTCTGAGCCGAGGCTTGCCATAACGTAGCAGGAGGGTCAAAAATAGAATCCCTGCGATGAGTCCAAAAAATAGTGGAATACCACCAAAGATGGAGTGCACAAAATTAGGAAAGATTCCCAAAATTGCCTGGAAGGGTGTCAGCAGTCCCGTAAAGACTGTCTTAAATATGCCTGGGATGCTTGTAGCACTAGACATGTTAAGGAGTTGGTCGAGCATTTGTACGAAATGCACGGGGCAATTTGTTGATAAAAGGTCATGGACCTCAGTAGCCGTCCTTGCGACTAGAAGATCATACGTTTCTTTAGATGACGTTATAGGCACTGTTGTCTGTAAAAGTACAGATTTCATTTTGCTTAATGTATCAATTCGTATAGAATAGAGATTCAGACGAGGCCAGAGGGGAGTCACTAAGTCTGGAGGCCCGCTCGGGAACAATGCTTGCATGCAACATTTGACCATGGACGTTACTTGTACTAGATAACTTTTTCCGGGCGCGAGGCCACAGCACCTGTGATCCGTTCTTAGAATGTAACTCCCGTTTGCGAGTTGCATAAAGAAGGGCTCTATCTGAGTTGCAGGTGTGACTAGCTGGTGGCATGAAAGGTTGTTTGAATTTCCATCACATGCTCCGTGTAAATTAATACCCTGACACAAAAGTATACCGCTTAGTGAGTGTTTACAGTTGTCACCACTAAGAAATACATTTTTGCCGCTGTCACTATAGCAAGAATGAGTGTATGGTAATTTCCATTCGGATTTAACATATCCCTTACCCAATTGTTCATATTGGCCAGCAGGTATGTATTCAAGGCACTTTTTAAAGCGGAAAGTTGTTATCGGAATTGTGATAATTCCGTGTATTATCCATTCAATGACAGTACTCTCTGACATTGTCAATGGTAATCTCTCGAGTTTCTCGATGCTCAAGATTGTATAGTCTGCTCCTTTCTGTGCCAAACTGATCTGTTTATCAGTAAGGTTAAAAATGGAAAATAATGACGTTGTGTTTATCAGACGCCAAGGCACATAGCCTGAACGAAGATTTTGCAGCGTCCAGCCTAATTCTATAATAGAGCGTAATTGAGACTGGCCATGTTGTAACATAAGCAAATCTCTGTCTATCACATCAAAGGCAGAGGATACAATATTGTCCAAAGAATATATTCTGGAAGACAGAGTCATTAACCCATTGTCTACTACAGAAAGTGTTTTCTCCAAATTAATACGATCAATTTCTCGTATCTTTTCAGCAGTTTCAATTTGCTTTACTTTCCAAGCCTCGTTGTAAGCTGCATAGATACTGGTCGCTATGAAACGCTTTTGACGCTGTTTGCGTGGTCCAAGAATGAAGTCGCGCAAATCAGCACCATCTTTTAATAAAGACAAGTGTTGCTTAATTTCAGCCAGTGTGGATGTAGTTAGCCATTCAAGGCAGAGTTTCCCTACACTGTATGTTGTTATAATTCCTGGATGTTGTCTCTGGGAATATCTAGGGTCTAATCTGGTCATTTTTAAACCCTGTGTTTTATTCAGGAACCTATCTTGACAGCTATTTGTGTCTGTAGGCCAGATTAACCACTTTTTCCAATCAGGATTTGTTCTGTTGAAATGTAAAATTTGTGACACGTCTAACTCAATATCAGCTGTTGCATTTTCAGGTATTGGCTTTGGTATAGACGGTGTTTTCAGGTCTTTGTTCTTGGCTAGGCCAAGACAAGATGTTTGGTGTACAGTGTCATTTAAAAATAACATTTGTTCTGGTATCATGCAGGTTCTAAACAGTGCTTCTATGCCTTGCACCTGCCAATCTTTTGTACCCCAAATTGATTTTGTTTCAATATTATTTTTCCAATAATCAAAACCAAATGTCATCATTTTGTCATGAAATGCTTCTGAATATATCAATTTAGAATTTGTCAGCATTGTTTTCATGCCTGTTTTATCTAACAGTTTATAATAGAACGTTTCTGCATCACTGGTGTTAAACCCTGAAAAATATTTGAATTTCTCAAAAAATGCTTTAGAACTGCTTTTTGGTGGTGTAGAACAATGTTCCCATTGATTATACATAAAAACATTTCTAGGCTGTGCAGATTTATGCAAGTAATGATCCCCATAGTGGGTGTAACAGAATAACTGCTCATAACTAGATGAACCTTGTAAATAATCATGATCTGTGAATCTAGCTGACATTACTAAATCAGACATCATGTCATTAATACTGTTAAAGTCCCAATCATCAGAGAGTGTACTTGGTGTCAAAAAGTCACTTAAGGAAACCTTTAGTTGATGAGGATACTTCAGGATTTCGACCGGACCATAGATCTCATAGTCTGTTTTCTCCCATACTACCCCACCAGGTATTGGAATTGCTGTGACATTTACTGTTGACAGTTCTCTTTTCTTCACGTGGGATGATCTGTGTGGTTTCAGGACTAGGTGGATGTTCTGACTTGCTGTGTCCATTCAATTGTAATGAACTTCCCTAAAATTAAAACTAAAATTAGGCAGAGTAGGAGTATGAATACCCCTGAGATAATCCAATGCTCAATCAACGGTGAATCCAGATATAGTTCTTTGATTTGTTGAAGGAGTCCTGTTGTATTTTCTTTAGAATACTTTTTTGTTTCTGGCATCACTTCGGGGTCATTTAAATCTTCAGAGAAGTTGTCGAAGTTGATGAAATAACCAGAGGCAGTTCTGTCAATTGATGGGATTGTTCTTTCAATCTGTCTCTCGGTAGCACTTTCTGATGCCACATCATTGTAGACTGGTGTTGTTTCTTGACGAACTGTTTCAATCTGTGTTTCAAGAGGCACGAGTTCCATGGCATTATTGCATAGTCCTTCATTGTGCACTGCAGGCTGATCGAATGTGATGAGTCTTTCAGTTTGAACCTCTTGGATTGTTGCAAGTTTGGGTATTCTGTTGTTTCTTGGGAGTCCACTGGGCCTACTGTTGATTATAGGCCACATGCTTGTGGTTTTACCAGATCGATGGACACGACTCTGTTCTCCTTTTTACCAGCAAGGGGCGGTAGCACAACTGATCTTGTTCCGGTGACTGCCAAGACAGGTACTGCTTTTCTGTAAGAAGGCCCAAATTCCTTCTTAACCGCGATCTTTTCTCTGACTAGATCCCCAATCTTTGGAATCCAGACAGGCCTTGCTGGGGCTGTTGCGGGTGGTGCCTCGTCAGTGGTACTTGGCTGTTGCTTTAACTTTATGTTGCTTAATGATTTTCTTGTTTCATTCAGTTCCTGTAAAACAGCCAAACGGTCTTTTACTTCAAACTGCTTTGTTTCTTCTTGTACCACTGACATCTGACTATCGAGGTCCTGAACGTTCATTCTAATTCCGAACAATAGTTCGTATGGGCTGAAACCTTTTAGAGAATTTCTTGGCATGTTGTTAAGACTAGTCTGGACACTTATTAAATGTTTGACCCACCCAGCGCCTGAACCTAATACCTTCGCTGTTATAGATTGCTTTATGTCCCGGTTTTTTCTTTCTACCACACTATTCCCTTCGGGATGCGACGGACAAGAATACCGCAACCCAATTCCCATGCTGGCCATGGCCTCCTTATAGGCTCGAGAGCTGAAAGCAGGACCCTGGTCAGAATGGAACGTGGTAATTGCGTATATGCCGATATGGACTCGCAAATCTTTTATAACCGTTCTAGCGTCAGCCGAGCGCTGGAGGCCTCATTTTTTAAGTGCTTTTCGTCTAAACTGTGTACACTGGGACGCGCTTCTCTTCTTTGATTGCGCAGATAGACCGCCTTATGCTGTCTAGTAGGGATCCTGAAACTACTCTGGCCTGTTCATTACTGCGATCTCTATTGCAGTCTTCACAATTTTGAGCAAAACATTGAATATCTATACTCATTCCTGGCCACCAGTACTCTGATTGCAATTCTTTCAGAGAGGCTTTGATTGTTTGGTGTTTCAGACCCAACCCCATGTGTGCTTCCAGTAAGAGGAAGTCCCTCCTGCTCCTGTTTGGAATTACTCTATCCCCCACTCCAGGGATTCGAGCAAAAGGAACGGAGTTTGCATCGATTATGTATGCATAATTGAGTGGATAGTTTACGGGTAGTGCTGCACAGTCGCCTTTTACGGTCGTTTTTACTGCTAGCATGGTTTCCCCGTCTATATACTTATCTGTACGCTTTTTTGTGGCTACGGAAGCCGGGTTAGTTGCTTCCGCGGTGGCTGTATTAGCCAATGAATTCCCTGCAACGTGAACGCCATCACGCTGAAGACTCTGTGCGTGAATCACGTGAGTCTTTTGTAGTTCTTTACTTAAAAGAGCTACCTCGTTCCAGAGCAATTTATGCTTTATTGTGGCACCTGTGTCATCTTTGTAGTCGTTTTCGATCCAACTCTGCAGTTTATTGTTGTAAGAATTGACGCAAAAATGAGAATCGCACACGATAAGTGTGGGGAATTCGCGTTCTGCATTTTCGAGCGCCATCTTTAAAGATCTGATTTCAGTTCTCTGAACCGAACAGTTTCTTACAGATTCAGTTTTTGTTACTTTCGGTCTGAATTTACCGCACAGCCAACGACCTTTAATGATCGCACACGCTGCATTGTAGGATTTGCTCTCTACGTTGAAATGCTGTACAAAGCTATCTGTATAGATTATACAGGCGTATTGTGGGAGAGGCAGGATTTCGATTGGCAGAGGATATTTTTCTTCATATTCTAAATCATTCAGTTCTTCATATTGCGGGGCGAAATAGTATTTCACGTCTTCCGCTCCTAGAGAATCTATGCACTGTATCCATTTCGGATCCAGTGACACTGTAGGCAGGTTTACTGGGCTGAATAGCGCCTCGAAGGCGGATTCCGCTGTAAGGATATTAATCCGTTTGCCGTGTGCTAGTTCTCGTTCATTTGCTAATGCGATTTGCACTGCGTTCACAGTTCTTTCTGTGCGACTGAATGCTTTTTCTGCTTGTGTGTACAAGTGAGATTTAATTGAAATTGGTACCTTTTCTCCCTCATTAGAGGTTAGGTACGTGAATCCGCATCTTCCTGGGATGACTCGGATTACAAGATCGATCGTGTTGTCACGTGTATCTAATTTTGTTTTTGCTAACATGTCTGTTTGCAGTGATCTCAAAATTTCTGTGTGTTTTTGAGTCCAATTGATTTGTTTTAAATCAGGTTTTATTAGTTCGTAGAGAGGTTTAACCCTCTCTGCGTAATTTAGTATGTAAGTTCTTCCGAAATTCAGAAAACCTAGTATGGATTGTAAATTCTTCAGCGTTTTTGGAGCTTGGAGTACAGCGCACTTCTCTAAGAAGTTGTCCGCTAGGCTTTTTCCTTCACTTGATAATTCGTACCCTAAAAACAGTACTGTCAGATGGGCAATTCGAGACTTTTTAAAGTTGAATTTGTAACCCTCTGCTGCGAACCCAAGTATAATGGTGTTCACTCTCTTCAAGTGAGTATCCAAGTCGTCGTCTGTGAGATAAATATCATCTACGTAAGATAATGCTTCATCATCATAGATTTGTAGTAACTCTGTTACCCTGGCTGAGAATAGTCCTGGGCTGTTCTTGAACCCCTGTGGAAGTCGACAGAATTTTTTCTGTGACCCAAATGCGGAGAAAGCGGTCAAGTATCTGCTTTCTGGTGCAATAGTTTGACAAAAGAAACCATTAGAAATGTCTAATGTCGTTTTGTATTTTTTCCTAACTATGTTATTCATTAGGGCTGCACTATGCGAGTTTTGTACTGAAAAAGTTTTGCAACATGTATTAAGATGTCTGTAGTCCAAAACTAGACGATATGAATTGTCTGGCTTGGAGACAGGAAACAAAGGATTGTTCATTTGAGAGGTGCAAGTTTCAATCACCCCCTGGTACTCAAGTTGATCTAAGATCTCCCTGACCTGTTTTTTAGCTTCTTGCTTTATGGGATACTGCCGTTGGGCAGTTGGTTCACTTTTTAATTGGATTTTGTGAGGCGGTGAATCCTCATCCCATCCTACATGATTTTTATACAATGCAGGTGCCTGGGCTACAGCCCATTTCCTTGCATATGTGTATTTTTTGTGAATCGGTATGTGATTCGAGAAGGCAGGCATAATCACTTCTTCGCCACGAGGGCACTCCCTGACAAACTCTGGGGGCCAATCTTTTTCAGCTAACAGAATATCATAGCCTTTTGAGAGCTTATCCCAAAATAGACCCTTAATTTTCCTAGTCTTATCACCCTCCATACGCAATGTTATTTCGTATATTTTATGGGGCTCGCTAAGTCTGGTGTCGGCAGTTTCAACCTGAATGTATTCATTCGTGTCCACTGTCTCCAGATGACTCATCAAGATCTTGCGTGCTATACTGATTTCTGCTGCACTGTCCAACATTGTCAATGCCCACTCCCCGTTTTTCAACTGTGTCCTCAGTATTCTCGGCATGGTTGATTACTCTAATACTGGCTACCTTCTTTTTCTGAAATTGAGATTTCTTATTTTGAGCAGGTTCCTTGTCTTTGGACTTGGTGTGCTCTCCTGGGTCTGACCGTCCTCTTCTTTCCGAATTCTGTGGAAAAGATCGAGAGGGACGTGTATCAATACTTTGATATCTATCAGGTTTTTTTATATTATCCCTATTTCTAAGGTTATATCTTTTCTCAGAGGGCTCCCGTTGGGGAGACTGGCGTTCTCGAGGCGGAGTTCTTTCCCTCCGTCGAGGAGACCTTCCTCTGGACTGGAAAACTTTTTCCTTGGGAGTGGATTGTTTATTTCCATCCCAGCTCTTTTTAGGAGTGTTTAAATTATTTTTAATAAATAATTTTTCAGGATTTTCGAGAAGTTGGGGCTTAACTGGTTTCCCACCCAAGCTGTCTCTACCTAATTCTTCATAGCATTTTTCTATGATTTTTGCAAGCTCAACAGGATCTTTTATATCTGTTTCCCTCAACTTCTGGCGAATCGCCACAGATGCTGCTTCTCCCTTTACATTGGCTAATAATATAGCCGTGACCTGCTGGAAGTCTTTCAGTAATTTCATACCTAGATTTAAAGCGGGCTCTGGACCGAATTCATTTTGAATCTGTTTTAGCACGTCTGGTATTACCGCCATAGACGGAACACCGTGTGTTTTTGTGTAAATGGAAGCAAAGACTGTACCCCAAGTGTCGCAGTCCTCCACGTGTGGTGCGATTCCCATAGGATGGCAGATGGTCAAGATTCTGTGTTTCTCAATAGGGGTAGTATCAGGAAATACTGCCTCTATTTGAGTGATTTTCTGGGCTAACCAGAAAGGAATTTGTTCCCGTTTTACGGGTGTTTTACCAAGACATGACTGTATGTTCTGTGGTGTAATTTTATTTGTGTTCCCCTGATGAGGGGTCAGCTGTGGTGTATTATAAGCTGGCTGGACTGTTGCAGTCCGTATTACATATTGGACTAATTGCCTATGTATTTTTATTAATGTGTTTAGCTGTGCTAACAGCTCTTCTCTAGACATTTTTGCAATGTCAGGATGTGGTGTGTAGCTGGCTAGAACCGGCCACGTGGCTCCTGGTCTACCTAGTGGACCGAGCCTAGTTATGTGATCATTGTGTTTTAGGGCGCCATTAAACCAGAGCAGGTGCTCTTGAAATTTAAGTGGGATTTCAACCTCCTCGAAAGGAGCGTACTCTCCCGGAGGTTCCTCTATTTTGTAATAGTGAAACTCTTGTGTTATAGCGTTTACCGCTGGAAAGTTTATCCATGAATAGAATACCTCTGTCTGCCGATACTCGTGAGCCTCTATCACGAAAATTACTGTACCACCTTGAGGTGTCAGTCCGTGTTCTATAAGTTTTAAAGTTATAGATCTTCTTAACTGGACCGGGATGATAATAGCATCCGGGTCTGCCTGTAGGAGACTCGTGTCTTCCTCTATTAGTATGGAAGCCAGTCTAACTGCTTCTTCATTGTCTGGCATTTTTAAAAATGCAGGCTTTGCAGAGTAGGTCTCCAAGGAGACAAAGATTAGATGCACAATATTTTGGAACACTGTATCCTTCAACGTTGAATAAACCAGAGCTTTACATAGGAATCTCTTCCTACTAAGGTCGGGCGGATTTTAACCTTTCACCCACTCCAGACGTCTATTGGAGTATTTACGGGAGAAAGGGGTGTGAAATATGCACGACTGAGTTACTCTACAAGTCTTACGTTAGTTTATCGCCTTACCAAACGTTAGGGCGCCATGTAGTGTAGTTCCTAGTTTCCCACTAGGCCCTGCGCATTGGAATAACATAAACAGTAGTATCGACATGGAACTGCGGATATTCCAGGCCTCCACTGACTATGCTAAACTTAATTGGGTTGTGTTACCAACTAGCTCAGAGGTCACTGGAAACTTTCTTCTCTGCATAGGAAGTGATCAGCTTCCTTGGCACAGACAAGAAGGGATTCAGCTTTCCAACAACTGTGCAACATGACAACTTTGCTCCTCAGATCAAGAGTCGATCTCTAGGGTCGTGTGAAACAATAGACATAGATTTCACTCAGTCAGTCTAGTGCAGTTTACTTTCACAGCATGTAGAGAATAGAGAGACGGGCGTGTATCAATAAAGGGTTAACATTTATTGAACAGTCTTTCTTCTCGTACAAGAGAAATGTATTGCCACAATTGCAATAACTGTTATTATAAAAAGTACGTACAGTAAGATAAGTAATGTGAAATAGAACTGTAAAAGCATTGATATGGGGGGCGTGGCTGGCAGCCGAACATGGCGGCAGCATAGAGGACTAGCTCCGGCGGGGAAGCGACCTCTCCATCTATCCGCACGATAATCCGTGACTGTTTGTTACCTCCAACGGCGGCACCGAACGCCCGGGACCGGGCGGGACTGGCGGCAGGTCTCCAGACGATAATCGAACACTGAATGCCGGAGTTATCGTCGAAAGTTGAATCGACCGGAGCCTAGGCCCACCTCCGGGCCCTCAAGTGCTAGCTGTGTCCGACCGGAAGTGCAGCCTGCCTGGCAGCCGCAGACAGGAAGTGGTCGGTGCAGGAGCCCCACGCCCAGTAACGGTCCTGTCCTGTGTCATTCGACTCGCTCTCTCCAGCGACGTCTTATTGGAAGGGTGGCCGCAAACTACCGAAGCCACCGACCACACTTTGCCCGACAGACCGTGTAAGAGTCTAACTTTTAACGACAGAGGTCCTTCCATCCGGCACCGGGAGCAGCGCGGCAACAGCCCGTCTACCTGGCACCCCACCGGACCGACGAACTGTATTCCCTCCGTGACCGAACGATGGCCGGGAAAGGTGTGAAAGGCGGCACGACCCAGACTCGTATTGACCGCTTCACCAGCGACAGGACCGCTTCCCCTCCGGCGGAGGGGAAAACTCCCCCTGTGAAACCAGGCGAGTCCGGGGGGCCGAAGAAGGCGACACTGGACGATATCATGAAGGCTCTCACTCAGGTCCAGGCAACGGTGGGCTGTATCTCAACAGAAATCACCCTAATCCGCGCTGACTTTCATAAAATGGCGGAAAAGGTAGGCTCTCTGGAGCTCGTCACGAAGTCGCTGGTGGAGGATGTCTCGGAACTGCAGACGGCCATGGAAGCGGTCATGGCCGAAAACAAGCACCTTAAGGACAAACTCGACGACCAGGAGGGCCGCTCCAGGCGAAACAATGTGCGCATTCTTGGCGTTCCGGAGTCAGAAGGTGTGAGGGCTACGGATCTCTATGTGGAGGACCTCATTAAGACTCATCTTAAACCCAAGGGCCTGTCGGCCTTCTTTTCTGTGGAGCGAGCCCATAGAGTCCCGGGTGGTCAACCGAAACCAGGGGCCGCACCGCGGCCGATCCTAGCGAGACTTTTTAACTTCCGTGACCGGGACATCATCCTGCAGGCGGCACGTGTCTCGCCGCCGGTGAAAATTCTTAACTCAACGGTAGCTTTCTTCCCGGATTACACGGCGGAAGTGGCCAGGCGGCGAAAGACATTCTTGGACATTAAAAGAGAACTTAGGAAACGGGAACTCCCATATTCTATGATCTTCCCAGCCAGGCTTCGGGTGGTGGCGGAAAACAGAACATGGTTTTTTGATGACCCAAGCACTGCGCGAGACTGGCTGGACGGCTGGCGTCCGGCTTCTCACTCTCGTCGCCCTGGACGGACTAAGACCGGCTCGCCTCACTCTGATTCCACCGCTGCAGGTGCCGAGGGTACGAACAGTGGCAGAAGCTCTCCGATACGAGACGAAACTGCTTTGAGTCCGGAGGTGGACCCTTGACCACATGTGTGCACTGTAAAAGTTTGGTACTGTGGCTGGAACCGTCATGGACACTGGGCCGAGGGCCTCCGTGGAGGGAATGAGGGGCCGCTGATTCCGGAGCGCTCCTCACCCCCAACGAGCAAGTAACTGTGTGTTTTCTTTGGGGTGGGATGAAGCACTCTGCTAGATTGGGGTGGCGGGCAGTTTGGAGTCCGTGTAGCAGGGAAGCAGGGAGGGTGGGGTTGTTGGGAATGGGGGGGTTGTGTTGGTTGTTTAATTTGAAATGTTTGGCTCAACTTCTTGTCTTGGAACTGCTAGTGTTCACGCTTGACCGTATTCCTTACACCGGGTATATCGCCTATGCTCCTCGATCACTGTATCGGTCCTCACACACGCTTAGTTACGATGGCCTGGGGTTTTCCCTATTTGTTATGCCTCCGCCCCGCCCTCTGGGGCACTCAACTGTCCGACTGACCACAATATGGCGGATCCCCCGCGGCCTGCTGTAGTAACGCATGACACTGGGGTGGGAGCGGTACCACCGCTTCGGGTAGTGTCCTGGAATGTGCGGGGGTTGGGTGATAAAGTGAAGAGAGGGCTGGTCCTACAATGTATTAAGAGACTGAACTGTGATATCGCCCTCCTCCAAGAGACACATTTAGTGGGGGTTGCCTCCAAAGCCCTGGATAGGAGAGGATACCGCATGCTGATACACTCAGACTTTACTTCGGGATCCCGGGGAACTGGGATATGGGTAAAAAGGACGTCACGTTTCATTCACCACTCCACAAAAACAGATCAACATGGCCGCTTCGCGGCGGTGTGTGGACAATGGGAGGGCGTGCCCGTCAACGTGGTGTCTGCGTACATCCCGCCGGCGCTACATTCATCGGCACTTCCGGCCATGGGTAAATTTCTTTTGGAACTCCCGGAAGGGGATTTGTTAGTGGGCGGAGATTTCAATGCATTGGCTGATTCTGATATGGACAGGTTCCCGGCTCGCCCCCTCCCTACTGGCCCAACGAAATTCAGGGACTTCTTAGAGGCACAGGGTCTGGTAGACATTTGGAGGCAGCTTCACCCTACTGATCGCCACTATTCATACTATTCCTCCACTCATGCTTGCCTGTCGCGCATAGACTATTTCCTCACACTGGGGGGCGGTAAACTCACTTTTGACAATGTACACATCGCACCACGGGGTATTTCAGATCACTCTCCCCTGCTCGCTACACTGTCCTGCTCTGCCACGGCCCGCACGCGTCTCTTTCCCATCTACCCTAGCTATCTTAAAACTCCCCCGATCCGAAAATCCCTTAAAACTGCCACTAAACTTTACTTCCAGGAGAACTCCGGGTCGGTGTCCTCGCCGACGGTTCTCTGGGAAGCATACAAGACGGTGCTCAGGGGCCAGGCCATTTCGACCATAGCCGACCATAAACGCAAACAGAAACTGGAAATGGTCGAACTGGAACTGCAATTAGAACAAGCAAATGCGACCCACATGGCCACACCGTCAGAGGCCACCAGGCACGCGCTGACTCTCTGCCAGCTAAAACATGACGACTTTCTCCGCCGTAGGGTGTTGGAGCGGATCGAATCAACGGCATGCAGAGTTTATGATGTAGGCGACAAAGCCAACAAGTTGCTGGCTTGGTTGGACAAAAAGCGGGATGGAGGCAGGCATATCCTGCAGCTGCAAGACCACACGGGGACGCTTCACACGCACCCTCCCAAGATAGTTGACCTCCTGGCAGACCACTTTCAATCAGTTTACACCCCAGAAGTGGTGGTCACGCCGAGACAGGCAGAACTGGCGCTCCAAGAGGTTGAGGTGGAGGGGCTAGCGCCGAGGCGCAAACCGAGCTGGAAGCGGATCTCACGGTGGAGGAACTCCGTATGGCGATAGGCGCACTGCACACGGGCAGAGCGCTGGGCCCGAACGGGATCCCAATCGAATGGTTCCAAACGATGTCCGACACACTGGGCCCACCGCTACTGGCCATGTTCGAGAACTGTCGTGAGTCAGGAACGCTGCCATTGGATCAGCGCCTGGCAACGATAGTAGCTATCCCAAAACCTGAGAAACCTCCAGAATGTTGTGCGTCCTACCGCCCGATCTCGCTACTCAATGCAGAGGCGAAGATCCTGGCGAAGGTGATCGCTAATCGACTGACCCCACACCTTGGCCAGCTGATCCACCCGGACCAATCCGGCTTTATGCCTCACAGGAGTACAGCATTAAATCTCCGTAGAGTACACGGCGCGTTGGCGCGTGCGCACTCCTTGACAGAGCCAGCAGCCATCCTGTCGCTGGACGCCAGGATGGCCTTCGACATGGTGGAGTGGCAGTACCTGTTCGCAGTCCTGCACCGGATGGGCTTCGGTCCGAAGTTCCTATCCTGGATCCGACTACTCTACACAGGCCCAGTAGCTCACGTAGCGGCCAATGGCCATATCTCTCGTGCGATCTCCTTGGCGCGTGGAACCCGCCAGGGCTGCCCCCTCTCCCCATTACTGTTCGCATTGGTCCTTGAACCCCTCGCGATCGTCCTCAGAACGACACCACTGTTGAGGGGCATCAGGTGGACGGAGACCTGGGAAGATAGAATATCACTGTATGCGGATGATATGCTGGTGTACATATCGGCACCCGAACTGAGTGTCCCGATTTTACTGGCGCTTTGCAACAAGCACGGTGCGGCCTCAGGTTACACAATTAACTGGACGAAATCGGTCCTTTATGTACTGAAGGGCCCTCGCCCAGTCCTCCCGGACCATTGTCCGTTGGTGGTGACAGATGTTTCCTTCAAATATTTAGGTATCCATGTCACTAACGATATGACCGTCTTCACCAATCGAAATCTAGCGCCCCCCCTCCTCCGTTTGAAGGCAGACGTGCGGCACTGGTCGTCCCTGCCGCTCACACTTTTAGGCCGCGCTGCGCTGTTCAAAATGATGGCGCTCCCGCGCTTCCTATACGTCTTTGAGAATGCGCCTGTCGTGATTCCGCCCTCCTACTTCCAGAAGATTACCGCGATGGTTACCACTCTACTTTGGGGTGAGCGTCCCCCGAGGATAGCACACCTCAAACTGAACCGCGGCTGGTACGATGGCGGCATTGCGCTACCGAACGTACAGCTTTATTATTGGGCGTCCCAACTTAAGGTACTTAACCAATGGATCCATGCACCACACACTGACCCGGCGTATATGGCGGACAGGGCCCAACTCGGGACACAGAGTCTCCTGGCCCCCCTCTATAACCATAGTCTACTCAAGAACCTGTTTGGCCCCACTAAACACACAATCACCCTATGGTACAGGGCACTCACCAAGCTACAGTGGAAGGGAGTCATTACGAAGCTTACCCCGCTTTGGGACACTAAAAAACTGGGCTGCCTGAGGACCAGTAAAGGGTTCACCCAATGGGACAATATAGGCATTTCTACGGTGGGGGACCTCTGGACGTCCACTGGGGTGATACCATTCGAGCAACTCCAACAACAATATGAGCTGAACCCCACGGAAACATATAGGTACGTCCAAATCAGGCACGCTCTCCTGGCGGTGTTGGAGCCGGGAACCACAATCCCGGAATCCTCGCCCCTAGAAGACCGGCTCCTCACGGATTACATGCAAACGAAAGCCACCTCACTCACCTACCGTAAATTGCTGAACAATCTCCCTGACCCCTTACAGACCCTGCGAGAAAAATGGGAGGATGCGCTGGGCGCTATGGATGAGACGGACTGGAACGCTGCTGTAGCATCCCCGAGAGAGGCTGGGGTTTCCGCAAGGTTCAGACTCATACAACTGAAAATACTGCACAGAACGTACTACACGAGGACCACCCTACACAAAATGCACAGGGCTGACTCCCCTCGTTGTCTTAGAGGATGTGGGGAGGATGGCACACTACTGCACACGTTGTGGGGCTGCCCTCTCATTGCCCGGTACTGGCAACAGGTCATGCGCACGATTTCCCAGGCCCTTGACACTTCCCTCACACCCGAACCGCGCCTCTGTCTTCTGAATGTTTGGGAGGGCACTGATCTTAACCTCAGACAACGGCAGTGGGTTACAATTGGAACAATGATGGCTAAGCGTGATATCGCACAGAGATGGGGGGTGGCTGAGTTACCTACCTTGTCGCTATGGTGTCAAAATATGGACAAACTGATGTTAACTGAACGAACTGTCTACAAAGTGAGAGCGAATCCAAGGAAATGGAACGGGGTGTGGGAGGCCTGGAATAGATATAGAGGGGACATGTGTGACCCGCTTCAGGAGGCTGAAGACGAAGACTCGGAAGATGAGGAGGAGGTGATTGGCTAACCTGTGGGCTGCCACGGGGCAAGACTACTACTGTACTCATATAGTGGGAACTCCTGCTCACGTCCTGCGGGGGGTGAAGGGGTTAGGCCTGGGTGGGGGGTCGGTGTGTTCTACTAGCGTATTCTGTTCTATATTGCTTCGCATCTAAGCGCTATTATTGAGCCACTTTGTTTTGTTTGTTTCTCAAACGTTTTCTACATGGAACAGTTAACGAAAATGTTATTTAAAAAAAGTAAAACTTCATGACTCCGATGTTTTTCTCCTGATGGTCTGCCGTATCATCCTCATCCTCTGCTGCCGGACCGAAGGGTTGTCGGCTAAATAGCTGTGTATTGCTACGGGACATCATGTTCCTTTCTTCTGTCATGATTACTGTGTACTTGTCTTGTTGTTAAATGGATGATGAACATCAATAAAAGTTTTTACACCAAAAAAAAAAAAAAAAAAAAAAAAAAAAAGCATTGATATGGTTTCTTAGCCATACAATGGTTTAAAAGTAATAAAACATATATACAGTCATATATACATTAGGCTAACATACTCAACTGGTGCTTCTAACTAAGCCTACCCCAGTGTGCCTGACCTAAGCCTAACACGTGAGAAGGGGAGTAAGTAAGTAGCTTAAGTTAAGTTGGTTTTGCCAAGGTTTGTTTCAAGAATTCTCGTCTAAGGGTTTAGTCAACACCATACCTCTGAATAGAATGATGGAGGATTGGTATCTCCTTCAGGGGTCTCTCTCGATATCCCAGTCACCTGCGAGGGTAAACTGGAAGCGCCGGGACTGGATTTCTCTGCACGAGAAATGCAGCGGCTTCTCTCAGCGCGTCGAGGAAGGAGGGGTGACAGCGTCCGCGGGCAGCTGGGCTGGATGTCTTCGCAGAGGACGGCTGCACGGCTCCTCAAGCGTACTGCACCATAGGTCGCGCTGTAGCGGCGATAATGGTAATCAGTAGCTTCACCACCACAGGATAGCAGGCTGCAGTGACAGAGTGCTAGTTTTTACCAACACGGGGTCATGCAGGCAGCTGGCATCAGCAACATGTTCGCTCATTGCTTAAGGCAACGTTGGTAATATTTATACCTGACAGGTGCCGGGTTTGACGCAAGTTTGCTGGACATAAGACGTCAATTAAAGATGTCACTAGGAAGTGATAGTTATCAGTTGCTCATTAGAGTTCCATTACTAATCAAAACATAGCAAGCGGGGATTTCCAGGTTTGCTAAGTTTTTATCTTGTTGAAGAACTCGGAGTGTTATCTAGGAATATCAGATAGTGACTGCTGCTCTGTCATTGCACTAATTGGTCGCAAAGGAAGTAGCAGAGAGTCATGCTGGAATGTGGCTCTGTGGCTCTGCTCGTGTGAGGCCAGAGATGACTTTTCAGAAATCGCACTTGAACGGTTATGCCAATATAGGGAAAAAGGGGCTTTATAGCCGAATAGGGGCATAAGGTCACAGTATCGATCAGGAACCTAGATAAGCACATGACAGAGCTGTGTGGTGGGTGCATCAGTGGAGCTGTGTGGTGGGTGCATCAGTGTAGCTGTGTGGTGGGTGCATCAGTGTAGCTGTGTGGTGGGTGCATCAATGGAGCTGTGTGGTGGGTGCATCAGTGGAGCTGTGTAGGTGGAGCTGTGTGGTGGGTGCATCGGTGGGACTGTGTGGTGGGTGCCTCAGTGGAGCTGTGTGGTGGGTGCCTCGGTGGATCTGTGTGGTGGGTGCGTCAGTGGAGCTGTATGGTGGGTGCCTCAGTGGAGCTGTGTGGTGGGTGCATCGGTGGAGCTGTGTGGTGGGTGCATCAGTGTAGCTGTGTGGTGGGTGCATCAATGGAGCTGTGTGGTGGGTGCATCAGTGGAGCTGTGTAGGTGGAGCTGTGTGGTGGGTGCATCGGCGGAGCTGTGTGGTGGGTGCATTGGTGGAGCTGGGTGCATCGGTGGAGCTGTGTGGTGGCTGCATCGGTGGAGCTGTGTGGTGGCTGCATCGGTGGAGCTGTGTGGTGGGTGCATCAATGTAGCTGTGTGGTGGGTGCATCAGTGGAGCTGTGTAGGTGGAGCTGTGTGGTGGGTGCATCGGTGGAGCTGTGTGGTGGGTGCATTGGTGGAGCTGGGTGCATCGGTGGAGCTGTGTGGTGGCTGCATCGGTGGAGCTGTGTGGTGGCTGCATCGGTGGAGCTGTGTGGTGGCTGCATCGGTGGAGCTGTGTGGTGGCTGCATCGGTGGAGCTGTGTGGTGGCTGCATCGGTGGAGCTGTGTGGTGGGTGCCTCAGTGGAGCTGTGTGGTGGGTGCCTCAGTGGAGCTGTGTGGTGGGTGCCTCGGTGGAGCTGTATGGTGGGTGCCTCAGTGGAGCTGTATGGTGGGTGCCTCAGTGGAGCTGTGTGGTGGGTGCATCAGTGTAGCTGTGTGGTGGGTGCATCAATGGAGCTGTGTGGTGGGTGCATCAGTGGAGCTGTGTAGGTGGAGCTGTGTGGTGGGTGCATCGGTGGAGCTGTGTGGTGGGTGCATTGGTGGAGCTGGGTGCATCGGTGGAGCTGTGTGGTGGCTGCATCGGTGGAGCTGTGTGGTGGCTGCATCGGTAGAGCTGTGTGGTGGGTGCATCAATGGAGCTGTGTGGTGGGTGCATCAGTGGAGCTGTGTGCATCGGTGGAGCTGTGTGGTGGCTGCATCGGTGGAGCTGTGTGGTGGCTGCATCGGTGGAGCTGTGTGGTGGGTGCATCGGTGGAGCTGTGTGGTGGGTGCATCGGTGGAGCTGTGTGGTGGGTCGTTTGGTGGAGCTGTGTGGTGGGTGCCTCGGTGGAGCTGTGTGGTGGGTGCATCTGTGGAGCTTTGTGGTGGGTGCATCGGTTCAGCTGTGTGGTGGGTGCCTTGGTGGAGCTGTATGGTGGCTGCATCGGTGGAGCTGTATGGTGGCTGCATCGGTGGAGATGTGTGGTGGCTGCATCGGTGGAGCTGTGTGGTGGCTGCATCGGTGGAGCTGTGTGGTGGCTGCATCGGTGGAGCTGTGTGGTGGCTGCATCAGTGGAGCTGTGTGGTGGCTGCATCGGTGGAGCTGTGTGGTGGGTCGTTCGGTGGAGCTGTGTGGTGGGTCGTTCGGTGGAGCTGTGTGGTGGGTCGTTCGGTGGAGCTGTGTGGTGGGTCGTTCGGTGGAGCTGTGTGGTGGGTCGTTCGGTGGAGCTGTGTGGTGGGTGCATCGGTGGAGCTGTGTGGTGGGTGCATCGGTGGAGCTGTGTGGTGGGTGCATCGGTGGAGCTGTGTGGTGGGTGCATCGGTGGAGCTGTGTGGTGGGTGCATCGGTGGAGCTGTGTGGTGGGTGCATCGGTGGAGCTGTGTGGTGGGTGCATCGGTGGAGCTGTGAAGGTGGGTGCATCGGTGGAGCTGTGAAGGTGGGTGCATCGGTGGAGCTGTGTCGGTGGAGCTGTGTAGGTGGAGCTGTGTAGGTGGAGCTGTGTAGGTGGAGCTGTGTAGGTGGAGCTGTGTAGGTGGAGCTGTGTAGGTGGAGCTGTGTAGGTGGAGCTGTGTAGGTGGAGCTGTGTAGGTGGAGCTGTGTGGTGGGTGCATCGGTGGAGCTGTGTGGTGGGTGCATCGGTGGAGCTGTGTGGTGGGTGCATCGGGGGAGCTGTGTCGGTGGAGCTGTGTGGTGGCTGCATGTGTGGAGCTGTGTGGTGGGTGCATCGGTGGAGCTGTGTGGTGGGTGCATCGGTGGAGCTGGGTGCATCGGTGGAGCTATGTCGGTGGAGCTGTGTGGTGGCTGCATCGGTGGAGCTGTGTGGTGGGTGCATCGGTGGAGCTGTGTGGTGGGTGCATCGGTGGAGCTGTGTGGTGGGTGCATCGGTGGAGCTGTGTGGTGGGTGCCTTGGTGGAGCTGTGTGGTGGGTGCCTCGGTGGAGCTGTGTGGTGGGTGCCTCAGTGGAGCTGTGTGGTGGGTGCCTCGGTAGAGCTGTGTAGGTGGAGCTGTGTGGTGGGTGCATCGGTGGAGCTGTGTGGTGGGTGCATTGGTGGAGTTGGGTGCATCGGTGGAGCTGTGTAGGTGGAGCTGTGTGGTGGGTGCATCGGTGGAGCTGTGTGGTGGGTGCATCGGTGGAGCTGTGTGGTGGGTGCATCGGTGGAGCTGTGTGGTGGGTGCATCGGTGGAGCTGGGTGCATCGGTGGAGCTATGTCGGTGGAGCTGTGTGGTGGCTGCATCGGTGGAGCTGTGTGGTGGGTGCATCGGTGGAGCTGTGTGGTGGGTGCATCGGTGGAGCTGTGTGGTGGGTGCATCAGTGGAGCTGTGTGGTGGGTGCATCAGTGGAGCTGTGTGGTGGGTGCATCAGTGTAGCTGTGTGGTGGGTGCATCAGTGTAGCTGTGTGGTGGGTGCATCAATGGAGCTGTGTGGTGGGTGCATCAGTGGAGCTGTGTAGGTGGAGCTGTGTGGTGGGTGCATCGGTGGCACTGTGTGGTGGGTGCCTCAGTGGAGCTGTGTGGTGGGTGCCTCGGTGGATCTGTGTGGTGGGTGCCTCAGTGGAGCTGTATGGTGGGTGCCTCAGTGGAGCTGTGTGGTGGGTGCATCGGTGGAGCTGTGTGGTGGGTGCATCGGTGGAGCTGTGTGGTGGGTGCATCGGTGGAGCTGTGTGGTGGGTGCATCAGTGGAGCTGTGTGGTGGGTGCATCAATGGAGCTGTGTGGTGGGTGCATCAGTGGAGCTGTGTAGGTGGAGCTGTGTGGTGGGTGCATCGGTGGAGCTGTGTGGTGGGTGCATTGGTGGAGCTGGGTGCATCGGTGGAGCTGTGTGGTGGCTGCATCGGTGGAGCTGTGTGGTGGCTGCATCGGTGGAGCTGTGTGGTGGGTGCATCAATGTAGCTGTGTGGTGGGTGCATCAGTGGAGCTGTGTAGGTGGAGCTGTGTGGTGGGTGCATCGGTGGAGCTGTGTGGTGGGTGCATTGGTGGAGCTGGGTGCATCGGTGGAGCTGTGTGGTGGCTGCATCGGTGGAGCTGTGTGGTGGCTGCATCGGTGGAGCTGTGTGGTGGCTGCATCGGTGGAGCTGTGTGGTGGGTGCCTCAGTGGAGCTGTATGGTGGGTGCCTCAGTGGAGCTGTATGGTGGGTGCCTCAGTGGAGCTGTATGGTGGGTGCCTCAGTGGAGCTGTATGGTGGGTGCCTCAGTGGAGCTGTGTGGTGGGTGCATCAGTGGAGCTGTGTGGTGGGTGCATCAGTGTAGCTGTGTGGTGGGTGCATCAATGGAGCTGTGTGGTGGGTGCATCAGTGGAGCTGTGTAGGTGGAGCTGTGTGGTGGGTGCATTGGTGGAGCTGGGTGCATCGGTGGAGCTGTGTGGTGGCTCCATCGGTGGAGCTGTGTGGTGGCTGCATCGGTGGAGCTGTGTGGTGGGTGCATCAATGGAGCTGTGTGGTGGGTGCATCAGTGGAGCTGTGTGCATCGGTGGAGCTGTGTGGTGGCTGCATCGGTGGAGCTGTGTGGTGGGTGCCTCAGTGGAGCTGTGTGGTGGGTGCCTCGGTGGATCTGTGTGGTGGGTGCCTCAGTGGAGCTTTGTGGTGGGTGCATCGGTGGAGCTGTGTGGTGGGTCGTTTGGTGGAGCTGTGTGGTGGGTGCCTCGGTGGAGCTGTGTGGTGGGTGCATCTGTGGAGCTTTGTGGTGGGTGCATCGGTTCAGCTGTGTGGTGGGTGCCTTGGTGGAGCTGTGTGGTGGCTGCATCGGTGGAGATGTGTGGTGGCTGCATCGGTGGAGCTGTGTGGTGGCTGCATCGGTGGAGCTGTGTGGTGGCTGCATCGGTGGAGCTGTGTGGTGGCTGCATCGGTGGAGCTGTGTGGTGGCTGCATCGGTGGAGCTGTGTGGTGGCTGCATCGGTGGAGCTGTGTGGTGGCTGCATCGGTGGAGCTGTGTGGTGGCTGCATCGGTGGAGCTGTGTGGTGGGTCGTTCGGTGGAGCTGTGTGGTGGGTCGTTCGGTGGAGCTGTGTGGTGGGTCGTTCGGTGGAGCTGTGTGGTGGGTCGTTCGGTGGAGCTGTGTGGTGGGTGCATCGGTGGAGCTGTGTGGTGGGTGCATCGGTGGAGCTGTGTGGTGGGTGCATCGGTGGAGCTGTGTGGTGGGTGCATCGGTGAAGCTGTGTGGTGGGTGCATCGGTGGACCTGTGTGGTGGGTGCATCGGTGGAGCTGTGAAGGTGGGTGCATCGGTGGAGCTGTGTGGTGGGTGCATCGGTGGAGCTGTGTCGGTGGAGCTGTGTAGGTGGAGCTGTGTAGGTGGAGCTGTGTAGGTGGAGCTGTGTAGGTGGAGCTGTGTAGGTGGAGCTGTGTGGTGGGTGCATCGGTGGAGCTGTGTGGTGGGTGCATTGGTGGTGGTGGGTGCATCGGGGGAGCTGTGTCGGTGGAGCTGTGTGGTGGCTGCATGTGTGGAGCTGTGTGGTGGGTGCATCAATGGAGCTGTGTGGTGGGTGCATCGGTGGAGCTGTGTGGTGGGTGCATCGGTGGAGCTGGGTGCATCGGTGGAGCTATGTCGGTGGAGCTGTGTGGTGGCTGCATCGGTGGAGCTGTGTGGTGGGTGCATCGGTGGAGCTGTGTGGTGGGTGCATCGGTGGAGCTGTGTGGTGGGTGCCTCGGTGGAGCTGTGTGGTGGGTGCCTCGGTGGAGCTGTGTGGTGGGTGCCTCAGTGGAGCTGTGTGGTGGGTGCCTCGGTAGAGCTGTGTAGGTGGAGCTGTGTGGTGGGTGCATCGGTGGAGCTGTGTGGTGGGTGCATTGGTGGAGTTGGGTGCATCGGTGGAGCTGTGTAGGTGGAGCTGTGTGGTGGGTGCATCGGTGGAGCTGTGTGGTGGGTGCATCGGTGGAGCTGTGTGGTGGGTGCATCGGTGGAGCTGGGTGCATCGGTGGAGCTATGTCGGTGGAGCTGTGTGGTGGCTGCATCGGTGGAGCTGTGTGGTGGGTGCATCGGTGGAGCTGTGTGGTGGGTGCATCAGTGTAGCTGTGTGGTGGGTGCCTCGGTGGAGCTGTGTGGTGGGTGCCTCGGTGGAGCTGTGTGGTGGGTGCCTCGGTGGAGCTGTGTGGTGGGTGCATCGGTGGAGCTGTGTAGGTGGAGCTGTGTGGTGGGTGCATCGGTGGAGCTGTGTGGTGGGTGCATTGGTGGAGCTGGGTGCATCGGTGGAGCTGTGTGGTGGCTGCATCTGTGGCTGCATCGGTGGAGCTGTGTGGTGGGTGCATCGGTGGAGCTGTGTGGTGGGTGCATCGGTGGAGCTGTGTGGTGGGTGCATCGGTGGAGCTGTGTAGGTGGAGCTGTGTGGTGGGTGCATCGGTGGAGCTGTGTGGTGGGTGCATTGGTGGAGCTGTGTGGTGGGTGCATTGGTGGGTGCATCGGGGGAGCTGTGTCGGTGGAGCTGTGTGGTGGCTGCATGTGTGGAGCTGTGTGGTTGGTGCATCGGTGGAGCTGTGTGGTTGGTGCATCGGTGGAGCTGTGCGGTTGGTGCATCGGTGGAGCTGTGTGCTGGGTGCATCTGTGGAGCTGTGTGCATCGGTGGAGCTGTGTAGGTGGAGCTGTGTGGTGGGTGCATCTGTAGAGCTGTGTGGGGGTGCCTCGGTGGAGCTGTGTGGTGGGTGCATAGGTGGAGCTGTGTGGTGGGTGCATCAGTGGAGCTGTGTGGTAGGTGCCTCGGTGGAGCTGTGTATGTGGGTGCCTCGGTGGAGCTTGTTTATTTTTTGCAGTGGGGGGGATCATTTAGAAAATGCATGCTACAGCAAAAAACGGAAAATTCTGAAAAGAGTGGTTGTATAGTTTTCTAACCGTTCTAGTGTGCTGGACACAAGGGAGTGGCAGACTTCAAGCCGTAGCGAAAGCAATAAAAGAAAATCCACAAAGCGGGGATAGGGTGTGGTACTACAGGCTGTTGCTAGGTGTTTCTCTAGACCTGTATTAGCCACATAAGGTACTGCACCCTGCAATCCTGAAGAATCCAATCAAAAGAATGCTGATGAGTATAAAAAAAAAATGTGATCCTCCTCAAATGCGAAATAATGTAACTTATCCGTGCATTAGCTCACTGGAGGCTGGAGTTCAGCGTTTTGATCTGCTTTCTGCCACACATGGGCCACGCATTATGAAAAAGGAATTCTTATAGTTTGATGAGGATTGTGTCGGGAAAAGAATCGCTTACCGCAGTGGTTCCTGCCAAGCAAAAACAAAACAGGCTCTCCATTTATGCTCCCTTTTCTAGGGCTGCACGTTTAGGCATTAGTTCTTTTCTTCTGCTGTTGCAGTCTCTTGGCACTAAAGTAATATGGACGGGGTGTTATAATGTGCCTGACACAAGGGAGTCTCGGACTCCCAGAACTAGCATAAGCAAAAATAGAAAATACACAAAGCAGGGAAAGGGTGCAGTATCACAGGTTGTTACTAGGTGTCCCTCTGGAGTTTTAAAGGTACCTCTATTAGCCACATAAGTGCACCATGCAATCCTGAAGAATCCAATAAGAAGCACACCGATGATTAAAATGTCACGCAGTATAAAACAAAATACTGATACTGTATGGTGAGCATCATGTCAGGAAAAGAGAAACGCTTAAATCAGTGGTTCCCGGCAAGAGTTAATGATAGCCCAGGAAGATGCTGGCAAGCAAAGTCTTCCAATACGTCTCTCTTGATGCTGACAAGCTACCAGACTTTACTAACTGTATGCTCTAATAGGAGAGAAAGGCCCTCCCCCCCGTGGCTGAGCAGCCATCACACAGAGCTTTTATTGCGGTGCAGCGAGGAGCGGGAGCAGACCCCTCAGTTGTATTATAGTGTCCCGAAAACAATGTACCAGCCTGCACTGAGCAACACTGTGTGCGGGGACAGGTAGTGCACCTCATTGGTCGTATAGTGCCCCTAGGAACCTTCTGCGAGCCTTGAGCACTTCCTGTATAGAAGCGTTGCTGATATTTTTGGAAGCCTTGATTCACTATTCACTGTGATCGATTTATTTGTAATACAAATATGTTTAGTGTCCGTGCATGTGGATTTCAGCCGCACTCGTTATGTGAAGTAACAGGTCTAACAGGCGTGATGTAAAGTACGGCCGGCCGGCCAGCAGTGAATAATTAGAGAAGCTGTGGGAGGGGGGCGGGCTGCCTTTGATGTGGTAATGCGAGGCAGGCAGGCAGGCGGCTGGTGGCATTGTGCACGCGCTTTTTAGGGCTTGCGCAATGACCTAAAAAGCACATGCACTTCAAGAAATCGCCAGTGGAATCGCCAGTGGTCGTTAAACACTGGATAAGCCACATTAGAGCTTCGCCAGCGATGCGCAGAAGCGCATCAGCAGGCGAGCCCTAAAAATACCTTAATCATCCAAAAACCCATACCCACCCTTAACCCAAAAATTACCCTACCACCCAAAAAACCCATACCCACCCTAAAAATACAATTGCCATCCCAAAACCCATAGCCTTCCTAAACACTAAAAATGACCTTGCCACCCAAAAACCAATATCCACCCTGAATCCTGAAAATACCCTCATCACCCAAATACCCATACCCACCCTAAATCGTACAAAATACCTTAGGAACCCAAAAATCCATACCCCCCTAAAATTACCCTACCGCCCCAAAAAATCCTAGACACCCTAAAAATACCATTGCAATCCCAAAACCCATAGCCAGACAAAATCCTAAAAATTACCTTGCCACCCAAAATTCCATAGCCACCCTAAACCCTGAAAATACCCCTGTCACCCAAATACTCATACCCACCTTGCCACCCATGCCCACCATAAATCCTAAAATTACCCCTGCAACCCAAAAACTCATTCCTACTCAAAACCCTAAAATTACCCTTTCCACTCAAAAACCCACACCCATCCTAAACCCTAAAAATGCCCTTGCAACCCAAAAGCCATTCCCACTCTAAAGCCTAAAATTACCCTTGCCACTCAGAAACCCATACTCACCCTAAAAAGACCCTTGAAGTCCAAAAACCTATATCCACCCTAAACACTAAAATTTCCATTACCACCCAAAAACCCCTACCCGCCCTAAACCCTAATTATATATATTTATATATATTACCTACTGGCGGTCAACAGTAGGTAGTTATAGTTAGAACCTTTTTTCCATAGGAAAAGCTTTTTTTGATTTGCCAATATCTTTGGCGCCGTTTGACGAATCTTCGCTAAATTTTCAAAACTAATGGGGCGCTTCGGTCAGCTTCTGTCTTGAAAGTTTTGGGGTGATTCGTCAAGCGGGGGCCAAAAAAAAGGGGGGTCCCAAAACATGTTTTCTCCATGTTAATTCCATGGGAAACTTTACACAAAGCTACAGCCCGAACTGCTGAACGGAATTACACAAAATTTGTCAAAAAGCTAGCTCTTGGTTCAGAAGGCCCCCTTTTTGTTAAAAATGGTGTAAACCTGTTTAGTAGTTCCTGAGAATTAAAAAACAGAAAAGTTTCCATATCTGAGCAACGAGGAGTTGTCGCGACTCCTCCTGAGCACGACTGACTTCTGATTGGCTGCCAACACTCCAAACCAGGAAGTGTTGGTGGCCATTTTGTGACTCTGTAAAAAAGGGTGAAAAACAAGAAAAGGGGGCAGGGTAGAAACACTCTGACCCCCTAGGCCTGCTCAGGGGGTCCCACAAGGACCCTCATTCACCCATTTTTTCTTTTTTTTAAAAATCAATTGAAGTCGGGCTGTATGCGCGAATTCAAGCGAGAAAATGAAAAAAATAAAAAAGCAATTGGTTGTACTAGGCCCCTGGGTGGGCCAGGTCCCGCAGCCCCTGGGACAGCCACCTCCCCGGGGCTATAAATAATAATTAGTGTGGGGGGCTCAAGCCCCCCCCCCCACACTGCCCCAGGGTCCACCTCCTCCCCGGGGCACTAAATATTCAAAATCGGGGTCCGTTACGGGGGGGTTTAGAAATGGAGGAGGGAGGCCGCGCGGCCCCCCTCCTGGAGCCCTTGATGGCCCTGGGGACCACCACCCCCCAGGGCCGGCTCCTGCAATGTCTCGGGGTGCCCACCCCGGGACATTGCTGTTTGCTATGGCAGAAAAGGGGGTGGTGATGAACAGAGTGTCTGAATTAAGCAGACCACTCTTACCCAGTCCAAAGATCAGGGCTTGATCCATCACCGTTTTTCAGCTCACTGCACCATCCCAGCTCAGAACTTGGCTATATGCAAATTAGTCTGACCCTGGCCCAGTGCATCATGGGAACAGGACAGACCAAACTACCAAGCCAATTCTTATACTGGGAAGGAAACAAGCTACCGGGGACCGGTTTCTGGCATTTCAGCCGTCTTCGGCCCGGCTTGCTTGAATCCTGATGGTGCAATGAGCTAGGGACTCACATCTGAGTATACCCTTCCACGCTTATGGTGGACAAAAATTATTCAGAAAAGGGGGTGGTGATGAACAGAGTGTCTGAATTAAGCAGACCACTCTTACCCAGTCCAAAGATCAGGGCTTGATCCATCACCGTTTTTCAGCTCACTGCACCATCCCAGCTCAGAACTTGGCTATATGCAAATTAGTCTGACCCTGGCCCAGTGCATCATGGGAACAGGACAGACGAAACTACCAAGCCAATTCTTATACTGGGAAGGAAACAAGCTACCGGGGACCGGTTTCTGGCATTTCAGCCGTCTTCGGCCCGGCTTGCTTGAATCCTGATGGTGCAATGAGCTAGGGACTCACATCTGAGTATACCCTTCCACGCTTATGGTGGACAAAAATTATTCATAAAAGGGGGTGGTGATGAACAGAGTGTCTGAATTAAGCACCACCCCCTTTTCTGTATCGTTTTTGGCCACTATAGGTGTGGCAGGGTATACTCAGACATGCGTCCCTTTCTCACTGCACCATCAGGATTCAAGCAAGCCGGGCCGAAGAAGGCTGAAATGCCAGAAACCGGTCCCCGGTAGCTTGTCTCCTTTCTGGTGAAGAATTGGCTTGGTAGTTTAGTCTGCCCTGTTCCCATGATGCACTGGGCCAGGGACAGACTGATTTGCATATAGCCAGGTTCTGAGCTGGGATGGTGCAGTGAGATAAATAACGGTGATGGATCAAGCCCTGATCTTTGGACTGGGTAAGAGTGGTCTGCTTAATTCAGACACTCTGTTCATCAACACCCCCTTTTCTGTATCGTTTGCTATGGCAGGGCAGGAGCATGGCTCCTGTCCTGTCATAGCAAATTCCTGCTTTGGTTTTTGGAAGTGAGAGCAGAAAACCTGCTCTTGCTTCCAAAACCCAAAGCAGAATTGCTTTTGCACAAGGGGAGCTGCATGTCAGAATCTCTCCTTGTGCAAAAGCAATGCCGGCTCCTGCAGGAGGCAGGAGCCAGGGCTCCCCCACGGTCCCCAACGGTGGGCCAGGCAATGGGGGATGGGGTCCCCAGGGCCAGAAGCAGCCTGGTAGGGGGGCCACTCAGCCTCCCTCCTCTTTATTTAAAAAAAAATATGGTTGGGCATTGGGAAGTGTGGTACCAGGGCCAAAATCGGTCTGGGGCGGAGGGAAACGCGCAAAGAGGCCATGCACTAAGGGATGGGGTCCCTGGGGCAACTAATGGCCTGGGGAGGGGGGGCCACACGGTCCCCCTTCTTGTTTTCTTTTTCAGAATAAAAGAAATCGTTGGAGGGGATGGGGCCCCCAGGCGAATACGAAATAATAGAAGTGGATTTTGTTTCCGATCAGATTTGTAGTCACGACTCCAGCGCAACCCCCCTGTGTAACGTCGCGCTGGAATCGCGAATTCACACTAAATAAATAATTAAGTAGTATATAATATAGAAGGTAGTCTTGTGTTTGTGAAGTTGTTTTAAAGAGGTATTGTGCTTGAAGTTAATGACAAGATTACAAATGATAGAATTGTTAAAAATATATAAAATTAAAAATATGTATTTGAAAGTTGCAGCTGTGGGAAACCAATAATGCAATTGCTGTATTCTCTTTTTGTATAAAAACTAAAACAAGAAAAATTATAAAAAAAGAAAAAGAAAAAAGAAAAAAAGAAAAAGTGTGTTGTGTTGTAGTACATTGAGTTTGTGCTTTTGTTTTGTGAATTCGCGCTGGGTGCGTGAATCCTCCCAAAAATTAAAAAAAAAATATGTGTGTGTAAACATAAAATTATAAACAGTATTATGTTATAGGGTGGCTCTAAAATGAGCCCTTGTTTTCATTGTGACTTTGTTGTAACTACATGTAAGTGCTGATGCAGAGCTTTAGGTTGTTGAGAAAGACTCTGTTTCCCTGATCTGTGCAATGTACTCCATCACTCCTGTAGATGCCATCCATATAAAAACCTAGATTGTTGTTATATATGGAGCCTATCCTATGCTCTCTGAGGTAAGCAGAAACAGCTTCATGACTTTCTTTCTAGCTTTCTCAATCTGTGGACAGACTTGATTTGACCACTTCCATTTCAATATTTGGCATATGTTAGAGTATACCAAGACAGTTTGAGGTAAAAACAACATCAATTGTGCAAAGGTATCTTTCATTAGCATTTCCAGACCTACCCCAGTCAATGTGCCTAGGTCATTGCCACCACAGTGCACAATCATGAGGTCAGGGGGTTGGAGATGCAAAAAGGTTTTAACCAAAGGCATCAATTGGTGCCACTTTAATACTCTCTGTGCAATCCATTTAATATCCACATTTTGTAAAGCTTGGTCTTTGTCAATACCGCTGCATTCAGCATACCTTTTGCACCAGAAAACATAGCTGTGTCCAACAGTCCACACTGTAAGCATCTTGAAGGGCTGTCTGGAAATAATGAAAAGATGACTGTAGCTGAAGGAATCAGTTAGTAGAATGAGAGGTATGTAAGATGGTCGACAAGATGCTGAGTTTTAAAAAGTAGAAAAATGATTGGCTATTTACGAAAATAGTACATTCAAAAATAGGGTGCATTTTACTTTTTTTAAAAGCAAGTTTCTTATTGGTTAGTAAAAAATGTTTGAAAGATAAGATCATATTTTGCAAAGTCAACCACACCTGCTGTTTGCATTTGCAACATTGTGTGGTGAACTTGAAAATATGGTGAACTTGTGACCTGTCAGCTAAGTTGAGTACTCCATGAAGTGTTACTATGGAAACTGGCATTAAGCAGAATGGGGGGAAGGATTGAAACTTAACTGTGGATTTAAAATGTGAAATTGTAATTTATATATAAGTAATATGTTATTACAGTGACATTTCCCAAGTCAGTACTATCTTTAGAAGTGGTGTGTTATTAAAATATAGTGTTAAATGTATTTGTTATATCTTTTTGAACTCCCGTATGAATTTGCGACTCCTTCGCAGTGGTGCACGATGGAGTCGCGACTTCCCAAAAAACTGAAGAAACAGTTTGGGCACTTTTAGAAGTCTGTTGCTAAGGGTTAATATGTGTAACCAATAGAAATGTGTTTTACAATTCGAAAAAATATAGGAAGCAATGTGTTTTGTTACTTACATGTATTTGTGTGGAGAAAGAGGGAAACTTTGCCATTACTGGTTTTACCTTGCGGAGTCTGGTGCATTATATTGATTGTGTGCAAAAGAAATTCCTGTAAGAGTTTGAGATATTTTAAATTCAACAAATCTATTTGGAAGGTGAGTTGTACATTTGTGAGGTTTATTTTTAAACTGATGTGGATTGTAGTTTGTTTTATTGAACTTAAATATTGTTTAAAAAAGATTCTGTATAGTAATATGTGTATTTTGCAAGATGGATTACTGATTATGGCACTTAGTTTTAGTGTCTGGATATGTATATTTGTAGTATACCGCATAATTTTAGTTGTTGGTTTAAATTTGGAGGTGGAGTGTGACAAGTTTTAAGGTGTGCATGGACTTCTGTCTATATTATGTTTCTACTTGTATATGTATTTTCATATGCGTTATACATTTGAAGGTGCATGACGTATAACAAAGAGCTGTTGTTGCTTTTTATGTGGTAGGGTCAAGAGCGTGAGTACTAGTAGAATGGTGAACATGCAGCAGAAAAGTGTGGTTTGAAAGATGCTCACATAAGGTATTATTTATTAGGCTTCTTTGTTCTTGTCTGTAGAAAGGTATTGTTAAACGATGTCGCATAATTCCAGATAGAATTGTGAAGATGCAGTACAAATGTATGGTTTCAAAGATGCTCATATAAGATGTTATTAACTACACTTCTTTTTCTAATCTGTAGAAAGGTACAGTTGAATGATGCTGCATAATTTTAGTAGAATGGTGAAGATGCAGCACAAAAGTGTGCTTTGAAAGTTCCTTACATAAGGTGTTATTAATTAAGCTTTTTTCCTACCTTTTAGAAAGGTATAGTTGAATGATGAAGCATAATTTGAGATAGATTGGTGAGGAGGCAACACAAAAGTGTAGTTTCAAAGATGTTCACATAAGGTGTAAATAATTAGGCTTCTTTTTTCTAGTCTGTACAAAGGTATAGTACAATGGTGCAGCATAATTTTAGATGGATTGGTGAAGACGCAGCAGAAATGTGTAATTTCAAATATGTTCATATTAGTTGTTATTAATTAGGGTTCTTTTTTCTAGTCTGTACAAGGGTATAGTTGAATGATGTCGCATAATTGTAGATAAAAAGGTGAAGATGCAGCATTAAAATGTGGTTTGAAAGATGCTCATATAAGGTTTTGTTAATTAGGCTTCTTTTTACTAGTCTGTACAAAGGTATAGTTGAATGATGCCACATGATATTAGATATATTGGTGAAGATGCAGCAGAAATGTGTAGTGTCAAATATGTTCATATTAGGTGTTATTAGGGTTCTTTTTTTCTGGTCTGTACAAAGGTATAGTTAAATGATGCTGCATAATTTTAGATAGAAAGATGCAGAATAAAAGTGTGATTTGAAAGATGCTCATATAAGGTGTTGTTGATTAGGCTTCTTTTTTTAAGTCTGTAGAAAGGTATAGTTGAATGATGCCTCATAATTTTAGATAGAACGGTGAAGATGTAGCTCAAAAGTAATCCATCAGATATTACCCTTGCAGGCATGTTGAACTTATCTATTCACCTAGGCAATATGTAATGACTCATCTATGCCTTCAGATGGTATTTATTCACATATCCGTGCACTCTATGTCTGCACTTATGCAAGTAGCCAGTCACTTTTCGTCTTCTATTGCAATTATCCAGTGACTACCTTTGCACTCATACAATCACTCAAGCATTACCCATGGAGTTATGCAATCACTCAAGCAGATCTATTATATGTCTCAGTTTCTAGGTTTCACTATATTCCGGAAATATTGTATACATGTTTGTTTTAGATCTTATGATGATTTTGAAAATGTAGAGATATATGTATATGTGCGTTTAACAACATGGAGAGACTTATAGACGAGTCATGTAATAGTCTGCTGCTTTATATTTGGCCAGCCCCAATACCCAAGTACTCGTTATGCACTCTTACAATGATGCAGGCACTACATATGCAGTACTGTAATCACTCCGGCATTACTGCCGCACTGATGCAATCATATAGGCACTAACTATGCAATCACTTAGGTATAACTCCTGTAGTTATATAATCCCTCAGGCACTACTGTTGCACTGCTTGAATTCTGGAAGCACTACCGTTCTACTCTTGTAATCACTCAGTAGTCATGCTGTTATGAAATAACCCAGGTGCTACTTTTACAATCTTTAATTTACTCAGGCTGCACCTCAGTAGTCCTGCAATCACCCAAGAAGTGCACATGCACTCACCCAGTCACTTGCTATGTAGTCACATAAATCCCCCGACATTATATCTGCAGTCATGCAATCGCCAAGGTGTTAGCCATGTAGTCCTTTAGTTCCCTTGTACTCTTTCAATCACATACGCACTTTTCTTGTACTTATGTAAACACAGTACTAATGTACTTTTAAAATCAGCCAGTCACTACCTTTGCACTCCTGTAATCTGTCGGGCAGTATGTTACTAGTTCAGTAATCATCCCGGTGGTACTCCTAAACTTATAAAATCACCCACTCACTTGCTATGTACTTATGTAATCTACCAGATATTACTCTTGCAGGTCATTCACTCTTAGAATGATGCAGGCACTGTATATGCAGTGCTGAAATTAATCAGCCATTACTGTTGCAATCATTTAGGAACTATCTATGCAGTTATGCAATCACTAAGGTATAAGTCATGCAGTTATATAATCACCCAGGCAGTACTGTTGCACTCCTTCAACCACGGAGGCACTATCTTTCTACTCCTGTAATCACGCAGCCAGTAGTTATGCAGTTATGAAATCACACAGGCACTACTGTTGCAGTCTTTTATTCACTCAGGCTCTATCTCAGTAGTCACTTGCTATGTAGTCATGTATATCCCCAGACATTATCCCTGCAGTTATGCAATCGCCAAGGTATTACCCATGTACTCCTTTAGTCCCTTTGTACTTTTTCAATCACGTACACACTTTTCTTGTACTCATGTAATCATTCAACCAGTACTCATGTAGTTTTTAAATTCACCCAGTCACAACCTTTGCACACCTTTAATCAGTCAGGCAGCATCTTAATAGTTTAGTAATCACCCAGGTGGTACTCATGAACTTATAAAATCCTCCACTCACTTGCTATGTCATTCAGTAATCCACCAGATATTACCCTAGCAAGCATTTAATCATCGAGGGTCAAAAGATATGTACTTTTCCTACAGTCATGCGATCATGCAGGCTGTACCTATGCAAACATGTAATAACCTACACACTACCCTTGCAGTCTTAGAATCACCCATGCCCTTCTGTTGTATTCATCTATTCACCTAGGTAGTACTCAGTGACTCATTGATCCCTTCAGGTGCTATTTATAGACGTATCCATGCAGTCAATGTGTATGTTTGCACTCATGCAATTAGCTAGTCACTAACCATCTTCTCCTGCAATTATCCAGCGACTACCCTTGCACTCATACAATCTCCCAAGCACTACCTACGGAGTTTTGGAATCATCCAGGCAGATCTAGTACATGTCTCAGTTTCTAGGTTTTACCATATTTTAGAAATATTGTATACATATTTGTTTTAGATATCACGATGATTTGAAAACATAGAGATATATGTATGCGTGCTTTGAACAATATGGGGAGGATCACTGAGGAGCACTTGTGAACCTAGTCAGAGGTATGAGATGGCCCACTGGAATTGTACGAGTGTTTGGCTGCACCTACTTTTGTATAATTATACATTTTCTGCATTAGGCACAAAATTAATCATCAGTATTCTACTCTACATATTTGAACAAGAAAAGCCTTGTTTCTAGCTCAAATGGTCAAATGTTAACAAAAATGCAGTGACAAGTGTTACAGCGAGGGGGAAGGCTCTTTGCGAACCTGGAATGGTCATCTATTACTTGTTGCTAAATGTGGATACTAATGGTGTGCAAGTCACTCCTGCTTCCCTCTGTGTCTCTGTTGCCTCTTTCTGCATTTCTGTTACTTCTTTCTCCACGTTTGTTTCTTTTTCTGCACTTCATTCTGCAAACCTCTTCTACTTTTTGTACCTCACTTGCCTGTTTCTGCACCTCTATTGCCTCTTTCTGCAGTTCTTTTGTCTCCTTCTGCACTTCACTTGCCTCTTTCTGTAACTCACTTGCCTCTTTCTGTAACTCTCTTGCCTCTTTCTGCACCTCTCTTGCCTCTTTCTGCATCTCACTTGCTTCTTTCTGTACGCCTTTTAACTGTTTCAGCACCCCTGTTCCCTCTTTGTGGAACTCTTTTGCCTCTTTCTATACCTCTCTTCCCTGTTTCTGCACCACCTTTGTCTCTCTCTGTTCCTTGTTGGTTCACCTGTCTTGACTGTTTCTGCACCCTTTGTGCGTTTTTCACAACCTCTGTTGCTTCTTTCTGCAGTTCTGTTCCTCTTTCTGCACCCCTTCTGCCTCTTACTGTAACCCTCTTGCCTCATTCTGCACATTTCCTACCCCTTTCTGCACTCCTGTTGTCTCTTTTTCCAGCTCTGGTAGTTGGTTCTGCACCTCTTTTGCTTCATTCTGCACTTCACTTGCCTTTTTTTGTACCCCTCTTGCCTCTTTGTACACCTAAGTTGGTTCTTTTTGACCTGCTCTGTCTTCTTCCTGCACCTTTGTTTAAAATGTCTCCATCCCTCTTCCCTTTTTCTGCACCCTGTCCCTATTTCTGCACCTCTCTTGCTTCACTCTGCCTACCTGTTCCCTCTTTCTGTACCTCTTTTGCCTGTTTCTGCAACTCTCTTGCCTCTTTCTGCAGTTCTCTTGCCTCCTTCTGTACCTCATTTGCTTCTTTTGCACATGCTGTTGCTTCTTTCTGCACCCCCTCATGCAAATATAAAAACACCAAAGTAGTTGCCATGCAGTCTTACAATGATGCAGGCACTAGATATTTAGTGCTGCAATCATTCAGACATTACTGCTGCATTCCTTTTTTCTGCACCCCTCTTCACTTATTTTGCAGCTCATGCGTAATTGTGACCATATTCCAAAAACTATATATGCATTTGTTTATAGCTTTTAAATAGAAGGTGTTTCTTT
This sequence comes from Lissotriton vulgaris, assembly GCF_964263255.1. Lineage (NCBI taxonomy): Eukaryota > Metazoa > Chordata > Amphibia > Caudata > Salamandridae > Lissotriton > Lissotriton vulgaris. The sequence continues at coordinate 754,767,763 of NC_141691.1, forward strand.
AGTAATAGATAAGAATATTTCTATAGAATTATTTTAATAATATTAAATAATTAAAGACATGTTATTTTTCAGATACTCTTCATTATTATTATGAAGAAAGAGTTACCATGGCAAAAAAAAAACAGAAAAGAAAACACAAGAAAAAAACCCAGTACTATATAAAGAAGTGAGAAACGCAGGAATTAGATGAACTACAACACGTGGGAAAAAAGAAAAAGTCTTGTGGAAAAAGAACAAAATAATTTATTAAAAGACCTTTAAGGACTGGAAAGGAGTTTGAAAATGCTGAAAATAGAAAGAAGAATGAAATGAAAAATGGACAAATTAATGGAAATTCAGGAAATGAGAAAACAATCTACGTTGGAAGAAGGATGAAAGAATATCACAATATTAGAAAACGTATGTATAAAAGAAGAGTAGTACAAAATGTATTGAAAGTTTGTAAGAAATATAAAAAAGCAGCATTTTATAAAAAGGAACAAGAGATTGAAAGTATAGTCGAAAAGGCTTTTGAATTGAAAAGAAGATTCTTTATATTCGTTCTGAAAAGAATGCAAACTTTGGATAAACCAATGCATCTAAGAAGGACAAAAGGAAAAGGAAAAGATTAATAAACAGAACTAACTGTTGTAAAAAACATTATGGGTGAATGGAAGCACAGTTCTAGTTCAGAAGCTTTTTTTAATGATAAGAGCTATTTTTAAAACAACATTAATTCATGCAGTTGATACCAGTGGTCGTGTTTATGAAGTTAAGAATGGTTGTGCAATTAAAAAAGAAAAGATGGTTCCCAGGAATGTGGAAGAAGTGATAGCTGAAGAAGTTCAAGGGAGATGTACATAAGCTCCAGTGTATACTTGGGATTGTAGTAGTATTTGTAGTATACGACAGGAGTTTTGATATTTTACTAAATTTCTTACGAGAGTTTACTAAAAAAGTATTAAACAAAAGATTAAGATGTTGCAAGGACTAGATCCTTGTAAAGTGAGAAAAACTACTGGCTTGCAAGGACATTCTCTAGCTTGTCTTTCTAGAAAAGTGTGTCAAAGTGTATTTCATCGTTTGAGAATGTTAGCAGTACACTACTCTGCAATGCAGAAGTTAATAAGAAGATTGTACTATGTAAAAAGTCCTGCTTTATTTTTAAGTGAAATAAACACTGCTTTTTTGCATGGGTCAGTATCGGATGTAAAAAAAGTTTGTGATGATATAGAGTTTCGTTTCTTTAGTAGTGGAGAAGAGTGTACACAAAGTGAGCGTTTTATACGTGTAGGTGTTGAAGAGGAGGTAGAAGATAGTACTACTGAGAAGTTTGTAGAAGAAATTACAAAGTTTAAGGTAATTTGTTCTGAAAAAACAAACTATGTTTGTATTTGTTGTCAACGTACTCACTATAGAAATCAAACTAGGAATGTTGATCTGTATTTAAAAAGTAAAAAGGAAAACAATGATAAGTGGGAGGAATTTGGTGCTTATTTGTTGGTGAAAGGTGTTTTTGAGTTGGGTAGTGATCAATGTATTTGTAAATATTGTAACAGCAAGCTAGAAGAGAACAAAATGCCAGCTACAGCTGTACATAATAACCTAGAGTTGATAGCTGTTCTACAGGAACTGGTGGATTTAAATACATATGAGTCTATTCTAATTCAGTCTGTACACCCGTTTCAGGCTATAGTACGTATGAAGCCTAAAATACGTAAGCTGCCTCCATTAGATTTACAAAGAGGATTAAAAGTAAGAGTTGTGTATTTACCTTAGATTTAAAGAAAACTATTGAAACTATTGGTGTAGAGAGAGAGACAACTGAACCTGTAGTTATTCTAGTTAATGGTGTTCCAACAAAGAGTTGGAAAATATGGAAAGAGTTAGTAGATGTCAGCAAAGTTCAAAAGGCTACGTTATATCTCATAAAAACAATCTTTATTACAAAAATGTATATCTGGAAGAAGAAGAAATAGTTTTAGAAGATGATAGCGAAATTTCAAGTGGCTAAATCGAAAAAGTGGACATCTCCAGGAGTAAAGAAATTTAAGAACATTATAGTGTACATTCTTTGCATTCAAAGGAAGTGATTGGAAATACTATTGAATTATTCCAAATGAAGAGAGCAAAGGGAAGTCCTAGGAGTGCTTGGGAAAGAAGTTTCTCCAGTATTAGGGGTGTCTTTCATAGATTCACATGCTTGAATATTCCTCGTCGGGGAAGTGGGAGTCCCACGGTACATAAAATAGCAATAACATATGCATGTATACATGAAAAAAATCATAAATAAAAATATACATACATATACTGTAATACAATTGTAAATTCTAAAAGTACCATAGAACACAATAGGCCCATTGAAAAGCCTAAGGGAGAACTCACTTTAGTAGCATATTAGAGTCATTATGCGTAGGTTCACATTCCAGCCAATCAGGCTGTAGCCTCCTCTAGAACCTTCTCCTCAGAAGCCCAAGTCCTCAGATTTTCTACCGCACGTCGTGTGAAGGGAGTCTCCCTGAGCTCTGCTCAGTTTTCTTCAACTCTAGCAGTTTATTTCTTCAGAAATGTCTTCAAATAAGAAATCTTCATTCAAAGCCTGCCCTTCTTGTGGTAAACTGCGCCTTTTCCATGAGGATCCACACAGTAATGAGGGATAGAGAGGCCCGTCTCCTTCTGTGGCTACAGAAGTTGAAGACTTCAGAGTCTGTGATTTCTGAGGTAGAAAGTTTGTCATCTGGTGTTTCAAATCCTCTCAGAAGCGTGGGTCTGAAACTGAGGTTCCATCTCCTTTTCTGAAGAAGAGTAGACTGTTGGATCCTCCAGGATTGTTTCCCCACAGGGAACGTCTACGGGACCTGATTCTCTGACGTCTGCGCCCAAAGCCTTGCCTTCCACTTTTAAAACTGGCATTGGCTCGTCGACGGGCTCGTCGATACGTCCGTCGACGTCTTCAGCGACGACGAAGTCAGTGTCTGTAGCCTCTACGTCGACGACGACATGTACTATGCCGACCAGTACTGCGTTGACGACGATCACCTAGTCGATGACAGCCCAGGAGGTGAGACCCATTGCTTCTATTGTGAAGATCTCGTCGACAAGTGTTAGATCAATACCGTCGATGAAGAAGTCATCGTCGATACTTCCCTCGTCGACGCGAACACCGTCGATGAAGATCAAGTCATCTTCTAAAAGCAGCTCGTCGACGGGCCCATCCTCGTCGACGGTCGTCTCATCGTCGGCGCCTCCGTCGACGGCCATCATATCATCGTCGACGGCTTCGTCGACTGCTGTCATCCAGTCGACGTCTACATCAGCGTCGACGAGTAAGGCTCCAATCTCGTCGACGGCTCCGTCTACGGACAAGAAATCTTCGTTGACGAAGAAAAAGCCTTCAATTTCAGCGTCGACTACATCTATGGCGACGACGCAGACGCCTCAGGTTGGTTCTAAGACTGCCGCAGTTACGTCAACGGGCTCGTTGACGTCTCATCAACCTTTGACCACAGCTACCACTTTTACAGTGGTTACTGCTTCTTCTTTGAGGACAGTACCTCTCATTCAACTGAGTCCAGTGGGAAGTGGAACTCGTCTTCCAGACCAATTGTTTCAGTCTGGTGGGTAAGAATCCGGAAACAATTCAGAGGTGGAACAACTATTCGGACAGGCATCTAGTCCATCTGATTTGCACATTAAGTGCCAGGAGTATAGTGATGAGGGTGACGAAGAGGAAAACGTCGAAGATGGGAACAAATTATTTCCTGTTGAGGAATCAGACCCAGTTACTTCGGAGCCGGTTACGCAAATACCATTATATTTGGTCATGAATCTGCAGCACATGCTAGACGACTATAACCGCAGGTTCCCTCCATCTACACCTGCCTCTCCAGCATCACAACTTCCTCCACAGCCTCAACCTCAACTTCCTCAAGCACCTGCACCTGTTCTACCCACGTCACCGGGGGTATTCGTCCTGACACCGACACCGAGGATCCTCATCCTCATAACACTGATGATGACGACAATGACGTCGATATGAATGAGTGGGACAATTACAGGGCTCAAACACCTTCCACTCCACCCACCTCACCTCTTGCATCGCCTCCAGTGGACATTGCAAATTTCCATAATTTGATGGTCCGTGCTGCAAAGCGTTTTCATCTCACTGTCGAAAAACAACAACATGAAAGTGAATGCTTCTTGTATGATTTTAAGGACCTTTCCCAAAGGCAATCCCACACAATACCAATCATTGACTTTGTTTGGCAGGAGGGCCTTAAGTTAATGGAACATCCAAATTCGGTACCTGCAGTCTTGCCCAGATTAGACAAGAAATATAAGGCTCCTGCGTCTGCCCCGGCCTGTTTGGTGTCACAACCGAAAGCAGATTCGGTTATAACTCAAGCAGCACAGAAAAGATCCCACAATCCTGCTACACCGCTCACGTCTCCTCCTGATCAGGAAGGTCGCAAGTTGGACTCTATAGGCAAAAAATTTACAACAATGGCGGCTACTACTGTGAGGGCGGCTAATACCTTGGCTATTTTGGGCCGTTACGACCGCCAGATGTGGTCCGAGATTGCCGCACTGATTCCTCAAATACCCGAGGCCATCCGTGCAGAAGCGCAGGCCATTATTCAGGAGGGAGAGATAATTTCATCCGAAATTATTGAATGCGCGCTCGACATTTCCTCCATAAGCTTTCGTCAATTGGCTGGGGCTGCAGTCTTGAGGAGTCAAGGCTGGTTGAAGTCTACCACCTTTCGTCCAGAGGTACAAGCAAAAGTCCTGGACTTGCCGTACGATGGGGAGTCGTTGTTTGGCAAGGATGTAGATGATGCACTTGAGGCGATAAAAAAGGACACCGACATTGCAAAGTCCTTAGCCACACTCCAGTACAAGAAACGGCCCTTTCAGGGGGCACGAGGTCGAGGCGGAGGTTCCTCTACTTTTCGAGGATCAGGTCAATATCGTTCGTACAACACCTACAACGATAACCGGCAGAGGGGTTCCTACCAATCCCAGAATCGTCAGCCCTCCACCAGACCATACCAACGGAAAACAACATATAGAGGTGGCTCAAACAATAAAAAGCAGTGGCAGTCTCAGTTCCTTTCTTCTGCCGACTGTAAATCTTGGAGGTCGTATCTCAAGGTACTTTTACAAATGGTCCGAAATCACCTCCGACCAATGGGTCCTGAACGTTATCTCCAAAGGACATACCCTGGAGTTTACAAAATTCCCTCCCACTCGTCCACCTTCGGGGCCACCCTCTCCCCATCTCAAAGAACTTGTGGCCCAGGTAAAATTGATGATCAAAAAAGGAGCCATCGAGGTAGTGCTGCAAAGTCAACGCGGCAAGGGGTTTTATTCCCGGTTCTTCTTAGTCAAGAAAAAGTCGGGAGAATGGCGTCCAATTTTGGATTTACTGGCCCTGAACAAATTTATCATTTCAAAAACTTTTCAGATGTTAACTCTGCTTCAAATTCTGAATTATCTCAATCCAGGGGAATTCTTTTCAACGATCGACCTCCAAGACGCATATTTCCATGTGCCAATTCACCCCAGACACAGGAAGTATCTACGCTTCACAGTCGGACAGCTGCACTTCCAATTCAAAGTCCTACCATTCGGCCTTCGATCAGCGCCGAGGGTCTTTACCAAGATCTTGGCCCCGGTAGCTGCCTTCCTGCGTCTGTAAGGCGTCCAATTTTATCCATACCTGGACGACTGCCTTATCAAGGCCAAGACTTTTCAACTGACTTAGCAGCACATTCAGCTCTGCGTCTCCCTTTTCCAAACATTGGGGTTTTCAATCAATTGCCAGAAGTCACACTTTCATCCGTCGCAAAGGCGACATTTTCTCGGAGCCTCGCTAGATTCTCGGCGGGGGAAAGTGTTTGTTTCCAAACAAAGACAGGACCGCATGGTAAAGATGGTGCAATTCCTACAGTCAAAACTGTACGTTTCTGTTCGAATGTTCAAATCATTCCTTGGCATGACTTCCTCGTGCATCCAAATTATCCCCAATTGCAGATTGCACATGAGGACTCTACAGGAGGAATTAGACAAACAGTGGAAACAGGTGTCAGGGTCATTCGAGGACAAGGTCCTTCTAACACCTCGCATCCAGAAAGCGCTGGAGTGGTGGGCTCACCCTCCAAACATATCTACGGGCCATTCATTCCAAGACGAACCTCCGACTCTGACGCTTACAACAGACGCGTCTCTCGAGGGATGGGGAGCGCATCTCGACGGCATGTCTGTAAAAGGAAAGTGGACGGCGACCCAACGTACTTGGCATATCAATCGCCTGGAACTCTTGGCGATTTTCTTGGTCCTGATGTCCTTCCAGAGGTTAGTGCAGGGACACACTCTGTTATTGAGGACAGACAACACCACCAGCATGCACTACCTCAACAAGCAGGGCGGCACGAGGTCTCTCCTGCTTTCACAACTGGCACAAGAAATATGGGAGTGGGCGATTCAACATCAAATCCATCTCATAGCCATCCATGTGCCGGGTGTGGTCAATGTTCTGGCGGACTCACTCAGCCGGGCGTCTTCAGACAATCATGAGTGGGAACTCAACCAACCAACCGTCGATTTCATCTTCCGGCGGTGGGGCCAGCCACAGATGGATCTTTTCGCGACTGCTACCAACAGGAAATGCCAACGCTTTGCAAGTTGGCATCCCCACAGAGAGTCAAGCGGAAATGCATTTTCGATAAATTGGTCGAACGACTTCATCTACGCTTTCTCTCCACTTCCTCTAATTCCTCATCCAGAAGGTTCCCAGTAGCTCATCTCAACAAACCGTAATCCTGAAGACTTTCTTTCCTGCTCCGCAAACTTCAGCTGAGCGGTCATTACACTCATTGGATGTGAAACTTTTTTTTTTTTGGAAGACCTTTATTTCAAGTGATACAGTTACACAGCAGCGTGCCTACAACCCATAGAAAGGGTCGGCTGCAATCAATTTGACAGCGAAGAAAATGAAGCATACAATCGATGGCATCTGGCAGTACCGTGCGAAATATGCATAAGCCAACGCTAACCAGTGTTCCAGGCTCCACTTATATCTCGTAGTAGTATCATACACATTAAATGCGGTCTCATTTTGTGATTTTTATAACCAACAACACAGAACCCCAACACCCCTCCACCCAAACATCCCAGGTTTCAGGTCGTAGCAATGTCATGTAGTACAGAAATGCGTCCAACCCTGCATGTATCTCTAGTCATTGGCGGACGCGTGGAATAGCCGCACGTCTATACAATCATTTCTAAAGAGACAACCTGTAGAAAGGGGAAAAAGCAGCACACAGCCGGCACCACAGTAGAACAGTCACACACATGTGTAGTTACATAGACCTACCCTCACCTGTTGATGGACCCCCACTCCTACTGCCAGTGCTATCGTAATCAGCCAGGGAAAGCATATATGCTGTATATGGGCCCCAGATATCACGAGGTCGTGACCTTGCAGGAAGCCTCTCATAGTAGGAAACCAGTTGATCCCTGCAGTATGCCATGTCTTTTAACCACAGTTGAACATCTGGTGCTCGTCTCCCCCCCAGACCATAGCAACCCTCCGTTTAGCTATCTGTAATGCCAGTACTATCAAGCGCCGCACACCCGCCGGCACTCGGGAGGCCAATCCCAACAAGCACAGGCGTATGTCCAGCACAACCTCAGTCGACGTCATTTTAGAAAGTGCCTCAGTCATGGCAACCCAGAAGGCATACACATGTGCACATCCCCAGGCCAGGTGTACAAAGTCTGCATCATCCATACCACACCGGACACATTGAGACGTATCTCGGAGACCTTACCTAACCAACTGCACTGGCGTATAGTACCATTGATGCAGAAATTTATAATGAATGAGACAAAAGTTGCCGTTGGCCACATAACCCCCAGTCATGGAGCAGCACTCAGACCACTCATCATCAGTTAGCGGGTCTGGTAGGCACCCATCCCATCTAGCCCTGGCTATCACCGCGCCTCCTCCCTCGTCCTCCTGCGAAGCTCGGTATAGTCTAGAGAGTAATTTTACTCTATCTGTTGTGGTATACAGCAACTGTAAAGCTCCCAGCGTCAATGGTTCCTCCGGATACGTAGGATATAAGGTATGTATGGCAGCCCGGAGTCTGGCGTATATAAACGTAGACATAACTGTGTTAGGGGAACGTTCCGTCATAGCCTGTAATGAAAGGAACGAGGCACCCGGGAAGAGATTCCCTGCGGTGTTGAGCCCCGCACCCTGTAGGACCTGTAAAGCCCCAATTTCACTGGAGACCGAAATCTCCGTGTGATACAGCAGTGGCATACTAGGGGCATACAACGGCAGCCTGTTTGCTCGTCTACCCAATTCTCGCCAAGCGTTAGCGGTTGATCGCACTGTGTCCACTTCCCCCTTATCAAACACTAAGTGAGTGTTGACTATCATTGCCTTTAGAGGAATGGGTATGACTGCACTGGCCTCAAGCGCCACGTGTGGTGTATACGGTGGGGCCGACAGCCAGTAGGTGGCAAAGTGCGCCTGGGCGCACAGATAATACAGTTTCATGTCTGGAATGGCGAAGCCCCCCAAGGCATACAGCTTAGTCAGTACATCCCATTTCACTTGTGGTTTCTTACCAGCCCAGGTTAAGGCAATCAGTAAAGACTGCAGTCTGGCGAAGAAGTGTGACTTTAGCGGGAGAGGAATGTTAACAAAAAGATATAAAAATTTCGGAAGTACCACCATTTTTATCAGAGATACACGATCGGCGAAGGTGAGAGGGAGCCGAGTCCAACGTGCCACCTGGTCCTCAAGTTTGGAAACAGCCACTCCATAGTTAGCCCGAATAACTTCTTGGCTATCTCTATGCATCCAAATCCCGAGATAACGCACCGGTTCCGTCGCCCATTCCAACGGGAATTCCAAGGGAAAGGGGAGGGTAACGTCAGTGAGAGGCAGCATAATAGATTTCTCCCAGTTTATGGAAAGACCCGAGTGACGACCAAATCAAATGAATTCCCTAAGTATGGATTCTAGATGTCGAGCAGGCTCTCACACATACAGGACCATATCATCGGCATACATGGACACCGCTAGAGACCGAAGAGGGAACTTCAGAGCAGTGTCCGCATATCTTTGCCTCAGAACACAAGCCAGGGGTTCCATCACAAGAGCAAACAGTAAAGGCGAAAGAGGACAGCCCTGTCTAGTCCCCCTCTGCACAGGGAATGGATTCGATACATGACCGTTTACCCTTACGCGCGCTATGGGATTCGTGTAGAGCAGAGTTACTAGTGATGTAAAGAAAAAGGGTACCCCCATACGATGCAATATCGCTATCATATACCGCCATGCAACTGAGTTGAAGGCTTTCGCGGCGTCGAGCATGACAGCCACCGCAGCCAAGTCCGGCTTGAGTAGATGCAGCACCGCAAACAGAGCTCTCAAATTGTGAGTGGTAGACCGGAGGGGAATAAATCCAGATTGATCCGGTAACACCATGACCGGGAGGAGCAGGCGCAGCCTAGTCGCCAGTACTTTAGCTATGATTTTAACGTCGGTATTCATAAGGGACAAGGGACGATACGACTCGCACCTATTTTGAGGTTTACCCGGTTTTGGCAGTGCAACCAGAAGCGCTTCTCTCATTGTAGTCGGGTACTGACCTTGTCCCACAGCCCTCCTCCAGAACCGTCGCCAGGTGTGGAAGTAAAAGATCCACATATTCTTTGTAAAATTCGGATGGTAAACCATCAGTTCCAGCTGCCTTGCCATTTGGAAGGGCCGCTATCGCATCCCTAAACTCCCCCTCCGTTATATGATGCATAAGAAATTCCTGTTGACCCCTCGAAAGCCAGACCAGCGCTATATCCTCAAAGTATTGTGGTATTTCCTCCTCCCCCGCCGTCTCCCTATACTCATACATCTGTTCAGAATATTTCGCAAAACAATCGAGAACGCCAGTCGCGCTAGTTACAGTGGTCTCCCCGTCCTCTATCTCCTGCACAGCACAGTGTCTAGCCCAGGGGGCCTTTATCCGATCCGCCAATCCTTTCCCTGGGCGCCCTCCCTCACCATAATAACGCGTCCTAGTATGTTTGGATAGGAATTTGACCTCCTGATCAGCTAGATCGTTATATTCAGTGACTTTCAATCTAATGCTGGCCGGTACGGACTCCTCAGGAAGCTCCTCCAGTTGGCGTTCAAGCGTCAACTATTCCCCTTCCAACTTAGTCATAGCATCCCTTAGTGATGTAAGCACACCTGATTGTAGGCCTATACATGCTCCCCGTATGGTCACTTTAAAGGCTTCCCACACCGTACACATACTGCAAACAGATCCAACATTCTTATCAAATAACTCCTCAATTAACGCTCTAAGTCGCTCACTCAACACCAGGTCAGTCAAGGTTCCCGGCGGAAATCGCCAGGAGAAGGGAGCCGAGGCATGTGTCGGCAGCCACACCTCCATGCAAACGGGCGCATGATCATAGATTGTACGAGGTAGGTGGCCAACATCCTTCACCCATCCACTGACATCCCTGGTCACTAAGCAATAGTCCAGCCTCGACCACGTGTCATGTGCTGACGTGTAACAAGTGCCCTCTCTCTTCCCAGGGTGTCTTAATCGCCACGCATCCACCAATCCAAGCCCACTCATACCATCGCGTACTGCATCAGCTGCCCTCCTACGCACACAAGGCCTATCATTTTTCCTGTCCATCGCTCAATCAAGAGTGACATTCAAATCTCCACCACAAATTATGGCTGATGGAGGCAGCATGTAAATCTTATTCCAGATAGTGACATAAAAGTCGGGGTCATCAGCATTTGGACCATATACATTAACCAGCGTAACCAGGGTGCCACATAGTTTTCCATGTAATATGATATATCGGCCATCCTTGTCAATCTCCTCATGTAGGGTTTCAAACGGTACATTTTTTTTGATCAGAATCATAACTCCATGTGCATGCGATGAATAATTTGATGCCAGTCTGGTGCCAGCCCACTGCTTACCCACAGATTCAGCCGTCTTTCCCCTAAGGTGTGTCTCCTGAATGAAAGCAACTTGTGCACCGTGCCTATTCATAAATGCTAACATTTGTCTAGTTTTCTGTGGACGATTCAATCCCCTTACATTCCAAGTGATGCAAGTAAGTTTACCCCCCCTATCCATGCGTCCAGAACTTAAGTATATCCTGGAAACAGTAGAACAATCTCAATGTCCAACAAAAGATGTAGAGCATACAGCAATCAAACAATCGAGTATCTACAAGAAATGTTACATAAGCCAGGCAACATACTGACCAACATCGTCTCAACCTTTGTCCAGTCCATCCAAACCACCCGCCATAGACAATGAAACAGACCGACCCGCCCCGGAATCTCCAGAATTCCCCAAACCCCCCTCCACCCACTTCAGCACCCCCAACCTGCCAAAGCTGTCCCCAACCTCCCAGACCCCAAAACCCCAACAGTGCAATCATAAGTGTGTGGGGATCTCCCATATGTGGGGGCGTAGTAGTGCACAGCTCCCGTCAGTAAACTAACGAGAGAGCAGACCGTGCAAGCCATAGAGACATCCCACCCCTCCCACCCCAACTCCACAGCTTCAAGGTTTACAAAGATTCAAATTCGCACAGCGTTTGGCAATTGGCATAGCAATATCTCTAACTTCGCCTCAGTGCAAGTCTCACTACGCTTTGAACATCTCACAAATGGTCATGCCAGTACAGCAAGCACCCCCCCGAACATAGCCACCAACCGTGCAATTCCATATTAACACTTGGATGTGTGAGAGACCAATGCAATAGTCTCCGCAACTGTGAGTTACCCAATGTGTGGACCACATTCAATAGTCAAGAGCGGCTGCCGCTTAAATCTTGTAGATGGAACTAGTGTCCCCATAATACAAAGCAAGTGATTCAAAGTCATTAGGGAGTTGAGCAACCTGAAATTGAGCGGCAGCCCTTCTCACAGTATATGGATATCAGCAATGGGTTACCAGTACAAGAGCAAACACTTAGACCACCTCATCCTGTAGGCCCTCCTCCCCATCCTGCGCCACATATAATCTCTTTTACGTTTTTTCTGCTTTTTGGCATAGTCCATGGCCGCCTTAGGGGAGGCAAAGATTTTGTTGTCCGATGGAGTCCCAATCCGAAGACGAGCCGGATACAGCATGGCGTACGGGATATTTTCGGCACAAAGAAGCTGTTTCACCAGGGCGAATTCCTTCAGCGCCGTCTGCACCGCCACGGTGAAATCGGGATAAAATTCAAGTTTATTTCCCTGATACTCTATAGTACCCTTCTCTCGTGCAAGGCGCAAGATGACATCACGATCCTTATAGTTGAGAATGCGGGCAATGATAGGACGAGGCTGAGCCCCAAGTTCTGGTCGTTTTGCCAAAGAACGATGTGCACACTCCACTATGAACACTCGTGACAGTTGGTCAGATCCAAAAATGTCTACCAGCATGCGCTCCATGAAGTCCTCCATTCTACCAACATTCGTAGATTCCGGCAGACCCGTAACGCGTATGTTATTGCGTCTGGATCTCCCTTCCAACTCCTCGTTCTTCGCCTGGATTACCGCTAATACTCTGTCCATGTTAAACACCTTAGTTGTTACCGTAGCTAGCCCGTCCTCCGTGGCAGACGCTCTCTGCTCGACTTCGCCCATCCGTTCATTTTGCCGGTCAAATTGTGTCGCCATGTGGTCGAGTCTATGATTGACCGCTTCCATGGTGCCCTCTATGGATTGGAGCGTTTTTTGCATGGCTACCAGTGTGGCCTCCAGGCTTGGGGTACCGCCAACCGCCCCGGCAGACTCAGCGTCCGGGGGCACCTGCGAGGAAGACATCGCTGTCTTCTTGGCCTTGAAATTTATCTTGGGCTGATTTCTCTCAGGCCTGCCCATGGCGACTTCCAAGGCCCACAGCCAGGCCCAACAGCGGTATTCCGTGGGCAGAGAGCAATCCAATCACCCCCGCAGTACAGTTCCAGCTAGCACCCATGAGTCGGCAGGTCAAGAAAGCGCCCGGGCTCCCCCGCCGGCTCAGCAACTACTCCAGAGCAGGGATCGATATTGCCAATGCAGGGGGCCAGGGATCATCACATAGACCGCCCCCGAGCCTCTCCGCTGCTCTCCACCGCGGGCAGCGGCCCCCTGTATACGCGTGGCCGATAGCACACCTCCAGCACTGCCCCGCCACCGGGGTCCGCACCCCGCCCGCGTCCCCGCCGGTCACAGCTCGCACGGTGCGGCCTAGTGCGGCCCAGCGCCGCCTCCGCAGCCCCGGACTCGCCTAGACCCCTACCCCACTCACCGCTTCCAGCAGGGCCGAGCTCCAGGCCACAGGATCACCGATCTCCCTCGTTCCGATGAGGTGTGCCCTCGCTTTCTCCAGCGCGTGCCTCCAGTCTTCCTCACAGCCCCCTCGCTCAGGGAAAGGAGCCGCTGAACCCCGAAGCTGCCGCCGGGCACAAACTGCAGGACCGCACGCCACCAGGTCCGGCTCCGGCGCAGCACGTCTCCGCCGGGAAAACAGCTCTGGCATTCCGCTCGGCGAAGAAAAAGTGCCTCACTTGTCGCCGTGACGCTTCAGCCTTTGATTGCCATCAAGCTGGCCGGTGTGAGCGGCAGGATGTGCAGGATATTTAAAGGATTTCAATCGGTCCCGGCAGAGCCTCACATGAGTGCGGCCATCTTGCCCAGAGCCCTCTAACGCCCCCCCCTTGGATGTGAAACGTTGTCTCAAATTTTACATTCAGCGAACTGCAACTGTCAGAAAGTCAGATCAATTGTTTGTGGCGAATGGCCCAATTTGCAAAGGACAACCTGTTACCAAACAGACCATAACAAGATGGATATCTTCTACCATATCCTTTTGCCACCAACGGGCTGGGAAGCCCCTTCCTGCTCCAGTTCGTGCTCACTCAACTAGAGCGGTGTCTACTTCTGCTGCCCTTTTTGCGGGGGTACCCCTGAGGCAGATCTGCAGAGCTGCTACTTGGTCGACCAGCCATACTTTCACAAAACACTACTGCCTGCAATCAACAGACGCCGCGGATGCGGCAGTAGGTCAAGCTGTGCTGCGGAATCTTTTCCAAAAAAGGTGAGCCTCTGTTGCTACCCGCCTCCAGTCATAAAGGTTTTTTCTAATAAAATGTAATGTTCATTGCATTTTGGCTGATATGCTTACCTTACTTGCTTTGGTATATCACCTTTATGACTTATGTGATGATTTACTGCTTTCTACTCTTATTCAAGCATGTGAATCTATGAAAGACACCCCTAATACTGGAGAAGAACAAAAGTTACTTACCTGTAAACTGTGGTTCTCCAGAAACCGGTCCTCGGTAGCTTGTTTCCGGTCCAGGGAAGGCATGGCTTGGCAGTTCGGGCTGGACTGTTTCCATGAGGCACAGGGTCAGACTGATTTGCATATGGCCATGTCTGAACTGGGGTGGCAAAGTGGGCTAAAGAACGGTGATGGATTAAACCCAGATCAGTTGAGTGGGGGTGAGTGCTTGTACTGTCAACGCTCCGTCCAGCATTTCCTTTGGTTTTTCTTTGTTTGCCCTAAGTTGGCAGGGTATGCTCAGACGGGAGACCCTTGCTCACTTTGCCACTGGATTCAAGCAAGCCGGGCTGAAGAAGGCTGAAATGCCAGAAACCGGTCCTCGGTAGCTTTTTCCGGTCCAGGGAAGGCATAGCTTGGCAGTTCGGGCTGGACTGTTCCCATGAGGCACAGGGTCAGACTGATTTGCATATGGCCATGTCTGAACTGGGGTGGCAGAGTGGGCTAAAGAACAGTGATGGAATAAACCCAGATCAGTTGAGTGGGGGTGAGTGCTTGTATTGTCAACGCTCCATCCATCATTTCCTTTGGTTTTTCTTTGTTTGCCCCAAGTTGGCAGGGTATGCTCGGACGTGAGACCCTTGCTCACTTTGCCACTGGATTCAAGCAAGCCGGGCTGAAGAAGGCTGAAATGCCAGAAACCGGTCCTCGGTAGCTTGTTTTCGGTCCAGGGAAGGCATGGCTTGGCAGTTCGGGCTGGACTGTTCCCATGAGGCACAGGGTCAGACTGATTTGCATATGGCCATGTCTGAACTGGGGTGGCAGAGTGGGCTAAAGAACGGTGATGGATTAAACCCAGATCAGTTGAGTGGGGGTGAGTGCTTGTATTGTCAACGCTCCGTCCATCATTTCCTTTGATTTTTCTCCGTCTTTCATAGATTCACATGCGACCCACCCATCCTCCCCTCAGAGGCTCTTTTCTCCTCAGGCACTTTTACTTACTTTGTGCTGCGAAAATCTGAGGACTTGGGCTTCTGAGGAGAAGGTTCTAGAGGAGGCTACAGCCAGATTGGCTGGAATGTGAACCTACACATAATGACTCTAATATGCTACTAAAGTGAGTTCTCCCTTAGGCTTTTCACTGGGCCTATTATGTTCTATGGTACGTTTAGAATTTACAATTTTATTACAGTATATGTATGTATATTTTTATTTATGATATTTTTCATTTATACATGCATATGTTATTGCTATTTTATGTACCGTGGGACTCCCACTTCGACGACGGGGAATATTCAAGCATATGAATCTATGAAAGACACCCCTAATACTGGAGAAGAACAAAAGTTACTTACCTGTAAACTGTGGTTCTCCAGAAACCGGTCCTCGGTAGCTTGCTTCCGGTCCAGGGAAGGCATGGCTTGGCAGTTCGGGCTGGACTGTTCCCATGAGGCACAGGGTCAGACTGATTTGCATATGGCCATGTCTGAACTGGGGTGGCAGAGTGGGCTAAAGAACGGTGATGGATTAAACCCAGATCAGTTGAGTGGGGGTGAGTGCTTGTATTGTCAACGCTCCGTCCATAATTTCCTTTGGTTTTTCTTTGTTTGCCCTAAGTTGGCAGGGTATGCTCAGACGGGAGACCCTTGCTCACTTTGCCACTGGATTCAAGCAAGCCGGGCTGAAGAAGGCTGAAATGCCAGAAACCGGTCCTCGGTAGCTTGTTTCCGGTCCAGGGAAGGCATGGCTTGGCAGTTCGGGCTGGACTGTTCCCATGAGGCACAGGGTCAGACTGATTTGCATATGGCCATGTCTGAACTGGGGTGGCAGAGTGGGCTAAAGAACGGTGATGGATTAAACCCAGATCAGTTGAGTGGGGGTGAGTGCTTGTATTGTCAACGCTCCGTCCATCATTTCCTTTGGTTTTTCTTTGTTTGCCCCAAGTTGGCAAAGTATGCTCAGACGTGAGACCCTTGCTCACTTTGCCACTGGATTCAAGCAAGCCGGGCTGAAGAAGGCTGAAATGCCAGAAACCGGTCCTCGGTAGCTTGTTTTCGGTCCAGGGAAGGCATGGCTTGGCAGTTCGGGCTGGACTGTTCCCATGAGGCACAGGGTCAGACTGATTTGCATATGGCCATGTCTGAACTGGAGTGGCAGAGTGGGCTAAAGAACGGTGATGGATTAAACCCAGATCATTTGAGTGGGGGTGAGTGCTTGTATTGTCAACGCTCCGTCCATCATTTCCTTTGATTTTTCTCCGTCTTTCATAGATTCACACGCGACCCTCCCATCCTCCCCTCAGAGGCTCTCTTCTCCTCAGGCACTTTTACTTACTTTGTGCTGCAAAATCTGAGGACTTGGGCTTCTGAGGAGAAGGTTCTAGATGAGGCTACAGCCTGATTGGCTGGAATATGAACCTACACATAATGACTCTAATATGCTACTAAAGTGAGTTCTCCCTTAGGCTTTTCAATGGGCCTATTATGTTCTATGGTACTTTTAGAATTTACAATTTTATTACAGTATATGTATGTATATTTTTATTTATAATATTTTTCATGTATACAGGCATATGTTATTGCTATTTTATGTACAGTGGGACTCCCACTTCGACGACGGGGAATATTCAAGCATGTGAATCTATGAAAGACACCAATACTGGAGAACCACAGTTTACAGGTAAGCAACTTTTGTTCTTAGAGGCGAGTTGTTATTCACAGCTCTTCCCTACTGGAAAAGATGGACGATATGATGAAAGACATGTGCAAATTCCAGCTTCATAATATCGTACAACAAGATTGTACTCAGAAGAGCTAAGATTTCGACAATGTATTCCATATATATTTCATCTTTTGTTGGAAAGTGACTTGTCTGGACTTTCATATGCAGTGAAGCACATATTAAAAACAGGAGTTCATCTTCAACATGTTTCTTCAAAGGAATTCATGGACAAAATACAACAAGCATTAGAAATGCAATAGGTCTCGCAGCATTAGAGTTAGTGCTTTTAGAATTGTTTATAGGTTTTTTGTTGTAAATCTTTTGCATTTTATTTTTTTGTAGGCAATGCAAAAGAATTACAAATCAAAAAAGCAATAAGCAAATGTAAAAGCTTTAACTAAAAATCCTGCGAGACCTATTGCACTGTGTGAGGGTGAGGGGTTGAGGGTGAGTGAGGGTGGGGGTGAGTGAGGAGTTGAGTGTGAGTGAGGTGTTGAGGGTGAGTGAGGTGTTGAGGGTGAGGGTGAGAGAGTGTTATTGTGAGTTAGGGTGAGGGGTTGAGGGTGGATGAGGGTGAGGGTGAGGTGTTGAGGATGAGTGAGGATGAGTGAGGGTGAGTGAGGGGTCGAGGGTGAGTGAGGGTGAGTGAGGGTGAGTGAGGGTGACTGAGTGTGAGTGATTGTGAGTGAGGATGAGTGAGGGTGAGTGAGGGTGAGGGTGAGTCAGAGTGAGTGAGGGTGAGGTGTTGAGGGTGAGGTGTTGAGGGTGAGGTGTTGATGGTGAGGTGTTGAGGGTGAGGTGTTGAGGGTGAGGTGTTGAGGGTGAGGTGTTGAGGGTTATTGAGTGTGAGTGAGTGAGGGTGAGGTGTTGAGGGTGAGTGAGTGAGGTTGAGGTGTTGAGGGTGAGGATTTGAGGGTGAGGGTGTGAGGTGTTGAGGGTGAGTGTTTGAGGGTGAGGGCGAGTGAGGTTGAGGGGGTGAGGTGTTGAGGGGGTGAGGGTGAGGTGTTGAGGGTGTGTCATTGAGCGTGAGGCTGAGGTGTAGAGTGTGAGTGAGAGTAAGAGTGAGGGTGATTGAGTGTTTTAGTGTTAGTGAGGGTGAGGTATTGAGGGTGAGTGAGGGGAAGGGTGATTGTGGGATTGAGAGTTAGTGAGGGTGAGGTGTTGAGTGTTAGTGATGGTGAGGTGTTGAGGGTGAGTGAGGGTGAGGGTGAGTTAGGGGGAGGGGGAGGCGTTGAGGATGAGTGAGGTGTTTAGGGTGAAGTGTTGAGGGTGTGGGTGAGGAATTGAGGGTGAGGGAGGGTGAGTGTGGGTGAATGTTTGAGGGTGAGTGATTGAGGGTGAGGTGTTGAGGCTGATGTTTTGTGGGTGAGTGAGGGTGAGATGTTGATGGTGATTGAAGGTGAGGTGTTGGGTGAGGCGTTGAGGGTGAGTGAAGTTGAGTGTTGTTGAGTTAGGATGAGTGAGAGTGAGGGTGAGTGAGGAGTTGTGGGTGAGGTGTTGAGGGTGAGTGAGTGAGGGTGAGATGTTGAGGGTGAGTGAGGGTGAGTGAGTGTGTGGTGTTGAGGCTGAGTGAGGATGAGTGAGAGTGAGGGTGAGTGAGCATTTGAGGGTGAGGCGTTGAGTGTGAGGCGTTGCGGGTGAGTGAGGGTGAGAGTGATTGAGTGTGAGTGAGTGTCAGTGAGGGTGAGGTGTTGAGTGTGAGTGAGGATGAGTGTGAGTGATGGTGAGTCAGGTGTTGAGGGTGAGTGAGGTTTTGAGGGTGAGTGAGGAGTTGAGGGTGATTGATGTTCAGGGTAACTGAGGGTGAGGGTGGATGAGGTGTTGAGGGTGAGGTGTTGAGTGTGAGTGAGGGGTTGAGGGTGACTGAGGGTGAGTGAGGGTGTGCAGTTGAAGGGGAGGCGTTGAAGGTGAGTGAGGGTGAGTGAGTGAGGGTAAGGTGTTGAGGGTGAGTGAGTGATGGTGAGGCGTTGAGGGTGGGTGAGTGAGGTTGAGTTTTTGAGTCTGAGGCATTGAGCGTGAGTGAGTGAGGGTGGGGTGTTGACGGTGAGGTGTTGAGGGTGAGGTGTTGAGGGTGAGCTGTTGAGGGTGAGTGTTGTTGATAGTTGTTGAGTGCGGATGATTGAGAGTGAGTGTGAGTGAGGTGTTGAGGGTGAGGTGTTGAAGGTGAGGGGTTGAGGGTGAGCTGTTGAGGGTGAGTGTTGTTGATAGTTGTTGAGTGCGGATGATTGAGAGTGAGTGTGAGTGAGGTGTTGAGGGTGAGGTGTTGAAGGTGAGGGGTTGAGGGCGAGGCGTTGAGGGTGAGTGAGGGTGAGGGTGAGTGAGGGTGATGTGTTGAGGGTGAGTGAGGGTGAGTGAGGGTGAGGGTGAGTGATGGTGAGTAAGTGTGAGGATGAGTGAGGGTGAGGGTGAGAGTTTGAGGGTGAGTGAGGGTGAGTGAGGGTGAGTGTTTGAGTCTTAGTGAGGGTGAGATGTTGAGGGTGGGTGAGGGGGGTGTGTGAGAGTGTGTGGGTGAGTGGTGTGAGTGTTAAGGGTGTTGTGTATGAGGGGTGTTAGTATGAGGGATTTGAGGGTGAGGGGGTGAGGGTGAGTGTGATGGGAGGGTAGGCATAGTGAGTGATGTTGAGGGGGTAAGGGAGTGTAAGGGAGAGTGAGGGTGAGACTGAGCGGGTGTGAGCGGCTGAGTGAGGGAGTGTTTGAGAGTGTGAGTGATGGGGTGTGTGAGGGGTGTGTGAGAGGGTGTGTGAGAATGTGAGTGTGTGTTAGGGTGAATGAGGGTGAATGAGGGGGTGTGAGGGGGGTGAGGGTGGGGTGTTGAGGGAGTGAGTGTGAGTGTGTGAGGGGTGATGTAGAGGGGATGAGTGTGAGGGGGTGAGTGTTAGGGGGTGTGAGGGGGTGAGGATGAGTGAAGTTGTTTGCGTTAGAGAGTGTGTGAAGTGTTGTGAGTGTGAGAGTGTTGTGATGATTTTTAGGGGAGCGTGTTTGTGTGAGGGTACGTTGTTTGAGGCTGAGGGGGTGTGTGTGTGTGAGGGTCATTGAGGGTGTGTGAGGAGTTGTTTTTTAGAGTGTGTCTGAAGGTGTTTGACGGTGTGTGAGGGTGAGGTTGTGTGAGTGTGAATTTGAGTCATTGGGAGTGAGTGGGGGTGTGAGGGTGATGGGGTGTGAGGGTGAGGGGGTGTGAGTGTGTGAGTGTGAGGGTGAGTAAGTGTGTGTGAGGCTGAAGGTGTGTGATGGTGTATGAGGAAGATGTTGTGTTAGCGTTATTGAGCGGGTGTGAAAGAGTGTGATGGTTTTGTTGTGTGAGGGTGATGTTATGAGTGTGTGTCTATGTTAATATTAAAAAAGTAATGTGCTGTTTTTAATAAAAGGTGTCACATGTCCCCTTTGTATGACTTCTGTCTAATGTGTATATTAGTATGTAATGTACGTGTGTATGTTTTGTAGTAAGTGTGTTATTTTTTGTTAACGTGTATGTGGAGTCCCTTTTTTATTTTTATGTTAAAATGGCCGACGTATTGCGTCACGTCGACGTCTGCTATGTTTAGCGGTCTAGTTTTTTTTTGAGTTGTGTGTGTTTTTTGTTTACGTTTTTTTTTAGCCAATCGGAGCGCGACGTTTTTGACGTAGCGTTCCGATTTGCATACGTCAACTGTGGAATTCCCCATAGATCGAGAATGTTGGTGCGCGGAAGGCGTGTTCTTGTTCCTGTGGGGTTGCTGCGTCGTTTGACAGGTAAGAATGTAATCCTAAGTTTCTTTTAATGTAATGTACTGTAGTATATATACTATGTTAAAGTTAATTACTTGAGAAATGTATTTATTTAGCTCGTAATATTTGAAAATGTTTGTAATGTAACGTAAAGTTTTGTTTTTTATTGGCGATATGTAAAGCATATGTATTGTTAAACTGTAATGTAAAGTATTAATTTGTTTTTTGTGGTAATTCGACGTACAAAAGGTGTTTGTTTAATTTTCACGTGCTAAATGTGTTTTATAATATATTGATGTAAGTTGTGTTTGCATTATCTATTTGATATGTTTTGTTAAACTGTAATGGAATGTATTATTTAGCTTTTTTTGGTAATTTGACGTACAAAAGGTGTTTGTTTAATTTCGAAGTGCTAAATGTGTTTTAATATATTGATGTAAGTTGTGTTTGCATTATCTATTTATGTGATGCTGAAGTAGTCGGATAATTTGTTATTGACGTACTTGAAGTATGAAATGAAAGTTTGTGTATTTGCTGACTGTAGTATTTTTAGCAATGTATGAACGACATGTACAGTGAAGTAATGTGTTATTCGTTTGCTTTTTGTGACTAAATAGTTCTATGTTCGTAATATGTTTTTTCTATTCGAACAAATTCTGTCTGGATAAATGCTATTGTGTTATGCGTATCTCTTTTTGTGTAACTGTAGACTATTGTATTCAATGCGTCCCATTTTCCGGATGAATCGTTCTTGTTTGTTTCCCTCCGAAAAATTTGACTGTTTCCGAATTTTTTTTTTTTCGTCATATTTTATTTATATTACATGGAATTCCGTGTGAAGAAGTGCTATTGTTGTATGCGTCCGGTTTTTTGTGTAACTGTTGACTATTGTCTTTAATCCGTCCCATTCTCCGGATGAATAGTGTTTGTTTATTGGCCGGCGAAAAAGTTGCCTGTTTCACTGGTGTCTTTGTACATCCTCGTCCTCGCTTACTGACACATATTTATAATTGTTTCCTTTGTGTATTATTGTTGTAATATCGTACGAATTAGATTTACTTTTCGGCCCGAAGACTCATTAACATCCTTGCATCCTTTTAGGTCAATTATGTTAAGTTTTTTTTGTGTCTAACGTATCTGCTGCAGTACTCGGTCGACCCCCTTGTTTTCCGTTCTGAAATTTCTTTATGTGTAAGAAAATGGGCTAACATTCGTAAAATTGCAGAGTGGGTGAATGCTGCAGAGTGGGTGAATGCTGCAGAGTGGGTGAATGATGCAGATGGGTGAGGAGTTGAGGGTGATTGAGGATGAGGGTTGAATGAGTAGTTGAGGATGAGGTGTTGATGGTGAGTGATGTTGAGGGTGAGTTAGTGTTACGGGATGATGGTGTGATGGTGAGGGTGAATGATGGTGGGCGAGTGTGAGTTTGTGAGACTTTTTGAGAATGTGTGTGGGTGTGTGCGGAAGTGTAATTCTTTGTGAGGCCGTGTGTGTGTGAGGGTGGGGGTGTGTGAGTGTTGGAGCATGTGCAGATGTTTTTTAGTGGTCATGAAGGTGAGTGTGGGTGAGTGTGAAAGAGGGTGAGGTGTTGAGGGTGAGTGAGCGTGAGTGAATTTGAGGGTGATAGTGAGTGTAGATGAGTGTGAAGTGTTGAGGGTGAGTGAGGGTGAGGGTAAGGTGTTGTGGGTGATTGAGGGTGAGGTGTTGAGGGTTATTGAGGGTGAGTTGTTGAGGTTGATTGAAGTTGAGCGTGATTGCGGGTGAGATGTTGAGGGTGAGTGTGTGTGACTGAGGGTGAGGGCTTGATGTTGAGTGAGGGTGAGTGATGGTGAGGGTGAGTGAGGGTGTGGAATTGTGGGTGAGGTGTTGAGGGTAAAGTTAGTGAGGGTGAGGTGTTGAGGGTGAGGGTATGAGGGTGAATGAGGGTGAGGTGTTGAGGGTGAGTGAGGGTGATGTAGTGAGTTTGCACTATGATGTTTTTTTTTCGTCTGACTTGGCTTAGTTTTGTGTTTTTTTGAACCGTATGTGACTTTTTTCGCCGTGATGCATTTTTTTGTGTGTGTGTCTTGTTGTAGTGAAAATTGTTATGTATGCAAAGTTTATGTTCTCTTTGTGTGTTTTCTTTTTTATATTTTCTTCATTTCAGGGAATGAGCTGCTACGATCGACAGGTAATGACAATTAAATTTTCAAATTATGAAAGAGTGTCTTTGTGACTTTGATACTTGTGTTTATGCATTTGCTTATTGTAAAGCTAATGTAATTATAGTTTTAGGTCTTTGTGCTCGCATTTACTTTCTGACTGGCTTCTTGCATTAGAGTGTTTTTGTGCATTTTCTCAATGGCTGCTATTTCGGTGTATTTGTTGCCATGGATTGAGTTCCGTTTTGCCGTACGTGTTTTTTGGTCGCACTTGGCTTGTATTTAGTATTTTTCTCGTCCAAGGGATCCCTGAAGTCCATTTCTGCAGCACACAGCAATCGCACATTATTAACATTCGGCACCCCCACAGTACCATTGAGCAACATCACATTATCACTTTTGCCCACTAGAGCCATATTTAGTACAC
Source organism: Lissotriton vulgaris (assembly GCF_964263255.1). NCBI lineage: Eukaryota > Metazoa > Chordata > Amphibia > Caudata > Salamandridae > Lissotriton > Lissotriton vulgaris. Next base: position 754,791,051 of record NC_141691.1, read on the forward strand.
CCCCAGTGTCATTTAGATATAGTACTGCAGTACTGTACAGCTGCAAAGCATGCTTCTTTTGCTGTAATTGTGTGTGGAAGGTAAAAAAAGTTGTCCTAAAGCGTGCACTTCTGGCTGGTGGTGTGTGTGACTGTTGAAAGCGTGGACTGATGCCTGTTTGTGTGCGTGTATCCATGTTGAAAGGATGCACTGCTGACTGATGTGTGTGTACGCCTGGTGAAAGTGGCCATTGCTATCTATTGGTGTATGTGCCTGTTAAAAGAGCACATGTTTTTATTGTATGACATTTGCCTGCTGAGTAATGCTGTAGTGGTAATGAGTGGTGCTTTGGTGTTAAATGTTTGTGTGTGGTTGTAGTGTGATAGTGTGTTTTTGTTGAATGATACTGTTTTGTTGGTCTAGAGTGATGTTGGTGTGTTGCTGAGTGATGTTAGTGATGTGCTTAGTAATGCTGTTGTTGTGATGTGGTGTTCTGTGCTAGTGATGAGTGGTGCTGTGTTGGTGTTTAATAATTACCAGCACAGCATATCTCAGCACCACAACAGTTGCACTTCTCCCAACAATAGCATCACTGATGTCCACGAATGCAACACGCAGCAATTCCACTTTATCATTCTGCACCCCCACAGTACCATTGAGCAACAATACAGCATCACTCTGCACCACCACAGCCCCATTTAGCTCCCGAACAGTGTCATTCATACATACTACAGCAGTACTGATGACTGTTGTGTATATACGCCTGGTGATAGAGTCCATTGATGTGTGTGTGTGTGTGCTTCTTAAAAGAATCCATTTTTTTATTGTATGAAGTTTGTCTGCTGAGTAATGCTGTAGTGGTGATGAGTGGTGCTGTTGTGGTAAGTGTTTTTGTGTGTAGTTGTAGTGTGATAGTGTGTTGTTGTTGAATGATGCTGTTGTGGTGGGGCAGAGTGATGTTGGTGTGTTGCTGAGTGATGTTAGTGTGGTGCTTAGTAATGCTGTAGTTGTGATGTGTTGTTCTGTGCTAGTGATGAGTGGTGCTGTGTTGGTGTTTAATAATTACCAGTACAGCATAACTCATCACCCCAACAGTTGCACTTCTCCCAACAACGCCATCACTGATGTCCACGAATGCAACACGCAGCAATACCACTTTATCTTTCTGCACCCCCACAGTACCATTGAGCAACAACTCAGCATCACCCTGCACTACCACATCCGTCTTTCACACAACAACAGTCTCATTTATACCTACTACAGCAGTACTGATGACTGTTGTGTGTGTATGCCTGGTGAAAGTGGCCATTGATAGCTGTTGTTGTGTGTGTGACTGTTAAAAGGGTACATGTTTTGATTGTATGACCTTTGTTTGCTGCAGTGGTGATGAGTGGTGTTGTGGTGGTAATTGTTTTTTTGTGTGGTTGTAGTGTGATAGTGTGTTGAGGGTGAGTGAGGGTGAGGTGTTGAGGGTGAGTCAGGGTGAGGCGTTGAGGGTGAGTGAGATTGAGGGTGAGTCAGTGTGAGGTGTTGAGGGTGGGTGAGGCTATGAGGGTGAGTGAGGCGTTGAGGGTGAGTGAGGGTGAGGTGTTGAGGGTGATTGAGGATGAGTGAGAGTGAGGGCAAGTAAGGTGTTGATGGGGAGGTGTTGAGCGTGATTGAAGTGGTGTTGTGGTGGTAAGTCTTTGTGTGTGGTTGTAGTGTGATAGTGTGTTGAGGGTGAGTGAGTATGAGGGTGAGTGAGGGTGAGAGTGAGTGAGAATGAGGGGGAGGTGTTGATGGTGAGTGAGGATGAGTGAGGGTGAGGAGTTGAGGGTGAGTGAGGGTGAGAGGCTGAGGGTGGGTGAGGTGTTGAGTGTGATTGAGGATGAGTGATAGTGAGGGTGAGTGATGTGTTGAGGTTGACTGAGGGTGAGGCGTTGAGGGTGAGTGAGGGTGAGGTGTTGAGGCTGAGGGTGAGGAGCTGAGGGTGAGTGTGGGTGAGGCGTTGAGGGTGAGGCATTGTGTGTGGTTGTAGTGTGATAGTGTGTTGAGGGTGAGTGAGTATGAGGGTGAGTGAGGGTGAGAGTGAGTGAGAATGAGGGGGAGGTGTTGATGGTGAGTGAGGATGAGTGAGGGTGAGGAGTTGAGGGTGAGTGAGGGTGAGAGGCTGAGGGTGAGTGAGGTGTTGAGGGTGAGGTGTTGAGTGTGATTGAGGATGAGTGATAGTGAGGGTGAGTGATGTGTTGAGGTTGACTGAGGGTGAGGCGTTGAGGGTGAGTGAGGGTGAGGTGTTGAGGCTGAGGGTGAGGAGCTGAGGGTGAGTGTGGGTGAGGCGTTGAGGGTGAGGCATTGTGTGTGGTTGTAGTGTGATAGTGTGTTGAGGGTGAGTGAGTATGAGGGTGAGTGAGTATGAGGGTGAGTGAGGGTGAGAGTGAGTGAGAATGAGGGGGAGGTGTTGATGGTGAGTGAGGATGAGTGAGGGTGAGGAGTTGAGGGTGAGTGAGGGTGAGAGGCTGAGGGTGAGTGAGGTGTTGAGGGTGAGGTGTTGAGTGTGATTGAGGATGAGTGATAGTGAGGGTGAGTGATGTGTTGAGGTTGACTGAGGGTGAGGCGTTGAGGGTGAGTGAGGGTGAGGTGTTGAGGCTGAGGGTGAGGAGCTGAGGGTGAGTGTGGGTGAGGCGTTGAGGGTGAGGCATTGAGGATGAGAGAGAGTGAGGTGCTGAGGGTGAGGGTGTGAGGGTGAGTGTGGGTGAGGCGTTGAGGGTGAGTGAGGGTGAGGTGTTGAGGGTGATTGAGGATGAGTGAGAGTGAGTGTGAGTGAGGAGTTAAGGGTGAGGTGTTTAGGGTGAGTGAAGTGTTGCTGTGGTGGTAAGTGTTTGTTTGTAGTTGTAGTGTGATAGTGTGTTGACGATGAGTGAGGGTGAATGAGGGTGATGTTTTGAGGGTGAGTGAGGGTGAGTGAGGGTGAGTGAGTATGAGAGTGAGGTGTTGAGTGTGAGGTGTAGAGGGTGATTGATGATGATTGAGATTGAGGGTGAGTGAGGAGTTAAGGGTGAGGTGTTGAGGGTGAGTGAAGTGTTGCTGTGGTGGTAAGTATTTGTTTGTTGTTGTAGTGTGATAGTGTGTTGACGGTGAGTGAGGGTGAATGAGGGTGAGGTGTTGAGGGTGAGTGAGTATGAGGGTGAGGTGTTGATGGTGAGTTGTTGAGGGTGAGTGAGGATGAGTGTGGGTGAGGTGTTGAGGGTGAGGAGTTGAGGGTGAGTGAGGGTGAGGGACTGAGGGTGAGTGAGGTATTGAGGGTGAGGTGTTGAGAGTATTGAGGATGAGTGAGAGTGAGGGTGAGTGATGTGTTGATGATGAGTTGTTGAGGGTGAGGTGTTGAGGGTGAGTGAGAGTGACGTGTTGTAGCTGAGGGTGAGGGGCTGAGGGTGAGTGTTGGTGAGGCGTTGAGGGTGATGTGTTGATGGTGATTGAGGATGGTTAAGCGTGAGGGTGAGTGAGGGGTTAAGGGTGAGGCGTTGAGGGAGAGGTGTTGAGAGTGAGGGTGATTGAGTGTTTGAGGGTGCAGTGTTGAGGGTGAGTGAGGGTGAGGTGTTGATGGTGAGTGAAAGTCCCGACGTATGACAGATCGGGAGACAGGACCAGAGACCAGACCGAGACTTTATTATCCAAGATGGTTACTACTATAGGACTGACAGTTGTCTGGGGATGGCTCCACCCGGACGTCAGAGCCTATTCGTTTTTTTCGGGCGCTCATAATGTCTACTCGAGGCTGGATTATATTTTCCTTGCCCGCCATCTTCTGACAAGAGATGACTTAGCCGAGTATAGAGCCAGAGGGATTTCGGATCACTCCCCACTTCTGGTGACAGTAGGAAAGAGAAAGGAAAGGAGGAAAGGGTCCTGGAGACTGACAGCCTGGGACCTACAAAACCAGACCATCTTGAAAGGCCTCAGGGCCGATATCAAAGTCTATTTTGCTGAAAATGAGGGATAAGTATCCTCTAAAGTGGTCTTATGGGAGCCTTTTAAGGCAGTCATGAGAGATAGGGCGCAAAATAGACTGGCGGAGGAGACTCAGAGGGTCCAGAGAGACATTGAGGCATTAGAGACCCAGATCGTGGCCCTGGAGAAGGAACATCAACTCGCTGGTACGACACAATCCCTCCGTAGACTACTATATGTGCAATGTCAATATAGAGACATGGTCACGGGAGAGGCCAAGACACAAGCGCTGGTGACACTTCATTGTGTATATGATGTTGGAGACAAGTCGGGAAAATTGTTGGCTTGGCTTAGCAGAAAGGAAAGAGATGCCAGGTGGGTAGAGCAGGTCCGGGACTCCCAAGGGAACCTGACGGGGTCAGATGCTCAGATAGCGGAGACTTTTGCTATCCATTACAAGCAGTTCTATGAGGAGAGGGCATTGGGAAAACGAGAAGAGACCCTACAATACATGTCTCACCTGGATCTCCCATTGCTGGCAGCCGAGGACCTTGATGACTTGGAGGCCGCAATTACACTTGACGAAGTCAAGACCGCCCTAACAAAATTGCCGGCAGGGAAGTCACCTGGCCCGAATGGGTTCCCGGCAGAGTTTTTTAAGCGGACAACAGACCTGTTGGCCCGCCATCTACTAGGGCTTTTTGAAGGGGCTGCTCAAAAGGGGGGCTGCCTCCGGATCTTCGCATGGCAACGATCATACCGATCTACAAGGAAGGTAAACCATCATATGAATGTTCATCTTATTGCCCTATCTCCCTCCTAAATATAGAGGCGGAACTACGAACCTTCTTATGGTTGGGTAAGCACCCATGTGTGGCCCTGACAACTCTGCAACAACACCAGTACAGTGGAGGGATTTCACTCCCCAGTGTCGAGGCGTACTATTGGGCGGAACACCTGGCGCCCATAAATGACTGGCTTCATGCCCCGGCTGTACACCCCACATATGCACTAGAGAGACACACAATGACTAATCAACTTTATAACCACTATCTCTATGGGGCAAGGGGAGAGTGGGACTCCTGCCGGCTACTAAACTTGCACTGACGGTTTGGAGTAGGACAACAAAGACCATAGGCTGGGACAAGAAACCCATTAGACAGGCACCAATATGGCACTGCGCTTGGCTGCAAGAACTGACTAAATTGAAGGGGTTCAAAAGATGGGATGACATAGGGATCTCGACGCTGGGCGATGTGACTGCTAAGGGGGAACTGAAATCCTTCCCGGCATTAAGGGCGGAATTTGGCCTGTATCGTTTCCAATACTTCAAGTATGCGCAACTGAGACATGCATGGCAGGCAGAAGAAATCCCATTGGACACACTCCCTGAATACGCACCACTTGAGGGACGCCTCCTCCAGGAGCATATCCAGGAAAGGGCGGCATCACTCACATATAGGACACTCATGAATAACATGCCGGAGGATTTAACTACACTTTGAAACAAATGGAAGGGGGATGTAGGAGAAATGGATACAGTGGATTGGGATACAGTGTTATTGCACCCCAGAGAAGTAGCTATTAAATCACGGCTGCGGCTTATTCAATTTAACATCTTACAAAGGACCTATTTAGATAGGGTACGCTTATATGAGATGGGGAGAGCAGGTGACCAGAACTGCTTGAGGTATGGACAGGGGGAGGGGAACTTCTACCATATAATCTGGACATGCCCGATAATCCAAGCGTACTGGACAGAGGTACAAATGAATTGGGGGAAGTGCTGGAAACTCTCTTGCCACTAGACCCTAAACTGGTCCTGCTAGGTATGACTAAGGATGTAGATCTCGAACGTCCGGTCCTGATCTTCCTGGTCCTGGCGTTGGTATTGGCCAAGAGAGATGTGGCAAGGAAGTGGGGGGTGGCCTCTCCTCCGCAGCCGGAGGAATGGCAGAGAGGTCTAGATTTGTACATGGCAGCTGAAAGGGTCACGTATAAAGCTAGGGGGTGCCCTAAGAAATTTGGCAGAGTCTGGAGTAAATGGCGGAAATATCATGGACTTGACGGAGGACTTTAATGAGGAGATGTGGAAAGAGGAGATGAAGAGGGGAGTGGGCACGGAGGCAGGTGCCCCGATATGGCAATACAGACTTGAGCCCGAGACTGTTCCGGGAAAGATACTCTTAATGAATGTCAATATACTGCTACTAATGGTGATGATCGGTGGATGGGAGGTTGGGGGGGAGGGTGCGATGACCAAAGATGACATGAGTGTATTGTTGTTACCTAACAAAATGCAAATAAAAATGTTTATAAAAAAAAAGGATGCACATAAATTTGAACTCATTCTGATGAGACTGTTTTATCTTTCATTGAAGACTATGTTTCATGTGGTATTCCAAAAACAGGAGAAGAAAATACATTCAGCCAACAAGTTTTACGGTATCAAACTCATTGATGTGGGAAATATTGTCGACGGAAATACAAGTCACAGGAAAAACTTTATACAAAATGTTGTTTTGGATTCCCACATCCAGTAATTTCCAAAGGAAGAGCCAACAGTTTCACGACAGCAGTGAGGCATACTATAACTCGAAAATCTCCAAAGAATACTTATAATATAAAAAGAAGTGAAGATTCAAAGTATATTAATGATTACACTCCAGTGATTTTGACGATGTGGAATGCAAACATGAATATCCAGTATGTTGCAGATAATTCGATTGCTGTTGCCAGCCATGTTTCGTCACACATTACAAAATCTGAAAAGATGGACTGTGGGAAGAAATTTCACAAGAGAAGACTCTTAGTAACAAATTGTACAGCTTTAGTCTGAAGATGCTTTCCCATTGAGAGATTGGTTCCTACGAATGTTCGGATTGGTTGACATCTGCAAGTTTATATTCAAAGTCAAGAGGAATCATTTGGGTAAGTGTAGATCTTGCAGCAACACAAAATCGAGTATTAAAAGCTGTACAAGAAATTTAATACTTAGCATTAAATGAACCGGAAAGTACAGATATTGTAAAAAGAAACATGTTGGATACGTACTATCCTAAAAGAAGTCCACATCTGGAAGACGCATGCCTCTATGAAGTACTGCAATATTACAGCTTTAAGAGAAATGTTACAGAAAATATAAATGAAGAAACATATGCAGTGATTGGATGTGATGGATGTTTGGTAAAATATCCCAAAGGAAATCTTATTAATCACAGGAAACTCTGTTGTGATACTGCAGATAAAAGGGAATTTTTCTATTTAGCACTTCCGCAACTCTTCAAGCCTTGGCATACTGAAATGGAATTACTTAAAGATATTGAGTGGTATGAAGATTCTTTTAATGCATGTAAAGATAGCATTCAATGCACAGTTTTTCCAAATTATGTACAAATGTTGAATGAAGATATTGAACAAGAAACTACTATTGGAGCTACAATTGCTAGAGACAGTTCTCAAGATAGTCAAAGGTCTGCTCCACTGAGTCAAGATCCACTAGGAGAACCAATTCTTGAAAATGAAGCAGCAATAGCCAAGAGTGAAGTAGAAACGGCAATGCAACATACACAACAGGATATTATGGAGTTGGGAAACTTGGAAGAACAACTAAATATTGAACAGAAAGACATATATCAGCAAGTTACACAACAGATGGAACATGGTTTACTTCATGAAAAAAAAGAATGCAACTGCACCTCATTGAAACCTATTTGAATGGATATCAGTGGTCAAATGGGTACAGGAAAAGGTTTCTTAATCAAAGTTTTGACAAGTTATCTACAGAAAACTACTGAATCACATTTATCTTGTGTTGTAACCGCTCCAACTGGGTTAGTACCACACAACATTAAAGGGATTACATTACATCGTTTGCTGATGCTACCGGTTGAACATGAAAATAAGTTGGAATATCACAAGCTATCTGGAGAAGCTTGTTATGAAGTTTCAAGAGTACTAAAGAAAATGAAACTTCTGATCATTGATGAGTTGAGCATGGTCTCAAACTTAATGCTTGCCTTTGTACATTTAATAATGCAGAAGATTAAAAAACAGATTATGATGTTTTATTTGGAGGAAAACATGTAATTGTATTCGGCGACCAACTACAACTTACTCCTGAAAAAGGACAACCAGTTTTAAAAACACTTGTGCATAAAGACACCAGGCAATTCTTGGGAAGTATTGGAAATGTCAACATTTGGTCTAATTTTGAATATAAATAACTTATTAAGAATATGCTACAAGCAAGTGATGAACATTATGGAAGCATTCTTCTCGATATAAGAATTGGTATTTTGACAAAACATGGTAAAGAAGCTTTGCAAAGTCGACTACTTACAAACTTGTTTGCAAATGAAAATGTTGCTCCTGAAATAATGTACAAAAAAATTGGAGAAAAGAAATCTATAATTCGCCTAATGCCAACACTGCAAGAATGTTCTACATTCAATTAAGAACTTTTGAAGCTGGAAAAACAATAAATAATGAAAATGGAAGCCATTGATCAAATAGAACACGAATAAATTACTACTATTTTGTCAGAAAAATTAAAATCAAAATTGGATTCTTTGGAAAAGTCTTTATCTAAGACTGCTAGTTGAGAAAATAATTTATATGTATGTGAAAACTGTCGAGTAATTTTAAGGCGTAATTTGGATGTAGAAAAAGGTTTAGGAAATGGAGCAGTGGGGAAAGTTGTTGATTTTGTTAATTATCCAAAAAGAGATAGAATTTAATTTTTGAACATTAAATTTGATCAGATTGAAGAGGTAAAACAGATTGGACATTGTGATGTTCGTATTTTGCTTGTTAAAGACTCTTGTGTTCGTAGAAAACAGTTTCCTCTTTCTTCAGCATATGAGGTGACCATTCATGAATCTCAAGGTTTACGTGTAGACAGTGCTTTGGTAAACATTGGAAGTGCAGTGTCTAAAGAGGGCATGGCATATGTTGCAATGTCTCGAGTAAGAACATTATCTGGATTGTATTTGATTGATTTTGATGACCGGAAGATTAGTGCAGATGCAAATTGTGGTAGAAAGTATAATCGGTTAAGAAGACTGTATGTTCCCAACTTACGTGAATATCCCATATATGAAAAGTGTGTAGTATGTCCAAAACGGACATATGATAAACACTATAGTGAAGTTGGAAAGAAGAAAAAAAATCAAGAGGATGTTGAGGCTCCAAAGAAAATGAAAATGGACACTGTTGATGGTATTGTAGGATACCAGTTAGAAAATAGTTCAAGTATCAACTGCTATGCTAATGTAATTGTGAACGTTATTTTTTTTCTAGAAAATCTTCCTCATCAAATTATGGAGAATCGAGAAAAAAGATTTTGTTCTTTGTTGCATTATATTTTTGAAAAATTGACAAATGATAAAACTAAAATCCAAATTGCTTCTGGCATTCGGCATCTTCTGGATATATGTTCTGGTTCTTCACAATTTACTTTTAATGTACAGCAAGATGCTCAAGAATTTCTTATGTTTATGCTTGCAGTACTAGAAGGTGAAGGAATACAAACTGAAAATCTGTTTGGAGTACGTTACAGATGGGATCATAAATGTGAAGACTGTTCATTTTCTTCTACCACTGAAATAGACACTGAACGATTCATATATTTGACAATACCAGATTGCAAAACAGAGTATTTTAACAAATCAGTAAAATCAGCTAATCAAAATATGGCATATACTCACTGTAAATCTGAAATGTCAACATTATTTGTGGAAAGATTTGGACAATATGTCATTTTAATGCTACAACGTTGTAAAGCAGATAGAAGAAAATTGGAAAACAAAATTAAAACTGTTGTGGGAAGTCAACTGTCAATTTCAGGAATAACTTTTAAAGCAATGGCTATTATTTTCCACAATGGGCCTTCTGGAACCTCTTGACACTATACTTTGTATTTAAAGTACAATAAAGGGTGGATACATTGTAATGATGCCCATTTGGAATTCAAATGTCGGTTGCCTAATGAATTACCAAATTCATATCTGATATTTTTGGTGCCAAAGTTTTGAAAACAACATTCGGCCTATTGGGAAAATGTAAACATCAATTAACAAGTTTATTTAGGATATTTTCAATGCAAATGATTTCAGAAACATCATTCGGCCTATTGGGAAGATGTCAACAATTTCAGTTTGAATTATCGTTTCTGTTTCTTGATATTGTATTTAGGAAATTGGTTTTGAAAGAAGCAGTTCATATATTTCATCTTTGTATTGTATACAATGTTAATGAGTGTTTATTTTTGAAACTATAAACAGATAGTTGATTGTGTTGTAAATATTTTGAACACAGATTATTATTTTTTTTTAACAATCTTATTGATTGTATTTTTTTGCCCGCTGTTACATGATGATCAAGATTGAAATCACTGTGTATGGTGAAATTCAATAGAATCTGCAAACAGCAAAAAAGGCAAAATGAATATGTTAGGTATTTCTAAAATTATGTTGTGTTCTTCAAACTATAATATTATTCTTCTCTTTTACAGAAAGTAATTCTAAAGTTTGAAAATATTTTACATTTAGATTATAATAAAACAACTGCAAAATAGTTTCAATGAGTTTCTTATCTACTTCAATAAAGAAGGTAAGATATAGTAATATAATAAGCATAATGTTATAAATTAATATTTACAGTCACTTTTATTGCAGTCTTTCATTTTTTTAAAGTGAATTATCTCACTCATCAAATTTTTTTTACCAGAACCCATGCTCTTCTTCAATCTCTGAAATATAACTTCTGTCCTTACAAAATCACCTATGCATTACCAACTTAGACTTTATTCTTTTTTTTTTGTCAGAAACCGTTTCATAAAATCATTTTGTTTTATAGAAAAATAGTTTCAGGTAGTTATAGATCTCTTTTTTAGTGCCAGTAATAAAAAAGATGCTAAAGAGAAACAGATAAAAGGATCAGGAAGTAGCTGGAGATAATAGAGTGCCATGCGACACTGTTTAAAATTCATTTTTCGCATAATAGAAATAATGAAATGTTTCCTTTCATTATAATAAAATTTACAGGAAAACAAAAAATGCATGTCATCCTGCGTAGATTGATTATCACATGTACAAAATGGAAGTTCAGAAACAACAAAACATTGCGAGGAGTACCCAGCATTAACGGAATATAATTTAAACAAAACCTCCCCAAGACATACCTATGTTGCAGATTAGTAACAAAGGTTAGATATGTTCTATTTGAGTTCGTTAATTCTATGATGGGGCATGCCAGGTAAGATTTAACTGTTGAAAGCTTAATATTTTTATTCTCCCTTTTTATCTGGCGATTCAAAAGCAGTCGAGCTTTTAGGTCAGTTTTCGATATGGAACTGCAGTTTGAAGGTTCCAAGAAGAGGTAATGAAGCCCAGCCTCCTTCAATGTTATTTCGACATAAGTTAGCCACGCAATATTACCGACTCCATCTAGTTTCAGAACATCTTTGATAATCTCTCTTGTCAAGACAAGGGACTCCTTTCGCCATATTGAGTGCCACATTAGGATTTATCCTTCAGCTGGCATCTTTCGCACTGAAAAATAATTTTTTCACTTTCGATTCCGAATACTTTCTTCAGGTTAAGGGAGTAGCTATGGGGTGTCCATTTGCCCCGGAATTAGCGGTCATGTTCATGGGTCTCTACGAGCAAAAATTCATTTACAATGACAATCCCTTCAGTCATCAGATTTCGCATTATATGCGTTATATAGATGATGTCTTCCTCATCTGGACTGGGAACCTGGAAACTCTCAATGTGTTTGTTGAATGGCTCAATGGACGCACAAGCGATATAAAATTTAATTGTACATCCTCTAACCAACCCATCACATTTCTGGACGTACAAGTTGTACCCCGCAATGGAAGCCTGGAAACAACTTTATTTAGAAAATCAACAGATAGAAATAAAGCACTGTTATTCACAAGTAACCATCCGCGAAGTCTGAGACAAAACTTACTGTTTGGACAATTCCTCAGGATTCGAAGGAATTGTTCATGCAAAGAGGAATATTTCGAGCATGCAAATTCACTTATGGAGAGGCTTCTCCTAAGAGGATATCCGAGGAAACTATTAAAATTATCTCTTAAAAGAGCATGGTGGACGCCACGCGAGACATTAATGCACAAGAAAGCTAAAGCGGAGCAAAATCGAGTGGTGTGTGTGTCAACCTTTTGCCCTGCTGCAAATCAACTCAAGAAGTTGATAAATCTCAATTGGCATCTAGTGAAAGGCTTGCATGAGGACTTTAGGAATCCGCCTTTATTTGCTTTTAAGAAAGAAAAGAGCGTGGCTAACCATATTGTGAGGGCAGCACTACCCATTGAAAAACCACCGACCCTAAGAAGTCTATTCGGCTTTCCACAGACTAAAGGACATCATAAATGTGGCACCTGCATTTGTTGTCATGACACCATAGAAGAGACATTGTTCTCGTTCAACAACATCCACTGGAAGCATGAAGTTTTCACAAACTGCAAAACAAGGAATGTGGTATATGCGATTCTATGCCCCTGTCCCAAGTTATATATTGGGAAAACCACCCAAGAGGTCAGGCAACGCATTACCCAGCATAAATCCAGGTTGCGCAGAGAAGTTGAGAATGCGCCCTTAGTGCATCATTGGATGACTAAGAAACATGACAAAAATAATTTCAAGTGGACCGTTCTGTCCAAAATCGAAAAAGACCCAAGAGGTGGGGATTTGGAAACAAGATTGAACCAAAGAGAAGCTTTGCTGATCATGAAATATGATACAGCGGTCAGTGGATTAAATGAAATCTCTGAAATTTATAAAACCTACCCTTGAATTCGTCAAGAGGACTTCATCTCCCAGAATCCTTCCTGGTACCCTATCAACAGCACTACATTTCCCTACACCCCTCGGGGCGAAGCCACACCCATAAGCTACACCGCAGTGAGGCCTCAGTAACCCGCCATTGACTGCAGGGTGAGGAGCGAGGACTTCGAATTAATGCTTTGACTTCTAAAAACACAACTACGGTAAGCACACCCAGGCGCCAGTAAGCGCCGATAACCAGCAATTGGCAATGCGACCACCCTCGCGTGACGGTAACTTACGATCTCCGCCTTTTCATTCCCCAGCCTCAGTGACGCCGGATCCGAACCCCCGGACCGAGCGTCACCCGACTGGGAAGCATCCTTTTGAGCACACACGCGCTGCTTTTAAGGTAAGCGCGCAGACCCACTTTGATTAAAACCAGCCTAGGCACTGTTTGGTGTGATATGCACAGCGAGATTGAGTATACCTCCTTTCTCTTGCAGCACCTTTCGCTCCCTCTCCACTGGGAATACATCTGTCTCCTTTCGCTTTCTGTGGAGCCTTGACCCACTTGTTGAGGTAGGCTGAGGGGATCTGTACATTGGTTGAGACGTTGATCTCGCAGGTTTCGGTTAGTGACGATTGTTTTCCTCTTTCTTTATAGTTAAACTGTGGTCCTGAAGAGAACCCTCAGAATTATAGGGTTCGAAACGCGTCGACCCGGCCCGGTCCCTTGTCATTCTTTTCTATATGGAATGTGTCAATTAATTGAAAGATCACTTTCTTCTTTTTCCAAAAAATTCTGAAAAAGTTTGACTAACGTGTAAAAATCAGCAAATGATATTGTTTTTTATTTACACAACTGTTTTATGACACTGGGACCAGTATGAATGCGGTTTTGGTATGATTGGATGGCCAAGAATGTGTTGAGTGTGAGTTTGTCTGAATTATGTACATACCAATGTTTGTTTTTTGCTTGTATATAAATGTATAATATTTTCTTCATGTTTTTTGTATTCTCATGCACTAAAAAAACAAAAAAAGACTAAAAATCATAATAGTCTTCAAAAAAGAATTAAAGTAAATGTTGCAATTCTAAAAACAAGTGTTCATGCTATTTTTTCATGTACATTTCAACAATTGTTGTTCTCTAAAAATAGCTGCTTGGTATAGGCAGGTTTGTTGTTTCCTTAGTTCATTGTTGGCTCAGCCTTGCTGAGTTTTGAGTCAAGACCCTCTTTTGTTATTCAAACATTAGGATAGGGGCCATTGCAATTATATTAGTTATATAAGGGGCATCTAGTTCCATGTGACACTTGTAATTGGCACATGACTGTGGTAAAGAAAGGATCCTTTTTAGCAACTTATCTTCGATAATCTGCGGTTTTGTACAGTCTTTCATGCCCCAAACAGCTGCACCATAGGGAGCAGTAGATACAGTCTTGGCTTGGTACACTGTTTTTATTAGATCTATTGGTTTTAAACCAGTTTTTTTCATAAATCTAGTTAGAGCCCCAATGTTTTTTTCCATCTGCTTTCCTCTATCAATAAACGTCTTTTGCCATTTTGTTTGAGAATCAAACATAATCCCTAAATAATTAAAGGAATCGACAACCCCTATTTTTCCCTCTTCAGTAGTGATTTGCGGATATTTACGATATTTTAGACCTGCTACTAAAATAAATGGCTTTGAATAGTTTTCTTTTTTATGCTTAAATTACACAAATTGTGTATAATCCTGGACTAGACGACGCAGTGCATTACTAGTACGAGCTAAGAGTACAGCGTTGTCTGCATATAATAAAATTGGCACTTGCACTAAATTAATATAGGGGACATCTGGTGTAGAACCCAACAGTGAAGATTCCACACCATTAGTATAGAGTGCGAATAAGAAGGGGGCGAGAACGCACCCCTGCCTCACGCCTCTTGCAATTTTAAATGGCCTTGTGCACTCACCATTCCTCCCATAACGAACACAGGCTGAAGCATCTGTATACAGGTCACGAATAATACTAATAATCATCGGGTCAATGCCCATCTCCTCCATGATCTGCCACAGCCTAGGCTGTGCCACGCAGTCAAAGGCTGCGAACAGATCCATGAAGGCTAAATGGAGATGACCTTTTTCTGCAGCCGTGTATTTCGCCATAATTAGACCGAGGTTCAGACACTGGTCTACCGTACCTTTCCCTTTTCTAAAGCCAAATTGGCATGGGATAATAATAATCTTTACCAATGCCCAGTCCCCTAGTCTATTTAAAATCAATCTGCCTATTAGCTTTGCAGTAGAGTCTATTAAGGAGATAGGTCTATAGTTTTAAGGGATCAACTTATCCCCTTATTTATTTATGGGAACGATTACAGTTGTTTTCCAAGATGGTGGTGCTTTTGATTGAGCAATTTTGTTAAAAACATTTGTTAAAAGTGGAGCGCATAGACCTTGATTATCTAAAAATAAGTCTATAGGATCTCCATCCGGTACAGGAGCCTTTGCTCATTTACATTGATTAAAATCATGTTTTGTTTCAATGAGTGTAAAACTGACAGGAGGCTCATCAGTCTCCAAAACATGGGGAAGAGATTGGGGGGGTTGTCATATCCTCCATTCCAAAGAGGGCTTCAAAGTGTGTTACCCATGCCTCATGGTCAACATTAGTGTCTGTGGGCATAGTCTGCTCATCCTTTAAAAACGGGGAATTAATCAAAGACCAGAAAACTTGTGAACTTTTTAGTATAGCAGCCTTTTGCAAGTTTTCCCACCACTCTTCTTTTAAAAACCTCAACCTAGTGGTCCTTGCATTTTTGTAGGCTTGACGGTCTGGCCTTCAAAGCTACATGCAAACTCTTAGGGGTTTTATCACAATTGTTATCGAACCAACTACATTTTTTAGGTTGGCCATTCCAGATCACACGGGTTAAATTATTTTTTAACATCAGTTAAAATCAAGTCAAAATCCAGGAGCATTTTGTCATGAAAATCCAAGTCTAGACAGCTGAATATTTCCCCATAACATTTAGAAACTACATTTGCCAAAAAGCTCCCAGTGTCCACCTTTTCCCACTTTAAAACGATACAGTTCTCTCTTGCGATCACAGGATTTATAGGAAGTTTATACGGACACTCAATTTCCTTAGTGTTTTGTATACAAAAAGTTACTGCAGCATGGTCACTAAATGAATAAAAATAGATCTTAAAAAGAGAAAAAAAAATGCCTATCATTGCATCAGAAACTAATAAATAAAACATAATCAAGAGTAGAAGATGAAAAATTATTTCAAAAAGTACGTTCAAACTGACCAGTTGTGTTATCAACAACATTTTAAAAAGCAAGATTATTTATTGTTACTAATCTATTCAGGGTATTACCTTATTCAATATGGCAAAAGTGGGGGACATGGTCTCCTTCCTCATCCTGTATTCCACAAATTAATGCATTGAGCTTGTCGCAAGGATGGGCATTGAAATCCCAAGCCAGATCATATTACAAGGTTTACTGGATTTATACTGTAGCTCAGAAACATCTCTTTCCAGCGTAGCCAACACTGCTGATTGGTTACTACCAAAATTATTATTGTAATAATTAATGAAAAGCCAACAATAATCCAGAGAATATTCAATTAAGATAATATGGTAATAAAGAGAATCGTTTAAAAATGCCTTCACCTTAAACGGTAAAGTATTAGAGAACAATGTCAGAAGCGGTACCCATTCAGATATATTGGGACCCTATCCCAGGTCTCTTGTAGACAGACTATATCAGTAAAAGTTAACAGCCAATCATTATTAGCCCCTTTTTGATTATAATCAACAGTGTTCCAAGACATGAGTTTCCTCGAAATGTCTGACACTGAGACAGGTTAGAAATGTTTTTACGGCTGTCTAAGGTCACTGGAGGAGTGACCGAAGGGATAGTGGGCAAGGGAAACATTTTATACAAATCTGAAGGAACATTCCCACTGGTTGACATAGTCTAAAAATCCAGTCAATCACAAACAGAGAGGCCTTCTAATACGGCATATCTATTTTTTAAGGGAAGTGGGGGAACTAAAGTAGAGGGAGGTTGATTTGAGTAGGTGTCGGGGAGGCCTCCAGCTAATTTGCCGACTAAAATGTGGCAACTGTGACATCTGGGGGATAGAATGAGGTTTATAAAAGAAACCCAAAAGAAAAACAAATATCTTGGAAAGAAATGAAGGCATATTTGGAAGATGTGATAATAAATTGCCCACTGTATGGGAACTATCAAAATTTACTATAATACAATCACCGTTGATATTTTTAGGGGCTCTCCCTACCCAGGATACCCTCCTCACCATGATGATGTTACGATGAAGATTTAAATGTTCACCTAGGCATTTAGATAACCAATGATGGGATATATTCATAAGCTGCTCTGTGTTTTCTATTGTGTTGGGGTTGAGTTCTGGGATGTTAACTAAAACCATGACATTGGGGCAGGCAGCTGGAGAGCGATCTAATTTTAACTTAGGCTGCCTAATTTCATCTTGATACTGAGAGGCTCCCCTATTTGAGCCTAAAGGTTGTAACCTTCCCTGTAGCCCACTCTCCTGACAAGTCGCTGGTATAGGTCTAGTAGGGCATGGGAGAGGAGTGGCAGAACTAGCGGATAATTGTTGTTCGCCATATAGCTTTGAGCGACCAATATTCTCAAGATTGTCTTGTAGCTTGCCTTGTAACTGTGTCTGCATTTGGGACCCATCATTATTAGCAGAACTAAAGTCAAAGACAAAGCCAGAAGGAACAGAAGAAAGCCCAGTGGTTTGTTGCTGGGCAGTGTTTTCCATCCTATTAGTGACAGCATTAGACCTTACAAAGGGGTCTATGCTTAGCTGAGAGTTAGGTCTAACTAGGTCAGTTATTACATCAGTTATTACAGAGCTATTGGGAGTGGAGTGAATTGTAAGATAAGAGCTCTTCAGAGCTGTTAATTTATCCTCAGTGAGACAATTTATACAATACAGGATTCAACAAACCTGTCATCATAGTTTCTAGTCTCTTCATTAAATCCGAGTCACAAGAATGCACAGCCCCCAGAGCAGGATTATTAACATTTTCGTTTTTGTCCAGCACATCTAGTAGATCTTAGCTGCAATGAGAGACTGAGTCTGAGTTATTACCCCCGGTATCTTTCTCCTTATGAATCCGCTTTGTAGTTCTTTGCTTTACGAGACCACCCCCTTTTCTCTTTTTCGCGTTCGAATCTGGTTGCATTATTCCCACTTGGTTGGTTGTTAATTGCTTGTGGGTAATACTGGGGTCTCTGTCTATGATGTTATTAGGTGGCAAACATGGATCCACAGTCACATCTCTAACAGTACCAGATTCACTTACAAATTGGCAGGGTTCAATCGATCAGCGGCAGTTGCTAAATGCCCTTGACCTAAGGAAGAGCGCTTTTGTATGATCAAGGTATCCAAGGAAAGCCTTCTCTCCCTGAGTTCAGTTTTGTGCGCCAAAACAGATTCTGCTCTTGTTAGAGAGGCATCCAAGGTACCAACATGATCAGTTCCTTGCTTCTCCTTGGGGTTCTTTCTTTTATTCATTGTTGCCCTTATATATTTATTTATCTATGCAGATCTCCCAGGGTTAATTTTTAACTTTCTTAGCGGTGCCTTGACTGTGCCACAATAGAATACATATAGGATATAGGTAGGTGTTATTATAGGGACCACCGCCTCCCTACCTTAATCTTCAAATTGGCAGCGGTAGCGGTCAAAAACCTCTACGACAATGATTTTTCTGGTGACATTGAAAGATGGTAAGCCCTGTACAGCCTCTTCTGGCCCCAGACGGGCACGGGCAGCCCACAGTATCGCAGTACGATGTGATACAAGGGGGAACTGGCATTGCGTTGGCGCCTCCTGCCCCTGGCGCAGCAAAAAGGTATCTTGCGCCCCCTTCAGGCACAGCCAAGCAGGAGCAGCACCAAAATCAAATTATGCAAATGCTACTTAGTACTTTATACTGTTTTGTGCTGCAATGCTACAATGCTGCGTTGTTCCTTAGCGCTGTTCCTAAGCTCCTTTAACTCTGGCTTAATCCTGGCAATGAGTGGCATGTTATTTTATTTTTGCGCTGCCCCCTCAGTGCGCCTTATATTGTGAGCAGTGACCTATCTCAGCATCAGCCTCCCTTGTGCCAGTAGTTACGAGAGGCTGAGAGCTGAGTGTTAGGCATGGACATGGGCTAAGGGCTGAGCAGCGTCTTTTCTTTTGTGAAGCTGGGACTGAAGATGTAAAGTGGAAGGGGGAGCGAAGACACAGACAAAGCCGCAACCGCCCCATCCACTGCAACTGCACACGGCCCCCCTCTGTCTCTGGTCCGCACGTTTCTCCGCAGTCCTCGCGCCCAGCTCTACTCTGCGGCTGTACGCCGGTGGGCCTTGTCCTTGTCCGTGGCCTGTACACTGCCGCTCCGATTCCCTGCGGGTCCACTGATTCCCTGCGGCACCTCGGCGCTCTCCGCCTCTCACACCACGTGACTTCCGGGCTGTGTCGATCTCACTGTGACTTGTCCTTTATTCAATGAGGTAGTATCCATACAGCTCTGTAATCAACCACACATTACTTGTAAAATGTTGCAATAACCCAACTATTACCTATACAGTCGTTCAATCATCCAGCTATTTCTCCTACACTTATATAATCACCTGAGCAGTAACATTGAATTCATGCAATCATCCAAGCAATACTCATGCACTTAAAAAATCACCCTAGCAATACCCATGTAGCACTACCCATGTTCTCCTCCAATCACCCTGGTACTTCTCATCCACTTATGCAATAACTCAGGCACTACCCATGTACTGTTCCAATCACCCGTGGACTACCCCATGCACTCCTACAATCACCCAGCCAGCCCCATGTACTTACCCAATCACTCCACCAATACCCAAGCACTTATGAAATCACCATGTGGTATCCCTGCACTCTTCCAATCACCCACACAGTAACCATACATTCTTGCATTGATCCATGCATTACCTATAAAGTAATGTAATTACCCAGGCATACCCATGCACTTACAAAATCACCCAAGAAATACCCGTAGACTCACAAAATTACCCAGGTACAATCCATGTACTCCTGCAATTACACAAGCACTAGTCATCCACTCATACAATAACTCTGGCATTTCCCATGCACTGCTCCAATCAACTATCAACTACCCATGCAGTTCTCTAATCATCTAGACACTACTCATTTACTCTTTCAATTACTCAGGCACTACCCATGCACTCCTCTAATCCCCAAACCACTAGCCATGCACTTATCCAATCATTCCGCCGATACCCAAGCACTTATAAAATCACGATGCACTATCCTTGCAGTCCTCTAATCATCAAGGTAGTACCCATGTACTCATGCAATGACCAGGGCACTAACCATGTATTCAAGCAATCATCCAGACATTTACCTATAAACACATGTAATTACCCAGCCATTAAGCATGCAGTTGCAAAATCAACCAAGCAATACCCATGCACTTAGAAAATCATGCAGGCACTACACGTGTACTCCTGCTATCACCCAGGCACTACTCGTGCACTTATGCAATAACCCAGGTACTACCCATGCACTGCTCCAATCACCCAAGCAGTACCCAATGCACTCCTACAATCACCCAGCCAGTAGCATGTACTTACCCAATTACTCAGTCGATACCTAAGCACTTATAAAATCACCATACACTATCCTTGCAGTCCTCTAATCATCCAGGCAGTGCCCATGTACTCATGCAATGACCCAGGTACTAACTATGTATTGAAACAATCATCCAGACATTAGCTATAAACTCATGAAATTACCCAGGCATTAAGCATGCACTTGTAAAATCAACCAAGCAATACTCATGCACTTAGCAAATCATACAGGCACTACACATGTACTCCTGCTATCACCCAATCACTACCCATGCACTTATAAAATCACCATGAAATATGCTTGCACTCCTCCAATCATCCAGGCACTACCCAGGCACTATCAATGCACTCATTCAATCAACCAGGCATTACCCATGCACTCCTACAATCACCCAAACGCTATCCATGCGCTGCTCCAATCACTCAGGCACTACTCATCCACTCATGCAATACCGAGGCATTACCCATGCACTGCTCCAATCACCCATGCACTACCTGTGTACTCCTCTAATCACCCACACACTACTCATTCACTCCTTCTATTACCCAGCCATTAGCCATGCACTTCTCCAATCACCCAGGCACTACACATCCAATCATGCAATCACCCAGGCACTACCCATAAACTCATGCAATCACAAAGGCACTACCCATGCACTCTTCCAATTACCCATGGTCTACCCATGTACTCGTGCAGTACCCATGCAATCGTCTAATAACCCAGTTAGTACCCAAGCACTCATGTAATCACTCTGTCACTATCCAAGCACTTATAAAATCACCCAGGCACTACCCATGCACTCCTCCAATCACCCAAGCATACCCATGCACTACTTATACACTAGTGCAATTATCCACGTATTACCTACAAACTCATGCAATCACTCAAGCATTACCCATGCATTTACAAAATCACACAGGCACTACTCATCGACTCATGAAATAACCCAGGCACTATCCATTCACTGCTCCAATCACCCATATATTACCCATGCACTCCTTCAATCACCCAGTCACTAGCCATGCACTTATAACATCACCATGCACTATACTTGTACTGCCCCAATCATCCAGGCACTACCCATGCACTCATGCAATCACCCAAGAACTACCCATGCACTTCTCCAATCACTCAGGCATTACCCATGCACTCATGCAATCACCCAGACATTACCCATGCACTCCTCCAATTACTCAGGCACTATCCATCTACTCATGCAATAACCCAGGCACTACCCATGCACTGCTCCAATCACCCAACCAGTACCTGTGCACTCCTCTAATCAGCCAGACAATACTCATTCAGCCCTTCAATTACCCAGCCAGTAGCCATGCACTTTTCCAATCACCCAGGCACTACACATTCACTCATGCAATCACCCAGGCACTACCCATGCACTCCTCCAATCACCCAAGCACTACCCATGCATTCATACAATCACCCAGGCACTACTCATACACTAGTGAAATCATCCACGTATTACCTACAAACTCATGCAATCACCCAAGCATAACCCATGCATTTACAAAATCACACAGGCATTACAAAAGCACTTCTCCAATCACCCAAGCCCTACTCATCGACACATGCAATAACCCAGGCACTATCCATTCACTGCTCCAATCACCAATACATTACCCATGCACTCCTTCAATCACCCAGTCACTAGCCATGCACTTATATCATCACCATGCACTATACTTGTACTGCCCCAATCATCCAGGCACTACCCATGCACTAATGCAATCACCCAAGAACTACCCATGCACTTCTCCAATCACTCAGGCATTACCCATGCACTCATGCAAACCCATACATTACCCATGCACTCTTCCAATCACTCAGGCACTATCTATCTACTAATGCAATAACCCAGGCACTACCCATGCACTGCTCCAATCACCCAACTACTACCTGTGCACTCCTCTAATCACCCAGACAATACTCATTCAGCCCTTCAATTACCCAGCCAGTAGCCATGCACTTCTCCAGTCACCCAGGCACTACATATTCACTCATGCAATCACCCAGGCACCACCCAGGCACTACCCATGCACTCCTCCAATCACCCAAGCACTACCCATGCATTCATACAATCACCCAGGCACTACTTATACACTAGTGAAATCATCCACGTATTACCTACAAACTCATGCAATCACCCAAGCATAACCCATGCATTTACAAAATCACACAGGCATTACAAAAGCACTTCTCCAATCACCCAAGCCCTACTCATCGACACATGCAATAACCCAGGCACTATCCATTCACTGCTCCAATCACCAATACATTACCCATGCACTCCTTCAATCACCCAGTCACTAGCCATGCACTTATATCATCACCATGCACTATACTTGTACTGCCCCAATCATCCAGGCACTACCCATGCACTAATGCAATCACCCAAGAACTACCCAGGCACTTCTCCAATCACTCAGGCATTACCCATGCACTCATGCAAACCCATACATTACCCATGCACTCTTCCAATCACTCAGGCACTATCTATCTACTAATGCAATAACCCAGGCACTACCCATGCACTGCTCCAATCACCCAACTACTACCTGTGCACTCCTCTAATCACCCAGACAATACTCTTTCAGCCCTTCAATTACCAAGCCAGTAGCCATGCACTTCTCCAGTCACCCAGGCACTACACATTCACTCATGCAATCGCCCAGGCACTACCCATAAAGTCATATAATCACCCAGGCACTACCCATGCACTATTTCAATCACTCAAGAACTACCCATTTACTCATGCAATCACCCATGCACTACCTATGCACTCATGCAATCACTCCGTCACTACCCAAGCACTAATAAAGTCACCCAGGCACTCCCCATGCACTCATGAAATCACCGAAGCACCACCCATGTACTTTTCCGATCACTCAGTGACTATCCTTGCAGTTCTCCAGTAATCCACACAGTACCCATGCATCCATGTAATCATGCAGATATTATACACACACTTTTTCATATAACACATACAAACTTCTCTTTTTTAACAGAATAGATGGTTCTAACAAGAATCGTTTTTTTTCTTTTTTTTAGTTTTAATTTTTTGTATTTTTTTTAACTTTTTATCAACTTTTTTGGGTATTTTTTGAAAAAAGGAAAAAAATAAACAATAGGAAAAATTAACACAACTGGTGTCACAACTTTTGCAAATAAAATAACATTGCAAAAGAAAAAATCAACAATGATGGCTGCGAGCATCAAAAACAATGGCATCAATAGAGTGCTCCCCATAGCACAAAATCTTCTTGCATTTGATGCAACGCTCTTCAAGACCAGCAAATTCAGGCCTGATGTCTTGTGCCCTGTTGGAAGAGCCAAGACTGAAAGATGTGCTTGGTCCTGGTTGCTGGTCATCCTGGAGGGCTTGTGTTTTGAGCTCCAACGTTTCTCTGCTCTCAGGCCAGCTGTCAAGGGTGGATGGTTTAAAGATGTTTTAGCATTGAAGAAGTCACGCAAACATACTTTTTCTCAGAAACCCTTGATAAACTGTGGTGACAGATGTTACAGGTCACCTTGCGGGCGTTTACCTTTTTCACACCCTCCGGAAAGTAAAAAATTACCCAGACAACACTTTCCTATTTTTTACATGAAGGTTCCACCAAATCTTCATCTTTTGTGTGAAGGTCCACTGCTCCAGTTGAAGATGCCATATTTACAAACTTGCGCAAAAAAAATACCAAAAAGATGAACAAGAGCAAAAAACACAACAGGTGTGTCTCTTGCCACGGTTCTTCAAGAAATGACAAAATTGGGTGGGGTCTTGAAACTTCTAGAATGAAATGGGTCTCAACCAATGAAATTCTTTTTTTTTTAAAGTCACATGGATTACCACACTGCGCACGCACCCAGCGTGCACCCATCGCGAATCCGTAAAAATATATTTAACTATAAATTATCTTTATATGAATTTTATAAAAAATTAAATAAGCTCTTGCTTTAATATACAGATAAAACGTATATATATATATATATATATGGTTTTAAAACTTAAAATTTTGCAGCGGAGTCGCGGACCCAGCGTGACATCCGCAACTATGTACGAAACGTTATGCAATGACGTAGTACGTGCACCCGTCTCTTATGAAGCACGCAGCTTACACAACTTTACCAATATGGCGGCTTGGCTTAGCGCACCAATCGTGACAGGTACACGATTGGTGCGCGATTGTACTTAGTTATAAAAAAAATAAAAAATTGCATATTTGCTTCTTAAGAATTAGAAAATAATACATTCTTTTTATAACAATTAAAAAAAATAAGAAAAATAATTTTGGGACATTATATTAACAAATTAGCATTTAAAAAACCTTTGAAATTCACTGAATAAACTATAGGTTTCAGGGACATTATAGTTAGAAATTAGCATTTAAAAAACCTTTGAAATTCACTGAAAAACCATAGGTTTCAGTGATGTTATAGTTATAAATTAGCCTTTCAAAAACCTTTAAAATTCACTGAAAAAACATAGGTTTCAGGGACGTTATAGTTAGTTGGACATTTCACTTGTACAAAACCAGAGAAATGTGTCCGTTATGCTTAGTTGAGTTAACTATAACTCGCACACCCGCAATGCACTGCTGATGGCGTCACATATGTTATGGCTGGATTTTCCGTTGAAATGGGATCAGCCCCCAGGGGCCCCTATGACCCAGCCAAAACGTACTCACCTTCCCTCCTTAGACAGTATTCACAATGGATAGATGTACAGATATATATACAGGTCGTACCTAAGGATGGGGAATATACATAGATTTTCTACAATATCACATCAGTTGGTCTCGCGGCCACCCCGACCCAGACCGGTCTACCCTAGGGCAGATCTGACACACAATCCGGTGCGTCTACACATGGGCCTGCAGAACCCAATGCTCCCTTTTCCAAACTGTTCGCAATCCTGCGAAACTACATGCTAGTTCGACCTCCTAGCGCTCTCACTTATTCAAGCCACAATCCTGTGGGTATCGGCACTGGTAATCCTCCCCAGTGTTCTCACTAACGCCGTATATCAACGACGACCACATTCCTATGAACAATCATCAGGATAATATCTCAGTTACCTACTCGGGATAAAACTATAATAATGACGTTTGATACGGTTCCCAAATTATATGGTGTACCTCCTATTCTTGGCATCAAAGGTCCACTCACTCCCTCTTTGTTCGGTCACTATTTACCTGATCGGGATTTCACATCCGCTCACATAAACAACGCTCAACTAGGAGATACATTTACCAAGATTGAACATGAACATGAGGCACACGATAATTCCATAAGAATTAGGATATTTATTAACAGTAGACACAAATCACATTACTATGCAACATAACTTCTGCAAAGAAAAAGGTAAAGATTAGAGTGCACGTTCTATTAGAGCTGGTCGAACGTCACCTGATTAATATGAAGTTTGGGCTCGGCAGTCATCTAGGTTCCCTTCTCGTCTCTGTATCCTGGCTCGCCTTGCAGTCACACCCCAGCCGTCACAAGTACACGTCTGCACCGCTAGGCTCAACCTCGTCTGCTTCCCTTCAGGACACCGGAACCTTGCTGATTATTAGATACCGCCTCTTTCTCTCTCTGTATCAGTGCGCTCCGCGCTAATTCTCGCTCAGTCTTTCTCAGAGAGTTTTGGTCTTAAATCTTTCTCGGACTTCAAAGATGGCAACTGTCCGCCATGAGATGAGTAATGGCAGAGATGCTAACGGCTAGGTGCCGCCTACGGACTAACTGAAAAACTGACTAACACCTTCGCTAATATCAAAGCCCGTTCCTTCATGGAAATTCACGGCCAGTAACCTGCCGCCCACCAAATTCTTGTACCTCCCCGTACCAAGGACACTTTCCCAGCCGGCCGGCCTGAAGTTGTGTCTTCGGAGTGGAGAAAAATACATTCCTTCGATAAGGGTCAGCCTGAACCGGTTCTCTCCAAGCGAACAACAGCTTGAAACTAAAACACTACATTTGACCTAGAAAGCCTTCTCGAGCTACCAGGCAGAAAGCAAAATGGAGTCTGTCTCGTTTAAGGCCTACGGAGCCCACAATATGCATAGCTCCGTAGTTTCAAGCTGTTGTTCGCTTGGAGAGAACCGGTTCAGGCTGACCCTTATTGAAGGAATGTATTTTTCTCCACTCCGAAGACACAACTTCAGGCCGGCCGGCTGGGAAAGTGTCCTTGGTACGGGGAGGTACAAGAATTTGGTGGGCGGCAGGTTACTGGCCGTGAATTTCCATGAAGGAACGGGCTTTGATATTAGCGAAGGTGTTAGTCAGTTTTTCAGTTAGTCCGTAGGCGGCACCTAGCCGTTAGCATCTCTGCCATTACTCATCTCATGGCGGACAGTTGCCATCTTTGAAGTCCGAGAAAGATTTAAGACCAAAACTCTCTGAGAAAGACTGAGCGAGAATTAGCGCGGAGCGCACTGATACAGAGAGAGAAAGAGGCGGTATCTAATAATCAGCAAGGTTCCGGTGTCCTGAAGGGAAGCAGACGAGGTTGAGCCTAGCGGTGCAGACGTGTACTTGTGACGGCTGGGGTGTGACTGCAAGGCGAGCCAGGATACAGAGACGAGAAGGGAACCTAGATGACTGCCGAGCCCAAACTTCATATTAATCAGGTGACGTCCGACCAGCTCTAATAGAACGTGCACTCTAATCTTTACCTTTTTCTTTGCAGAAGTTATGTTGCATAGTAATGTGATTTGTGTCTACTGTTAATAAATATCCTAATTCTTATGGAATTATCGTGTGCCTCATGTTCATGTTCAATCTTGGTAAATGTATCTCCTAGTTGAGCGTTGTTTATGTGAGCGGATGTGAAATCCCGATCAGGTAAATAGTGACCGAACAAAGAGGGAGTGAGTGGACCTTTGATGCCAAGAATAGGAGGTACACCATATAATTTGGGAACCGTATCAAACGTCATTATTATAGTTTTATCCCGAGTAGGTAACTGAGATATTATCCTGATGATTGTTCATAGGAATGTGGTCGTCGTTGATATACGGCGTTAGTGAGAACACTGGGGAGGATTACCAGTGCCGATACCCACAGGATTGTGGCTTGAATAAGTGAGAGCGCTAGGAGGTCGAACTAGCGTGTAGTTTCGCAGGATTGCGAACAGTTTGGAAAAGGGAGCATTGGGTTCTGCAGGCCCATGTGTAGACGCACCGGATTGTGTGTCAGATCTGCCCTAGGGTAGACCGGTCTGGGTCGGGGTGGCCGCGAGACCAACTGATGTGATATTGTAGAAAATCTATGTATATTCCCCATCCTTAGGTACGACCTGTATATATATCTGTACATCTATCCATTGTGAATACTGTCTAAGGAGGGAAGGTGAGTACGTTTTGGCTGGGTCATAGGGGCCCCTGGGGGCTGATCCCATTTCAACGGAAAATCCAGCCATAACAACATATTACATCATTCATGACATGGTCAGTGACATCACTGATGACATCACTAATGACATCTCAATGCCACAGAGTCTCCTGGCGCTCTGTACAGACAATGGACTGGTCGAGGGGAGCATGGAATCGGAATCAGTAGTTGGAAAAGAGCCACGTTTTTTAATATCTTTCGGAACAAAGGGGTAGCTGTAATGCATCTCAATTCCAGGGGGCGTTTGTTTTATAAAGACAGACCCAGGAAGGAATAGGATCTGCCCCCTGTCCTGGCTTTGCCGATTGGCCAAACAGAGATTTGCTGAGCGTAGACTTCTAGAAGAGTGTAGAACCAAATTCTCACTCTTAAGTACCTTGGGCCTGTCCCAAGCAATGCTTCGTGGGTAAGCAGTAGGATCTTAAAGGTGATCCTCTTCCACACAGGTAGTCAATGCAGGTCTTTAAGAAGTAGAGATACAGAAGTTCTCTGAGGAAGGCAAGGTATTGTACGAGCAGCTGCATTCTGAACCATCTGCAGATGATTAATCAGGCAGGCCCAAATACAGCAAATTGCCATAGTCCAGTCTTGAAGTAATCAAAGCATGGACCACCTGTTGTCTAGCTGCCAAGGAGAGAGAATGCAGGAACTTTCTGAGCATTCGTAATAGGACAAAACAGGTTCCTACCACTGCATTGACTTGTAAGCGAAAAGTTCTCCATCGAACTTGATACCTAAGGTTTTGACAGATTTGGTGTAAGTGGTGGGGAAGCATCCTTTGGGCAAAAGGTGTGCCAAGGTCCTTCCAATCTCAAACTGAAGACATGGAGCTCAGTTTTTCCTGCATTGCATTTCAATTGATGGGAGGCAAGCCATTAGAAAACTTTGCTCAGACAATTTATGATCTTCTCACCCAGAAATGTTTAATTTTTCCTCCATGAAAATAACAGATGGGGGGGTCATCTGCATAAGAGACTTCTTTAGCACCCAAGTATGCCAGAGGGGTCAGATACACATTAAATAGTGTAGGGCTCAAGGCGGAGCCCTGCGGCACTCCCACCTTGAACTTCTATGGTCCGACTGAGAAAGGAAGACACCATACCTTTTGCCCTCTATCTTCGAGGAAAGAGGACAGCCATTTGCACGCCAGTCCTCAAATCCGAATAGACTGGAGTAGAGTCAAAAGAGTGTGGTGGGGGATTGTATCAAATGCTGCTGACAAGTTCAGCATAACTGGCACAGCCTTGCCACCAACATCAAGGCTGCATCTGAGGAAATCAACTACCTCCACCAGCACAGTTTCAGTACTACAGCTGGGACAAAACCCAGATTGGCTTGTATGCAGCAATTCATTACTTTTCAAGTGTAGGGATAACCGCTGATTAACGTATTTTTCAAGAACTTTTGAGTAGCCCGGGAGTAGAGGAGTGGGCCTATAATTAGCCGGATCCGCAGCATCCGCCTGTTTTTTTTTGTTTTTTTGTTTTTTGCAGTGGCACAATTTAGCCTGTTTCCATGCTTTGCGAACAGTAGTTGTAGAGAGTGAGGTATTGAGAAGGTGATTCGCAATAGGACTGATGGCTACTGCCTCCGGGAAAGAAGATTAGTTATGCAAGGATGGGATGTCGAGCCTGAATTAAGACTGCCTATACCATACAGTGATTCTTCAAGGGAGATCGGGCGAATATCTCTAAGAAAGTGGTAAGGTTGGGAGTATGAATGCCTTCCTAAAACCCAGGCTTTCCTCTCTCCAACCTGGGAGGGGAAGCTGGCTTGAATAGTTGAAATCTTGTCCTGAAAGTAGTGAGCCAGTTGCTTACACTATTCTGTGGTCAGCAACGTTTGGCCAGTAAAGGCTCCTGGGGAGGTAAATGACTTCACTATTTTGAAGACCACTTGATATGTGTAAGGTACCCTGTGCAAGCATTCTGGCGTGAAGGCTATTTCATGCAAGTTGTGGCCCGTATGCAAGCCACTGCAATTGGGCAGCCATGCAGTATAATTTAAAATCCTGTGCCCCATACTGCCATATGGTCAATAGTGACTGGCAGTCAATGAGGGTGGGGTGGAGGTGGCGGGGGATGAGCACAGAACAAAATAAAATAGGGGTAAATAAAACACAAACCTCTTTCACCATCTGCGTTTTTCCTCTGCTTCTCTGAGTCCAGAAACCTGGAAGTACCCAGGCTGCCCACAGCCAATCAGAAAGCTGCAATCCAGTGTTGTGATTGGATCCCCTAAGATAATCATAACGCTGCAATGCAGCTCTGTGACTGGTCTAAGCTCCGTGGATCGGCGCTCAGATGGGGACTGGGGGCCTTTGAATGTTCCCCACCAGGCTGTGTAATGCAGCCTAGTGGGGAACACACAAAGTGCGCATGAGTGTTTCGCCGGGCCAAGACAGCCTGCCAAACAGTCATGCACACTTGGAGTGTGCAAACCACTCCTCCCCCTGTGCCTCCTTGTCCCGAACCAGAGACAAATAAAATGTTTTTTTCCTGCTCAAAGAGCAGTGGGGCGACGCTCCTCCACCTTAGCAGAGGAGCCGCCCCTCAGATGAGAGCTGCAATTTAGTTAATTCCACCTGCCTCCGGCAAGTCCCTCCAATCATGTCTTATCAGTAATGTATTCAGTGCTGCGAAGAAATGCATCAGCACCACCGTAGGTAGTTTAGCGAAGTAATACAATACTTGCGGGAGCATTACCATTTTTGCGATCGCGAGGCGCCCGGCTATCGAAAGGGGGAGGGTTGTCCAGAAAGACACCTGGGAGTGCAATGAGGCAATTCCTTTCTGAAGGTTTCCTTCGAGAAGATCATGGGCAGTCCTGTATATTCATACCCCTAGATTTTTTAAGGT
The DNA here is from genome assembly GCF_964263255.1 of Lissotriton vulgaris. Lineage (NCBI taxonomy): Eukaryota > Metazoa > Chordata > Amphibia > Caudata > Salamandridae > Lissotriton > Lissotriton vulgaris. Next base: position 754,821,688 of record NC_141691.1, read on the forward strand.
GTTAGACGCAAGTTTAAATGTTCTGTCTCCGAATGCAACTGTTGGTGGTTGGGGATCGCTCAATAAGAACAATTCATGAGATTTACTCATGTTAACTTCCAAACCAGTGATATGCTCAATTTGTGAAAAAGTATTGGCCACTGTGTGCAAATCTTCAGTGAGGTAATCTCAATTTAAGGAATCAAACGCCTTGCGCAGGTCAAGTGAAACACACCCTGCCGTGGGGAGCTTACTGGGGGCAACATCCATTAAATGGTAGAACCTCCGTATACTCAAGGAAGTGCTCCTGCCCGGCACAAACCTGCATTGATCTGTGTGTATGAGTTGTGGCAGAAGTGGAAAAAGACGGTGGGCAAACACTCAGTATTTTATACACCATGGTCAATAACCATAAGGGCCGGTAAGCCATAAGGGCAGTAAGGTCAGCAGGACCTGTACCGCAATGTGAGGCGAGGCACCCTTATGCAGCACTGCCTGGTATAGCCATTCTAATTGGGGGCTAACGGGGCTGTGAAGGTAGCATAAAACTCAACCAGTAGGCCATTCAGACCCAGTGTTTTATTTCCGTGAATTTCCCTGATGGCCTCTCTTATCTCTGTAGTAGTCACAGGCGCAGCCAATACCCTTCTGTCTTCAGTCGTGACCCAAGGAAGAATTAAATTGTCTAGGAAGTCATCATTTTCTTGGGGTGTAACTGCTAGTCTCATATGGACTCATAATAGTTACGAAATGCTGCATTAATCCCAATCTGAGTAATAACATGGGCTTTTGTTGGTGTATTAATCTCTAGTAAGGGGACCAATGGTGGGGTGTCTTAAGAATTTAACCAAGCAGTGTGTCCGATTTATCATCCTCTGCAGGCAGTTTCTGTATGCATATTTGGTGATCAATAACGTGCAGTAGCTCCAGTAGCTCCGCATAGTTAATACGTGCAGTCTTGATCTCTGCAGCTTTTTATCTAGTACTACTGCTCGTTCCAGTATTCCTAAAGTTGCCTCCACTGACTTCAGTTTGGTATGGACTGTTTGACATACTCCCACCACAGCACTTATCGAGGTGACTCTTACCACGTCTTAAATGCTTCCCTCTCAATTAAACAAGAAGAGGTTGTGTTGGTGTTTTCATTGAAATCATTTTTGATACTGGTGGCTTAAGTGTCACGGAATACCAAGTCCTCTAACAAGTTGGGGTTAAGTTTCCATGTAGGGACTGGTGTAGGAATCAGACCCCAGGACAAGGTGAGTTCTAGGGGTTATGATCTGATATCTTTTTCCCGAGGTACGTGGTGTGTGTTATGTGGGGCAGAAGGGCGGTGGTACAGAGGATGCGGCTCAGTTATGTAGGTAGTGCGTGTGGTAGGGAGTGATAGGAGTATTCATGCATACTGACACTTTTACTACACCAGGCATCTGGGATAGCCCACCCTTGTACCCAGGTTGGATGTGCCTTGGCCTGGCGAATGGAAGCTGTTCCCGGTAATGGAGGGTGTGAGCGATCCAAAATCTATGTCTAGCACTGCATTAAAGTCCTCCCCCTAGTATCCATGGATACATGGTTCAGTCTGCAAGTGCCATATTTAGTTGTGCATGGAATTTATCTTAACATAGTCCCCAGCACACGCTACAGCACACGCTGCATTAGTAGTTCACATGTATATCAAAGTTCAAGTATGCAATAAATCAATCTTCTTGAATTTTGTTTTTCTTTTATTTCTTTTTTTCTGTTTCCTTCTTTCTTTATTAGGTAGATGCTTAGCCAACACATGTTTCGTCGCCAGGTGGAAACACTGTACCAATACTTTTCCAAGGCTTAATCTTTAATTTGTATCGCTTTTCCTTTGGTGATAATTATATCCCAAAACGTTATTCTTATACAAATAGCATCCTTATCAGGTAAATCAATTCTCTATACTTTCTCTGCTAGTCATCCTTATGTATACACTTCTACCCAGTATACGGTAATGAAGATATCTCCAATGTCAAACTGAAACAACTTGATAATCGTGAATGTCGTGTGTCTTCTATGGACGCTCGGCCAATAAAGCACAGGTCACGGTGCGAGCAGTGGCTCGGTGGCGGTGTCAGCAGGAGTCGTCAGTGAGACCAGGGTCGCAGTGCGGCATTGCGGCCGTGCCCTCTGCGGTGCCTTCAGGACACGGAGTCGGCAGCGGAGTCGTGTTGCTTTTTTTTCTTGTTGCAGCACAAAACACACAGTCCCCAGTGCTGAGGGAAGTAGAGCTTTAAGTCTTTGCTGTTCCTGAGACTTCTTGAATAGGGGCAAGTTCTACCTCAAGCCCTTGGAGAAACTCACAAAGTAGAATGCAGAAAGTTCAGTCCAGTCCTTTCACTGCCCAAGACAGAAGCAGCCACTGCAGGCCAACACAGCAAAGTGGTAGTTCCTCCTCACAGCTTCTCCGGCTCTTCTTGTTTGCAGCCTTCTTGGTCCAAAAGAATTCTAAAAAATAGGGGTCTGGGTCCCAATATTTATATCCCAAAATGCTATGATCTCTTATGCTGAGAGTGTCTGTGCCCAGCCAGAACCAGTTCTGCCATCTCTGGTGTGACTTCTTGGCAGGAGGTGGAAAAGGCATGGTCAGAGGCAGACCAGGCCCTTTGAGGTGTAAGAAAATCACCTCCCCCTTCCCCAATTGCAGCCCAGGTCTATTCATCCCTTTCCTGACCCACCTAGACTATCTGGAGCCTCTCCTGCTCCCCAGCCTTCTGTCATCCAAAACCCAGACAGGCAATCCACATTCCAGCGGAGGCACACGGGATGAGTGAGCAAGAAAATACCTTTCTAAATGTTGTATTTTCAAACACAGAATGTAAAAATCACCTTCACTAAAAGATGCATCTTTAGATTCGGCGTTCAGGCATACTAAACTTTAAATTCCTACCTAATTCCCCGGGCAAGTTATATTTATAAATGTTATAAACAAACTCCCCATTCTGTCCCATGGGTAACAGGTAGCCTTGCAATAGCGAAAAACTATATTGGCCGTAGTTCACTATCACGACATACCACACACACCAGGGCATGTCCTACCTTTCACATACACTGCACCCGGCCCACAGGGGTACCTTGGGCCTACCTTAGGGGTGGCTAACATGTAAGAAAAGGGAAGGTGAGGGACTGGCAAGTGTGTGCACTGGCCAAGTCGACATGGCAGTTACAAACTGTGCGCAGACTCCGCAATGGCGGGTCTGAGTTACCTTTCACGGGCGGTTCGTGTGGGTGGCACAATCCTGTGCTGCAGCCCACCAATGGCATTTGATTCACAGACCCTTGCACACGCAGTGCACTTCACTAGGGACTGACAAATAAATCAAATGCAAAAGCAACAGTTGATGGACAGAATGCAGAACAATGTGCAACATTCCGTCCATCACCTTGTATGTTTTGCTGACAAATACATCAAACATGCCAATAATGGAAACACCAAATCATATCACACTTTACCACAGGAGCACTTGCAATTTACCACTGGTTAACAGTGAGAAAAATGCACAGAAACACTAAGCCAGCACAGAGTCAGAACCGAGAGGTCAGAAAGCAAAAAACTTAGGGGAAGCATGCCAAAAGATGCCAAGTTTAACAGTCAGCCTTCCCCCCTCTCTATCCCTAAAACCATACCCCTACCTAGCGCTCCCGTCCACCCCAGAAGAGCGAAGGCCTATCTTGCGTATAACGATATTGATGACTTACCAAGTTCTTACTCGATTATCTTAGACACCAACAAGATTACTCTGGGGCAAATTCCAGCTATTCACGCTAACCGGAACAGAGAACCCCCTCACAACGTTAGAGGCATAAATAATGACAACCTTATGAGAATGATCATCATACAGATTCCTCCCCCATACACTGGTGCAACTTTAATGCGTTCTACTCAACTGCAGGTCAGCCAGCAAATACGCCTCTGACAAGTTCAACCTCATCCAACACAATGAGACAGACATCATCATCCTCACTGAAACTTGGCTCAATCCCACTTCCACTCCTATCCTAGACCGGTTAGTGCCGCCTACCCATGACATAATCCGTCTAGGCAGAGCTATGAAGCCGGGCGGGGGCCTAGCTTGTATACATCGGAGCACACTATCGGTCTCCCACTCGGAGTCCTCTATGCCATCCTCATGCAAATACCTTTGTCTCAACATCTCTAGCCACAACCTTCCGGTGTGCAAACTACACACATTTTATTACCCACCCTGGGGACAACATCCCTTTCATCAATTAATAGAAAACATCTCTGGCAATGTTGATTACGCTATGTTCCAAATCTTCCTTGGTGATTTCAACCTTCACTGGTCTAACCCCAATGACCAAGCTGTAACATGCCTCAAATCCTTCTAAAGTGATTCAACATTGTGACCATCCAGCTCATAATAAAGGAGAAATTGTGGACCTCATCATCACCAAAGGTCACACCATCACACTGGACACCATTACCCCTAGCGACTGGTCCGATCATCACAGCATCTTCTTTTATATCAACATGGAGGTCTCTCTGAGGAAGGTTCAACCAACGAAATTGAAGATTTGGAAAAGGGACCTTAGAGATATCAATTCAACCGATCTAGCAACCCACTGTTAATCTGCCCTCTCTTCACACAAGGTGAAATCTATGAGGTACATGCACTCGCTGACTTCTACAACTCCACTATCTTTAGCATCATGGATTCCATTGCTCCACTCCAACAAAAAACTGCCTCAACAAAAATATCCAACCGTGGTTCAGCGGCAACTTAAACTTGGAACGTCGCAAACTTAGGGCAATCAAATGTTCCCGGAGATCCAAACCATCCTCGGACCAGCTTATAATCCTTAGATCGGTAAGGAGCTCCTATAACAAACAAATCAAGATCGCTAAAGCCGACAACTTCAGATCCCAACTTAATCAAGCCGCTAATTGCCCCAAGAAACTTTTTAAGCTGGTTAAACAACAATCGGTGGAAGCACCAAACCGCTCAGGCTCTGGAGTTAGCCCACCCTCTTGCGATGACCTGGCTGCTTTCTTTACTGAGAAATCCAGAGTCATCAATATTGATCTTGACTCCAGGAAGGATCTATTGCTATACAGTGGGTCTGCGCTCCCCCTGGCCCTATCAGAGAAGATTGAATCGAGTAGCCTGAGCACCAAGAACAATACCTCATGGGGCACCTTCACTCCCCTCAGTGAAAGAGACATTAATAAGATTCTTCAGAGTATCAACCCATCTAATAATTTTAGCGACCCATTACCACCTTCCATTTTCAAAGAAATCAAGGATGTCGTCACCCTCATCTGGACAAAGATTGCCAGTGCGTCTCTGTCACAAGGCACAATCCCAGGGTGCCTAAAAGCTTCTCAGGTAACACCTATCTTAAAAAAGTCTACCGCAGATAGTACTGACCTTAACAACTTCCCCCCTATTTCTAACATCCCCACTCTAGCCAAACTCCTAGAAAAATACGTCCGATCTCAACTCTGTGCCCACATCGAGAATTTCCACCTCCTGGACCAACATCAATCTAGCCTTCGGAGTGGACACAGCACCAAATCGGTTCTCACTCACATTATGGATGACATTTTAAAAATGCTTGATAAAAAATGAATCTTGTCTCCTTATCCATCTTGACCTTTTCTCTGCGTTTGACACTGTTAATCACGACAACATTATATCCATTTTGGAGCACAGGATGGGCCTTTCTGGTTTGGTGCTGCAATGGTTCTCGTCCTTCCTCCACCACAGATACCAAAGAGTTAAGGCAAACCACTCTCTTTCCCAGCCATCACCAGTATCCATGGGGGTCCCCCAGGGGTCCGCCTCATCTCTCATACTCTTCAACCTGTTCTTGGAACCATTAGCTAATGCACTAAATTCCACAGACATTCTGTTCCATATGTATGCGGATGATAGCAAATTTTATCTGAAAATCTCCTCCCCAGATAACCTTATATAACTCAACACTACCCTAATAAATACTCAAAACTGGTTAACTGAGAGCTATCTCCTGCTCAACACCTCCAAAACAGAACTCCTTTTCATTTCTCCTCCGAATCAAATCCCCAAGTTAGACCTTTGGAGGAAACACCTCACTGCCTTCAACTGCTCCTCCCTCATTATTGACTTAGCCACATCTCTTGGAATCACCCTGGACAAGCATTTGAACATGAAGAATCATATCAGCAATGTGTGCAAGGGAGCTAATCACCTGATGAGGATACTCGGGAATCTCAGACCTTTCCTCTCACATGTTGACTTTAAGCAAGTGGTCCAAGCTCTTGTTTTGCCGAGGCTAGACTATGGCAGTGCTATGCTCTGTGGCCTCCCCAACTATACCTTGGCCGCACTAAGGGCTTCACTGAATGCTGCAGCCAGATTGGTTACGGGTACCAAAAGAAATGCACACATCTCCCCAGTCTTTAAATCCCTAAATTGGCTGCCCAATGAATCAAGAATTCAGGTAACAGTTGCCTGCCTGTCTCACAAAGCCCTCCATTTCAAAACCCTCAGTTAGGATTGGTGTCACTACAACGCATGCTTTTACATCGCATGCCTTTACAACGCGGTTTTTACCACGCAGTCCATTACAACGCATAATGCTTTTAGGCGCTGGATAGTGAATTATTTAATTTACTATTCCAACTCCAGTCCCCGTGGATAGCAGGGAAGGTGTTGGATAGTAAATTAAATATATTCCCTATCCTAGAGCGCCCCCCAGCGCAATGCGTTGTAATGGTATGCGTTGTAATGGTTGCGATGTAATGGTAGTGCGTTGTAAAAAATGAGTTGTAAGTAATGTTCCCCCTCAGTTATCTAGCAAAAAAGCTAGAATTATCCGAAGGGGTAGACCTTCTAGGAGTGCCAACTCTCTCCTCCTGAAACCACAGATTGTTCGCAAAAAGAGAACGTGTCACAAGCCTTCTCCGGCTTTGCGCCAAAGATCTGGACCTTACTCCCACCGGAAATACGCAAAATCTCCTCCAAGGTTGCCTTCAAATTGGAAGTAACATGATTCCTCATGAACAAGTGCTTACCTTCTCGGATCGTCTGCTCTAATACATTGGACTTACACCCTAAGCCCTGCGTTGGGTGTTATTCTTTACTAATCATCTGCTCTCCTCCTAGGTTGCTATGTACCAGTGAATTATCTTATTATTTGTTGTCTCTTTTTGTTTGTAACCTTTTTGTTTGGTATGCATATTTGATTTGTTTGGGTTGGAATTCCTTGTGATGCCTATGCTGCAACTGTTACCTTCCTTTTCCTCAAATTGTAAAGCGCTCTGATATCCTTCAGGATCATGTTTGCGCTATATAAAACTTTATAAATAAATAAGCCTAGGCCCAGCACTGCCCCCAGTAAGGTGAAGTGAATCAGTCCTGTTTCGGTAAACTGAGAAACCATCAGTCCCTCTCTGTCCTATTTCGGTGAGGACTGGTTTATTGTATACTTAACTTTGATATACACGTGAAGTACTATTGCAGCGTCTGCTGGGGAATATGTTTTGTTAATTTAAGGCGGCCTGGCCACACCTGAGGAAGGTCGGTGGTTCTTCCTACCTTGCAGCACTGCTTATGATATTGGGACAGGGATTATTGGTTTGTGGATTTTTCCTGGGGCGCCAATTACCTATTATAACACCACCAACTCGCAACAGAACATGGAATTTATCTTGTTCCGTGTTTGGGGCATATATGCTGCCCAGTCCTACGGGCGTGCCATCCAGTCTACCCCGAAGAAGGGCATGCCTGCCATGGTCATCAATGTGATTTTCAAGAGCTTCAAATGGTACCCGCGTCCTGAATACAAACTGCCGCCCCCTCGCAAACACCAAGAGGTGTTAAATATCTGTCCTCTCCATTTCTTTTAGAGTTTGGACGTTTCAGTCAGTAATATGCTTCTCCTGTAGGAATACTATCTGTGCTTTACGCATTGAGTCTGTGATGCTTATGTATGGAGCCCATTCCCCGGACATTCCATGTTACTATATTATATAAGCTTGTACTGGCCATGAAGGCATAGGGTAAGGTTTGCTCCCAACCTTTTCCTGGGAGGCCTCGAGAATCTTCATCCCCTTGGTAGCAAAGAATCGGTCTGCCAGCTATTCTAACTGAATTCAAAAACTTTTGAAGTACCAATACAGAGTCTGACATTAAAACATTGTCCGACCAAACTTTTAAAGTCAACAACGTTAACTGTAGTAAGCACTGTGCTTTTGCTAGTGGTGTAGTATTAAGCACTGAGGCTGACGGAGCAAACATTGGCATTCAACCATCACTTATTGTTATGGAGCAGCTCCCTGGACCTACGGATTAGCCATGATTTAATGAATGCCATCTTGGTAGATAGCATCAGTGTTAAAGTAAACAAATGAGGTACCAGTGTATACACCCTAAGCCCTGCTTAGGGTGTATGGCTACTCCACCGAACTCACAGACAATTGTGTGACCCCAGGGTGCTGAATCCACCAATTCCAATTGACAAACTGGGCATCATCTTGAAAGAAATCTGAGACTCTTGAATGGCTCTTGAGTGCCTGGGAGCCCTGACTACAGAGCTCTCTCTCCTCAAAACAGATCATAGAAAGCAATTGATAGCCCCCTGGGGGCGGTGAGGTCAGCTTGGGTGTCACTTGCCGTGTGCTCGTTCTTCTAGTCCCAGCCACCCCTCAGGACCCCTTGTCCTGGCAGTGGTAATGTCACCTTGTGCCCATACCCGGAGACCCAGGCCGGTAGTCAGTCAAGCAAGAGGGAGTAAGGCTGTGCACACAGCCCAGGCATTCGGCACAGCGCTAGCAACCTTGTGAATAAAAATGTCTTGCTGTGCTTAGTGTAAGTATCTTGGGCCTTTCGGTGGCAGGGGACAGCTCTGTTAATTACAGTCCAGGGCGTCACCACTATTCCTTTCACACATCGCTGGGCTAGCCTGGCGGAGGGTTGTTCTGTGTCGACCCCCGCTATTATTGTTTTATCAGGGAATCAGGAGACAGTCTTCCTTGTGTTGGGGGAGAGGGGGAACCCACCTACGATGTCCAATTTCTGGGGCATTCCTTCAGGGGCCATGTACAGCCCAGTCCTGTTTGCTGGAAGTCGTCACACAGTCAGACCGCCGCATCAACACCTAATGGGAGGACCTCCTTTTACTCTTATCCAGTTGTGCCAGGGTCACTCCAGGCTTCACCCACTCCAGACATGGCCATCTGCAGCACAAGATAGGGGTTACATGGGAATCAGAGGCCTCAGAGGGCACCGCACATGCTCACCTAGGTGTCGGCCTCTCAGTGCCCAAGGTAGGCCGCCACGTCACTGCGACACAGCAACACCCCTTGGTCCCAGAGCGATGACCTTGCTGCAGTGTGCGGCTGCTGCCCCAGAGGATATGACTTGCCTCCAACAGCCATCGGCCCGGGAAACAACGAGCCCAGGTTCAACAACAGGTTAGCGCTCATGTTAGTGGCGGATCCAACCGGTCTCTCTGCACTTCGCTGTCAGTGGTTACAGTCAATGTTAAAGGAGGGTCACAACCCCAGCTGCATATTCAGCTCTGCTTAGCTCACACTCACAGCCAGAGCCAATGCATGTCTTGTCATGGTGCTGACCCCGGCAGCCCCACACCACGCCAACATAGGCCGTCAATCTGTGTATCTCCAGGACTGCTCTACAGACCACGCATCTGCGATATCGTCGTGGCACTCTTGAAGGCGATTAGTGGTTCTGGCACCTTTATGTAGTGGCGGACGGCAGCCACTACTCAAGGGTAGATCAGGATTAATTGTCTTGGGCCGGGAGCTCTCTGTTTATGCTTTCGCCATCTTAGGCGCTTTCTGCTTGTTGATTATTGCATTGATTTCCAAGGAATAAAGAGCATATGCCATAGATTAAACTACTAAAAATTATTTAATACTGCCATCTTATTCTATCAAAGATGATGTAGAAAGTGTTATAAGCATATAAAGCGGCAATGCTTATGGTTCATTGCACCACCCCTTATGGGTCAATAAAATGCAAGTGCATTAAATAACTTTCCTTATTAAATTCATCTTTAAATATATGTCGGATATAGATCTTAATCTAAAAAAACAGTAAATAAAAGCAAATCCAGGGAGAAGTGTCCTGGGGAACAATTTATCTGTCTAGAGTGGGGTTATAAAAGAAAAACAGAAGTAAAGGTATAGGGATGGTAAGGTTCCGAAAATGTGAAGAGGTAGGACTTAAAGCAGCATGTATATTCAAATCAGTGGGACAATTAATCATACTCTAAAATGAAACCTCTTTTCTCAAGATGGGGACGACCCAGATAATGTCCATTATTTATATTAAAGATGGATATGTAATTCAGCATCCAGATTATGTCTAATGGGGGCCTCTGGACTCATTAATATTATTATTCTTGATTCCATCCTTCTTAGATTTAATTCTTAATTGCCCCTTCATTCTACAGCTCTGAAATGTTTAATCTTGAAGTAAGTCAGTTCTTGTATCACCCCTTCATGCTTTTCCCAAAAGTGCTTGACGATTGGATAATTCTGGTCCTGCTTTTTATCGTACGTAGGTGCAGTAAAATTATCAATTTTACTTTTTCGTTGTGCTACCTACATAGGACTTTCGGCATGCACATTGAAGAACATAGATCTCATTATTTTTCTCACAAGTTATATGTTCCATTATTTTTTGCTCTTTCCAATTATGTAATCTGTATGATACCGTGTTCACATGCTTTACATTTTGCAAAAGCCAGGCTGTAGTTAATTTCTTATTGATTTCTTAATAGTTGGGAAGTGACTCTGCAAGGATGATACTTTCCTATATGTTATTCTCAGGAAGTTAGACAGAACATCTTTCAAATTTGCATCACTTAATACAATTTTCCAAAAGCCCATACACACCCTAAACCCTAAAATTACCCATACCCACCCAAAAACCCATACCTACCCTAAACTCTAAAATTACCCTTACCACACAAACATCCATACCCAACCTAAACCCTAAAAATACCAAACACCCCAAAACCCATACCCACCCTAAACTCTAAAAATGCCCTCGCTACCCAAACACCCACACCCACCATAAACCCTAAAAATAACCTTACCACCCAAAACCCATACCCTTATCACACAAATCAATCACCGAAGATTGAGAATGAAGCACTTCAGTGAGAATATTCAATTTTGTACTCTGCTACTGGAAGCTGCAAGTCTAAAAGTTCTGCAGTCTTCCTAATAACTGTATGATATGGAGCAACATCCTTACAGGAAGAAGCCTTTTGAAAAACAAAGTCCCACTCTGGGGAAGTGTCAAGTCCACTTGCTCTCTCTTCTCATCCTGGTACTGCTCTTCTTCCAATAACCTCTGCACCTCTCTTCTCGAACGCATCTTCGGATGCGGTGTCGACGGCTCCGGAAGTGGTGTCGAAGGTGGATCCATAATCGGCGCCGTGTGAATCCGAGAAGGTTCACGGGATGGAACCGTTGACAGCCCATATGGCCTCGACATCCTAAGAGCCAGGAAACACCAGGACGACGACGCTGCTATAAACGGCATAAAGGGGGCCTGAAGATCTGATGAGGCACACCCAAATTATAAGCCAACGGACCCATGGGACCCGAAGGTGCTGGAGAATGGTACGAGGCCCTGGTGAAAACACCATACATTGTATTTAAAAAATGCTAAGGATCGGAACCCGGTGTCGGAAAATGAGGGCAAGAAGCGAGTTCCGGATCGGATCAAGATACCTCTGGCATCGGAGCCGCTGGAGACACAGGTAGAACAGCCGGAGCCGAAGGGACCTCTTCATCCTCAGCTGGATTTGATGGTGAGAATCTCAGCGTCGTCGCCTGCTCTGGAGTGCCCTCATAAGAAGGAGAATGAGCTGGAGTCGCCTGAGGAGATACTGAAGGTGAAGGAGAAGCAAAGTCCTTTTCTCAACGTCGAGGAGCAGGTGAAGGTGACCTCAACTACACCGACTTCGTAGACCGGCGTCGAGAAGCATGTCTCCTCTTGTTCTTATATTTCTTCTTGGAGCCATGCGACGCCGAAGAACTAGACTTTGATCTTTTTCGACTCCTTTTCTCCTTTTTCACCTTGACCATGTAAAGTTTGGCTTCTCGCTCCTTTAACGCCTTTGGGTTAATCTTCCTGCATGATGAGCATCCCTCGACGTCATGGTCTGAAGACAAACACCAAAGGCAATCCTCATGTGGGTCAGTAATCGACATTTGTTTACCGTATTCTCTGCAAGGTTTAAACCCTGGTTTCCTCCGAGCAGACATGACAAAGAAAGGAAGAGATACAAACAAAAATAGAAAGTATCCAGATGAAGTATGGTGAGTCCCAGAAAAAAACGTTAGCGTCGACAGTGCAGAAAAAAGGGAACTAACGTCATCACGCCGACATGGTCTTCTTATGGCTCCGGTGGCTTCATGCAGAGCTGCGTGCGGAGCCATGACGCTAGGACGACCTCGTCGGCGCGGAGAGCTAGGAAAAATTTCTGCGGAATGCTGGTGCAGGGGATATTCATAAGGTGAGGAATCCACAGGCAGATGTATCCATCAGAAATTGGAGATCAGGTGCAGGTCACAAGTTAGGACCCCCAGATAGCACTCACACACCCATACAATAGCTCAGACATGCACTCTCAGTTTCAGACAGTCTCACAGCTGCTCAGATGACATATGATAGAAATAGTATAATTCAGTAGTACAAAAGGAATAGTTATTTAACTTATACCGTAACTTACTATACATCTTTAAGTCTCAGAAACATTTACAAAACACTTTCGCTCACTGGATGATATCATGATGTAATTTAAAGTGTCATCAGTGATGTCACTAACTATGTCATGAGTGATGTAATATGTGAGGTCATAGGTACTGTATTGCGGGGGCGTAATTTATAGTTAGCTCAGGTAACTACAACTCCTGAATTTGTGTGATTTTGTATGAGAGAAATTTGAGCCTAACTATAACGTCCCGTAACCTTTGGTTTTTTCAATGATTTCTATGTTTTTTTTTCTATTCTATTTCCTAACTATTAGCAAAAAGAAGTATAAAGTTCCCCGGTAGGATTTTGCAAATGGAGTGTGTGTATGTACATGTGGCATAGAGAGAGAGAGAGAAAGGTATTCAAGAGGGAGGGGGGATTCCCTCTTGGGAACTAAAACCCTCACACACCCAGCAAGCTAGGTGTCATGCTTCATCATATGGGTTCTGCTCCTCGTAAGACTGGCGCTGCAATGTCTGACGGGCTCCCACGAAGGGGCTCTTTATCAGAGATCTTTTGTTCCAGCCATATGGTGCATGCGTGTAAGAGGGCAGTTACTGCAGTCAAGAACTGAGGTTTGGAAATTGGAATCCTTGTAACCTGTTCTTCTGATAAGTCAACGAAAAATATCTTTGAAAGCAGAAAAGTATTCTCGTACAGCACTTGAATAACAAAGAATAGGAATTTTTTTTATTTCCACAAGAAGTCATCAATAAGATTACAAAATAATCTTTTCACTTTGTTAGTTTTGCAAGAGGTCTACCATTAGAAGTATGAGCTCTGTACTTTATTATTTTCATAACAATTCGTCCATAGGATTACAAACTCCTATTTTTCATCATCTTGATTAGAACTTTAAAGTAATTGCATTTCTTCTACAAGAGGAGTTAATGGAATTATGTTTCCTCAGATCATTAATAAAACAATTATCAACCTATTACATAAGTATAATCAAAGCCACACATTGTTAGCACAGGATAGTGTAGTTTTATCCTGAGAACTCTCTCTTTTTCCAGAGCAATGCCATTTGGTTAATGGTTAGGTGAAGGGTGGAACTGCTGTTTATGTTGTTCAAGGTGAGGACACTTCTGGGTCAGGCCTGCCTTATGGTCTATTCCTGATTACTCTTTCAGAGAGGCTGAGGATTGTCCGTACCAACATCTCATACGTCATTGTGCCCACATTGCGGGTGTTGCAGTTCGGTGACTGCCTTCGTGCCACTTGCTGTATGAAGCATCACTTTACACAAAGACTGTGTCCAGAGAGCAGCCTGAGACACATAAAAGAGAGCCACACCAAACCGGTTCTGAAGTTTAAGACAGCGGACCTATAGCCCCAACCTAGAAAATCTTTTTAAAAGTGAGACCTAACCCAGGTCACCTTGGTCCCAGTTCCAAGATCTTAATAACCAAGAAAAGGGGTGCTTTGCAGAGAGCTTGAAGGACAACAGGGCTGGTGCTTGTCTGACACCCAGGGAGGAGGAGACATTACCTGAAATCTACACTTTCTGCTAGAGGAACTGGGGGTCTGCCTAGTGTCTAGAAGCCTACCTACTAGCTGACAAAGGGAAGGAGTCCGCCAAGGCCTGCAAGAAGGCAAGACAGCTGAGGAAAAGATGTACACTATGCTCCTGGCTTGGTGGAGGAACACCCAGAGAAACTGGACTTCCTGAGAGCAAAGCAAGGCACCACACGTACTGTAGAGGGTCTCATGGTCTCACTAAAGCTCCCACTGAAAATTACAAAGTCTACATGCTTCCACACATCAGCTGTCAGTGCTAGGATTACCTTGGTACTTGCATCAGCTCCGTCTGGGCTGCAGCTGCTGTTATATTATCATCCAGGTTGATCTATAACTTCTGTTGTGTTTTCATCAACCTGGTTAGAGCTACATCTGCCTCTGTGAAATCACGGTCAGTGACAGGGCTTCAACTGCTAAATCGTTGCCAGTACTTGGTATCCTGCAAATCTGAAAGAAACAGGTTAGTATTAGATTACTTTCCTTAGAATATCCCCAGGCGTCAGACTGTATCCGAAAACTTTTGCGTAGCAGTACCCTTGCGCGTCGGTAGGCATCGTCTGCAGCTCCGCGTCAGTCGTCTGCGCCGGGTTGACGTCGCCGGAGTACTTAGACGCCGCCCGTCAGTTCTTCTTCAGCAAGCGCAGATCCGGAAAAAGTTGTACCCTTAGTCAATTTTTGACTAACTTTTTCGATCCTTTTTGATCATCTTTCTAAGTCGCTCGACTCCAACAGTGCCGGTAGGGATGCCCGGGTTCAAACCCTGCGTCGACTGCAACAGACTGATGTCGGAGTCATCATAGCTCCGGGAGTCGTCACCAGTCTTCGGGCTTGAAGTCCTCAGGTAAGAGGCACAAGAAGTCGAAGAGATGTCATCGTTCTTCCAACTCCCCGCGACGCGGCCGGGGGTTCCGGCGACACCGCCGCCGCGGCTCCGCCAGAGCCACAGGCGTCGCGGCCTGCTCCATACCCGCCGGTCCCGGGGCAGAACGCGATGCCGGAGGAGATCAACACCTTCCTCATGGCCATGAGGTCGCTCGCTCCTCCGTCGGGGAGGCCCCGACTGGGTCCCCAAGCGGGCCAGGTGCTTAGGCCCCGGCGCTGTCGGCGACTTCGATCTCAACGCCGCAAAGCCCCGCTGGATCCGGTTCCGGGTCGTCACCGGTCGACCTTACTACTTCGCCGGCATCAGCCCCCAGGGTGTCGCCTCCGGCATTGTCCCAGGACGACGTCGTCCCTGGTCCTACCCTCGATTCGGGTCCAGCGTCGGAGCGGCACCACTCTCGACGCCGATGGGAGATTTCTATTTTCATGACCCGGCCCCATCCTTTGACCCTGAGTATCAGGAGATGGGTGGCGAGCGGGATTGGGAGGGGTCTGAGGACCCTCTGGTACGTGAGTGCCAGTCTTCTCAGGACTGGACAGGTGAGCTTGGGGAGGCCAGTGGTCTGGACACTTTGCCCGACACTGGTTTTGTCTCCCCTCCTACCGTGGCTACGGAGGAGGGGGCTGCCTGTAGTGTGGTGCTGACGCGGGCTGCCAAGGCCTTGGGCCTTGAGCTCGCCGTCGCGGCCGTGAGGACTAACCTCCTCACTGAGGTCCTTAAACCACAGGCAAGCTCGGCCGAACCTCTGATACCGTTTAATGAGGCCTTGTCAGACGTTCTTCTGGGCACTTGGTCCAAGCCCGCTACAGGTCCGCCTGTAGATAGGAACGTGGCCATGCGCCACCGCCTGGCTCCGGGCGGCCCTTGCTTCCTGTCCACCCAGCCCACCCCAGAGAGCCTGGTCTTTCGGGCCTCTAACTCCCAGACCGCATTCCCGACAGCTCCCCCTGATTGGGAATCCAAGAGGTACGAGCAATACGGGAAAAAGGTATTCTCCTCCCTGAGTTTGGGGTTGCGGTCAGTCAACACCGCGTGCCTCTTTGGCCGCTACACCCACTCTCTGTGGGACACGGTCGCGGACGTGCTGCCACAATGTCCGGAAGAGGTCCGGACTAAACTCACCCAAGCCCTTGCAGAGGGTCGAGATGCGGCACGGTATTCCATCCGGTGTGGGCTGGATACCACGGACTCACTGGGCAGAGCGATGGCAACGACGGTGGCGATTCGTCGCCACGCCTGGTTGAGGTCCGCCAACTTTTCGGCTGATGTCCAAAACACCCTTATGGACACGCCGTTTGATGGCCGTAGCCTCATTGGCGACAAGGCAGACCATGCGCTGGTGCGCTTTAAGGACTCCAGGGCTAAGGCCAAGTCCTTGGGCCTCTCGGCCCGCGCCAGCAAACGGCTGCCTTTCGCTCCTTTCAAGGCCAAGGAAGGGCCGCCCGCACACGTCCTGCCAGCCACGGGATGCAGACTACCATCCAGCGCTGTGGCGGACGTGGAAACCGCCGTGGCGGCGGTCTGGGACAACGGCGAGGCCAGTCCACACCTGCCCCTGCAGCATCCGCCTCAAAACCCTCCTAGTCCGAGCTTTCAGTCCCATGTGACGCCATTAGGAGGCTGGGTTCGCCATCACCACCTCCACTGGCGCACAGGTGGGTGCTGAAAATCGTCCGAAGGGGCTACTCCCTCCCCTTCGAGGCGTCCCCTCCAGCCATGCCACCGCAGTACCACCGCATGTCGGGGGATCACTTGAAACTTCAAGAGGAAGTTACGGCCCTCTTGGCCAAGGGGGACATCGAGCGCCTTCCAGGGCCAGAAGTAGGGTGTGGTTGTTACTCCCTCTACTTTCTGGTACCCAAGAAGGGCAAAGGGGGCTTTGAGGCGGGCTCACCTCAGATAGTCGTCAGCCACCTCCAGACTACGACCGACCTCCTGCACCTGCTGGGGTTCTCCATCAATGTGCCGAAGTCACACCTGTGTCCCTCTCAGAAGCTCCTCTTCATCGGAGCGGTTCTAGACTCAACGCAGTTTCGGGTTTATCCTCCCGAACAGCGGTTTCGGGATATTCAGGCTCTGATTCCTATCTTTCAGCCGTTTTCCAGAGTCTCAGTCAGGTTGACACTGTGGCTTCTGGCGCTGATGGCCTCCTGTATCCTTCTGGTGCATCACGCATGGTGGCGGATGCGGGCTCTGCAATGGGACCTGAAGTTTCAGTGGGCCCAGCATCAGGGCAACTTGTCCGACCATGTCTTGATCTCGGAGGACACTGCAAGACAGTTGCAGTGGTGGCTCACGGACCGCGATTGGGTCAGCGGCAGATCCCTCTCCTTACCCCAACCGTAGCACGTAGTTGTAATGGACGCGTCCCTCCAGGGCTGGGGGGGCCACATGGGAGAGGCGGGGATCAGAGGCCTCTGGTCTCTGGCGGAGTCCCGGCTCCACATCAACCTTCTGGAGCTGCGGGCGATCCGGCTTGCACTGAAGGCGTTCCTCCCCTCTGTTCGGGGGAGTGTAGTGCAGGTGTTCACGGACAACACCCCTGCCATGTGGTACTGCAACAAACAGGGCGGGGTGGGGTTGTGGGCCCTATGCCAAGAGGCTCTGCGCCGCTGGCAGTGGCTGGAACATCAGGGTGTGACCCTGGGGGTTCAACACCTAGCAGGTTCCCTGAACGCCAGGGCGGACAAACTCAGCCGTCGGTGCATGATGTATCACGAATAGCGTCTGAACTCGGACGTGGCGCAAGGCCTCTTTCAGCAGTGGGGAGAGCCTTGGTTAGATCTTTTCGCCACAGAAGAGAACGCGCAATGTCATCAGTTCTGCGCGTTGAAATTTCCAAGGCGGCACTCGCTTGAAGACGCTTTTTGTCGCGAGTGGAGCTGCGGTCTGTTGTACGCCTTTCCGCCTATATCACTTCTGCCCAGAGTGCTGAAGAAGATCAGACGCGACCAAGCCCATGTTATCCTTGTGGCTCCGGACTGGGCACGAAGATACTGGTATCCCGAGCTACTCAGCATGTCTGTCGATCCCCCGATTTGTCTGCCTCTTCAGGAGGACCTTCTGTCGCAGCAGCAGGGGACGGTCCTCCACTCGAACCTGTCCAGTCTCCACCTCCATGCTTGGAGATAGAGCGTGCGACAGTTGAGGCCATTTGACTTGCCTCCTGAAGTTTGTAATGTAATTCTGGCAGCCAGGCGTCCCTCCACAAAGTTGGTATACGCCTGCAGGTGGAACAGATTTGTGGCATGGTTCACAGCAAAGGCTGTGGATCCACTCTCTGCCCCCCTTTCTGAGGTTCTCCTCTTCCTTCTTTCTCTTGCCCAGCAGGGCTTTGCTCTGGGCACTATCAAGGGCTACCTTTCTGCCCTTTCCGCCTTCTTAATGCTACCTGATCAGCCTTCCTTGTTCAAGTCCCCGATTGTAAATAGGTTCTTGAAGGGCATCACTCATATGTTCCCCCCTGTTCCTTTCGTGATGCCCCAGTGGGACTTGAACCTGGTTCTGACTTACCTGATGTGCGCTCCTTTTGAGCCGCTTCATAACTGTCCTCTCCGTCTTCTTACGCTTAAGACTGCTTTCCTGGTTGCCATCACCTCTGCCAGGAGAGTGAATGAGCACCAGGATCTTTCCTCAAAGCCTCCTTTCCTGTCTGTCCATCCGGACAAGGTTGTGTTGCGGACAAGACCCTCTTTCCTGCCCAAGGTAGTTACAGCCTTCTACATCGGGCAGTCCATCACCTTGCCCACCTTCTTTCCGCCTCCGCATCCCTCTAAAGAGGAAGAGCGGCTCCACCGTCTGGAACCAAAATGTGCGCTCTCATACTATCTGGACCGCACAAGCCAGTTCCGGGTGGATGACCAACTCTTTGTTGGTTACCTGGGTGCTAAGAAGGGACGGGCGGTGCACAAGCGGTCCATCTCTCGGTGGGTCATGTTGTGTATCAAGGCATGCTACTCTTTGGCGAAGAAGGAACCTCCTGTTGGGCTGCGGGCCCATTCCACTCGGGCCACGGTGACTACTACCGCCCTGGGCCGGGGAGTCCCCTTGCAGGACATCTGTCAGGCACTATGTGGGCCTCGCTGCACATGTTTGCAAGACACTACTGTCTGGACAGCCAAGTCCGGAGGGATGGCTTCTTTGGCCGTTCCGTCCTCCAGGACTTTCTGGTGTGATTATTGGTTTGCAACCCACCACCGGGGTTGGTATTGCTGGGGTATCTATTCTAAGGTAAGGAATTTAATACTAACCTGTTTCTTTCAGATGCACAAGTTACTTACCTTCGGTAACAATATATCTGTATGAAACAGTAGTTAGTATTAGATTCCTTACCGCCCCACCCGTCCTCTCTGTTCTGCAAACCGATATCGAGGGTTAAGGTCATCCCCTTTCAGGGCCCTAATTTCATGGCACAAGTGTTGGTTTTTATCATGGGTCTGCGTTTCTGGCGCGGAAAAGCTGTGTATAAGAACTGACGTCAGCGCGCAAGGGCGGCGTCAAAGTACTCCGGCGATGTCATCCCTGCGCAAACGTTGCCGCCGACGAACGCGACGCCGCAGACGACGCCTACCGACGCTCAATGGTACAGCTACGCAAATGTTTCCGGATTCAGTCTGACGCCTGGGGATATTCTAAGGTAAGGAATCTAATACTAACTACTGTTTCTTACAGATATAAGAAGGAAACTCCCCTACCCTATTGTATATATTTTTTGCGGGTAATACCCTTGTTTGTGACACTTTGTATATAGTTTTATTTTAATTTTTCACTCAGTCACTATAAGCACTTTGTCACTCGTGTGAGCACCTGAAAAATATACTTGTACTATAAAACAAAAATAAAGTATTCTATTTGTATGTTACCCTACAAAACTCTCTCCCAGGATTGATTCTATTAACTTAGTTATACCCTACTCTACCAGGACCTTGTGAGGCCACGAAAACCATTGTTTTCCCTACAACGGCCACTAAAATATGCACACAAGCCTTACTCCTGGGAGACAGTTTCATATAGGGGACTCTGGATGGGAGAAAGTGCAGGAAAGATAAAGCGTCTAGCGCCACAAGAGAGTTGTCGCCAGGATTAGGTTGCTTTGCGTAGTATGGAGTAGTGTTGTGAGATTTAAAAGTACTTTCTTTCCTAAAACGAC
The DNA here is from genome assembly GCF_964263255.1 of Lissotriton vulgaris. Taxonomy (NCBI): domain Eukaryota; kingdom Metazoa; phylum Chordata; class Amphibia; order Caudata; family Salamandridae; genus Lissotriton; species Lissotriton vulgaris. The sequence goes on from NC_141691.1 coordinate 754,841,987, forward strand.
AAGCATTGGGCTGGGCATTAAAGTAATTCTGTCTATTGATTGATTGTTGAGTTCAAAGCTCCAGACCTTCACACTACACCCCTGCAAGCCCTTGCTACTAAAAGGTAAGTGTAGAAAGGGTTGTACTTGGCCCAGCTTGCAGGGCTATAAAGGTACAGGCCCTACGAAAATAGTTTTGAACAAACTCAAGCACCAAGGTAATGACCCAGTAAGTCCTGAATGCCCTGTGCCTCTGAACAGGATCCATCAACGGACATCTGCTTCTCCTGTCACATTCTCATGCTGTAGCTTTACTTTCAACCCACATGAAGTTAATCTAAGATTGGCAGTGGGTCCAGAGACATGTGGAAGCTCACATCACTCCTGATTAATCTGGATAGCAAGGATAGTGCATCTTGACACATGGCCTAAGTTTTAAACAGAAGAAAATTTGGATTGCAACAATTTCATTTATTGATAAATTGTTTGAGTATACTGCCTTTTTTTTAATTAGTGTGTTTTGGAACTGGTTGACTTGAGAGTTTAAGAGTTGGCCACACAAGGAGTAGTAACCCCTATAAGAAACTAGTTAATGCCAGACTTTCAATAGGGAGACATGGACTATATCAGACATTGCATTCCAAGTTCTGCATCATACCCAAGTTGTTCAGTAAAACAGAAGCTAAACTGGGCTGGGCTGGAATTTGGCCACAACCTGAAAGCGATTCTATTCACCCTATACTACCCTGGAATAGCCACATAATACCCGCTGCGGATTATGCTTCTCTTTCTTTACTTCAGAAATCACAGCAGCCAATGAAACATTAGCAAATTCAAAACAACACTTCCAATGAACCCCTGTGTCCGCTCTCTCCACCATTCACCAGTATATATGCAAATGCCACTATAGTTCCTCCTCTTTCTCTGCTGCTGCAGCAGCTGAGTTGTCATTTTATTTTCACTTTAATTATTTGTGATTGTTAATTATGTAGATACATGTGATTATTGATTCCAACTATACTACTGACAGAGCGCCCGCGCTCTAAAGGGCCGTAGCACCCGATCCGCATAGCCGTTGCTGTGGAGAGGAAGCAGGAAAAGCACTTCACGTGCCCATGCATTTGTCGTCTTCTGTTTTTTAGACACTTGAGCATGCGAGGACAGCCAATGCGGCGTAGTGTCCGCTAATCTGCTCCTCAAGCTGTGTTCTGTTTTGTGCTGTGCTCCTGGTCCTGGTGAACAACTGATGGGGCTAACAAACGAAATGAGGCTTTGCCCTTGGAGAGTTGGGTGACTCCCTCCACATTATATACTTATTGCACCTGGCAGAGCCCGTGCTTTGCCCTCTTTGAGGGTCTTTTTTTGAGAATGCATTCACTTTTACTGGGCTACTCTACCCCTTTGAACCTCTTCCACCCCTCTAGTTCAGCAGGATGGCATACTACTCCGATAAAGGTGAGGATTGCAGGGAGTATGCTGAAATACCCTACATATGGCATATGAAAGAGCGATTAGTGGAAGCCCTTAACACATAGGTGCATGACTTCGTGAACTGGGCCTTGATCAAGGGCTTGTCACCATTTATCAACCCTTAGCACACTATGGACGGCATTTGTTGGTAGGTCCTTCGGGAGACCCTTTTACACAGGATATGGCTTTGCATATTTCAGGCTTTACCCAGGGTACTTCCTCAAAAGGCTCGTCTTCTGAGGTCCTTTCACAGACGGCATACTTGGTCCTACGGGACCCCAAGAATGGAAGTACGGATTAATTAGACCCACAAGGTCCTCCAAGAGCTCCCCTTTCACAACGGAAGCCTCTTCCTCTTCCCTGACTTCAGATCCCGAGATCACTTCCCCCCCTTACCAGAAGATTTTGAACCGGCAACGAAATGCAAACATAAAGTGTGACACGTGGGGCTGGAAGTTCCATCCCGAAAACAATTGACTTTTTGATCCCAAAGAGATTAAACATCTTCACTCTACTGAATAGGTTCCCTGTGCAGAAGTAGCCCATTATGTAGAGGATAATCTCACTCAGGACTTGGAGCATGAAGTGCACAATATGCTGAGGTCTGAGTGGCCACGTCCATTCCTCCTAGGCAAAGTGGCTGACACACCGGAACTTGATACTAGCATGGCCAAATTTCTCAAACAATTTTCAAAGGATCCCAAGAAGGGTCTGGCAGGAGTGTCAGAATAAACTCCTTGACATTTCTGGTTCCCTCAGCACAATCTTGGACTTGGCTGCACAGGCAAAGGATAATCAGTCTCGACTAGATCCTGGGAAGATCCTGGAATGGGCGCCAAGAGCTTTGTGTCTCTTTGGTAATGTCAATTGCGCCTTATTTACGGAAAGGCGTAAATCTGTTCTCATGAGCATTGATCCCCAACTCGCTGGAACCTTAGCAAACAGGTTACTATTTGGTGACACATTCGTAAAGGACTTGGGTGTAGAATGTCTCTAACTTTTCTGCTTTGGATAAAGTACAGTCATCTTTAAAGAAGGTTTTCAAAAGGGGCCTTTTTGTCAGGGCAGGACGCTATCATGGCTCAGCGCCCTGCCATGGTTTCCACCAGGCCTCATGTGGATATGCGTCTAGAGGTGCGGGCGCCCCATCATATACCTCCAACTTCTACCCCACTCACAGCAGGGGCCGGCAAAAACGTCCCGTTGTGGTGGATACAGAGGTGGGGACAACACCGCAGACGCCTCTTCCACAGGTGAGCATTCTTCCTCGGAAAGAGATCATGGAGGGTGGGGGAGGGGGTGGGGGGGACTTGAGTTGTTTTACCACAATTGGAAGACTATATCGCAGAACCCATGGTTGCTACAGAATGTTTAGGGGTTTCACCTGGAGTTTTATTCTACCTCGATACAAGGGAGATATCCATTCCCTCGCCATTTTTATCAAACAGAGAGCAGCTTCATAGACAATGAAGTTTAAAGAAGCAAAGCGGATGGTGGAACCTTCTTTAACGGAGCACCTGACCACAATAGCCCAATTAGTATTTTGCCTTTAAGTCCGAAGAAGGGAACAGTGTGCACACTGAAAACCACCCACCATCACAATGGTAGTTCTGTACAGAACTTGGAACACAAATTGGATTTTTAAGCAAAGGTGCACCACAATAAAGAAATGTGCAAACTAAATCTCAAGTTTGTACATAAAGAATACCAAAGATCACATTCAAAACGATTTTTTTTCAAAAAAGACTTTTCTTTATTCACTCCATATGTCAAAGGACACAGCCGACGCGTTTCGTCCCTAAGGGGACTTCTTCAGGGCAAAATTGGTAGTAGAGGCTCCTTGATTGAAATGGTATGTCATTTGAGGATGAACAGATGCAAAGACGATAACTGGATTATATGCAGTCTCAGGGTATATGTGGTTGATATTTTATAATGAACAGAGGGACCCAATTTCTGTGGGAATTACATCAATGGGTAGATTTAAAAATTTAGATGAGCGTTTGTAGCACCCAAAGAAACCAATTTCTGAAAGGATTACGGCGAGTCGTGAATTGTACTGAGCCCTATAGCAGTGGCTCCGATCGGCAGTCCCTTATTCAAGTCCGGTGGCAATTCAATAACAGAGGCCGACTCGCGAAAACAAGATAATCCCGATTCGAACACGATCCCCCTCTTGTCTTGACCAGTCCGTATAGAACCTGGTAGGATTTAGTTTGCACATTTCTTTATTGTGGTGCACCTTTGCTTAAAAATCCAGACAATGAAGTTTGTTCGCTGGTGACCAAAGGGGTGGTGTCCCAGACTTCCCTATATCTGTGAGGGTTCGTCAGTATAGTCTTTTTGGTTTCGAAGAAAGAGCAGGGATTCAGTTTGGCTCTCAAACTCAAAGAGTTAAATACCTGGATTGTGTATCACCACTTCAAGATGGAGGGCGTACATTTGTTGTACGATCTTTTACAAGAAGGAGACTGGCTAGTACGTCTAGATCTCAGAGACGCATATTTAGCGGTTCCCGTTTTTGCCCACATCTGAGGTTTCTTCAATTCCAGTGGCGTCAACAGTGGTACGGGTTTACGAAATGTCCTACGGCCTTTCTTCATCTCCTTGGTGTTTCACCAAGCTTCTTCAGCCAGTAGTTCATACATTCGAGAACAAGGAGTTTGACTAATCCTATACCTGGACGATATCTTCTTCATGGCACAGTACAGAGAGACGATTCTCTTTTACCTGTCATGGACGAGTCAGCACCTTCAAGATCTGGGATTTGCTCTCAAAGCGTAGAAATCTGTCATGGTTCCATCTCAAATAGTGGATTTTTTGGGCTTTCAGGTGGACTCTGCCAGGGCCCAACTTCTCTTACCCTTAAGGAAACAATGCCTCTCTAACTATATCATTGAGGAACCTGGCACACCTGGTAGGAACAGGCTTCCTCCATTTAGGTGGTTTTCAGGTCCCCTTCATTACAGGACCCTTCAGCGATTGAAAATTCTACCCCGTTGCAAGGGTTTGACTTACTCCACGCCGATATCCTTATCCAGGGAGTTCAAGTCGGAGATATCTTGGTGGCTGGAGCACATGGATGCCTGGAACAGCAGGGCCATTTTTGCATCAGTACCGCAGGTAGCGATTGAGTCAGATGCCAGTCAGTGGGATTGGGGAGACCGTTGCAGCTCCATAGACAGGGGGCAGGTGGTCCCCGGAGGAACTCTCCCTCCACATAAATTGTCTGAAGAGCTGCAGGTGGGATCCTTTGTGATCTGTACCTTGTCACAATGCAAAATTAGTTATTGTATTCTATTGAGGATGGACAATGTATCAACAGTCCGATACAGAAATCGGTTGGGCGGGACAAAGTCTCGTCTTCTGATGGCGATTGCCAAAGACTTTTGGCATCATTGCCTCCAGAATCACATATTGGTGACGGCAGGATACATTTTGAGCAGGTCCAATGTGATAGCAGATTGCAACTCCTGATTTCTTTGCAACTCCAGAGATTGCCTCCAAAAGTTTTACATCTCTTGAACCTGCGTCTGGGTCCCTGTACAGTGGATCTTTTTTCCTCTTGACTCAATGCACAGCTCTCACTCTTCTACAGCTAGATACCAGAACCTCTAGCACGGAGCTCGGATCCTGTTCCCCAGGACTGGTCGACGGGTCTGTTGTATGCCCCTTCACCCTTTTCAATGATGCAGAGGGTGCTGCTGCAGGTGAGCAGACAGGTAGCAAAATTTGTCCTGGTTACACCTTATTGGAAAGCCCAGTTGTGGTTTCCCGTGGCAATGGAATTATCCTAGAACCTTCCGATTTGACTAACCCTGCCAGGACCTTCTTGCGAATCCGGCGGCCTTCCTCACCCGATAATGACTCTGGGTTCTTGTGCCTCATGGTGTGTAGACTTTCAGGAAACATTAATAAATGCCTGGAATTTCATTGGATGCTCTGTTCTTCTTATCCCAATCTTGGACTCCTTCTACACACAAGCGTTATGAATCTGCCTGGTGCCGCTGGGTTTCTTGGTGTGGTGAACGGGATGTGGATCCAGTGGGATCCGGTAACCATATCATTGTGAATTTTCCATCAGATCTTGCTACGCAAGGATTGGCGTATAGGATGGTGAATAACTTCCGCTCTGCCATACCTGCGGGTCCTTTACATTTGGATGGTAAACCTGTGGGGAAACATCCTTTTTGGTGTAAGCTACTGAGGGGTATCTGGAAGGATACATCCCCTGCAACCAAAGTAGTCCACATTATGGGACAAAGATGCAGTGGTTCGTTTTCTCAAAGCCTGGATGGCCAACAAAGACCTTTCACGTAAACAATTGTCAGCGAAGCGTACACTACTTCTGTGTCTTATTTCCTGCAGAAGTGTTTCAATGTTCGAGCCTTGGATTTAGCAGGTAAAGTGTTTAATCCCTCAGGGGTGTCTTTTTTAATTTCTAAGTGTACTAAAACTGTCCCACTATGTATTGTTTATCCTTCCTTTCATCATCACCACAAGTTATGTATGGTTACATGCTTACAATGTTAAGAGGAATGTACTCCTCCACTACAAACTGATTATACTGGGTAGTTACAGAAACTTTTCCACCGGTCAATTCCGCAATGTTGGCCCGTTAGATTAGGTGGATTTTGGCAAAGCTGGAATTGAGGTTTCCTGCTTCGGGGCACATTCTGTACGGAGGGCTATGGCTTCCAATACTTCTTCTACCGGTTCTTGTCTTGAGGACATTATGGCTGCGGTGGACTGGTCTTCTGATTACACTTTTAAAGTCTTTTACCAAAAAACAGTGGTGAATGTTGCATCTAATATTTTGGTACAACTTTAAACTAGGATAAACCAAATTCTCAGTTTCAGCCATTGAATAAAACAATTTCTAGCTATCTAGTCAAGAATTTAATTCTAGGGATGGAGCGCCTCTCCCCTTTGAGGATCTCCAACAAGAATATAATATGGCACCCACCCAAAGATTCTCCTACTTGTGGCAGTTTTCTGGTTTATGTTATTATTAATATTATTGTAATTTCTTGATGTGATATTGTCCCGCCCTTGATGGTTAATATATGATGGGTAGATACATGTTGCATTATTATGCAAGTTTGAGACCTTCTCTGGCTAGAGTTAAGCATCTACAGACATTAAAGACATATGGTGGTTCTGTTCACACTCCTTTCGTTGTGCTGTAGCTGATCTTTCACTGAAAGTGGGCAACAGTGTGAGTATAAGGTATTTCAAATCTGATTGTTTAGGTATGTTGTTCTTTCCCATATAATTGAGCACTGTTGTAGGTGAATGATTGGCTTGTTTGATACATTTTATCACTAAAACATCAGTATATAAGTGAAAGAGTGAATGGGTGTGCAAAGTGTCTGAGGGCAACATGAGAGAGAAATAGCAGCACAACAGTGCAAAAACATTGACGGAAATACAAAATCACATCCACCTCTGAGCTTGGTCATTCCCACATCTACCCTGTGCACAACTTAACATTTGCAATTTGGATGTGTTTCTAAGCATGCTGACGGAAGAGTCTTATTTGGTGTTCTGGAAGTTTAAAAGCACACACAAGTTTTGAAGCCATCCCGCCCCCTTCTCTGTCTGTTATTTTTATTAACCCCCAATATTCTTTTTATCTGGATTTCAATGTTGGCACTACTAATTCAACCAAAAATGAAAAACATATCTTGCAAGATGTCAGGACACGGGGTGAATTTTCTAACCACTGATAAGGAGCTTGAAATCTGCTTCCATCAGTGCAGTGTAAAATGTAGTATAAGCAAGAGGAACAGGAACTGGCGAGAGAAAGAAGTAAAGAGGATAAGTAAGTTGAGCAAGTGCAGTGAGGCAACAATGGGGTACAACGTGATACCGGTGATGTGATAATTTCTGCTCATTTGCACAGGGAACGGGGGGAGGGCCTTATAGACAATGTTTTTAGAACATACTTGCTTTTTTTTTAAGTGAAATATGTCTTAGAAAAATACTTGTTTTTAGTCTGTGACTGCCACCGATTTTGACACAGGAACCACTTGATGGCCGAGCTTTACGCATTGGTGGTGAATGGTCTAGTGCTTTTTGGGCTCAACGGAGGGGCTATCAAGCAACGAAGCTGGTGCAAGCGCACTCTACATGCCGGGAACCTAATAATCTCTGCTCATTTGCACAGAGAATGGGAAGAAACAACCATATAGAAAATACACTTTTTTAGAATACACTTGCTTTTTTAAATTGAAACAAGTCTTAGAAAAATACCTACCTGGCTATAAAACAATGAAGCATGTGCGACCGCAGTAAAGGCGTGCCCAAGGCAAGAACATCTGCACTAGTGTAGCCAGATTGGGCAGTTTCCCACACAAATGGGTGACATTTTTCCCATTCAGGAAAAAACGGCCCTAGTGGATTGCGGAAAGTTGGGCAACATTTTCCCTTGTGTGCACAAAATTTGTGGTTTCCATGGCATCCACAGATGATCTGTAACAATCAGGGCCGTCAATCATTCATAGCGCGAACGCGCTACTTATGGCGGCCCCGTTTCTTGTTTCTGGCCTGCCCCCAGAGAGAATGGACCAATAATCTCACAAGGGGCAGGCCTCTCATTTTTTTTTACTTTTGAATCCCTGCATTTGGCTCTTTTGGTAAGGGCGCAGAGTGGACTCCAAGTGCTGTGGTCTGGAGCGCGAGAGGCTGAGGTAGGAACGTTAAAGCAAGGGCTGGTTGGCCAACCCTGCAGTCTGCTTTGGTTGCGCGCGGGAGTCCTTAGGTGCCAGCAAGTGTACTAAGGTAAGATTAGTTGTTGAAGTATCCACTTTTCCTGCTTTGTATCTGTCAGCAGCCCTTTCTCTTTCTTCCTCTTATTCCCTCCCTTTCTGTCTCTCTCTCGCAGCTCCTCACTTGCTGAAAACTGTGCTTCAATAAACGTCTCTTACCCTCCGTTTCTTCTACTTTCCTTCATTCCTTCCCCAGTGAAATGGACCCAAAGATGAAAGAAACACTTTTGTTGGGAATGTCCTCTTTTTCTTACATTTTTCTGTTCCAAAGTGCAGACTCTGGACCAAGAGATAAATAGGTGCAAAATACGAGAAAATAAATAACTAAATAAAGCATTACAGAGTGGTCACAAAGTGGCCAGATTGGTTTTATTCTCTCCCAAACACATTAGTGTCACTTCATAGAGTTTGCCAGTGAAGCGCTACTTTCTTTTTCTCGTCATTCTTTGAATAGCATTGTTTTTTCCGGGTGTGGGAAGTGCACCATTCCTGGATGTTCTGCAATACCTGGTTGATGACTGGAATGGAAAACTTTTAATGTGATCCTTAGCAGCTCTTTTCCTTATTTTAGTTTATAAAATTTGCACTGCTGCTCTTTGTTCAGGGATGTTGTCTTTTTAAACTATACTAATGTTTTGTAAAGATTTAAGAAATGGACATTGCAGCTGGGCCCTTCTGGGCCCTGTAGTCATGTGCTTAACGCTTCAGGCAAAACACTCATTGATTTCTGAATAATGAGTGTAAAAGTGTTAAGGTAATCATGTTCTGCTTACATTTCACATGCTTTACTTAATCTTGCATTCCCTATGAAGGTTTGTGTTTTCCAGGATGTTGTTACTTTTTTTTTCAGGCAGCATATTACTCTTGTCTTGTGCATAATTTGAATTGAGTCGCATTCAGGTGTTAATAGCGGGGCACAATTGGGTTGTAGCTGAAGGCAGTGCGAGTGTCTCTCAGTGGGGCAGTATGGTGTTCAGTGAAGGAGAGGATGTGGCACTATGGCCTGAGCTGCCAACTGTCAAACAGGGGAACCAGGTTCAGCCTTCATGACCACATCACTCTCATGAGGGAGCACATTCTCGTGCTAGACCTTAGAAGTCCTAGCTAGACCTTAGAAGCCCCGGTGTCTTAGCACCTTGAAGGTCTGTCCACCACAATCCATACTGAAGTTCACCTCCAATCTTGCGGGCTGGCCTACAAAGCAGCACACCTTAGAGCAACAGTGACTCAGTCACTGAGGTCACATGTCCCTTGGGGTGTGGAATTTGACTAAAAAGGCTCCCTTTTCCCCTGGTGTCCCATCATGCACCCTATCCACCCTGCCATTGATCAGGCAAGCCGATCCTCCTACTCCAAGCACAAAATCCCGCTTTACCCCCTCTTGCCTGCTCTCTTTCTCATAAAAGCTGATACATGCAAAGAATAATGTCCAGCTACCATGTAACCTACAGGTTTCCTTCCCGTTCGATATTTTCCCTTAGACAAGAACGGAGTCAGTTGGATGGTTGACTCGGAAACCCCCGCCCTCCCTAACTCTGTCACCGAACGAGCAGCTCTCGCTCATCAATGATTTCCTAGTTTGCAAGGACAGCCACGAGTTGGGTTAACAACCAAGGGAAAACCTAATCACACACACGAGACAGCCACGAAGAAGAATAGTTTACGACAGCCCATTCTCCTTCTTCCCCGCTGCACACACATCCCATTGTGAAACATCACCACCCTTGTGTACGAAGTAAAGAACACACAATGCCTCGTCCTCTTTACCTTTCCGACAGCAATGACCCTGTAACAATGCCTCGATTCTTTGTCCTCAGATACCAGCAACTCTGTAACTTGCCACCACAATCGCCCCGATGCAATATGTTTGTTTATATGCTATTCAGGTTATTCTTCAAACAAGAACAAGTACGCTATGTTTACTGTATGATTACTTCATGAAATGATTGAATCGAGTCTAAGGGAAACTCCTTCTTTTTTGATTGTACTCGTATTGTATAAAAATGCTGATCTGTTTCAAGTAAAGTAGACTACTCCTGAACCCGCTTGGTGAAGGAGCTCTCCCTTAACTCGAGTTCTGGAATAAAACCCCTTTCAACTCGAAGACCACGGACTCTGCTCCTCATTTTATGCATTACCATTTCCTTGGGTAATTATAGAAATTCAGACACGGCGTAAATAACTAGCTTTTTATTTACCACATTAATTGGCGCCTGAACAGGAACGCTCCCTCTTCCCTACGCGCCGGCGATGTAAGTCGGGTCCTTGTCCCTTCCATACTTTCGACGGACTTCAAGTGCACAACAGCGGGGTGTTCCCGCTAACTCCCTCGAGACGAGGAGGAGGCAGACTGAGACTGATCATCCACACGAGGCAGTGAAGAAGATAGCGGAGCGTCCCAACCCAGAGCCTGACCAGTGAGAGTGCAGAGTCCGAGGTCTTTGGAGCCCCGAATTCCTGCGCAAGCGTCAAGAGTCCGATGACCAGGTCTTCAAGTTTTGCTTCTTGGTGAGTACCACTGAGATAGTATAAAGACGGGTTCCATTTTTTGGAAAACGGTAAAGACGTGTTTCATTCGTGAAACCGGTATGGTTGCACTATATTCTAGTGTATAAAGTGTTCGTTTTGTTTTTGTATATTCCAAGTCTCTTTTAAATCGTAATTTGTTGAGTTTAAGAATGCCTCTATTTTCCAAATTACGTACAATTGGCACCAAAAAGAATCTGTTAGAAAAGCCAGTTAAAGTTCCGCCTAGAGATACTCCTGGATATTTTATGTACAACAAACATGGGTTGAGTGCCATATTATTTTTGGACCTTTGGGTAGAATATACCGAGAAATTAGAGATGGCGTATAGGTGGCCTGCCACAGGTACATGGGATATAGAATGCATTATGAGAGTGGAGGAAGAATTATGGAAAAGAAAGGCGAGGCCCTCACAGACAGAAGCCATTGAGTTATGGCGTAAGGAAGCGCATAGGAGGGCCCAGAAAGAACTAGGGAAAGTCGAGAAAAGTAAGAGAATGTCGGAGCAGGCTAAAGAAAAGCAATTACAGGAAGAAGGTGAGAAAGTCTTAGCTGAACAAGTAGAGAGAGAGAGAAACGCCCGTGTTACTGGTATTTATCCCGTTTTGTCTGAAGAAATTACAGAAGAACACCCCAAGTCCCCGGTGAAAGTAATTCCCACTGCTCCTGAAAATTTCCTCCCTGCCTATCTGTCCGAACCACCCCCCGCTTATGTAAACATGCCTAGAACACGTCCGTCCATACGTGCTCCTGAACTGGTAGCCGGTGGTTCTACCTCTGATTTAGGAGTGTCCGGGAACGGGGCTGAGGATAAAGACGATGTCCCGCCTCTTGAGTGTCCTTACGACCCCGAACCCGGTAGTGGCCCAATGGCCACGATATCAGAGAGATTAAGATTAGCCGTGGGTCAACTCCAAAAGGTCCCTGATATAACGAAGTATTTGGATAGAGTTTACGAATTCATACGGACAGGTGAAGGTCCGGATACTCTGGCCCAGGTCATGAAGAACAGGAAAGTTCCCATCAGAGGACTGCTCCTGCGGTTCATCATAAATTGTCTGATCCGGGAACTAGACCTGGGTAATGGAAGCGTAGACTCCGAGTTAATAGATCTTAGCGCTCAGATACACCGAGGAGCACACGATCTGGGACATCAGATCGACAAAATAACTAAAAGACTGGTTAAGAAAATTGTCACTATTCACTCTGAGAAAGTCACACAGGAGGACGACTCAGAGGAAGATGATAGCCCGACACTAGATAAAATGAATTTCTTGGGTGTAGCGCGACATTGTCCTGGCCCCAATCGGCGAACCCCACGAATGTTGCAGAAAATCAAGAGATTAGATCCTTCTTCGGAAGATCTTTTCCAGTCCACAGAAAGAGCCCTAGATGAATGGATGGACAATGAGCCTCCCCTTTCCCAGCAAGAAAAAGAATTGGCCCAGTCTGCCACCCATTGGATATCGCAGCACCGAGTGTATGGCCCAGATATAGTAGCGCAAATGTTCTTGGCTCTTCCCCGAGCAGAACAACGACTAGCAGGTATTTATATGGTCCAACACTTGGCTACCTTATATGAGAATAACTCCCACCGACCAGACAAGCTATACAAATTGTTACAAGAAGTAGTGACAGATAAATGGAGGTCTCGGGGACCGGAATTGATCAACATCATTCTGGACCTGCGCCTCCGTTTCCCGCAACTTACTTTAGCCTCATCAGATCATGAACCTTACGGTATAGGCCAATATCCTTTACGAGAAGTCCACCCCATACCCCAGCCAGATGGTACACTGCAACGAGTACATGTGTATACTCCCCTAACCAAGTTAGAAATAATGGAAATGAAAAAGATGGTGCCCTCTCACGAAAAAGATCCCGGAGGATTTCATAGGGAGTTGAAAGACATCCTCCAAATGGGTAGTTTTACATATCCAGATATCATAATACTCCTAAAAGTAATTCTACCTACAGGCGTATTTGACAAATTGAAGGAAAAAGATTGGGAAGTGGGTGGTAAAAGGATCACGTGGACTGCCCTAGAACAAGAAGAGATAGCCAGAAAACCAGGTGAAGGTTTAGGTGAGCGCATAAGAGAACTGCCCAGTCTCCTCATACAGGTCTTGCCTCTGTTGTTGACAACGAAAAAAGAAGATTGGGATGCCATTTCTGCCTGTAAACAAAAACCAGACGAGGATACAGGTGATTACTACACCAGATTAGAGAAGTGTTTCTCTATAAATAGTGGTCTCGCACATAGCAGCGAGGCATATCCTCATCTTTTTGTGTCCAAATTGGTGGACAGCGCCTTACCCTCCATCAGGAATAGAGTGTTGAAAGTTGAGAGTACCTGGCAAGCAAATAGTCCTTCACAAATGTTACAGATGTTACAGTACCACCACAACAGAATAAGGGAAGAACAGGAACAGGAAAAGAAGAGGGTAAAAGACACAAAAATGAAGGCACTGGTTGCACAGACGGCACCAGTAAATACGGGCCTCAAAGGTAATGTAGGGGCCAATAGAGGTACCTGTAACTACTGCAAACAGCAGGGCCATTTTGTGAAAGAATGTCCAGTTCTGAAACACAACATAGCGACAGGAAAGACGAAAGAACGCCCACACACTCCTATACCAGGTAACACTCAGCAGCCTACAACCATTACGCCGCCACAGGTTCAGAAACCCGCTACTGCTGCCACACAAATGTACCAGTACGCCCAATCAGATTATCCCGAGTTTGAACCGTGTGCATGAGACAGCCTTGAGAGAGAAAGTGACTTGCCCCTTATTCCAGTTCCAGTAGATCAGAAAGGTCCATATGTACAAGCTCACTTACCGGGACAAGACAGAAAATTCCTCATAGACACAGGGGCGAGTAGGACTACCATAAGTCATAAGGAAGTCCCAGAGGTTCCTCTCTCTGGCTCACATAATATATCTCTGGGCTTTTCAGGAAAACCGATCATAAACAAAGTATCTGAACAAGTCTCTTTAGGAGTGGGTCCTCTGACACGTACTACTGATTTGGTCCTTACAGAAACGTGCCCAGAGAATTTACTAGGTATCAAGACACTCAAGGAACTAGGAGCAGTAATATGCTGTTCACCAGAAGGAGTAAAATTGTTCCTACGAGACTTCAAAGGACATTTCACAGTCAAAGAATTCGACCCCAGACTAAAAGACATCCCACAACATTTATGGGCAAAAAGCTCGACTGATGTCGGTTACATGGACATCACCCCATATCAAGTCACGCTCAAGGAGGGTGTAGTCTTACCCCATATACGACAATATAAGATTCCACCCGAGGCTGAACAAGCCTTACTAAAAATAATCCAAGAACTCATAGAGCATGGTGTGGTGATCGAGACTGATTCAAATGTTTGCAATTCTCCAGTTCTTCCGGTCCTCAAAAGGACTGACCCTCAGGCACCCCCGGTCTATTGACTGGTGGTTGATCTCAGAGAACTGAACAAATGTGTGATCCCACAATATCCGGTGGTCCCAGATATTTCTTCACTATTGACTGCCATAGATCCCGAAGCTGCATTTTTCACAGTCATCGACTTGAAGAATGCGTTTTTCAGCATTCCAATACATCCAGACAGTCAGTATCTGTTCGGATTCAGTTTGAAAGGACGAAGCTTCAGGTTTACTAGAGCTCCCCAAGGCTTTACAGAAAGCCCAAGCATCTACAGCCAAGTGCTAAAAAGACAACTTGACAGTATCAATATGCCTGCCAACACAGCGTTGATACAGTACGTGGACGACATACTCGTCACTGCAAGGACAGAGCCAGAATGTGAAAAAGCATCTCTCACAGTCCTAAATTTCCTGACAGACAAAGGTCACAAGGTGTCTCCCTCAAAATTACAGTTCTGCGCACAGCAAGTAGCTTACTTAGGACATCTGCTGTCGAAAGAGGGTAGGCAACTAACACAAGAACGAATCCAACTGATTTCAACAATTTCACAGCCAAAGTCACAGAAAGAAGTTTGTGCATTCATTGGTCTCACTTCATATTGCAGACAATGGATCTCTCAGTATGCCCACATAGTCAAGCCACTCATACAGGTAACCACAGTGGAAGCAGCCACCCATACAACTCTCCCTTGGACATCGGAACACTCCCAAGCATTTGAAGCTCTGAAACTAGCTCTGTGTCAAGCACCAGTTCTGGCCACCCTGAACTATAGCAAACCGTTTACCCTGTTTGTGACAGAACGTGACGGAACAGCACTATCCGTCCTCACCCAAGACCAAGCAGGAAGAAACAGACCCTGTGCTTATTTCTCTAGCACATTGGACCCCGTAGCACAAGCTTTGCCCGCATGCCTGAAATCTGTTGCGGCTACAGCCCTGGCCATAAGACAAAGTGACTCAATAGTGTTAGGATATCCCCTGATAGTACAAGTACCACATGCTGTGGAAGTCCTTCTGAACAGAACACAGACACAACACCTGACTGTAGCAAGACTGACAGGATACGAACTAACGCTCTTTCAGCCACACATAGAGATCAGACGATGCAATGTATTGAATCCCGCTACCCTTTTGCCCTCAAGCTCAGATGACACGACACACAATGACTGTGTGAAAATGATCGACGTAGTGACAAAACCAAGACAGGACCTAACAGATGTTGCACTCCCAGATCCTGATGTAACACTCTATGTGGATGGGTCGTGCATGAGGACAAGTGCTGGCGAGTTAGTAGCAGCCTATGCAGTAACAACGGACTGTAAAGTTACAGAGACCCAAAGAATTGACATTCTGTCAGCTCAAGCAGCGGAGCTCATTGCTCTGACACAGGCCTGTATATGGGCAAAACAATTGAAAGTGAACATCTATACCGATTCTCAATATGCATTCGGCGTAGTTCACAATTTTGGAGTGTTGTGGCAGGAACGAGGTTTCCTTACCTCACATGGGGCCAAAATACAACATGGTCCCCTGATTCAAGCCCTACTAGATGCCATACACCTACCTACAGCCATAGCTATTCTGAAATGCAAAGCACATACCAAAGCTACAGACACCATATCCAAAGGAAATGACTTAGCGGACCGGACTGCTAAACAGACAGCCCAGAGTCCAGTGAACACGTCAGACTCTCAGGTACTAACACAGACTGTCACTATGGTAGTGAGAGACCCCTTGAAAGATGTGCTCGACATACAGACACATGCCACCTCAGATGAAATAAAGAAATGGGCTGAACAAGGAGGGGTCCAGACAGATCAAGGTTGGATGACCAAAGACCGAACAGTGTGGTTTCTCCCTGATTCCATGGTACAAGTCATAATTGACACAGCCCATAGCCCCGCCCACCTAGGCGAGAAAGGTATGCTGGACAGTTTACGGAATATCTGGTTTAACAAACATCTGGGAGCTGCAGCCAAACAAAAAGTAAAAACTTGTATGATATGTTGCCAATTTAATCCTGGTAAAGGTGTATCAGTAGAACAAGGTGGATTCCAACCTCCTGATCATCCCTTCGAAATCCTCCAAATGGATTATATCCAGATGGACAGATGTAGAGGGCACAAATATGTGCTAGTGGTAGTATGTACACTGACACGATGGACTGAAGCATATCCCGTCCCAGACTATGGTGCCCAGACAACAGCTAAACAATTAGTGAGAGAATTCTTCCCCAGATACGGGTTACCAAGGGTCATTTATTCAGACAATGGACAGCCTTTCTCCTCCAAATTGATGGGGGCTGTTTCTCTTTTATTGGGATATTTCAGGAGATTTCATTGTGTCCGACACCCTCAAGCAGCCAGCCTAGTCTAGCGGCACAACCAGACCTTGGAAACAAAACTAGCCAAAGTATGTGCAGAAAAAGGGACAGACTGGGTCACTGCCCTCCCGGTCGCTCTCTTTTATATGCGACGGGACTGTCCCCTTTCGAAATAACATTCGGGAGACCTCCTAACATCTGGGGTGTCCCTTCTCCTAGAAAACTGACTGACATTGATTCTAATATGCTGACAGACTACCTGGCTTCCTTGATGTCTGCACTCCAATCTTGTTGTTCACAGGTTACAGCAGCATTTCCAGACCTCACCACGCCCGGAGAACACGCAATCAGGCCCGGGGACTGGATCCTGGTCAGAAATTTCGATCGTACCAGCCCCCTGGAGAAGAGATGGACAGCTCCTAAACTGGTCCTCCTGACCACGAGGACCGCCGTCAAAGTGGAAGGACGCAAAGGATGGCTCCACGCCAGCCACTGTCGGAAATTTTTGGGACACACAGACACTACCTTGTTCAACAGCTACAAACGCCACGGATATAATTTCACCAATTCCAGAACTCACTCCTCAACAGGAATACCGATCGCGGCTGCGATCCCACCAAAAACAGACTAAAGACATTGCACCTGATCATAACGCACCGGTGGCTAATTAAGCCCAGGAACAAACTCTTGGTGAAGCGGCTGCTGGGAGACGTTTTGATCTCGTGTCCAGAGACATCTTGATATTAAATCCATAGACATGATGAGGAGAAATGACGCAGTGCGTCAATGGAAAAAGACTAATTATGTAAAATTACTGCATAGCAGGTTCTCGATTTTTCTGTTCACAATGTTACTTGTTTGCTGTGTAGCAGTCTGTCTGGGATGGATCTTATGTACAGTTTTCCCTCCACATTCTTCCACGTTTGTAAAGAATGCCACTATGCATTTCCATGTAGATCTTCCCCCACACCTCGAGGACAGAAGAAAGGAATTTATAAATAATACATTCATTTCCACCCTCCATAAACACCAGCTCATAGTCAACAAGACAAACTGTTGGGCTTGTGGCTTGATGCCACATTCCGTGCATAAGGGAATGCCCTTTTTCTCCCTCCCGTTCGGTTATTCAGGATCCGCCTATGCCTTAGCCATGATATTCTCTGCCTCTGTCAGAAACATTCCCCCGACCAAATTGAAAAACGAAAGTAATTGGAACGAGGTAAAGACCAAAATAGTAAAGGCTGTTTCTAAAATGGTGGATCTCACGGTCACCTGGGGGAGGGCCGAAGATCACGAAAATATCAGTTACTCTCAGTTCCATGACATTGCTTCCTTCAGGGAAATGTTTTCCGTCGATCAAAGACGGACAGATCAAGGAGGTTGGGTAGTACCGCAAAACGGCCGGTTTTGCATAAGGGGGAAGGGAAAAGGAGAAGTAATGGGGAACAGCGAGTGTGACAGGACATACACACTGCCCGCTCCCGATTTTCCGACCATAGTAACTGCCCCAAACACCTATTTTATTTGTGGACCCCATGCGTGCACCTGGTTGCCCCAAGGCTGGTCTGGAAAGTGCTACATCGCATTCCTATTACCACCGACCTACACAGCCCCCGCCAATTATCACCAATTATCACCTGATTGACCCTCTGACCCAAGTTAAAAGACAACGAAGGGGGGTCATAGATGCAGAAGATACTACGGGACAAGAAGTAGGAGACTTCTTTAAAGGTTTTCTCCCTTTCTGGGGACCTATGGCAAATAGTCGCCACATCCGGCAACTAACCCGTGTAGTTCAGGCCGCCATAGACGAAACAACTGGCGCCTTAAATAACATTACAGCTGAGGTCGCTGCAGACAGGCTCATGGCACTACAGCACCGTATAGTTTTAGATGTCCTGTTAGCCGACCGTGGTGGTGTGTGTAAGGTAATAGGGTCCAGTTGTTGTGTATTTATTCCCGACAACGCCCCCTCAGTCTATTCTGCTATCTCCCGCCTCCATGTTCTATCCGACAAATTGGATATGGACACCGGCACATGGTCCCTGACCGGCTGGTTTTGAGACCTCCTGTCCACCTGGGAGTGGAAGGCACTAACAGTCCTGGGCCTCGTTTTGGCCACTATCTTCACCTGTTGCCTCTGTGTCCAGTGTGGCCCCGCCCTTTGTGGACTGTGTGCCTCTTCATGTA
The DNA here is from genome assembly GCF_964263255.1 of Lissotriton vulgaris. Classification (NCBI taxonomy): domain Eukaryota; kingdom Metazoa; phylum Chordata; class Amphibia; order Caudata; family Salamandridae; genus Lissotriton; species Lissotriton vulgaris. Next base: position 754,860,673 of record NC_141691.1, read on the forward strand.
CTCCTCGTCCACGAAACAGAGGAAAGAAAAATTAAATTATTATGTTGCAGGAGCAAGTATACGACCTGATGAATATAGAAATTGACTAAGAATTTCTGTAATAGGGTTTCTATGGGACAAGGAGGGAATGTGGAATTTGACTAAAAAGGCTCCCTTTTCCCCTGGTGTCCCATCATGCACCCTATCCACCCTGCCATTGATCAGGCAAGCCGATCCTCCTACTCCAAGCACAAAATCCCGCTGTACCCCCTCTTGCCTGCTCTCTTTCTCATAAAAGCTGATACATGCAAAGAATAATGTCCAGCTACCATGTAACCTACGGGTTTCCTTCCCGTTCATTATTTTCCCTTAGACAAGAACGGAGTCAGTCGGATGGTTGACTCGGAACCCCCCCCCCCCCTCCCTAACTCTGTCACCGAACGAGCAGCTCTCGCTCATCAATGATTTCCTAGTTTGCGAGGACAGCCACGAGTTGGGTTAACAACCAAGGGAAAACCTAATCACACACACGAGACAGCCACGAAGAAGAATAGTTTACTACAGCCCATTCTCCTTCTTCCCCGCTGCACACACATACCATTGTGAAACATCACCACCCTTGTGTACGAAGTAAAGAACACGCAATGCCTCGTCCTCTTTACCTTTCCGACAGCAATGACCCTGTAACAATGCCTCGATTCTCTGTCCTCAGATACCAGCAACTCTGTAACTTGCCACCACCATCGCCCCGATGCAAAATGTTTGTTTATATGCTATTCAGGTTATTCTTCAAACGAGAACAAGTACGCTATGTTTACTGTATGATTACTTCATGAAATGATTGAATCGAGTCTAAGGGAAACTCCTTCTTTTTTGATTGTACTCGTATTGTATAAAAATGCTGATCTGTTTCAAGTAAAGTAGACTACTCCTGAACCCGCTTGGTGAAGGAGCTCTCCCTTAACTCGAGTTCTGGAATAAAACCCCTTTCAACTCGAAGACCACGGACTCTGCTCCTCATTTTATGCATTACCATTTCCTTGGGTAATTATAGAAATTCCGACACGGCGTAAATAACTAGCTTTTTATTTACCACAGGGGCCAGTCCGTCTCACCCATTGGTTCCTTCATGTACCTAGTTTAAATAGTACTAGTGCAACTCACCAGGGATCAGCAATGCAGTATTTACACGCACACCAAACTAGGTTTGCAAGCTTTACAGTCTCTCTGCTTCATGCACAAGCACTTTCAAAATGGGAGTAGGACAGTGCTAATGATGAAGGGGAATGGAGTGGGATGCAACACAAACAGTATGACAGTATCAGTAGAGTTGATGGAGTGTCGGTGTTGAGGGTGTCATTTTCCTATCTGCTCCAACAGCCTTGCATTCATCTGTACCCCAAACAAACCCATCTGCTGCTTGCCAAGACTAGGAGCTTTGGTCAAGCGCTTCCTGCAACACAATGAAACAGCAATGTCCTCTATACTTTTTAGTGCCAGAGTAAGTGGTTACGAGGAAGGACTTTGGAACGGAGGGCAGGGAATCAGTCAGAGTATGTGACTGTGTCTCTTTTATGGCCTCTCCTTACATTTTAACTGGAAATGTGTGGCACTCTTGTCTTACTGTAGCAACCCTCAGTTTTCATACTGTTGCTTCACATTCACGTAAACTTGATTTGCATAAAAACTGTTTCAGATTTGTCTGCTGCGGTTTAATTTTGCTGTTGTCCCAAAACTGTCCTTGTGAAGGAGTTTTTTGTTGTTGAATATCTTCAGACAAGTACATAGAATGTTAAGCTCTGCCAAACAAGCTGTGCTGCAATTACTTTAATACAAGGGGATGTTTCTGAATATGTAGATCATTGTGTGGTGTTAATTCTGCATAACCTTTCCCGTATTCTTTTTTGGAACCACATAGTTGAAATAGCATTGAAATTCCTATTCAAAGACATAAATTGGTTTATAATCTGCTTTTGAAGACTACTTTTGCAAAATGTGAGAGTTACGACTTTGGGCTGGTTTTTGGGCTGACACTGGTCTGCGTTGGGCTGAATTTGGGCTTATCTTTGAACTTCTTTGTGCTTGGGACGGGTCTAAAAATCTGGCAACACTGGTCTGCATCCATCTGCGTATCAATCGCACATAGCGCCAGCCATGCTGCCGGTTCTGATATAAATGGAATGTTGAAACTGGAAAAAATGTCTTACTCAAGTAAGGAGCTAATGTTTCTTAGGTCAAATTTAAGTGGCTCACAAGAAGGGGGAATAATTAGGAAAAGGGTCAGGGAACATAGGGATGATAAAAGTATAACTAACCTGAAGGTAGGAGGAAAGAAGCTTAGATGTGGCCTACTTAACACACATTAACTGGTAAAACATGCACTTGAACTAAAAACCCTCCTATAGTCAAATGAAGGGGGCATTCTCTTTGTGACAGAAGCCTGGATTCCTTCTGAATCAGTTGATGATCTGGGAATAGACTGCCCCCAAGACTAAAAGCAATTCACCAACCTAGAGTAGGAAAAAAGAGAAGGAGTAGCAATTCTCTTTAAAGAAAAATGGGAGATGGTGTTCATACAAACTGATAGAATTCAGGGGGAGTGGAACTGTTGGATTTCTCTCTTAAAATTAAAAATGGGACAACTTTCTCCGGAGTTTTATGTTATAGGCTACCAGGGACAATAAACTAACGTATTCAACCTTTTCTAGAACTGATCACAAATCTGCTACTTACTCATTCATGCTTGGGGATTTTAATATATGGGCGGAGAACAGATCACTCATCCAGTGTTTTGAACTCCTAAGCTTATGTGATATGATAGGACTGGAACAGCTGGTAAAGGGGCCAACTCATCAAAGTGGACATTTCCTTGATTTAATTTTCGCACGGACAGTCGAGATGACAATAAAAGACCTAATCCCTATAAACTGGTCCGACCACATTTTAGTAGCCCTTGAACTACACAGGCTCTTAATAGCAAGAGAATAAAAAATAGACAGTGACGTAGGAAGGGGGGGTGCGTGCTGACCCAGGTGTCATCACTGAGGGGGGTGACAAAATGGCAAACATATTTTTGCCATTTTGACAAGCCGGGGGTGACAAGAAGTTTTCCGCATCGGGTACCACCTGACCTTGCTATGCCACAGAAGTACGAGTTACTTACCTTCGGTAACAATGTATCTGGTAGAGATGTTGTCTAGCCGCAGATTTCTTAACATAGAATATCCCCAGGCGTGAGACGGGATCCGGACATTTTTTGCAGCAGCACCTCTGTGTGCCGGGGGATGGTGCCACACGACCCTGCCCTGACGTCGTCCACGTAGGTGACGTCAGCGAGGTCATATAAGTCCCTCCTGGCGCGCTGACGTCAGTTTTCGTTGGAGAAACTTATCAGTGGCACAACGCGGAGCCACCAACATTGAAACTGTGAACAAATGGGAACAGTGTGCGAGGGATGAAAATCCGTTAAGGAGGATGGTGGAAGACACCATAGTAAAAGACAGAATTAGACATTGCCCACATACAAGAGGAAGCAGTGAGGAAGAGACCTGCAAGCTAAGCGAAGACCCTTCCCCGACTGCAACGAGGGAAGAACATCTCAACAGAGAGAAATAGACTGATAGTGCCATGTAGAAGTGTGCGGTCCACTAAGATCGGAACACTGAAAGAACAAGAGTCCACTGTAGTAAAGTATGAAAAGACTGGCCTTTCCCCTATAAAAATAGAGGTAGGAAACAGAGCACAACCGACCCTCAAAGAGGATAACCACGAGGAGACTAGGACCCCGAGGTAGTAGAGAAGACGGAAGGAAGGGAAAGGAACTGGAGAGGAAAACGAACCTCCTTGTGAATCAAAGGCACCATATAATAAGAAAGAAGCCCCTCAGCAGAAGTTAACTGTATATGGAAACACTCAGGGGAGTCCAACAATCTAAAGCCCCCTGAGAGATAGCTCAATTTTTTTTATTTATTTCGAGTTTTCTATAGCACGAACATGACCCTGCGAGGGGTATCAGAGCGCTTTACAGCCGTGTATCAACATTAGTACCATTCGGAAGCATAGATTGCATTTTACAAACTCTATACAACAGTACACTTCGGAGAAGTGTATAAACAAATAGTGAATCAGCAATTAACCCCTGAGCTGTGGCGGCAATTCCCCCGCAGCGCTAGGGGGGTGGGGGGCCGCGCGGCGCTCCCATGCTCGTGATGGAACCGCTCCGTCACGAGCCTTGGGTGCGCTGTGCTGATGACGGAGAGGTTCCGTCACGGCCCTGCCCGCTCAACAGAACGTCCAGCTCAGGTGCGGAATCCGCGCTGCGCACGCGCGCCTAGCGGGCCTTGACGGAACCGCTCCATCATCAGCACAGCGCGTCCATGGCTGGTGACGGAGCGGTTCCGTCACCAGCATGGGAGGGGTTAAATCAACAATTGAGTTGGTAACGATCGCATTAAGTCACACCACCACATGCGAGAGGCTGGTGGATGACTGGAGGCAAACATGGATACATTTGATCCACATGTACTGCTGCAAGGTCTTATTGTAGAAATTGTAGAAATGTTCTCATATAGAATAATTTTGCTTCTTTTTTTAATGCAGCGATGGATGGAATTCTTCTAATGCTTGGTGGGAGTGCATTCCAAATTCGTGGTGCTGCTCCAGAGAACACTCGGTCATAAGTTCTTTTCTTACAAAAATGAGCTGGCTTCAGAAGTAGATTGTATTTGCTCCTGGTGCTTCTGTTTCCTCCTGAAAGCATATTTTCTGTGCAAGGTAAACTGGCGTTTTATGGTGCAATGCATTATGGGTGATGCAAGCTATTTTCAAGTGAATTCTTGCTTCGAAAGGTAGCCAGATGAGCACTTTCAAGTGAGGGGAGATGTGGTCGAATTTTTGGGATCCAGTTATCAGTGGCAACTGAAGAGGCCAGTGGAGAACACCACTAGACAAGGTCCTTGCAGAACTAGGAGGCTGGGTGAGGTTGAGGAATCTGTGGGTAGATAACATCTCTACCAGATACATCGTTACCGAAGGCAAGTAACTCATAGATCTGATAGAGACATGTAGCTGCAGATTCCTTAACTTAGAATAGATACCACAGCCATACCCCAAAGGGGAGGTGGGTCTGCGACAGAACAACAGAAAGCGCGAAGCATCCGATCCGTCAACGGAGTGACGGATAAAGGGGGAAAAACTGAGGCGGAACAGCCAGACAGCAACCCAAGCAGCTCGAAAGAGCAGATATAACAGGATAGTAGATATCGTAAAATTGCCAGTATGGCGCTACACTAATACCGTATAAAAATGATGGGTAGAAGGGCATGAGCCCTATACCAGAGCAAAGAAAGAGAGAGAGGAAGAAGGACCACTCTCTGCTTAATGGCGCACGATGAGTACACCGACCCAAGCTCGAAGGGAACTTGAAGAGATGTAACCAGAGCCTAACAGACTAGCCTATAGAAGGAAGCCGAAGGAGCCGGTGTCAAGAGGCCAAAGGCAAGTCTATAACCTGAGCAATGCGTTGGGATTAGCGGGCGGGACAAGAAACACGCCAAGAGCACACCCAATCCCAAAAAGGGTAATTAAGGGCAAATAGCATCAATTCTAAACATGCTTAAGCAGGTAGAAATATGCACCAGGCAAACGGCCATAGAGACCTTAAAGTGGCTCACACAAGAAGCATAAGAGGGCCCGACCGGGCAGTATGAAGCCAAAGTGAGAAACAACCCACAATATAGACTTGCAGGCAGTAGTCAAGGACCACTGCCATCAGAAGAGCTGTCCGGCAGGCGAAGCTTTGACAACAGTAGGTGATAATTTGGAAAAAAGGCATATCCGAAGGAAGTGGCAAACAACACCAAGTTAACAAATGGTGGGAAGAGTCTCAGAATCCGAGACCAACCCTCTAGAAAAGACACGTACAGCATCGAACACAACAAAGGGAGAATATTTCAAATTTTGAATTCACCCCAGTAGGAGGAAGCAAGAAGGAACCTATGGCAACTTGCAACAACTAAGAAACGCTCCCCCACACATGGAGATATTGGTCCAGACCTTGCAGCTTCGAAGGAGGTTGCGACGTAGGAAGAGGAATACCAAGGCAACCGGCATGTATACAGAAATCTATAAACATGTAATGATGCGGAGACAGAACAAGCCAGGAGCATGAACATGTCCATACCGGATCATACCTAGTACAGTAAGGGCAGGTAGGAGCCGTTTTAGAAGAAGAGACCATAAAACCTCCCAAGGAGGTGGATGACCATGGCGTAAGCAGATGGCACCAGGGAAAAACATAGAATACCGCAAAACGGACCGCCATGCGACATATGGAGTCCACAGGGTCTCCAGGCCCAGGTAAGATAAGCAAGCTATATAATAGCATACAAGTACCCCACATGGAGTATGCATACCCCAAACAACGGGGAACACCGCTTTGGGCAACAAGCCAAGCCAAAAGAGCGCAGTAACAAACGGAGCCCGAGAACATGAGGTCCGGGTCGTAAGACATTACCGAGCTGAGCCACCAGCTCAATACCACAGTCAGGGGATCAGACACCGCAACCTGTGGAGCACGGCCACAGCAGGCCAACAGGCAGCTCAAATCAAAACGCACCGAAGGGATTCCAATAAAAGGGTACTCACTCTTAACAAAAGAAGACTTAAGGCTCACTGTCCATGGCAAAAACAGGAACCCAAAGGAGATAGGTCTATGAAAACGTGGTAAAGGCTAGACCCTTTTTAAGTATAAAGCACACAAATTGCCTAAACCACACTTACTTAAACGAAAAAAAAGTTTTTAGGTTAGAAAAATATTTATTACATTCCAACCAGGCATGCTTATTCAATGCCAATTATTTTGACTTTTAAAGTTTTTTTTTTAACATTAATAGGCAGAAATGAAACGGACTGTGCATTCAATATTTACATCACTGTACATTTGGTTTGATACACATAGAAACAAACAATGTCAAAATAATATATAAAACATCAAACATCCTACAAAGAAATTAATACGTAACAAAACACCAATATCATATACATATAGAATCAATGAATGAAACAAATCGAAAGAATGGGGAATATGGTCAACTGAATGACTCTAAATTGATAATGCCTTGACTGGCTAATTCTAATATTGTTTGTTAATAATGCTCTATTCCACCAAAGCTGCCGACGCGTTTCGAGACCGGGACAAACGTCCCTGGGCTCTAATCAGGGCTTTTATTCTTTGTGTCTTAAAGATGCAAAGACAAAAGCGTTTTACTATTTTGATTAAATGAAAGCCTCGATTCCAAAGTTGCTACATATACTACTAGTTTGTGCATGGATAGAATCTACATACCAGGCTCTTTTTATGGGGTGGAGAAGGCTTGTGGGACTTGTTGTCAGAGTGCGGGGACCAAAGGGATCAATCGTTTTCTGTAGGCAGGCGATTTTATCTGAAAAAACAGGGTTTGATTGAATAAGGCTGAGCGTTTACATTGTTGCCTAATAAATAAGTGATAAGGCGGTATAACTCATAACCAACACTGAACTTGTGTCTGCCGCCAACCGGCGAGGTGGCTTGTGAAATATGACCATCCGCGTTATTTCCTAGCAAGGGCAAAGTAAGCGTGTGTAAGTAAATTTGTAAAAAGGGAGGGGGGTTTCTCATCTACATTAGTGAAAACAAGAGCCTACCTTGTAAATGCTTCCTTATTCTTGAATTCAATGTGTTCCCAGCACTCCCGGTCCTGTCAAGTAAAAAGGACGCTTATTGGAAATTTAAACATGCATCTGTTTGGACAATGAATTCTTTGGAGCAGTTAGGACTTTGCAGAATTGGTGCAGTGCACATTGCCTGCTTCAGGTCATCAAATGCCTTTTGATGGCCGACTGTCCACTGAACTTTCTTAGGCATTCTTTTAGAAGTTAAGTCATTCAGGGGTGTCACAATGGAACCATATCCCTTGACAAATCTCCTGTAGTACCCAGTCAGGCCCAAGAAGGCTCTGACCTGAGTCTGGGTAGTCGAAGCAACCCATTCCATGATGGTCTGGATTTTACTCTGTAATGGTTGAACCTGGCCTCCACCTACAAGGTGGCCCAGGCACACAACCTGACTCTGCACTATCTGGCGCTTAGTAGCATTGATAGTTAGGTCTGCCTTTTGCAGCGCCTCCAAAACATTTCTCAGGTGGACCAGGCGATCCTTCCAGGTGGAGCTAAAGACAGCAATATCATTTAGATATGCTGCACTATAGTCTTCCAGGCCTTTTAGGACTTTGTGGTAATGCCCTTTGGTCTGAAGAATGCACCTGCCACTTTTTTAAAGGTTGATGAACAAATTGATAGTGCCCAACATGGGTTGCAAATGCTGTCTTTGGCTTTGCATCATCAGCTAATCTGATCTGCCAGTAGCCATCTGTAAGATCAAATGTGCTCAGAAATTTGTTTGAGGCCAACATATCTATAAGCTCATCTGCTCTTGGGATTGGATGGGCATCAGTCCTAGTGACTGCACTGAGACCTCTGTAGTCAACACAAAACCTCATCTCTCTCGTACCAACCTGGGTGTGAGGTTTAGGTACCAAGGCCACTGGACTAGCCCAAGGGCTATCTGAGGGTTCAATAACTCCCAAATCCAACATTTTCTGGACTTCAGTCCTGATACAGTCCCTGACATGATCAGATTGCCTTATTTTTAACAGGCAGACTGTCCCCAGTGTCCACTTCATGAGTGCACCAGGTAGTCTGACTTGGAGACAGAGAAAACATATGTCTGAACTGATTGAAAACATGTCTGCAATCAGTTTGCTACTGGTCGGCGAGGCTGCCTGCCAAGGCTACACCATCTACTGATCCATCATCAGGGTTCTGTGAGAGCAGGTCAGGGAGTGGATCACTCTCTTCCTCCTGACCCTTATCAGTAGCCATGAGCAAGCCCATGTCTGCCCTGTCAACATATGGTTTCAGTCTGTTGACATGAAGCACCCTATGGGGCTCTAAGATCTACCAAATAGGTAACCTCTCTGTTCTGTTCAACAATAGTGTGGGGTCCACTCGACTTGTCTTGGAGAGCTGCTGGGGCCACAGGCTCCAACACCCACACTTTCTGTCCTCGCTTGTAAACAGTTAGTACTGCTTTTTGGTCATGACAGGCTTTCTGTAATTCCTGGCTAGCCTCAAGGTTTTTAGTTACCTTTTTCATATACTCAGCCATCCTGGAGCGGAGACCAAGTACATAGTCCACTATGTCCTGTTTAGGGGGTTTGAGAGGTAACTCCCATCCCTCCTTCACCAGACACAATGGGCCTCTTACGGGATGCACAAACAGACGTTCAAAAAGGGCTGTAGCCAACCCCCTTCTGAGGAACCTCCCGGTAAGCAAATAAAAGGCAGGGTAGTAGGATAGCCCATCTCCGGCTAAGCTTTTCTTGGAGACATTTGATCATACCCTTTAAGGTTTTCTTGAATCTTTCAACTAAACCATTGCATTGTGGGTGAAAGGGTGTGGTGAATTTGTAATTCACTCCACACTCCTTCCACATTGCAGTCAAGTAGCTAGACAAAATGTTTGCACCTCTGTCAGATACTACCTCCTTACTACCTCTTGAGCACACTCCCAAGAGGGCTCTTGCCACAACAGCTGCTGTAGTCGTCCTAAGGGGTATAGCCTCTCGGCAGACGCGGTCGGTAGTGGGAGTACCTGCAGTGCGTTGACGTGGGGACGTTGCGCGCACTGCATCGCATTTAGGGATACAGTCCACGCAACAAAATTAATTTTATTTATTTATATGTTTACTTACCTGTAAAGCTCCGTAATCCGTACATTACTACCCCCCACCCTGCCCCTCCCCACGTCACCGCCCTGCAGGTACTCCCTCTACCGACCGCGGCGTCCTCTGGGTACCTAGTGGCATGGTCCAACACCAATAGGATAAACCTGTGCCCAGATGCTGTCCGAGGATCCATTGGTCCAACAATGTCAATCCCCACTCTCTCAAAGAGAACCCTCACCACAGGTAGTGGTATCAGGGGGGCCTTTATGGTGCCACCTGCTTTGCCACTGGCTTGACAGGTGGCATAGGAGCTACAAAACTCCTTTGTGTCTTCAGACATGTGGGGCCAGTGAAAGTGAGGGACAATTCTGTCCCAAGTCTTGTTCTAGCCCAGGTGTCCTGCTAAAGGAATATCATGGGCTAGTGTCAATAGGAAGCCCCTGAATTTCAAAGGTATATCCAACCTCATGGCTGCCCCAGGCTTGGGGTCTCTCCTTTCTGAGTACAGAAGTCCATCATCCCAATAAATTGTATGGGTGCCACTAGCATTCCCAGCAGCCTCAGCTGAAGATTGCTGTCTGAGCGGTTCAAGAGAAGGGAAGCTCAGCTGCTCCTGGCTCAGATCTGCCCTGGAAGGGCCCCCTGTCCCCAAGAACTCAACCTGATCAGGCTCAAGCTCCTATGTGACAGTTATTCTTCAGGAGCACCATCATTTTCCTCAAGCGACTGATCATCACAGAGTCAGGGGGGAAGGCACTGCTTTAACCCTACTGCTCCTTTTCTTGGAAGGCACCTGGTCCATTATTCCAGAATCCAGGGCCTGTTCAGTGTTAGACTTTTTGACCTGTGACCTAGTCACAACAAACACATGTGCGGATATCTCTAACATTTCTGCACGGGTCCTAAACTCCACTTCAGACCAGGCTGAAGTCTCTAAATCTTTTCCAAGCAAGCATTCACCAGGGAGGTCTGAACTTACCACAACTTTTTGAGGCCAGGTACCCCTCCTCAGGAGAAATTAACAACTGCCAGGGCATGGTTGGTCCTGACATTGCTAGCATTGGTCACTTGGTATAGTTCACCAAGTATGATCTGTCCAGGGTCCACAAGGTCTTGTGTCATCATGGTGACACTTGCTCCTGTGTCCCTGTAGGCCATAGCCTCTTTTCTATTTATTAAAGGCTGTTGTCTGTATTTGTCCAAGTTACTGGGACTCACACAGGAGGACATATCCATGCCTCCATCACAGATCAAGACAGCCTGAGTTGGCACTCTGACTAGGCCAGAGCCCATCTCAGTACCCAGGGTTATCCCTACTATACACTTCTGCTGAGTACCACCACTTGGAGCTGAACTAGGGGGAACAGTTGCCTTAGGGGGCAATGGTGGCTGGAGTGGCATCTTTCTTAGAGCAATCACTAGTCCAATGGCTATGTTGATTACAGACTTTACACCATGGTTTCTTTAGGCCTTTCTTTTTTATAAAATTGGGAATCCCCACCATTAGAAGATTTTTGGGGCCTTGTGAAGACTTCTGGTCTTTACCCTTCTCCCCAACCTTATTAGGATCTTGCTTCTTCAGATCACCACCTTGGTTCTGTACCTTCTGCTTCATGGTTCTGACCCATTTATCTGCCTTCTTTCCCAATTCTTGGGGAGAGGTCAGATCAGAGTCTACCAGGTGCTGATGTAACAGCTGATTCTGACAGGTATTAAGGATCTGCGCCCCCATAATCAAGTTGTAAAATCCTGTATAATCACACACTTTACTTCCCAGTAACCAGCCCTCCAGAGCCTTAGGAGCACAATCAACAAAGTCAACCCAGTCCTGAGTGTAGGAAGGTGGATACCTGACTAAGGTTACCCCAGATTTTTTGCCTAGTGTTTAGCTGGTTTTCGACTTAGTTGGCCTGGGATCCTGCTAATCAGAGCCCCGGGCTATCTGCTCTCTGTAAAATGGACTCCATGTACCTTAGGTACATCTCCAATTGGATATTGGGTCAGCTTATGAGCCCCTGTATAAGTGTACCTTAGGTACTCAGGACATAGGTGCATCCAAGGCCTACCAGGGGCTGCAGCATATCTTTTGCCACCCCTGGCTGGCCATCCAAACTGACACAACTGGCTGATTACTCAGCTGGGGCAAGGTCGTGTAATCACCCCTTGCTTAGATATAGTATTCCTATATCTAACCTTACATCTAGACACATATACACCTATAAGTCACTCCTATGGCAGGCCTTAACAATCCTGGAGGCAGAGTGCTTGGTTTTATGTGAGATGAGGCTCTAGCATGAGCTGAGCCTGTCTGCAGCTTTCGGAACCATGTCCTTATAGCGGTTCTAGGATATAGCCATACCATATACTCTTAAGTGCATTATGAACCTCGCGGTTAAATGCTAACTCTGGTTTGGCTTCATCAAAACATGTCGTGTAAGGGGTCATTCGCTTTGGAAAACTACCCCCTCGCCAGTTCTGGCGACGGGGGTAGCATTCCACCCTTCTAGAGGGAGAAGACATGTTGTTCCTACTTATCCCGGTTAAAGTTAACCAGAGCCTCAGCATCACAAAATGGATGCTGCTGCCACAGACACAAGTCTGACCTCCTGCTGCTGGGAGTCCTTCCAGCGAGGGAGGCTTGGACAATAGGTTTCCTGCCTTGGGAGGTGCTAGCACCACCCCAGACAGGCTATACTGTATTGGGGCAGGGAGGGCTGAATGAAATGAGACACTGCCTGGGGCACACAAGTTGTCCCATGCATAGTCCAGCTCAAACCGGTGCTGGGGCACTCCAGCCCCAGCTCTGGCGCAAAACTGGACAAAGGGAAAGGGGTGTAACCCTTCCCTGGTCCCACCCATAGGAGGGACCTAGCAGGGAATCCAGCCCCTAGATTTGATATATAGGTAGGAGCCGAGTCCCAAGACTTTAGATTTGATCCTGACTGAAACTTGTAACGAAACTCTGGACCTTCGACGTTCTACTTTAAGATAGAAGACTGAAGAATCTCCCTTGTGGTCAAGGAGTGACCACCCTGCACAAGCAGGCACCAACAAGCGATCAATGGTTTGCTTGTTGTCGCTCCCACCGGAGCCCGAACATAGAGCTTGACAAGACCCGTACTTCCAGACTTCCTTCAGCCCGATCCACAGCCACAGCAAAGCTGAGACCCTTGGAGGCGACGTGAGACGTGGGACCGGCCATCTTGGAAAGCCAGCGAATTGCTTTCCGTGCAACTTCTGAGGCACCCTCAAAGTTGTGCATTGGAGATTGAGAAGCCCCAGCCCGAGCATTATCTGCACCAAATATCATCCCGCCACACTCCACGAGTGCTGCGTGGGGCCCTTTCGCATGTTCCTGCTCGACACGTCTGTCCGGTCACTTGCCCGTTGGCTAGTGGCCTCTGTGACGCTGAAAACTTGAATCTACACCGCTGGTCTGGTTGCTCCAGACTGGCCCTTGCTGCCCTGAAAAGGAGCAGCCCATCAGACCTTGCTGGTCTGATTAAGAAGCCATCTTCGATTCCTGTGTGGGTTGCCTTAGCCAAGGCTTGTTGACTCCAATCCGGAAGCCGACACCATCGACAGTGAGAGCGTTCGTGGGACAGTCCGTGCCTGGCTCCTGGTCGTCGTCGACGCCTCCTGGTCCACGTGGCTGCAGAGACAAGCTTCACGACATCACCTGATTGCTTCGAGACATCGCCTGGTTCCTTCCTGGTCACTGGCTAGTGACCCAGACTCTGTCCCCTCTGCTTTCAGGTACTCTTCATCCTCAATCCGCCCTTGGATCCAACCGGACACTTCTCTCCTGGTCGCCTGCAGCATCTTTCTCCAAGGCACCATAGGATTCATCGACGAAACCCCACACACTTCGATTCCCCAGGCCCTAGGCCTATCCTTTGTTCGTGACGTGGTTCTTATACCACTATTTTAATATATGGTTTGAAGTACCCCTAGGGCTCTACTGTATTTTGTGCAACTTATTGTATGATAGTTAAGTATCTTGTTATGTGCTTGTGCCTCTGATCTTATAAAGAGCTCAGAGGGGTTGTTTAGAAATAAATGCATATATATTTTATATATATCCTGTGTGGTGTCCTTTCATTTGGTATTCAAGGGGTTACATATGGTAAAACAGCTGGCTTTACATGCCCTCTGAAGTTTTAGCCTAAGACTGCTTTGTCCATGCTACCTCTAGGATAGCTGGTCTATAAGGTTGACTTTACAACCATCACCATAAGGGTTGTTTGGACTGATACAGGGTGCCCACTAGAATAGTGGACATCACATATCAGGCCAACTTCTCACACTGAGCCTGTGCATTTTGGGTATCTCTGAACTGTATTCTATACTGCTCAGTGGTTAGGCCAAACCCATCTACGAGAGCACTCTTCAGGACTTTGTCATTATCAGCATCCTCTTCTCTGACAGTGGGGAGCTTGTCTCTACCTTTGTCTGCAAAGGAGAGCCACAAGATTGCTGTCCACTGCTCCTGGGGGACCTTCTGTACTTTGCAGGCCCTCTCTAGTGCAGTTATCCATTTGTGGATATCATCCCCACTCTTTTGGGGAGTGACAATCTTGCTCAAGTTCTTATGGTCATAAGACCTATCCCTACCTCTGGGGACAATGCTGCCCCCATGGGACTCTAGTCCCATCTTTCTACTTGCTCTTTCAAGCTCTAGGGACTCCCTTTCTAAGGCTACTCTTTATTTCCTTATCTCCAGTTGGGCTTCTTCAAACCTCAGCTGGTTCTCTCTCTTCTCCTGGGAGGTGTCCCTCCTATGGAAAGAGAAAGTGGTCCCTACAATGTGTCAGAATAGTCAGATTCCACTGAAGGAGATCTTGGCCTTCCAGGCACACCCCCAACTCTTCCTGTGGGTGGGGGACAAAGACAGGGCCACCTTGGCCTTCTTCATCTCCAGATGCAGCTGGATCTTCCAGGTCTAGGTCATTGTCACCAGCCTGGTCAACATCAGAGTCTGCGCCCTGTGGATTAGTACCACTGGCCTCTTCCCCTTCCGTTGCTTCCACCCCACTGCCTACCCTTTCAGGCTCTGAAGCCTTTCTAAGGTCATCCTGCAATAACACCTCTCTGAGATGCTGGGTGGTGGCATTCTTGCCTGTCTTTAGTTTCCTCATAGTACACAGAGCCCTTAATTCTAAAAAAGGGAATGTGTCATACTTGGATGTCTGTAACATACTGACATCTGGCAGGGACACACTGGTTCCTGGCCCTAAAGACATAACTAGTGAGGCATGGTGTATGCACTACCTACTCTAGTTGTTTACCTACTAAACTCTCTTGAGTTGTAGAAAGGGTGTGCTTAAGCCATTAACACAACTCACGTACTGTATTTAAGCTTGTATTATATTATCTGGTACCTTTAGTGGTTTTCAAATTATCAATCACTTTAGATTATCTGGTAAAAAAAATGGCAAGCTGGAATCCCACCAATGCACACCAATGTGAGAAGGTGGCCTTGCATATGCTGTTCACTATTCTAGTGGGCACCTTGCACCAGTCCAAACAACCCTTATTGATGGTAGGTTTGAAGACAACCTTTATAGAACGCTATCCTAGTGGTGGAATGTAAAGCAGCTTGTTTTACCAGTCTATAATCTCATGAATGACCACATTAAAGGAGAACCACACCAGGTATACATATAAAATGTATGTATTTATTCTAAACACATCACTCTAGTCTCTTTATGAGGCTATAGGCAAAAGTACATACAGTAAACTTATTTAGCACACAGTAAATTAGCACAATATATGTTGAGCCCTAGTGGCGTACCAAACCATATATTAAGAAAGTGGTATAAGAACCAAGACGGACATAGATACAAGGCCTAGAGCCTTTAGAACCGCTGGGGCCACCAGGAACCACCCAAGGTAGTGACACAGGGGACCCACGGGGGGCGTGTGCAGTGTCTAAACACAGCCACGAATCACCATTAACTTCTATGGGGAAAGTCGGGGTTGTAATTTTAAAGCTTAAGGACACTTGGAGGACGACTTGGAGCAAATCCCTTTAGAACTAGGCAGTTCTAGAGTCAATACCCACGGAAGCACCGGAGTACTCGAGTTACCTAACCCAGGGAAGCCGGGTGCATAGGTTTCTTTTGATGTTGGGTTTCGTCATAATTTTCAATGGCGATCTGCTGCAAAGTGCTACTGTCGACCAAGTCGAAAATGTCCAGATGGATCCAAGGGTGGATCTGAGATCTGAAGAACCTGAAAGCAGAGGGGACAGAGTCTGGGTCACTTGCCAATGACCAGGAAGGTGATGAACGGATGTCCATCAATGTCGGGTGCTTTCAGATGAAGAAGGTGAAGCTTGACTCTTCAGCCACAAGGACCAGGAGGCGTCGACGACGACCAGGAGCTGGATTCGAGCTGTCCCACGATGGATGTCGAGGTGCTGCGGTGTCGGTATCCTGATTGGACCCAACAAGCCTTGGCAACAGCAACCCACTCAGAAAGCAAAGATTGGCTTTGGGGCAGACCAGCAAGGTCTGAAGGACTTACCACTCGGTAGGGAGTCAGGGCATGTCTGGAGCAACCAGGAAAGCCCAAGAACCGGAAGAGTTACCTTTGTGGGGACTCACCAGTCGACGGACCAGGGATGGCGAAGGAGCCTCGAGCGGAAATGCTAGAAGCGGGCCCACGGAACACTCGTGGAGTGCAGGCCCACAATCTTCGGTGCAGATGGTGCTCGGGGCTTGGACTACAAGTAGCCCAATGCACAACTTCGGGAAAGCGCGGGAAGTTGATGCACTTGCAAATGTGCACGAGGCCCAGGAGTTGTTCCACGTCATTCGTTAGGACTGCGGGTCTCAGCTTTGCTGGGATCTCTAGTCGGCCTCTGAGAAGTCTGGAAGTCTGTGTCCTGAGTCGCAAATCCGTCAGGATCCGACGGGAGCCTTGGAAATGCAGACCAGCAAGATGCTTTGTTGGTGCCTGTTTGAACAGGGAAGTCACTCCTTGACCCCAAGGAAGATTCTTCTGTCTTCTAGTCAAAATAGAATGTCGAAGTTCCAGGATATATGTTGCAGAGTTTCGACCAGGAGTAATTCGAAGTCCTAAGGACTGGGGTCCCATACTTATACTAAGTTAGGGGGTTGGACATACTCTGGGGAATCACCTATGCGAGGGTCAGAGAAGAGGGGTGGTTACACCCATTCCTTTGTCCAGTTTCATGCTAGAGCAGGGGCAGAGTGCCCCTGCAACTGGTTTGAAGAGGGGTATGCACAGGGACACCAAGTGTGCCCCCAGCACTGTCTGAAAAGCATTCTATGAATGCACCCACCCAGCCCTAATACACTGAAGCTTGTCTGGGAGGTGGTTACACCCCCCTGTGACAGGGAACTTTTTGTCCAGGCCTCCCCTGCCGGAGTTTCGTCCAGCAGCAGGAGGTCAGACTTGTGTCTGTGGCTGCAGCATCCATTTTGTGATGCTGGGGCTCTTTTAAACTATTACCAGTTAGGTTAGTGTGTACATGTCTTCTCCCTCTAGAAGGGTGGAATACTACCCTCGCCGCCAGGACTGGCAGGGGGGGGGGGGTAGGATTCCAAAGTGTTTGACACTAAACGCACAAGTTACTACTTGTGTAACGATATATCTGCAAGAGACATTAGTTAGTGATAGATTCCTTACCTTAGAATATCCCCAGGCGTCAGACTGGATCCGGAAATTTTTGCGTAGCAATACCCCTGCGCGCTGGTAGGCGCCGTCTGCGGCTCCGCGTCCGTCGTCGGCGTCGTGAGCGCCGGGATGACGTCGTCGGAGTATTTAGACGGCGCCCATGCGCGCTGACGTCAGTTCTGATAACACAGCTTTTCCGCGCCAGATACGCAGAGCCATGATAGAACTAACACTGGTGCAATGAAACTAGGGCCCTGAAAGGGGATGACCTTAACCCTAAATATCGGTTCGCAGAACGGGGAGGATGGGTGGGCGGTAAGGAATCTATCACTAACTAATGTCTCTTACAGATATATCGTTACACAAGTAGTAACTTGTGCATCTGAAAGAGACACGTTAGTGATAGATTCCTTACCTTAGAATAGATACCCCAGCAATACCAACCCCGGTGGTGGGTCTGCGAACCAATATCACACCAGAAAGTCCTGGAGGACGGAACGGCCAAAGAAGCCATCCCTCCGGACTTGACTGTCCAGGCAGTAGTGTCTTGCGAACGTGTGCAGCGAGGCCCACGTGGCTGCCTGACAGATGTCCTGCAGGGGGACACCGCGACCCAGGGCAGTTGTCGTTGCCGTGGCCCGAGTGGAGTGAGCCCGCAATCCAGCCGGGGGCTCCTTCCTCGCCATGGAGTAACATGCTTGGATACACAAGATGATCCACCTGGAGATGGTCCTCTTGTGAACAGCCTTTCCCTTCTTCGCGCCCACGTAACCAACGAAGAGTTGGTCATCCACCCGGAATTGGCGTGTGCGATCTAGGTAGTAGGAGAGCGCACGTTTTGGATCCAGACGGTGGAGCCTCTCCTCCTCTTTCGAGGGATGCGGAGGCGGAAAGAAGGTGGGCAAAGTGATGGACTGCCCGATGTGGAAGGCCGTGACAACCTTGGGCAGAAAGGAAGGTCGTGTACGCAACACCACCTTATCAGGATGAACAGACAGGAAAGGTGGAGAAGACGAAAGAGCCTGGAGCTCACTCACCCTCCTGGCAGAGGTGATGGCAACCAGGAAGGCCGTCTTCAGAGTAAGGAGACGAAGAGGACAGTTATGGAGTGGCTCAAAGGGAGCACACATCAGATAGGTGAGAACCAGATTCAAGTCCCACTGGGGCATCACGAAGGGAACAGGAGGAAACATGTGCGTGATGCCCTTCAGAAATCTACTCACAATAGGGGACTTGAATAAAGAAGGCTGATCTGGTAGCCTCAAGAAGGCTGAAAGAGCAGAAAGGTACCCTTTAAGAGTGCCCAGAGCAGAGCCCTGCTGGGCAAGGGAAAGAAGAAAGAGCAGCACTTCCGAAAGGGGTGCAGAGAGGGGGTCCACAGCCTTTGCTGCGCACCATGCCACAAATTTGTTCCACCGGCAGGCGTATACTGATTTAGTGGAGGGACGCCTGGCTGCCAGAATGATGTCACAGACTTCGGGAGGCAAGTCAAATGGCCTCAACTGCCGCCGCTCAATCTCCAAGCTTGTAGGTGGAGACTGGACAGGTTCGGGTGCAGGACCGTCCCCTGCTGCTGCGACAGAAGGTCCTCCCGAAGAGGCAGACGAAGCGGGGGATCGACTGACATGCTGAGTAGCTCGGGATACCAGTATCTTCGTGCCCAGTCCGGAGCCACAAGGACGACCTGGGCCCGGTCGCGCCTGATCTTCTTCAGCACTCTGGGCAGAAGTGGTATAGGCGGAAAGGCGTACAACAGACCGCAGCTCCACTCGCGACGAAAAGCGTCTCCGAGCGAGTGCCGCCTTGGAAACTCCAACGCGCAGAACTGCTGACATTGCGCGTTCTCTTCTGTGGCGAATAGATCTAACCAAGGCTCTCCCCACTGTCGAAAGAGACCTTGCGCCACGTCCGAGTTCAGACGCCATTCGTGATCCATCATGCACCGGCGGCTGAGTTCGTCCGCCCTGGCATTCAGAGATCCTGCCAGGTGTTGAACCACCAGGGTCACGCCCTGATGTTCCAGCCACTGCCAGAGGCGCAGAGCCTCCTGGCAAAGGGTCCACGACCCCACACCGCCCTGTTTGTTGCAGTACCACATGGCGGTGGTGTTGTCGGTGAACACTTGCACCACGCTCCCCCTGACAGAGGGGAGGAATGCCTTCAGTGCAAGACGAATCGCCTGCAGCTCCAGAAGGTTGATGTGGAGCCGGGACTCCGCCGGAGACCAGAGGCCTCTGATCTCCGCCTCTCCCATGTGGCCCCCCCAGCCCTGGAGGGACGCGTCCGTCACAACTACGTGCTCCGGCTGGGGTAGGGAGAGGGGTCTGCCACTGACCCATTCGCGGTCCGTGAGCCACCACTGCAGTTGTTTCGCAGTGCCCTCCGAGATCAGGACATGATCGGACAGGTTGCCCTGATGCTGGGCCCACTGAAACTTCAGGTCCCACTGCAGAGCCCGCATCCGCCACCTGGCGTGACGCACCAGAAGGATGCAGGAGGCCATCAGTCCCAGAAGCCGCAGCGTCAACCTGACCGAGACCCGGGATAACGGTCTGAAGACAGGAATCAGAGCCTGAATATCCCGGACCCGCTGCTCGGGTGGGTAAACCCGAAACTGCGCCGAGTCGAGAACCGCTCCGATGAAAAGGAGCTTCTGAGAGGGACACAGGTGTGACTTCGGCACATTGATGGAGAACCCCAGCAAGTGCAGGAGGTCGGCCGTAGTCTGGAGGTGGCTGACGACTGTCTGGGGCGAGCCCGCCTTCAACAACCAGTCGTCGAGGTAGGGGAAGACTGATACCCCCTGCCTGCGCAGATGGGCTGCGACCACCGCCATCACCTTCGTGAACACCCGTGGGGCGCTGGTAAGGCCGAAGGGGAGCACGGTAAACTGAAAGTGCTCTAGGCCTACCGTGAACCGTAGGTAACGCCGGTGGGCCGGCAGGACGGGGATGTGGAAATAGGCGTCCTGCAAGTCCAACGCTACCATCCAGTCTCCTGGGTCCAGGGCAGCCAGGACCTGAGCCAAAGTGAGCATCTTGAACTTCTCCGTCCGGAGGAAGCCGTTGACGTTCCGCAGATCCAAGATAGGGCGTAGGCCCCCTTTGCCCTTCTTGGGCACCAGAAAGTAGTGGGAGTAGCAACCACGTCCTACTTCTGGCCCAGGAACGCGCTCGATGGCCCTCTTGGCCAAGAGGGCCAAAACCTCCTCTTGCAGAAGTTGCAAGTGATCCCCCGACACACGGTGGTATTGAGGTGGCATGGATGGAGGGGAAGACTCGAAGGGGAGGGAGAAACCCCTTCGGACAATTTGCAGCACCCACCTGTCCGAAGTGACTGTATGCCAGTGGGAGAGGTGATGGCGAACCCTGCCTCCCACAGGCGTCACATGGGCCTGAAAACTCGGACTAGGAAGGTTTTGAGGCGGGGGCTGCTGAGGGAGGTGTGGACTGGCCTCGCCGTTGGCCCCGACCACCGCCACGGCGGTTCCCACGGCCGCCACCGCGTTGCTGAGTATTCTGCGGTGCGTGGCTGACGGTCCGTGGTGGGGCGCCCCTTCCGTGGCCACGAAAGGAGCGAAAGGCACCCGATTGCTGGCGTGGGGCCGTAAGGCCCAAGGACTTGGCCGTGGCCCTGGAGTCCTTGAAACGTTCCAGCGCATGGTCTGCCTTGTCGCCGAAGAGGCGACGGCCATCAAACGGCATGTCCAGGAGGGTGGCCTGGACATCGGCCGAGAAGTTGGCGGACCTCAACCAGGCGTGGCGTCGAACCGCCACCGTCGTTGCCATCGCCCTGCCCAGTGAGTCCGTGGTATCCAGCCCACACCGGATAGAAAAACGTGCCGCATCTCGGCCGTCCGCAAGGGTTTGGCTGAGTTTAGCCCTGACCTCCTCAGGGCATTGTGGCAGCACCTCCGCAACCGTGTCCCACAGGGTGTGGGTGTAGCGGCCCAAGAGACAGTTGGTATTCACAGACCGTAGCCCTAGGCTCACAGACGAGAAGACCTTCTTCCCGAACTGCTCATATCTCTTGGATTCCCTGTCGGGCGGGGCCGACGGGAATGCGGATTGGGAGTTAGAGGCCTGGATGACCAGGCTCTCGGGGGTGGGATGGGTGGACAAAAAGCATGGGTCGCCCGGTGCCGGGCGGTAGCGTCTGGCCACATTCCTGTCCACAGGGGGGCCTGTGGCGGGCTTGGACCAAGTGCCCAGCAGAACGTCACACAAGGCCTCATTGAACGGCAGAAGGGGCTCCGTGGAACCGGACTGCTGTTTGAGGACCTCAGTGAGGAGATTAGTCCTCACGGCCGCGACGGGGAGCTGAAGGTTTAAGGCCTTAGCTGCCTTCGTCAACACTACGCTGTAAGCAGAACCCGCCTCCGAAGCCACAGTCGGGGGCGACGTAAATCCAGTGTCTGGCGAGGTGTCAATACCACTGGCCTCCCCAAGCTCATATGTCCAGTCCTGATGCGACTGGCAATCACGTGCCAGAGGGTCCTCGGACCCCTCCCATTGCTCCTCGTCACCTGGCTCCTGGAGACCAGGATTAACAGCCAGGGCCTCCTCGTGGAGATAGAATTCTCCGAAGGCCGACGGAATCGGCGCCCCTCCGACACCCGAGTAGGACCGTAGGAAGCATTGGGGTCGGCAACCACATCGGCTGCCGGGGACGACACCTGAAGGGACGGCGCCGGTGAGGTCGTAAGGTCGACCGGCGAGGTCCCGGATCCGGAGCCGGATCCAGCGAGGTCGCGCGGCGCCGGGACCGAAGTCGCCAGCGGCGCCGGGCCCGAAGCACCCGACGGCGTCGGGGCCGAAGCGCCCGACCCGGAAGGACCTCCAGACGGAACCGATCGGCCCGAAGGCGCCACGGGAACCGACTGAGGAGGGAGGGCCCTCATGGCCATGAGGTACCTCTCGACCTCCTCCTGCGACGCGCCGTGCCCAGGGACCCGAAGGTGTGGGGCAGGCGGCGACGCCTGCGACTCCCGCGGAGCCGCGTGGGCGGTGTCGCCCGAGTCCCCGGCCGCATCGAGCGAGCGTCGGGGCGGGTCGGAGGATCGATGGTGTCGCTCCGACCTCTCATGCCTCTTACCCGAGGACTTGGAACCAGACGATCGGTGTCCACTCCCGGAACGTCGATGACTCCGACCTCGCGACCTGTCCCTCGACCTCCCGTGGGACCGGGACCGGGACCTGGAGCGGCGCGGGGCCGAGTGCCTCAGCTCGAGACGCTTGCGGGACCGCTCCCGCCTAGCCTTCGACGTCAGAGCCCGGCAGTCGACGCAAGTCCGATCGTCGTGGTCGAGGCCTAAGCACTTCAGGCACCGGCGATGGGGGTCCGTGACCGACATGAGCCGGCCGCACTTCGAGCAAGGCTTGAACCCGGGCATCCCTGGCACCGATAGTCGAGAATCGACTAAAGAAAGGATCAAAAAGATCAAAAAGTTTTCAGTCAAAAAGTGACTGGGGGTAGAGCTTCTTCCGGATCTGCGCTAGCTGGCGCGGAAAAAAGAAGAACTGACGTCAGCGCGCATGGGCGCCGTCTAAATACTCCGACGACGTCATCCCGGCGCTCACGACGCCGACGACGGACGCGGAGCCGCAGACGACGCCTACCAGCGCGCAGGGGTATTGCTACGCAAAAATTTCCGGATCCAGTCTGACGCCTGGGGATATTCTAAGGTAAGGAATCTATCACTAACGTGTCTCTTTCAGATACAACATGTTTCCATGCAGCCATTCCTAAGTTAGCATTTACCACGAGGTTATAATGCACTTAAGAGTATATGCACTCAGCCTTCAGGATTGATAAGGCCTGCCATAGGAGTGACTTATAGGTTTATATGTGTCAGTAATTAAAAGGTAGATATAGGTAACCTATATCTTAATAAGGAGGGCATGCACCACCTTACCCAGGCTGCAGTAGCAGACTTGTGATGCCATTTTGGAAGGCTTCCCAGGGGTGGTATAATACATGCTTCAGCCCCTGGTAGGCCTCTGGGGTACCTATGCCCTTGGTACCTATGGTATCATATACTAGGGACTTACAAGGGTAACCCAGTAACCATCTTCAGTAAAAAGGCATCTTTTTTCCGCAGCCAACTAGATCTGGCGAAAAACAGACCAAGAGAACTCTTCAACATTATTAAAAGCCAAACTAACTGCACTCCCTCTCAAGAAATCAAAGCCACCAATGAGCGATGTGAAGAAATTTCCACCTTCTTCACTAATAAAGTCTCTCAAATCGATCATTCCTTCTTACCAACTGCTAACCCCCCTTCCCCCTCAACCTGCCCCCCTTCAACCTCCCTGGACCACTCTGAAAAGCTCTTAACAAGGACAATCAGACCTACGTCCAGCTAAAAAACAATGCGCATTGGTCCGACTTTGAGCTAATGTCAGTAAACAAGGTCTTCAATATAATTTCTAATCTAAAACCTTCCTCCTACACCATGGACTCACTCCCTTCCACAATTAAAAAATAACTTAACCACACCATTTCCCCTTTCTGGACAAAAATCATCAACTCCTCTCTCACCTCAGGCTGTGTCCCAGACTCCCTTCTACTAGGACGAATCACACCCCTTCTCACGAAACCTGGGGCTGACCCTATTGATCTTAAAAACCTCAGACCTATCTCTAACCTCCCATTCCTTGCAAAAACATTGGAGAAATGTGTTCTCATCCAACTCAATAATAAACATATTGATGAGTTCAACCTCCTTGACGCCTTTCAATCTGGTTTCAGAAAAGGCTGTAGCATGGAAACAGCTATGCTCAACTTCTCCGACGACATTCACAAGGCCCTAGACGAAGGTGATGCCTGCATACTCATCCTTATTGACCTATCTGCGGCATTCCACACAGTAAACCATCCAGCCCTTTTGGAGACCCTGTCTAAACGTTCCGGCATAAATGGCACAGTACTAAAATGGTTCACCTCCTTCCTTCAACACCGCTCACAACAAATTAAAATTAACTCCTGTCTCTCAAAGCCAACTAAAGTCACACCTGGGGTCCCGCAAGGCTCGATCCTCTCCCCGTCCCTCTTCAATCTCTTCATGGAGCCCCTCACAATCATATTGAAAAAAACTGGAGGGAATTACTACCTTTACGCAGACGACACCCAAATCTATTTCAGGATCAAGTTTCCCAGCGACATCCAACTCCTCAATACCACCCTAACCGAGATCCAAACTTGGTTCTACGTTAACCACTTAAAGCTCAACCCAGACAAAACGGAACTAATCCTATTCTCTCCAAAAAGTAACCATCGTCCAATCCAAGAGTGGCTCAAGAATCTGGTTGCCCTAAATTGCCCCCTTACCCTATCCGACTCAGTTAAGTCTCTAGGCATCACCCTTTACAAGAACATATCAATGGAGGCCCACATCAAAAACTCTACAAAAATTGCTCTTTTCTCTCTACAACACCTCAAGAAACTGAAACCTTTTCTACCCCACGATGACCTCAAGACAGTAGTCCAATCCCTAGTTCTCTCTAAAATAGACTACGGGAACGCCATCCTTGCAGGGACTCCAAAAGCTCACCTAGCCCCTCTAAGGGCAGTGCTGAACATGTCCGCTTGACTCGTATCTGGAGTTAAAAGATTTTAACACATCACTCCAGCTCTCAACTGCCTGAATTGGCTTCCCATGGAAGGGAGATGTATCTATAAATTGGCCTGCATCACACACAAAACCCTTCACTCTCCTGCACCCAACTACTTAAATAACAAACTGATCAGAGCAGGTCAATCCAGAGCGCTAAGAAGCTCCAACTCACTCCTCCTTTCTCCTCCGAAATTGAAGAAGAAAACCACCAATACCGATCGTTTTCCGGCAATGCTCCCATGATATGGAACACTCTCCCTGGAGTCCTCAGATACAACCCCTCCTCCTGTTTCAAAAGGGACCTGAAACTCCATCTCCTAAACAAATACTTTCATAACCAACGTCAACTAACCTACTCTTCTTTATCCGAGTTGTCTCCTCACTCTCTGGACATTCAAGGATAGTGAGTGACCGGACTATGTCATTCTCACCTTTTCTTTTATTGCTCTCTCCCCCTCCTCTGCACTGCAAAATAATTTCCCATGCTGTATTTTTTCTGTGGTTTGCTTCCTTACTGCCGGTCTACTATGTAATGTAATGTCCTTCTGCTGTTTACTGTGTGTATGTAAAGCGCTCTGATACCTACGGGTCAAGCTAGCGCTATATAAAACTTTTAAAGTAAAATAAATCTGGAGTGTACCTAAAGTACATGCAATCAATTTAGAGAGGAAGCAGCTAGGCTGTGGTCCTTGATAGCACGGACCCAGCCAGACCAAAGTTGAAAAACAGTGAAACACCAGCAAAAAGTGGGGGTAACCATAGTAAGCAGATCCTACTCTCCTACAGTTACAACCATTTATATAGGGCAGTTTTACCATTTGCAGAATACCTTATAGGTATCAGGATTCTAGGATTCTCGCTGATAAGAATCAAGCTGGTCAGTGTACCATGGAGGATAACCACAGAGGTACAGAAAATGAGCTTCATCACCTTCCACTATATTTATATCAGTCAAATGGAGGTCCTAAAAAAATGTATTATGATCACGTGGAGCTGATCGTCCCCAAACATGGACTCGTCTTGAGGAGCAAGGAAGGGTTATTATGAAGAAGAGGAGGTGGACGAAGGAAAGTATTTCTTGGAAAGTTTTAGACATGTACTTTGTGGTCGGGTCATCAGACCTGCCCTGTATGCCCAAGCTGTTTCTCATTAGCAGTAACAGGCGCCTGGTCTGTGTCGCCCAGCTCCCCTCCGAGGACACGCGGAGCTCAACCACCGCTCCTGGTAAGTGTTACCCAGAACCCTCCCTTCCCGTCCCCCACACCCCAGCACTTTCCACCGCGCACCTCTAAAAGGCTTTTACGCCACACGCCTGCTAAACAATGCCTCCTTTCTGCAGTCCAAGCTCAACCCCGCGCGTGCACAAATCTATAAATTAAACCACCCAAAGCCAGATTCGCGAGTGTCTGAAAGTGCACACGCGCTGCTCCCAGACTCCTGCAGTCCTTTCTCCGCCACAGTCGATCTCTCACATTCGCACCCCCTCCCCGTTTGTGCTTTCTAGCTGCCGATTAGTCATTTTTCAACGCAACCTGCATCGTGAATGTTAATGAGCGCCACTGTTTATTTTGCAGGATCCACTTACCGAGTGACATCTCGGAGTGCTCAAGAAACACATCCGGGCCTGTGGCGTGTGAGAGAGAGGCTGGAGGGCGAGAGTGTTTTCGGCGGTGGGAAGTTTCTTTTATATCCACAACGTCCACGTGTGCTCCTAGGTCAATAAAGATATTTCCAACTTCTCCTGTGCGGGTCCTGGACTATTTGCAAACGTTGGGCTCCGCGACCTTCGCCTAACCCGGCAGCATGTGCAATCAATGTTTAAACATTTATTTACCTTGAGGTTTCAGTCATTTGTACTCCTTAAGCCATCTTTGAGTTGCCTAATGCTCCCGTAGACGTCTAATTATAGTAAGCTGCCACAGGATGGGGTGGGGAAGTGCATGTTTGCAGCAGCGATCCTGGATATGCAGAAACTAAAGCAGATTTCGTCCAGGGTTGGAGGTTTACACAAGCATAACGCTAAATTTTGTTCATTCAACAATCTCGTTGTTTGTTAGAATCATATTTTGTGATGCCACGACCCTGAGCTCAAAATGAAGTTTTTGCAGCGTTTGCACGAGAATTGTAAGCAATTAACTATGTTTTACTTATCTTACTTTACAGTACACCGAGGAGTATGCTAATTGTAGCCCAATGATGGTGATTTGATTTGTTGTAGGGGCGGACGATGAGCAGCGAGTGTGTGGGAAAGCTGAAAAGTCCTTCTCCCTCAACTAAACCGTGTTAGGAGAATATAAAGGTTTAAATGGTTTTGATGTACATTATGGTTCATGCATGTTTTGATTTGTTTGTAGATGCTATGGCTATAGCCAGATTTTTATATGCCATCTCTAGGATTTTTAACAACTTGTCTCCAAGTACTCTGAGTGTTTTGGAACTAATGTAACTAACCAGAGGGAGATTAAGTAATTTGCTCAAATTAAAATAATTTGGCCAAACCGAGACGTTGGGATTCTAACTCAGTGGTTTTGGTTGCATTATCAATTATTTAACAGCTCACCCAATCTTTTTCCATGACAGAATATACAGACACGTTTACTGCCTTTCAAAATGAAAGATATTTTAATAGGAAAAGAAGAACGCATTGTTGCTGGGAGTAAAAGTTCATTGCACCACAGTTTAGAAATCACAGAATGAAGTTATTTTTTATACGCTTTTTCATCATTCAGGTAAAAGACTACATGAACACAGACTTCAGACTACAAGAACCACAATCGCCAACCAATCCATGGTCACCAATTAAGTGCATAATAATCGAGCTGGAAAATAAAATTGACACCAGTGTATACAGAGCAAGCTTTGCCAGATGGTCATAAATTGGAGTGGATCATCTCTGCAGACTTGCGGGGGGAGCACGTGATAGGCACTGCAAGGCTTCAATGGAGTGAGCATTTAGGTGGGTTAGGCGTTGGGATTGTTCTTCATGAGCTGCACATCGGCGTCTACCATTTCTTTCACCAGCTCCTAGAAAACAAACACATTGACTGTGTTATGTATATAGTTCAATTACCAGCTATGGGTGGCACCTCTGAAGGAACTATGCATGGAACCCTGTATGTCAACCTAAGTTATCAGTCCTTCAAACTCTCTCTAACCCCTTGCCCCTCCCAAAAATCCACACTATGTCTCCTAATACTAAGTAAGATCTTTTGTGAAGGTGGAGTTATTGAATGCAAAATTAAGATGGCTTCATTTGAAATAATTGAGTGAGTAATGAGATCAGAGTAACTCAATATCAAACGTTTATGTAGGCCTTAGCTATACACTGCTTTAGTAGTCTATTGCTTCCAATGCATATCATATACTTAGAGTGGGCTTTGGGTCAGCTCCTTCCTAATGAGTCGATAGTCTTGTTTTCCATCTCAGTTGTTTACTTTTCTTTCAAAGGCTGTCAGTCCTCCCTATAATGTTTTTGTCCTGTCCAGGAGCATTTCATTCCGACTGGATAAATTGCGTCCTTCTACAGCATACTTCAAGGGACCTTTTGCTACGTAGGACTCCATAGGAGTGAGTTTGTTTCCAGGCTTTCGCTCTCAATCCTCTTTACCAGCATAATAAAGGGCTTTGTGTCCCCTTTTGCCCCTTCCCACCCTGCTGGGTATTACTTTTTAGTTTTTAATTACATGTTTTTGGAGGGCCCAAAAGTTGCAAAGTGTTGTAGGGCCACTCACTTTTCTTTTCACAAGCATTTTTCTCTTTTTTGTAACATATGAACTTATTTGTTCTAGCATGGCTGTCCACCAAATTAAAAATGGGCACATGTATTGAAGCATGCACACTCCACTCCTCATGCTTTATAATCAACACAATGCAAATGTCTTGATTTGTGAGCATGACTCATGAGTCATGATGCATGAATATTGGGACCATCTTGAAATGGGTTTCCTTTAAAAGTAAAACCCATGCAAAGTCTGGCAGCTTTGTGTCAATGGCTCGGCTTTTCAACGCTGCAACGTATTGGCTTTGCTAATGTTAGTTTTATTATTGCGCTTAATGAAGGCATTCTGTCTGATTTGAGTCACTCGCGATTTGGCAGATGCATGCAATGAAGCATAGGGAAACGCAATAATTTTCAGAGGTTCACAAAACATTTGACAAGTGGGACAACCAGAATTAGAACTCAGAAGCTACAATCAATAACTTAGCAAATAAACTCAGTGCTGTTACTAGTGCAGTCCCAGACTTTGTGTATAACTGTGAGCACCTCAAAAAACATAGAGGACATTATATACCTCAAGCCTAGATTACTGTGCATATGAGGAATCCAGTGCATGCCAGGGAAAGCCAGATCCTGCAAGATTTCCTTGCAGGATCTGGCTATGTAAATCATTTCCACTTAGATGTCTTGTATGACAATTACTCTTAAGTGAACATCCTGAAAATCTGGTATGGATACGGCTCTTCTGTACATTCATTACACACCATCACACATATTATTTTGAAAGTTGAACTGTTCAGTAAGATACTACTCCTCCTCAATTGCATTATCTAATGACTCCAGCTGATCTTGCTTTGATTCATCCCCATCCTCTAAAGTTATTATACTGAGGTGAGATTACATTCTTAGGTTTTTAGGGCAAAGGATTTATGGCTATGGATTTATCAGACTGTGACAGACTTTCAGACTTTGCCTAGCATCAATACATGGTGTGGCAGATAAATATGTCAAAACTGAATTGAAAGATAATTAAATATTTATAATACACAAAATGCAATATGGAAAATCACAAAAGGAGATCTGTACAGGGCCGTCCATATACCATTATATTTAGGACAAGAATACACTGCAGGAAATAAAACACATAGGTTACGTCATAAACAGTAAACCTTCTGTGCGTTTTCGAATGTATACTGAGACTACAACATGTAAAATTGACATGCTATTTATTGCAAAGCAAATACATAGCAAAGTGAACAATTAAACATTTGTACATAAACACTGTAATGTTATTTTTAAAATTGCAACCCTACTACACTGAAAACTCTGCAATTTCGTGAAATTATTCAAATGTTGTCTAATGACTCCAGCCTTTTACTGAACCCAATTATAAATGATCTGCACATGAAAACCGTGGCAAGCAAATAGGCATAGTTAGCTAACAAGCCAAGGACTTCTAAAGCTTAAGATGTTTTTTTAGAGCCAAGGCCGATTTTTTTTAGTTTTTAAAAAAAAACTTTATTTAGCATGTTTTTTGATTTACATCTCCAGCACATTAAATCAAGTAAGGTACAATCATACATCATATTCGCCCTATACATATAAATCCTCATCTAATTTTCAACAATTGGCCGGCTGCAGAACAATAGCGAGGATGATGGGGGGCAATTGGCTGCCTCATATGTAGGTGCATTGTCCTTTAAAACCTTACTGAACTGTATAGGAACTCCCCCTCCCGCTCCCCCAACCCCTATCCCTTCCCCAAACTCCCCCCCCCCCTCCCCTTCCTTTTCCTTTCCCTGCTGCCGGGTCCAGAAAAGAATAAAAATAGGGTCTAAGCCATCTGTTCTCTATGGTGGGTCATCATGTGTCAAGTCGTCCTGGGTCTGAGCCTCCCCTGCCTCAAGTTGACCAATTCCGAACTGTTTTGCGTCAACGGGGCATCCTGTCCCACCAACTCCTGAAACATTACCCCCCCCCCCCCCCCATCCCCCGTCCCCCCCCAAGCCTGTAGGACCTCAGGCAGCTTCCCTTCGCTCCTTGTATGCCTCATGTGCTCTTCTTCTGCCAGTGCCAATTCCCTCAGATGTGCCCTCCACTTCAGCAGCGTCGGGCCAGGCCGATTTTTTTTGTTATTAAAAGTTTGAAAAATGTTGCAATTGTTAATTATAAATTAATCTTCTAAATGTTCCTAAGGAATATGACCTGCTCCTTGGTGAAAAAAAGGCTCACTATTTACCTACACTTAAATATACTCCAGGAAGAAGAAAAATCATTTTTTGTATTTACCTTAAAATTAACAACATATATGTGAGGCTAAAAAAATTGTAATATCGTAATCATCAAGAACTTTTGTATAACATTTGTTGGTGGAAAGAGGAAAGGTACAATAATTTCTCGCACCTACCATATTAAGTACAGCTGTCTAGAAGATAACTATTTGTTGCACCGTGTGTATAGCTTTTTTTTTCAATATGTACAATTCTGTATACATTTTCTAAGGCTTAACACTGGGCCGATATATTAAAAAAAATATCTTCTAGGACGTCCTCACTGCAAAATGATAACTACATAACACAAAAAGCAACATCTGCCGGGGTCACGTCTACCACTACTGCTAGTGTTTCTAGGTAAGCCTTTGCACATGGTTAGATAGGTGGCATTCTCAATATAGTACTCACATCAAAAGTGACCTTGGCTTTCCAGCCTAGCTTCTCGCATGCTTTGGTGCAGTCCCCTTGGAGAAAGTCCTGTGGAGAAAGAGAGGAGAGAGGTGTTTATTCTCTGGGTTTTGGCACTATTGCTGCATACATTTCTGCCACAGTACGTCACTATAATACATAAATGTCTAGGATCTTGAACCGGTCACAGAGAACGAAGCAGGCTCCGTCACTGCAATATGGCTCCAGTGTAAGGTTGTACTTTAAGGTGAAGGTTGCTTCAGTAGTAAACACAGCCATACATCCTGGGACTGCTGTGCATGCAACGTTAGTACAAACAGAAAGGACTGTATTGTATCCTCTGTGCTCTTTCACTAATAGCGAGTTGGGCATTTGGAGGGGCCAATTTATATAGGTATTTAAGAGGATGTCAATTAGTACTTAAGGAGTACTACTGGATATTCTTAGAAATGTCTCGAAGCAGCACTACAGGAGCATTCCTTTACATACTCATAAAGGCCTACTTCTGCACATACTCATAAATGTCTCGAAGAAGCACTACAGGAGTATTCCTTTACATACTCATAAATGCCTACTTCTGCACATACTCATAAATGTCGTGAAGCAGTACTCTGCGAGTATTACTTAGCGAGTATTACTTAGCATACTCGTACATTTCTACCACTACACATACTCATAAATGCCTTTAAGTTGTACTACAGGAATACTACTGCACATACTAAAAATTCCTTTGTGATTCGGCCCTGGTTCCTCTGCACGACCATTTTAAAACTACAGATTTCGAGATGCAATCATTTCCTGGTGGTGGTTACTCGAGTGCATAACAGCAACATTGGGGTTGGGACTTTTGCTTCATTTGACTAACAGGGTGTCCAAAACGCGTGACAGGAAAAATCAAGAGGCACGGGAGAAAAAAATCGTCCTGTACATACAAAAACAGGGGGAGTCGTTTAATAGGCCGGTTCGAGTAAGCCCTCCTATCATTGCCTTGTTAAAATGGAGGCTTTTATTGGTACACCAAGCACTAAATAGTAATCTGGATCATAAATCTGGAGTTAAATGCACTTCCCTCAGATTTATAACAGGCTTGTTCCATGAAGAACTCCTCAATACATCCATGCATACAAAAATTTTAAAACGGGTAAACACTCGGGTTTAAATCAGAAAAAGAAGACCGCTGAAGATTCAACAATACTGTCGATTTATACCACACAATTTCGGGAGGTAAACACTTTTGCAACATTTGAGCCCTATAACAGCTATCAAGGTTCAACGAGGTCACTTTCAAACTAACCTTTTATGCGAATCTATGCCTGTTTATTCAGCTGCGGCTACATAAAGTGTGTGTATTAGCACAGATCCACCAGCTGTACGCATTACCACTTTCTGCGCAACAAAGCTTAAGTTTGTTCGACTACTCCAGTCCGAAAACGATTCAATATTTAACTTATTTTTTTGTGACTTACATTATTACTCGCTGAAGGCATAATTCACACAGCATAGCATTTTTTTCTATAAAAACACTTGTCAGTCGACCAAGAAAAAAATAGTGCACAATTAGGTTGATACTTCTTCCTAATGCTTCGACTTATCAAATAAATTGGGTGGCATATGTGGTGAAATTACACTAATCCAGATGCAGATATTTTGAAGATAACTTCCCTGCGAAAAATATTTGTTTTAAAAATAGCACAGTACAGAGGTATTTCCAGCAATAACCACCAGGCTTTTAACCCGAGAAAATACACTCCAAATTGATACCAATGCCTTTCAATAGGCAGTGATACCCTGATCGATACCTACACCATGCAACAAAACCTCATCTTGATCTGTGATCTTAAAAGCAATACCACAACCACGTTTCCCTAGATAGATACTTACTATGTGAAGCTGTAACAATACGATCGGTCATTTTTTAAATGACTCAGTAAATTATAGAGATCAATATTCTAGATAGCATATCATATGCGATTTGGATAGATCGTCAGAGAAGAATGTCTTAGTAAAGAACACACTAGATCATCTGGAATGGGGACATCCTCAAGGAACATGCTCATCATCGGGGAAGCTGAATGGTCAGAAACAGTGGATGTTGATGTATGGTAAAAGAAAGTGATGCATTGTGAATGCGTACCCACCCAAAACAAACATTACAGGCATGCATACGTACGGACAAAATATACACATTCACCCAGGTCCTGGGAATCAGCTTGGCACAGCAGCAAAAAGAGGGCTTCTCCAAGTCCTATGGATCGGTGAGCCTCCGAAAGCTCGAGCCAGATGCCTGGATCTGGCACAACTTGAGGTCTTGGACCCACAAGAAGTACTTTCAGGTGTTTTCAGGCTGCCACCTGTCTAACTTCATGCGCCAAGATTTAAAGATAAAGCATTAACCGTTGACATAATAAAGGAGAGAAAAAGAGATGCCTAACTAGTGGCTGAAATGCACAATGTGAAACCCAAAAATCTTGGATCAACCCCAGCTTCAATATTTGACCAAACTGTGTGATCATAGGTAAATATTTTATTTCTGCAACCCTCCTTTTTCTTCATTATTACATAAGAGACCACCTTCAAATATGCACGTTCAAGTTTTGGATAGTACAAAAAGCTCTTGTTTGATTTAATAGACCATAATGTTGCTCTGTCTACAATAAGAATATAGGCCACTTTTGGACCTAAATACATGAGGAAAATTGGTCTACTGTATGCCGGCCCTGGAGCCCGGGTAAGCGTCAATGGGGTGACGTCGAGGACTTTTCTCATACAACGGGGAACCCGGCAGGGATGCCCCCGGTCACCCCTGCTATTCGCCCTGACAATCGAGGTGATGGCCTCTGCGGTCAGACAAAACGTGAGGATCACGGGGTTCTATATAAGCCAAGCAGACACACGAGATGAAAAGTGATCCCTCTACGCCGATGACGTCCTCCTCTATGTCAGGCGGCCGGAAAGCACAATACCGGCGCTGTTTGATGAACTGGCAAAATATGGCGCGAGGTCAGGATACCAGATTAACTGGCACAAATCGACACTTTATGATCCCCAAGGGCGTAAGGAATGGCCTCAACTGCCGCAAAATCTACAGACAACCGAAGAAGGCTTCCAGTACCTGGGGATATTCATCACTGCTGACAGAGGCACCTCATATGATCGTAATATCGCTCGGATCGTACATGATTTCAAAACTGACACAGATAGGTGGCGGTCCCTCCCTCTGACAATACTTGGTAGGGCAGCGATGTTCAAAATGACATCTCTCCCAAAATTCCTCTATGCCTTCCAAAATGAATGTTTCCAGATACCGTCCAAGACTTTCCAAGACATACATGCGGACCTCCGGTCATTCCTCTGGTTGGGGAAACACCCCAGAGTCGCACTGGCAACGCTGCAGAGGAACCAATATGACGGGGGGATCTCTCTCCCTGACCTAGAGACCTACTATTGGGCAGAACACCTAGCCCCCATTAATGACTGGCTCCACGCACCCGCCACTCACCCCACATATGCCCTAGAAAGATACCAAATGGGTACGCACTCAAGCCTACACTACATATATGAGGGGAAGGGACAGGCTGGATTACTGACGGCCACAAAGATTACACTGGCTCAAGAGCTAAGCAAATTGAAAGGGTTCCAGGGATGGGACGACATCGGCATCTCTATACTAGGGGACGTCATCAAAAACGGAGCGCTGAAACTCTTTGCTTTTCTGCAGGCCGAATTTGGGCTACAGCGCTCTCAATTCTTTAAATACATACAACTTAGGCATGCTTACTTGGCGGAAGGGGCACTACAAGAGCCATTCCCCGAATACGCACCACTAGAGGGCCGTCTGTTGCAAGAAAAGATCCCAGGGAAAGCGGTTTCCGTAACATACAAAACAATTATGAATAATAGACCGAACACACTGGCGGGCCTCCGAGGCAAATGGGCACAGGAAGTGGGTGAGATGGATGAGGTAGACTGGGGAGGGTGGGTACTGATGCACCCTAGAGAAGTAGCAATCAAATCACGCCTACGCCTAATCCAGTTTAAGATATTACACAGAGTATATTATGACAGGGTGAGGCTTTGTAAAATGGGGAGGGTGTCAGACCCCAGCTGCTTACGATGCAGGCACGAGAACGGGACTTTCATACACATAATATGGTCATGCCCACATACACAGGCCTACTGGAGCGCGATCACCACTGAACTGAGCAACATACTGGAGATAGACATACCACTGGAACCGAAGCTGGTCCTGTTGGGAATGACCAATGATATAGATCTGGCCCGCCCACTACTAATCTTTCTGGTGTTGGCCTTGGTGGTGGCCAAGAGAGATATAGCTAGGAAGTGGGAAGCGACCGACACGCCTCAGATAGGGGAATGGAGGAGGGGACTAGACATCTACATGGCGGCAGAAAGGGCCACATATAAAGCGAGAGGCTGTCCGAGGAAATTCCGCAAAGTGTGGGGTAAATGGAGACGTTATCATGGCCTAGACGATGGGTCTCTGAAGGGACCAAAAACAATTATTAGTTGGCCAGCAGAAATGGGGGAAGTCGTGGGACTCAAGATGGTGGGTGGGGAAATACAGAGAGAACTGTGATGGATGAACATTTGGACTGTGATGATGGGGATTTGCATTTTGACGGGAGAGGGCGGAATGTGGGGTTAGGGGCGCGGGGTTACTACCGGATGATGACATGCATGTTCTATGTACTGCCTTGTGGAAAAAACAATAAAAATGTTTTTAAAAAAAAGGGTTGATGACCAGTCATGCATTATAGATTACAATGCATGTTCCTTATAACGAAATGCATAAGCTCGGTAATGGAATTCATTTATTGCCTTACCAAACACATTTATTGTATTCTGTTTCAGGATGAAACAAGAATGTATTATACTGTGATTCTCATGTTATATAGCCATAGAACACAAAATATGTTATGTGCTGTCATGCATTTTTCATGAGATTCTATATTTTAGTCTTCATTCCTCAAATTATGATATGTGCTGATCCTTTTAATTTTCCTTGTATGTCCTTACTAAAACAGCCACTATAATGATACATTGATAGTTAAGTGATTCTGATTAGAAGTTTATTAAGAACAAGCTATCACAGAACCTTACGTTAATTATGTTCTTATGTCTTTTTCTGATGGAAAATATGTAACCATTTATTAAACTTTCATGACTAGAAAAGAAAAAAAAAAAGAATATAGGCCACATACAGAGTACACATGACAACAGCATTGCTTCTTAGTTCATTGATGGCACTGCGGTCAGGGCAAGGAATAGGAACATTTCCAACTTCACGTATAAAAACTACCCCTTTAATAAATACCTCTTAATCTAGTGGTATAACAGAATGTACTATGATGCTTCCAGATAGAAATACCCTTTTTTGAATTTTGAAGAGACTTGATCATATTTTATGTGATGCCTGTTGCGTAGTTTACATGCCAAAAATGTTCAGAGTTCTGCTCGTGCAATGGGCTCCATGACCCAAGCCAGACACATAGCTCAGCTCTTTCTCTTAATTTTTTGGCTCGTCCACTTCTGCCAAGTTCCTCTGCACAACAGTCTGCACCATCACTTTAGCTAGAAGTGTAGTGGTGCTATTTGCTCCGCTCTACCACACTCCACTTTCAGATCGCATTAACTCTATATGGTATGATCAAGGGTTGTTGTTGGTTTACACCCCTCCTTGCACCTGCTCAGACCCCAACGTTTTCATTATAGTTTGCTTTCCCAACATCCTGGTTTGAACTGGCTCCTCCAGATCCCATTCCATTTTCAGGCGGATCATCCTCCGCGCTGCAAGTGACGTATCAGGAGCAGAGCATGCCTTCTAACCCTTCAAGGCCAGCCCATTCCATACACGATTACAGTGCTGGTAAAAGCTGTTGATTGGTTGCAATGGATTTAGGCCCAACTGTAATGACATCTCCCAAACATCAGAGTAGGAGATGAGATATTTCCCCTGCTTAATTCACAAGACAAAAACTTTATAACCACCCTGAGCAGCAGCTGATGCAATCAAACGAGCAACGCAACGCACATGCAGTGGACCTATGCGCAAGTCGAACGTAGGCAGTGGCATTGTTCGACATTAATGTCTGTAGTTATTCTACTAAGGGGTGTGCACAGAGTGCAAAGTGTCAGGTAGTGGGCTCTTGCAGGAGTGATTTATGTGGATGTAACCCACCCTGCAATCTACCACAAAAGAGATACATTGAACGACCAATGAAACAGTAGGCTATACTGAATCACCACAGAAAAGCAACTGACCTGCTTATGTAACACATGATTGCCGTTCTGCACGCCAGAGACTTTTTCATCACTGCCTTATCTCTGGCAGAGATTTGAAACCCTCTTCTATCAAAGCTAACACGGAACATCACTAAGAAGTCTTTGAAACAACTTTTTCAAAATGCATTTACACACTGTGGCTTTATAACTCACAAAACCTGGGGCAAGTAGGTGATCTGTAAACTTTCGAGCAAAGTTTTCCATCATGTCAATGGATATCATACAAGTCTCCAACAAAGGAAATATAATACCTGAAAGGTCTGCAGACTCATCATAAAGCTATATGTAGTATCCTTACTGCGGACTTATTCTGACATTCTTTGTCGATATCAGATAAGGTGTGTACAACTATACAATATCAGATTGTTAGGAACATTTTTATTTTTTTTTATGCTTAAGTGACTGGATATTTGCAAGGAGAGTGCCCCGTAACCCTCACCCTAAAAATGCATGGTTCTTGCTGCAGCAAACACCCTGAGTCGGTTCATGTTTTGCTCACATTGCCCACCATAGCCAGTCAAGACAATGGCATTGCAGGTTATGTATACAAACAGAGGAGGAGGCAGTGTGACGTCAGCGAGAGTGTGATAGGTCTTACATCATCACAGATATAAATTGTTCATAAGTAGTAAATCAAAACGCCAGTTAGTTCTAATGTATTATGTTACAGTTAAAAGGCCATTGCAGTGATCCTTGGCAGTGAAGCCAACCAAGACACCCACAGAGCGGCCTCAGCTTTCACCGGTCTAGCAAGTGAGCATGGAGGTCAGGAGTGTAGGGGTCAGGACTCCATAGGAGGCTTCATATAGTTTTGATTTGAGGGGCAGGAGTAGTGCCACGAAATGACAGAATTTAAAATTAACTAAGGTTCACTGAAATGTCTGGATAAGGGCCAGGAAAAGTTTCACAATCCAGGGAAAATTCCATGTAGTGCGACTTTTCCACAAACTCTGCAGACCACTCAATTTTGCATGCGGATTTCCTTGGCGAAATCAATGGGGTTTTCCACTTATATAATAGATGTGTCATTCACTAGACATCTCTACCCATCAATTCCGTGAAAATAAACACGAAGTATCAAATAAATGTCCGCTGCAGTAACGTTTTCAAGCCACGAAAATGTCTGCAAAGCACAACATTCCCTACAAATCGTCGTACAGAAATTTCCATACTCGGCTGTTACAACCATTCAATTGAAATGTATTTGCATAGACTTCATAAAGATGTCTAGTTGATTTGCATACTTTTTTGAAAAATATGTAAAGAAGAGTTTTACACTACACCTACATTTCAACAGTGTGAACAACCACATTCCTGGATTTCAGAGAATGCAAAGCAATGGAAACATTGAATACAAACTGGATTATAATACCTCATTATTGTAGCTACTGGTTTAAACAGTACATATAGTGCACAGTTTTATGTCACAATAAAATTCCACCGTGTCTTATAGATACTTGCCATCACAAACTAGGCTACATACACACACATTACTAGCAGGAAATACAACATATAGTGCTCAGTTTTATGTCACTATAAAATCCCACCGTGTCTTATAGATACTTGCCATCACAAGCTAGGCTACATATACACACATTACTAGCAGGAAATACCCCAGGGGCCTCTCTGTCTGTTCACAATGAATTAACCATCCTTTGTGCTCTTGTTGATTTACGTATTACCCTGGGAATGCACGTGCACAGATTTGAGATTACATAAACACTGCCCTATTGACTGATTTCTAAAGCGTGCGTTGCTTGTGGCTTACCCACACTATTGTGGTGGAAAAGGATAAGTCGCTTTGACGCTGCATGCAATCAACATAGTGTTAAGTACATACACCGCTGGATATGGCTTGGCACTGGTAATGGAGCTGGGTTCAGTATATGACAATATGTCAAAGAGAGTCCCGGATTACTAAATAGGCAAAGTAGACCCCGGCATATAGGCCCCACTCCTTTTAGGGGCCCGCAACAACAAATCAAAATAATATTGATTTGATCTTGAAAGAAAATTACAATCAAGCTTTCTTAAATTGTTTCCAATGAATTTGTGTTTAATAAAATTAATACTTGTTAATGTTTAATTTTGGGTAATAAAATTGGTTTATTAAAATAGTTGGTTGGCAAAATTAAATACGTATTAGAAGATAATTTGCGGGGGCGAAATTTCAACTGCATTGGGACCGCCACAGGGTTTATTCCGGCACTGGTGAAAGAGGCTATGTAGTGATATCTCTTTATTTAAAATACACGTGCAATCATACAGTTTGACCAGATCTGGATTATTGAATTAACAGAGTTGTTTTGCATTTCAACCATTCTTTTCCTTTCTTATAAAACATACACAAGCATTTACTTTCCTAGTAGGCCACAAGGTCAACAATCCCCTCATCTGGCATCATCCAATGTTCTAAAGATGGATAAGTAGCAATAGTTATAACAATAAACATAACAATACTCATTCAACCATCATAACAATACCACAATCATAACAATAACACACTAGTAAAAATAGTAATTATAAAAATAGTAACAGTACTAAAACAATATTGAAATACCAATAATACAGTTAATAAAACATCACAATAAAAATAACTATTGAAACATTAAGCATGCATAATAAAAATAAAAACGAAATACTATTGTGCAGTAAATAATAAGCATGACGGACAGTATTAACCCGTTGACCGCGGCACGAATTCCGCCGCTTTGTGGGCGAATTAATTAGTGGGCGTGTTTCGGACGGCCCCCGGCCGTCCACCGCACACGCCCACCTCAGCTGTCCGATGCACCGAGCGGGTTAATCACTATAATCACAATAAGCAGAACGATCATAATGAGAAC
Source organism: Lissotriton vulgaris (assembly GCF_964263255.1). Classification (NCBI taxonomy): domain Eukaryota; kingdom Metazoa; phylum Chordata; class Amphibia; order Caudata; family Salamandridae; genus Lissotriton; species Lissotriton vulgaris. The sequence continues at coordinate 754,901,223 of NC_141691.1, forward strand.
TAAACAATTATCATCATCATCATGAAGCAGTATTTGTACAAAGCTTGATTTCTTGATTTTGCAGTCTTCGAGAGCTGAACAGAAGACCGCTACTATGACTGGACCTAGGCAAAACTTCAATAAGGGCAGTGTTACCTCTCAATTTCTGGCATTTTCTGTTATGTCTGCAATGCGAAATACCAGATATTACTCTACAACACCATTTTGCGTACCTGAGATTGCATTTGGGTAAAAATCCTTTCCTGGTATTCCAGGAATGCCGCGGATTGCCAGAACAAATGCAAAAACAACAAGTGATGGACCGAATGTGGATCAATGTCACACATTCCCCCAGTCAAAAGATCTGGGCCCAAATCCATCGTTTTTTTGCACTCCACACCACCCTGGGTTAGACAATGGCGATATGCAAATCAGCTCTGACCCTGTTGCCCCATGGGAACAGTCCAGTCCGAACTACAAAAGCCATGTCCTTCCCAGAACGGAATCAAGCATCCGAGGACCGGACCGGTTTCGAGGTAACACCTCTCATCAGCCCGGCTAGCTTGACTCCAGTGGTGTGGAGTGCCTGGGACCCACGTCTGGGCATCCCCAGCGCACTTAGGGCGGCAATTGCAAAAACAACAAGTGATGGACCGAATGTGGATCAATGTCACACATTCCCCCAGTCAAAAGATCTGGGCCCAAATCCATCGTTTTTTTGCACTCCACACCACCCTGGGTTAGACAATGGCGATATGCAAATCAGCTCTGACCCTGTTGCCCCATGGGAACAGTCCAGTCCGAACTACAAAAGCCATGTCCTTCCCAGAACGGAATCAAGCATCCGAGGACCGAGGACCGGACCGGTGACTATGGTTAGCATTGCGTGATTGTATGCTTTTTGTGTGCAAAATGCATCTTAACATCCAAAATGTCATGTAATTTGACGTTGTTTTTCTGGAATTTCACATAATTTCCACAAAGAGAATTTGTTGAATTTCACTCTGACCTTCCTATGATGCTCAGGTACTAGTGCCCGCCGGGAAACAGCCATTATAACTAGAAAACATTAAAGCATGCTATTGCAATGCCATCACAACGCATGGCCGCCATAAGTGTGGCAGGGTATACTCAGACGTGAGTCCCTTGCTCACTTTGCCACTGGATTCAAGCAAGCCGGGCTGAAGGCGGCTCGGAAGCTTGTTTCCGGTTCAGGGAAGACATGGCTTGGCAGTTCGGGCTGGGCTGTTCCCATGAGGCACAGGGTCAGACTGATTAGCATATAGCCATGTCTGAACTGGGGTGGCAGAGTGGGCTAAAGAACGATGATGGATTAAACCCAGATCTTTTGACAGGGTGTGAGTATTTGATTGATTCAGATTCTCCGTCCATCAACACCCCCCTTTTGTACCGCTTTTGGCCGCCATAAGTGTGGCAGGGTATGCTCAGACGTGAGTCCCTTGCTCACTTTGCCACTGGATTCAAGCAAGCCGGGCTGAAGACGGCTGGATTGCCAGAAATCGGTCCTCGGAAGCTTGTTTCCGGTTCAGGGAAGACATGGCTTGGCAGTTCGCGCTGGACTGTTCTCATGAGGCACAGGGTCAGACTGATTTGCATATAGCCATGTCTGAACTGGGGTGGCAGAGTGGGCTAAACAACGGTGGTGGATTAAACCCAGATCTTTTGACTGTGTCTGAGTGTTTGATTGATTCAGATGCTTCGTCCATCACCACCCCCTTTTGTCCACAATGCAAGTGGCATCTCAATGCAATGCCATTACAATGCAGATGCCTTTAGAACGAATTTCGTTGTAAAGGCATGAATGGTAAAGGCATGCGTTTTACATGTAAGTATAAGGTAAGTATATGTGGTTAGGTTTGGGTTTTTTGGTGGGAAGGATAATTTTAGGGTTTGGGTTTTTGGGTGGTAAGGGTAATTGTAGGGTAGGTTTGTTTTTTTGGGTGGGAAGGGCAATTTTAGGGTGGGTTTGGGAGATATATACAGAGTTATTTACCTACCTCCAACACTTTTACCAAGTGTTTGTCTTTACAACGCATGCCTTTGTGTTGCAATAGCATGCGTGGTAAAAGTTTGCTTTGTAATGGTAGGTCGTTGTAATGGCATTGGCGTAGTAATACCCGCGTTGTAATGGCATGCGTGGTACTGGTACGCATATCAATCAATCAATCATAACATTTATAGAGCGTACTACATACCCGTGAGGGTCTCAAGGCACTAAGGTGGTGGTGGTGGGGGGTGGGGGGGGGGGGTGGGGGGGGGGGGAGGGAGAAGGAGGGGGGGTGGGGGGGGGAGGAGGGGGGGGAGCTGCTACTGCCAGGTCTTGAGGGGTTTCCTGAAGGTTAGAAGGTCTTCGGTCTGCCGTAGGCGGATGGGGAGGGTGTTCCATGCTTTTGCGGTGAGGTGGGAGAATGATCTGCCGCAGGCGGTCACTCTCTGGATGCGGGGGACGGTGGCTAGGGCGCGGTCTGCGGAGCTGGTGGTGTAGAGGCTGAGCCGGCTGATGAGGTATGCTAGTCCGGTGTTGTGGCGTGCCTTGTGTGCGTGGGTAAGGAGTTTGAAGGTTATCCTCTTGTTGAGGGGGAGCCAGTGTAGGTCCTTCAAGTGGCGTGTGATGTAGCTGCAACGAGGGATGTTGAGTACCAGGCGTGCGGATGCATTCTGGATGCGTTGGAGCCGTTTCAGGAGTTTGGCCGGGGCTCTTGCGTAGAGTGCGTTTCCGTAGTCCAGTCTACTGCTGACAAGGGCCTGGGTGACCGTCCTTGTTTCGGTGGGGATCCACTTGAAGATCCTGCGAAGCATGCAGAGGATATTACAGCAGGAGGAGGAGATGGCGTTGACCTGCTTCGTCATGGAAAGGGTGGAGGCGAGGATGACCCCTAGGTTGCGTGCGTGGTCGGTGGGTGCTCCTAGTGCAGTCGTCCACCATGAATCGTCCCAGGCCGAGGGGGTGAATCAGAGGATGAGGACCTCCGTCTTGTCAGAGTTCAGCTTTAGTCGGCTGTTTCTCATCCAGTTGGCGATGGCCTTCATTCCTTCGTGGAGGTTGGTTTTGGCGGTGTGGGGGTCTTTGGTGAGGAGAGGATCAGCTGGGTGTCGTTGGCGTAGGAGATGATGTTGAGGTTGTGCAGTCGTGCGATATGGGCCATGTAGACATTGAACAGCATTGGGCTGAGGGATGAGCCTTGGGGGATGCCGCAGATCTCTGTGGCTTTAGAGCAGAAGGGAGTGGTCGGGGGAGGGGGGGGAGGCAGACACTCTTTGATCTGCTGGAGAGGAAGGAGGTGGTCCAGTCCAGGACCTTCTCTTGGATTACGGCGTTGTAGAGGCGTGCTCTTAGTGTGCGGTGGCAGACTGTGTTGAAGGCAGCTGACAGGTCCAGGAGGATGAGGGCCGCGGTTTCTCCGTTGTCGAGCAGGGTCCTGATGTCTTTGGTGGCGGCGATGAGGGCAGTTTCAGTGCTGTGGTTGCTGCGGAACCCGGACTGGGTCGGGATGGGTCCAGGATGTTGTTCTCCTCGAGGAAGCTGGTCAGTTGTTTGTGGACGACCTTCTCAATTTCCTTCGCCGGGAAGGGGAGCAGGGAGATGGGTCAGAAGTTCTTCAGGTCCTTGGTGTCCGCCTTGGGTTTCTTGAGTAAGGCGTTGATCTTTGCGTGCTTCCAACTCTCCAGGAAGGTCGCTGTCTCGAAGGAGATGTTGATGGTTTACCGGAGGTGGGGTGCGATGGTGCTGCTGGCTTTGTTGTAGATGTGGTGTGGGCAGGGGTGATCTTGACGGTGTCGTATTGGTGATATTGGTCCAGGCGAGCAGGATGGTTGGTGCGGATGGTGGCATATAACGTCATACATTTGTGCCCGCCACCTGTCAAAGATGCAATGAGGAGTAGACAGAGTGAGAATAGAGCCCTTAACCAGGAGGTTGTGAATAGATCTCAGCACTACACACCTATTCCAATGGGCCGTTAAGCAGCTATATATCTTACAGGCCTTGATCGAATACTCATCATGTCAGTGGGATAACAGGAACGGTAAGAAATGCTTGTGGGGAAAAACACAATTCACATTATTTACAACTCAAACATTCCCTACGATATAATGCATATGATAAACGCTGATGTGGACTGCAAACGTCATGACGTTAACAGAAATGGAATCCACTGAAATATGCTGTGAATAAAATTGCACTTACCTGCAGTTAAAAATAAATAGTTCTTCAGACATACTTAACTAGATGGCATGCATGCAGTGTTTCACCTTTTTTGTTTAATGTATGTTGTATCTTCTATTTTGTTTTATGCACGTAGCGTTTCCAAACAGCCCCCCAAGCACCCGCTACAGGCCCACTTCGCCCAGACGCCGCCATATGGAGGACATGCAGCAGAGATGTGAAGGCCGACATATGAAAACATGGGTGTATTTTGGACTATTTATGTAGCAGCTCCCTTTCAGTTCCAAGTTCGCCTCTGTTGACTGAGCATGGCAGACAGCCAACACAACTACTTTCCAACCATAAATTGCTTTTCTTTTAACCTAAGACATTTCAGACACAAACATGGAGCCATCTCCAGGGTGGATGGCCAGCGCACTACTTTACAAACTGCAGTGTGGCATCCAGCATTTATTATACTGATCTATGACTGTGTGGTAAGTTCATAGCTATCGCAGTAGTTTACTAAACTGCAGTGCGGCATTCAGCATTTATTATACTTATCTATGACGGTGTGGTAAGTGGCTAGCCAGCACATTGCCTACTGCAGTGAGGCATCCAGTATTTATATACTAGATCTATGATCATGCGGTAAGTGGGTGGTCGTTTACAAGCTGAAGTGTGGCCTTCAGCATTTATTATACTGATCTATCTATGACCATGTGGTAAGTGGAAGGCCAGTGCACTAGTTTACAAACTGCAGTGCGGCATTCAGAATTTCTCCTCTGCTTGCCCACTGAAGCCAGGGCTGTGGACAATACTGCTTGCATCACCCATAAGGCCCTACACACATCAACTCCCCGTTATCTAGAAGACAAACTCAACCTATTAGGAGGCATTAGGTCATCACAAAGCGCCAAAGCATTGCTGCTCGAACCCCCAACTCTTAAAAAGTAATCACTTCTGGGAGTCCTTCTTGGGGAGTGCAACCAGAATTTGGAACTCACTACCTCCAAACCTATGCACTACCACCTCGCTTCTGACTTTCAAAAGGGAACTGAAAGTCCTCCTCCTGCCTGCGTGACCCTCTGGGGTACACAGCTCTCTGTCTCTGATGTGTTCTGCTGCTGTATAATCTTTGTCTATTTTCGGGAGCTTTGCTTGTGGCCAACGCATACCCATGGTAAAACACCTTCACTCCGCAATTTTCACTCCGCATACCTTCACTCCTCATACCATTACAACGCAAGTACCTTTACTCCGCAAAATATTACAACGCATGCCATTACATCTTATATGCTTTTACCACGCATGCTTTTACAACGAAATTCGTTGTAAAAGCATGAATGGTAAAAGCATATGTTTTTAATATTTAAGTGTAAGGTAAGTATATGGTTTTAGTTTGGGGGTGTTGGGGTACATGTTTTAGGGGTTCAGGGGTATTTTAAGGGTGGGTTTGGGTTATGGGGTTTAGGGGTATTTACTGGTTAAGTGATAGGTTTGGGTATTGGGGTACAGGGGTATTTTTAGGCTGCAGGGCTAGGTTTGGGTTTTGGGGTACGGGGTAATTTAGGGTTCAGGGCTAGGTTTGGGGGTACAGGGGTGTTTTTAGGGTTCAGGGCTAGGTTTGGGTTTTGGGGTACAGGGGTATTTTTAGGGTTCAGGGCTAGGTTTGGGTTTTGGGGTACAGGGGTATTTTTAGGGTTCAGGGCTAGGTTTGGTTTTTGGGGTACAGGGGTATTTTTAGGGTTCAGGGCTAGGTTTGGGTTTGGGGTATTTTTAGGTTCATGGGTATGTTTGGGTTTTTGGGTACAGGGGTATTTAAGGGTTCAGGGCTAGGTTTGGGTTTTGGGGTACAGGGGTATTTTTAGGGTTCAGGGCTAGGTTTGGGTTTTGGGGTACAGGGGTATTAGGGTTCAGGGGTAGGTTTGGGGTTAGGGGTACAGGGGTAATTTAGGGTTCAGGGCTAGGTTTGGGTTTCGAGGTACAGGGGTATTTTTAGGGTTCAGGGCTAGGTTTGAGTTTTGGGGTACAGGGGTATTTTTAGGGTTCAGGGCTAGGTGTGGGTTTTGGGGTACAAGGGTATTTTTAAGGTTCAGGGGTAGGTTTCGGTTTTGGGGTACAGGGTTATTTTTAGGGTTCAGGGCCAGATTTGGGTTTTGGGGTACCGGGGTATTTTTAGGGTTCAGGGCTAGGTTTGTGTTTTGGGGTACGGGGTATTTTTAGGGTTATGGGGTAGGTTTGGGTTTTGGGGTACAGGGGTATTTTAGGGTTCTGGGCTAGGTTTGAGTTATGGGGTACAGGGGTATTTTTACAGTTCAGGGCTAGGTTTGGGTTTTGGGGTACAGGGGTATTTTTAGGGTTCAGGGCTAGGTTTGGGTTTTGGGGTATAGGGGTATTTCTAGGGTCAGGATGGGTTAGTGTTTAAGGGTGCTGGGGTATTTTAAGGAGTAAGGGTGGGTTAGGATTTTGAGGTGCTGGGGTATTTTAAGGGAACAGGGTGGAATTAGTTTTTAGGGTGAAAAGAGTAATTTACAAAATATTACATAAATATATATATATATATATATAAAAAATATTTGTAAAAAAATATAAATGTAAAATATCTATATATTTATATACATATGCATTATTAGGTATATATATGTGGTTAGTACTTTCACTAAGTTTATACCTTCACCACACATGCCTTTGCATTGTAAAGGCATGCGTGGTAAAGTTATATGCGGGGTAAAAGATTGAAGAGTGATAGTACTGCGGAGTAATGGCTCATGCGTTTTAATAAATGCGGAGTCATGGTATGCGGGATTATTGTTTGCGGAATAACGTCACATATTCATACCCATACCTAGTCTATTGTTAATCTCTATAGCTTTGCATTTATGTACCCACGTTGATGTAATGATGTTCACTCTTTTTCCCTCACATGTGACCGCATGTACTGTTTGCATAGGATGACTGCTCTGCACTGTTGGCTTATACTCCTAAAAATCAAGTAAAAAAATCAACACTGAGTGTAAGGAGAAAGAGTAAGTCTGGAAATCTTCAACTTAAATAGGCTTCCGCAAATTCCCCTTGCGAAACGTTGAATCCCAAAAGAATGGCCATCTGTGCAAGTCATAGGCTTAACCTAGAATGTATAGATTTCCTCAATTTTTTGGAGTCATGCTCTAGGAATATTATCAATCACTGATTCTTTCGATCACGTGTGGAACTTTTTTTTCTGGGTGTATTTGACTACATGACCATGAACTCTGGTCTGCTAAACAAACCACAAAACCACCATGGATCTAGATACAAAAGATAATGTAACTTTTTTAACACAACACGAACACCATAGTCATGTGTATCTCAAACAGACATGCAAACATGCAGGTACAAGCATTATGACGACGTGGCGATCTTTAAAAAAATGGCACCCTGGAAGCTTGAAGCAAACTGTGAATAGTAGTCAAATAAGTTGTGTATTTCCGGTACAGGGCTCATGGCTCTGACTTCAGATCAGATGAATAAGTGCCCGCTGCTTTCACTAGGGAAAAAGCTGATGCATCCAGGCAGGACAGACCAACGACTGAATGTTCTTCGAGTTTTCTTTTGCATGTTATATTCATTAGAGCAATGCTGCTAAATGCGTGTTTTTAATAATCGCTAAAAGTCGGACATTCTCTTACAAATTAACTCCGAATATGGGTATTCTTGGAACTTGCCTTTCTTTTATCAGCTCTATGCCATTCTGCAATCCCTCTCTCCCAAAGGAATAAACGCCTGGGTCTAAACCCACACAGAGTGTGGTGGTTAGAAGTAGGACTGTGGGGCCTTTTATACTGCATTCCATACATAAAGTGTGTTTTATTTAAACTCTGGAGGCAGTCTGACCGCTAATAAAGGTTATTTGACTGCCATTTTTCTAGCGACACACCCGACAGAGCTCCGGCTTTGGGGACCTGCAATTTGAAATCCAACCTTATAAAATTGGTCGGCCCGTGAAAGGAGTGGGCCGTGGCACTTACAGGCCCGCCCGGGCCTCGCTCCGGCTATTAATGTGTGAGAACTGCGGAAAGACGTCCCAGGGCCTGGGAGGTGGCGCTTTAAAATAACCCAGCTCCCCGGTGGGAAGAGGGCAGGAGGGTGGGAGGTGTGAGCAGGGCATGGACGAGGGGGAATTCTGCTGCTGCCACAAGACTGCAGTGAGTGAGTCTCGGCCCTTCAATCACAAGGCCATACCGGGGCTGTACACAGGAAACCCTTGGTGGTCCTGACCCGGCTCCCAGTGGACACGGGTCCAAGACGCAAAACAACAGCTCCAATGCATGTTTTTCCTGTACATTTCATGAAGATTGGCAGACCCCCTCCTGCCCCACCCCGGATTGTCAGCGTCCGCGGCTGGAACAACACAGGAGGTCAGGTCAGGAAAGAGGTGACCAGCCGGGCAGCAGCGCCAAGAGGGCAGGAGAAACCTGTCAAACCATCATAGTTTTTTTTTTAAAGAAAGTAATCTAATTTTGTTAATTGTTTTGAAAAATGCTAGTTTTAAAAATGACAGCATACCTAGGCCCTTTGCGGTCGTGAGGCTCGGAGATTAAAACAAAGACAGGGCTTCATCCCACAAGAGAGGCACCTGGGATGAACTTCTGCAAGCACCCAAACTTTGAAACCTTCTTCTGGTATTGCCATGAAACCGCTATTAACAACTGGAATTTAGGTAGTCCGGTGAAGGTCTGCCTCTTGCCAAGATGATCTATCAATAGGGCAGTACTGGACGACAGGATCACAACTATCTCAGGACTGTACCATATCCCCCTAAGGCTCAGAGGCACATACACATCTATCTCTCGAGCAGCCAAACGTTCGCCTGAAAAGTACAGTAACTGGAATGGTACAACATCGAAACATCACTCTTATAGGCTACGACAGACAGACTCTCACATCCAAGCACTACCATGGAGAGGCTTACTATCCATCTACAAATGTGCTTCGAAGACTTGTCATTTATGAGCCCCACATAAATGCAACTACAACACTAGTCAGTCAAGTCTTTATCGGCCATCAAAGACCATGCAAGTGCATTAAATAAAACATTTGTTCCAAAACTCAAGTTCAGTACACGACTATTTAAAACAGACATGTAATACACGTGCATTGCAAGTTTAGTACAGATAAAACCATATAAAACCTTTGATAAAAGGATTTAAAACATGACATTAGGAATATAATACAAAACACAGAATCCAAGCTATAAAATAATGGGCCATGTATAGTGCAGATATAGTAGTGCAGAGACAGAAACTGTCTATAACTACGACACAATGTATATGCCAAGTTTTTGCAGTTGGTGCGTCACTTTTCGTATGGCAGACAGTGAGGTACCGGTGGAGCAAGGGGCTTGTTAATAAGCCCCTACGTTTCCTAGCTATAGACTCAGGACCTTAGGCCCTACCAGCACTTTAGCGCTGCAGGAACGCCACTTTTTTTAACGTTCCGGTAGCACAATGTGCCACTGGCATATTTATAAGGCCACGTAAAGCCATGTTACGTGGCTTTTCATGGCCGTATAAAAGTGTGCCCCTTTTATGGAGAAAATAGCGTGAAAAGGGTGTTCCATGGGTGTTGATGGGGGCATTCCCAGCAACATCCATGAATTTTTGACACTGACACAGATTTACGAGAATCGTAAGTCTGAGGCAGCTACAAAAACGTTCACCTCCGAGGGGAGGCGTAAGGCAGGCACAAAGAGGAGAAATGTCTTAATTTCTCCTTGTTTTTCATCTTTCTATGTGTGCTGCATTCTGCGCTGCCCTACAACAAAAATAAATAAGGCCACACATTTGCTATGCACAGGGGGTTTCTTGTAAGGCACTACTTGCGGGAGATGAAATCAATGTCTACTCGACATGATGTATGTGGCACTAGAAAAAGTAGACTAAAATGAAGGGCATCGTCTTGGATCTTGGAACCAGCATATGAGGAAGCGTGAAAGAGAGAGCGCCATATTTTTCTTCTACCCTTCCCGGCCTATTCTCAGAAAACAAGATTAAAAAAAAAGGGAGTGGAACAAACCAGGGCAGCTGGGGAATGGAGGAATGCTGTCAGGGCTGGTTCCCGGTATAAACTTGTGTTTAAATGTGGCAGGAGCCCCCTTCTCCCAGCCCCACTCCCCTCTCACTCTTTAGCGGCAGCACCGAGCGCCCAGAGATCGGGGGTGGGGGGCGGTAGAAGACATCTGAAATAGCGCATTGTATTCACAGTGGGTAGTCAAAATATGAGCCGCGCAAAAAACACTTTTAGACAGGCATTTCCTCTTCCACAGTCCTCATGTCTTATACGATGTGGTAGCCAAGTCGGTAAAGTGCTTGCTGCTGAGATTTGCTTTATAGGCAGGCTATACTCTGACTAGGATTTTCATTCTCGGGGATCAATCTAGATCATACCAGTTTTGAGTTGTAATATTTGTATATTGAGTAAATTGAATGATTCACGCTGTCATCACTTGGCCACAAAATGAAACAGCTACCACCTTAGTAGGCAGACGTATCAAAGTTAAATTGTACGAAAATATTAAAGCAGCATAGCACGTTCAAATATTTATAATTACAGATTTTTGCATCTAATATCACACGGTTAAGTCACCCAGTTTTTACGGATTGTAGACATACAAAGACAAAACAATTGATTTCCTGTATTATTTTTTTTAATATAGAAACAATTTTGGAAGGTACTTTTATTTTAGTGATTCTCAAAGCTGTCAAATATGACTGCAAGGCGAAGACATGTGTTTATTGACCATATGGGGAGTTAAAAGGAAAAACCACCAGTCGTTATTACGAAGTTTATTTGAGCACGTGCCATTTCTATTAAAAATATTGTTGTTTTCAGGTATTGTTGAAGTATATATTGCTTGTGTAGTTAAGCATTACAAATAATTACATCCAAATCTTCCTCGAAATTCCCAAATGATCAACTATTTGCCGAAAATGAGGTAAAAGATTAACATGCTTAATTTGTGGTGATTCTTACTTAACTGTAGTATAAACGCTGTTTTATTTTAAAATAAATACACTTCTTACTAAATCGATCGATTGCTAATATCCCTACGCCCTAACTACAAGGATGAAGGCACCTTTATCAGTGAAATATAAATGTAAACATATCAGTTGCAACTTCATGTTTTCACAGCGCACAATAGTAATATGGATAAACGCAAGTGTGTTGAGCAAAACATATCTATCAAAACATACAAAAATGTATTAAAAAAACGAAATATCGTAGAACTAGGATCTTTCATTCAGAAAAGCACACGTCTGCACTGTCCTGTACAGTGAAGCTCAGTCCAACACAACATCCCAATATATACTACCCCCACTCCCAGAGGTTGAGCCCAGTAAATAACCAGTACTGGTTAATTATTCAGTGTTACTTCCTGTATGCCGATGACTTATCTGCCCTAAGCTCTATCATCCTACAACCTGCAATACAAAACTACAAAACAATACTTCCTCTATTGCCTTGGATTGTAGGACTGTGAGGGGGACAGATTATTTCCATGGCGATGCACTAAACTATTGCTGGGCAGCCAAACCCCACTGCATACAGCCAGGACCTGGATAACAATTTTTGCGAGCAGCCAATACCACTGCACATGGACTTCAGCGCTGCATAGCAGGGGTTAGCGGCAGGGCCTCCAATACAGTAAAGCCTTGCACCCAACCCGCTGTGGTTTGCCAACTGGCAATACACATGGTCTTTGGCGAAGCGCAGTGGGGATTGGCTTGTGGGCCAAGACAAACCTTGCTCCTTAACTCCCATAGGTTACCAACCACCGTTGAGCTTGGAACCTCAGCCATAAGCAGTGGTGGTGAGCCACAGGGACTAGTCATGCACCAAAAACACAACAGGCAGCCAGCCTGTGCAATGCATGTTATTTTAGCATGCCATGATAGATTTTATATCAGTCGCCAGTAGGTAGTTATAGTTAGGACCATGTTTCCATAGGAAAATATATATATATATATATTTTTTAAACAGATTTTATTCATCAAATGACAAATGTAGAGCAGGACACTAACCCAGCGACCTCTGCACAATCAGTACAAGGCATCATGACTGACTTTTCAAGAAATAAGCAAGGATACAGAAAAAGCAATACATATGAAAGATGTCTTTGAGAAATCCCCCCCAAACTTCCCTCCTCCCCACCGGTCGCACTAACAACCTCCTAGACCCAGCTGGAACCTCCTAGACCCCGAACCACCCGCACCCACACACCTATACATGCAATCCATTATCATTGGCATCAACAAGGTAACATCAATCTGGAATGAGGGGCCCCCCTGCAATGACCGGCTCTAGCAGCAACCCCCGATAGTCAGCCCACCGCTTCCAAATTTTAAAATGCTTCTGCGGGCACCCTCTTGCCATAAACATAGGGAGCGCTAAGCCCATACAAAAGTCAAGGCCCCTCTTCCATACTGACACCAAGGGTGGCGATGGCGCCTTCCATGCCTATGTCCTTCTTCGCCAACGTAAGCCCCAACAACAGAAGATGGCGTTTATAAATGTTGGCCTCCCATCCCTTCCATGACATGTAGCAATACTAACTTCAGCAACCGGGGCAGATCCCATCCCAGCCCAGCACCTCTGAGAGGCAGGGCATCAGGCATACCGGGGAAGCCACCATACCCGCCCTCCACAACCGGACTCTGGTAAAATAGACCCGATGGAGATATTTGAACTGGATAAGACGTAGGTGAACCGCTATGGCCGCCCCAGTCCTCCTGATCAAGCGAGCCAACATTCCCCTCCCAGGTCTCTCTAAGTTTTAGCAATGTGGGGGAGCCATGCGTTAATAGGGACTGATAAATCTTAGATATTTTGTGGTCCTGAAGATCCCTCATAAATACTTTGGCTTCCACCGAACTGAATTCCGCCAGTGACTCTATACCCACTAGACTAGGGGAGAGGGCGTAGCGAAACTGGAGGTATTTATAGAATTGGGATTTAGGCATTTGAAATTCGTTTTGTAGTTCTTGGCAAGACTTTAGGATTAGCCCCCTCATGACATCCCCAAGGATAGAGATACCGATATTGTCCCAGCCTCGAAACCCTGATAGAGCAGCTAGTTGTGGCAAGGGGCCATTGTTCCACACAGGGGGTCTCCCAGGTAAGCGTGTTCCACCACCTCATCCGCCGCAGGGCTTGTCGCAAAACCACCTGGGTCGCCGACGGCAGGGCCCTACGTACTGGTGCAGAATACAGAATTGTGTGTAGAGAGAGATCCCCCATGAGGCAACGCTCAACAGCGTAGGAGAAAAATCATTTATTTGACATGCCTATATCTTTGGTGCTGTTTGATGAATCTTCACAAAAGTTTCCAAAAAAAGTGCTCTGGTGAATCTTGGTGTGCATGGAAATTTCTCGGACGACCCATCAAGCAAGAGCCTACCCTCGCTACTCAGTCATTAAATCTCGCCAGCGAGACTGCGCATGTGCGCAGCCTACGCTAGCCGAGACCTAAAAAGCACACTCTGTGGACCAAAAGCTAGCTTTCTGCCAAATTTTAGGATTCAACATGGTAAACACTTTTCCCCCCCTCCCTTTTTCTTGGCGCTTGCTTGATGGGTCGTCCGAGAAATTTCTACTAGTGACATTCTCAGTCAAAAATACGCCCTCCAATCTTTGGATATACTCCAATCGCAAAAGGCGGGGCTTAGATCGAAAAAAGAACCATTTGTCTGTAAGCCCCGTCCTTTTCAACGTATGTAAGAAGGCCAGTCTTCGCTCTCCCCGGCGGAGTCACCGAGGCTGCTGCAGAGGGAGGGAGGAGAGCCACGGCCTGGCTCCTCCAAGAGGAGGAGGGCTAACAACAGCTGTTTCCAAATTACTTCTGACAGAAGGCAGGAGGGCTGCGCGCCTAAACGGCAGCCAGCCATTGGAGAAGAGGTCTCAGTGACATAATTCTCTCGCTCTAAACCTTGTCTTTTTCGGATTGGGGGGCTTTTTTTTTTAGTTTTTTTCTACTAGTGACGTTCTCAGTCAAAAACGCCCCCCAATCGCAAAAGGACGGGGCTTAGATCGAAAGAAGAACCATTTGTCTGTAAGGCCTGTCCTTTTCAGACTGGGGGGCGTGTTTTTGATTGTTGTTTACATACTAGAAAACACGCCTCCCAATCTGAAAAGGACGGGGCTTAGAGACAAATGGCTAGCGCTCTAGCCCTTGTTATTTTCACGCGCTTGGTTGACACATTATTATTTAAGATTTGTGATCCCGGCGTCTCACTTCGTGGCCCCGGCTCTTCGCACGAACAGGCAATTAATAATAGGCCGACTTTATTTTAAAGCACTGAGTTTTGAAACATTGCATTAAACCCAGACCTTATCGACTCACCTCAGCATGGAGCCTCACTGGAGGGCAGCGATGGCCGGAGCTCCCTCTCTCCTGTCAGAGTTGCTGCTGGCCAGCAGAGCGCCATGTTCGCTGCCTCGGGGCAGGGCCACATCCCCGCTCCACCTCCACCGACGGCCATTTCTTGCGCTCGACCGGGGAGCGATGCGGCGCTGGCGGCAGGGGCCCGGCTCAGCTCACGCTGCGTTCCGTATGTAAGAAGGCCAGCCTCCGCTCTCCCCGGTTGCTGCAGAGGGAGGAGAGCCGCGGCCTGGCTCCTCCGAGAGGAGGAGGGCTGACAACAGCTGTTTCCAAGTTACTTCTGACAGAAGGCAGGAGGGCTGCGCGTGCCTCTTGTCTTCAGCTAATCTCAGGCAACCTCGCCCTCTCCGATATGTGTGTGGCAGTCCCTGGGCCCCAGGTGAGGCTGTGGTTTTTCGCCTTTACAGTTAGATGATGCAGTCTGCCGGTCTCAGGTTCTGGGTGTTGGCTCAGTTCAGCTCTACGGCACTCTCCTGAAATGTTGGCTGCCACTCCGAATTTACTCCTTTGGATGCACCAGGAAAACAGTTAACTGAATAGGGCGCATCCAGTGAATATTGGGAGGAGGAAGGTGTGTAGAATTCGTTCTTAAGGGATTATATATGTTTGGCAATGCATTTGCGGCAGCGACCGATTACGTGGCTTTAATACTCGTGCGTTTGCAATTTGTAAAGTACGAAGCTGAAGAGATGTAAACAAAGACTGAGAGTTTTAACAGCCCATATCAGAAGTTTCCAGCTGCTGTAAAGATAGATAGACTGGCACCACTTGGCAGCCCAACACCGTACTCTGATGAGCCCCTCCACTTAGCGAGAACGTGTAAGGCCCGATACCTCCACAAGAATTACCTTGCCGAACAGTATTGCTTTGATCCACACTTCCTCCACAAAGAGGCCATGTGTCACACCGAGGGAGAGGGTCCGAGGCCCGCAGGACCGGGGAAGGTCCCTCTGCAGTCAGCCCCGGGAAGCATGCAAGAGAGCTGCCGGGGATCTTCTGTGGGGCTGGACAGGAGCTGGGACCAACTGGATTGGCTGCGGACAGCAGGTACGGGCTTCTCAGCAAAGGAGGTTCCTCATGCATTGCATACCTAACCATCCTGCAGCTCTGCCACGGCTCCCTTACAGCCCTGTGGGCAGTCGGATTTTCCACGTTTAGTCGTACCTCCTTTACAGCCTTGCGCACCCTCAGCTCTGCCACCTTTGGTTGTACCCCCTTACAACCCTGCGCACACCCAGCTCTGCCCCCCGTACCGCCCCGCGCACACCCAGTCTGCCCCCCTTAGTGCTCCGCTGTGCCATCCTCGTTCACTGCCAGCCCCTGAATTTTCCCTAAATAGTTCCTTCCCTCTAAAGCCCTAGTCCCTTCGCTCCCAGTGGACAGTAGGCCGTGCTGCCAACAGTCCTAACCCTTTACCTCCTTGTGCACGCTTAACATTACCGCCATGTGCACACCCAGCTCTGTAAACTCTAGTTTTAACCCCTCTCCTGCTTGTGCACACCCGGCTCCGAACTCTGTAGCCTTCACCCCTCCCCTGCCTGTGCACACCCGGCTCCGCACTCTGTAGTCTTCACCCCTCCCGCCTGTGCACTCTCGGCTCCGCACTCTGTAGCCTTTGACCCCCCCCTCCCCTGCCTGTGCACTCTCGGCTCCCCACTCTGTAACCTTCTCTCCTCCCCTGCCTGTGCACACCCGGCTCCGCACTCTGTAGCCTTCACTCCTCCCTGCCTGTGCACTCTTGGCTCCGCACTCTATAGCCTTTGACCCCCCCTCCCCTGCCTGTGCAGTCTCGGCTCCGCACTCTATAGTCTTCAACCCTCCTGCTTGCGTCAGAGCCTCAGCTGTGCCGCGTCCCAGGGAGCCCCTGTGTGTGTGTGGCTGTGTGTGTGTGTGGTTGTGTTTGGCTGTGTGTGTGTGTGGCTCTGTGTGTGTGTGTGTGCAAATGCAATAGGTCTCGCATTTGCGAGATATTAAGCTATTGGCATTGTAAATGACAATGCCATTTATTTATCTGTTTTCAAAACCAACACATAAATAAAAAATGTGTCATTTACAATGCCAATAGCTCTAACTTTTGCAAAGGCGAGACCGTTGCATTGTAAACGCTTGTTGTTATTTGGTGTATATCTGTTAAGTAGTTTTTGAGAAGTTGAAGAAAATCCAAATTTGTACACATGCAGCAGCAAAGATTTTGCAACGAATTGAGAATGTACGTGCCTACAGGAATGCCGCAATTGGCTGGCCGCAACCTGAGCAGAGAATTGTGTCCCCATTTTAGTTCATTGGTATTGGTGCTCAAAAGAAATGGCAGAAAGTGGCATAAGTAGTCAGGATGGGTGCGACCTGACTCCATGGCTGCAATATAGGGGTCTTTGAGGGACCCTTGATGTGTATAACATGCTGAGAAACAGGCTTTTTTATCCACGCACAATATTCGTGAATTTGCAGCGACTGTCAGCACAGCCCCATGTAACATCACAGCGAATTTGAGAATATCGCTGAATAAAAAAAAATACATTTACAGACCCACGCAGACTCATGCACTCACTCACTGACAGACCTAGTCAGACCAGACACTCACAAACCCACTAACAGACCCACTCAGACTCATGCACCCACTGACAGACCCACTCAAGAGACTCATGCATTCCCCCTACCCACTCAAAGAACCACTCAGACACTCGCGCACCCGCTCACAGACCCACTCAGACTCATGCACCCTCTCATGTACCCACTCACTCATGCACCCACTTACAGACCCACTCAGACACTCATGCGCCCTCTCAAACACCCAGACACTCATGCACCCACTCACAGATCCACTCAGACTCGTGCAGCCTCTCAAACATCTACTCAGACATTCATACACCTTCTCACAGACCAACTCAGTTATGCCCCCACTCACCCACTGAGGCACCCACTGAGACACTCACAGACCTACTCAGAGACCCATGCACCCACTGAGACACTCAGACTCACATTCACTCACTCACAAACCCACTCAGAGACTCATGCACCCTCTCACACACATACTTAGGCACTCATGCACACACTCACAGAGCCACTCAGAGGAATGACCTCCCACACAGACCCACCCAGACACACACATCTACTGAAAGACCCATGCACCTACTCACAGACCCACTCAGACTCATGCACCCTCTCAAACACCTACTCAGACACTCACACCCTCCAGCAGACCCACTTACATTCATTTACTGACTAGCAGACCCACATAGATACTCATGCACACACCCAGTCATGCACTCGATCACAGACCGTCTAACAGTCTCATGCACCAACTCACAGAGGCAATCAAAGACTCATACAGTTGCTCATGGACCCAGTCAGATACTCATGCACCCACTCAGACTCATGCACCTACTGACACACACACTTTCATACACCCACTTACAGACCCACTCAGTCATGCACCCTCTCTAACACCTACTCAGACACTCATACACCCTCTCACAGACCTACTCAGAGCAATACCCCCACTCACACACCTACTCAGACACTTGCTCACCCGCTCAGATTTGCGAACCCACTCACACACCCACTCATGCACCCAGTCACACACCCAATCAGAGTCTCACGGACCCACTTAGAGACTCTTGCATTCCACTCACAATCATGCACCCATTCACAGACCCCCTCACAGTCTCATGCGCCCACTCATAGATGCACTCAGACTCATACAGTTGCTCATGGACCCAGTCAGATACTCATGCACCCACTCACAAACCTACTCAGAGATTCATTCAACCACTCAAACACTCATGCATCTACTTACAGACCCACTCAAAAACTCATGCTCCCTCTCAAACACCTACTCGGACACTCACGCACCCTCTCGCAGACCCACTTAGAGGTTCATTTAGTGACTCACAGACTCACATAGATAATCATGCACTCACTTGCACACCCACTCAGTCATGGCCCACTCACAGTCTCATGCACCAACTCACAGAGGCACTCAAAGGCTCATACTGTTGCTTATGGACAGAGTCAGATACTCATGCCCCTTCTCAGACTCATGCCCCCTCTGAGACACCTACTCAGACACTCATGCACTCTCCTAAAGATTCACTCAGACTCACACACCCTCTCAGAAACTCACACCCACTCAGAGACTCATGCTCTCACTAACAGACTCAATTGGAAACTCACATACTCACACACCCACTCAGAGACTCAGGCCCAGTCACAGACCAACTCAAAGACTCATGCACCCACTCTGACTCTCATTCACTCACTGACAGATCCATTCCAGGCTCACTTGGAAACTCATGCACCCTCTCAAAAACCCACGCAGACTGATTGCCCAATCACAGACTCAATTAGACTCATGCACCCACTCACACACCAACTGGTGCACCTAGTCACATACACACTCAAGAGACTCAGGCACTCAACTCACAAACCCGCTTAGAGACTCATGCACCCACCCAAACTGAGGCATCCACTCATAAATACACTCAGAGACTCATGCACCCACTCACAGACCCACTCAGACACTTATGTACCCACTCACACCCACTTACTCACATACCCACTTACACACATACTCAGACACTCATGCGCCCAGTCACAGACCCACCCAAAGACTCATGCACCCAGTCACAGACCCACTCAGACTCATACACACTCACAGACCTTCTCAGATACTCACACAAGCTCTCATAGATGCACTCAGATTCGCATGCAGCCTCTGACACAGCTTCAGACAGTTATGCAACCACAGACAGACCCACTCAAACATGCACTCAGACACATTCAGATACTTATACAGGTTTTTATAGAGTTATTTAGATAGTGATGTACCCAGTGTGATGCACAGAATCACATATAGTTATGAATTATTGAAGGGGCTAGGGTCTATTGAATGTCTGCTTTTGCTTTGGGTATTCATGACGTTGACGCAAATATTTTAAAAAAATTGGAATAAAAAATATATTTATAAAGAAAATGAACAGCATTTTGAGCAACACGGGTAAAAGAAGAGTCTTTGTGTTCATTGTGAGTCTATGACAGCTGCACAAGACAGGATGCAGAGTTTGAGGTTGCTGAGTAACAACCCGTTCCTTCGTCTGTGAAGTGAACTCCATCACTTGTATAGATTCCATGCACGTCAAAATGCAGGTTGTTGTTGTAGGTACAGGCCATGGTCTCTGAGGAATGCAGAAACGGTTTTATTAACATGTTTCCTGGTTTTGTCAATCTGTGGACATAATTGATTTGACCATTTCCATGTTTGCCTTTGGCATAGGTTGGAGTACACCAAGACAATCGGAGGGAAAAGTACTATTAGTTGAGCAAAGGTATTCTTCATTAGGATTTCTAGTCCTACCCCAGTAAGTGTGCCTAGTTCATTGCCATCACAGTGCGGTCGGGGAGTTGACAATCCACAGTGCTTTTACCCAAAGGCAGCAACTGATGCCCCTTCAACCACCCTCTCTGGCCAAACCAAGTAATGTCCACATTAGGCAAACCCAAGTCCCTGTCAATGCCAGTCTCTCCAGCAGACTCTCTAGCCCAAAACACATAGCCGTGGCTCACAGTCCACACTCTAACCATTTAGAAGTGAAGCAGCAGTAGAAGACTGGAAAAGGCTGGAGCTGAATGATACATTTTGGAAAATGAAAAGTAATTCAAATGGTGCTCCTGTTTTTTTTTTTAAACGTAAATGTTTGGATGCTGTGAATATGAAGAGAGAGTTGTCTGTTTTTAAGAAACTAGCGGTGTTTAGACTCATTGTTGTATAATAAGGGTTACATTTCCTAGTTAAGACTTGCTAATTAAGTGTACCGTACTATTAAAGTCATAAAAATACCAAGCTAAATATCCTTTCGGAGTTCGTAATGTTTCGTGATTTTTTTGCGACGATCGGGAATAAGCATAAACATCCTACCATATTGGTCTTCTTTAAAAAAGTGCATAAAAGGGTTAACAGATACTAACCATTAAGAAGTGGAGTTACAAAACTAAAATATGAAAGATATGTTTTTATTTGCTATCTTTCACCGTATCAGAGATTGCAAAGTTGAAAAGGTTGCCATTAATGGTTGCTTTGTATGAGAGTGGTGTGCCATTCTTATGCTTTGTTTTTACATTACCTGAGAGTATTGAATCACTCACCCATACTGCACGCACGCACCCCCTCACTCTCTGATACAGCCACTTACATACCCACTCACGCACCCATTAACACACATACACCCACTCACTCACCCAGTTACTCACAGTCACTCACCCACTCAGTCACCCACACAACCACTCACATACTTAGCCACTCACTTATACAAACACTTACCCACCTAATCACTCACTCATGCAAACACTCAGACATCCATTTACTCCCCTATAAAGCCACTCCCACATAAGTCACGTAAACAGTCACTCACTCACCTAGAGGTCGCATTAAATAATTCACTCACTGATACATCCTCCCATGCACCTTCTCACTCACTAATACAAGAACTCACACACTCACTCATACCACCAGTTACACACTAGTACAGGCACTCACCACCCAATCACTCACCCATGCAGCCACTAACACACTCAGTCATACACTTATACAACCACTCCTCTTTATATAAACAGATACATAGTTTATCATTTTTTAACCATGAAAGGCGGTTCGGACAAGAACCTTTATTTTCCTCTTTCTTTTTTTTGGTACTTTTTAAGGATTTTCTAACATTTTGTACTGTTTTTGCATTTTTTTCTCAAATAACATGGCTAAGAGAGGAAAACTAAAATTCTAACCTCAAACACAAAAACAGTGGAAAAACTGGAGTAAATTATAAACAAAATTAATAGGTATGTTGCCTTTCTGCCGCCAAAATGACAGACTGCCCACCAGCTATGAGGGTGGTGTTGCAGTCAAGGCAATATGTCCCAAAGCACCTCAATTCAGGAGATATTTCTGGGCGCCATCCCTCCACTTCCGCTAGCAATCCCTGCTCTCAATGAGCAGGTGGTGTAGCCCCGGAGGTTGATGGCTCCTCTCCAGCTCTCTTCTTCTGTGCCCTTTTAAGACTGTTTTTGTGGTAAGTTTTTAAGTGGTAACATATGTGTTGTACATGGATATTTTTTTGCCCCTGGATAGGGTTTTATCACACAAGGTGCACTTGACAAACTTCGCCACAGTTTTAGATTCACCAGACGGTATGGTGAAAAAATCCCAAGCTAAGCTTTGTTTCTTTGCCGGTGGTCCTTCATCAGGAGAGTATTCTGCTTTTGCTGGTACCGCCTGCTCCTCAGATTGTTGAAGGGAGGTCCTCCTCACCTCTTTCTTTTGAGAAAATGACCCAAAAATATAGACACCACAGTTTTGCACTCCAAGTACACGACAGCTCCAAGAATAAACCATACAGCAAGTGGAACCTTCAAGAAGCAAAAAATAGGTGGGAAGTCCATTGAAGGTTAATAAATGTATCTCCTCCAATCATATCTCTTTGTTTCCAATTCACATGATCTTCATGATTGCCAACATCATCGTAAAGACTGGCGGTGTGAAATAAAATTAAAAAGTACTATAATAAAACATATACAAGTTTAAACACTATATTAGTAAATAGCTGTTGTCAAACGTCAATTCTAATATGTGTACATATGTGTTTTAAACTTTTTCCAAAACACGCTATCTTTGCGACCTTTCAGCAAAACTGGAACAGACGCGCCACGATATTTCGCAACCAATTTGTGACAAAAAAATCAGAAAAAAATACACTGCTATTAACCCACTGAAACAAATGGCAAGGCGAGATTCGGAGAAATACCTAAATAGCTGGTGCATTACATAGCTGTATTGTACAAAACACAGTAGGCAGTACACAATCTGAAACCATTTACGAATTTGCATTATAGGGAAAAAACTGTAGAGTTTTGAGAAAAAAATAAGGTTCTATTATGGCCCTGATGCTCACTTCAGATCAATTAAACCTCAACAGAAAGTACTGAAAAATATAAACATACAAGCTGCCCCAGGTGAAGCTTCACTTG
Source organism: Lissotriton vulgaris (assembly GCF_964263255.1). Classification (NCBI taxonomy): domain Eukaryota; kingdom Metazoa; phylum Chordata; class Amphibia; order Caudata; family Salamandridae; genus Lissotriton; species Lissotriton vulgaris. The sequence goes on from NC_141691.1 coordinate 754,923,800, forward strand.
AGTAAAGGGGAAATTATCCTAATTTCTTGGGCTTGGCAAATGCAAGACAAATACTTTTCCTGTAATATTCTACATTGAAAAATGATCTAAAATCCTTAATAGAAATTAATGCATTGTCAATGTATTGGAGCTTAGTCTGAACTTGATTGTCTGTGATGAGTGTTTTTTATGTGCCCTTGTAACAGCAGAGTGCATGGTTTTCCCTTTTAAATACCCTAAGTATGGAAATGCCCAAAATCCATTCCCCCACTCAAATACATGTACTCACAGATCTACACAGCCACTCTCACACCCACCTACAGACCCATAGCAGCACTTGCATAGCCATTCACAGACATGCGCAGGCATTGACACAACCACTCACACACCCACTGAGAGACCCATAATGCCACTCACAGACCCACAAAGGCATTCACACACCCACTCACACCCACACTCATAGCACCACTGAGAGACCCGCACACAGTACAGTCACTCACACACCCACTCACAGTTAGGAATTAGAATTTGAAAAACCACTGACATTAACTGAAAAAAACAAAGATTACAGTGACGTTCTATTTTGGAAATAGAATAAAAAAAACAACTTTATAAATACTAGAAAAAAACAAAGGTTACAGGGATGTTGTAGTTAGGCTCAGATTTCACTTGTACACAACCATAGAAATTCAGCAGTTATAATTACTTGACCTAACTATAACTTATGCCCCAGCAATGCACTGCTTATGACCTGACATATTTCATCACTCTTGACATGGTCAGTGACATCACTGATGACATCTCAAATGAGATCATCCTCAGAACCACTCACACACCCACTTACACTCCAATATAAAATCACATATGCCCACTCACAGACCCACACAACCACTCATATACCCAATCACAGACACTTACAAATACTCATACAACCATTCACTCGTCCATAGAGCCTCTCACACAACCACTCCCTCGTACAGCCCCTGGCTTGGGAGTCGGGAGCCTGCCACGATGAGAGAAGGAGCGAGAGGACATCGCGCTTGGGTAAAAGGTAAGTGATTTTTATTTTGTTATATGTCCCGCCGCCTCACCACCCTTGGGACATGCCAGCCACCACTGATTATTAGTACACCTAGTATACTAATTAAACTTCTGTCAAAGCTTAGTGTAGATGTTTAACATTCAAACCACACAGCTGCTAATACAACCAGTCACTCCCCTATACATCTACTCACACAGCCCACACTTACCCATACAGCTACTCACCAACCCAGTTATTCACCTATACAGTCACTCATACACCCATTCAACTTTATCACCAGTCACGCATACAAGCGGTCACACATTTACACACCCATGCACACATCCATGCAAGAACTCCCACACCCACCCACTCACCCATAGTCATTCACAAACTCACTCTCTAATACAGCCTCTCACACCAACTGCCTTAACAAAACACCCACTCAAACAGCCACTAACACAGCCTTTCACTCATACAGCCATGTAGACACCCACCCACACAGCCACTCACATACCTACTCACTCACTAATACAGCCACTCGCACACCCACTTATACACCTTAACAGTAACGCACACATCTACTTATTCACCCATACAGCTAATCACATAACCACTCACATACCCGTACAGCCACTCAGACACTCACTCACACACACGGATACTCACAGTCACTCACATAATATGCATTACAAGTAGTATCACTCCTAACTAGCAGGGACGGCTCCTCCTTATGAGCGGAGGAGCGTTACCCCACACACCAAACCACCAAGCCAGAGCTGAAAAATAAAATGGTAATAAAGTTGACTTATTATCATTTTATTTTTCAATAACTGACCCTTCCTGAACTGAGCGTCGGGACTGGGCGGGGCCATTAAGGCTGATTGGCAGCAGGGAACTTTGTGCTCCCGAGATTAAAATGTGCATGTCTCTTTGGCCGGCCAACCAGGCATTAGCATATTAACCCTTTCTAACCCAGCTGTCTTAAGACAGCTGCGTTAAAGAAAGCAAAAGCCTCCAGTGCTCTTGTGAGCACTGATAGAGGCCGCTCCCACCAATCTTAGCACTGCTCTCATGCTGCATGAGTGCAGCACCATGATTGGCTTGGGAGTCGGGAGCATGCCACGATGAGAGAAGGAAAGAGAGGACATCGCGCTTGGGTAAAAGGTAAGTGATTTTTATTTTGTTATATGTCCCGCCGCCTCACCACCCTTGGGACATGCCAGCCACCACTGATTATTAGTACACCTAGTATACTAATTAAACTTCTGTCATAGCTTAGTGTAGATGTTTAACATTCAAACCTTTAGAAAACACTCACAATCACTGGATGATCTCATCAGTGATGTCATTTGAGATGTCATGAGTGATGTCATTAACCATGTCATGAGTAATGTAATATGTGAGGTTATAAGCAGTGCACTGCAGGGGTGTAAGGTATAGTTAGCTCAGCTAACTATAACTTCTGAATTTATATGGTTTTGTACGAGTGAAATCTGAGTTTAACTACAACATCCCTGTAACCTTTTGTTTTTTTCATATGTATACATATATATTTTTTTCTCTCTCTCAAAATGAGTGTTCCCAAACAACGGAAAACCAGCATACATGTTCATAGCACTCTTTTATTTCAGCACATTTAGGAGAAATCCAAACCGCCATGACTAAGGACCATGGTTGTTAAAGGCAGCTTTAGCACATATACACTAGTAATGTGCCAGCATTTTTCGGTCGAGGACCGGAAATGCTGGCTTGCCAGCATTTCCGGGAGGAGATCGTATGATACTTAGTAGGGATCTGGAACCCGCCTCCCTCGGCCGTCTCACCTCAATTGGCTGGCTTCCTAAAAGGAGGCCAGCCATTGAAGGAGGGACCCGTCCCTCCAAAGAAGCACCGTCTCTTTCGGATTCGGGGGCGTGATTTTTTGCATTCTTTAGCCCTGTGACGTTGTCTGTCACTCAGGGCGCAAAAACACGCCCCCGAATCCGAAAATGGCCGTGCGTTTCTCCGAGGCATTGTCTCCTTGCCTCGGAGAGACGTGGTCGTGTTTTCGTAGCTGCTCGCCTCCCTTCCCTGCTGCTTTTAGGAGCTGCTTGGCTCCGCTCGCCTCCCCCCTCCCTCTGCCCTCCTCCGTCGTGCTCTCGCCTCCCCCCCCCTCCCTCTGCTGCAGCTCTCCTCCGTCGTGCTCTGCCGCTCCCCGGCCCCCACCCCTCCCTCCCGCATTCGAAATCGTGATTAGGCCACGGCAAGGCTGAAGACAGAATGCTTAAAAACTATCACTTTTAATATGTACTTCTAAGTGCATTGCTACAATGTGATCTATTAATGTGAAAACTTCCACATGTTACAGAAATACACGTTTTTAAAGAGACTTTTCCATTGTTTACGCGATTGTTGTTGAATGAGTTCTATTGTAAATGTTTTCAGGGCTCGGCAAGTACACGGACTGTCTCTAAGAACCAAGCCGGACCCCAACTCTGACTCGGCTTTCCCTATTTATTTGCTAGCTCCCCACCTCTAGACTTTAAGCTGTGTGGGACGTGCCCTGCACAACAGGGACCTGGGTTGCTTACGATTCGGGCAACTCAGGGAATGACGTGACAAACAGTAAAGGGATCGCGTTGCTAAGGGTCATTTCTCTAACGGGTAGTCGTTTCCCTTTAACGGTGAGACGAACTTATGTGACGTAAGACGTCTCGTTGCGTGCATGTCGCGTAGAGACGCAGTAGCCGGTTGTGTGAACTCTGATGGGAGCTGTCGTTCTTTGAGTTAAAGACACAAAGATCGCTATGGCGGCTCCTATAGATATGGAGCTGAAAAAGGTATCGTACTGCTATTTAACTCTGTTTTAATTACAGATTCGAACGACCGAAAGTATATTCAAGTTTAAGTACCAGTACCTTAACTTTGTTCCAGGCACAAGATGTCTTGTATTTAGCCATCTTTCATACCAAAACCGCATATAGCAAATTCTTTAGTTTGATATACGTTAACCCAGCGACGATGTATACAGCACGTATTTTTCGTTAAGCCCCCCTCCCCATCGTTCAACCAAGAAGCATCTCGCTGTGCCCCACGTCTCTGTTTTTTTTAATATATATATATATATATATATATATATTCATACATCCCACGTCCCCAATTCCCTGTTGAGCCTGAAAGAAGGCACACGAACTAACTGATGGACGCGTTCTGGTTTTCTTTCAACTCGGAAATCGTGCGTGGAACCACTCTCAATTACTCACGCGTGTTTGCCAGTGTGCCACTGCCTCGTATGTTAATCTTAGTTAGTTGTCTCCACCCAACAGGCAAGACTAAATACCTTTGGTGCACTCCCGTTTCCTTCATATGGCCAGTATGCAGTGGGGTGAACTCCAAGGCCTGGCGCAATTCAAGACCCCCAGACCCAGAGTGGAGGTGGAGCTCTGTAGGAATGGAGCTGCTCTGAAGCCAGACTACCCATGTTCCTGATTCTTTTGTTTTAGTTCTTAATTGTGTGAGAGGTTTATCATGCTGAAAGCTCCCTTTTTTTCCAGTCAATGAGACTATTAATTGGTATTAAGTACTTTCAGTATCTGTATTTTCTCGTTTTAGAGGGTTGACTCAATTAGCTTTTCAGTGTAGACCTAAAAATCACTCCTGACAGTCCTAATATAGCTGGTTATTAGCAAGTGTACTCAGTCCTCGAAAAATCCTGAAAATGTTACTAGATCTGCAGGTCTAGTGACTTAATCTACTTGACCTATTTGTAACGCTCTCGACCCATAATCTGGCTTCAAATGATGTGATCGAGGGCAAATCATTTAATTAATTGAGCCGCCATTTTGACATATGATCGCACCTTCAAATGCTGTCTGCTTTTACCAAAAGTTCTTTAATTTGATTTCTTAGACCTAAACTTTTTTCCATATCTAATACACATCTAGCCACATATACGATACACATTAACAACATTTTTATGAGGGTGGGGGCAGGAATATTTCTCAAATCATGGTTAAAAACTATCACTTTTAATAAATAAATAAATAACTAAAGCATGAAGGGGTGGGCCCACTGTCGTTTGTAATCAGCCGATTTTAAATTGAAATGACCACAAACTTTCCCACTGACATGCAGCTTTAATGCAAAGGTGCTGATGTTTCTAACCTCGAAAGGATGATGCACTAAGTAAGCCCACCAGCCATTCCAATAAATGACCTACAAGTTTCACAGAGATTTCAACAGCCTGCTGTGTTTTTTGCCATGCTGCTTCCCACAGCCTGAAAGCTCAATGCTGGCTAACATGTTCTCTTCAAACTGGGTTGGCTGTAAAATCCTCCACTCAACCAACTTTCTGAACTAGTCGACACATTTCATGTCACTGGTTAGGCAAATCTGAAAACAAAATCTTAAGCTAGGCCTTTGATAAACTCCTTATATCACCACCCTCCCTGGCAACTCTTTTGTACTGTGCCCTGAAAACTCATTTTCAAACAATTTAGCATATGCCCGTACCATTTCACCTATTTCCTGTCTTCTCCTGCTACCTCAAATTGGCTTTGTCCTACTTGTTGTAATTAAGCTACTGCATTCCTTTATCCTCTCTATTAAATACATCATGTATTTCTTTAATGTGGACCCATTAATCATGTATTTCTTTAATGTGGACCCATTATTCTTATGTGTGAACGATGAAAATGTTGATAATTGTGCACTCTGGTGACGTCGTCACTATGCTGAAATTATTGATGATTGTCCGCTCGAGTGACTGCTGTCTCGCCATCCTGCCCTCCCTCTCCCTCCTGCCCTCCCTCTCCCTCCTGCCCTCCCTCTCCCTCCTGCCCTCCCTCTCCCTCCTGCCCTCCCTCTCCCTCCTGCCCTCCCTCTCCCTCCTGCCCACCCTCTCCATTCTGCCCTCCCTCTCTATCCTGCCCTTACTCTCCATCCTGCCCTCCCTCTCCAGCCTGCCCTCACTCCATCCTGCCCTCCCTCTCCCTCCTGCCCTCCCACTCCCTCCTGCCCTCCCACTCCCTCCTGCCCTCCCACTCCCTCCTGCCCTCCCACTCCCTCCTGCCCTCACTCTCTATCCTGCCCTCACTCTCCTGCCTGCCCTCTCCCTCCTGCCCACCCTTTCCTCCTGCCCTCTCTCTCCCTCCTGCCCTCTCTCCCTCCTGCCCTCTCTCTCCCTCCTGCCCTCTCTCTCCCTCCATCGCTCTCTCCATCTCTCTCCATCGCTCTCCATCGCTCTCTCCCTCCTGCCCTCCCTCTCAATCTCTCTCCCTCATGCCCTCTCTCTCCCTCCTGCCCTCTCTCTCCCTCCTGCCCTCCCTCTCCCTCCTGCCCACCCTCTACCTCCTGCCCTCCCTTCTGCCCTCACTCTCTCTTCTGCCCTCACTCTCCCTTCTGCCCTTTCCTCCTGCCCACCCTTTCCTCCTGCCCACCCTTTCCTCCTGGCCACCCTTTCCTCCTGCCCTCCCTCTCCATATCTCTCTCCCGCCTGCCCTCTCTCTCCTTCCTGCCCCCTCTCTCCCTCCTGCCCTCTCTCTCCCCTCCCTCTCCCTCCCCCATCTCACTGTGTGTGTGTCTGTCTGTCTGTGTCAGCCTTCAGCTTCCTCAGCGCACACACCCAGACAGCCGCACCAAAGTACTTAGCAGGTCTTTAAAAGACCATTTACATGTTATTGAGGCTTTGTTGTAGCGCCCCTGCATCTCCACTCTGACCATCACCTCTCGCCCGGCCCCACAGAGCAGAGGCTTTGTCGTATTTCACCTCTTAGCGCCACCTAAAAGGTTAGGTTAATCTCAATATGTGAACCATGATTAGTGAGAACAATAAATAGATCTTAGAGCACTCACCCAGCCCCCTCTAAACATAGTGGTGTAACACAGGCCCCGTGGTGCTGCGGCCCGCAAGCTGCAGGGGGCCCACTCAGCACAATACTCTAGCCTGCGAGCTCTGGGGTGCACACAACATAAAAGAAAATAGCTACTAGCTTTTTTTAAACATACTTTTATTGGTTTTATTCAGGTTATCATTACAATCGAGCATGGCATTATTATAGGTTTCAGGAATCATCAACATAATACACAGTACACAGTTGGTCTTCCAATCTTACATTCAGTGACATATGACTTTTCCATTGTACTTGCTATAGTCAAACAGTTTATGTATGTATTTTATGTATGTATTTGGTGTATTTCAATGTAGCTTTCCAATATAGGATGGCTGTTTTGAGCAACAAGGGTATTTTAGAGACAGGCAAAAGCAGTCTGTGCTTGCTCCCATACCCCCTGGCTGTGCTTGCTTTCCCGCCCCCTGGCTGTGCTTGCTTTCCCGCCCCCTGGCTGTGCTTGCTTCCCCGCCCCCTGGCTGTGCTTGCTTCCCCGCCCCCTGGCTGTGCTTGCTTCCCCGCCCCCTGGCTGTGCTTGCTTCCCCGCCCCCTGGCTGTGCTTGCTCCCCCGCCCCCTGGCTGTGCTTGCTCCCCTGTGTGTGTGTGTGTGTGTGTGTGTGGCTCTGGGTGTGTGTGTGTAAATGCAATAGGTCATGCATTTGCGAGCGATTAACCTATTGGCATTGCAAATGACAATGCCATTTATTTAACGAGTAAGCTATTGGCGGTGTAAATGACAATGACGTTTATTGAAGATTAAAAAAATAAAAAAAATGTCATGAGCAATGCCAATAGCTCTACCTTTAATAATGCCGAGACCATTGCATTGTAAATGCTTGTTTTTATATATAACGTATTTGAGCTGCAGTTTTGGAGAAAAGTTTGGTTTGTGATCAACCAAAATCTAAATAACATTCCTTTGGCATCACTAATACCATTGTTTCCTATGGGAGCGTGATCCCTTCCTACATCACCGTCTATCAGGAACACTATTGACAACAAAAAGGATGTCAAGTCAAAAACACCTCTAAATAAAGCAGGCGTCTTGCATTCATACCCAGTCGGGCTTGTACTAGGAAGCTTGATACAGCCTGGCCTGCACCCACTCACTAGATCTTTTAATACAATAACTTTATCACTAAAGCAAGCGAGTGCCTTGCAGTACACTCCGCCGTGAATAGGAGGAGGGGAGGGCACACAGTGCAAAAGCTACGTTCGTAGGCTGGATTGCCCCTTAGACCTCAATGGTGCGGTTCATTACTTTATTTTATCCCACTTAGCTTAGACTACAACTACCACATGCACCATGGTAGAAATTTGGTCATCAAACTATTGGTGTTTTATTGGAAAATATTTTGCATCCTTCTAGAAGGATTTAATTTGTTTCTATAATAATGCAACCAGGTATCAGGAGGTAGCTAAATGCAGACGATGGCTGTCAAGCATCCAAACAGCACTGCTCAGTAAACGCCCCCACCCCCAATCTGCCGACAGCTTATTTAATCAAAATGTTCCTCGGCTTAAATAACATTTCAGCAAGTCTTTTTGAATAGCATTTTAAATGGACTGAAAGAGAACTAGGCATTGACCCTGTAGGAGCTTTTATGACCGGTATAAAAGACCCACTGTCTTTGACCAATTATCAACAGCACATTTTGAGAGAGTTACGTGTAAGTCTTACATTTGGGTGCACTCTAAACCATCATATGAGGTCTATTCATGGAGGGTGTTTCATGGGGTGTGGTGCTGGGAGGTGATAATTTCCGTGTGGATCCTGTAATATATAAAACATGCATATATATATTTCATTTTTTGGTGCTTTTATTGCATACATGTAGTGATATGAAAACCTATATGTCACAGGTAACCGTGAAATATAAAACATTCACTGTTGCCTGTAAAATATGTATTTCATCATCCTAATAACAGCCCCCAAAAACCACTCTGCAAAGCTGTAACACTGTCAGGCTACTAGGGTTATGAGGCATGCTGGGCCAAATTATGCAGGAAGGTTATCCAAGATATGCAACAAAAATACTAATTATGCGTCACATTCTCTGCTGAATTATTTTCATCCATTGGAGAAATCTGCAAATGTTCCAAATTATTTAGCAAATGAAGTAAACTCATAAGCATGCAGAAAACACTGCAGCCATAGAATCTCCCAAACACACTGGCACTCACTAGTGTCCATTGTTTTAGAACAATTCATTCAAGAAAGGTAAAAAAAAAAAAACGAAACGAGATGGCATTTTACGGCCTCAGTTTTATTGACTTGAAAAAGTAGTGTTTAGCTACACTTAATGTTGTCAGGCATTTATATAGTAGACAAAAAAAGCAGTCACGCGGGAAATCCTTATGAAGGAAATATGTGAACACTTTGTGAGTTACCCGTCAGAAGGTGTCTGTAACATTGATAATAGGTTATAAGATTTACACCCACATACAGCGCCACCTGACCACTGTGACTCTTGTACACAACTGACCCAGAGTTGTAAATGTGCACACTTTCCAAAAGAGCTGCGGGCTTATGACCATTTTAATCAAGTGAATTTCAAATGCACATAATAAAATGTAATTGACTTAACTTTAAAGACTTAACTGGTGGTCCGTCACACCTGTGTCATCCCTAATATTGGAACACTGGGAGTGTCAACTGAGTCTCATCCCTAATATTGCGAGACTGGGAGTGTCAACTGAGTTTCATTGACTGAAGACATGGTCAATGTGTCTGTTCACTGAAAGTGAGAAGTTGGCACACTACATTTAATTTCGCTTGCATTGTGTCCTTCAACAGCAGCCATGTTTGACTGCAAGAAAATACGCTCATACCGCAGAAGAAATGACTAAGCTATACACGATTTCTCACAGATGGAGTACAAAGCAGACGACAGAAAGAGGAGCAGCAACATGTACTTCAGGCCTGTCTCCAATATGTCCTCCTTGTTTTTGAGTTTTGATGGCTGGCTTGAGAGGTTATAAAACTAGTGTGTTCTGCTGCGAGTTTTAAGCAATAGTAGTCATCTTTCCTTCCAGTGGTCTGGATCTGTTCGCAAACATAATTCCTTCTGACTGCACTACTGAAGTCATAACAATGTCGTCACTGAGATGCAAATGTTCCAGTAGTGTTAGAAGAACGTTTTGTCATAGAGCTGAGGGAGCAATGAAGGATCACCTTTTAGAACTTAAAAACAAGTACATTACAATTATTCCAAACCAAAAGAATGATATTGTTGGGGACTGTTTCTCAGGGGGCTTTTCGGATTAATAATATAAGCTTTTTTAATAGGTTACCAAACTGATATACATAAAATTCCTTGAACTTGGTATTTACAGTAATCTTGGACACATGATCTTAGACTCCAACATGCCCCCAGCCTGAATCTGAGATCCAAACCTGAACATGTAACTTATGTAACTGTTACTGGAAGGGACACACACATATTTACAACAATACTTAATTTCAGTGAGCTTGTTCTAGAACGCCAGTCCCTTCGTTAGAGGAATACATTTGCTGCATCTGAATGGGATTCTTACCGCCAGGTGGATTACGTGGACTTCCGCTTTGACGCTTAATTTATTAATCTGGTTCCTAGTGATAGAATTAAATGAAAGTGAGGATTGATGCTCTATAATACTCAGATAAAGGCTCAGATGTAAAGCCTTAACTGGAATACTGCCTTACTCTTAGCTTAAATGCCATTGTCAGTGAGCCGTCTGTTGTAAAAAATATTTGAGATTAATATCTATCCACTTTAATAAATGTTGAGGTTCTATGGCTTGGTTTTGATCGGCACAGTTGGGCTAGGCAGTGAAAGTATGTATTGTAGATCATAGAGGCCTGATTTGGAGCCAGATTGTCAAACGCTTTATGAATCAATTTGTTACTCAAGTACTTCCTGATATTTGGACAGTAGAGTTTGTCTTCACATGTTCAAAAGCAGCATTTAGCTCTTCAACTCGAAGGCTTACACCATGGAAGTCCAGCTTTACATTCTGTTTTCCAGGAATCTCTAAGATGGCAACTCTTTAGTCAGTAAGAATATTTAATGTATATTTGTGATACTGTCACTTTAGTGACTATAGCTGTAGTCATGCATCAGTGTTAAATTACATTGGGAAATGATGCATCAAGTGTTAAAGTCACTGGGAGAACACTTAGATGCTTGGATTGGTACCGGAGTACTAGAAGTCTACATTTAAATAGCATACCAAATGTTCCTTCCATACAATTGTAAAGCGCCCTGATATCCCTCGGGATCTTGTTCACACTATATAAAACTTTATAAATAAATGAACATTCTAATCCAATCCGGGACCGTTGTTAGTTGCACTTTGAAGAAAATTACCTTTTCTCCAAAATAAAAAAAATAAATATAAAAATATATAATGGCTGCCTTGTGTTAAATGTTCTTATATTTCCATCTCAGTGTCCCGATGACATGTACAAACCAGTTGGACTTCGGATTATAATGTCACTAGAAGCCCTTGAATGCAATATTCGATCATATTACATATCTACCTGTTATGTATCCTATATATGCAGTATATATGAAGATGTGCAGAGATTAATATATTATTTATTACCATTGTTCAGTGTGGGGAGGAACCATGATTCACGAGAGGCACAACAGGGGCCAGGAAGGCCTTGCACCCAACCAGCCATGGTCAACCAACCCGCTACACATGACCTTGAGCATATGCGCAGCACTGGATAGTCTGCTTTAAAAAAGATGCTTTTAAGCGCTTGCAGATCTAGCGGTAAGGTTTGAGAACCCTCACGGACTCGTGAACCCATGTTTGACCTTCTGTGGGGTCTGGTGCCCTGACTTTGGAATCGCAGATCCAGCGGAAAGTCTAGCATGGGTCAAATACACTTTAACTTATCTAAGATATGCCATGTCTACAAAAGTAGAACAATTATTAGAGAAAGAATTAGGTATATGTTGCTTGAAACACACTAATCTGAATTCAGACTTCTATAAACATGGAAAATGTCATGTAGATCACATGCACAAAGTGTTTTTGAATAAAGGGAGTAGCAGTTCCTTTGTTTATTTGCAACAGAAGTCAACAAAGGTTACATTTAATATCTATTTTATATCTCAGATGCCCAAAGTATATTTGAATGAAGGGAGTCACAGCTGCTTTGTTTAATGGCAACAGAACGTTAATACAGATAACATGGAATATCTATTTTGTATATGCATCAAATTAGTTGTATATATGAAGATTAAAAAATACGAGAAGCTTGAAAATGTAAACATATTATAAGACTATTGAGTCAGCCAGATGCAACAAATACATCTAAGTTGAATTACTGGTAGGGATGGATTGTGCAAGTTGGCCTTTACAACCCTGTTTGTAGAAAGTTAGGGAATCTGGCCTTATTTTATCATTGTTGAAAGTTAGCCACCATGTTTGTGCAAGTTTTTTGTATCTTGGACTAAGGCATACTGGTGTACAGGTCTAGGTTGACTACAAAAACAAGATCCTCACCATCCTCCACTGGAACCAACGGTCAGCCAAAATGCAGGCAGTCCGCAAGAAATGTTCATGGAGTAAGGCATGCGGTATGGTTGGCTGGAATTCGTGACCACTGAATTTAATTGCTCTCAAACTGCCATTGAGTGCACCCAAATACCTCCAGAATACAAGGAAAATCAAACTGTTACTGATTAATGTGTTTTAAGTTGCCCTGTATGATCTTAGTACTTCATTTTAAGGAGAGGCAAAAATCAACTTATACAGACCTGAAAACACAGACAAGAATTTAGTCGAGGTATTCACATTGCTGAAGATAACCAATATTTTACAGGCATTAATTTTTCAGGTAAAGCATGAATCAAGTAGAGGGAGAATATGTTTAAACAGTAACGAGGGTCCCGGCTGACGGGGAAAATGGAAGCCAAAACATGGGACGGCCTTCTAGCCACGATAGTGATAGCAAGACTTATAAATTAATAAAATTACTATGGCAATAAGTGTTACCACACCTGTTTCAACAGTTTATTGCCCATTGGACCTTTGGTTTGAAGAATAAGACCTCCAAACGCACGGTGGTATTACTGTATACGGTACTGAACACGTGGTAACAGCAAATGTGGTCTTACCACATCACTCAGAATTACCGACTTGGTTTCAGCTTGAAATCTGGACCTAGGAAAGGAAGGTAAACTGGCACCTCTTATCAACCTCGACTCTACTGCTGAAAGGTCATAAAATAGCAATGCTTATCACCTTCAGACCTTGAAGGAAATAGGAACAGTGAAACGGTACTAATGAAGTGAAAGTGAACCATTACTCCTTTTCAATGTTGTGAGAAAGCCTTCTCTTCAATTCGAATGGAAACACAATTATATTTCCCAAGTCACCAGAAAAATATGAATTTACTTTGTCTGCAACCGACATGTAATCTCTAGCAGCCTCGAGAAGCAGGAAGTCTAAGCCGTGGCCTTTCACATTACATCATAAAGCCCTAATTTATCGCCAGCCACCAAACATCGAGCAAATCATAACATCCTTACAGGAAAGCCATGCGAAAAATTATCAGATGTGCTTTGATGAAAGCTTTATTGTGCATGTCCAAGTAGGACTAGTAACCCTTGCAGATGCCAACAGGGCACTGCTCTGCAGCCAGGGAAAAACTATTATTTGTGCAGGGGGGGAGGGGACGCCAGGGCCTCTCACTGCACCCCAATTTTGGCAGTTTACTTTGTCACCCAACCAGTACATTGGGCCCATGGCACCCTCGTTATCCCACTGCCTGCAACATGAGCTTTGAACTTTCATATCGTCAATGGGTTCTTTTTCACTGAGCAGCTCTCCATCATGACCCTAATCACGTCAAGTCAGATTTTCAGGATAGCCACGTGACACAATTTTTCATATAATGTATCTAAGTGAAACACATTTGCTAGTCAGTGGTTAGTTTGAAAACTGGCATGGAACCCACCATATGCTGGACTACCCATTTCATGAAATAGTCATTCCTAGAAAACATTGATTCAGAATATGTTGGTATTACACTTGCAGCAAAGCAGCCCGGACGGCACAACAAGCTGTCTTGTGAAGCAGCACAATGTTTGTAGAGCTATTCTTGCACTAGCTTTTTTTTTTCTAGAGCTCCAGATTTCTGAAATTATATGATCTTTTCTATTCAATGTTTCCACAGATATTATACGATTTAGAGTGTGCTCATAACAGGTTGGCCATCCAACTTCCAAATGCTAACCTATTACTTTTTAATTACAAACCCTGGAAACTAGCTATTCCTCTAAAAAGCGAACACTTCCTTGCGCAATTCCTCCTTTTCTTTTCATAACTTTAGCAGAAAGTTAGGCTTTCGAATTCTGATTAGGGGAGAGACTTAATGAAACAAATTAATTAAAGAAGAAAACAAAATTAAACAAGCACTGGCGTTGCCAATAGGTCTCTCAGTAGGAAAGTTGGAGCTATTACAATTGCAAATAACAATGCCTTTTATTTTTGTTTTCATTTTAAAAACAAAGGGCTTTGTCATTTACAAAACCAATAGCTCCAACTTTCCTACTGCGAGACCTATTGTGCACTGCACAGTGTGGGTGAAAGTGGCACTGCGTGTGTGTGAGTGGCTTTGAGTGAGTTGCGTTGCGTGGGTGAGTGGCGTTGCAAGTGTGAGTGTTGTTGCGTGGGTGAGTGGCGTTGCGTGGGTGAGTGGCGTTGCGTGGGTGAGTGGCATTGCATGTGTGAGAGTGGCATTGCGTGTGTGAGAGTGGGCTTGCGTGGGTGTGAGTGGCGTTGTGTGTCTGAAAGTGGTGCTGTGTGGGTAAAAGTGGTGCTGTGTGGGTAAAAGTGGTGCTGTGTGGGTAAAAGTGGTGCTGTGTGGGTAAAAGTGGTGCTGTGTGGGTAAAAGTGGTGCTGTGTGGGTAAAAGTGGTGCTGTGTGGGTAAAAGTGGCGCTGCGTGGGTGTGAGTGGCGCTGCGTGGGTGTGAGTGGCGCTGCGTGGGTGTGAGTGGCGCTGCGTGGGTGTGAGTGGCGCTGCGTGGGTGTGAGTGGCGCTGCGTGGGTGTGAGTGGCGTTGCGTGGGTGAGTGGCGTTGCGTGGGTGAGTGGCGTTGCGTGGGTGAGTGGCGTTGCGTGGGTGAGTGGCGTTGCGTGGGTGAGTGGCGTTGCGTGGGTGAGTGGCGTTGCGTGGGTGAGTGGCGTTGCGTGGGTGAGTGGCGTTGCGTGGGTGAGTGGCGTTGCGTGGGTGAGTGGCGTTGCGTGGGTGAGTGGCGTTGCGTGGGTGAGTGGCGTTGCGTGGATGAGTGGCGTTGCGTGGATGAGTGGCGTTGCGTGGATGAGTGGCGTTGCGTGGATGAGTGGCGTTGCGTGGATGAGTGGCGTTGCGTGGATGAGTGGCGTTGCGTGGATGAGTGGAGTTGCGTGGATGAGTGGCGTTACGTGGATGAGTGGCGTTACGTGGATGAGTGGCGTTACGTGGATGAGTGGCGTTACGTGGATGAGTGGCGTTACGTGGATGAGTGGCGTTGCGTGGATGAGTGGCGTTGCGTGGATGAGTGGCGTTGCGTGGATGAGTGGCGTTGCATGGATGAGTGGCGATGCGTGGATGAGTGGCGATGCGTGGATGAGTGGCGTTGCGTGGGTGAGTTGTGTTGCTTGGGTGAGTGGCATTGCTTGGGTGAGTGGCGTTGCTTGGGTGATAGTGGGCTTGCGTGGGTGTGAGCGGCGTTGCGTGTCCGACAGTGGTGCTGTGTGGGTGAAAGTGGCACTGTGGGTGAGAGTGGCTTTGCGTGAGTGAGTGAGTGGCGTTGCGTGGGTGAGTGTGGTGTTGCGTGGATGATAGTGGGCTTGCGTGGGTGTGAGTGGCGTTGCGTGTCTGTAAGTGTTGCTGTGTGGGTGAAAGTGGCACAGAGCCTTTGATGTGGCCCGGCGCAGGAGAAATGCTGCTGCTGCTAATTAAATATAAAAAGTGTTTAGGCACTCACGGCTGCCGAGAGTAACAAGGCAGTGCTGGGAGGGGGGCTGCCCACCAACTGAAGTGCTCTGGTTGCACGGCCTGCGGCTGGCCGTGTGAAGTGATAAGCCTTTGAAGTACACAGGCATGCTGTGACGGAGGTGTGCGAGGTCTGGCAGGGAACAGATGGCCTGGCTGTGAAGCAGGGGGCGGTGCAGCGCTGGGGAAGCCTGTGGGAGGGTGATTGATGCCTTTGATGTGGGGAGGGAGGAGAGCCTTTTGCGAGCCTGCAGGAGAAATGCTGCCGATGTGCGTGCATGTTTAATCACGTGATTCACGTGAACTTAAAGAAAACCGCGGCTGAAAGCCCGTGGTTTGAAGAGGATTTTGCCGACTTGAATTCTCCCTATTTCCCATTCTTGCGGAATGGTAAAGGCGAGACATAAAAACAAAATGTTTGGTGCTCTAATTTGGCCACCAACAAATGTCCTATGTAGACATGATGTGAAATAATGAGCTAATCTAGACCTTAAAATTAATCTTGGTCACAAAATAATTCAAACTGGTTTAAGATAGCAGTCAGCCACACACAAAAATTTAGAGTTTTTCTTAACTTTACCATGGAAAAGTTTCTGCAGAACGCAGACTGTCATGAACTTCACGAGGTGGCACAAGGGAGGGTGTACAGCAGCTGGAGATCTGTACCTTAATGGAACCTTCCTCTTTGTTGAGGATGCAAAGGAGTGTTTTCTAGTGCTGGATGGCCATTTTTTGCACTATGCGAAATTATCCTGCACAAGTCGCGAAATATGGACCACATTCCCAGATGAGCCGGAGAAGATGTAAACCGCGCCAATGTTGCTCCACCCAGGCTGCTATAGGGGACTAATCTCCCACATATATAAGGCTCTGAAGGCGATCGTAGGACTAATGTGTCAAGAATTCAAGATAGATGGACGGCTGACTTATGGTCGCTGCTCACTGAGAGTGAATGGAAATGAGCGTTCGCACAGGTTTGGGGGTAGCTAGCAACACACTCTTTAAGCTTACCCAATTCTTCTATCTACGTAGTATATACCGGACAACCCAGAGTTTGTTTAAGTTTGATGTGACGTGCCCCCGGTGTGGTATGGGACTTGCAACATGCTTGCATATGACGTGTATTGCGAGAGGACACAGGTGTGGGTATCGAGACATCAGTCAAACACTGTCTCTTAAACGTGCTCCCGGTACCCAAGTCAGGTGCTCACATACGCCATACATTTGCTCTCTTAGGATTAGTACTAGCTAAACGCTGCATTGAAGTACATTTGCAGACCTAGGAAAACAGACATGGTATGGTTCCCCACATGCCCCCTGCCTGCCATGTGGAAATAGCTGGTCTAGAAGTTTTACCTGGTTAGATGAACCACTCTTTATTGATGCCCTGAGTATGTATTTGATTCCCCCCCCCCCTCAGAAGAGGTGGTGTCCTACCCCCTGGGAGATGGGGGGGGGGGGGCCTAACACACACACATATGATTGCACCCTACCAGCTACTCAAGTATTCTTTTGGATAAATACTGCCCGTATGCCTGTTGCTGCCAAGTTCTTCTTACAATTTTTACTCGTTAAAAGTGTAATTGTGCATTATCAATGTCCGTGGGAGTTGTCCTATATGCTACGCATGATGATGTATGCCCAGCAAAGGCGTTTGTGAATCGAGCACTTGGGCAAACATTGAGACCACAGTGATATCCTATACTACTTACCTGATGTGTAAGGTAAATTGTGATTTTATTTCTTATTGCTACGTGACCTGCCATGACAACATTTACTGTAACATCTGTGAGATATTGATAAAAGACAAGTTAAAAAAAAAACTTTACCATGGACAAAAAAAAAAGGTTATGCATATCTCACTACCCCTTGCCATCGTCTACATTGGTTTATCTAAATAATCTATTTATCCTAAAAAATTTACTCCTATCACATTGCCCCACCCCTTTTGTTACATTTTGAACAGCAATAAACAACACTGCGCCCATAGTTGTTTTACATTTATTGAAACAGCTGGATTTCACTTTAATACATTAGCACGATATATTCTTGAGGCAAATATTTTGTTGCCATCCAGTATCTTATAACAGCCCTAATTGCATTATATTCTTTTGTCATAGTGCAAGAGAGGTGTTCCGACTATTCTATACTGACAACTTCAGGAAGCATGAACATGTCAAGCCTTGCCTGGGTTCAACTTTACAAGTACAATGTTTCAGAAGACTGAAGAGAAGTAGAAGCTGGAAGCTATGTACCATCCCATTGCCAATGGTGAAAAAATTAATAAAACAGCCAATGTCGTTTAGCTGAATACCTTAACCAAGATCCGCTGATGCATGGTTATACCAAGGGGAAAGTGTGCCAGACACATCCGATCGAAATACAAAAAGACTTAAACATTGTGAGAAACGTGGCATAGAGCAGATGGGTAAACTGGATGGGAACGGATTTCTGTGTGAATCAATATTTCTTGCAGCAAACAGATTGTTTAGGATAGGATTCTGTGGAAGGGTTGCCCAAATTAAGATATCGATTGTATTTTTGATTAAATTGAATACAATCTGTGTCCGGTCAACAATTCAATAAATATTTAGCCAACAATTCAGTTAATTTTAGCCAAAATGTGCTTCATGGTTTATACCCCATCCCCAGAACTTCGTAACTTCAATACATTTTATTGAATGAAGAGCATCCTTTCTTATTTAATGATGGTTTCTCAGGTTCTGTTACACCGACAGGGCCATGATATTGCCTTCCTCGATGTCTTAACCATCAACCCGATCAGTGCTCTGTAAAGCATGCTTGTTTCCTAAAGCCCTACCTGTACACAACAAAGGTATTCAACTGGTTATTTATGCCCTGCATATAAAATGGAATTGGCAAATCCAAGGGTGAATTTAAGTTGAATATACATGGTCAGTGGAACGCTTACATGCCACACCTCTGCTCTGCTCCCATACGGTGCTGTTAATTTATTGCAACATTGACAGATCCTACCTAAACTAATGCTTACTTTGTACCCACATAATTACTGCTTTAACCACTTCATCAGTGCCAATCACTGAAAAATAATCTATTTATCCTAAAAAATTTACTCCTATCACATTGCCCCACCCCTTTTGTTACATTTTGAACAGCAATAAACAACACTGCGCCCTAAGTGAGCCAAAGGACAGGCTGATTTCAAAAGAAGTAAAGAGCAAATTGTGTAGAAGCACACAACATTACTACACCCAAATCATTCACCACCTTTTTCGCAATGTCTTAATTGACTGCCTAATTAATGCATATTGTACACTGGATTACGATTTATCCGTAGCAGCCAGGCATCAACAACGTGATTAGCCAACGGGAGACATTTGTCTTTGACTAGGCAATGTATGAGGCCAGCTGCAAAGAAAAGAAGGAAGGGCAGGGGAAAAAATGTATGTGTCGGCTATTTATTATAATAGAGTTAATCATATATGCGAGATCACAATCATTAAATCAGCTGTGTGCACAGGTTTACAACACACCACAGACTTCTAGGTGCTGTGCCCTTGGTTGGTGACTCTCAGTGGAATATAACAGACAGGTACATTTAATGATT
Organism: Lissotriton vulgaris; assembly: GCF_964263255.1. Taxonomy (NCBI): domain Eukaryota; kingdom Metazoa; phylum Chordata; class Amphibia; order Caudata; family Salamandridae; genus Lissotriton; species Lissotriton vulgaris. Next base: position 754,943,235 of record NC_141691.1, read on the forward strand.
TATAGAACTGAAAACTATTGCTAAAAATAGCAATCGTATATATTTTTGAAACCTTTTTTTATAAAAGAATTGTATTAATGTACTGCATAATAAATTAGAGTGGTCTTATTGTATTTTATTTTTATTATTATATTTGCATATGTTTTGATAGTTTGTTTTTTAACCAAAGCAAGCACATATTAAAGAATGCTATTTTACAACATAATATAGGAAGTTTGCCTCCTCGATAAAACTTCACAAATTCTGTTGAGACATTCGAATGTAATTTATTTGTTTGATCAGTGCTGTTACGCTAGCTATACCATGCAACACTTTCGAAATGTAAATAAAACAAAAGAAATGTTGGGTTCTGACTTGGTGCTATCCTAGATTGTTCAATCAGCATTTCTATTAATGCACATGCATGTTTGTGTATATGGTATGGGTATGATGACCAGTACTACGCCTTCTGAAATCCTTCAGGGCAATCCTAGTCATGAAATGGGTTTTACTAATCGGATGGCAATTGATTTGAAAATTACAGTGCTATAAAATGACAACCTACTGTACCAAGTGCTAGTATCTCTGGTAACTGGCTAAACCCTATTCCATTGACCATGTCATGAGTGATGTAACATGTGAGGTCATAAGCGGTGCATTGTGGGGGCGTAAGTTACGGTTAGCTCAGGTAACTATAACTACTGAATTTCACTGGTTTTGTACAAGTGAAATTTGAGCCCAACTATAACTTCCATACAACCTTTGTTTTTTGCTGTGAATGTAAGGTTTTTTAAATTATATTTCCTAACTATAAAATCCTTGTAACCTTTGATGTTTTCAGTGAATTTCTATGTTTTTTTCATGTTCTTTCCTAACTATAAAATCACTGAAACTTTTTGGGTTCTTTTGGTTAATGAATACATTTTTTAATGTTCGTCTCCAACTATAACGTCCCTTTAACCTCAACTTTTGGTGATTTTAGAAGGTTTTTAAAATGTTATTTCCTAACTGTAACACCTAACATTTGTAAGTGGGCGTGTGATTCGCTGTATTGGTCTATGAGTGGGTGTGGGAGCGGCTATATGGGTGTAAGTGGTTATGTGGGTGAGTGAGTGGCTGTGTAGATCTGTGAGCGGTTGAGTTAGTGGCTGTATGGTGTGTGAATGTGAGTTGGGCTGAATGGGTGTGTCAGTGGGTGTGGGTGTGGGTGTGTCAGTAGCTCTGAGTGTGACTGGGCCAGAACATAACTTGTCCCTTTATTGAACAGAGTGCACAGTTTTACAGAAAAACTCTACTCAACAGGTGTACTTTTTATTGGTTAATTAATAAGCCCTACCTAGTTGGGTAAATGTCTAGTGTGTGGTCTACACTACAGCTGCGTAATGGACAAGAAGAAAAATGTCTCCACCTACAGTGTATTTTGGCAATGTGACTGTTCCTTGTGTGTCTTCATCCAGAAATCTGTGATAGCACGAATCCTGCTACAGAGGAGACAACAAGACTATAAAGAGGTGATCTCCACCAAACAAGGGAAGTTTCTCTTAACTGTATTAAACAAGCGCTTCTTTCTTTGGTGGTAATGTCCTTTTCTACGGTATCAAGAACACGTCCCAAAAAGTGGCGGGAAACACGCTGCAGACCTTTTGGTAAGTTGTCCATCACTGTGTCAAAAGGTGGGAAGACTGTTGCATACTACTAAGGTGAAAGGGACGGGGTAAAGAACCATGGACTCAGCTCTCACCAGGATTGGCCAAGAAAGATCCCACTCGTCACAGAAACTACAGATTGCACTCCAATAGATCAATGATGCATTCACTTTCACCTAGGATTTCAGATAGTTTTTCATTGTGGAATTGCAGTTAGTGCACACTTGCTTGGCCTTCACCAAGCCCAGCAAGTTGGGATAACTTGTCCTTTACAAAAGTTGAACTTCAACTGGGGAACCTGCTATGTCTTTATTTGTAAGTGCCTTCCGTTGAGTATTAATTTTTGTGAAATGAGCATCAGGGCCAGAAAAATTAATGCGGGAGGGGGTCACCTGAACACCCGGGTCGATTTCAGCCCCAGGGACCCCATAACCAGGGCCTGAACTCCTCCTCCTGGGTGCCATGAAGTCACTCAGGGGCCCCAGCATGCAAGGCTGGGGACCACGGGGGAGCCTAGCCTCAATGCCCCCACAGTCGCTGGTATGGTTTCCGCACGTAGGTAGCTGCTTAATATGCAGCTCCCTGTGTGCGGGAACAATCCTTCCATCTGTTTCACTGCCCGATTGACAGCAGGTAGGGAAACAGATGAAAAGTCCAGCTCGCAGCTGATGGGAGCAGTTTTCCTGCTCCCGCCAGCTGGGAGTGGACTTACTATTTGCTCTAATTTAGCAGGAGTTTGCTTTTTGCTCTCGCTTGGCCAGAGTTATGACATGTCCTGGGGTTAGGCAGCCCCCAGGGCCATTAATGACTTGCTATGTGGCCCCTTTCCTTTCAATTTGCAGGGCCTGCCCCAGGAAGGTGGTGGTCCCCAGGGCTGATGCGCCCCCTCCTTAATATTTAACAAAGCCACAGTGAGGTGGTAGTCCCCGGGACCATAAATGGCTCAGGAGGGCAGTCACGTGGCCCCTTTACTTTCATTTTTTAGGGCTTGCCACAGGGAGGTGGTGGTCCCCGGGCCAAGAACGCCCCAAGAGGGGGCAGAGTGATCCCCCTCCTTCTTCATATTGAACAAAGCCACAGGAAGGTGGTAATCCCCGGGAACATAAATGGCCCCGGAGGGTGGCCACGTGGCCCCTCCCCCCCACTAAATGTAATTAGCGGCCCCAGGAGTTGGCGGTCCCCAGAGCCCTTAAAGGCAACGGAGGGGAGTCTACGAGGCCCTTCTCCAATTTTGTTTATAAAACCCCGGGCAGGTGGTGGTCCCCGGGGCTCTTTGTAGCCTCAGGAGCACCCCCCTCCCCAATATCATAATGCACTTGGCCTGCCCGGGGGAGGTGGCAGTCCTTGGGTCCAAGTTCGGCCACATAGGGAAGGGCCGGTGCACCCTCCTCCTCATTTTATATACATTAATACGTCCCCAGGACCTGGCCCACCCAGGAGCTAATAATTAAAGAAGAGCAGAATTTTGACAATTTCTCTGCAAAACGGGTTTAAAAAAGAAAAACGTTTTTGGGCCCTGGGGGACCCGAGCAACAGGGCTAGGGTGTCAGGGTATTTCTACCCAGTCCCCTTTTCTTTATTGTTTCATTTTTGTTTGGGGCTCGGCTTAAGTTGAGTCCCAAAATGGTTGCGAACACTTCCTGGTTGAAGTGTTGAAGTGCAGCCAATTAGATCTCTGCACGGGATCGTCATTATTCACGGAGGTTTCGCCACCATGAATACACACATTTGGACTTTAATATCTTCGAAACTACTGAACAGGTTTACATCAAACAACAAAAGGGGCGCTTTCTGGACCAACTTTTCTGCCAAAATTGGTGTAATTCTGTCCAGCGGTTTGGGCTGTAGTGATGCCTAAAATTTCTAAGGGAATTAAAATGGGAAACACACTTTTTCTTGGCCCCCGCTTGATGGAGCACCCCCCGAAACTATCCATGCACAACTAGCATCAGCTGCACACTTTCTGGGGAAAATTTCGTAAAGATTCGTCAAACGGCACCAAAGTTATTGGCAAGTCAAAAAATGCATTTTCCTATGGAAACTAGGTCCTAACTATGACTACCTACATGCGGCTGCCAGTACATCATACATATATATATAAATATTCACTAAAAAAAACAAAGGTTAAAGTAAAGTTATAGGTAGGTGAAAATGTCAGTTCAAACATTCTTCTTATCAATAATTTCATTGCAATTGTTGCAGTGCTATTATCAATGATGTCATAGAAGAGGTCATGTGTGATAATTAACAGTCCGGTTTAGGCACAGGGCCTGGCTGCAGGCAGCAAACCTTACGCATGCACGGCATTGGCTGGGCGCGTGGTAGGGTAGGGTTGGCCGCAGGTTGGCCTGTGGCCACAGCCTGCATTCCCCAGGAAGCCTTCAGCCATGAGCGGCCAAGGGTTGGCCGCTTGGCCAGCGTCCAGCCGCTTGGCCAGCGTCCAATCCCTACGGGCAGCCAACCACACACTCCTTTTGGCTGTTCACAGTGAAGGGTTGGCTGCAGAGCCTGGCATGAGGCCAGGCCCTGCCTCCTAAACATTGGCGCAGCCCCCTTCCCCAAGCCACTTGGCGATATCCCCCCAGAACTTTTTTTTTAATTAAAGGTGAGGGGGTGTGCAACCCCTCTTCCCAAGTCAATAGTGGCACCAGAAACCCAAGACCTTTGCTTTTTATTAAGGGGGTGCCCGAGCCACTAAGGTCCCAAACGACTCCATTTCCCCAGGGCTAAATTCCATTTATTTAACGTGGGACCCTATCTCTGGAGCCAAATTCAATTTGGGATGTGGGGGCGTTCTCCCATGTGACTGGAATAGAGTTCCTTTAATATGGGAGGGGGCATGCAGTGTCCTCCTTCCAGAGCCTTAACATGCCCCTGGGGCCTCATCTCCAGGGGCCTTCACATCTTCTGGGTAGCCAAACAATATGCTGGTGGTGCAGGGAGAGCCTCACTGCCCCACCCGACTTCCGGCATGCACCCATCCTAGGTGCTGCAGGAGTCCGCATTGCTCACGCCCAGCGGGAGCATCTATTTTTGTTTGCGCTCCCGGGCTCCAGCAATTTGTGTTTTTTTACCCGCAAGAGCATGGGCAGGGGAACTAAAGACTGCTCCCACCCGGCAGGAGACTTTTTAAAGCTTCTACCCAGTGAGAGCAGATATGTCTTGGGCAGGGTCAACATGCTTTAAAAATGCTCCCGCCGTGTGGGAGCAGACATGTGTTTCCCAGTCCATGCTAATGTGGACAGGGCACCTACTGTGTCCCATGGATTGTCTCCCCGGGGCACAGTAATTGAGCTGGCTCTGGGGGATGAGGCCCTGGGACCTTTACACGCTCAGGGAGGGGACTGCGTGGCCCCACTCCTCTTTTATGTCAAATTTAGCACTAGGAGATTGGGTCCAAAGGACCTATGGGGGCTGCGTGCCCCCTCCCCTTATTTGACAATATGCCACCCTCCACAATAAACACATTTTGTGGCACCCACAGGCCCTGGTGCACCCCCAACGGGTTAAGACAGAGTCCTGAGTTCTAAGATGGCTACAGCCACATCCTTGTTGATGTGGTAGCAAACAATGAGATTTGTTGGCTCCACGGAACCTTCATGGCATGAAATATTCAAAACCTTAATTGCTCAAAAACTACTAAACAGATTCATACAAAATCACAAAACGCTCTCTTGACCAAGATCTAGTTTTCTGGCAAATTTGGTGTAAATCCGTTCAGTCATTTGAGCTGTAGCTGTGTCTAAAGTTCCTATAGAAAAATAAATGGAAAAACACGTTTTGTGGACCTCCCTCTTTTCTTGGCCCCCTCTTGAAGGATCATCCTGGAATTTTCCAGGACAGAGGCGAAGTTGAAGAACTTTTATGGTGAAAAGGTTTGTGAAGATTCCTCAAACTGCACTACAGGTTTTAGCAAAACAAAAATACTTTCCCTACAGAATATGGTCTCCCAGAGAGTGAGTGAGTGAGTGAGTCTCCTGGCGGCTTTTAGAGTTTGGTCGGCAGTACGACGGTTGGTAGGGCTAGCCAAAGTAAATTATTATACACCATTTGTGGAGAATGCAGAGCTGCCCGAGATTTTAAAGGATCAGTACTTCCAGAAATGGATAAACTCTGGAATTACACAGGTTGGATGCCTTTTTACATCTGAAGGGTTAAACCATTTGCGGAAATAACAAGATCAATTTGAGTGAGTGAGTGTGTGGTGTGTGGTGTGTGTGTGTATATATATATATATATGCACAAAGTAGCCAGACTGCAACTCCAGTTCCCAAGAACGGAACAGACGACCAAAACGAATCCAATATATGGCAAGAAAGATTTTATTGAGGCAAACTTAGCAGCAAAGCGAACTGACGCGTTTCGGGCGGATGCCCTTGATCACATATATATATATAGAGAGAGAGAGAGAGCGAGCGAGTGAAAGAGAGAGAGACGAGCGCACGCGTGTAACGGACAAATAAACTTGTGTTATCTGTCAGATTAGTGTTAAATCTGTGTCATGACCATCAGAGTTAAAGCAGGTATATTCACGACTGTAACAGACTACAGGCTTCCACATATATTTCCGCAGCCATTTAGTAGCAAGAGTAAATATCTTCCTCCTTATTGTTAGTAAGGAGTTTCTTGTTTCACAAATATCTCAAAACAAAACAGGTAAATTGTACTTCCGGTATGTCACGTCTTTCAACACAAACTCAATTTATAATCTGCCCTCTGGTTGACCTGTGAAGAGTTAACACCCTAAAAAACACACCTTTGGAACACTGCCCAACATATTTTTTTAATGTGGTGTATAATTTCGCCCTGTGGCACTTATTAGCAACATATAAACAGCAGTATATGAAAAACAAATTGCCTTTTTTTTATTAACTCCTCCACGAGCCACGCTTTTCTTGCAGTCACAGTTTAAACTAAAGCGCGCCCCCGGGGACTGATGCACACAGTACTAAAAACAGGACAGGGCTCTAGTTTTTCCCGGCACGCTGTGTGCGTGGATAGCTGTGGCCCTTTTCATAATGAATGTGCGCCCGCAAAGGGCTTGGCGTCCCATCACATGCTGGGATGCACAAACTTTGTCTAGTCCCACAGAATAGACCAAGGTGGGAACATTCCTTCCAGTCACATGTCACGATCTAGTGGGAAGGCCTAATTAGGGTTATGCAAATAAGTCAGCCAAGCCGCACTGCCGTACAACTGCACGGGTGACCGCTTCTTACAGTAGTCGTCGAGTGGGTGTAGGTTAGAGTTTGGGTGACCAAGGTGATAACCTATCATTTAGTGTAAAATGCTAGCAGCTGAGAAACATCACAAAATGGAGGAATAATTTGCTTAGCAGCAGGCACCAGCAAGAATCTATATGAAAGCTGTTAAGTTTGTTTTTTTACAGAAAACCGCTGAGAACAGCATGCCAGCTGCAAAGTTAATGTGCACCGTCAAAATTTGTTTCTTTCATATTGCTCTTTATATGGAAAAGATAAGCACACCAAAACCTTGAGTCATTTGTAATCACAAATCCTATTAAAACACCAAAATAACGGTGACTACTTTACGTCAAAAACTATGCAAGTCAAGGAACAGCAGAATCCATGTGGACCACCATGCAAAGAGAACCCCTTTCTCTGAATTGTTCAGATGTGACTACTACTCAGGCAGACAACGCCAGCCAACGTGAACAACAAGTAGAGGCAGCAAATTTAAAGCCAGAAATTGATCTTTAATGCACCCGTTTGCATGCCCTCGCACATTATTTTTTATTAGGCAATTGCATATGATGGAAGAATCTACTAAACAAGGGTTATTAAAAAGTAATCTGTACTTATTCATATTTGGTTTGCTCAAGTCTCGTCTACTGGGTTGTCGGTGGGAGATGTGCATCTTGAATAAAATTGTTATCTTGGGCATTTTGAGGCACAGGGTATGTACTGCAGAACGGTCATTCGTACAGTACTCCATCTCAAATCAGTATGTCCTATAATTGTAACAGTGACAATAAATTATAAATAACAGGATTCACAGACTTTTGTGATTCTCCTCGAACATTCATGCTCATGTACGGTACCTCTACTTGATATGGATAAGTTCAACCTTGTTCATTGGGAATCAACCAAAAGCTTCACACCTGTGTAGTTGTGGATTCACCATCCAACTCTCAACTTTGCTTCAGTAATACATGAAGAGGAACATTTACAAAGTAAGAGCCATAACAATGATAATGTACTCTGACTCCATTCTCCATTCCTCCATCTTAACACTGCCACCCAAGACAACCTTCTCCTTACTGCTTCAATTGCTCAGTTAACATCTAATTGGCATTTTTGGAAAGGGTAACTCATTTGCAAAGCGTCCAGTTGAAGTTCCTTCATTAGTAAGCATGATAGGAGTGAGGACAATGGGAGTTCAGTGTGCAAACACACTGCTTTTGCCGTTTGGATTCAATTAACATTTTCACTCGTAAGTTATTTATGTAGGTCCTGAAAAATGTGAGTGTTACAGAACTGTCATTCCAAGCAAGCCATCCAATCAGATTCTGAAAGAAAGAAAGCACCCCAACTTCTAAAATCACGATCAATGTGCAACAGAAGAAAAATAGGTGGAATGATTTCAATAATGAATCTGAATAGGGAAAATACTTCAACGTGAGGGATTTTAACTGAGTTTTATATAGCACAAACTTGACACGAATCGGGTATCAGAGCGCTTTACAGAGCACCAGTTAGGTTACATGAGGACACATTCATTTTTGGTAGGCACGGGGAGATTAAGTGATTTGCCCAGAATCACAGGATGCTCAGCGAGACTCTTACCCAGTTCCCCAGATTCGAGGACGACCGCCCTAGCCATTAGGCCAACTCCTCTCCCCATTTCTTGTGAATACTCTTCTGACATGCAGATCTCTAATAAAGATGATTAAGTAAAAATTCTGCTGCCCACAACACCATGCAGAACCTTTGTCATGGGGACAGATCCAGGAAGATGGCACGAACTTGGGGACAGATTTCACCAAGAGCAACCAGCCTCTGGCTCAAGGTCAAGGGCCTTCTTGCCACTAAAACCATACACCTGAGGCACCTTCTTCACCACCTTTTCACCCCCCCTCCCATTTGCTGAGCAAAAATACACTGGCTCCACCCAATCTTCCATGAAGAAACATGGTCGCTCTTTAACAGACGCGCACTACAGTGACTAATCATCACTAATGTCACATCGAGCAATGTGTTTATTGGACGAGCGAGTCTCTCTAAACTGTACTAGAATTAGCTGAAATAATAATGTAAAATGGGAGATTATTTAAAGTACGTCAAAACCAACCCGTGGCTGCACCTTACTCCTAATGATTAGATAACGTGGAGAAGTATCTTGAACAAGTGATCCATGCAAATTGTACTGCAACAGGCGGTTACACCAAAAGGTCTGTGCTGTGCCAGAGCACATTTGGCACTCAGCTCAGCCTTTGCTTCTTAAATTGCTCTTCCCAATAATTACTGTCACATTTTTCACCAACGGATAAAAGAAAAAACTAGGAGCATAGATGCAATCAAAGGCTGGGCTACCTCACAGTATCGCAGAACTACGCCTGCCGCCGCACGTAGGCAGTGGCTGACACTCTATGGCTTGTACACAGCAACTCATCTTGAGATCATACCTGTCACCCAGGTTAAGAAAACATGATTAATAAATTAAAACATAATCCACAGGAACATTTAGGGCACCTCCCTAAATCACATTTGAACTTCTGCCTCCTGAATACACGCCTTGCAACACATGTAAAATGGTTTGAGTCAGAGAAGTAACTGGTAGCTTCGAGGTAAAGCAAAAACACAACTTTCAATGTGTTATCCAAATCTTTTACCATGCAAAGAACAGGTACAAATATAGAATCTTACTAAATACACAAGCCATGCCAGTGTCTGATATCCCTAAAAGAGCACTGTGCTATGCAGACAATGGGTCACCACCTGCGTTTGTGGAATGGCACACACTTGCTAAAGTACCACGACTCTTCCCCAGTGCAGTAAAAAGCATGGACAAAAATCTTATAAAAACAAATGAAACCTTCTCAGTAAGGGGAGATTCCACCCACGTTTTATCTACATGTACCAATAGTGTCTGAATGGCTACCATGTGGAATGTTGCTCAAGCACCAGTTGCTATCAAGTGAACACATTCAAATGTGAATATTTCACCCTCTCCCGTTCCTATTTCTCTTTCCTTTCACTTAGATCTGTCTAATTTGTTGCATTACAAATAACATCAATAGTCATATTATGTCCCATTGAAGCAATGGAAGTCAGAAACGGGGCTATTGTCCCCAGACCCCAACGAATCCCGTTGCACAGCTGCATTTTAGTTCTGTCTTAAAGCCCTAGTCAGGCTCTATGTGCCTCCTGCAACTTGTTTACAGCTAGGTTAACAGCTTCCCTGGGCACTCACAAGATTCACAGGTTCGCTTACAGACTGGTAAATAAATCTGATGAAGGACCACCAAATATGATGACCCAACAACACTAGAGTTGGCTTATTGGAGCATGAAAACGAAGAGGGAAAGAGTCACTAGTAGAAATTATTAAAACAGAGTAATGGCAGAATTGTTGCTTTTAAATCATGAAACAATCCTTCATTGTGGACCAATCAGTAAAAGAGGAACCAGCTGAAGTTACTAAATACAGTGTAAATTTCTGTGTTTCCACCCAGATATTGCTGACATAGTATTTAATTCTGTGAGAGATTAAGCTACAAAGATGACACATTTATCCAAAAACATTCAATCAAAGAGTACAGTAAGGCACAAACCTCCTCCTAACCAAAAACAAGGTAAGGGAGACAATACACAAGTCTTCCTTCCTGGTTCGAACAACCTCCTAAGGTCTGCAGCCATTACTACACAGCGCCCGCGGATAAGTAAGATTTCAAGAGACCGTTTGTCTAAGCACATCCTCAAAGTCTCAGAAAATTTAGTTTTATCCCCGTAACTATCCTAGGTCAACTACTGTCTTACAGAATAAAACTGGTTTAGGGATATTCTATTACAATTAAAACCCTTGGTCTCGGGGTTCAAGCACTAGATTAAGGTATGCATCCTTTTATTTTATGGATAATGAAATTTGAAGGAGACTAAGTATTTCAAGACCTTTCTCCACAGAAATAAAACTATCTGTACCAACACCTCATCTGTTCTAGAGGAACTCCTCGTAGAAGCATGCCACAAAACACCACTGCTTTCTTTAAACACAGATTCTATGTGCAAGTATCCTACGCATGTGAGGGCACACTTCAGACCCTCTTTCATCTCTCTGTTCTGGGCACACAGTAACTGGGTACTGGACCACTCTCTGTATAAATACTTTATTTCACTAACACGAAAAGACAATATCTTTACTACATTCATGAGGCAGGGTCTTGATAACCTGAATCTTCCTCCATTCACAGGATGAACGTCAGTAACGCTTTAGAATCATCCTTTGAAGACCCTACTGGATTCCAATGATCCCTTGCCACAGTTCAATTTTTTCACTGTCAGAAATATAGCTCACAAGCTTCATGCTGCATTTTGAACAGCCATGTTTTTTTTCAAAGCAGCCCATTGCTAACATGCTTCAATTTAGGTGGCACTGTTTTCTTCTTTGCATGGGGATTTGACTCATTAATCTTCCTTGGCTGATAAGCACTCGGAAACCATTCTTCTGCCAAGAAAGGCAAGCCCCAGGAAAAGAAAGTTAACTGCAACGTTTGTGACTCATGCCCAAATAAGTAAACATCTTTCTTTCTACTTATTCGAACTGTTGTGCGAGGTTCACTTTGTGCCAGTAATGAATCCTCCTGACACAAATGGCATTTTGTGAGCCCCCACATACTAAATTTGAAGCAAATCCAGAAAGAAATGCCAAATATCAACCTCCTCACAGGTAGACATTTTGGCATCATGGATTGTGTGGCCTGTGAATTACAATCACAAGGCCAAGTAAACAAAGATCCAGCAAGACATTCTAGCTCCAGAGACCATATCAGACATTCTAGAGGATGGATGTCTTTACATATGCCAAAGACAAATTTGATGTCAATGAGGAGCACATTTAAACCCCCTTTTTAATGTCAGGCTCAACATTCTCAATACATATCAGAGTAGGAGTATGAGCCAATGCTAGCCCTTGCTACACCGCTGTTAGTGTTTTGAGTTGAGGTCCCATCTAGCCTCCAGACATACATCAGAGCCTGTTTACAAAGGCATGTAAAGAGTAAGTAAAATATTACTCTTTTAGTACTATTTCCTGTAACTATAAATGCTTCTGCGAATCAGCCCCCAAGTGTTTACTTCCAGGGTCCTTTGTGTACAAATCCGGGATCTGCTATGCTATGACGATTCCTACAAACATTTTCCTTAAAGGTTTTGACATGCTTGTGCCACACCAATTTTCTAGTTCGAGATCCCAAAGGCCTTTGTACTTGTGGAACCACATGTTGGCTACTGATTGAAGCTTCTGCTATAACTTTAGCTTTATTTATACTATATGTGACTGGACATCCCGAATGTGACCATGGGTTCAATTTCATGAGAAGGTGGGAAATAAGTTCTATGGACAGAAGATTGTGAACATTGCTCCCAGAAACACAATTATTCCATGAGACCCAATATAGTGTAAGGTATGTACAGAGTGAGTGCCAATTTCTACACTCCTAATACAATAGTAGATTAACTTGATTTTCTAGAGTACAACAGAAGGAAATCTGGCATAAGTATAATGTCCCCAGGAGTAAAAGTATGTACCGGTCTGTTCAGAGAGAACAGAAGTTACTGCACGGGGAACTAGATCAAGTCAAGTAGTACTTCGTTAAGCTTCTTCTGACAAAGAGTTAAAAAGTTTGAGTTAGTGGACCACAAAAAACAACCGAACTGAAATTCTTAAGAGAGAATGACCATCTTGGTGGCAGCAAATGTCGATCATAACCATCATACCTGGATTACTCTGAGACTAACTTGTGAGGTGCGTCCAGAATTAACGGAGAAATTATAGAGGTAGAATATTTGTAGTATATATGCTTGAATATATAAAGACACATTCCTCACCCTCCAGCATAACTTACATTAGATCAGCACAGATGCCCTAATTAATCAAGCTCTCTAAAATGTATGAGGTTATGCTCTGGACTCCTCTAACCAGACACTATCTGGAAGGTTATAAAAAACTAAGGTTGTGGACTTAAGCCCAGCAGAAATAAGCCCAAACATTTTCATACAGCTACGTACCCTATTAGCCACCTCAAAATGATACTAAGTCTTAGTTTACTTCAAAAGTAACTTAGAGGTCAAACTCCTAACTTCAAGAGATCTTATTCACAGCATTTTAACAGGTTTACCTTTACAATGAGATGTACCTACATTCAGGCTAACTACACAAAATACATTATTTCTTCCTCCTCCCGTGACAGTGATCTGCAGCACTTGTGAATCGATACTCAGACAGTGAATTCCTGATATAGTAGACAGGAAAATGCTAAGCTCACAGATCCTAAATTGCTGCCAGTGGAATACCTTGGTTCATTAACCAAGGACTCTTATCCACACAAATGCACACCCCAGATTTGAGGTTGGTCTACTGCAATCCGTAAATGCCATTTACAGCACAACTGGTACCTGATGGAATACGAGGTGCTTTTATGTACCCATTAGCGCAAACAAACCCAGCGTGAGCAGCAAGTGAACACCTCCTGCATGTGTGTAAGGAAGACGGTACCCACATACTGTGCAGGTCAACTCACAAATCCTGTTCTTTTAACTGCATGCAACTGTTCATAAGCTGTAATGTTTAGTCTCATATTTTGTATCCCTTTTATGTGGCTGTATGTAATGATTCACACAGCCTCTTCTTCATATTCATTCATGTAGCAGCAAGGAACAGAAATTTTCGGAAAAGCAAATTAAACCTACAAGTTTAATCATGCTTGGTCCTAGTCTGATAGTCTTATTCATCTGACTTGATCGCGACCCACAGGATCAAATTGTGTAGGTTTTCCCTACAAAAAAATACCTTTATCAATAGGCCCCCAAGACCAACACTGGATATTACATGTCTGAGACCAGTTCCTTCAGAGAGGAAAGAGTAACTAAAGGTAAAAAGGATCTTCCATGTAATGCATAAACAATTAATTTGCAGCAGCTTTGTGGGTTATTTCCGAGATGGCAGAACCATATGCTCATGCCACATGAAAACAAATGTATACAGAAAATGTCAGCCTTCTGCAACAGTTTACATGACAGTGGCTGCATTTCTGGAGTGCTTTCAAGCATGTTATTGATACTGGCTGTTGCAGAGAATAGACCAGAAACTATGTAAATCATTAACCCCCACCCCAAACCCCCCGTCCCCCACCTCCCCGTCAGACAGCCTGTAGAGTGAAGCCACCAATGGTAACTTGCAGCACTCAACACGCAAAAAAGTGCTTAATTTATATTCCAGCACTAGCTAAAAATAAAACATCAACCGGACACCATGAAAAGCAATGAAAACCTGTAATATATTTAAAAATTGATCATAATTTCACCAACTAAAATAACTGTTTGCTTTTTATTTTGGCACTTGTGTGCATATGCACTTTAAATGTTGTTTCAAATACATATTGCGGTTCCTAAATTTAGGGTCGATTAAGAAACTGATTTTCCTGTGTGGCTGTACTTGTGATGCTACTTTCAACTGACGTATGTCTGGTGCTTTTGAAAGACGTTGCTTGGGCTCAGCTAACTTGCGATTCCTCTGAAAAGAAAGTTGGCTCTCAATTCAGATTTTAATTCTCATTTTGGGGCCAGAGGATGGTTAATGGCATCCCCAGGTCTGGCACAGACAGGCAGACCAATGTTTGCAGTCATGGCCTAAATAATAGTTTGTTTCATATTTCTGATACTACTTTTATCAGGTAATGTTGTTATTTGCTGCTGATGCTGCTGTCTGCCCTTTAGCTCATACCCACAGGGTGCTTGGGCACACACAGGAGACGAGCAAAGGTAAAACAATGGACTGTCAGGTTAATACTCGGATGGTATGGAAGCTACCAAGTTGGACAGGTATTAGTGGCACAATTACAGACAGTGTTGCCTACGATTCTGTTATTTCTGCAATCATGAGGGCTTATAAATAGGAAGGCGGAGGAAATCTTTAGGTACCTTCAAGCCTAGATAATGGATTCAGAAGCACTATCACTAGGACAGGCAGAGGTTTCGAAGTCAATGACTGACAATTAAGAGGAAGGGAAGAAGAATAAGTTAAGGGGATGGTATAAGTTTCCAAACAGGGCAAAAGATAATCTGTAGATAACCTAATAAAAACACCTGAGCATGAGTGCTAGAGAAATCTACAGAAAGACATTCGAGAATGAACATTCTGGACAAGCATAGCGAGATACTGTATTTTTTTTAATGCTGTACTCTACACCTGTTAGACTCCATGTAAACACACCAAGCAGCTTCCAAGATGTGCTGGTGGGAATGCAGAAGCAAACACCCTTTCACACTTCGTCTGCCCCAATGCTTAAAATAGAAATACAGAAGTGCTGGTACTCACTGTCCGGAGTACCTGTTCATCCTGAGAAATGGCAGTCTTCTCCCATTAAATGTTTTGCAGCAGTGCTGAGAAGTGCAGGTACTCACCCTTTCAAATTGAAGAGGTGGTGGTCTTCCGTAACAGATTCTATCTCCCCATTTAAAACACTAGGCTGCCCCTAACCAGGTATAATCTCCTTTAAGAAAGAGGTTTGCTTACGCAGTAAGCAGAATAGTACCTGGTCTTGAAAACGGAAGAGCAGTAGTTAAGATATGTTTGACCATGCACCAATCGAATAGTGGATTATAGTTGGGGGAGCCATACATGGAAATCATCATCAATAGAAACATAACCTAATAGTTTATCTTAATACTTGCACTTGTGGGTGCAGTGTACCCCGAAATCTTACAATTCAATAGACCCCTCAATGGCATGCCCATGGGAGCGTGAGGGGAAATCGGGAATGGCATTACATCTCAGTTTCATGAGGCAATGTGTTCCAGAGGCAAGGCGTGAACCAGTATATCAAAAATACACACAGATAATAGGAACAGATAAGTGAGTTCTATGGCGGAATTTGAAAATTTATAAAGATTATTACAAAAATGAAAAAGCTACAATATACAATTTGTAAAGTGTTCTGATATTTTGAAGAGGTTACGATGAAGTGAAGATAAAGTTTTGAAACCTCACCCTTGACTGGATTTTGAATTTATGCTAAATCAGTCATATCTTTCAATCGTGACTCAAGACATGCGGAAATGCTACTACAATGCTAGGTTGTGTAGCTCAGAGTACAGTAAGGGCCCCAGAGTATAGGATGTTCCCCCTATAAAAGGTGGCCCTTGTTAAAAATATAGTGACAATATTTAGAGGGTACATCTCAAATGAGGGCAGGTTACAAATAGTACAGAAATTGGTTATCAAAATTGAACAGTATTTCAACCAAAAATAATATGAGAGGAGACCCACAGACCTAGGAATTACATTCCGAAGATAAGAAGATCATATATTTAGGTTTTTTTTTTACTTATTTGGGTCTTCTTTTAATAGTCCTAGCCTAGTATAGCCTCATGCCCTTGTAAGGACACTGTGAAAGTACACATGGTGAGCTGCTACCATGTGTAGCCTTAATGCAGTTAACGAAGTAAAGTTGCTGTGCATTCCACAAATGGGGAAGTGGATTTTGATGGTCTTGCATGAGTGTTTGTTGCATCTAAATTTGGAGCATGCAAATGATCATGAGTAGGATCGTAGATTTCTGTTGGTTATGCAGTGGAGCACAATTGCTTACAGATAGTCTACCACTTTCTCCCCAGCAAACTTTGAGATCAATATACAGCAGTTTTACCTTAAGTCTATCCTTGACTTGGAGCCAGTGCAGTTACATCAAGGAGGATCAAATTTGGCTGTGCTGATTCTGTGAGACAATTATGACATAAGTGTCATTCTGGGCATAATTGTAGCAATACTTAGCACAATAAAGCATCTTGGTTAATTTTGGTACTCCTTGGCAACCGCTACATAAGGTGGACAACACTGACTGAGTGTGAACGTATGGATCATGGAGGGTGTCCATACCATGTGACGGTTCTACATGAGTCTGTCCATGACAATTTTAGGATATGTATCGATGAAAAGCAAGATATTTGGGGACCACAGTTGATTAACTACAAAGTCTGAAGAAACAATGCCTTTTCCAAATGATCACCAGTTTCTATTTGGGGGGCAAGGAGTGCATTTAATTAACCAAAATGAAGAGCTAGTACTTGGGAAGAAAATGTGTGTATTTCAGAAAATGTAAAACTGGAGTTTGAGAAAAAATGAATTGCCATAACATATCTGAAGTGGATATTTGAATGCTATTTCATGCCCGGTTTAGAACACGTTTGTCTGATGTTATTTCAGTGGTGCCGGCGGTATCTGCTATTTTATGTCTAGCGTAGAAGCATTTATATCATCTGACCATCTATATCAACATAGCTTGTTATGCCATTATTTATCGCCACTATTGATGAATGAGGCCTTATGATTACAACAATTCATAATAGCGCTTCAGAACTACATGTAAAAGAAATAGCTTTTTACCAAATGTATCCGACAACTGTACTTCAAAATTCGCTTTGTGGCCCATTTTTGTTGCTAAAATTTCCATCTCTCTCCAAACCCAGCGGAGGAAATAAGGCTCAGTCAATATAGTCCATCACCCAACTCGGTCTCCTATAAAACGATGGGTGAACTCACGATCAAGCTTAGTGTAAGCGGCATAACATTCAAGTGTGGAAAGAATAACAATATCCATAGATATCGACTTGCTAATGAGCGAAAATGGATTCTGCAAAAGCAATGAAAATACTTCCGCATTCAGCTCAGGCAAAATGTTAATTAGAATGTTAATCATGCGGATTTGTGTAGCAAATGCTCTTTATACACACGCACAACGCCCATACCATTTTATAATCAGATGGATTTAACATCTCATCCAACACAAGAGTCTGAAGATTAACAGTTGGCTGTTTATCTTTTGCCAGGATGTTCAAAGGACTGATATACTTTGAAGATTACTCTATGTGTAATTATTATGAAGTTTGTGGAAAGGAGAGGGAAGGGGGGAATAGCTTGGCTACCCACCATCATCTGTCTGAAACATCTGCAGCGCTTTGAAACCCCAGTTTCATAGTTTATATGCCAGGCACAGTAAACACGAACTTACATCGCTTTGCAAAGCATAAGAGAGTACATGTTAAGGTAGGGGGTGAATAGTGTGAGAATGTTCTGTTATGGTTTGGAAAGAAGCAATCGGGTAGCTTGAATGCATTAACTTTGATTGTTACTCTTAAATTACAAGTAGAAGTGATTAATTCCGGGTGAATATTCACACACTTCCCAAGAACCCTAAGAGAGAATTTTCACCCCAAAATCAAGTCACAAACATCTAGGAGTATGCTGTTCTTTTACAAAGGATTTCCCACTTTTCAACTTCAATACCGCCACGATAGATAAGTGGGCGTTCCATCATTTGCATGATCCGTGTCCCAGTCAAATGAGGGAATGCCTTTGACTGCACTCCTGTGCCCTATTACTGACACAGATACAAAGGGGAAAGGGCCTCAGCGACCATGCTCACTGTTTGCAACCTAGGAGTTGGCACACAACGTCTAAACCCTGTGAGGGCACTCTTTGGGAGGGAGTACAGATGGCCCAAGGAGTCTTCCGAGTCTTACCTGTGGTGGGTCCCTGGGGAACCTACAAAAGGAGGGTGAGGGGTGAGACAATAGTACAGAAGGAGCGCCACTGTTATTTTTTATTGAATGTGCACACAATAGATGGCATTTACTGAGAAAGAAAGTAGGGTGAACACATGTGATGAGTAGGTCTACCATAGGCAGACTGGATCAGGTTCCTGTAATGTGTATTAAGAAGTGGTTAGGTGACCTTAGAGGATAAGAGTATATGAAACCGCTTCAGACTAGAGACTTACATGTCGAGTACATTACAAGTCTGCACGGACCCCCACCTCTTTAAAGCAACAATGTCTGTGACTAAAGCATAGTCATAATACATACTGGCATTTGACGCGTTTCTGTGAAATCAGGGCACACGTATCTCTTGTGTATAGGCCGCAGTTGATATCTATATACAAAAAATGTAGTATGGGTGGGCGAGCCAACAAATGAACAGGAAAAGCCGAGCCAAGTGTCTGTATCGGCTCTTAGAGCCCATGCACGAGCCGTGTCCTAAAATTTTTTCCATGTCAATCATACAACAAACATCACATAAAATATGATGAAGTCTCTTCAAATAAAAAAAAATTATTATTTCTTTAACATGTGGAAGTTTCGATATTAATATGACACATTATAGCACTGCATTGAGAAGTACTTATTAAAAGTGAGTTTTTACATATTGTATTGTAATTGCATTTATATAGCGCTTACTACCCCTGACGAGGCGTTGAAGCACTTTTTCGGCGAGTAGCTCGCTACTCCGGGACCCATAGAGGATTAGTGTTAAATTAGTATAGTGAAACATGCAAGTACACTTTAAGTGGTGGATAAGTTATTCGGTTATTTGGATTTGGAACGATAGCAGAAGGATAGAGGAGGACAAAGGTTTGTATTTATATAGCGCTTGTTGACGCACGCTATTCAGGAAGCATTCAAAGGATTAGTGGTGAATTAATATGGTGAAATATGAAGTCATTTCAGTTGTGAATATTAGTCAGTTACTTGGAGTGAGAAGGATAGCGGAGGGATAAAAGGGGAAGAAAGATTTACATTCATATAGCACTTGTTACCCCTGATGGGTGTTGAAGCGCTTTTCTGGCGAGTAGCACGCCACTCCTGAACCCATAAAGAATTACTGGTGAAAATTAGTATAGTAAAAAATATGAAGTAATTTGAGTAGTGGATATGTTATTCAGTTATTTGGGTAGTACATTAGTATAGTTTAATATGGAATTTGAGAAGTGAACATGTTAGTCTGTTAATGTTTGTTGAAAAGGATAGTGGAGGGATAAAAGAGTGAAGGATTTGTATTTTTTTAGGTCTTAGCAGTAGGAGGAGGCTTTTGGATGAGTAAAAAGGAGTTTTGGAGGGGATGACTCAGAGAGAAGAGTTTAGAAAGTTTTGTTTTAGGGGATCGGTATAGTAAAAGAGGTGTCAGATGATGCAAGGAGGGGTAGAGTAGGATAGATTCTAGAAAGGGTTATTTTGGCAATCATAGTAGTGGTATGGGGTTTGGGATACATGAGAGAGTGGATGTAGAGGATATATTGATAGATGTATAGGATGAGAGATAGGGTAGTGCATTGGAAGGAGCAGTAGAAGAAGTTTGAAATGAGTCAGAAGGTTGGGCTAAAAGATATATTGAGCGAAGTATAGGCTGAAAAATAGGGTAGTGCATTGGAAATGCTAAATTAGAAGAGAGTGATAAATATATAGATCCATAATTACATTGAAAGTATATAGATACATAAAGGAGGTAAGTATATGTAGATTAAAGATATTGATAGAGGCACCAGATGAGGAAATGGGTAGTGCATTGGATATGCTTTTTTTTAAGGATAAAAGAAACAGACACACAGATCCAAGTACATGGAAGGTACATAGATGCACAATGGAAGTATGTACATGTAGACTAAGGAGGATTTTTATTTATTTATTTATTTATTATTATTATTTTTTCTCTCAACAACATCATTATTTTACATGTTTGTACAAAGTAATACACAAAGATAGGTACATATCTATAGTGAAAAAAAGGCTTGTATACAGAGGGATATGCTTTAAATGTCTGTTTGCGTATGGTGCTTATGTGGGGTAGAGCCAAATCTTGAGTAGTTTTCTGAAGATAAGGTGGTTGTCGGTGGACCTTATGTTGGGGGGTAAAGAGTTCCATAGTTTGGCTGCTTGAACAGAGAAGGATGTGCCACCTAGGTTTTTTTTCTTGTATGGTGGGATTTTGAGGCGAGATGCTCCTTTAGAGCGGGGGTTCCTTTGTGAATGTGTTTGGTGATTTTATTCCTGATGAAGAGTGGTCCCATTCCATGTGTTGCTATGTGGGTGATACAAAGCAGCTTGAACGTGGATCTTCTGGCAACCGGTAACCAATGCAGGGCTTTCAAGGCAGGGGAGATGTGGTCTCGCGGTTTGATATGCAAGAGTAGTCTGGCAGCCAAGTTCTGAATCCATTGTAGTCTTTTCATGGTCGTTAAAGGTGATCCGTGGTAGAGGCTCTTGACGTAATCGAGTTTGGACAGAACAAGGGAGATGGTAGCTTGGACCTTGTGTGGAAATACCAAATGAGGGAAAATTTGTCGCAGCCTTTTTATAGTAGCAAAGCTTGATCTTGCTAGTTTATCCACTTGGACATTCATCGACAGCTTGGAGTCCATGGTCATTCAGAGGTTTCTTACTTCCTTCAATACTTTGGGCAGTGATCCCAGTTCATCAAGCCATGCGGCAAGCGGGTTGTAATGTTTCCAATCGCCACACGTGAGTATTTCAGTTTTTAAAGCATTCAATTTGAGATGACTCCAGGTCATTCACTGATCCACGGCTCTGAGACAGCTGAAAATTGGTGATTTTCCAATATCTTTGGGGCATTCCAATTGAAGGAGTATTTGCGTGTCATCTGCATAGTTATGGCATGTGAGGTGAAATGTATTGATCAGTACTGGTAATCACTTCATGTATATGTTGAAAAGCATGGGTGAGATGATAGAACCTTGAGGGACCCCTGCTTTTGTGGAGTACGGTTTGGACGAGAAAGGTGGGGTATGGATGACATTAGTTATGTTTCAAAGGTAGGACACAATCCAGTCTAGACCAGTTCCCTCTATGCCGGCTTCAAAGAGTTTTTGTTTCAGAGTGTCATGGTCAACCGTGTCAAAGGCAGCTGAGAGGTCCAAGAGGAGTAGCGCAGCAACCCCGTTGCGGTCAACTGTATTCTTTAGGTCATCCAAAATGGCAAGGAGGGCGGATTCAGTGCCTCTTCCCGGACGGAATCCTGTCTGGAAGTCTGAAAGTATGTCATTCTCTTCAATGAATTGTGACATCTGGGCGAACGCTGCTCTTTCTATCAGTTTGCCCAGGAACCGTCCATTTGTAATGGGTCTGTAGTTGTCAGGGTTCAGCGGGTCCAAGTTTGTTTCTTCAGTAAAGGGCGTATGTATGACTTTTTGAGTTCTTCTGGAAATATTCCAGTAATTAAGGAATCGATGATTCTTCTTACTCGAGTGGCAGCAGAGGAGGTTAAAAAAATTGTCTTGAAAGTTTATGGCGGACAGGGGTCAGAAGGTCTGCCAGGCCTGCTTGCTTTGACCAGGTCCATAAATTCATTGTGTGAGATGTGTTGGAAGGAACGGAGAGGCTTGATTAGAGCATTCTTGGATTGTTGTTTAGTACAAGGGTTAGTGCTGGTGCTTTGTTTCTGTTTTAAGTATGATTCCAACGTGTCTGCTTTGTCCGTGTAATGATTTGCCAGTTTGTCGGTGAAACTGTGAGTAACAGGATGAGTTCCTTCTAGGCAATTTGGTTTGCGAAATTCATTGAGTATTTTATAGAATTCTTTATTTGGACATTTAGCGTTTTGAATTCTGTCTGAATAGTACCTTTTCTTAGCTTTGTTGATAGTAGACTTGTATAATCTGTTAATTTTCTGTACGTAAAGTATGTCTTGTTTGGCATTTGTTTTGAGCCAGGTACGTTGCAGCTTTCTAATTTGTTGTTTTATGTCTTTTATTTCTATGTTTCTCCAAGGCGCTTTTTTTTCTTTTGTTCTGTTGTGTGGTTTGAGGGGTATCAGGATGTCAAAAGCTTCCTATAGCCACTCATATAGGTTAACAGAATTGATGGTTTCCAGATTTGCACTGGATGTTAGTTGTATTTCCAAGTGTTCCAAATTGAGTTTGTTCCACGGCCGATAGGTGGATGGATGTAAGGTAGTTTTAGGTGAGTCGCTTAGCATTGTTTTATGTTGGAAGGTAAGCAAGTGGTGGTCTGACCATGTGACTGGAGTTATAGTTTGAAAGGTAACTAGTTCAGTATTAGCAAAAATAACATCTAGGATATGTCCAGCGGTGTGTGTCGGATTGTGGACAATCTGATGCAGGTTCAATGCGTCTAGCCCTTTGATTATTGTTTTTGGATGGGTCATATTGGGTTTATCAAACCAAAAGTTAAGGTCACCAGAAGTGTATTGTTATCAGGTTTGAAACTGTGTCTAGAAGTGCGTCTGGAATGTTGCCTTGCTAGGTGGCGGTCTGTAAAGGAGCAGGGAGTTAATGGAGGATGACTGTGCAGGATTGCATCTTGTTAGAAGAGCCTCACATTTCTTTATGGAGATGTTGTCAATTTTAGTGATATTTATTGTTTGCCTGAATACAACAGATAGACCACCTCCTTTTTTGGCTATACGATTTTGGGTGATTATTTGATAGCCTAGAGGAATGGCTTCATGCAGGACTGGAGCCATATCTTCTCCCAACCATGATTTGGTTATGTATAGTATGTCTGGTTTTGCATTGGTGAGAAGGTCATAGCTGTGATGCTTGTTTTTAAAGAGGGATCGAGTATTTATTAGGAGACAGTTTAGTGAGTGGACTTTGGTGATAGTGGGACTTGGTTGAAGAGTGATCAATATTGTGTGGGTTTGTAGCAGGTGTGTTTTTAGTGCTGGTATTAGCTGTATTAGGATAGCAATCGTGTAGCTGTTCTGTATCGTGTTCCTCATCCAGCATGCTAAGAAGGCATTTTGATGGGTCTGCTTGTGTATGTGTTGGAGATGGTGTTTGAGAGTGATGTGGAGTGCTGTGTTGCTTTTGTGGTGTAACATTGTTGTGAAGTAGAAATGGGGAAGCAAAGTTGTGAGGTGTGGCATGTTGCTTATATTTTTTGCGTGTGTTTAAGGCGGAAGCTGTTTGAGTCAGGGGAGGTGGTGCAGCATGTTGGTCATGTAGTAATGTTCTAAATTGTCCAATGGATGAGAGGCGGTTAGAAGAGAGGTGCTGTATTGCTGTATCTGTTAGGTGTGGTGGAAGAGTGAAAGCTTGGCATTGGAGTTTGTTCCTTTGTGTGGTTTGAAAGGTGGGTATATGTTTGTATTTTGTGATGGTAAGTATTATGAGGTGTTGTGCTTTGAAGATCTTGTTGTGCTGGTGTGTGTGATATGTTTTGCTTTTGAGGGGTAGTGAAAAAGGGTGCTGATGTATATGTTTCATGCAATGATGCAATGGATTTGGTTGTGTAGAATTGTTTGTGAGAGGAGGTTGTGACGTAGAGGGGGTGGTGATGTGTTTATGAGTAGAGTGTATGTTGTGTGTAGGAGGGAATGAAGTAGAGGTGAGAGTGTTTATCTTAGACTGGTTTGCTGCAGGAGTTACAAAGTGTGGTGGTGTGCAGTGGGTGTGTTGTGCGTTAGTGTTATTATGGTAGACTAGCAGCCCGCCCCAGCGTTGCCCGGGGCAGAAGGGGGCTGGGGGCAGCATTTGAGGCTAGCGTGAACTAAGCGCTCCCTGCCGTCCCTCTGTGCGCACCCGCTCCCGCCCGACCCCCTCCCGCCCCGACTCCAATGTGTGCCTTTACCGTACCTTAGCCGCCGTTGGGGGCAGCATTTGAGGCTTGTGTGCAGTAAGGGCTCCCGCCCGTCCCTGTGTGCGCACCCACTCCCGCCCCGATCCCCTCCCGCCCGACTCCAATGTGTGCATTTACCTTACCTGAGCCGCTGCTTCTCTCTGCGCTCCTCACTTCACCGCCGCTCCATGTCCACTGCTCCTCCTCGTCATGACGCACCTGAGCCGCCGCTTCTCCCCGCACTCCTCACTTCACCGCCGCTCCATGTCCGCCGCTCCTCCTCATCATGACACACCTGAGCCGCCGCTTCTCCCCACACTCCTCACTTCACCACCGCTCCATGTCCGCCGCTCCTCCTAGTCATCACGCACGTCGCGGCCAGCGCTACGTCGCGGCCAGCGCAGCGTCGCGGCCAGCGCTACTTTCAGGGCACTACTTTTTTCTAAAACTTATATTTTTAAATTTATGTTCAGTTTACATTTTTTATAGCCTATGTCCATCTGCACACCCTGACAATATCTACGATGTATCGAGTGTGTGGATTGGCGCTGTGGTTCCCGGGTTTACCTGGCTCAAAGGTTTGTGTTCTCTCTTTATAATAGTAGTATAGAAGGGAGAGGAGGTTGTTTGTTGGACAACTGATGGAAGGATGATTATATGTTTGTTAGTGATAAAAGGTGGTCTGTTAGGTGTAATTACAGCAGGGACAGTGTGTTTGAATGGGGTGTAGTTATGTATGGTGTTGATTGACTTTGTGTTAGTGATGAGTGTATTGGTTAGTGGTATAGGACAGAGTTGTGTACTGTTAGTAGGTGATGGTAGATATATGTGGTCGTTGGGTTAGTAGGGTGTGTAGATATGGTTTGATTGTGTTCGTAGTGCATGCTGGTACATTAATCTGTGCATAGTGTTGTGTGTGGTGTATATTTAGTGTGAGTGTGGTGCTCTGTTTGTGGATGTGGATTGTGTGGGCTGGGTATTGCTAAATGAGAACAAGGGCTCAAACAGGCAACTGTCCTTGTCCTCTCTGCCCTTAACAGGCTCAAACAGGCAACTACCCTTGTCCTCTCTGCCCTTAACAGGCTCAAACAGGCAACTGCCCTTGTCCTCTCTGCCCTTAGCCTCAACGCTCGGGCTGAGACGCCCTAACCCTGGCTTTTTACAGTCCTAGTAATCAGGTGACCCCTTCTGCCAATAGGAACGCTAGCCCTAACACTATTCAATCACAAAACTAGACCTAAAATCTAGAACCAATAGGAGACCAGGACCTTACAGCCAATTTTAGCCCTAGTCCAACCACCCAATCAGTTCAAAAACCCTGATCTCTACATCCAATAAAGGCCCTAGCCCTACCAGTAGTCCCAAAACAAGTCCATTCAACCAATGGCACAGGTAGCCCTAGTCCTTACTTCCAATTGAAAGCCTAACCCTACTTTAAGTCCCACACCTAGTCAAGCAACCAATCACACGAGAAGCCCTAATCGCTACTTCCAAATAAAGGTCTAACCCTAGCCCTAGTCCGACCTTACTCCCAACAGCCAATAATATAGGAAGCCCTAGTCCCTACTTCCAACAGAAATCTTAGCCCTAGTCCCAACCCTAAAATGATTGAATCACAGACCCAGAAACCAAATAAGAACCCTCAAATACCCAACCAATGAGGACATTAACCCTAATCCAATAGAAACACCAGATACAACCACCAATCAATGTAGACATGTACCAACCACTAGCAGACCATATAAGGCCCGAGCGACCCCAGCGATAATGAAGAAGGATTTTTGGTGAAATAAAATATTTGCCCAAGAT
The DNA here is from genome assembly GCF_964263255.1 of Lissotriton vulgaris. Classification (NCBI taxonomy): domain Eukaryota; kingdom Metazoa; phylum Chordata; class Amphibia; order Caudata; family Salamandridae; genus Lissotriton; species Lissotriton vulgaris. The sequence goes on from NC_141691.1 coordinate 754,969,275, forward strand.
CAGACAATTCAAGCAGGTTAGACGTAATTTATGCAGGGTTTCTGTTTTTTTTCCTGCACAAACAAGCAATTTAATGAGTATCTGTTTTACCTCAAGTTAAGACTATGTTTTTACCTTTTTGTGCATTTTCTGCAGTTTTTACACTACCAGAACTCGACCCAAAAGTACCGGAGTGCATACATGAGCAACGGTTGCATTGACCAATGTCATATTAATTGTTTCTAAGCACAGGACGATTAAGTGATTTGCTCACAATCACAAGATGTTGAGGCAACGACGAGACTCAAACTTGGTTCCCCAGTTCTAAAGTCGGCAGCTGTGGCCCTAAGGCCACATCCTGGGTAGAGGAAGAGTGACAGGCAGGAGACACATGAATGCTCGTCTTTTACGGACGGGTCGAGGTTCCAACAGGTCCTCGAGCTAAGCCCGAGCTAGGCTTCAGGTTCAAGCCTGGCTCGAGCTTTCAATGGCTCGTCCACCTCTAAAATATAGTAACACGGTCACTTTGCACTAAGACATGATTGACCATAATGTATCTGAGGAGGATTGTGCTTCTTGTTTTTACTGAATACACATCATAGTTAATGTATATAGCCATTTTCTAAATCACCGGTTTCATACCCGCCCAGCATATGAGACAAGCATTCTAGCTTAGACTGGCAGTGATGGTTGTAGCAGGAAGGGCACTCCAGGCAGGATCTTCTTCCCACACTTCTCATTGGCGCCACAACTGCCAGCAGATACACTGTATGTAAATGAGTGGTTGGGCTCAGAGTTCTACAGATGCAAATTAAATGATCTTGGACATAATATTGGTAAGATCACTTCAATTCTCGTGAACTATAATACTTGACTGCAAGTAGGTCTGGAGACCTTGTAATTCATATTATATAGTATTAACAGATAGAACTGTTCTATGCATATGTTATGTGCTATGGCAACACTGCATTTAATCAGTAGCCTCCCACAGCTTAAAGGCATGAAGACAGCATGTACAGATTTGCAGTCTGTTGGACATACTGGGCATATATAGGAGAGTTCGGACACACTTGGCTTTGTATGTTATACAGCACGTATAAGTGGAATTTACACACTCTGAGTCAACATTTTACATGGCATATGCTTTATGCAGGTCATTTATTGTATGAGTGCTAAGTATTTTTTTTTCCATTTTTAACCACATCCCTCTTACTCAGTTTAACTTCTGGCTGGTCCTTATCATCATCCCATAGAAACAGAGCCAGTAATACTGATTGGCAAAAGTCAAGGGATTAAGGTATTGAAGGACTGTGGTAAAGAAACCTTATGCTCTAGGAAATGGAGGTTAGTGCGGACATTACCACTTTAACGTCCTAGTCACGTTGACTAAGTACCAAGCAGTCACAAAAGACACCGGAAAACGGCTTGAAGGATTAACAGCAGACCGAGAAATGAAAAGGAAAACACACTCATTGCCAGTAACCCAGGAAAGAATGCAATCACAAAGCAAACAAGCATTGGTATAGCCAATAGGTCTTGCCTTTGGCACCTTATGAGTGTTTAACCAGAGCTATTGGCTTTGCTAATGTGCCTAAGCTATGTTGTAGAGTAGTGTGGCTTGTGTACAGTATGTTACAAAGTTATAATGAAAGAGTGTTATAAGCATTTTTGTTATCTTATTTATAAATAGGATGAGATTATGTATAACTGAGCGACTTATTCAAAAAGAGAACATGAAAGTAGCGCTTTACTGGCAAACTTTGTAAAGTGGTGCTTATGTGCGTGGCTGTAACCAAAACCAATCTGGCCACTTTGCAGCCACTCTAGTTTGCTTTATTTAATTAATGTATTTTTCATATTTTGAACCTTTTTTTCCTCTCCGTCCCTGAGGCTGCACTGTGGAATAGAAAAATGTCAGAAAAACACTACATTTCCAGCAACATTGTTTTTCTTTTTTTGGATCCTTTTCACAGGAGAACAAATAAAGGAAAGGAGAAAAAGAGAGGGCAAGAGCCATTTGCAATAAATTAAAGTAGTAGGGGCACACTAATGGAAGGGAAATTTGCAGTGCGAGGTCGCTTTGCCGTGAGAAACCCACAGCTGTGTGTGTGCTTGGCGGGTGGGGGAGGGCTTCGAGCATGAGGAGGTAAGCCACAAAGAAACAGGCCACGACGGAAGCGAAAGTGAAGACTGTCCTAATATCAATATGTCCAAAACATAAAGTGAGGCATCCGTGAAGCCATGCTGATGAGCGGACAAAGAAAAAAAAGAGTGTGCAGGAACTAACATATATTAAAAACAGAATAATGCCACAGTAAAAGGGGCAGTCGTCTGGGAGGGTCCAAAATGCCTAAAGGTGGGACTAATTCACCCTATCCACCAAGCAAAAGCAGGTATTTAATAAGGGCACTAACAGAAGCCAATAGAAAAGACACATACCAGATACAGCATGCCTCAGAGAGCAGCTACTGCACGCTGCGCTAGGCTCAATCTAAAAAATGTTGAACTGTTACAGATATGGTCTTGCCAATTACATATGGCCCTTGAAGCAGTTGAACTACAAGGTAAAAGTAAACACCATGACCAACTGGAGTAAGAAATGAAAAGGAAAACATGAATAAGACCCGAATATGAACGAGCCCCACCCAAGAACACACAAGGCACAAGAGGCCAGAATGGGTGGAGCTTAATCTGATGACCCAACATAACAGTGATGGATTCCATAAAGGCACTCAACAATCAGAGACCAAGAGGAGGGGATGAAATGAAGAAAACAGGAGACACACTGCCTTCCAGACAGCAAGTAGAGTAGAAGAGACTGATGCAGAATGAGAAGTATATTAACAGTGCATGAGGAAAGCAGCTGCAAAGAGCGGCATCACTTCAGAAGCAATAATCTGTTATATTAAGTGAAATGTAGCAAAAGCACCATGCAACATGGACGCACAAAGCCAAGAATTCAGACAAAGCTGGCCAACTAAGCAGCAGGTCCTGAAATCAGAAAATGAGATGGAGGAAAGGCCGCAGGAACGAAGGGTGAAAATACTAACCGCACCACCCTACAGAAAGTTCCCAAACAAAAAAAAATGAGGGCACAAACTGGCAGGAGCCAGATCCACTCAGCACCCACCTACCTAACAGTAAAAGCTGGGACCCCCACTGACCACAGCACAACCTGCACACCAACCACCTCTTCACCATAGGAAAAGTCTGCGATGTATCAGAAATCATTGGCAAATTCTGCAAAACTACAGGATGTTGTTGTGGACCAGCAGGAACTTCGGCATTGGTTTGGGTTAAAAAATATTGGGGCAAATGAATTGGCTGTCTTCATGATGGGAAGGGAACTCACTTTACGCTGGAGCACTGCGACAAGGAAGAGAGACGAGGTCGTAATGGCTTCAGACTTGCTATCATAGAATACTCAAGAAACCTAATTTGATTTGGTTGGCCACGGTCAAAAGGGAAGCAAACGCACCACAAAGGGAGTGAAAACGCAAGCAATGGCTTGTTTAATTCGTGAGTGTATTCCAGATAGTAGAACTGGTGCCAATCACACTGACCCGCGGCTGCAACTTGCAGTATGTATTTACACTGTAAATATCGCACTGACCATGTAATAAAACTAAACTTCTTTTACTGAAAAAAAACCTAGAATAAAACCATTTGGTATGTTTCGTTTTCAACACACGAGTATAAAAGCAAATGGGGTTTCTTGCCACCCAGTTGTGACCACTGCTTGTGTCATATATAACTGTCTGAGAGGGAAGCAGGGCAGCTTCCCTCTGACCGGAGGCAGATGTTATCCTGGTGTGCAGGACAGGAAGGGGCGGCATGTGAGAACCGTCTGTTGCCTCGGGAAGACCCCAGGGGGTCGTCCCCGAACGCGACACCAAGCCCCGTCATGTTTCCGTGCTTGGCCCTAGTGTAGCAGGAAGTCTGTACTATTTATGGCGCGCACGACCAACCGGCCCCGGCCATTAGTATCAGGACCTGCAGCAATACAGTAGCAGGTCACGTGGTGCTCCTTTACAAGGCCGAGCAGCTCTGTCAGAAAGTACAGGGTGGGGAATTCAACACCGGAGGGTAACGGAAAAGCAGGAGTTGGGAGAGGGTGGTGAGCGCGAGATCAGACGTTAAATATAATACATTAGAGTCCAGAAGTTGTAGAATATATTCTGTACACGTGACGAGACAGCTCGGGAGACGTAATGTCCTCCAAATCTGATATACATTGTATTGCAGTTACAAGATAGCGTAAGAAAGGGTATTGGAGCGCTTTACAAGAGAACGATACACATTTTAATAGGTGCGAGAGATTAGCTGATTTGCCCACAATCAATGGATTTTGAGCTGAGCCCAGGGTACAAACCTTATTCCCCATCTCCATAGTCGGCAGATTCTAGGCCACATGTCCTCATAACTATCATTAATTATTTGTGAGATGGTCTGGAAACGAAAAGATGGCCCATGTAAGCTAGTTTAAACTTGTTTACAAACTGGTTGGGGTGAGAATAAACCGCTGAAATCCAATTTGTGGTAGCCTCATAGCGTTTTGGAATAAGATGCACAGAAGTGGGAATTTAGATTTAGGTCCTGGATAGTAAACTACCAGACAACCAGGGGGTAGTCGTGTATAGTCAGCTGGTGGAACCCCTTGTCTGTGTTTGGTGGTAATGGTCTGGAGGAGAGACAAGAGAGTCACAGGCGACCCAGAGAGGTTTGGGACTAACTGGCCAAAGGCATCAAATCGTCTAATAAGTAAATAGAAGTAGACTGCAGTATAGGTGCAGGAGGAATTTACCATCACCCAGCATGATTCTGCTTCACATTATGGTGGAAAGAAAAAATAATGGTACTATGACACAATGCCACTGATTGAATTATTTACACATATGCCTTCAGACACGGAAGGTCAGATTCACAAAAAGGTTATTCAAAGTGAGAAAGACATAGACAAGTCTGTGATTAGCATAGATTTCCCACTAGGTATGGACATCCTGGTGGCCGTTACTCATGCTAATTGCCATCAAAGCAGAACATATCCATGAGGAAATTCAATGCTTTTGCACACTGGCATAGTACACTTTGTTCCTTTTCTCCACAAGGCATCATCCCCATAGGAACATTCCCATTGTAGCACCTAATAAAACAGACGTATGTCTTCCCTTTTCCACAGTGGAAACACACCAATTCCCCCCTTTAGTGATACACTTATGGGCTCTTATAACATTAATTCCAGACATGATGTTTATAGATGCAGCTGAAAGAAGTTTCAGAGTGTCATTTTGTCACTACCAGTCCCATAAAACCAGGCCTCTGAAATTTGATGTGCGGCGGTAGAGTTCCTTAGATCATTTGAGCTGCATACCCTCACACATCTGCAGTGTATAATGTTTGATTACAGTCTGTTGCTATCTAATAAAACACTGATTGATAATGCCTTAAACAAGAGCAGTGCTTATTTGTAATGTTCTTCGTAATCACTGAGAAACTTGTTTCTCGATCAAGGGGACAGGAAAACATGCACGGCTAGATATGTGTACTCAACTTCTCTGGTGCTTTTAGCGAACAAATCTTGGAACCTCAAACATACAGTAGGTTCACAATCATCACATGAGATGTTAATCCATGCTTCTTGAATGAGTCACCACATAACCCAGAACGAGTCACCTGAAATGATCTATGCAGATTAGTTTGCACCAAATGGCTCTGCTTAATGGAATCCTGCATCAGCGGTTATGGGGCCACAATCGGAGCCATCTCTCAAGTTTGATGCATGTTCTCCTTGTCTGAGCTTTTCCAACTGCTTATCATCATGTGATTACAGGAGTGATTCTTCCTTTCTCAGCATCTTTAACAATAGCAAGTGGCAACTCTCTAGCTACAAGCATCAAACTATGTTACCTACCAAAATTGATTTTTTACGATGATTTTTTTCTGATGTACATCTGCCAAGCTTATCTGCAAATGTATACAGATGTCAAACTTTTTTTTTTTAAACCTTTATTGTACCTTCACATAATTACACAGCCATTTGCCTACAACCCAAAGGGCCGGCCGCCAATAATTGAGCAGTGGATGTTATGCATAAAGTAAGTCCATACTTGATCATGCTGCTGAAAGTAAAAGGTGCATCACACGGGTAAGTGAAAGGTACAAAACTGACGTCATGTTGCAAATCAGTGATGGTTTTGGTTTTCTGTTTTTTATGAAAATAACAAAAATAACAATGAGGAAATCACATTGCGGTCATCTAAAAGTAGTAATGCTGTATAACTGTAGTAAAAGTCTACCCGACAGTATGTGTTACTATTTATTTTCACGGATTCAAACCAAGGTAACGGGCAGTAATTCCCATGTACCTATGTGTTACTGTGTAGCAGACCCATCTCTGTCTATCCAGTCTGCCATCCCCTCGGGACCCAGGCCCCCTCTCATCCACAGTCTCCTCGCCCCTCTACAACCCTCTCTTGACCCCTCAGCTTACCTCCCCCTCATCATCTGACTCCAACTGGTCGTCCTCTGGCAGAGGATCGCAAATTTCAACTCGGTACACATTCCATGGGGACCATATCTTGTTCCACTTCCCCGGGCATGCACGACTCAAGTATACCGCCCTCTCTGTCACCATTATCCTGTCCATATTCATGCACCACTGTGACTTCGTCGGTAGTTCTGCCGCCCCCCAACGCTGAGCGATATCTCTCTTGGCCACTATCATGCCTAACGTAACCCAAAGTTGGCCACATCTGGACAGGTCATTCGGTCCCCACACATTTAAGAGACATTGCCTCGGTTCTGGAAGTAGCGAGGCCTCTAGAGTCTGTGACACAGTGCGCATTATTTGTCTCCAATAGATTTGTATGCGTGGGCAGTCCCAGATTGTATGGAAAAAGGACCCCTCTTCCCCACAGCCACGGAGACAGTAAGGATGTTGTATTCTGTGGATGCGATGTAATAGTGTTCTTGTGTAATACACTCTGTGCAGGACCTTAAGCTGTACGAGTCTCAGCCTGGCTGAGATGCCTACCTCTTTTGGGGACGCTAGCGCCTCATTCCATTCGTGTTCATCCAGGGCGTCCACTTCCCCTTCCCATCTTTCTTTCAGGGAGGTCAGCGGGTCAGGTAAGTTATGAAGGAGCTTGCGGTATGTCAACGATGTCGCTCGTTCAATCATGAAGTCAGTTAGAAGACGATCCTCCAGCGGGGAGGATTCAGGTATATCCGCCCCGGAGGGGATGGCCGCAAGTAAAGCATGTCGTATCTGGACATAGCGGTATGATTCGTGTGGCCCCAGTTCATACAATTCCCTCAGGTGGTCAAATGAAATAACCTCTCCCCGTTCCCACATGTCGCCCACCGTGGATATCCCAATGGTGTCCCAGTGAGAGAAGCCCCTGCTGTATCTCAAGTTCCCCAAGGCACGGGTATCCCAGAGCGGGGTAAGTTTGGTAATTTTTCCCTTCCAGCCCAGCGCCGCTAGTGCCGTATGCCACAGCGTTGCAGTAAGTTTAGTAGGTCCTGTTAATGTTCGCACTCTACGCTGGTCGTAGAGTGGGGCTAGCATATTGTTGGTGCCCAGTTGTGCCCTATCTGTTCGGAAAGCTGGGTCAGTCTGTGGAGCATGTATCCACTGGTTAATGGGCTTAAGGTGCGCCGCCCAGTAGTATAGGTTAAGATTCGGCAGCGCAATTCCACCATCATACCAACCCCTGTGTAGCTTGGCTTGCGCAATACGCGTCGGGCGATTGCTCCACAGCAGACCAGAAACTAGTGCTGCCACCTTTTTAAAGCACCCTGGCGCCACCGGAAACAGCGTGTTTTCCAGTATGTATAGAAAGCGGGGTAAGGACATCATTTTGTACAGCGCTGCTTTTCCCAGCATTGTCAAGGGCAACCCGGCCCAGAACCTGACGTCTTGTTTAAGTCGTTCAAAGGGTGGCGTCAGATTTAGTTGTATGAATTCCGTTGGGTCCATTGTAACATGGATTCCCAAATATTTGAAAGAGGAGCCAGCTAGTCTTAAGGGGCAGTCAGGGCCTAGCACTGGGACCGGGCCTTTCAGAACATACATTTCTGATTTGTTCCAGTTGATCGTGTAACCTGAAATTTTACCATGATCGTCACACAGGTTCAACAGCACCGGTACACCACGCTCGGGGTCTGTTAAATACACCAGCATGTCGTCCGTGTAAAGGGACAGCCGGTCTTTCCAGCCTTCCTTCCATTGTATCCCCTTAAGTAGGGGTGTTTGCCTTATTCAATTAGCTAGTGGCTCCAGGGAGAGCGCGAAAAGCAAAGATGAGAGGGGGCAGCCCTGGCGGGTGCCTCTACCCAACGGAAATGTTCGAGAAATGTGGCCATTTGCTACTACCTGTGCCATCGGTTTCGTATACAGCAGTTTGATCCATGATATAAATTTCGAGCCGAATCCCATACAGACCAAAACCTCGAATAGGTAGCTCCATTCCACTAAATCAAATGCCATTTTCGCATCTAGGGCTAGTATTACTGCGTGTTCGTGGATCAAGTCCGCTCTCGCCAGTACCCCATGAACCCTGCGAAGGTTCAGTGCCGTGTTCCTATGAGGCATAAATCCGGATTGATCTGGATGAATAAGATCAGGCAGATGTGTCATCAACCGGCTGGCTAGGAGCTTGGCCAAAATTTTACCTTCCGCGTTCAGCAGAGAGATAGGGCGGTACGAGGAGCAATCCTCTTGTGGCTTCCCGGGTTTAGGAATCGCTACTATAGTGGCCATTCTCTGATCGAGTGGAAGTTCACCCTTCTCTAGGCATTCCTCGTACATGTTGAGTAAATATGTACTGAGCTCCTCAGACTGGGACTGATACCATTCCCCTGGAATGCCGTTTGGTCCGAGAGCTTTGCCAGGTTTGAGCGCTCGTATGGCCAGCTGTACTTCATCGCTAGTTATGGCTGCATCCAGGTCGGCTGCTGCCTCCGGCTGCAATACTGGGATTTCTATCCTACCTAGCGCTTCCCGTGCCATGTCAGTAGTTACCACCCGTTCTGGGGTATAAACATTCTCAAAATGTGTCGCCAATGCTTCCACTATCCGTTCAGGGCTTGTCTGAGTTCCGCCATTGCTATCCCTCACTTGTTGGATCCCTCTGGAACTACCCCCCCTCTTATCGAGCCAGGCCAACATCTTTCCCGCCTTATCTCCCACATCGTATATCCGATTCTGTGTATCAGTTATGTGCTCCATCACCATATGTCGAACATGTTCCGTGTATAGTTGCTGGTGGAGTGTAAGGGTATGCGCCGTGTCTATTGTAGGATTAGCCTCGTGCAAAGTTGTCAAGTCGCGCAGTGTCGATTCAAGCTTAGACTGTTCGGCTGTTTGCTCCTTTTTATGGGCCGTAATGGAGCTTATTGCCTGCCCTCTCAACACCGTTTTGTAGGCCCCCCATAGCACCTCTGAAGAGGCCACGGTAGCCATGTTTTCTTCGAAATATTGTGTTGTAACTTTCTGGAGGGTTTTCCTGATTTTTGGGATTTTGAGGTACGATGCTTGAATGGGATATATACGGCTGCGAGACTTTTCCAGGGTGGAAACTGTTAGGGTGATCGGGGAGTGATCCGAAATGCCTCTAGGGTGGATGTCTGCGTTATCGACGTGTTGTAACCCTTCACCCAAAGCTAAAAAGTAATCAATTTGGGAAATGCTGTTATGGACCGTGGAGTGAAATGTGTACTGCCTGTCTTGGGGGTGGACGTGTCGCCAGATGTCTACGAGACCCAATGCTGTCAGGAAACGTTGAAACCGGGAGGGTCCTCCGGACGATACTGTTGAGGGGAATTTGTCAAATTGTGTATCTACTATAGCAATAAAATCCCCTCCCAAAATTACATCGCCTTCGGGGAGAGACAATAAAAAGTCACTGAGTGCTGGAAGCATTATTGAGTTAAGGGATGGCGGGACGTATATCGATACCACAGTTAGAGGGCGACCTTCCCATTGTCCCTGCAGGGCTGCGAAGCAACCCTGACCATCAGGTTTCGTGCTCAGTGGAATAAATTGTGAGGATTTTTTAATCAGAATGCCAGTTCCCCGGGAGCCCGATGTGAATTCCGAGTGTGCCACCATCTTGTACCCCCTCCTATCTAAGGCCCAAGAGGCCCCCCGTCAAGTGTGTCTCCTGTAACAGAGCCAGATGGGGTTTTTGTCTCTTCAGTGCATTCAGTACCAGGCCACGTTTCACCTTATCCCCAAGTCCCCTCACATTCCACGATAGTATTCGAAGGGGGGAACCACGTGACTGTGATTCAGCGTTCCCCGCGTTACGTAGCCGACCATCCGCCATTTCCAGTCATGCAGACACATACAAATGAATCTAGGAGGAGTAACCGGACCTTTAGGAGTACCTTTCCAGCTATATCATATACACAAAAAGCACCAATTTCTGACCGACATAGTGAATTTCCAACCAACAGCCAACAGCCCCCCTCACCCACCCCCTCCCTGCTTAACGGACCTTCAACTGCCCACCTCCCCAACTGAGCAGAGCGCTTAACCCATCCCAAAAACAGTATACTTGCACGTTGGGGGAGAGTGTCTCCCCGAGCAAGCGCCCCCCCTGCTCCCTTCAGAGTACCCAGGCCAGCGTCCATTCACGACCTGCGTGCATAGACAGTCAATCAAGGAGTCAGCGTCCAATTTGTACACGGGTTGTCCACATTATTTCCCCCCGGCAGCCTCAGATAGTTCCTGTGTCGGTGATTTGCTCGCGCCTCTTCTGTCCGAAGTTTGTGAGCCAGTCCGGCTGTCGTCTCGATGTCCGTGGTTCATTCTGCCGGACCTACGCTCCACATTGCGCCAGCCATCAAGCCAGTCTCTTGCTGCCTCGGGAGAGTCAAAAAACCAGACCTTCTTATCGGCGACCACCCGTAGCCGAGCCGGGAATAACATGGAGTAGGGTAATTCTTGCTCACGCAACGTCTTTTTTACTTCTAAAAATGTCCTTCTCCGTCGTGTTACCTCCGCCGTGTAGTCGGGGAAAAAGGATATTCTCGAATTTTGAATTTGAATGGCTGGCGCCACTCTGGCCGCCTGAAGGATGGCGTCGCGATCTCGAAAGTTAAAAAGTCTTGCCAGGATCGGACGCGGTGAGGCCCCTGGTTTCGGTGTTCCTCCAGGTACTCTGTGGGCCTGTTCCACAGTGAAGAAGTTTGAGAGACCCTTGGGGGCTAGCTGGTTCTTGATCAAGTCTTCCACGTATAGATCTATAGCACCCGTGGTTTCAGATTCCGGGACCCCCAAAATACGAACGTTATTCCACCGGGAGCGTCCTTCATGATTATCCAGCGTTTCCTTGAGCAACTTGTTATCGGCCTGCAGTTTCTCCATTTCCACCTGTAGATCTGAGACATCCTCCACCAGGGATTTAGCTACCACCTCCACTTGCTTCACCCTTTCGCTCATCTTCTGGAGGTCCGCCCGTATAAGGGTTACTTCCGTTGCAGTTGCCCCCACTGTCGCCTGCACCTGGGCCAAGGCGTTCAATACATCCTCCAGAGTGGCCTTCTTCGTACCTTCTCCTTCCGTGCCTATGCCCAGGGACTTGCATTGCTCCGTCTGGGAGAGTGATTGTTTCTCATAGGCAAATTTATCAAGCTTAGCTTGGGTGGAGGTATTTCTGGACCCTTTGCCTGCCATGTTATCACACTGGTACTCTCAGCCTGTGGTGGCGTCTTATTAAGGGAGTGGTCGCAGCGAATGGTCGGCGGGGCCGCCCGAATTTCAGCGGCGCCCCGTCCACACAGTAGGTAGGCTTTACTGGGCCGGATCCCCACAGTCGGGTTTGCACCCCTTTAATTGCGGTGGTATATTCAGGATCCGCTGTCGAGCTTGCGGAGACCTCGGCACAGGCCACCCAGCCCTACAGTCGAGAAAGTTCGTGCCCACGGTGGCGGATGTAATAGAAAATGGCAGCGTCTACGCACTTATTTTTCCGGCTTCATTTACCGCTAGCGTCGCTGTTATCCGCAGCAATGTCTTATCTTTGGAGCGATATGTTGAACCATTTGATGATCTGCGAGGGGCTTCAGATTCTCACCGCCGTTTTCGCTGGGTCTGTACTCACTGCGGGCACTTCCGGTTAACAGCGCCGACAAGGCCCCACTTCCGCCCGGGCAGCATCCAAACCAGCCGCCGCTGCTATGCTGGTGTCACCAGGCCACAGACGTAGGCCGTCTTTTCCACCCGTTCCCGGGGCACCGCTGCTCCGAAACTTCTCCTCCAAGTGCTGCTCGGTCACCGGACCCGGGGCACCTCGTCTGGGTTCGTTTTTGTGCGGATTGATGCGGGAAGCCGCCTTACTCCGGGAGCCTCTCTAGTTTGCTGCCGCCATCATCGGCTGCTAGCCACGCCCCCAGATGTCAAACTTTTAATTTGGTTCTAGCACTAGAACCTTTTGGCTCTCATGCATTACTTCTTCTCCTGTATTCACTCCTAGTCCCAGTTCTTACTAGTGAGGCTTGGCTTCACCACGCAGATAAAAAGAAACAAATGTATTAAGGACTTTGATGAGGAAGACTACAACTCAGAGTAATGAAGAATAGTGCTAAGCAATCCAAGCATTTTCCATTTGCAGATCAGGGATTCAGACCCCAACATTAAGTTACTTTACCTTGGGGTCTTTAGCTGTTCTGGAGTTCCATTGGGCATGCGAAACACAGTGCACCCATATACCCATGCTTCAAGATATGTTACACTGGCTACTACAGAAAATTAAAGAGGATCACACATTTATTTTTCTTACAGTGCAAAGTAGGCTTTAAACGGAGACGGTACACATTGGTACCAAACATCTGGATGTGGCATTCGACTATGTGTATCATTTTGGGGAATTCTAACACTGCACCAACCTAAAACAGGACTCCACACTAATGCAGGTGAGTGTATGCTTTGTTGTCAATGTTCTCGTTTAATACAACAGTTGTCCGTTTCTACATTATCAAAACAAGTGTCATCCATCAGTCTTTCAGATTCTTTTCCGTTGCACAACATGATAATGAAAGTATCTTGCTCCCACAATGTAGATTGACAACAATTAGTCTCACTATTAGAGTGGTATTTTTTGTTTCCTCAGCAATGTAAAAAGACATAGAAGCGTCATGTCTTTCCAAAGAGGAAGATATTTTTGCCACAAGATTACCACTCCATTTTGGTACTTTAAGTGTTTCTGTCACTCTCATGATCTACAGAAATGCTTTTTTTCATGGTATCATGGTGATGTAATGACCGCTAGGATAATACCTGCTGGTTCAGTGGTGTCTCTGAGTAACTTTAAAATCAATGAATGAAATTATAATTTTTAATGAATTTTGTTAAAGACCAAAAACCACAAGTTAGCGACATTTGTGATATTTTCTTGAAATAAATTAGGCTGAAGTAGCTGTGGTAATTAGGTGCGTCCCTTTTTAGGTTTAACTTTTTTCAAGCAATTGCAAATAGAATAATGCAAAGAGTACAAAAGAACCTATCTCTATGCCACCTATCAAGTACTCAACATAAAGCACCTTACTACGGATCCAACCTCATTTAGAACCACGACTGTAGTCATATAGCTTTTAACAGTACACACAGCCCAAGTTGTCATGAACTTCGGAAGAAAGGGAAAGGGTAGAAGTGGGCAAGAAAACATGGGAGAGGAGAAGGACCACATTACTGTAGCCCCCTCCCCAATGGAAGACTCCTAGCTGCTCCTGATTTTGAACCCAATCAGACCATGAGACTTACATTACCTCCAGCCTGGTTGAGTCAGAGTCACTTGTCATTGGTCTGAGTACCCTGCGTCTCGCTCAAAGCACGGGGTGCAGCCACCCACAGAGGGGATCCGGAACCCCCAGCTCTCTTCAGAAGAGACGCCTCCCAACACAATGCCTGTCTCCGACATCAGCCCTGTCAACGTCTCCCAAAAGACCGGTTCAGCCAGCAAACCTTTGAATTCAGCACTGCAGAGTCACATCATCTGTTTTGGAAAACAACTTGCTTAATTACTGGTTGCCTTTACTGTATCTAAATGACCCTGCCACCACTAATTCACAGAACAAATCCAAAGTTCTGTATATGGGACCAACAACTGGAGACAGGGAGGAGAGCAGCTATCTTGCTAGTCGCTTGTCCCCCAAAGCCCCTGCATTCCACCTTTAATATACATTAAACATCAAGGTCGACTTTGGTGGCATTTTAGGCATCAATTAAGCACCTGGTGCAGAGTTATCTTTTTGTGGTGCTTGATCCAGAGCCATTAAACGTCAAAACCTTATTAGGGTCGAGACAATAGTCAATGACATTAAGTCTCTGTTTCCACAACTTGCACCCATATTTACTCCTTGAGTGCCACTTCTGCAGAAAACCCTTGACACTTCTAAGAGAGAGGAGCATCAGTAGTCATATCCACACACCGGGTAGATTTGATGCACAACTTTCAGACCACATATTACCAGGAGTAACCATGGAAGCAAATATGCTTTTGTGCAAAGAACAACATTTACCATCATTCCATGATTTGATTTTTGGAACAGATCATTTCCACAGGTTTGCACAATGTGTTGGACCGGAATGAGATGACCCATCCTCCTTTTCATTTCCTGACATTCCTGAAGGGCCAAAGAAATTACATCCTCCACACTATGACAAGCAGTTTGCAGAGATTTCCAAGAAGGCATGCAAGTGGCCACTTTTCCTTTTTCATCAAAGTAATAGACAACTTCAGTAAATTTCTGAGATACTGGAACCTACAGCAACAACAGCATAAAATATCTTTTAGTTAGGACAGGGAACCAAAGACAGCTGTAGACGTTTTCTGGACACCAGTCTCTTATACAGGTGTGCCCAGAATATGTTCTTGAGCATATTATCCACGCCAGATTTTCAGGATGATAAATGACTTTGTAAATTAGTTTTATTTTGCAACTGATAGAACATTGAACACTCTTAAATTAATGGCCAGAAAATCTGACATGGATATTAACAGCCATGCTCTACAAAGATGAGGTTGATCAGAGGCAGGTAAGAAAGTACAAATCTCCTCCTTAAGACACCGTCTTCCTCATGGATCATGCTCAAGTGGGTTTTGTGATTTTATAAGCTGCAAAAGGAAGAGAATATATTCATCATCTAATGTTTCTTCAGGTCTCCTGAAAAAAAGAGTAAACAGATAATACCACTGAGTTTCAACAATAACACCTTAGCAGTGAGGGCAGATACCTCCCAAACTGTACTAGGCTTTTTTGATCAGCCCCTCTCGGGTAGAATGGGATCTTTCTTACAGCATCTTCTGCTAAAGTGAAACTGAAAGTGTTGTTTATGCTTGAAAATGGGCAATGAACATGATATCTGCTGATTTAACAGATTTCTCAGCAAGAGTATGTGGTTCAAAATCCGGGGGGAGTGGGGATGTTTGGGTGGATGTTGTGTGTGTGTGTGGGTGGGGGGATGATCGCCTCATGCCACCCAACTTATTTCACAATCTCTAATTGACACACGTTTTCCTGCACAGTAGATTCACATTACAAGTCTCTCCTGATACATCCACTACATGTTTACGTGTTTGTTGCTCCAAATCTCCAACTCTGCTGGAGATGAGTTTCACACAAGGAGATCCACCTTTTAATATGGATGACTTTATCCGCCATATCCGCATTTCATTGATGGCTGGTGGCTGCTGATGGACAGCCGTGGAGCACAGTCTTTTTGAGCAGCACCCCTGAGAGGAAGGCTGCAAATTGGTTTTCCTTGATAATTCTAAATCGTTTGTTGTGACTGACCCCTGATATATGTGTGTGGCTGTGTATGGAGTAAGTTATAGTATGTAAAAGGGAAACATTTGCAGCTACAGTTTTTCCTTTGTTGGCACATCTGCCACACTCTTGTGTGATGCCTCTGGGAAAAAAGCGGTGCATCTGCATCTTCAAGACAGACAGAATAGCAATCTAAAGAAACTGGCAGTGGCCGACTTTGTCCAGGAGTATTCCTGACCCGTTTTGAAACTTCAAGCTAGATGGAAGAGTACCATCTAGATTCCCACAGCAGGCTTCGATAAAGTCTTATCTGGGTTTCACACACAGTCTCTACAGCATGAGCAGAATGTGTGCACCTGTAGACTGAGAAGATCGCAAGTCTGTTTGAGTTCTGTTGCAACAACTGAGTGCCAAGAATTGTCCTGTGAACCTGGACTGGCGTTCACAGTCTGCACAAAAGAAAAGCCAGCTTGCTACAGAAGAACTGCATCGAAAGAGAGGCCAGTATCAGGAAATAAGTACGCTCCAGTTGTGGGCACCTGGCTTGCTTGAGTGGTGAACTGTGTATCTGGGTCAAGGAAGATCATAAGCACAGCAATTTCAACCCAGCTTTCGCGACTGGTGCCGGCACTAAATCTCAGTACTTGTAACATCCCCCCGGAGTCATAGACGCTGCTAGCACATCAGTCCGTGGTCTCTGCATGTGTGCTTCATAGGCCATGCAGTGCACACCATGTGATTCACCACCGCCCTGACAAAACATGAGGACATGGATGCACTGCCTGCTCTAATCCACAATCCATCTAAACAACCAGGGTACAGTGCCACCCAAAGGAACTCAAAAGGATGAATGGCGGCAACGAAGCCTACTGCAAATGGAAGGGGGAAAATGCCACTGCTGAGCCAATCAGGTTGGTCTCTTCACGATTTCCCATTTCTGATTAAACAGATGGGCAGGCAGTGGGAAAGGATAGTGCAGCGGGTAATAAAGTGGGCGCCCTATGAGCCCGACCTAGACATTTGGATAGCACGTCCCTCTGAACAGATAACCTGGATAATGTCAGTTGAAAAGTGGTAGGAAGGGGGGTGTATAATGCTTTCAGACCTCTACCCAGCAGGACCATTTGTTAACCTCCAGGACGCAACTGAGACCTTTGATTTAGGTCCAGGTCAATTACTTCATTATGCAAAAATCGCTGGCAGGGCAACTGTGGCCACTGTTCCCCGAGGCGCCTGCTGTCACACATACACTTGTAACTATGCTGTCAATGGCAAGGGGTTTTAGGCTTATAACTCATCTATATAGTGCACTGCATACAGAGAGACAAGTAAAGCTGCCACGCATAGAAGAAGCATGGTAGTGTCTCTGTGACAAGCCGATCTCCCTCAAACGCTGGGCTAAGATACATGCGGGTGTCGGTGGGCGCTAGCTTCAAACAGATACAGTATAATATAGTGCATATGCCCTACCTTTCCCCCAAATGACTGCACGCTATATATGCATCTAAGGATATGCGCTGCCCTCCATGTGAGGCCACAGAGACAGATTTCTAACACATGATTTGGCACTGCCCGGTCATAGCCTCCTACTGGCTTGAGATTCTAGCCCAGCTTAAAGTGTGCATCAGAGTGGGATGTCCCACACACACCTAATTAGTGTCTGCTGGGGCTCCTACCAGAGAACCCGAAACGGCGATTGAGCAGACACCTTACTATTCTTGACTTCATCCTGGCAAAGCGGTGCATAGCAATACACTGAATAGACCTACGACACTGGAAGCTTGGGAGAAAGATCTGCTGGAATGGGCAGGAGTGAAGAGGCCCATATGAGGAGGGCCAGAAGAGAAAAGAAGTATTACATAACAAGGGAGCCCCAATTTTTTTTACCTGGGGGTATTAGATAGTTTTGTGAAAAAAATAAAAGAGATGAGAAGGCACAGGATGCCCTGCTTGCCTGGAGTGCAATGACACAGGCACTGCATGAGCCCGCTGGCCACACTCAACTTATACCTGAGAAGTTGAATGGAGTGGCTGATGGGATGTAGGTGCGGGATCAGATAACATGACAACTTGGACCTTACAGATGACATGCAAGGGGGTCTCATACTAAAAGGGTTCAGTATTGCAATGGGAAGTTACCGCAAGATGTGCAATATCAACTACATGGAAACGAAAGGGGGGTGGGGGAGGATCAAGTGTTATACCAGAACCATTATCTGGTGGCTGTTTATGTTATATAGATAAATAGTGTTTTTTTGTTAATTCTTTGCTGTAACCAGAATCCAGCATTATGTTGTACTGCTGACTAATGGGGCACTTGACCATTAGACTGTGTCGTTATTGAGGCTTCTACTCCTGTGCAGCGTCTGATAGGTAACACCAGAATGTGATACGACTGCCATATCCCATCCTGTGCCTACCTAACAAATGGCAATAAAAAATGTAAAAAAAATAATATATATATATATATATATTATATATATATATATATTTTTTTTAAGGTTGGTCACTCCCCAAAGACTTCCAGTCCAATCTCAGAGACCAATTGGAAACTGGGGTACAAGAAGTCCCTTACGAAACAGCCTAATCTGGCACCTGATTGATCATTGAAAGATAGTGGTAATGTTCGATATAATATGTGGCATCTGAAATGTTATGTAGAGTATTGTGTGGTATGTGACTGAGCCAAAGCCTTTTTCTCTTTTTTATGACTAAGCACTGGTTGGACACGGAGTTAATAGTTTTGCTAGTTGGGCAATGGAAATCCTGAGTCTCTAAACCCACACCACCTAACTGAGAAAGTCTTGGACTATTCAGCCTCACTACTCTGACGATCAGATCTAAAAAGGTATGCATGGTGCTCTATTTTGCGCTCAATTGGAGTGTTTTGCCCCTGTACATGAGTGATAAATGACTGACACAATGTCATGATCGACACAACGTGAGTCCAGTAAATCCTGTCTGCCCTAGGACTCCAAAGAAAGGCCCATCGTCAATCTTGTGCCACTGGCAGATAAGGCATTCACAAAACTCAGATTCTAGTATTACTCGGACTACACACACCTACATGCTACACTGGGTCCTTCAGGACATAATAAAATCATTCCTAAAAGTATCTGGTAAAGAGGCTGCACCTAGATGAGATACAGTCATTGTTCATGTCGATAAAAAGGATGCAGCCCTGATAGCGAGTAAAAGTAACTGATGGCACTGCCCACCTTAACCCCTTCGCCGAGAGGCTATTCCCCCGCGGAGCGCCACGGTACTTGTGAAGAGCTTGGCTCGTCACGCTGCACGGTGGCGCTGTGCTCATGACGAGCTGAGCTCGTCATGACCCGCCCGCACAGCAGTGGAATTAGCCATGCGTGTGAGCGCAACCGTGCCTCATGACGAGCTGAGCTCGTCATGAGCACGGTAGGTGTTAAGATACACAATGTACTCCTTCAGCATTTAGGACAAACAAGCTTTGGGTGCCATCTCCTACTACTGCTACTACTGACATTTTCACCAACTCATGACTTTACTTCAGCAAAACTCCGTTCAGAATTACTCAAGCTCATTGGGAAGTAGCGATTCTCACAATTTGGCAGCTAGGGGGTGCTGGATTTAAGTGTTCCCTTGTACTCATTGGGCAAAATGAAACATTTTCTTAGTTTTATTATTACACTCATATGCAGAGTAAAGTTTTTAAAGGTACTGATGTTAACATCATTCTAACTTTGGTCACACAACTTGAATCATGGAAAAAGGACCGGTGGCACCGACCCAAGTGAATAAAAAAAAAAAACAGAGTACATATATGAAACTGCAAACATGTAAATATGCCTAAAATTAGATGAGCATTTTTTCTTGCAACAAACACAACTGCTGTAATGAGAATGACCATAAGGATTCATAAAATTCTAAAATGGGGTTAACAGAACTTTCGGAGGCCGTTTACCACCAGCCTACTAATCAGTGCAGCCATGAACTCTATTCGATCTATTTCCTTTCTAAATGTTCTATGCATGTCACACCCTAGACCTTTGCTGCTAAGGAGAGCAGCAAAAAAAAAGGAGACAAAATATCAAAGCAGTTTAACACTGAATGGGATATTTCGGGCCTGATTTTGATTGAAAAAGATAATATCATGGGCTTTCCAAGCTGTAGAAACATATTTCCGGGCTTATTTTAGCTGGCTCATCTTTGTACGGGTCTTCATAAAACGGCTCAATTAATTTACCCAGAGGGGAGAAAACATGGCCTCTGCTTTAGAAAATTATAATCCAGAAATGGGACTTCGGCGCACTGTGCCTCCCTGCCATTAATATCTACTCGATCACAGAACACAGAGTGGCGTGAACGCGCTGGCAGCCAGATGTTATCGGCCCAGGCCCTCGTTGTAAAGTCCCAGCTGAAACCCGAGTGGTTGATGAGACTAGCTAAGCAGTTGTACCTTTGACCCGCTTGCATTAAACTTGCCCAATCAATTTAAGCTTAGTATAAACACTGTTTTCCCCAGTCCCTCATGACTTCAGCGGTGAGAAGAAGCTGAATAAGCCTAAACATTTTTAACAGCAATCTTGTCTTACAACACCAAGGGGATTTGCCTTGTATTGGGGGCTTTATGAAACCATATGGACATGCTGAAAGAATTAAAAGCCTCCGAGAAAGGAAAATTGATGGTGACAGTCTGATGTGAAAGTCAGGCATTTTCGGTGTCGACGCAAGCACCCTTGAAAATTCGACTAACACTGCAGAAGTTGTATGCAAAACCTGTATTTGTCTCACGATGAAAAATAATCGGTTATGTTGACGGGCACATGCCTCTCCGATGCCCGCTCCAATATTTCACTACACCCCTCCGCCAACTCCGAATATCATCTTTCATATTGGAGAATGTCTCGGTTATATACATTTTAGAACACTCCCCGTGACAACATGCGCACACCTGATTAAGTCAAAGAAGAGGGGTGTTAAAAGTAAAAGAACTCACCCGTTCCGAATAATAGCAAACAGAAGTAAGAAACATGTTCGTGTACATGGGCACTGGTGACGTAGGTAGACAGACCACAGACGCAAACGGGGAGACAAATATCGTGTACTGACAACAAGTGCCACTGGGGAACGATGATCATCGGTGTACACAACAACCCTGTTACCAGTAAGTTATTTAGAAGGTTTTAATAAGAATAACAACATTAAGTAATGCAATATCTCAAAAGCAAAACCGGGAGAGGTCCTAATATTAAAACAACGTTTATATACATGCATGTCTCCTTTGTGCATGAGCAACGGACAGCAGAATTAACTTTTCCACGCTTTACCTACCACTTTCGTTGACGTCACATCCGGATGCTTGGGCGGGTATTTCTGAGAACCCAGAGTGGCGCACCAGGCAGGCGGAAAGGCTGGGACTGAGGTGGAATCTGAGCG
The DNA here is from genome assembly GCF_964263255.1 of Lissotriton vulgaris. Classification (NCBI taxonomy): domain Eukaryota; kingdom Metazoa; phylum Chordata; class Amphibia; order Caudata; family Salamandridae; genus Lissotriton; species Lissotriton vulgaris. The sequence continues at coordinate 754,990,443 of NC_141691.1, forward strand.
CGGGAGCGCCCGAGAGTGCATGAACGCGACAGTGCCAAGCATGTGTGTATGGGAGAGAGATACAAATCTAGTATCCAATTTCATTGCCTTACTCGACGATGAGCTGAAACACCGCCCAGTGTTCTGCGTCTGCGGTGCAAGCAGAGTGCACGCGCCCTTCGGGATCACTTGCGAATGCAGCCCGGAACGGCTGTCAAAAACACCACCCACCCCCAAAAAACGGAATTTCTGTTCACTTGAAATGAAGGAATTGGGTGGCGACAGACTAGTCTATAAATATCCGCTGAAGGCGAAAGATCATTTCTGAACATCTCTCTTACCCTCTGACTCGTCAGCCGGTAAAACAAAAGCCCTTTTGTGTTTGAGTGAAGCATACCTTCACCAGCCGACATATACAAATACTCGGGGAGCCAGTCATTGCAGGGTTGGTTTCACTCCGGCCGACTGCAGTTTACTACACCGCTGAAGGAAGCCTTGTGCTTGATGGGGACACTGCCACTCTCTTCCTTAACCTCCTCCAAACTGAAAGGCTTGTCTTTAGATTTATCCGTGTAATTATGCCTTTTTGACAGTTTAATGCAAGTAGTACACGTTAGAGGGGAAATATTTAATCCGGCCTTATTCTCAGATATACTGACTGAAGACACGATAAATGCTGTTGGTCAAAAATGCCAGTCCAAGAAAAAATCTGCATGCTGTAAGGGGTTGTTAACTAATAAACAACAACAAATGCCAATACTGCAATTTATTCATATCACGAGTAAACCATGAAGAACAGACTGAAACTAGTTCTTCAAAATAGATTATTCATTTGAATTAATCAATTTATTTCAGATCAAAAATCGAAACACATTTAAACGACAGATTTCTATTCATTCTCAAAAACTGGTATTAAATCCACAGGAGAGAGGAAGAAAGGAAAGGAATCCTACATAAAAAAAGATTTGCACTTGCTTAAAACTGGCATTCTATCAAACATTGATTCATAAATCCTCATTCATACTCATATTTACAATTCTCTCAAACAACGTGAAGGAGTTGGGAAAAGGAAGGAAGAAAGAGAAAATCAAAAAATTAACAATAACTGTTCTACACAATTTGATATTAATCTAAAGGTACCTTAAGAGTGCTTTTAAAAAAAACAAGCCACAAATTTAAACAATAGGCCATCTAAACATGTAAGAATATTCAAATCGTTTTTTAGAAAAACATATACCGTAGACGATTGGCCTAACACGGTGGTGGTCGACGCGTTTCGAGTTCCTTAGAAGAGGAACTCTCTTCAGGACCTCAGAATAGTTCTCAAAATTCACATGTTTTTTCTGTTCTCAATAGTGGCATTCATTCTTTCTGTAATGTGTATGCTGTTTTCCCCGTTGGGGGCTTCAGTTGGTCGATAGCTCAAAAGTGTGGTCCAATGGGGGCCTTACATGCCGCTTTCTTGTAGTCACGTCTTGTGTTTAATAGTTGATTGTGATTTAAATCTTGCATGCTCGTTGGCGTGTTCTCTATTCGTCTCTCTCAGAGTTCAGTTGTTTAGAAAAGTTGGTGTTGTTGTTTATTAGTTTATAAGGCTAGGCCTTACTGCAGATTAGCCAAACCTTTTGTTGGTTCACGTAAGGGGTTGTTAGTCTTTTGACAGGACTAACAACTTAGTGCAAGATCATACTGTACATCACATGCAGCAATGTTTCACTCAGTTTGCCGGTCAGATAAACATCCTATTTTTATTATTATTATTATTATTATTTTAAAGTTTTATAAAGCGCTAGCTTGACCTGTAAGTATCAGAGTGCTTTACATACACACAGTAAACAACAGAAGGACATTACATTACAAAATAGTCCAGCAGTAAGGAAGCAAACCACAGAAAAAATACAATAAATATGCAGTGCAGCGGAGGGGGAGAGAGCAGTAAGAGAAAAGGCGAGAATGACATAGTCCGTTCACCCACTATCCTTGAATGTCCAGAGAGAGAGGAGACAACTCGGATAAAGAAGCCTAGGTTAGTTGACGTTGGTCATGAAAGTATTTGTTTAGGAGATGGAGTTTCAGGTCCCTTTTGAAACAGGAGATGGAGGGGTTTCATATGAGGAATCCAGGGAGAGCGTTCCATATCCTGGGAGTGTTGCCAGAAAACGATCGGTATTGGGTGGTTTTCTTTTTCAATTTCAGAGGAATAAGAAGGAGTGAGTTGGAGCTTCTTAGTGTTCTGGATTGACCTGCTCTAATCAGTTTATTTAAGTAAATGGGGGCAGGAGAGTGAAGGGTTTTGTGTGTGATGCAGGCCAATTTATAGATACTTCTCCCTTCCATGGGAAGCCAATTGAGGCAGTTGAGAGCTGGGGTGATGTGTTCAAATCTTTTAACTCCAGATAAGAGTCGAGCGGACATGTTCAGCACTGCCCTTAGAGGGGCGAGGTGAGCTTTTGGAGTCCCTGTAAGGATGGCGTTCCCGTAGTCTATTTTAGAGAGAACCAGTGATTGGACTACTGTCTTGAGGTCATCGTGGGGTAGAAAAGGTTTCAGTTTCTTGAGGTGTTTTAGAGAGAAAAGAGCACTTTTTGCAGAGTTTTTGATGTGGGCCTCCATTGTTAAGTTCTTGTCAAGGGTGAAGCCTAGAGACTTAACTAAGTCGGATAGGGTAAGGGGGCAGTTTAAGGCAACCAGATTCTTGAGCCACTCTTGGATTGGACGATGGTTGCTTTTTGGAGAGACTAGGATTAGTTCCGTTTTGTCTGGGTTGAGTTTTAAGTGGTTTACGTAGAACCAAGTTTGGATCTCGGTTAGGGTGGTATTGAGGAGTTGGATGTCGCTGGGAGACTTGATCCTGAAATAGATTTGGGTGTCGTCCACGTAAAGGTGGTAATTCACTCCAGCTTTTTTCAATATGATTGTGAAGGGCTCCATGAAGAGATTGAAGAGGGACGTGGAGGGGATCGAACCTTGCGGGACCCCAAGTGTGACTTTAGTTGGCTTTGAGCGACAGGAGCTAATTTTAATTTGTTGCGAGCGGTGTTGAAGGAAGGAGGTGAACCATTTTAGTACTGTGCCATTTATGCTGGAACGTTTCGACAGGGTCTCCAAAAGGGCTGGATGGTTTACTGTGTCGAATGCCGCAGATAGGTCAATAAGGATTGAGTAGGCAGGCATCACCTTCGTCTAGGGCCTTGTGAATGTCGCCAGAGAAGTTGAGCATAGCTGTTTCCGTGCTACAGCCTTTTCTAAAACCAGATTGAAAGGTGTCAAGGAGGTTGAACTCAATGTGTTTGTTGAGTTGGAGGAGAACACATTTCTCCAATGTTTTTGCAAGGAATGGGAGGTTAGAGATAGGTCTGAGCTTGTTAAGATCATTAGGGTCAGCCCCAGGTTTCTTGAGAATGGGTGCGATTTGTCCTAGTTGAAGGGAGTCTGGGACACAGCCTGAGGTGAGAGAGGCGTTGATTTTTGTCCAGAAAAGGGAAATGGTGTGGTTGAGTTCTTTTATAATTGTGGAAGGGAGGGGTTCCATGGTGTGGGAGAAAGGTTTTAGATTAGAAATTATATTGAAGACCTTGTTTACCGACATTAGCTCAAAGTAGGACCAATGCGCTTTGTTTTTTAGCTGGAGGTAGGGCTAATTGTCCTTGTTAAGAGCTCTTTCTAAGTGGTCCAGGGATGTTGAAGGTGGGCAGGTTAAGGGGTGTTAGCAGTTTGTAAGAAGGATTGATCAATTTTAGAGACTTTATTGGTCAGGAAGGTGGCAATTTCTTCACATCGCTCATTGGTGGGTTAGATTTCTTGAGAGGGAGTGCAGTTAGTTTGGCTTTTAACAATGTTGAAGAGTTCTCTTGGTCTGTTTTTCGCCAGATCTAGTTGGCTGTGGAAAAAAGATGCATTTTCACTGAAGATGTGTGTTTTTGTATGACTGCCGAGCAGATCTAAGATGTGTTAGGTGCAGGGACGAGGGGTTTTGTCTCCAAGACCTTTCCGTTTGTCTGAGTTGGCGCAGTTCATCATTCAGCTCCACGTTAAACCAGGGTTTTGATTTGGTTCTCAGTTGAGTTTGAGAGGAGCTACTTGGTCTAAGACCTCTGTCGTTCTTGAGTTGAAGTGTGAAGTGAGGTCATCAGCCGTCCATGATGAGGGATGGAGTTGAAGATGGGATGAATCTTGGCTTCAAGTTTGGATAAAGGTATTTCTTTAATGTTTCTGGTTAAGAGTTTAGGTTTGACAACACAAATAGGTTGGAGGCTGACAAGTGTGTCAATCTTGAACAGAATGAGGTGGTGGTCGGACCAGTCAATGGGAGTAATCTCTCTCAAGGAGATCAGATTGTTGTTTGTTATGATCGCATCTAGTGTTGCACCTTTGATGTGAGTTGGTTTATTGCAGAGTTGCTTGAGGTAATATATACTTCCAGAAGGTTGGAAAGTTTCAGGACAGTGGAGTCTTCTGGGTCATTCCAGTGGATATTGAGGTCACCCAAGAACACGTCTTTGGTGTCTGTCAAGGAGAATCGTGTTATTAGGTCTGTAAGTTCTTCTGGGAAAAGGGTACGCTCTCCAGGAGGATGGTAGATGGTGTGGAATTTGATGGGTGGGGAGCCCTTGGTAGTGAGTTCAACGCCTAGGTATTCGAACGATAGGTATTCTGCAGGTTTGAGTTTGGTAATCTGTATTTCATCTCTATGAATGATGGCTAGTCCCCCCAGTTTTTATCGGCCTGTCTTGTCTGATGAGGTTGTACCCTGGAGGGGTGAAAATGTCAAGAATGGGGGTGGAATGGGCATTAAGCCAGGATTCTGCGAGGAAGGCGATGTCAATTTCATCAGCGAGGAGAGCTTCAGCAATGTCAGTAGCTCGTTGTACTGCTGATCTACAGTTTAGGAGCATGCAAGAGAGAGGACGGGGAGCCTCGATGATGGGGGGGGGGGTTAGGTGGAAAGAGGTATATTGAGCAGGGGGTCTAGGCAAGTGGACAGTATTCGCGATTCTGTTAGTGCCGATAATAACAGGGATGTGGACAGGGGCTGACTTCTGGTACAACGCGAGGTGAGAGTCGTAGAGTTCCTCAGGTTTCGGTACATGTTCCTTGCACAGTAGTCAAAGAATAAAACCCTGATCTAAACTGTGGGCTCTTCAGGATTCAATGCCCCACAATGCCATTTATGTAGTCACAAGTTCATTGAGAAGACACCCTCTTAAATTTGACACTGTTTTTGTCATCAAGCAGTAAAAAAAAATCTTTTTAAAAATGGCACTGTCTTGGGAACACAAACTATGTGAATTGGAAGCCTTGAAAATACTTAAGTAAAGCGTGTGGCAATTGAGTTTAACAGTGTTGAAGTATGATAATAAGATAAGTTCAGCTATTTATAGTACTGGAATGATGTTTCCAATATCAATTTGATATTCAGATGATGAAAAACATGCACACCAAAGCTGACAAGCCACACATACTATATGGTAACCACAGACTTTTGATTTATTTCTCACATGGCATAAGAGCCAAACTCTGCATAAGGAATCAAGTGGGTCTGCCAAAGAACTATTCTCACCCACAGTCAATTACTTCGAAAACAAGCATATCAGACCTCTGCATTTTTATACTGAGCATTGGTAACCTTAAGGAACAATCACAACCCTCATTGTCACTAAATTAGCCTGACCTCAACCCTCAGGTAGCAATGATAAAGAGCAGACATGCCTAACTTAGGGCAATGGGTAAATTATTTATGCAGTACCAAAACAGGAATAAATACAAAACAATAAATATCTCAAACCAAATTAGAAGAATTGACTAAAATGTAATGAACAAAATGATACCAAAATTATAAAAATCCAACACGGGGAACCGGAGACGTGCGTTTTTAATGTGTTAAGTAGAAATAGCACCAATGACAGTCAATAAGTGTGGTAGGATGGGACCTGGGTAATTTAAGGCTGCTAGAGCATGGATCGGATACAACAACCAGGTTCTTCCTGGTGAGATTTTACCTTCTGACTTAGTCCTTTAAGTCCCAATCCACCACAGGAGTACACTTCTAAAGCCCCCTGAACCTCAGGGGAGGCACTTGGAAACAAACTGGGTGTCAAGCTCCAGTTGCCACTGGTCAGTGGATACTTCCAGAAAATAGCCTGTTGTAGCTTGTTGTATCCATGCATCTTGAAAAAGAGGTCAGCCGTATGTTCCTTGGAGTCCACTTCTTTTTCTTGCGTACAAGAGGGAGCAGCTCCAGTATTTCAGGGCTGCTCTGAGGTCACAGACTGCAGGTTTAGTCCTATTCTGTTCTATCTCAGGTCCAGCAGTGTTCTGAAGAGGGTGCCTTGAGGTGTCACATTTATGCCTGGCACTAGTTACTGGGTGGAAAAGACTCCTGGGCATGCCCTAACAAATGGGCTAAAAGTTACCGTGACCAACCCTACCTACTTTAGGCATTTTCAGGATGGTGAAAGTTTTCAGCCAACCTAAAGTTGGGCTTTGTGGGTTGGGGATGCAAGTCTGGAGTATACTATAGTAATCCTAGTATCCCCCACATCTAACTAAAAATTAGACTATTGCTTGCTCCTGGGAGACATTTCAAGTTCAAGTTCAAAATTTGTATAGCGCACTACTCACCCAGAGGGTCTCAAGGCGCTTGAGGGAGGGGGGCGGGGGGGGGGGGTATTTACTTATCGAATATCCAAGTTTTTAGTTGCTTTCTGAAGGAGAGGTGGTTCTGTGTAAGGCAGAGGTTCCAGGTTTTGGCCGCTAAGTAGGAGAAGGATCTTGCCCCCATGGTGGATCTTTGGATGCGTGGAATCGCAGTGAGGGCTTGATTGGACGATAGTAGTTGGCGGGTGGGGGTGTAAAAGGTCAGGCGCGTGTTGAGGTATTCGGGTCCTAGGTCATAAAGGGCTTTGTGTGCGTGGGTGAGGAGACGGAACGTTATTCTCTTGTTGACGGTGAGCCAGTGGAGGTCTTTCAGGTGACCGGAAATGTGAGCTTGGCGGGGGATGTCTAGGATGAGTCTGGCTGAGGCGTTCTGGATGCGTTGGAGTTTTTTCTGTAGTTTGTCACAGCACAAGAAATGTTGTCAAATTACTGCAACAAAGCATGAAATATATGATTGAAACAATAGCATTTTAGGGCTAAATTCCAAGTTACTCAAGCCTTCTCAAAGTTTTGTTTCTTTGAAACAATTCCAAGAAGTTGAAAGAAAAAGAACTTAAACAAGGATTTTTTTCAGTGATACTGTAACAATAGCTTCCTATGTAATAATAGACTACCCACCACATTTTGTCCAATTAAGGGTGCATCACTTAGAAAGTTTTAAACTTCCAACATGCACCACCTACTCAAAAGGCATATTCAATTAAGAAGGGTTCAGTGGTAAAGATCTATTAATCACAGAAAAAAATCTGTGAACAGTTCAGAGGTGTTTGTGGCTAAATGTTGGTGCAATAAAGGGAAAAGTGTTGCACACATTTTCAATTTAAATCCGAAATTTCAATCACCTGAAGCTCACATGGTACAGCAGAATACCTGCCAATTCTGCCTCTCCACTATATTACCGTTTCCCTACCTTCCTCCTACCCTCTCCCCAGTGCGACCAGGCACCCCTTGCAATCTTACAACCTCCAGTGTGGATTACAGATGTTCACACTATAGATGTCTCTTACATGCATGCATACAATCATATATAGGTAGGTTCAGTCCTTTGGAGCAGGCAGACAGCATATCAACACACAGAAAATGTAAGAGAATCTCACAGGGAGAGGCAATGGGATTTGGACTTTTAACAAAAATAACCTTTACACCACCAGAGTCTAGTGGTGTGGGGCAGTCCGAATTCCCCCTTTGTCTTTACCTACTGAGCCTGCTAAGGGTTACTGCAACTACTATGTAATAAGTTTGTGGTTGCACCACACCATTATAAAAGGCTACTCAAATTTATCAGGACACCACACCTTGACCCTGTTTCCAAAGTACATCCCAAATTTAATTCTGGGAGACGGAGGACTACCACGTGCACATATCCACTGAACCATACTTACAGGATAGTAGAAACATTCACAGCTCTGTAATTGGACTCTGAAGTGCGGGATGAAGCAAGACCTCTGGCTGGCATTTAGTAACAAATACAAGGTGTGAGAGAAAAAATCGTAATAGGGTCATAAACACGACTACCCATGGCACTATAGGCCTTTAATGAAAGAACTGCAGCCTTTCTTGCAGCCTAGAAAGCATGGCTTGGTAAACCCCAGGCATACATCAGAATGAGGTTGAGGTACTCACCCACTCACAGGCTTTTCTTCGGGGAACCATGTACACATAGACCACGGCCAGAACATGGGGAGACATGGAACATTTTCCGTTTAGCCAGTTCTAGTGCACTCTGCGGGGGGGCTCCCAGACGTGCATACACATCCGATCTCTAGTAATCACATGGAAAGCCAGCTCCAGACTTAATCTCGATGTCTGCGACTTGATTACACAGGGAGATTCAGAAAGCTTTAAAAAAAAATCTCCTTAATAGCAGCCACTCTGGTCCCTACACTACAGAAGAATGCAAGTCAAAAATCAAGTAAATCAAATTTTCATGAGTAGAGGAGTCATTCCGCATTTCAGCCTGAAGGACATGGCTTCTTCATCTATTCATGGCTGGCATCATTTGTTGAACTTTAAACGGTTACTATTTGTTTCATGGGATTACTCTAGATTGTAATCACCTGTAATAGACTAAGTACACGGTCAGCGCTTTACAAACATAAGCACATAAATGCAAGCCTTTTGTGATCTAGATCAGATGGGGCCTTAGAGATCATATGTATGCTTAGTTACATTTCTACAGTACCAAGGCGGCACCCTTAAATCTTATAATTGGAATAGTCTTTCGTATACTTTTTTAAATAAACAAAATTATCCGTGAAATTACTACAGTAAACAAGAACAAAGCATGCAAGGAAACTGCACACTTAATTCAGAACACGTTGACCAACATTTCAATCCAAGGACAACACTGTCAGTTGTTTTCACCAGTAAATAGGTATAAATTACTGCTGGGAGAAAAAAAAAGACATGCTACCACTTAAATGATACAATGATTCTGCAACTGGATTTTCCCAAAACAAATTTACTGGTTAAGCCGGTGTAGAACATATCACAAAACAGGTTGAGCCCAGTGCCAACCGCACAACATCAGCTCTTGGCCGCGTCATGTAAACCTTTAACAGAGTACATTTTAAATGAACTCTTATTGAGTTACCCTGCTCTGCCAAAACAATCAAAGCCAGCGTTCTTGAAAAGAAGAAACATGCAGGGCATCTATGCATCTTAAATAAACCTTTATTTCAAGCCTCGTTGTAGCAATGTGCTGTGAAAAAAATGTGTGTATGAACACAAGATGCTGTCTGTTTTTGGTAACACGTTTTTACTGTAACTACATGTGCCGGGAAACAATTGCCCTAGCACCAATTGTTTTTTGTGTAGGGTGGAGGTGAAAGAGTGAGCAATTCGAGAAAGCAGTCACGAGGGCTGTCCATGTTCGTTTAATTTTAAGGAAGCTTTTGTATTTTTAGTTTTCTCGGGCATCCGCTTTTCTGACTAAGAGTACCTATCTATCCATCTACTTACCTATCTATCTATCTATCTATCTATCTATCTATCTATCTATCTATCTATCTATCTATCTATCTATCTATCTATCTATCTATCTATCCACCCATCCATCCATCTACCTACCTACCTACCTACCTATCCATCCACCTACCTATCCATCTATCTACCTATCTACCTATCTAATTTTCTAAACAGTTAATACAAACAATCAAAAGCACTGACAGGGATAAACACGATGCAACATAATCAGAAAAGGTGCTAAAGAATAGTGCATGCTGGAGAAACTGCACAGTAGATAATAACCCGGCATTTAAATATGTAATTCGTACATTAGGAGAGCCTCTGAGTGAATGAAGTATGTAATTTACTACATAATATACACAAGGACACTAAACAAGAAGGTAAGCCACTTTACATTTGGACTTAATGTTTGCAGAGCATCCGCCTGCAATAATAAATCAGCAGGGGTCCTAAATGTCATGTGGTTAGCAGTGGAATTAACCATAGGGTAATACATTTCTGCATTACAGTAAATTAAATCACAAAAACAGTCACTCTCATCTAGAGAAGCATCATTCACCTGTGCCATTACCATCTGGCACGTAGTAATGTTACTGTTGTAAACTTTCTACAAGTTTGGGTACATCTGCAACACAGCCCAACACGCGAAATGCAAAGCAAATCAGTTTCTCTCATCCTTAATGCCTCAAATATGTGGGACCAGGAGACACACAGAGATGGGCATTTCCATGCCACGTATAGAAAACCAGCTGCTTCACTTCTAGAGCACTTCCTCAGGGTTTCCTCACCAGGAGTAGAATTTTAAAGTAATCTCATGCAAAAACAAAACATGCAAAAACTTACACCAACTACTCTCAGAAACTGCTCTGGTTTGGCTGTAATTATACAACAATTATTCATGTATTTGTGCGGTGTCCGAATAAGTCTCCCATTGTTGCATAGCAACTGGAATATCTGACACATGTCATAGCAACCTCCAATAAAACAAGCATTTACAATGCAATGCTCTCAGCATTATTAAAGGTAGAGCTATTGGCATTGCTCATGACATTTCTTCTTTTTTTTAAAAAATCATAAATAAATGGCAGTCATTTATATTGCCAATAGCTTAATCGCTTGCATATGCGAGACCTATTGCATTAGCACTCACACACAAAGTAGTAGAGTAAGTAGTTGATAGTGAGTAGGAGAGAGTGATTAGTAAAGAGAGTATTAGAGAGCGAGTAGTAAAAAATGAAAGAGTGAGTATTAAATAGTGAGAGAGTGAGTAGTAAAGAGTCCTAGAGCCACACACATTTACATGCACAGCCACACCCTTACATATACAAAGTGTATTTTTAGTTTCAGTAGTAAAGCGTAGTATAGAGTGACTAATTATGAGTGAGTAATGTTGAGTAGTAGAGAGTGTAGCAGAGTGTGTAGTACAGTATTACAGTAAGTACTATACATTAGATGCTATTAAGTAGAGAGAGTAGTTGATATTGAGAATTACAGTGAGTAGAGTGTTATGGAGTTGTATAGTAAGTATTTGAGTGAGTATTGATAATATTTGATAGGGAGTAGAATAGAGTGACTATTTGAGTGAGTATTTGTGAGTAGTAGAGAGTGTAGTAAAGGGTGTGTAGTAGAGTGCGTAATAGAGCGTTTTAGTGAGTACTGTAGAGTATTTATTTGTGTACTAAAGTGAGTAGGGAGTATTAGAGTTGTTGAATAAGTAATTTAGTAGTAGAGTAAGTAGAAGTGAGTAGTTGATATTGAGTAGTACAGTGAGTATAGAGTATTAGATATTTGTCGTGTAACTAGTAGAGTGAGTAGTGAGAATATTAGAGTGAGTAGTAAAGAGTGAGTAGTAGTGTGTAGTAAGTTGTGTGTAGTAGACAGTTTTTTGTAGAGTATTACAGTTAGTACCTCACAGCATTTTTTCTCATTACTAAATCTATTAGGCAGTATTAGAGAGTTGTAGAGTAAGTAGTACAGTATTAGAGTAAGTAGTAGAGAGTGATTAGTAGAGAGTATTAGAGAGCGAGTAGTCTAGAGTGTAATACTTTGTATTAAGGAGTGAGAGAGTGAGTACTAATGAGTCTTAGAGTTACACAAATTTACATGCACAGCCACACTCTTACATATACAAAGTGTGTTTTTTCTTTTGTAGGATTTTGATTTGGAGGGTGGAGTTGGAGGGTAGATATGTATTTGGATGTAGGATTTGGAGTTGGATGGTGTAGTTTGATGGTGGAGGTGGAGTTGGAGGGTGGAGTTGGAGGGTGGGGTTGTATTTTGAGGGTGGAGTTGAATTCGGAGGGTGGAGTTGAATTCGGAGGGTGGAGTTGGATTCGGAGGGTGGAGTTGGATTCGGAGGGTGGAGTTGGATTCGGAGGGTGGAGTTGGATTCGGAGGGTGGAGTTGGATTCGGAGGGTGGAGTTGGATTCGGAGGGTGGAGTTGGATTCGGAGGGTGGAGTTGGATTCGGAGGGTGGAGTTGGATTCGGAGGGTGGAGTTGGATTCGGAGGGTGGAGTTGGATTCGGAGGGTGGAGTTGGATTCGGAGGGTGGAGATGGATTCGGAGGGTGGAGATGGATTCGGAGGGTGGAGATGGATTCGGAGGGTGGAGTTGGGAATGGAGTTGGAGGGTGCACAAGCACAAGCAACGAGGGTGCAGGACAGCAAGCACAAGCAACAAGGGTGCAGGACAGCAAGCACAAGCAGCGAGGGGGCAAAGTAACAAAGTGAGCAAATTTGCCTCCAGACATTTGCGAAACTGCATTCTGTGTACGTGTGAAGTCCTTAAAACAATCTCAAAGAACAAGCTTCTCACAATGTCCACCAATGCAACTCATGCTGGACAGGCAAGCAAGAAGCTCGAGAGGACATGATGCTCCTTCAGTCCATGGCCTCTCTGCAGAGATGAAATCAGAGCAATGTTTTTTGTTGAATTGATCCTGCTTCTATGCGCTTAAGAAACTAGTACATGGCAAACTGACCCCTGCACTATAAAAGGGGTACAGCCTCTTATACAGACTTCACTAGACTTGGTGGGTTATTTAGGCAAGAGAATTAAGAGAATGGACGTGATGACCAAAGCCTACACAACGTAACAGAGGAAGAGGATTGTTAAACATGACTCAGTGAGTTGAACTCCAGTGACTGAAACGTGCAGTGATGTTCAGTTCATGTGCTCGAATGCTGGCAAGGCTGATGCAACATTCCAGCATACCATCGATAGGAAGTAGGTGAACTGGGAAACATGAAATTGGTATCGCCTGTTATTATAAGTGCTTAGAAATCACATACGTATGTTATGAACTGCTATATTAAAACAAGTTTTCACTATTTTGGAGGCGGTAGGACATACACGTAACAAACATTAGCAGCACTCTGCACTCACACTCACTCTCACTCTGCACTCACTCTCACTCTGCACTCACTCTCACTCTGCACTCACACTGCAGTCGCACTCACTCTGCACTCACACTGCAGTCGCACTCACACTGCAGTCGCACTCACTCTGCACTCACACTGCAGTCGCACTCACTCTGCACTCACACTGCAGTCGCACTTACTCTGCACTCACACTGCTGTCACACTTACTCTGCACTCACACTCACTCTGTACTCACACTGCAGTCGCACTCACACTGCTGTCACACTTACTCTGCACTCACTCAGCACTCACTCTGCACTTACTCTGCAGTCACACTCAATCTGCAGTCGCACTCACTCTGCACTCACTCTGCAGTCGCACTCACTCTGCACTCACACTCACTCAGCACTCATTCTCACTACACTCACTCTGCACTCACATTGCAGTCACACTCACTCTGCACTCAGGCATATTTTCTGTAACTGCACCTTTTGTGATGCCTGTCTAAACCCACTCCACCCCTCTTTGTCTATGCATTAAAATGTCGTTTTTTTTGCTTAATAAAATATTAAGTAAAACACATTGTTTGAATATGTATATTTTAGGTTGCACTGTAATCGCGTGTTTATTACATTTCTATCAGTAGATCACGTGTAAAATTGAGGGGTTCCTGTAAGTGCTCGTTTGTAGACACTATTGACAAAAAGCTGTTTAAATAATGCACATTTAAACTAGTAATTATATTAATGATGGACATCATCCTCCAGTCCATCCTGTTCATGTCTGACACAATCCAACCCTTTCCACCATTATTTGGTAAGTTTCCACTGATGCATTTGTTTTTTATGTCATCAGTAGTTTCTATTACTTTAGCTTAGGTCTTTGTTTCAGGGGGTTAAAGCAATGCACACACACGCGCACGCACACACACACACATACACTCTCTCTACTCTCTCTGCTTGGGCATACATACAACAGTGTCTCCGGTCACTCAAACATACACAGCAGAGCCCCTCAGACTTTTACACACATACAGTTTGTGTTAATCGCACACACCAGGACATCTTCACTCACATGCAAAAGCTTCCCTATGTCATCCGATCCATCCTAGCACGCACCGCACTCGCAAAGCCACAAACACACACACAATTATCCTGATTAACCTGAGCCTCCCCAGTCACACGCACGATCCCTGCAGCCCCCCAGTCATACGCCGCAAACCACCCCAGTCTCACGCACAAACGCTCTGATGCCCCCCGCGCCCCCCATACACAGACACACCCCGATCTCGTTGCACTCATCCCAAAGTCTCACCGGCCAGGTGAAGTTAAAGGGCAGCCTGATGGGTTGCTGAATCCCGGGACCTCGGTGATGGCGAACAAGTTGGCCCCCAGCACCGGGGTGACGAGGCTGCCGAAGGTGCAGGCCTCCGGGGAGGGCACCTTCTGGAAGTGCATCAGGCAGACCCTGAAGAAGGTTCGGCAGTCGGGCCAGCAGGAGCGCCCATTCTCTAGGAGACTGTCGCCGTTCACAAAGTCCTGCAGCTGGAAGACCCCCGAGCAGGAGACCTGCACACAAGAGAGACACCCACGTCAGACCTGACTGCCTGCCCCCACCCTGCACCCAGGTCTCCGCGACGCCTGCCTCCACCGCTCATTTATTTACCTGTTGCAAAACCAAGGAGAGGAACGTCAAACCAAAGACGCATAACATCGCCATCCCATCCACGAGTGCCAAGCTCCAAATTCAACTTATACGCAAAAGAAAGATGTCTTTTCACTTTGTTGATGTTTATATTACCCACGTGGTTTAAAAAGGTAGCGAACAAGAAAATCCAAAATACGACAAAAAAGATGGCGGCGGCAAGATAAGCGAGGCAGAGTCTGCTCACGCTGCCTGCACGCACCAGTCGGCCCTCAGATTGGTTAATAAGGAATACCAATCAGAGAGCCGACTGGCGCGTGCAGGCAGCGTGATGAGGGGCTGCTCTCTCCCGATGATGTCAGGGAGAGAAAGAAGATAGAAAAAACGCCCCCGAATTGAGAAAAGACGGGGCTTAAAGGGAGTGACACCCCTCTCCCCCAATGGCTGGCCAGCATTTACGAGGCCAGCCAATGGAGAAGAGGGGCGGGTTCAAGCCCTCATTCTAAGAAACATTAAATCTTCGGACCGAACTGCGCAAGCGCAGCCTACGGTCCTCTACCTAAAAAGGACATCAGCGTTTCTTTTTAATATTTGTTTTGCAATATGTTCAGAAATATTCAGTATTTTGCTTTATCTCCTGGGCAATATGAAGGACATCGTCCTTCTAACACATTTTAAATTAACCATTTTTGCAATAAATCTTTATCCTTTATGTTGTAGTTTTGTGGTCAGCTGTTTATGGAAACATGACAGGATAAAACAGAAAGAACTTTCCTGAACGAGTCCTTCTTTATCGGATACAGGCCAAATGCTACATCTGAGGACAATTAGCTGCTTTGCCCCTCTATTGGTTTGATCCTGAACGGTCTTTAATCAATACTTAAAATAATGTAATGGTGTTCCTAGTACCTTAATTTTATGTCGGTCAACTGATGAATATATCTGCTGTACTACAACCTTTAGTGTCATAATGAGGAAACCCACATGTTAAGGGTATCTTGCTCACACGAGCAATTTCTGAATTCTCCTACCCCCAAAATGTTGGTGGCTTTCATCATTAAAACCATAACCAACTCTGTGAGAGTTTCAGGACCTCCACCATGATGTAGTGCAAAGATGAACAAGAAATATGAAGGTTAATCAAAACTAGGTTTAAGTCCCTAGGCAGACTTGATCAAAGAGTTGCCTAGAACAGCACTGTCTGCAACTCTGCTTCATCTGTAGGAGATCACAGCAATGGGGAGGAAGTGCCCAACAAATTACCTTTAACATACCATAGTAAAGGGTATGCACCATGTAGAGACTGGTGAAAAATGATGTGTTATAGACATTGCAAATTATTCCTCTTCAGCAGGATCATACCGTAGAAACTCTTGCAGAAGATCCAATGCGTTTGGCTTTGAAATAACAAGCATTTGCTATGCAATAGGTCTCGCATTAGGAACGTTTGAGCTATTGCGATTGTAAATGACACATTTTTTATTTATGTGTTGATTTTGAAAATAGCGAAATTAATAGCTGTGTGATTTACAATGCCAATACTTTTAACTTTCGCAAATGTGACACCTATAGCATTTGTATTGCAATATGTGTTGTATTTACGTGACTTAGATGTATTGATATTACAAATAACAATTGCTTTTAATTTTTTTAAATAATCAATACTTAAATTAAAGTTATTGTAATTTATAATGGCAATAGCTTAAACTTTTGTAAATAACTTTTGTGAAGATTATGTTGATTGTATTTTATTGTGACGAAAATCCAAGCACAGAAGTGAAATATTAACCTCTTTTTGTGACATTTGTAATAAAGTTTGAAACATTGAGAGAACATATTTGAACCAGTTTTTGAATGCTTGCACAGACTGATGTTGTGGTGGTGCTGAGTGATGTTGTGGTTGCGACGAGTGATGCTGTGGCATTCAGTGATGCTGTGGTAGCGCATAGAGATGTTGTGGTGCCCCTGAATGATGCAGTGGTGGTGCTGAGTTATGCTGTGGTGATGCGATAGATAGAGTGTAATTATGTGGCGTGTAACTATGTGGCACTGAGTGGTATTTGGAGTGTATGCTGCAATGAGTGAAATGTAATTATATGGCGTGTAACTATGTGGCACTGAGTGGTATTTGGAGTGTATGTTGCATTGAGTGCAGTGTAATTATGTGGCTTATAATTATGTGGCACTGAGTGGTATTTGGAGTGTATGCTGCATTGCGTGCAATGTAATTATGTGGCGTGTAACTATGTGGCACTGAGTGGTATTTGGAATTTGTTGCATTGAGTGCAGTGTAATTATGTGGCTTATAATTATGTGGCACTGAGTGGTATTTAGAGTGTATGTTGCATTGAGTGCAGTGTATTATGTGGCGTGTAATTATGTGGCACTGAGTGGTATTTGGAGTGTATGTTGTGTTGAGCGCAGTGTAAATATGTAGCATATAATTATGTGGAACTGAGTGGTATTGTCTGGAGTGTATGTTGTATTCAGTAGAGTGTAATTATGTGGTGTGTAATTATGTGGCACTGAGTGGTATTGTTTGGAGTGTATGTTGCATTGAGTGCAGTGTAATTATGTAGCATATAATTATGTGGCACTGAGTGGTACTGTGTTGAGTGTGTGTTGCATTCAGTAGAGTGTAATTATGTGGCGTGTAATTACGTGGCACTGAGTGGTATTTGGAGTGTATGTTGCATTGAGTGCAGTGTAATTATGTGGCGTGTAATTATGTGGCACAGAGTTGTATTTGGAGTGTATGTTGCATGGAGTGCAGTGTAATTATGTGGCATGTAATTATGTGGCACCGAGTGGTATTTGGAGTGTATATTGCATTGAATGCAGTGCAATTATGTGGAGTGTAATTATGTGGCAATGAGTGGTATTTGGAGTGTATATTGCATTGAGTGCAGTGTAATTGTGTGGCATGTAATTATGTGGCACTGAGTGGTATTGTTTCGAGTGTATGCTGCATTGTAATTATGTAGCATATAATTATGTGGCACTGAGTGGTATTGTGTGGAGTGTGTGTTGCATTCAGTAGAGTGTAATTATGTGGTGTGTAATTATGTGGCACTGAGTGGTATTTGGAGTGTATGTTGCGTTGAGCGCAGTGCAATTATGTAGCATATAATTATGTGGCACTGAGTGGTATTGTGTGGAGTGTATGTTGTATTTGGTAGAGTGTAATTGTGTGTGAGGGTGCAGAGTGTGTGAGGGTGCAGTGTGTGTGAGGGTGCAGAGTGTGTGAGGGTGCTGAGTGTGTGAGGGTGCTGAGTGTGTGAGGGTGCTGAGTGTGTGAGGGTGCTGAGTGTGTGAGGGTGCGGAGGGTGCGGAGAGTGTGAGGGTGCGGAGAGTGTGAGGGTGCGGAGAGTGTGAGGGTGCGGAGAGTGTGAGAGTGCAGAGTGTGTGAGGGTGCAGAGTGTGTGAGGGTGCGGAGTGTGTGAAGAGGGAGCTGTTTTGAGGGCACTGTAGAGGAAGAGCAGCAGAGGGAGCTGTTTTGAGGGCACTGGAGAGGAAGAGCAGTAGAGGGAGCTGCTTTGAGGGCACTGGAGAGGAAGAGCAGCAGAGGGAGCTGTTTTGAGGGCACTGGAGAGGAAGAGCAGTAGAGGGAGCTGTTTTGTGGGCACTGGAAAGGAAGGGTGGCAGAGGGAAGGAACTGTCTTGAGGGCACTGAAGAGGAAGAGCGGCAGTAGGAGATGTTTTGAGGGCACTGGAGAGGAAGAGCGGCAAAGGGAGCTGTTTTGAGGGCAATGCAGAAGAAGAGAAGCAGAGGGAGCTGTTTTGAGGGCACTGGAGAGGAAGAGCAGCAGTAGGAGCTGTAGTGAGGGCACTGGAGAGGAAGAGCAGCAGTAGGAGCTGTAGTGAGGGCACTGGAGAGGAAGAGCAGCAATAGGAGCTGTAGTGAGGGCACTGGAGAGGAAGAGCAGCAGTAGGAGCTGTAGTGAGGGCATTGGAGAGGAAGAGCAATAGTAGGTGTTTCTAGTGGAGATAGTACAGAGGAAGAGGAGAACAGGACTTTGTACTAAGAGTACATTGTTTAGGGAGGGTATCAAGGAGGACGAGTTTCCAGCAAGGCCGGACTGTTGTTTTACCAGAGGCTAGCAGGGTGTTTGCTGTTTATGAAGCTAGTGGGGGGCCGATTTTATTACTGGGGGCCGGGCTGGCCACATTTCCTGCTTGTTCTTTTTCCTCGGTGCAGTGTTGTGTGGCATATTAGTATACCTAGGATATACCTCCCTAGCCATTCACCAACACGGCATGGCCATGTGTGCCTACAAGCCGTTGTTCATGCCTCGAAGAATTTGTACAGCTGAATCGATTAAAACGCACTGGTGCAGCCTAGCAATGTGTTTACACAGACAGACTCGCACGCATTTTCAAATACACACACCTACAGAGACAAATACAGACACACAACACACGCACACATACAGACACATAATACACACATACATATACACAAAGCACAAATACAGACACAGTACACATTCAGACACAGAGAGACATACAGCACACAGACACACATGTGTGCAAGTGAATCAGGACCCGAGAACTGTGCACGCCCGGCAGTGCCCGTGTGTGCGTTGGCTGGCGCTGGCTCCACTGCATAGCGCTACAAAACAGCGTTAACGGGCGGAAATTACAGAAAACCGCTTCTAAAAATACACGCACCTGAGTCAATAACACGAAGGGCAGCATGCCGGGAATAGAGACACGAATCAGGCTGATGGTGGGGATAGTAGGGGGCGGCTTGTAGGCACACACGGCCGTGGCGTGTGCATAGAGGTGTCTGGTAGTGCGGTAGCGCTCCGCCTTTCATCATTCCGAGGCCAGTTACAGGACTTACTATGATGCCTTGCAAATAACAGCGGGCCGACTGTAGCGCTTAACAAACCAACCACTGTGCGGGAAGCGCGGTCTAGGGCGCTAAATAGACACACAAGTCTGGCTGATGGTAGGGACAGTGAGGGGCGGCTTGTAGGCACACGAGCCCGCGACGGGAGCATAGAGGTGTCTGGTAGTGCGGCAGCACTCGGCCTTTAATCGTTCCGAGGCCAATTACAGGAGTTACTATGATGCCTTGCAAATAACAGCCGGGCTGGGCTGACGGTAGCGCCTAACAGACCTACCACAGGGTGGGAAGTGCTGTCTAGGGAGCTAAATAGAGCCACGAGTCCGGCTGATGGTAGGGACAGTGGAGGGCGGCTTGTAGGCTTGTCTTGGTCTGTCCCTGTAGGTGTGCGAGACCGCGGGCTCCTCTAAGCAAAACACATGTGCATCAGAGTGGCCATGGTGGAGTGGAGGGAGGAGGTCGAACAGAGCAGCAAATGCTGTGGGAGGAGAGGGGAAGCGTTGCCGCCTGATAGTGTACAAATCCACCTGGCAAACAATCGCAACTCCTGTCTTGACCTGCCCCCGAAGCATATGTCAGCGCAAGCAGATAGCAGATGGCTAGGGAAGTGGGCAAAAGGAAGAGGACGGGGCAGATGGTGACAGATGTAGCTAAAGGAAAATAAAATAAAAAAATGGGAAATAATGCAAGCAGAGTAATAAAAGGGCATAGAAAGAACGCAATCACAGAGTCGGCGGGAAAGTGAGAGAGAAAAGGGTGCTCGGGTGAGGGAGAAAGCAAACAACAAAGGGGCACCAAGGAGGGGGTTTCCGGAAATGTAGAGAGCGTGAGGCAGATGCCTATGGACTGCAGCGGTGATGGAAGAACGGGGCATGGGGGTGGGTGGTCTTCCTTTGAAGTCTGATGGGGGGCGGGGGGCGGGGAGCGGCTTCCTTTGAAGTCTGATGCCAAGGCTCAGACAAATGGTGTGGGATGTGGCTGTGAATGGTGTGGGTGTGCGATGTGCGACGTGCACGCGCCTGCCTCGCATGAACTGTATGCGATCGGCAGCTAGGTAGACTTTTCAGACCGCTTACTAGAATCTTGCATATTATCCATACGGGATATAATAGGCGAGACCTAAAAAAGGAAGATAGCCACAGCCTTTTCCGTATAAGACTACTTCACATCAAGCAAATTAACTCTTTTTCTCAAAGCCTAGGGTATGTCTTCTTGCGAGTCGGTGACTGAAAACTGTTGCCTGCCAATAGTGAGCGGGCCAGGAGATGAAAGCGTTTCTTTTTGCCTTCCAGAACTGGTCAGGTCATGTTTTAATTCTCTTTATTCACAGTTTACTCAAATACCACCTGTAGGAAATCGCTATTTCATGCATGGCCGTTCTGGATTTTTCGCTTGCACTGGACCCAATATTTTTGCAGGACTTATAACTCTGTGCATTCAACCCCTGCTAACCAGTAGTAGAGAGCCTAAGATCCCCTTTAAACATGGTTAAATCGGCTAATTCATAATTGGCACATTTAAGTTATCCTTAGTGTATGGTGTATAAAGTGCACCCAGGGCCTTGAAATTAAATGCCACATGTGGACTGCAGCATCTACTGTGTCATCCACTAAGATGGCAGTAAAAACATGGCCTCAGGCCTAACCTGTGTAGCTTGACGGCTGCAGTGTAAAACCTGCAATGCAACCTGCTAAAATATCCCTTTTTTGACAGACAAACCCGGTCTTTTAAATATTAGGAAGTCCTCCCTTTGGCCTTGTAGTCCACAAGGTAAAGTGCTTGGCATTTGAAAGTGGAGCAGGTAGAACATTAATGCTACAGTGTCATCTGTAGTGACAAAGCCCTAAAAGTTATTTCCACTGTGACAAGACTAACTGTCCCATTTAGAAAACAGAGTACACATTAAAATATTGTACCTCAGGAATAGGACCAGCTAAAAAAAAATTAAATGGTGAAGTCGGATTTTTAATAAATATAATAGAAAATAAACTTCTTTACCTGACTGAACATTCAGTTGGCTAATGCATATGCTTCTCCCATTATGTGCTCATCTTTGAATAAATATGAACATGGTGTGAAATGCCTCCCAGGAGCAAACAATAGACCAACTTGAATGGGCAATGATTACTTCTCTGAACGCCAAAGAATATTCAGAGTGCATGCATTGGGCATCCTGTAACACCACACTGACAAATCTTGCATGACCGACATGTTGCACTTGGGGCCACTTGAAAGGGAGAACAGGATACTAACAGTTCTTGTGAATCCTCAATCTGGTTCCTGAAGGAACCTACGTTTGTTCTACCAGACTTCAGACTCTGGGTTTGTTGTGGGTACAGTACCTGCTCCAAACTGGATTTTAGGATTAGATGCAGGAGGGCACTGGTAATTTCCCTTTAACACTCACACACACACACCCAACCCTCACAGTGCAAGTTTAGTGAGACTAAAGACTTTCACCATCTTGAATATTCCCTGACATATGGTATTTTGTCAAACCTCAAACTAGTTCCTGTTTGAGGTAAAGCAAACAGGAACTAGTGAAAAAGTAGGTAGGGAACCCCTGGGAACAATTAACCTATTGGTCAGGGAGGAGCCAGAAGTCACATCCCCCCACCTCCAGATAACTGGCACCAGATATAAACATGACATTCGCAGACACCCTCTTCATATTACGTTCTGGACATACAGCAGATCAGAAGAGTACTGTACCTGCTGTCTGTGACCTGCGAAGAGCCCTGAAGGACTAGACCTGCCTCTCTCTTATAAGCAGGACAAAGATGTGGACTCCAAGGGTCAGTTGGCTGGCCTCCTGTGTTGCAACAGGGAGACACACTGCACGAGGCCTTTTTCAAGAAGTATCCAGCTGCCCAGTGGCAACATACCCTGGACTGGACCTGCGCTGTCCACTGCTTGACATCCTGTGAGTTTCTAAGGGCCTCCAATAATGTCTTGGGTGGGAGAGGGGGGCTAGAACTGTGCTCCTGTGGTTTATTGGGTCTTAAAAGATGAATTCAGTAAGCCTGAAATTGCCTAATCTGCTGCATCATTGGTTCCTTTCTCTTTTTTATGCTATTTTTACTTAGAGTTATAAATGTAATATTTAGCTCCCCTTATTGGATTTCTGTGATTTTGTTTATGAAATATACTCAGTTTTTTATATTTTGTTTGGGATTTTTATTGTTTTGCATTTTGGCTTTATTACTGGTTTAGTACTGCATAAATACTTTACACATTGACCTATGTTAAGCCTGTCTGCTCTGTGCTATAACTACCACTGGGGTTGAGCGCATGTGGCTTTAAGGGATCACCCTGACAAGATTAATGATGTGTTCTGTTGCTGAATGTTAGGATGCAGTCTGGAGGGGAAAATCATGTGCAAATGTGAGCACCAGTGAGTGTTCGGGTACTAGTACATGCACCACAGTTGTTTTTCTCTTTTGCGTATTGGTTTTGTACCAAATACCTTGATTAAAACCTATTCAGACCACCATAACATGAGTCCCTCACTTTCCCCAGTGTGTTTTGTGTGACTACATGTGGTATGCATGGAGACAGTTTGTTTATGGGTCCAGTTCGTTATGTGAAGAGCCACTGTATGTTGCACTAGATAGTGATTCCTGCATCAAGGCTTCCTGGTCCTTGGAGCAGCAGCCTGTATTTCAGAGTTTTGTCCAAGTCAGGCCTCTGCCTCCAGGTCTTTTGAGCCGGATGGATGCTACCCAGTCTAG
This sequence comes from Lissotriton vulgaris, assembly GCF_964263255.1. Taxonomy (NCBI): domain Eukaryota; kingdom Metazoa; phylum Chordata; class Amphibia; order Caudata; family Salamandridae; genus Lissotriton; species Lissotriton vulgaris. The sequence continues at coordinate 755,013,634 of NC_141691.1, forward strand.
CGGAGGGGATCCTATCACTGAAAATTCTAGTTGCGACCAGATAGTTTCAGCACAGAGGTTCTTAAATGGGTGTCAACTGTGAGGATACACATTAGGAGGGACGGGCGTTTAGAAGGTCCAGCATACAAGCCCCTAAACCTTGAAGAGAAACAAAAAGTATGCAGTTCCTATGGAGGGGGTCTGGAAGGTCAAATGGTGCGGAGATTCCAGGTGAGAGAAGGAAGGAAGGTAGGAAGGGGATAGCTCAAATAAGGAGCAAGGGCGCTCACACTCCCCAAGAGGTGTCATGCTTCATCATAGGCAGCTCCTTGTTGGGCCGGCGCTGCAATGTCCAACCGGGGGCTCTTTGTGGGGGGCAAAGAGTCCCCCTGCAGGGCCCTTTGCCCCACCTAGCTTTGCAGATTCTGGGGATTGTCACCTTCCTGAGAGATGATGATCTGAGCAGTCTTTTAGGGGTACACCAGTGAATGCTGTTCGAAGAGGCGCAGTCCCTTGATGGTGTAGAGCCAAATAGACCATGCAGGGACACAACAAGCTTCCAGTGGCCTCCCTGAGACTGCCTAGTTGACTAGCACTAACTTGACATGCTTAGACCTACTGCTTGCCTCTGTTGGAGTGAGTCCTGATTCCCAAGAGGTGCCCCCCAAGTCCTGGGTCCTTGGTGGGCATCAGTGAACTCCTCCTGAAGAAAAGGTGAAGGTACAGGAGTTTTGGGCTTCTCACAAAGTGACCTCTTTACGCCAAGATTGACTGTCCACAACGACTGCCAAAGTGAAGCTCCAGCAGGACCTGCTCTTCGTACTGACAGTGACCGGCCACGATGATCCAATAATGCGAGGCTCCAGCGACGACCGGCTCTTCGTGCTACAGCAATGACTCTCTGGGACGCTTGACCTGCTCCTCGTGGCTCCCACCAACGTGAACAGCACCCTTCAAGCTGAACGTTTGACTGTAACTCTTCAACTGGACAAATCTGGTCGCTGCATCCAACCTAGGCTACACAATGGCCAGGCTGAACCTATGAATTTTACCTCGGTCTAGCATGGCCAGATAACCGTGAGTGGCACTTTCTGCTTCTTGGAGCCACTTTCACCTAAGATTTAAAAAACTCATATCTCCAGATCTACTGATTTGATTATTGCTTTGGGGTTGTTTTAGGTATTACCATTTACTCTATTTTTCTAAATTGGTTTGTCATTTTTCTTGTGTTGTATTTTCACTTTATTACTGTTTGTGTACTGCATAAATACTTTACACATTGTGTCTAAGTTAGCCGGACTGCTTTGTGCCAAGCAACCAAAGAGTTAACCACAGGTTATTTTAATGACTTTTGTGGTTCATCCTGACAAGGATTGTGTTGTTTGAGAGGGGCTTCCAAACTTCTCAACTCCTAATGGAATATCAAAGCGGCATTAATACAGTTTAACACACACCGGGGAAGGCAAACCTGTTGTGAGTATTAAAAGGCTGATCTGCTCACAAAGAAGAAGGCAACTTCCCTTTGGTTGGTCTAAGAATGTTTATAGTTATTAAATAAATACTGGTAGGCTGGGGAGGGCATAGCAGTTTGGGTTAAAAGATATGAAGGACCGCAATAAAAATATCACAATTATTGACAAGAGCATTCTTTTCTTGTAAAAGGAACAAGGAAAAACTGCAGCAAATTCCAATATGTGCAATCGAATACTTCTTCTGGGAACTGTTGCTGCTTGTTCTCTGGCTTTCGGTTTCGATGCATATTAGACACGCATCACGCCCCTTTCTGTCTTATCGCGTATCCCTTGCTTCCAAAACGCCCAGCAACCCCCCCCCCCCACACACACACACATACACACACGGTGTCAAGAGTATGAAAAACACCTTCAAATTAAGCAAATGTGAAGCAAACTAAGGAAGTAACATTTGACAGTAATGAGAGTAAAACACCTTGAAGCATGTGGCCTTCGTCAAAGTGCATAGATGTGCAGTGGATTATGGGGCAGTGATGGATTTTGCATACTAAATAAAGATGCATCAGTTTCCCTACCGAACAGCCTCCTGGTTGCTTGGCAACTCTCTTGCATCGAGAGATAACCATCTCTCACGTCTGTCATGTGCAGCAGCTATATCTGTGTTCGTCCTGGGGCATACCATAGCTCCAGAAGCTGAAGTCACACGCAGGTCAAAATTAGGCCCCAGGTGATGAGAGAGTGTTTCTCAATTGTCATACCAAGTGCGTGGGCCTCTCGCTGTAAGCCTGTCTCGCCTTAATCTGCCATCAATGCTCCCCACCCGAGTCTGTCAGCTCCGAAGTCATCTCACAGATTCGGGGCACTGAAAAACTGGTGGGCAACATTGAAGGGATGACCGTACTCCAGCCCCATTCTGAAACAAGCAGGTTATTTGCTCTTTCTGTACGTTTGTGCTACATACATTCAGGGTTAATAATGTATTGCTTCTTTTTAATGTTAAGATATGAATGGATACTTGGTATAGCGCAGCGACTAGCCCCCGAAGGGGCATCTCGGCACTGAAACAACTGACAAAAAGAAAACAGCCATTAGAACAGCCAGGTCTTAAGATGTTTTATAAAACCGGAGTACTCAGTGCACGCCTGACATCAACAGGAAGTGTTCAATGCACAGTGTAAAGTATACTCACGTTTTATTGCTCAGAACAAACGTTTGCAGACAAGCAGCTGTATTCCAAGTACTGGGGAAAATCTGGGCTCAACGACTTTCCACAAATACTATTACTGCATGGTAACACGTCGGTTTTTGCACAAGATTCAGTGGTTTACCTCTTCTCTACTGATCGGAGCGGCGGTGGCCGCAAAGTCAGCAGTTACACGCTTCAGAGAGGGGGCCTGATCCAGCCTATGGTGTCGGCGTCGGACATGGGAACTCCAAGACGCTGGCCCCCGGGAGCGAAGGACTGCGAGTGAGGAGGTGTCTGCCCGACCTGGGAGTCAGAGAGGTAGGTGATGGTTGCTCCCCTGGGCCCTCGTATGCGATTGGAGGCTTAACAGCTGTACCAGCGACCTGCGGAGTGGACCAAAGCCTGGACAGGACATTGAGTAGGCAGGGGTCACAGTGAGACGGTAGCGGGCCCCAACAGAGGGAAGGCGGGGACTGTCTGCGAAGCTTATACTATCGAGCGCCACAGAGAAATCCTAACAAAGTTTTCCCGAAAGGCGCCAGTGGAGAGTTTTGCGCGCTGGAGTGGGGCAGAAGAGACAGCTGTCCCCCCGTAACTCAGACTTGACAAATACACCGTCAAAATGGGCTGTGAAGATGGTGCAGTGAGGGGGGGGGGAACGCTGATGAACAAAGGTGAAGATTATGTCCCAGACCCCTCACTGGGACTCTGGAACCGAAGTTGGACTCGGTCACAGAAGAGGTCAACCTGCCCAGAGCAGACTTGAGGAAGGTGGCGACCAAGATCACTTCGGCAGAATCCACTATTGGTGGACTACAATCCAAGACTAAGCGTCTGGAAGAGCAAGTCTTGAACTTGACCAAGAATCAGGCGGACATCCTGGCCCGGCTGGATGACCAGGAGGGCAGAGCACATCGTAACAACATTAGTGTGGTGGTGGTGCCTGAGGGTATGAAGGGCACATCGGTGGACCTCTTCTTAGAGGACCTTATCCTAAATAACCTGAAGCCGAAACGGATATCAAAATTCTTCTCTGTCGAGAGGTCGCACAGCGACCTGGGACCGCGGCCTCGATTGGGGGCCACCCCTCCGTATGATAATTGCACGTATGCTCAACTACAGAAATAGGGACGCAATCCTCCAAGCGGCGCGCCAACATGGAAATCTGCAATATCAAAATGCCAGGATCTGATTCTTTCCTGACTTCACCTCAAAGTACAGCGCCAACAACACCCCTTTGATGCGGTGAAGAGGGCCCTGCGTGATCAAAACATTAAGTACATGATGCTATTTCCAGCAACGTTGAAATTGATTGCGGAGGTCAAGACCTTCTTTTTCACCTCGCCGAAGAGGCGAGCTACTGGTTATAGGGCTAGAGAAAGCTTGGGAGAAAAGGAGCCAGGGCCCAACCACACGTCGCCAAGGAGCGCAATGGAGAGCAGTGTGAGGAGGACCAGGATCTCGAGAACCCAACACAGCGACAAAGACCAGATAAGTGAACAGCTGGGGACAACATGACTGTCCAAGAGGATATTCTACCCCCAGAGGAGGGGGTGTGGGTTAAGTCGAGTCCGTCATCAAACTGAAGCAAGGAGACTTTTACACTCTGGTTGGCAGTCGCAGAGACTTTGAAACTGAGGGGGCTGGCAGATGCTGGACTGGGGACACACGCAGAGAGGTGCACTCATGAAGGGAACTGGGGACATTGTTTAGCCACTTGCTACATTCTAAATGTATTTACATCTAACATTCAGGGATAGTTATGTGTGTTTTTAATATTGTTAACAGCAGCAGCTCACCAATATTTCTGCAAATAATCTCTGTGACACCCTCCCATTTCTCATGCAGGAGGCTCTGTTTTGATCTAAAAGAAGCTTTTTTATGGATGTTGCATGAGTCATCTGTATGCTTATACATGCAACACCTTCAACAGATACAGTCGGTATCATAGCTAAAATTAGTGCATATAGCTTAGCTTACTGGCTTTATGGGTGGAGTCTTGTCTATTCACACTACCATAATTAGAGCACCCGTAATTGTAGTGCCAAGCGGGTGCATGCGCACTCGTCCATTATCTGCACTATATTCGTAACCGGGACCCGTTACATAAAACGGGCTGTTGGTACTATCGGGTATTTGTGGTGTTCATTTATTTTCACCCTTTTGCCTAATTATTTGACTTTGACACCAGTTATAGCCCTGATTATACTGTTACATTGAGCTAAGTATATCTAGCCGCGCGCATGCCCGAGGTTAACAACACTAAAGCAATTGACCTGCCGTCATGGTGTTGCCGAGCGGGGGCATGCGTACTCGTCGCTTGTCTGAATAGTGTAAATTGGCTGAGCTCGGCGCATGCACACTTAACAGGGTTCCGCGGACGAATGCGCGTAGCAGATTAATAGTTATCTGTTTCCTGAAACGCAGACGTGGCGCGAATGCGTCTCCATTTAGATTGCCATTAACGAAGCAATTAACCAATCAGGGACCACATAAAAGCAACACGGGCCCACCTACCGTCACCTCCACTTCCTCTCGGACGCCGGAGAGAGGTACCGACGGATAGGTGAGTCCCGTGTTTGTCCCTTTGTTACTTTGTTTAGACTCTTTCTCCCCCTGGAGCCTTTATCTTTGCCTTGGCTTTAACAATAGTTTATCTTTGTTGGTAGCCTAGTTTTTGAAGGAGGATTGAGAGTGCTTTACTTGCAGTTGACAACAACAAAGGATTCTCCATATTACTAACATACTGGTACATAGTGTGAGAGTCTCTAATTCCAGAGAGACATGCTCTCCATAGCCAGCAAGGGTTTCCATTAATGGTATGAGCCGAATTGAGGGGTCACTTTTTAAGAGAAAACCAGGTTTACTTGTGTGCACGTATAGATTTAACAGATGCGGTAGTAGCACTATGGAATTATTATGTATGGTGGCTACATTTTTCCTTTCTGTTTGTGCATACATAGAGCGGGGCCTCACATACCCGAGCGGATGCCGGTAGAGGTGAGGTCTTCACCCACAGAAAGCTGGGTGAGTACATGATAAAAGAAAAACTTTTTTTGTCTTGCTCTCATGCCCCTGCGTAAATTTAGTAGGAGTGCTAAGAGATGTATATCACTAAGAATACATATGGCTTGGCCCTTAGACAGGAGCAAGATTAATAGACTCCTGGAGTGTCTTGAGTTGGTTCTTGGTGATGGGATAGGTTTATAGTTTAATGATGAGTAGTTTGGTAATTTTCTCCTTTTTTCTAGGTGAGAATTCGTGGTCTACTTCGCAAGGACACATTGGGGCTCCAAGGTCCTGGTAGTAAGACTTTTTGAATTGTTGATCACACTATTACACAGTTATTATTTATCACAAACCACTTCTTGGTTTTTTGCAGTAGCATTCAATCCTATTAGGTCCTGATGAAAGCCGGATAGTAGATCCTTATGGCAGAAACATGTTGACCTTCCTGCACCACGTAACGGGGTAGCCATAAATTTAAAACTACCTTGCGTGTTTGTTTTAACCATTGACACTGGAACAACCCTTATTAAACATATTTTTGCTCCATTGCTCAATTTTTACAATGCACTTCCTTATTGCACTGCACAACATCAGCACCACCTTTGAGAAACCTTTGGCTGGAGTACACCAGGGCGATGGCTGGATCCTTTTACTAATCTCATGTGACGACACTCCACCATTAAGGGTGGCCTGATGACAATTTTTCAAGCCTTGGTTCCTGCTCAAAAGGTAGAGCTGTATGACCTGTCTCCCTCTAGTTTCCACTCTGCGACACCACTTCTTAGACCAGAGTGTCCTTCTTCTTGTTTGTTTAGCTGTAGTAGGGGAATGGGACACAGGGGTCTTTAAATATTCCCCTCTCTTTGACCCTCACTTAATGTCGTTTTTTGTTTGTTGTATGAAACAAACACAACATTTATCTGCAAAATGTCTGTACTGGACTCACACATCACTTAAATGAAAGGAAAACAGTATTTACAACAATCTGTTAAAGAAGAAAACAAGTTACTTACCTGTAACTTTGGTTCCCCAGTATTGGTACCTTTCATAGATTCCCATGCTTTGTATCATTCCCCCGTCGTCGGATTGGGAGCCTCGGTAAATAAAAAATACCATAGCAATAGGCACAAAAGAGAAAAATTAGGCCTAGGCCTCGTCTCATTTTGTAGCTTATCCACCTCTTTGTGTAAAAGAGCCCAAACTCTCCGCAACAACCAATCAGAATAGCCTCGCCCCATAGAACCCTCCTGAGAGAGCCTCAGGTTTTCGTAGCCGTTGTTCAACAGCCACTATCTCAGGAAAAAGGCTGAGCTTTCCCAGGGGAGGAGGGTGGGCGCATGGGAATCTATGAAAGTTACCAATACTGGGGAACCAAAGTTACAGGTAAGTAACTTGTTTTCTTGCCCCAGTATTGGAACTTTCATAGATTCCCATGCTTTTGTATCAGAGTAGCTAGCAGTAAGCCCTAAAAGCACATTTTGTTATACGAATATCACCACCTTGCCACATACATACTCACATTGGAAAACCAAATATATATACTTGTTACATTAGCAAGGACTATCACAAGTGAAACAAAATGTGCAACACAGGAAGGAGGGATTGTAGGGAAAGCTCACCTCTCATTGAAAAAGATTCCTCAGGACTGCCTGTCCAACAGCTGCGTCATTCTTCGTAGAAGAATCCGGCAGTAGTGCTTCGTGAAGGTATGCATACTGCTCCACGTCGCTGCCCTGCAGATGTCCTTGATAGGGACTCCTGAACATAGAGCCACTGATCTTGTGGAATGTGCATGGACTCTTCTTTCGAGCGGTTTGCCCGCTTCTTGATTGCAGAACTGAATAGCGCTGGAGATCCAGTGAGAAATGCTGTGTTTGGACAGCGGAAATCCCTTCGTGGGGCACTGTAGGAGACGTACAGTTGTGAGGATTTCCTAAAAGGTTTCGTGCGCTCCAAATAGAACTTTAGACACCTCTGAACGTCCAAAGAATGTAAGGACCTCTCTGCTGGAGTAGTAGGTCGCGGGAAAAAAGACTTCAAAATCAATGGTTCATTCAGATGGAATTCAGACGGAACCTTCCGGATGAACTTTGGATTCGTCCGTAGGATCAGGACATCCCGCTTGAATTGTAGGAAAGGCTCCACGATTGTCAGTGCTTGGAGCTCGCTAATCCTTCTGGCCGATGTCAATGCCAACAGAAGAGCTAGCTTCCAAGGTAGGAATTTAAGGTCAGTCTTGTGAATGGGTTCAAACAGTGCTCTCATTAGCTGAGCCAAGACCAAATTAAGTTGCCAGACTGGTGGAGGAGGACGGACTGGAGGAAAAACCCTGAACAGGCCTCTTAAGAACTGCTTGACAATCCCAGCGGACCAAAGTGAAGGACCTGAAGACGTCCGTCTGAATCTTGAGATGGCTGCCAGATGAACTTTAACAGAAGAATGAGCCAACCCAGATTTAGCCAGCGACAGGATATATGGCAAAATCTGATGCGGAGCTGAAGTGTAAGGGTGAAGATGTTGTTTCTGACACCAGAGGCAGAACTTTTCCATTTTTCCCTATAAGTTCTGTTCGTACTTGGAGCTCGAGCTTGAGACAAGATGTCCCTACACTCCTTGGTGAGGTTCAGATTCTGGAATTCCCTGTACTCAGGAGCCACGCTGTCAAGTGAAGCGAGCTCGGGTCCGGATCGAGCACTTGACCCTCAGACCTCGTCAACAGAGAAGGAACCGGTTGCAGGCGAATTGGATGGTCCTGAGAAAGCAGGAGGAGATCCGTGTACCAGAACTGTCGGGGCCACGCCGGTGCAATCAAGATCATTCTGCACGGCTCCACCTTGACTTTCCTGATCAACTTCGGGATTAGGAGTATCGGAGGAAAAGCGTAAAAGAATGCGCCGTACCAGGCAATCGAAAGCGCGTTCCCCAAGGACCCCGGATGGTGATCCCTGCTTGCATAGAATCGGCATTTGGTGTTCTCTGGAGTTGCAAACAGGTCTATGGTCGGGGTTCCCCAGACCGAGAACACCTCCTCCAGAATGGTTTGGTCTAACTCCCATTCGTGACTGATCTATTTCTGACGACTCAATGCATCCGCTGTTATATTGAGCGGACCTGCGAGGTGTTCTGCTGTCAGAGCAATATTGTGAAGAATCGTCCAATCCCAAATCAGTTGAGCTTCTTTGGGGAGAATCTGGGATCTTTTCCCGCCCTGCTTGTTGATATAGTGCATGGCCGTTGTGTTGTCCGTCCGGACCAGCACTGAACGATTCTGAATTCGTGGCAGAAAAGCCTGCAAGGCTAATTGAATGGCTTTGAGTTTTAACAGGTTGATGTGGCACTTGCGTTGAACTGGATCCCAGTGACCGCTCACGTGCAGTTCCTGGAGCACCGCTCCCCAGCCTTCTAACGAGGCGTCCGTGGTGAGAACCATGGGAGACGGAGGAAGTGTGAATGTTAATCCCTTTGCGATGTTGTCTTTCACCAACCACCAGCCGCATGCTCTTTTCATTGCTGGTGTTACCGTAATCCTGTAGTCGAAAGAGCCCTCCGCCTGGTACCATTGCTTGTCGAGCTGCTCTTGCAGTGGACGCATTTGCAGCCTGCAATGTGTAATCAATGGTATGCAGGATGAGATCGATCCGAGCAGGGACTTGTAGAGCCGTACTGACAAGGATTTCCTCTTTAGCAAGAGGAGAGCCGATAGCATCAATTTGTTTTGACGTTCCTCCGTTGGGTAAGCCTTGCAGCGTTTCGTGTCCAGAATGGATCCCATAAACCTTGCTGACCTGGATGGTTGAAGAACCGATTTGTCATTGTTGAGCTGAAGGCCCAGGTGGTTGAACAGTTGGATGCAGGTCGTAATGGCCTTGGAAGTTCCCTGGAAAGATGGAGCCTTGAGCAGTCAGTCATCCAGGTAGGGAAAAACTTCCAGAGATTGTTTCCTGAGGAATGCTGCCACCGGAGCCAACACCTTTGTAAATATCCTTGGTGCAGACCGGAGACCAAAAGGAAGTACTTTGAACTGAAAATGGCTCTTGCCTACTGTGAAGCGCAAGTATTGTCTGTGAGCTGGATGGATCGGCACATGGAAATAAGTATCCTCTAAATCCAGAGTTATCATGTAGTCTCCTGGATTTAGCAGACGAAGAATATCCTGGAGAGTGACCATCCTGAAGGATAGCTTGATGAGATAGGTGTTGAGCTCCCGTAGATCTAATATGGGGCACCATTTTTCTATTGTTTTGCGAACCAGGAAGAACCTGGAATAAAACCCTTTCCCCCTTTGTGAGAGAGGTACAGGTTCTACTGCCCCCTTGATGAAAAGCTGGTGGGCTTCGGGACGCAGCAGTCCCAGATGTTTCGACTCGTTGGCGCCTGGAGCTCTGTTTGGAGGAAGATGCTGAAATTCCAACGTGTGGCCACTCTGAACGATCTTCAGGACCCACTGGTCTGATGTAATAACCTTCCAAATGCTTAGACAATGAGAAATCCGGCCCCCCCACTGATGTCATCGGAGGGGTAGGAACAGTAGAAAAAGCTGTGAGGCCGCTATTGTCGTTTGGAGTTATCCCGACCTTGACTACCTTTACGCCCTCTCTGTGATTGGCGAGAGAAAGATGCCGACTGGCCTTGGCGTTGATTGGAGTATTGGGGTTTGTAAGATTGGGAGGATTGAGAGTATGAAGAGTACCGCTGTTGGTTGCCACCTCTGTATGAGGAAAAACCTCTCCCTCTCGCACCTTTGAATGGAACTTTGCGGTAATTCAAAGACCCCAAGGACTTTGCCGTGTCCATGTCCTTTTTGATGCCTTGAAGGGCCTTCATCCACATGCTTTCCGAAAAGCATTTCTCGATCGTATGGCAAATCTAAGATCTTGTTCTGGACCTCCTGGCGAAACCAGGTTGCCCGCAGCCAGCCCTGGCGCCTTAACACAGCTGAACCCGCCTGGGCACGAAAAGCAGTAGTCGCTATGTACATAGCACAATCTATCACCTCCGAAGAGGAACGCTCGCTCTCCTTCCATCAGAACCTTCCTGGCCTCATCTTTCGCTGCCTCTGGAAGCTGATCCACAAACGGGGCTAAATCGCACCACATCTGGCGATCATACCTGCCCAAGATGGCAAGAGCATTAGAAGATCGAACTAGGAGGCTGGCCATGGTAGAGAACCTTTTGCCCACATTGTCCAGACGTCTCCCTTCGTTGTCTGGCGGTGTTGTAAGAGGTGTCGATGGATTTTTAGACTTGATTTGCGCCGCTTGGGAAATGACGGAATCCGGTTTTGGTTGTCCAATTAGGCAAGCTGGACTGCCCTCTGGCGCTTTATACTTAACAGGGATGACTGTTGCAGGTGTTGCAGTATTTTGCATGACTTTAATACCTTCTGACTATACATGTTCTATTATTGAGATTGACCGAATGGACTTTCTGTAAGGCTCCTTAAAGTCATAAAGAAAGCAGCCTATATGAACAGTAGTAAACAGCAGGCCAAATCTCTTAGACGCCCTCTCCATAAGGTTATGGAAACCTCCAATGTCAGCTGGAGGGGAGGTAGCAGTATCTGGCACTGGTGCATCCGGATACTGAAGGCCATCATCATCATAACTTCTATCTGGATCATGAGGAGGATCTTCCTGAAGATTTTCATCAGAGGAGACATCGTCATCCTGAACGGTCACAACCTCTTGGTAACTCTCTCTGGGTTCTGGTTCCGCAACTCGTGAAACCACAGGTGTCAGTGCCACCGCAGGAGTAGTAGGAATAGATGGAGAAGGAGGACGCTCCTGCTGTACTGCAGTTTGCAATGGAAACCTCTTCCTATAATCCTGCAACATTAACTGCAAATCCGAAATTAAAGAAGACAGCATTGCCACCATATCCTGACGTACGTTCTGTGGAGGCCTGTCTTGTTGGACATATTGGCGCACTTCATCGTAATATTCCTCAGAATCGGTATCCTGTCACTTTACTTGTAAGTCTGATGGGCTGTAGGCATCCCCATAAGGACCATCATCACCCTCATCGTCAGACTCCTCATCAAATAGCAGAGTGGGAGGCAAAGGTGTTACCCGCCTAGGAGAGGTCATCCCAGGGGTTATTTGTTGCCTTCGTATGGAAATGCAGACTTTTTGGATCGTCGACGGAAACGTCGGCGTAATCGTCGTCGATAGAACCGTCGACGGGACAGTCGACGGAGAAATGGATCTCGTAGACGGAGTTTTCATCGTCGACGGTGTCGTCGACGAGCTCGTCGTCATCACCATTATAGCTGCCGTCGTCGTTGTCGCCGTCGTCGACACTACCGTTGCTGTCATAATCGTCGAAGTCGAGAATGTAGACACCATCGTCAACGAGCAGGAAACAGGCACTTTAAACGTCGACGAAGCTATCAAGGCTGCAGTCGTCGACGAAGCCACCGTCGGCGGTACCGTCGACGGAGCTATACGAGAATTCGGGTCTTTCTTTGAAGTTGTCGTCGACGTACCTGCTGATTTCGTCATCGACGGACGTTGTTTCTTGTCAGGCTTTCCTTCCTGAGGGACAGTAGAAGGTTTCTTGCCTTCCTTCTCCTTGTAAGATGGTGGAGAAGTAACAGAAACATCTGTTTTCACTTTCTTGGCTGTGTCTGTCTCCGCAGCCTGTCCCAGCCTCTCCTTTTCACCTCGGTGAGGAGATTTAATGGGACTAGCCCTTTCAGACCTATCAGAGGTCTTTTGTAAGGCTTTGACAGGGGGCTGAGTAGAAGTAGAAGGGAATGACCTATCCCTCTTTCTGGATCTTCTGGAGGACGCAGCTGATGAAGAGTCCTCATCGTCAGATGAAATAACTTCCTTACGTGATTTCATCTTCTGCAGCCAAGTTAACAGGCGGCCCTCCCTGTCTCTCAAGGTCTTTATAGAAAAAGTCCTACAGATCTTACAATCGGTTACCTTGTGGTCCAGGTACAAGCAGTAGATACAGTCATCATGCTTGTCCTCCACAAACAGTCTCTTTTTAGAACAAGTAGCACAAGCTCTAAATAATGCCTTCTTCTCCTTGTCAGACATTGAAAATTTGAAGAAAATGTAAAAGAATCTAAGTTGAAGAGAAAAAACTGAGCAGAGCTCAGTGGAGACTCCCTAGCACAACGTGCAGTAGAAAAATCTGAGGCTCTCTCAGGAGGGTTCTAAAAGGTGAGGCTATTCTGATTGGTTGTTGCGGAGAGTTTGGTCTCTTTTACACAAAGAGGTGGATAAGCTACAAAATGAGATGAGGCCTAGGCCTAATTTTTCTCTTTTGTGCCTATTGCTATGGTATTTTTTTATTTACCGAGGCTCCCAATCAGACGACGGGGGAATGATACAAAGCATGGGAATCTATGAAAGTTCCAATACTGGGGCAAATATTCAAAGTCATTAGGGCAAGACTTTGCATTTATCCCAGACCCAATAACTCTACTATGATCCCCAAAATAACCCTTTCTTGACTCTCTCCTACTCTACCCCTCCTTGTATCATCTGACACTTCTTTCTACTATACCTTTCCCCCAAAACAAACCTTTCTAAACTCTTCCCTCTGACTCCTCCCCTCCAATACTCCTTTTTACTCATCCAAAAGCCTCCTCCTACTGCTCAGACCTAAAAAAAAAAAAATCCTTCACTCTTTTATTCCTCCACTATCCTTTTGAATCAAAATTAACAGACTAACATGTTCACTTCTCAAATTCCATATTCAACTACACTAATTCACCACTAATCCTTTATGGGTTCCGGAGTGGCGTGCTTCAACACCCCATCAGGGGTAACAAGTGCTATACGAATGCACACCTTTCTTTCCCTTTTATCCTTCCGCTATCCTTCTCACTCCAAATAACTGACTAAAATCCACCCCCGAGATTACTTTCATATTTCACCATACTAATTCACCACTAATCCTTTATGGGCTTCCAGAGTAGCGTGCTTCAACACCCCATCAGGGGTAACAATCGCTATATAAATACAAACCTTTTTTTCCTCCTCTATCCTTCTGCTATCATTCCAAATCCAAAAAACTGACTAACCTATCCACCACTTAAAATGTACTTGCATGTTTCAATATACTAATTCATCACTAATCCTCAATGGGTCCCGGAGTAGCGTGCTACTCGCTGAAAAAGCGCTTCAACGCCTCGTCAGGGGTAGTAAGCGCTGTATAAATGCAATTACAATACAATACAATACATATTGCATGAAACACAAAAGATTTCCCTATGAACAACAAATCCGTAATTAAGTATGATGTGTTTTTTTCCCTCCAAATAATTAATAAAACAGATTTTTACAAACTAAGAACAAAAAGGAAATGTAGGGTCCATGTAAGACAAGAATTTGTTAAGTCTTAGTTCTACTTCAAACTAGTTAAGACAGGGAATCTTGTGAAGAAGCTGATCCAGAGAATGGTCACAGAATGCTGACTGAGTTCCTAAAAACTGCTTTGATATTGAAATGCTCAAAGCAGGAGCTGGGTTCACTGAAGCATGTGAACTGTGTTCTATACTTCGACCTCCGTCTCATTTTTAGGTCTCGACTATTCTATCACGTAAGTGATAAATAGACGAGAGTATAGAGGGCAAACCAAGCTCTGAAACCACCAGACGGATTACGCCGAGTGCATGTGCCCATGCACGCGGTTGCGGTTTGCTCCCCGAGCCGCCTCGCATCATCGCATTAATCAGCCCTCCTCCAAAGACTTGTTTACAGTGCTGCCAGCCTATCGCGTGCCCGCCGCATCTGCCGCTCCCCCGCCCGCCGCATCAGTCAAAGGAATGCTCCCCGCCCCCGCCACAGCAATGCAGAGAGCTTCTTTGGCGCTGCTCCAGCCCCCCCCCCACAGCAATGCCGAGAGCTTCTTTGGCGGTGCTCCACCCCCCCCCAGCAATGCCGAGAGCTTGTTTAGTAACTCAACCATCGTCTGCTATCTCGCCAGTCTCTCTCCTGTGTCCCAGACCATCAGTCCCTGTACTCTTTCCTTTCAAGTGTCCCAAATGTCTCCAGTCTCTTATCGCTCTCTCTCTGTCCTCTCGGTGTTTCTCTCTTCTCTACGTCTGTGATCTCTTGCTGTTTCTCACCTCAAATCTCCCCCCCCACCAACCCCTGTGCAGCCGGTCCCTCTTCACCCCTTCAACCTCAGTCTATTTCTAGTCAGGGTCTTTGAACACTCTCCCGTCCCTCTGAGCCCACCTCACACTCTACGCGACCAGCTTACCTGCACAAGCATGCGTGCAAAACACTTTTTTCGTCGCGCGTGCGCACAACTCACATTTTTTTAACAATTATTTTTTTTCGCGGCCCGACCGCGCGGCCAATGCTTATTAAATGCGCCATCAACATGTGAAAAGCACGCGCTTAATATGGAGCTTCCTCTTCCGTGGAACGCGTTGCACTCCTCTGCAGCTGTCGCGTCCGGGGCATCAGGCCGCTTATGCGCTGGCAGGGGTGAATATTGCTGAATATGGATGCACCCGTGAGTGTGTCTGGTATCCGCAGTGTCCCGGGACCGCTGCTATGAAGCCGATGGTTGCCAGGTCTGATTCCGTTCTGTCCCTTCCTCTTAGCTTGTCTATCAGTAACTTGGCCCACGAGCTCGAGTGATTGGCAGTCAATATTAGTCTTGACCTGCAAGGCCGTGTGAAGGCAGGCGGTCTATTTTAGCTTCTGCTGCTCACAATTTCCTCGGCCAGGAGTGTACTGTCAATGTTTGTATTCCTTCCCATCGAACACCACAGATGACCATTAAAGCATTGAGCTAGACGGCAGTCGTTAGTTCCAATTATGTGTCACTCTTAAGGCTGAGACGCAATTTGTTCCGAACCTGTCTTGTTTCCTTTACGTTTGGTCTATGATTTTTAATTCTCAATTGGATTATTCTTATGGTGGGATTCAGCATGGCTTTTATTGTTTATATGGGGTTAAAGTATATATATTTCAGCACGGACATTCCGGGCTCTGTTCCTTTCCATTGCTTTGGTGCCTTTTCCTCCGCCCGCCCTACCTCCCCCCGTTGTCCTTGCCTTTCACTCCCCCCACACCCTCTGTCCCTGCGTGTTGTCCATGCCTTTCACTCCCCCATCCCTCCCGTTTCCGTAATGCCCCATACCCTCCAATTCAAACACATACAGAATCACAGGAAGGATTAACACCACTCCAGACTTATTGTTTTTCTCTACTTGTTTGCTAAATGTGATCCTTCCATTGATTTACTTTGTTTCGCTAAGTTTAATTTTCTTCTTGCTTTTCTTTCTTTTTGTTTACCATCTTTCTGTGTCTACAAACTACGTGTCACTTGTTGCACTATTTTCTCATCTGCGGTGGAGAAATATGAACTCTTAAGTTCAGCGCTATCTGCTCCTTCTGCTGTTTTTATTTATATTTCTTGGACTTCTGTGATTAATCTGCTTCTGTATTCTGAAAGTGTTGCTGCCTCCCTTGATAGCACAAGTCATCTGTTCCTAACTGATGGACTAATACCTTTTGTAGGCTTCCTATGCTATCTCTTCTCTGTGTTTCAAATGCAGCTGGCATGCTCTAGGTGTCTGCTGCCAGACTGAAGCCAACCCATTCCATTTACCCGTCTCTGTTGACACTTCACTTAGAACCTGCGTCAAAAAGATGGTTTTCCATCAGTAGCTGTGACCTACTTGTGTAAAGTCTGAGGCAATTAGGTAAGTGTTCCCTTTTTGCAGACAAAACATGTTAATTGGGCCCCTTCTACTCCAGTCTTACGAACAATGATTTATTTTACTGCAACAATTTCCATAACATCAACATATCCTGAAAATAGATTGTATTGTAATTGCATTTCTATAGCTATTGCTAGCCCTAATGAGGCATTGAATGATTGTTGTATAGAAAGCACACATCTATCGCCCTCACTCTATCTATCCATCCATCGCCCTCACTCTATCTATCCATCCATCGCCCTCACTCTATCTATCCATCCATCGCCCTCACTCTATCTATCCATCCATCGCCCTCACTCTATCTATCCATCCATCGCCCTCACTCTATCTATCCATCCATCGCCCTCACTCTATCTATCCATCCATCGCCCTCACTCTATCTATCCATCCATCGCCCTCACTCTGCCTATCGCCCTCACTCTGCCTATCGCCCTCACTCTGTCTATCGCCCTCACTCTGCCTATCGGCCTCACTCTGCCTATCGCCCTCACTCTGCCTATCGCCCTCACTCTGCCTATCGCCCTCACTCTGCCTATCGCCCTCACTCTGCCTATCGCCCTCACTCTGCCTATCGCCCTCACTCTGCCTATCGCCCTCACTCTGCCTATCGCCCTCACTCTGCCTATCGCCCTCACTCTGCCTATCGCCCTCACTCTGCCTATCGCCCTCACTCTGCCTATCGCCCTCACTCTGCCTATCGCCCTCACTCTGCCTATCGCCCTCACTCTGCCTATCGCCCTCACTCTGCCTATCGCCCTCACTCTGCCTATCGCCCTCACTCTGCCTATCGCCCTCACTCTGCCTATCGCCCTCACTCTTGTCTATCGCCCTCACTCTTGTCTATCGCCCTCACTCTTGTCTATCGCCCTCACTCTTGTCTATCGCCCTCACTCTTGTCTATCGCCCTCACTCTTGTCTATCGCCCTCACTCTGCCTATCGCCCTCACTCTGCCTATCGCCCTCACTCTGTCTATCGCCCTCACTCTGTCTATCGCCCTCACTCTGCCTATCGCCCTCACTCTGCCTATCGCCCTCACTCTGCCTATCGCCCTCACTCTGCCTATCGCCCTCACTCTGCCTATCGCCCTCACTCTGCCTATCGCCCTCACTCTGCCTATCGCCCTCACTCTGCCTATCGCCCTGACTCTGCCTATCGCCCTCACTCTGCCTATCGCCCTCACTCTGCCTATCGCCCTCACTCTGCCTATCGCCCTCACTCTGCCTATCGCCCTCACTCTGCCTATCGCCCTCACTCTGCCTATCGCCCTCACTCTGCCTATCGCCCTCACTCTTGTCTATCGCCCTCACTCTTGTCTATCGCCCTCACTCTTGTCTATCGCCCTCACTCTTGTCTATCGCCCTCACTCTTGTCTATCGCCCTCACTCTTGTCTATCGCCCTCACTCTTGTCTATCGCCCTCACTCTTGTCTATCGCCCTCACTCTTGTCTATCGCCCTCACTCTTGTCTATCGCCCTCACTCTTGTCTATCGCCCTCACTCTGACTATCGCCCTCACTCTGACTATCGCCCTCACTCTGTCTATCGCCCTCACTCTGTCTATCGCCCTCACTCTGTCTATCGCCCTCACTCTGTCTATCGCCCTCACTCTATCGCTCTCACTCTGTCTATCGCCCTCACTCTGTCTATCTATCTGTCGCCCTCACTCTCTGTTTATCTATCGCACTCACTCTATCTATCGCCATCACTCTATCTGTCTATGTATCACCCTCACTCTATCTATCGCCCTCACTCTATCTATCTATTGCACTCACTCTATCTATCGCATCACCACAGCATCACTCAGCACCACTACAGCATCACTCGGGGGCACCACAACATCACTATGCGTTACTGCAGCATCACTGAACTCCACAGCATCACTCGTCGCCACCACATTACTCAGCGCCACCACAGCATCAATCTGTGCAACCATTCAACAACAATTGGTTCAAATATGTTCTCTCAATGTTTCAAGCTTTGTTACAAATGTCACAAAAAGATGTTAATATTTATCTTCTGTTCTTGGATTTTCGTCATAATAAAATACACTGAACATAATCTTCACAAAAGTTATTTACAAAAGTTTAAGCTATTGCCATTATAAATTACAATAACATTTATTTAAGTATTAATTATTAAAAAAATTAAAAACCATTGTTATTTGTAATATCAATACATCTAAGTCACGTAAATACAACACATATTGCATTACAAGTGCTATAGGTGTCACATTTGCGAAAGTTTAATCTATTGGCATTGTAAATGATTAATTTCGCTATTTTCAAAACCATCACATAAATTAAAAAAATGTAATTTACAATACCAATAGCTCAAACTTTCCTAATGCGAGACCTATTGCATTGCAAATGATTGTTTGTTTTGTTTTCTTACTTTTTAGTCTCTAAATTCTTTTCTTTTGCCATTTTGCACTTATAATGCAGAAGTTCCAAACCAGTTTTCTACACAGACCTAACAGATCGAATGTTAAACATTCAGTATTGTCTTTATCGTTTCCATAAAATTTTTTGCTCTAAAAATTCTCTCAAACTAATGAAAAATACCCCGAATAATGATCACATTCCTGCCCCCTGTGTGTTTGCCCTACAGAAAGTAGAACGACGACAGATGTGTATGTAAAATTGCAAGGCTGTTGGCATCAAGACAGCAAGATAGCTCAGTGAAATGAACATCCTCTGGAGAAATTTGTCAGTAAGCTGCAGTTCAAATGTTTGAATCCTGAAGGGTGAAGTCAGCTTTTCTTAATAACATAGACGTAAAACAAGTGCCAATAAAAAGGCTAACGAAAACATGCACCTGCTGTTAAAAAAACATAAATAGATACATTTGTTGTGTTAGCTAAATCAATGTCTTTGTAACTTGTATCAAGACCATTCATACAACTAGGCAATTACACGTTTTTAACATAAGAGAAATCCATTCAGGGATGAGACAATTGGTCAGTGTGCAGATTCCATAATGGGCAAAAGCACTGCGGTACGACTTTGAGTAGTTATGAGTTACTGAGATTAATTTAAACATTCCACCCATCACTTTTTTCTTCTCCTTATTGCGACACCCTATGTGCCACAGGTATGCTCTGATGGGGTTCACATGCTCACTATACCACAAGACTCAAACTATCCCACAATGATGAGGCTTTACTAGGCAGAAACAGGGGTAGTTGGTCGCTTGTGTTCCTGTGTAGAGGGGACCTGGCTTGAAAGTTTCGGCTGGAGCATGACCAACCCTAATTTACATATGCAGGTTCCTGGCTGGGGTGGCACGGAGGGCAAACAAAACCGACAGACTGTGATGCGGCCGGACTAATTAACAATGGCAAGGATTAATTCAAGCATTCCACCCATCGCTTTTTGTTCTCCTGAGTGAGATGTATGCCCAGAAGTAGGGCCTGAGGTCACTATGCTGCAGGCCTCGAACTGTATCACACTGGCAAGGCCTAACTAGGGCAAGACAGGTCTATGGTTGCTTGTGTTCCCTTTCAGAGCGGACCTGGATTCACCACAGTTAGGGTTGGACTGTCCCTATTGGAGGAGGACCAAGGCTGACATGCACATTTCAGGTGACTGTCTGAGGTGGCAAGGGGGCATGGTATATTTTCTCGAATAATTATCAATGGCTGAGAGTAATTCAAGCATTCCACCCATCTCTTCTTTGGTTTGCCTCTGTATACCCTAATGCAGCCTCAGACGATCAATGTTTATGTGCTGATCTGTGGTGCACCATGAACAACTGGGTGATTTCAGAGCTTCCCCGGGAGGCTCTGACACAATATCCCACTCTCCTTTACCACACTCTTGCCCCTAGTATCCATTAATTAAGCTATTTTATTAACAAGATATTCTCTTTCACCCAGAGGACATTACTACTTTCAAAAAAAGCTTTGGATTGGTCTCTTGCTTTAAAAGTGGTTTCAGAAAGAACCACCACGGTGTATATATTTTAGAGTCCCTGAACAGACGGATTTGATTTTTTACATGAAATCCGCAGTAGCTATCTGATGACATTTTCTTTCTATTCTGTGACATTCTTCAATTCAATGCATTTTGGCCCATTGTCAATTACGAAAGTCATAGGAATGTCTGGGTCATGCAGAGGTTGGCATCCAGGTAGCTTGGAATATATTGGAAGCATAATGATCAAAAATCAATGTTCAGTTTTTGTCACAATGAGGGTGACAACATTCTTTGCTAATAGGACTACTGTGGTATGTCTAAGGAAATGGTCCCAAGTCAAGTCTTCAAAATTCCACTGGAGTAGGAATATGTGTCCAGATGTACAAAAATGTAATTCATAAACACTCCAATTCAAAGTTTACAACTTCCAAAAAGTATTTGGCAATGCACAAAATCCATTTTAGAAGTCAGTAAGAATTTACTGACTTCTCATGGGTTTGCGACTGGGAGGCTATTTGGTATTTAGAAGAGTTGTGTTTAGGGCACACCTTTCAAATATCAAATCTGTAACAGATGTAGCAATGGTTTGTGACTGGAATTCTGGTCACAAACCATTGGAAAGTTACAGATTCCCAAGTTGGGATGTTAGCTTATTTGAAGAAGGAAAGAGGTCCCTTTTAACACCATTCCCTTTTGTTACTTGGGGAAAGAATTTGATGGGGAGCAGGGAGGGTTGGACTGGAGCCCACTTTCCTAAAACCTTTAAAAAGGTTTTTATTTTTTTTAAACAGCCCGGTTTCTTTTAACGTAATTGGGCTGCTTTTAAAAGAAAGGCTTTCTTTATTTAAAAGTAATCACAGGAATGACTGTCCACTGACCATTACAGGCCACTATCTTTGTGATTGTGTCCAACTGGAGTGTATTGCAGTTGGCTGGTAATCTCTGCAAGTGGTGTGGCAAAATAATTGCTACAAACTCACTCCATTTTTTTCTCCAAACTTACCTGGAGGGATGTTAAGAAGTATTAACCAGCATGGCAATACCATAATTGTGACATAAGCAGCCTTTACAAGAATAACCTCTAGGAGGAGGTAAGGGTGAATGGGGTGCTCGCCTCAATCTTCCCAATTAGGCGGGATACCCGGCAAGGATGCCCCTTGTCCCCATTACTCTTCGTCTTTACTATTGAGCTATTAACTGCAATAATTAGTTCCTGTCCCGATATTCATGGATTCCGAATTTCCAAGTTTCATAGGAATGAAAAAAAAGTCTCACTATACGCAGATGACATATTGCTCTATGTCACTGTTAGATTTTGGGGGTCTTTAGTTGGCACAGGTAGGTACTTGTGACAAATAGGGACCCTCTCCTCTAGTCAGGATAAGGGGACTACCCTCCTAAAATAACTCCTGCTCACCCCTTGGTAGCTTGGCACGAGCAGAAGGGCTTTACTTCAAAGGCATTGTAAGTTAAGCAGTTGTGGCCACATACAGTAACCCAGTGACAACACTACACTACAAATGGACACCACACAGGTTTTATATCAAAAGTAAGTAGACTTTAGAGTTACCACAAGACCATAAACGACAAACATACACACTATGATTACTTTAAGATGGAAGATTTAAGCTTAGTTCAGTTCAGTTCTTAGATGCGACACTCTGCGTCAATGTACCTTAGGTTGCGTTGCGCATCCATGACAAGCAATGTCGCAGCGATGGGAAATGTGGCAAAGTTCAAATACAAAGAAATGAAGATGTGAAGATCTTCCAGATGCGGCACACTTCTCGGGGATGCGATAAGTTCTCGGTTCGTTGCGTGGACTGCAGCGGCGACACCCTTACGATGAGACGGCAGCAGCTCCAGCGGCGACGCTCTTCTCCCACGTTACGTGAAGCTTCCGCTCGGTGCAACCACTACAGCGGCGACATCCAAGATGCGACGGCAGCAGCTCCGACGGCGGCGTGCTTCTCGGGGATGCGAGGTGCTTTCGGTCGATGCAGTGCAATGTGACCGTTCCAGCGGCGACACCCTCCTTCTGAGTTGCAACTGCAGGCACAGCAACGGCGACACGCTCCGACCTCGTTGCGAGATTCTTCTACTGATGCAGTGCAGTGCGACAACTACAACGGTGACACCCTCCTTCGAAGTTGCGATGGCAGCAGCAACCTCGACACGCTTCCTCTTTGTTATGCGGCACACTTCTCTTCGATGCGGTGCAGTGTGACAGTTCCAGCGGCGACACCCTCCTTCGGAGTTGTGACGACAGGCACAACGACGGCGACACGCTTCTTCTCGTTGAGTCACGCTTCCAGCTCCTTGCGACACGCAGTCCCTCAGAAGGCCCAAAACAGCAGCAGGCACTTCCAAAGACCTCCGGGGAGCTGGTGGGTGAAGTCTGTTGTCCCTGAGACTTCAGCAGGAAGCAAGCTCTTTTCCAAGCCCTTGGAGATCCTTCACAAGTTGAAAGCAAAGTACACAAAGTTCCTTTCTCCTTCCTTTGGCAGTAAGGCAACCACTGCAGGCCAATCCCCCAAGCAGTACTTCAGCTTGGGAATAGTCTCTCCTCAGTTTCTTCAGGTTCCTCTCCTCAGTAAAGGTTTCTTCTTGTAGTCCAAAGTGATCTAATTTCATGGGATCAGGGTCCCAATACTTATACCCTAAAATCCTTTGCTCTCTGAGGGGAGAGGGGCCTTTGCCCAGTTCAAGCCAGTTCTGAAGCACTCTGTTTACCAGACTTCTCCTTTCCTTGCACAGTGCAGGGCATGCACATCAGACGCCCCACAGGAGGTGGAGCCAGCATTGTGGAAGGCAAGTACAGTCCTGGAGCACTTTGTTTGAAGGACTCCTTCTCTTCTTTCAGTGTGCAGGTCAGCGACATCAGCCGCTCCCCAGGGGTTGGAGCCAGCATTGTGGAAGGCAGGCACAGCCCTATTCAAGGTTCAGGTGCAACTCCTCCCTCCCATCTAGATGCAGATCTCTCTATTCACCACCGGGTGGCTCAGCCTGTCTCCTGGAATTCCCCAGCCCTGTCACTCACAAAACCACACATAGTAATACACAACCCAGCAGAGGCAGGTTTGAATGGTTAGACAAGCAAATACCTACTTTCTAAAAGTGGTATTTGCAAACACAGAATATTAAAACCAACTTCACTAAAATATGTATTTTATTATTCTGAGTTCAGGCATACTAAACTCGAACTTCTAGCAAGTTCTCTGAGACAGTTAGGATTATAAAATGTAATAACTCTAACAGCCCACTCTGGCCTATGGAGAGCAGGTAGCCTTGCAATAGTGAAAAACGAAAATGGCTGTAATTCACTATTAGGACTTGCCACACACACCAGGGCTTGTCCTACCTTATATTTACAATGCACCCTGCCCTTGGGCCTACCATAGGGGTGACTGATATGAAGTAAATGGAAGGTTTAGGGACTGGCAAGTGGTTGCACTTGCCCAGTCAGCATGACAGTACCAGACTGCACGCAGGCTCTGTTATGGCAGACCTTAGACACATTTTACAAGGCTGCTTCTGTGGGTGGCACAACCAGTGCTGCAGGCCCACCAGCAGCATTTGGATTTACACGTCCTCGGCACACTCAGTGCACTAGACTAGGGTCGGACAAGTAAACCAAATAGCCAAACATGGAACCACTGATTAATAGATCAAGTTACAATAGGGAGCACTTGCAATGTGGCACTGAGTAGCAGTGGCACAGTGCCTAAAGCATCTAACACCAGCAAAAATACATGAGGCAACAGCAAAAATGGAAGGGAGACCCACGCCAATGGTGCCAGGTCTAACATTCACTGAATAGGCTACCCCAATTCCGGCTATCCCACATGAGTTTGAGTTGTATGGCACGTATTCTGGGTACCATATAAACTGGAGCATATCTGTGCTCTGTCACCCCATGGGGCCCCTGGATCTGGCCATACTCCTCCAATGATCTCTTGCCAAGAGTCGCATCTTCTCTTTCGCAAGTCTTTAAAGGCATGGCTTTTTGCACTTTAGTATCTGAAAGTCTTATCCCCACTACTTCCAACTTCTGGTCTCTATCCCTAGAGCCTTGACGCCCTTGGGCAAAGTTTGCGCTCTACAAGACGATCATTCATTCATTCACTCACTCAATGTCAGAGCCAGTATTTGCTCATGATTTGCTTCCCCCAACCTACCCTCACCCAATGTGTCATTACCTTGAGTATGCCAGCATTATGATTTTGCCATAGGTGTCTTCATATGCCTTGAATTACTTCTAGTATGTCAGGAACTGCATTTGTCATGCCAAAATGACCTCTAATATGCCAGTGACAGCATGTTACCTTGTCTACCCCCAAAATCCTAGAAATATTTTGAGTATGCCAAGGCCAGTGGCAGACTTGCAAGCATAAAACATACTAACGAACCCTCTCTTACTCAAGCACACTTTCTCACTCACTCCCTAGCTCATTCACCCTCTTGATCCCTCACTCACAAACATACCCATTCATCCTCACTCATTCCATTCTCATTCACAAGCAACCTTACACACACTCACTCTTTCACAAACAGCCTTTCACTCACAAAT
The DNA here is from genome assembly GCF_964263255.1 of Lissotriton vulgaris. NCBI lineage: Eukaryota > Metazoa > Chordata > Amphibia > Caudata > Salamandridae > Lissotriton > Lissotriton vulgaris. The sequence continues at coordinate 755,038,460 of NC_141691.1, forward strand.
GCTAGTTTACAGGTTACTGGTTTGAACTCTTGGGCCAGCATTCCATAAGGTGACCATGCGCACAATAGGTGTGTGCGTTCTCTTTCTGAGAATCCTGTTTTTTTGATAATACATATGTAGCAACAGATGCTTGCACAGCCTCTATTGTAATACAAATAGTGCCATTGCATGCACAGTCTAAAGGAGTTTCCCCTCATTTACAAGGAGTTGTGTCCCCAAGCAAATGAGGGAAACACTTTACCTTTGCACCCGTGCAGTATGATCGCTGCGGGTGCAGAGGCAAACAAGCCATTAGGATGTTCATTGATTGTGTGCCACAAAGAGGTGGTGCACCCCGCGCATGTGGCCCCTGCACAGAGGAATGGGGATTCTGTGTTTACTAATTGCACCCCCTTGTAGATGTATCTCTGTTTCCCTTAAAAATGCATGCCAGCTGCTCTGAAGCACGCTCTAAGTTTTTTTACAAACAGCCATTCTGCCTTTCCCAATGCACTGCCCCTAAGGGCAGCCATGAATTTCTATCCGTCGTGGGGGCAGTACATTATCTGAACTAGGGCACTCAGTCCTTCTTTGCACCTGGTGTACTCTGTTAAATGTGCACCATGGTGAAAACAGGGACAGTATGCCTTATCTGTAATAAAACCTGCTGCACCATTGATAGTTCTCACCTGGATCACTCCCACTCTATTTCACAATCTCCCCCTCTCGCATTGTAACTCATGATCACACTCCTACTGATTCACACTCTTTAACTTTCATTGAGGATACTCAATAAACATACTGACTGTCAGAACCACTTTCAGAGGCCACTGGACAAGCAGGAGTTACTGGGCACCTACCATGGTGGTTGAGGCCTTTTACTTACTGATGTCCGGAGCCTGACCTACTATGGATCCTGCTCAACTGGGCCAAGTACCGTTTCTGCACTTGACTCTCAGTGGTAGCTGTGGTCGAGCAGTCAAAGCTACCTCGGGGTGAGGGACGGATGTAGATACAGGTCAGTGAACACGAATCCCAACTCAAAGTGCACACATTATGAATAATAAATCAAGGTCCAGTCAAATAGTTGCCTTTATAAGACAAGTAATATTTTATTTCTAGCTCTGCACATGCAACGAAGTATGACATTCAGAGGCAACAACACAATCCCCCTTGAGATCAGGGATCTAGCAGTTGTCAGGCGAATCCCTTCCCCACCTTCCTTCAGGTAGCGTGTTCAGGGTTATTCTCCATTCACTGTAGGCCATATCAGAAAAAATGCCAACTATTAGGATGTACTAAAGAGTTTGCCCTTCGACTCCTTAGGAATTTAGTCAAAAGCATCTATGGTGCAACAGCATCATTGGCAGCAAGCTCCCCAGAGCCTAACTGGCCCAATTTACTTCTTACCCGCTCTTGCAGCACATTAGAGTTCAGCGGCGCCTTCTACGCACACCTGCAAATTCTGCTCAGTTCGGAGACACTGGGCTGTCATGGTCCATGCGGTAGCTGCTGGTGCCGCAGGCACCGACTTCTGAGCAGAGCTGCCAGAGGTCTCTCAGCTGTTGAAGCAGCTCCCTCCTTGCGAAGATGCATCAAGTTGACTCAACGGAGGGGGAGGGTAATCTTTTCTTCAGCTCATGATTGGAACCTGGGAGGATGTGACGTTGTCCATGGCATCTCCAGCAATCCATGGTAAGTCTAGGCAGTTCCCTCACAGCGCAGGTCCAACCCGTAGGTCGTAGCCTCAGTCTCTCCTTCGGGCGGCGGCCTGAATGCTCTGGCAATATTGGTTCAGCAGCCCCTCCTGGTTGCCGCGGTACGTGAATTTGTGGGCTCAGGCTCGTACAGCACCAGTGCCCTGACACAGATGGTCACAAGTCTTGGCATGGCATGAAGTGTTACTATTACTGGTGACCCCATCTGGCAACTGGGTCCCCACCCCACAGTGCAGCGATATAGGCGTAAAAAGACCTGTACGGCGCTCAATAAATGGCTCAGGCTACGGCATCCCTCTCCTGGAATACAGTGGTTGCCGAAAACAATCCTGCACATGGGCGACGACCCTATCGGGGCTCAGCAAGACCTTGCTCCAAGCAGGCAGGAGATGGTGCTCCAGGGCTGGTGGTCTTGGATAACTCCTCACCCAAAAGGGAGGCTAGCTTCTCCTTCTCACACAGCCCATCTGGATGCTTGGTAGACGGCATATTTTTGGGAATCCAACCACCTCTTTTTATCGTCCTTTTCTAAACACCAAATGTGATTTAGGGTCTAGATCTTTGAAGTTTTATGTTGAGGTTCTGCTTCTTTTGAAGTGGGCACAGCCCTACTCTTTATGATTCCCTAATGATCCCCATTTTCCCTTCCTGAGCTGTGTCACGACCCCCTACTTGTGATCTATCACTAACTCAAAGAGTAGTCTTTTGAAGTGTAAAGGGGGTCTTTTCCTTTTCCTTCCAGTGTCTCCCCACCCAACTCACAGGATTTCAACAATAAGCAAATATGTCTGGGAGGATTTCTCTCCTCCTCATCATGCCTCGAGAAATGTACTCACCCACTCCCTTGAGTCAGCCACTCCCTTGAGTCATATTTTATCAGGGCAAGCTATATTTAGGGCCTACTCTCCCGTTCTGGGGACTCGATAAAGAACAGGTGTTCTGTTCACTAAGAAAGTGAAGTAGCAATAGAGATTTTAAATCTTGTTTTTATCTTGTCACATTTTCTCTTTGTACAGAGACATAGGTCAGTTGTCAGTTTACCAATTCTTACAATTACCTTTTTTTCTCTGACTCTCAGGTTTTTTTCTAAGACACATTTTAATAGCTAATAAGTGAACTGTACAAACGTTTAAAAATATATTTCCATAGTAATGAAAGCCCATATTTTGTAATTCTGTGTGATGATTTTTTTTATTGGGAATGAAAACAAATCAGAATACTTTACTTGGTGATGTGCAAATGGTAAATAGGTTTGCTGAAACCCAATTTTCACAGATTATTATTTATACACTACAGAGCTGTATCAGTAAAAGTGCATGTTACTGGGAACGTTTTTGGCAATTTCAATGGGAAATCTTTATTGTCCGCAAATGACAGGGCACTACCACATCATGGTTTAGTGATATAGAGACATATACATAAAATCTTTTTGAAATATCAGATGGTACAATACGCAGAATCGGGTCGTTTGCGAAAGAAAAAGTTTTAAAAAATAAACAAAAGCCAAATTGTGATTCAGTAACCTGGTACTGAAATGCAATTCGGGTTTCCGAATCTGTATTTGGAAGGGACGTGTTTAGGGAGTCCCTTCTTATTACCAAACCGCAGTGGTATGTACGAATGTTTTATGACCCCATGGGAACCCTTCACCTATGCGAATGTTGATACAAATATTTTTAAAACCAGGCAGCAGTCCCAAGGACCACTGCCTGTGCTTAAAAAACGAAACTAAAACATTTCATTTTTTCTTTTTAAGCATTTCCTATAAGAAAAGAGGGCTGAATTTCAATCATAGACATGGTGGTCTGCTGACCCCAGCAGGTCACCATCACTGTGATGGCTGCAATTCCTAATGGGTCACAAACTGTAATCTACCTCTTTAATATTCATGAGGTAGGTCTACTGCGACCACATTAGGTATTGCTATTTCCAACTTCTAGGCCTTTGAACATTAGTGCATATGATTTCCTAATTGCAATTCACAAAGAATCGCAATTAGAAAATCACAAACCCTAAATTCTCTACATATGGCCTCATATTTATTAAAAGTGAGTTCTTAAACATCAACTGAGAAACACTCCTGCCCTGATGGAGATGCTCTTAATGAACTAAGAGGCAAGTCAGAGATCATATGTAGCCTATTTGTGGGCTAGATTCCTATTATACATGGAGCAAACATTCAGTCTATTTAATCAAACAAAAGAGGGTTTTTTTTGTACAGCAGAAATGCTGAACTGTCATATATAAAGGTGCTCTCAAATGTTATAATGAAGAAAAAGACGGCTCTGCAAAATAAAATATTTGCCTAGGATCACACAATTTGAGACCAATTTACGGGTACATTTCATTGAAGTTAGGTTGAGTAGATTATTCAAATTACTATAACTGTAGGTCTAGCAACATTGTTATGATTATTCGAGGCCTTTTCAGGTCTTCAAAAGACAGGCCTAGGCTTCACAAAATAGAATCCAGTGACCTCCATGCAATATACCATTGCAGGCACACTCACTCAGTGTACATTCACAGCACACTTTGGGTCCAGCACTGTTACCTCTTCTGCATTGTGTGCTCTTAAATGCACCCATGCATTCAGTACACAGTCAGTCTGCGCCCTTTGTTCAGCACTGAAGCTTTTCGATCTTTAACCAGGGTGTTATTTACAAACACACACGGCCAGCAAACACACTCATTATGTGCGTGCTGCACAACACTTCATCCTTCATGTATTGCACTTCAAGCAAGCACACACACACCAAGCACATGCTTTTTCTGTGTGTACACTACATAGCACTACATCCCTCATGTAATGTTTTTCTCACAGGCATACATACACCCAGTACATGTACTGACCGCACATTACTGCTCCATCTTTCCCAGGCACACACACAGCCTATGCCTCCTGCTTACACTCTCTTGCCCCATTAACCAAAAAATGCCTGATCTGGATTGACCATGAACCTTTCGAAGAATGCAGACTTGCCTAGCATGTTAATACAAGGAAAATTGGGGATAATGAGGATCTAATTATAGTCGTTTTTTTCCATGTCAAAAGCAAGCCATAGTTATAAAATAGTTTTACGATGATACACAAAGACAGTTAAAAAGCAAGGAAGCAGTTACTTTTTCTAAAATTCATCTTGGCACTGGGTCAAACTTTTGCAAACCACCAGACGCTTTGCTGCTGGGAGCCATGCACTATTTAGGGCTGCTAGACAGGGAGGAGACCTAGAAATGGGTTGACTTTTCACTTAGCATTGGTACCAACCCCAACACACAGAGTAAACCTTTGTCTGAACCTAACTAATGTTAAGATTAAAGGCGAACATTCCTCTCATTCTACAGAATTACTTTAAAATTAACTACAACTGGAGGGGAGGGATTTCATGCGGCATACAACTTTATGATAACATTTTTAGTGAGTATGAGGGACTCCTACCAGGGTTAAGAGTTGGACACGAAGCAGTGCTGACACCGAGCGTTACAGACAAGCACCTCTGTAACTTACTATCATAAGAAAAGAGAAAATACTCTCCAGAGGTTACAGTGAAAATAGGTTAACTGGACTACAGACCAACTATAACCAATTCGAAAACTGCTGTACATGGACATAAAATAAACCACAATCCAAGCCATATGCAACACAAGAAAATTGTTGTTGATTTTCATGGATAAAAGTAATTGTTCCGCAAAAGAAAGAATACTAGCGTATTTTCAGATGTATTGTAAAAATATATGTCATTGGAAGGCCCAATTCAGTTGCCTAGTCAACAAACCCGTTGTCACCGATGCACTAAACTTGAGATTATATCTCTCTAATGAAAACTTTTAAAAATCATCTTGCAATAGATTCAGAATCAACTATTTAAGGCTGTTGAATACAACACGAAGATGTACAAACAGCGAGGCAATACACTTTGGGGGGACAAGAGTATGTAGATCAGTCGCTTAGAAGTACGCGATAGAACTTATATTTCAAGGGGATCTAAATGAATTGCCTTTCACAGCACCTGTAAGAGCCATCCTTGCATCCTAAATTAAAAAACATAAAGAAGTTGTTTGAAAAGACACTTAGGATTAAAAATGCAGGCATGCTGAATGACTAGAAGGGTTAAAAATTTTCATTTTAAATAGAAAGCAGTACCAAATTAAAAGGAACTGTTTCTTGCACACCAAAAATAAAGAAAATACATATTTCCATGCTGGTTTCATTGAGCTTGTTCTGTAGTAAATCCGGAGCTCCTCCAGAGGAGGTCACAAGTTCAGCGCGGTGCTTGCACATGTATCTCCCACATATTTTTCAGCCTCTTACCCTTTTGCTAGTAATTATGAGGGAAGAATGCAGAACATTAATTTTAACATGTCAGACACAGTGTTCAGCACTCCTAATGATGTATTACCTTCACATAACTGAAGACCCTGAGGAAGTTTGGCAGACATCAGTCAGTCATCAAGGTATTATTAACACACTTTTTAACCTGGAGATTAAGTGCCCGAGAGGTTTTTCACTTCTTAATGTAAGCAGCGCACGATTTTGGTTTGAAAATGAAACACGTCGTCTCTAGATTCTTACTGTCGGGTCTTAAGCATTTTCGCTGTCGTGGCTCTCCCACAATTCGTAACCACACAATCACTAACAAAAGAGTTTGAAAAGGATTTGCCCAAAAAATAAACAAAACGAGATTATAATAAAAAAAACTTAAACTAAATTTTCTGTAATCTTCTGGGCACTAGAAAATAGACAATATAGCAAGAAATCGTGCATCATTTGTCAACATAGTGGGGGCTCCTACGCTAAGTCGGAGGAACGCCCCCCCACTGCTCTTTGAGCAGTGGAAAAATGAAAAATACAATAATAACACAATGTTATTAGCATTTTATTTTTCCGTACCAAAGCAGGTTTACAGGGCGGTGCTGGGCTTTCGTCACAGCCAGCAGGGGACGAGTGGTTGGGGCACTTAAGTGCGCATGAATGTTTGGCCGGCCAAACAGTCATGCACACTTAACATGTTCTCCACCAGGCTGCAATGCACAGCCTGGGTGGAGATCAAGCACAGGCTCCCACTCCACTCCGTTTGAGCGCTGAACCATGGCGTTCGAACCAATCACGACGCTGCTGACAGCAGTGTCGTGATTTGCTTAGGGGAGCCTGTGTGTGTTTACTGCTTCCGGCAGGAACAGAAAAGGACGGAGGTGAGGCAGCGGCCAGCAGCCAGGTAAGTCACTTTTAGTTATTTTCCTACCTGCCGCCGCCTCACCCATACTACTTGGTTGGAGCCGCCACTGGTTACATCACTATGTTAAACTCATTTGTAAGACGGAGTCTTTAGATGAGACCTGGCGGAGCAGTTTGTGCTAGACTCTCCACATCGGGGCAGGACAAATGTTGATTTGAATATGTCTGGTCTCAACCAGAAGTGGCAAAGTGAGTGAAAAACGAAGGGCTGGAATGTAGGTGGCCCAAGCAAGTGCCAATGGCCGCGATTTTAGCATGCATTCCACCAATCATTTTTGTGTTGTCCTTCCTGCACTAGGTATGCCAAGATATGGGTCTCACGGTTAATTTCTACAGCATGCAAACTATTCCTCACTGAGAACCCCAGGGCTCATCCCTCAGCCTGACCCTGTTCAACGTCTACATGGCCCCCCTCGCACAAGTGGCCCGCACGACCTGAATATCATCTCCTACGCCGACGACACCCAGCTCATCCTCTCCCTCACCAAGGACCCTCACACAGCCAAAACCAACCTCCACGAGGGAATGATGGCCGTCGCCAAGTGGATGAGAAGCAGCCGCCTGAAACTGAACTCGGACAAGACAGAAGTCCTCATCCTCGGGCCGCCCCCTCTGCCTGGGACGACACCTGGTGGCCGACCACACTAGGAACAGCACCGACACCCTCAGACCACGCACGCAACCTAGGGTTCATCCTTGACTCCTCCCTCTCCATGTCGAAGCAGGTCAACGCCGTCTCCTCCCCTTGCTACAACACCCTCCGCATGCTTCGCAGGATCTACAAGTGGATCCCGACCGAAACCAGAAGAACTGTGACCCAAGCCCTCGTCAGCAGCAGGCTGGACTACGGCAACACACTCTACGCAGAAATCCCTGCCAAACACCTAAGGCGACTGCAACGCATCCAAAACGCCTCCGCCCGCCTGATCCTCAACATCCCTCGTCGCAGCCACATCACCCCCCACATGAGAGACCTGCACTGGCTACCCGTCAACAAGAGGATCACCTTCAAGCTCCCCACCTACGCACACAAAGCACTCCACAACACCGGACCAGCCTACCTGAACAACAGACTCAACTTCTACACCCCCGCCCGCCAGCTCCGCTCCACCAACCTCGCCCTCGCCGCCGTCCCGCGCATCCAACGAACAACCTCTGGCGGCAGATCCTTCTCCTTCCTCGCCGCTAAGACTTGGAACACCCTCCCCACCCACCTGCGGCAGACCCAGGACCTGATCACCTTCAGGAGGCTCCTCAAGACCTGGCTCGTCGAGAAGTAGCAATACCCCTCCTCCCACCGCCCCCTTCCCCCAGCGCCTTGAGACCCTTACGGGTAAGTAGTGCGCTCTACAAATTCACTGATTGATTGCTTGATTAAGTAAGCCAAAACCAGTCTGGGGTTGCTTGTGTCACTATTCAGATAGGAGCTGGGTAGGCAGCTCGGCAGGACTGCTCTTACTGAGCTGGACCTAGGCTAGTCGCTGTCTGAAGTGGCAAACTGGGCGAAAAATAATGGACTGAAATTCCAGACCGAGCATCAGCCAGTGGCTGACACTTTGTACACATTCTACACATCACGTTTGCATTTTTTCGCGTCTATATGTGTTTGTTACACACTTTTCACCACTAACCTGATGACTTGTGAGCCACATTTTGCTTGTTGCAATGTGCTCTGAAGGCACACATCAGAAAAAGGTAAACAGACGCTTACCATAGAATTTGTTTGCCCTTGTATTGAACAAGCTACATTAATGATATTACATTTTATAATGCATTCATCAGTGGCGGCTCATTCCGCTACGGTGGAGGAGCGTCACCCCACTAACTTCAATAGGAAAAATAAAATGATAATAACGTATTGTTATTATAATTTTTATTTGTCCTATTAAAGTGAGTGGCTTCCCGGGAAGGGCTGTCCAGAACAGGGAGAGGAGTGGTTTGCACTCCTTAAGTGTGCATGACTGCTTGGCCGACCCTCTCGGGCCGACCACACAGTCCTGGGCATTTTGCATCTTCCCCAGAAGGCTTGCTTTAAACAGCTTAGTGAGGAACATGCAAAACCTCCCACTCCCTGTCTGAGCACCGTGGTTTGGCGCTCAGACCAATCACAACGATGCATGCAGCTCTGTGATTGGCTATGGGAAGCCAGGGTGCTTCCTGCTCCTTCCTGCAATCGGCGAAGACGAGAAGAAGAGGACAGAGAAGAGACGGCCGGCCCAGGTAAGGATTTTTTTTTGTTCCGTTTTGCAAACCCCACCTCAACCCCTCCCCTCCCCCACCCCACCACTCTCGATCAGTAGCAGCCATTACTGGTATTCACTATTTTCCGGTAGCATCAGAATGTGTTTTAAAGCCACAGTGTTTCATTAAACCCCTTCTGACCGTGTTAATAAGCTGTGACAGACGGACTCTCGAGTCCTCCTTTAAAATCTGTACCTTTTTTAGTTTACGAACCATTCATCGAAGTTGATTGACATCCTGAGATGAGTTCCTAGTGATTTTCTACTGCTTTGCCTATGCAAAGGTGTGCTTTATGGAGGCTAAACTGGCTGCACATTAGGGGGCATTTAGGGCCAGGAAGAAACTTCTCACGACTCGCATTCAGTTTTCGAAATGTTAAAATCAACAGCGCCTGTTGATCTGCAGGCTTCTATTCGGATGTACCAAAGAATGCTGTAGTCTGTTTTTTTTTAACCTTTAGTTAAACAACAATTAACACCTTAAAAAAATGTAGGCGAGTCCAAAAACTCTACTCAACGCATTACATGTCATATATGACAGCAATGTATCTTATAGAGTGGCATTTGAAAAAAATGCAACTCATTAATATCATTAAGGGAAAATCTTTCATATCAGGCCATCAGACTTGCTTTAGATTGCATCAAGATGTGTTGTACGACGTTTTGATTCCTTCACCAATCTGGTTCTCTCTCTACATAAGTGAGCAAAGCTTCAGCGACTCAAAAAGTGAGCAAGAGATATGCGAAAAGGCCTCCATCCTGGGGATAGCTGAAGTGTTCAAGTATTCAAATGAATTCATAGTTTGCCCCAATAATTTGAGGGGCACAAATCCTCTCAGACTGCATTTCACTTTGAAGTTGTAACCTTCCCTCTTGTATACCGCAATCCAGGTAGACAGTTTCTGCTCTCAGCACGGTATGGGATGAGCAGTGGAGCATCAGCGCAGTCCTTTCTATGTTGTGTGTTCTATTTGACCATGCTAGTCTGTTAAAATCTTGTCTAAGTGTTTATGTCTCTCTGGTCACAGTCTGACCTGCTTGTTTACAGATTCAGACACATCCAAAAAAGTTCTTCATGGGAATGCATATTGAAAGCCAGACGGTGTGCTTGACTTTAACATTTTTTCTAGAGGATGGAAAATACAGAATAAGCATAGGGGGGATGTGGGAAAGGCGAGAGAGCAATCCCTGGCTAACATTAACCTTCTTCACCACACTGTCTCCTTAAGAGCGTTACAGGGGCACCCCAAATTGGGTATCCCAAACCGCAAGCACACATACAACAAAATCTCAAGGGGAATAAGCATTAAGAAATCCAATAGACCTGGTCTTTTCGATATACTGACTTTGCCAATTTGTATTGCCGATGCTGTGCAGCATCAGCAAAACGAATTTTTTTTTGTCAATGCCATTCAACAATAGAAAAAGAAAAAGAAAGGTAAGATTGTGTGTATGCCTGTGAGTAAGCATCATGACGTTGTGGTGACCAAATGTGAAGATGTACGTGGGTGCTTGCTTCACAATACATGTGCCGTATATGGAATGCGACAGTCACTATTTGATTTATCGTTCCAAAATAGCTGCCATCACTTGGAGTAGTGAATAACAGAATGTATTTGAGCATAAAAGCGCTTTTTGAAAATCGAGCTGTCTGGCAGCAAATGGTGCTGCTGGACCCTCTAAAAAGATTGAAAAAATGCTTTGCGCGAGGAGGGGTGGGAGAAACAATGAAACAGTGGGTGGAGTAAGTTGGTGTAAGATAAGTAAATGTGGGAGGCAGCAATGAGGTTGAGTTGGGAGGAAGCAAGAGAATTTAAAAAAAAGCCTGGGTGGGGAAAACAATTGATAAGCTAGGGTGAAAGGTGGAGGGAGCAACAGATAGCTTGCAGTGGACAGGCATTTGAGGAAGGAAGCAGAACATTAAGTAGAAAGCAACAAATATATGCTTAAGTGCAGGAGCACTGAAAGAAAAAGGAAAAAAGCAGTTCCCTCAATGTGAGCAGTGGAAACATACAAGCCGTCTAATCCTAGGAATGGTAAAGAACCTATGCTCCAGAGGAAGGACAAACACAAGAAGGCTAGCGATCAAATGAGAGTGACAAGAAAGCAAATCTAATTTTACTATGGTCCATAAGAGGCCAGAGAGCAAAATCTGTAATTTGTAATGTCATCTGTAATCGAGACCTAAAAAGGCTAGTACTGCGCTACTAGAATCTGCTGCGACCAACTGTTAAGTGTCACATTATGGGGCAGGTAGTCACCTGTGCTAAAAGGTGTTCCACTTTGGGTGGACAACGAAACCATAACAGAGTCTAACACTGTAGGAGAGCAATACATCCATCATGCGGAGCAATGACAGGGGACCCATTATAAAGGTTGCCTGCACCCAAAAATATAACTGGTTAGCCAGAACATAAAATGTGGAGTGGCTGTCAAATGGACAGTGCTCGATGCGGTTAAAACCATAATCTCATAAAAAAGCTCATTACTCCTCTAAAGGTAATGTCTTCTAAGGTAAGAGGTGTGGCTGTGCGGCCAGGGCGACTGACATTGATTGCTGGGGCTCACGGTTCGATCCTGGGACCGGTGGCAGGTCAGCCCAGCACCATGTGACTCTGGGCAATAGCTCGCTTAATCTTCCCGATGGCCCCCAGCGCCGGGATGCCTCCGGGTAGCTGTGCCTAAATAAATACTGGATTTACATTTCTAAGCACTCAACACTTTGGAACTCTTCTTCTGCGATTGTATTGTGTCATCTAAAAAAATCAAAGAAATCTGAAATGTGAAACAAATCTGCAATGAAATGGTGGTTAGGCACAACAGAAAGAGCTTTTTAGAAGATTCAAATCATTGTAATATGTCCCTTGGTTCCTGTTGGCAAATATGTGGCAAAAGCAATTTCAAGTGATTGCTTTTTCAGTCCCATAAGTAAGTCATTGTTAAATCATTTAATTTAAAATGTTTTTTCGACCACGAACATAGCGATAAAAGAACAGCAGATAAAAATACATTACATAGTTAAACAAGCATTTGCAATGCAATAGGTCTCGCATTAGGAAAGTGTGAGCTATTGGTATCGTAAATGACACATTTTTTTAATATGTGTTGGCTTTGAAAATATATAAATTAATAGCATTGATATTCACAAAGCCAGTAGCTTACACTTTCCTAATGCGAGTCCTATTGGCTATGGCAATGCTTGTTGGTAGCAAGCAAGGACAGTGCTGTTGTGGTGCTGAGTGATGATGTGGTGGTACCCCCCGAGTGATGTGGTGGTGTCCCCGAGTGGAGTTGGAGGGTGGAGTTGGAGGTTGGTGGGTGGAGTTGGAGGGTGGAGTTGGAGAGTGGAGTGTGGAGTTGGAGGGTGGAGTTAGAGGGTGGAGGTGGAGTGGGAGGGTGGAGTTGGAGAGTGGAGTTGAGGGTGGAGGGTGGAGGGTGGGGGTGGAGTTGGAGGGTGGAGGTGGAGTTGGAGGGTGGAGGTGGTGTGGGAGGGTGGAGTGGGAGGGTGGAGTTGGAGTTGGAGGGTGGAGTTGGAGGGTGGAGTGGGAGGGTGGAGTGGGAGGGTGGAGTGGGAGGGTGGAGTGGGAGGGTGGTGGGTAGAGGGTGGTGGGTGGAGTCGGAGGGTGGAGTCGGAGGGTGGAGTCGGAGGGTGGAGTCGGAGGGTGGAGTCGGAGGGTGGAGTTGGAGGGTGGAGTCGGAGGGTGGTGGTGGAGGGTGGTGGTGGAGGGTGGAGTTGGAGGGTGGAGTTGGAGGGTGGAGTTGGAGGGTGGAGTGGGGGGTGGAGTTGGAGGGTGGAGTTGGAGGGTGGAGTTGGAGGGTGGAGTTGGAGGGTGGAGTTGGAGGGTGGAGTTGGAGGGTGGAGTCGGAGGGTGGAGTCGGAGGGTGGAGTCGGAGGGTGGAGTCGGAGGGTGGAGTCGGAGGGTGGAGTCGGAGGGTGGAGTCGGAGGGTGAAGTCGGAGGGTGGAGTCGGAGGGTGGAGTCGGAGGGTGGAGTCGGAGGGTGGAGTCGGAGGGTGGAGTCGGAGGGTGGAGTCGGAGGGTGGAGTTGGAGGGTGGAGTTGGAAGTTGGAGGGTGGAGTTAGAGGGTGGAGCTGGAGGGTGGAGGTGGAGGGTGGTGGGTGGAGGTGGAGGGTGGAGTTGGAGGGTGGAGTTGGAGTCGGAGGGTGGAGTCGGAGGGTGGAGTCGGAGGGTGGAGTTGGAGGGTGGAGTTGGAGGGTGGAGTTGGAGGGTGGAGGTGGAGGGTGGAGGTGGAGGGTGGAGGTGGAGGGTGGAGTTGGAGGGTGGAGGTGGAGGGTGGAGTGGGAGATGGAGTGGGGGGGTGGAGGTGTAGTTGGAGGGTGTAGTTGGAAGTTGGAGGGTGGAGTTGGAAGTTGGAGGGTGGAGTTGGAGTATATTGTGGAATCTGAACATAATGCAGGTAGAATATAACTTGCATTGAAGACTGTATTTTGTATTACTTTTTGTTTTAGTAACATTACTAGATTGGTTTATGAATCTGCAATGAATAACTTGTAGCTACAGCTTGAAGAATAACCAGATATGTGGTAGTAATGTGAATTAAACTTTATGCTCATTTGGTGTTTTTCATATGATGAAACCACACCCTGGGTATCAGATAAGGGATACTCGAATTCAGAATACAAATCATAATGGGGGTCAAGGTACAACTGATTGATTTTCAAATGGATATATTACACTACACATAAATGTCCTACCTTGGCTTGTATTGGTGAGTATGGGAAAATGGTTTGGAAATACCCGCGTACAACTACTTGAGATAATATATACTGGAGATGTGTGTGCTATTATGACCTGTGCTTGGTCGAAGTATTTTACTATGATACAAGGTCGCATCCCTTTTTATACGTCGTAATACTATAAATATGTGAAGAGGTAGACTTTTCTTGCACATTCCAGCAATTTAAAAAGAGGATGATTTTCGAATGATTGTAATAATTTTCATATTTAGGAATTACACGTATGTACGAGTTTATCTTTCGATATGGTAATTTTTGGTGTTTCAAGGTTATCGGATTTAAAATTATGAAGGTGGAGTTTGCCTGGATAATACATGCACATAAATATTGAGTGACGCAGCATCGACTTATGTGAACTGGAGATCGGGTTTATGTAAATATATCTCTGCAAAACATGAACATTGAGGATTTACGGATTTACATGGGAGTCACGTGACCATAAGTGAAAGGTTAAGAATGCCGGATTCCCGGCAATCGTCCTCGAACTCGAGGGTCGGCACGAGGGCTGCACACGCTGCGAGGGACGCATACACGGTAAGAGGAGACTGGGTTATTTGAAGTAGGATTTGGAATAAGCATGTTTGGGTGCCTGAAATATAGGGTATAAATGCAATTTGTTTGAGCTACATTATAATAGGACATTTTGAAAAATACGGCGCAGATAGGGGATGCATGGCTACAATTGGGATACCGTACTTGGACGGTCGGATGAGCATGAGCTAATTTGTTTTTAACTGGAAATATACAGTGAAACCTAAGCTTCGTTTTTTTTTAAACAGAGGGGTGACATTTTAGCATCCATCAATTTAAGGAACGCAAGGGATGGGTTGAAGTAAAGATACAAATGAGCTGGGAATGTAAGTGAGACTGCTGCCTGGCGCGAATGGCGTAAGCGGGGTTTAAAAAAAACATTAGAGTAAGTGGCGGGGGAGCAGGGGAGCGGCGTTCCTTTGAAGTCTGAAGGGTGGGAGGGAAGGAGCACATGGGGTGTGAGCGAGAAGTGAGGCCGAGCACGCGCTGGAGAAGCTTTGCAACTTTAGAGTAAGTGGTGGGGGGCGGGGGAGCAGGGGAGCGGCGTTCCTTTGAAGTCGGAAGGGTGGGAGGGAACGAGCATATGGGGTTTGAGTGAGAAGTGCGGCCGAGTGCGCGCTGGAGAAGCTTCTCGCTTGAAAGCCTCACATGCACTGGGCGTAATCCGCACTCCCAAACCTATTGGTAGGATTTGCTGGTGGCCCTCTATTGTCTCACCAGCAATGCGCAAGCTCATTGGCAGGCCGAGACCTAAAAACAATAAATAACATTACTGTTGATAAGAATGCGAACATCATGAACAACCGTACACAAGAACAATTCATAGATCTGGACATCAGAATGTTAAAAAGAGTTCACCCATGCGAGGCAGGACCCCACTCATAATCCCCCTTCCATGCAGCCAAATAAAGTGCAAGTGCCAATTCACTGTGGAAGAAATAAATAACGTAACATTGCTGTCAGTGCTTGATAATTATTCTTGTGCAAAAAAGAGGAGCAAATTGAAACAGCATTGAGTTCCTCCTATTAATAGCGCTTTTTAAGGAGCATATATTGACAATTCGTCTAGGACTCCAGCAATTGGAAGTATTCTAGAGCCGCCTGTGAACTTAGACTACCCGCTTCCGAATATGAATTGGATACATTTTTTGCTAAAATCGAGATAAAATGTATCCCCAAACAATAAAATGTAATAGACTTTGGGGTGATAATTTGTTGCAGGGACACACCACAATTTTGGATTTATCGAATTGTCCCGGCCGGGGAAACCCAAATGCCATCTCACAAAGCAAAAAGTGTGTAACATTCTCTCCCGAGAAGAATCTATTCTATACACTCCAAATACGGTGTCATGCCTAGTGCATTATGTAGAGCGGTATGCTCTTTAACAGTAATTTTGGAAGGCTCATTTGCCTCTCTGAGGTTGTTTTTTCATTTTATACAAAGTTTTTTCCTGGGCCATGTCATGCTTGGGAGGTTTCGGGCTTATAAAAAAGATGCGACTGGCCCAGATCCTCAGGGCAGATTTAACAGTGTTGACCCAGGGAATATTCCGACCTCTGTCACGTGATAAACAGTCTAGTACTATTTCTTTATTGAAGGCAGGAATCCAAATCGAGCACCAAAACAGAAAGGGAGCTAGATTAATGGAGTCCTCCATACATTCTACTCCTAGTTCCTGATGCAAGATAAAGGAACAGGTCGGTGGAACACCCAGGAGTCTCCTCAATACTTGTTTTGTACTCCCAGAAGTAACTTAGAGAGACTAACAGCCAGATTCATCAAAGTAAATTCGGCTCGCAAAGGGCCAGATTCTAAAATCTGGCCCTTTGCAAGCGCTATTTTTGCAATTATAGAAATCGCTAAATTGCGATGAATTGCATTTAAGGAATCTCAATTTGAGATTCCTTAAATGCAATTCATGAACCATTTAAAAATTGCCATTTAAAACTCACTAAGGTTGGCAACAATGTGTGCAACGTGTATATACAGGTGAATGGAAAATAGATCATAATACAACTGCAAAATGGCATTCAATATTGAACAGTTATAGCCCTGTCAGTATTTCTGAGTTGTGGGCTGGAATAAATAGGAGTCAGTGCCCCATGAGCCGGACTGGAAGAGGGGTACATGGAACTTCCATTAGTTCAAGAGCAGTCCTCGCATCCTCCCTCATCCGCGGATGAGGAAGCCGCGAATGCCATTTTGCAGTTGTATTATAATCTATTTTCCATTCGCCTGTATATACACATGGCACACATTGTTGCCAACCTTAGTGAGGGACAGAGGGGTCTGACCCCGTCCTGATGAAGAGGCAGTCAGCCTCGAAACATGTTGACAACACCAGGAGAAATAGCCCATTGTTAAGCTAGATTGTCTCCGCCACACTATTTTTAACGCTACCAGACTATGACTAATAAAGAATTTTTTGCAATCATAAGGCCAAGGATTCTTTTAAATCTCACTTTTCTATATCACTCCTGACCCTAATCACACTCACTCAATACACTTCACATAGCACATACAATATCTAAGTGCTCCAGCGTAGTCGCTAGTCATAGCACTCCCCGTCCCATAGCGGGGCGGGAAGATCCCGATGATGAAGCATGACACCAAGGGCCCTTTTGGTGTGTGAGGGGTATTTTAACAAATACTGTGTATGCCTGATATACTCTGGCTCACAGAATACCTTCTAGAGGTGGACCTTGTTGTTTATTTATACCATTAACTGAAGGAGGGTGCGCCCACCGAAGTGCTTTTTAGCACTACCTCTTCACTCCCCCTTTTGATTCTTTGTTTACTTTATTAATAAAACGTTATCATCAGCTAATAATAACTTGGGCAACTTTTTGCTACCAATGGAAGAGACATTGGAAATTTTGGCAAACAGGGAGGTACCTAAACCATTTATGTACAGTAGGGAGGTTAAAACCCTATCTCCCTATCTTAAACCAATCTGTCCTCTCTCCTGAGGGACCACACTTGACCGAAGCAGAGAGGTCACAGTGGAAGGCTCTCAGAAACTGAACCAAATTACCATTGACCCCCCGCCCCCGACATGCCAGACAATATCTTTCAGAGTTTGGACCTCACTACTCTGTTGAAGGCACAGGAGAGGTCCATGAAGGCCAGGCAAGTGGAGCCATGCTTGGTGATGGTATATTTACTGATCAGCGGTGTAGATTAAGGCATTGCTTCGTTGTGTCAAGCCCCTTACGGAAACCCTACAGCTCCTCCGACAGAATACCAGTTACCCTGATCTAATCTAGAAGGGGAGCCCAACACTACTCTCCCCACCGGCTTGGCATCAGACTCCAATAGCGAAATCGGGCGGCAGAATTCTGGGGATTGAAGTTACCTTTTTTTAAATGGGGACAATTACGGCTGAAAGCCATAATTGTGGGAGACCGGTCTTGCAAAGCGCGTTAAACAATTGCACAATAAATGGGCTTAGCGGTCCGGGACTGATTTATTTAAATCCATTGGTACTCCATCTCGGTCAGGGGTTTTCTTACATGAGCTTTTATTGATTGCCTCTCTCACTTTCTCTATGGAGAATTCCACTGACAAAAGAAATGCCACCTCCTTCTAATTAGTCTTCAATTCACTCGAGGAGCTATAGACTGCTTTAAAATGTTCAACCCAAGCCTCCTGTCTAATGGTGGTAATAACAGCATTGGATTTTACCCCCACAGAGTTAATGTTTCCTATGGCTGCCCAGAAAGCTCTGGTGTCTTTCAGTCTACAATGCTTCATCAGCTCAGCCCCAGGGCTCATCTTGAAGTTATTTTCGTCTAGCCCTTTGCGCAAGCCTGTAGTCTAGTCTACATTGGTGCACTCTGATCATATCCTCTATTTTTTCCTTGAGGCCCTTATGCAATCGCGTTGAGGGATTTCTACACAACTTATAAAAACATTTAGGCCCATCTGGCCTTGGTTTGCTGGGTGTCATCAGCAGACCACTAACCCCTAGTCCCAGTTCGACAAAGTGGGTAGACACTGCATGGTAGCTCTTGGGAGACTTAAGAACTGCGAGTACCACAGGCAGAGTTAGAGTTGATTTTTTATAGGAGAGTATCAATGTCCATATTTCTCCATACCAAACACAACCCCTGGGTCTTAACTTCAAGAGAAGTCAGAATCCCAGCCCTCCTCCCCCTCCCCACCCCAGGGGAGTCGTAATCCAAGACTCAGGGGGTTACGGTTACTATGTGGACTTTCATCAATTGCAGCCCTAGAGACCACTCCTGGTTTGCGAAAATATAATCTGTCTCTGAAGAACACTCCACACTCTCAAAGGTTACTTTAGCCGTATAAAGTGGATCATATAGTTCAGTGACATTGTGGAGTTTAAACATTTTAATGTGTCAACAAAGGACCTGATACCCCTCTTCTCCGGGTTCTCAATCACTCCCAATACTAAGGCTATCAAGCATGGCTTGCGCGTTTTCCATTTGGGTTGGCCATACTTCAACATTAAAGTCAACCCCTAATATGATATAAAAACCATTGTGCAAGGATGCAAACAGTTCCTCCAGACCTCATATATAATTTGACAGCTCATTAAGATTGGCAATATGGTCTGAGTGTCGTTATTAATTTTTAGAACCACACAACTACATAATAAGGATGAACGCCAACGATACAAGGAGGAGGAGATGCAACATAACAGAGTTGCTTAATTTGGGACCGAGGAACTGGGTTTGAATACCGATGTCAGCTCGGCATCCTGTGAGTCTGGTCAAATCACGTAATCTCCCCATGTAAAAAATAAACTCATCTAACCTTGTGTGATCTGGTGCTCATGTAAATCACTCTAATAATCTTAGGACAAGCTTGCTCTACATGAAAACAAACAGTATGCTGGGCAGAGGTCTGCAAGCAAAAAAAAGTATGACCAAAATGTGACCTGATGGGTGAGGATTTCATCCATGTTCTTTTTATTTGCTAGTTTTAGCAAAGGTTTGAAGGAAATTTTTTAAAGTCTTAACTGGTCGCCCAGTAAAAAAAAAAGTTGAATAAGCTTAAAAATGCCTCTATACTCTACCGTTTTAAGTGCTTGTTTTTATACTATTTGTTTTTGATTTGCTTGAGATACAGCCTTATCGTACTTAGTCATTGATCATAATCACACACAAAGAATTCTAACAATACATCTTTCAATTGGATCTAAAATAATCAAAAGCTGCACCCTCCTCTACTACAATTACATGCCTCAAAAGAAAATGTATTACATTTCAAAATGCTTAGCTAGACAGATAAAACATCCACAAAAGAGCTGGTGCCTACTAGAGTGCCTAATACAGAGTACCATATTTATTTTCTGCCCTGAAAGATCATTACAATTCCAACCAAAAGTGCCAGTGCATACAAAGGGGCCTTATTCAACAAACCATGACGAAGTAAAAAAAACACAAGATCAATGACATGCCTTAATACAAAATCATTACATTTCAAAATGCATTGCTAGACAGATAAAACATCCTCAAACGTTATGGTGCTTACTAAATTGACTAATAGAGTACCATAATTCTAACCTACACTAAAAGATCATTACTATTCCAATCAGAGTGCCAGTGCATAACAAGATGCCTAATTCAGTAAACCATGATGTGAAGGAAAACACATGGTATCATCCCAAAGTGACAGTGCATTCTTTTTTTTTATAAGCTTTACTCTTTTTACAAACTTCCTTCAAAGGCACAGTTATCCCATATTTTCCCAGAACATTATATTTTATTACCCCACACATAGTACCAAAATTCCCTTTCGCTTACTTTTGTCATCCTATTAGGCAAATCCGTAAAATGTGTACTGGCTGGAGATTTCCAATGTTTAGTTATTATAGAGTGAGCTACTAACAGTCTGGTGGGTATATTTCCAGATAAGATTTAATTCAGGACCCATCAAAAGAGTCTCCTACCTTGCTGTTCTTTATGTCCTGCCATCTACAAATAACGGCAACTTGCAGACAGGGAGAGAAATGCTTACAATTTGCAAGATGTGTTTCGGTGTGTATTTAAGGAATTTTGAATTGAAAAGATAGCGGACTCCTATTAGCCCACAGCTCTAGCAAAGTCTTATACCTAACGTTTTTAGGCACCTTTGGTTCTTTTATGGACCCCGGAAACTAATTATACCATACTTTTTAGCATACACAAAAATTGTCAAATCCATTGAAAATCCACATTCAGAATCTTCGTTTCTGTAATGCAAAGAGGCCCACTAGTACAGCTTAAAATTAGGCAGTGCAAGGCAGCCTTCAGATTTGGCTAATTGCAAGATTTTTATGCAAACACCAGGCTTTTTATTATTCATTACAAATTAATTGAAGATGCTATCCAACTTATTAAAGAAACCTGCATCCAATTTACAAGCAATATTTAAAAATTAAAATAGAAAAGGAGGCAAAATCGAAATTTAACTAGGACAATCTGACCAATAATTGAGAGAGGAAGTAATTTCCAAACTGCAAAAAAAGGACTGAATTTTAAGCATAAATGGTAAACGGTAAGTGTCCACTACTTTTGGGATTCTGAATGTAATTTGCTCTTCACTCAGGCAGTAGAATATCTGGAGTGTTATTTATCAAAAAGGACTGTGTTTTAGACTCATTAATTACTTGAACCCTCCCACCCCCCCAATTTTGCCTATCTGCTTATGGCCTGAAAAGCTGTTTCAATATTTCTACTATCTGGAAGCAAAAAAGAACATAGTCTGTGAATAACTCTTTGGGGGCAGCTGACTTACTTTGGCGCATTGACCAGCGGTGCAGGGCGCTACTTACTTGGGTGCAGCTGACTTGCTTTGGCCGCATTGAGGACTGGTGGGACTCGCTGTTCCAGGATGCTGCTAACCGCTCCGCACCTGTGCAGCGGTAGGAGGCGTCAACAACGCGCTTAAAGCGCAGCCTCCACCACAGTGGCATGGGGCGACCAGTCCTAGGGCAGGCCCATCCTGAGCCCATCAGCGACAGACAGGGCGGACCCACCCCCCTCTGGCCCCACAACAAGATTAACAGTGCGGTAAGACTTGCATCTTGGGACCATCGTTCTGTGTGACCCTTCCTCCTCCAAGGAGTCAGCTATTGCGCGGACCTCGTTGAACTATCAAAAATAGAGGATGGCCAAGTTACACTGTACTAGGAAGGTCCTGCTCAGTATGCAAGGCTGCATATAAACTATGCCACTCCTGCCTTGGGACTTGTGTTGATTATAGCACAAGGCTTTTGAAGACAGGCCAGGCGACTGTTTTGGAGACCATAACTGGGGTTTTTATTCCAAGCAAATGGTTATTTTATTCTTGTGTATTTTTATTTGTAGAACTCAAAGTAGCAATTGCGCGTTTTCATTGCAGGATTGGAGTGATTTTAACTGCACGTAATCATTTTTTTTAATGACATTTATTGTTGTAGAGCGAGTTTTAACTTCTATACAATTCCTCCCATTTTTATTCAACCCGCTTGGTTAGCAAAATAGACCGTAATTGACAGCAAGTGTCTGGAGTATACAAATTGGTTAATCTGGGTTAAACTTAGCAGGGAATCACAGCATACATATATTAGCGGAGGGGTAAGGCGCAAGGGTGCATGGTTGATTTATGGCCTTTTTCTTTCTGATCTCTCAAGCTCTTGTCTTCTTAACACATAATATTATTTCGAGGGTGGGTGCCTTATTGTGCTACACTATAATTTAAAGTGGTAAAACGCAAAGCTATTAATGAGCAAATAGAAGAGGTTGAAGAGCTTCCGGCTCCAAAAACTAAGGGCAAGAAGTTGGGGAGAAAGGGTAAGAGGGTCATTACATCATTTTTTACCAAGTCGTCCACTGATAGCGCTATAACACAGACTAGTGCATAGATCCGCGGACATTACCACTCCTCATAAATAGCCAACACAGTCCACAACAAGCCCATGCATTGGACCTGCGTAGCCCTACTGAAACAGTAAGCATTGAATACTCGAATAAGTTCCACATTTTAGAAACCAGAGAGGAATGTATGCCTGCCCTTAATCAGCTGCCTACAATACTAAAACTATAACAAAGCCTAGAGGTACACTGGAGATAGATAATGCAGCTATAAACCTAAAGTTAATCTCACTTAAAGAGGAGATGATGGAATTGAGAAACTACATGGGTCAGCTATCAAAGGTACTCAACAATAAAATTGACAACCTAGCAGATCTATGTAACATAACTGACACTCAGCCTAAGGTGAAAATGGATTGCACACGGAATAGCACAGAGGCCAGTTGGAGAAATGGGGCATTCTATAGTCTCCCGTTGAACCCAGCTGCCAGGAACCCTGATATGAATAGCCTGGCTAGTCAGATCTGGTCGGGACATTGTTTGCCCATCACAGCTAGTGGGCAGGTCTGCAGTGAATTTGCAGAGGCCCGAAGCGAGACCTGTCCAATCCAACAGGACCTCAGGAAGACCTTTTCCGCAAACAGTACAGAAGGGACGTCTGTTGTCAACCTCAGGGGATCAAAAAGTAAAACACTAAGAGGCCATTATTAAGTTCCACATTATATGTATGATAAGTGTTTCGAAAAATCCACCAGGTAGATGGAAATCACAGGATTCCCCAATAAATAAATCTGTTAACTGGCTAAAGAAAATCAGAGGCTTTAAATCGATTATAAGAGAGGATATGCTCTAAGCCTTTAGTTTAACAGATAAACAGTCCCTGACAGACCATATGGCCTTACGCAAATTTTTGTCAGAAATAGACTGACTAAATGAATCTCATGGAGTGAGTGATACAGTAGAGAAGTTGCACAGAGCAATGTCAGAAGACAATTCTCCCTTGCCAATAGTCGTGGGCGAACACCAAAAAATATGGGTTGAATTGACTCCGCATAGAATAGTATTTCAACTCGCTGATGTCGGAATAGAATAGTGTAGTTCTAACTTGCAAAGCAAAAATCTAGCTCAGCTGAGGCCACTAGACTAGTTTCTTGAAATATAGCAGGTCTAAGGGCCAAACTTTCGGACCCAGAATGGGGAAATTTCATAGATAACTATCATACTGTCTTGGGCTACTGAGCAAGCTTATAGACCAAGGTTCCTAACATTTGTTTTTTAAATGCAGATTCATCGCCGGGGCAGAAGAGCATCAGGTGGTCTGCTGATCTGGATGAGATCAGAGATGTTCTTTAAAATAAAGAGGATCTCGACTGACTGCAGAGACCTACTGGACCTAGTGAATTCAACAGGAAGTAGACCAGGGGCCAAACACATTGCTATTATAAACATCTAGGAACAGTCTGTCCCGGCGAAAGCAGAACCCCCTACAATAGACTGACTCTCTGCTATGATGGACCAGTTGTACCAAAATACTCTTTAGATAATGGCAAGCGATTGCAATAAACAATTACCTGTACGACAGCCAGATGTATGGTCACTGGATTCATTCTTTGCACCCAGTGTGTTATCCTTTCCAGGGGAGACTGATGGCGCCAAGCATCCTAGAGTTGTAAGTCAAATTATGGAAATGCTCCTGGTACATTGAATGAAGATCTTAAATGGTTCCACTTTGGGTGACTAATCTCCACACCCAACCTTTTAAAGAAGAGTATAAACTAGCAATATAGATTATATTTTTACACATAATTTCCTCTAGATGCATGCAACGGACGTGCAGGTCGTGCCCAGGATGGACAGCCACCATGAAGCCCTTAGTGCCCAATTCTGTGCAACTGCCATACTGTATTCCACCCTCCCAGGTAATACTATTATAAACGAGGTTATACCTAGTAACAATAGAATTAAGAGGGTATCAATAGCAGAGAATATTTCCATACAGTCCCAAATGTATCAGTTATTTGTGGATGTATTGATCCCATTTGAGGTGACTACACACAGTTTGCCTACTTTTCTGAACTTCCACTGTGAATTGATGGAGCGGTTGAAAACTGCTTTTACAAAAGTATCCAAGAGGGGCAACTATCCACAAAACCTCACGGGTTGGTATACACAAGAACGTAGGCACGCAAAAACAGAGCTTCTTGAAGCAGTAATAGAAGGGGATTGCAGAAAAATTACTGAGACAAGAAGAGAGTAGAAGGCAATTCTAAGTAAGACAAAAAGAAGCTGGGAGTCAGAGCAGTGGGAAGAACTTACCAACCACCTTTGAAACAGTAACATAAAGGCATTCTGGAATGTAATATCAAATGGGACTCGTCCATTAGCTAATTATCTTGTAGCAGCTGTGCAACTGAATAAATGGTTTATTCCCTTTTCAAACTTATGTACCAAATGGTAAAATGATCACGACCACTGATCGGAGACCTACTGTTAGTATATATGGAGAACATGTAATAGAGGATGGTTCCCCCTTAAAGTTTGGCCTAGCAGAGACAGTAGAGTATTTAAATATGATAGAGAGGGAAAAAGTGCCAGGACCCGATAACATCTCTGGAGACTTATTTCTGTCCCAGCCGGATATCTGGGTCCCTTACTTGAATACTCTCCCAAATGTCATCACAAGAGGAGAGGATATCCAGCCATCTTGGCGGGGGCCATAATTGTACCAAGCTACAAAAAGGGGAACCCGGATGATCCCTTTAACTATAGGCTGATTTGGCACCAGTCAAAAACATTTTTGCAGGTACTATCAAGGCTTCAAGCATCGATGTTAGATCACTGGATCCTCTCAGATAATCAGGCATGTTTTAGATCTAAGGTCAGCTCCCTGGACCAGGTTTTCCGCTTCAGGATGACATGTTTGGAACTATTTACCCTGAGGCAGTCAGCTTTTTTACCCTGGCCTGGGAAACCACACTTAATGGAGATTGCTGGAATTATTATTGACAGTATCACCAAAGCAACAACAGACTGCACTCCTAAACTCATCCTACTAGGCTCAGTGGCGTACAAGTTTTGGTGGCGACGACCTTCCCCCCTCTTACCTGCGGCCGTCGTGCCAGCCAGTCCCCCCGCTCTTACCTGCGGTCGTCGCTCCAGCACCTCCACCCCCACTCTTACCTGCGGCAGTCGCAGGCGGCAAACGCATAGGCCACCACTGACTAGGCTATGAAAAACCACACCCAAAACCAAAATCGTAAGACCAGCAGCTATGTTAATACTACTGGCAAAGCGACAACTGTTATTTACATGGATGAAACGACCTATCCCCTTATTACAAAACTGACTTAAAGAAGCGGCATACTGTTGCGAAGCAGCCAAAACCTATGCCGATCTGCAAGCCCAACAATCACGTCCTAATGATATCTGGGGCCCCCGGAAGAGTACTTGATTTCAGTAAAGCCATAGATCCACTGAGAGCTCCTGAACATGTATTGTATTATATAAAATTGTAGCTATGTTTCTTTTTAGATGTATAACATGAGAGCACAGCTATGATTTCTCCTGATGACATACACAACCTCAGTGTTAAAATGTTTGACAGGCTGCCTGCATCTTATACGGCATAGATGCACTGTATTGTGCCCTATGTATTTCGATAGTAACTTCACAATACTAATTTCTTTTTAAATGTGAAGAATTCGTTTTTAGAATTGTCAAATGCAAAGGGCGTGGGCAGCTTTAACTTAAAATTCTTTGAGCACTTCTCACAGGAGAGCCCCGCCTCCCACTGGAGGAAAGACCCGGGTTATTTAGGCAGCATGTGAGGGGTGCAGGCAAAACAAGATTTAGGGGTGTATGTGGGGTATGTATGCTAAATGAATTCGAGTGGGTTTAAAGAGATGCATCCTACATTATCCGACAGTACAGTACACAAACTGCGGGGTAAACTTTATGGCAGTTTCTTTCAGTGGCCGCTTTGCACCTCCCTCGGCTGCTGTGTGTTTGCAGCCCTGGGGCGATTCCAGTTTTGAGCAGAAACGCCTTGTTCTGTCACTGTCGGATGACACCTCCACCGCCAAGCCTCATTACGAGCAACTCCCCTTCTGATCCCACAGTGCGCCACAAACACGGCTCTCAAATGCTCCTGCCTGCAGTCATTTCAATGACGAGGTCAGAGGCTATACATTGGATGGATGTATCACATTTAAAATTCCTGCTTGAGACAGGAAGATGACAAACTGCAGACATTCATAATCCGCAGAATTACAAGAGTGGCACTTACAGGTGAGAAGCCCAAGGCAAGCGATGCACGGTGGCCTGTGCAGCACAGGGCCTCCTGTGTTGCACCTAGCTGGGCCTGAGGAGAAGCACAGCAGAATGTGAGCTGACGGTAATTAGAAAGTGCATGACTACACACGGAGGTTCTACTTTCACTGTTAACACCATCAGTAAATAAAACAGAACATGGTTTCACGTGATAAGAGAACAAGCACTGGCAACGCTAATAGGTCTCGCCTTTCAATCACATCACCCAGTGATGGCTCCACTGGCTCCTGTACTTCTGTGATTGTTATTACTGTTTATTATTGGCTGACTTACCTGTTCGCTCACCTGCACATCTGTAAAGCGCTCCGATACCCTCTTGGGTCATGTTCACGCTGTATAAAACTCTTATAAAAAATCACCCAATTTTTTGGCTTTCTCAATGCTTTTTGCCTATGCTGTTCTGCATTAAAGAAAAAAAAAGACTTCTTTGCAGATACAAAACAGAATTGGGGAAAAGCCCCACCTCAATGAGACTTATGCGTCTTGATGCTAGGGCAGCCACACATTAGCACACTTGCATCTCCAAGCCAACTATGTGTGCATGGGCCATGACATGCCGGTCTTTTACTTATTTAACTTTGAATTAGCAGATGTCCATCTTTGAGCATCTGTTTTTGGGGGTTTTTTTTAAATAAAGAAGTGACTTTATTATTATTTTAAAATAGAATGAGACGGAGAGGAGGAGCAACGGTGGAGCTGTTAGTGGTTGTAAGCACCTATGAGTGGGGACAGGCATCAAATGAAGTGGGTGGAGGGGTGTAAACATTTAAGAAAACAACAGACAAAGCAGGGAGGGCAGTGAAGCAATTGACTAGCTGTGGCTGGGAGAATGGAGCAACACAGAAAGAACAGAGTTGTGAATTTTAGTTCAGAGGGGAAGCAGCACACGAAGGAGGGAGCAAGAATATACATGCCCTCCATGCTCGTACACATAAAGGCTTTGTGTTAAGAACAAAATAGAAAACAAAAACATCAAATAAGAGCTCCCAGTAATAGAGGGAATTTAATAACTAAATGAGCTACCATCCTGGTTGACATCCATCCATTGTACAAGGAATATCGATTTCAATTATGCCTTTGGTGCAATATAAAGCTTTGGTATTCTTGAGCATACCTATGTCTTTGATTGTGTTCCTTGTAAATGTCTTTTGATGCCCAGCTTGTGTATCCCTGATCCAGCATCTTTTCTTTATTCATCTATCACCTAAGTGCTTCTTCAGATAACAGTCCTCCGCATAACCTTGTCTCCTCTTTTGGGTTCCCACCCGAGTCTTGTGCTAAGCCCTTGGGTTGTCCATGTTCAATGCTTTACTAGAGGCAAATCTCTTGATTTGCTTAGCCGAGTGGCTCAACCATTCATCTCTTACAGAGATGTAATTCACTGGACGTTTTTGAGGATATGATTGGGGTATCTTTTTATGATGTCTAAAATTAAAATCAGTACATGTGTACTGGCTTTTGATTAGCTGCAATGTTTTTTTCATTTAATTGCAGGATAGATTCTCATTTCAGTCACTTTATGCTGAGGAAATGGAAAATCTTCATTCTCAGGGGTCCTACTAATATCAATAAGGAACTTGGCACAGAAGCTGAAATATGAAAAGACATCTTTATTAAACTTAATTAAGTGAGGCCACGTCACACAGAAGCCGTAGCAAATGAATGAGGTAGTCTGAGGAATACAGAGAACAGAGGCCTTTTATATGTTTTAGGGTTACATGACTCAGCACAAAAGTAAGGGGCAGTCCTAGCTTTTGCAAGCATGCAAAAAACCCAACATTCCTTCTTACACAAGCTGGGCAAACCCATAATAAAAGACCACAACCCATATCGTAAACAGGTCATAAAAAGAAGGAACAGAAACAGATGAGAGGTAGGATAAGGGGTGTGTATGTGCATACCAAACTTTACAATCTCCTGTGCTCTGATCCATAATCTTGATCAGCTATTGGGCAAGGAACTGGTCTAACAAGGTCAGCTTCAGGCAACAGGGTCAGTTCACTCAGGTCAGCTAAAGTCATCGGCCTATGTGAGGGCAACTACAAAATGGCTGCCATGCACAAATTGGAACCCAAGGATTCCGAACGAAATCTTCAAATACACAGTGAATCCATCGGTGTAACATGATGAAAACACTCATACTTGCTGAGCTCACTGTTTACGGTTTGCTGTTACCAAAATTGTAACAGAACCACGACCTTTATGACCCAGGTTCAAAATTCACGGAACCTCAATGCCTATTCTAAAAGAGCCTCACCCCGAGAGATTATGGACGCTACACCCAGTGACTTGTCTCATGCCCTTTGCTGCTCTCATAGGGTTTCTACCCGGTCATATTAAACTCGCTCCAGCAAATCACAAGCTTACAGAGAAATCTGGTCCACCAGTGTATTCTACAACAGTTTTAATCTTGCACTTGCTATTCCTAAGAACTAAAGTAGGATTCTGCAGTTGGGCCTATGGCAATTGGTCTTTGGGAGAAGGAGAAATATACCATGATTTCTGGAAAGGATGCACATGCAACTGCTAAGAATAAATCCTCTGCTTCTGTAGGACTGGCATTTTTTCAGTCAATACTGCAACACTGAAAGAAGATCAGAGTGCACTTCACTCCGGAACATGCCCTTGGCAGAGCAATAAGAAGAATATTCTAAGGTTATTGGGGGACGGCAATCCTTAATGAAGCCCTTTAACCTAAAAGCTGATTGTATAAAGCCCCTCAAACAAAAAATATTTTTTCTATTTATTTCCTACTGTACTCTACTTTATGTATCAAATGAGAGGCCACGTCCATGGTTTCAACCATTGAAACAGTGATGAGAAAAGGATTTCACCTCTGAACGCTTAGAATTTACCACGATTGGTTTGGATGCATTGATGGCCAGCAATTAGAATGGTCTCTAAATTAAATGCATTGCCGGAGTTAGGATGCTTTGCTGTATTCAAGGAGTGAGGGTTTCCCAGTAGGTGCAGAGGTTGCTTCCAGTCTCTGACACCTGAAAAGTGTTCCTAAAAACATATACTTTATTTGCTGGAAAATCATTTGGCGTGATTGGGTGAACCCACTTTGCATTTGTGCAGGATGCCTTTCTCTACACATAGTCCCGATTGTTGATTCTGAATATTTTGGGAAGACAAGATCTGTTCCTAACAAGCAATGTGCAGCACCAATGCCAGAAATTAATGTAAACATCATGTGACACTGGACTGGTATAGCTTTAATAAATGCCAGGCGGTATTCACTGCCAAATAAGTGTTCATTCAGTGGTACATTTACCATATGTGTCAAATGTGTATGCAACAAAGCAGGATATTGTGTGCATAATTGGAGGCAACAGTCTGAGCAGTGTGCAAATGGGTGCACACTTAAACAAGCCCACACCTTTCCTGTTCCCTAAAAAGCAGCATTAGTTCAACAGACGACCTATTCAATTGACCGGCTGCATAATTACAACAGATAATCCTAAACAATTGCAGTATTCACAGCCTGTATTTCTCAAGAGGAGGAGGAGGCTGCAGTAAGTAATCTCTTTCATAAATAAGTTAGGTGTGGTCTGGTGGTTAGAACATAAGAGCAGGTTTCTGCTGTGCTTGCCCCATCTCTGCCACAAACAAAAATTACTTTGGCCAAGTGAGCTTACTTCCTTGTAGTGCTGGGAAAATCCAATATCGTTGTGCAACAGACCTACGCTGCAGCTGGAGGAAGAGCAGTGGGGAAATCCATTGCCGCTTCCTTCGGCGTATTTCTTTTCTTTTTATTCAATGTGCTCTACCAATATGAACAATAAGAGGCACAGAAACAGAATACAAGCAGTTTAAGAGGCCAGCATTCCTAAAATCAGGGCATTATGAAAAGACTGCCAAAGCAATATAGGGTGAGCAGTAATGGCACAGCAGCAGAATAAGATCTTGAGTGCAGGCTATCAGCTGATATAGCTTGTCGAGTGAGTGAATTTGCTTAGAAAAAATGTGATCTAGTTGGTCACTTGCCGAATGGGAAATCAGATGCTTAGCTCAGAGTCGAATCCAAGCTTCACCATCTGGCCAATAGTGTGATCCTAAATAAACTGAAACATTGAGCTGTGTCTCAGTTGTACGTTCTGACATAACTGGGTAGATTATCAACAGGCTAAATACAACAGAACTGAACATGTAAAGTCTATATCCTTCCTTCATTACATATTAAAAAGTGTTGTTTGCGGTTAAAGTGTTAAACAACACAAACAAGTTATACCACAAAATCATACATATTGCGATTGGGACCCTCAATGAACTGTCTGCTCAAATTGTATGCCATTTCCTACCTCTATATTATCTGCATTTGTGTCTTTTGGAGCTTGTGGCAATCTATAAACCTGCAAGTTTAATTTCCATTACTTTATTTCCTAAAATTTAATTGACAAACCAAAGTCCCGCTGTTTCACAGAATGTTCTTTTACAAATACCTAAAAATGTCTCCGCAAACGAGTAGAATGGTGAGGACATGCTTTGCTCCCATCTAGGAGTGGCGGGGTAAAATGCAGGACTTTATTAGTAGCATCTCCATGTAGCTGTGCTACAAGTAGAAGGCTCCCTTTGCCTGTGGGTGTAAATGCATTCTAAGTACTTATAAGATATTTTCAAAATAGTAACAATAATATTAAAAAACTCCCTACATTAGATGAAACTTACTTGTTTCTTGGTTCTTTCCTCAGATCAAGAAAACTTTTGGGAAATCCGATACAACTTATATTGAATATGGCTGCTTAAACGAAGGCCATGGCACTAGTGCAACAATTGCTTAAAATGAAAAGAATATTTAAAAAAGCACACGTTATGCACATTGGCTCACGTACAACAGATACAATGGCAAACAATTGAAAGTACCTTTTTCGAAAAGTATAGACTGAATAGGTTACGCTGGAAGGGTTACCCATATCCACAGTATGAAGACCTCTCAGAGTTTGCACTAGGACTTTTGGATGTGGCTTGGAGCTCTCCCAGAGCCAGATGAACCCAATACATAGTGTTGCCCAGATTGACTCTGTGCAGCTCCCAGCTTCCTGTAGGATCACATGAGATTGAAGCTGTAAGCATTCCAAGGCCTCTTGGATGGGGACTGGGGCTTCCCTAGAGCTGCCACGGCCCTTCCCCGAGGTGGCCTCAAACACTGAATTGGCTTCGAATAGTTTTCTTTTACAGACCCTCCTTTTTTTTATTTTAAATGAGAAGCTGCTGATGAAAACATGTCACACAATATCGTATGGTGCCAAGAAATATTTCTTTATTCAGGAAGGGACATTAAACAGGGTTTCTCTCTCTAGGTGGCTTATTCTTTATTAAAGCTCTCAGTGACTTTCTAACTGGACTGATGAAGAAGATCTGTGCACGGTGAAGCAGAGGGGAGTGTTTATGGTGGGCTAGAGATGGCTGGCAGTCTAGTCTAGTTGTTCTCTCCTTTTAAATAAAGCCAATTATCCACAACATCACAGGTCATTTGTGATCAGCCATACCAACCAATAGGTGCGTTTTCTTTTGATATGGGGGACTCCACAAAAATCAATGGACTGATCCCATGGATCTTATGTTGAAAGTCCGTTCAAAACCTAAATTGATGCCTATTAATAACAGAGTTATTTCCACTCCAGGATACTAGTCACTAAGGCTGTCTATATTTAAAGGGAAGAAGAAAACAAAGTTCTCTTTACGCAGCCAGGCATCATTAACAATCACCAATAATAAGCATTCTAGAAGGTTTTGTGGTTTGATTAGGTCTGCTGGGGTTTTGAGATCTGTTGTAGCATCACTCACTGGATGGCCCTTTGAATATGTTCACTATGCTATCACAGGCATAGGTTAACAAATCCTGCACACAAACAAAAAGATACAAATTAATTCAATTTGTATTTCTGTATAGCTCTCTACACTACATGAGAGCTAACATCAGAGAATTCTATTGGAGATGATCTATTGTGTTGTGCTCTACGTACTAGAATATATATTTTTATTATTAGCGATGTACTCACAATTGACCTGGGTTTGTCTCCTAGCTGGCGGAAGGATGAACGGCTGACGTGAACCCACGCACGCCGCCGTTGTGGTTCCTGTTTCCTCGTCCCTCGTAGCCACGCCCATGCAAGCAACGCCGGTTCCTCGCTAGATGCCGGAGCCAGGAGCCGGAGCTTCGAGGCGAGTTTTCGGGTGAATTTTGAAGCGATTTGAGCAGGATCTGATCGGAGTGTTTCGGAGTGCTTCTGCCGTCTTCTGGGGCTGAATGCCTGTGTTCCCGCTCGGCACCCTGCTGATGTGCTGATGTGACTGCAACGCCGGCACTTACAGCGGCAAATTGCTGGGAAACCGGGGGCCTTGGACGCTGGTCTCCTTTGCGAGGTAAGGCGCGCTGGGCAGGGCTCTACCCAGCTCGCGCTCGCATTTGCTCGCACAGCTCCCTCCTCTACGCCTCCTCACCTACTGCCATTGCCAGCGCACTGAACTGTGAAGCTCTGAAGCTCTGAAGGGGGAAAGCTGACTTTTACTCTCATCTCTGACCCTCTTGCCTCTGGAGCCTTGCTATCCCGTACCACCCCTTGCATTGGGAAAAATCGGACGATGGCAGGTACAGTTTGGGTGAAAGAAGCTCCTCTTGAACAACTAGGGGGGGGGGGGGGGGGGGGGGGGGGGAGAATTCAGAGCACCGTCCCGAGAGTCTCATAAGCTTACGTTTGTAAATTCGAATTCTCAGATGGTGGCAAGAGCGAGGGGCAAACAGTCTAAGCCAGAGCTGGGAAAGGAGATAAAACTCCCAATTCCGATCAGATCTCCATCAACCACAAAACGAGAGAGAAAAAACAGAAGGAAAAATCAACAAAAGGAAGCCCTTAAACAGAAAGCAATGGAATCTACTGAATCATATAGAAAAAATAAATATAATGTACTAAGGAAACAGGTCGAGGCAGACAATGATGACAATGAAGAAAATGATCAAGAGGAGGGCGAAGAAGATGAAGATGTAGAGAGCTTGACCCTATCTGAACTATCAGCAGAATTGAGCTTATTTGCTGTTGGCGACAAAGGAGAGGAGGGTGGGAAAGACAAGGGAACAAGAACGGACCAGGGGGGTAAAGGTATGGACAAAACGGTCAAGGCTGCTAACATGCCCCCTACTACTTGCCCTGAGAGTCGATCTACCACCAAACAATACCCTTTCTTTTCAAAACCCCTTCTCCAGCAGGGACAACTTTCGAGCACTCCTACACGGGGGAGCTGAAGCAAGGGAGCGCAAACGTCGCTTTAGAACATGATGTTTCCAATGCTGGAGGAAAGACAAGCAGCCCTAAAACGCACAAGGCACCAATGGCAATTCCCGCAGGTGCAACAGGGTTAGAAGACGTAGCACCACCCGCACCAACGGTCTCAACTACGTCCTCTCCCAAAACTGCCCTTTCCTTCCACCCTCCGCTACAACTGGCTATTAGCCCAAGCCCAAGCAACAAGCAAACTACGACAATTCCAAGTCAAGCCCTAAGTCTAGAAGCCTCCCTGATCTCCCAGGAGGATGGATTGCTCGCCCTCCTGAGTGCTACAAAAGCAAATACGATGGAAGATATCCTAGTTACTATCCTTCAGGAATTAAGAGACTTTAAACTCTCTCAAGCTCAGGAAAGTTCACTCTTGCACAGCAGGCTCACGAAGATGGAGGAGCGCCTTGGCAATATTCCCCTGAGAGTCTCTGAGGCTGAAGTCCGGATATCATCTTTAGAGGACTCTTTGACTGCAATTCAGAAAAATCTCATGGAGGCTAATAGAGAGAAATCCCATTTAGAGGAAAAGCTGCAGGACCTTGAGAATTATAATAGGAGGTCTAATCTATGACTAGTAGGCATACCAGAGGGGCTTGAAGATAAGGATGTAGTCAGGTGGTCAGAGTCTATTGAAAAAAGCCATTCCTGAGCTCCAAGGCGACCTGACTATTACAAGGGCGCACAGAGTCCCTGCACATAAACCTAATAATTTGAAATACCCCCGTACAATTCTGCTCAATTTCTTAGACTTTAGGGTAAAAGAAAAAATTCTAAACACCGCATTTTCTAAAAGAACTTTTAACGTGGAGGGGGTGAATAATTTTCGAATCTTTGCTGACATGTCGGCAGCATCTGCTCATAGACGCAGGGACTTTGTGAAGCTCATCGACTCCTTTAAGAGCAAGGGAGCCCAAGCCATGATAGTGCAGCAATTGAAAGTCAAAGTCTTGGCCAAAGGACATTTTTTTATATTTTCGGTCCTGCACGAAGCCCAGACTTTCCTCAATGGCCTCTGGGCATAATTAAGTTGTTGAATTTACTATCACTCCACGGCGGGCCTTTGATGGAAAGGAATTAGTTACTTACCTGTACACTATAGTTCTCCAGTATTATCTTTCATAGATTCACATGCTTGTTTCTTCCCCGTCGTCATGGTGGGAGTCTCACGGTAACAGAATGACCAAGCAGTATCATAGAGAAGAAAACTGCATAGAAAATCCCCATAGGGACTGTAGTATTTGGTAACCAGACCATCTCCTTGTTTGGTCCAAAAGTCAGCCAATCAGCATTGCTGCCCTGCCCTCACACTCACCAGCAGAAGCTTCCTGCCTCAAATTTCCGTCCCCGAGTGAGAGACATGGATAAATACCGAGAACAGGTTCTGCCTGAGAAACGGGGAGGCGGGCGGGCGCATGTGAATCTATGAAAGATAATACTGGAGAACTATAGTGTACAGGTAAGTAACAAATTCCTTCTCCAGTATTACATCTTTCATAGATTCACATGCTTGTATCAGAGTAGTAAGCAGTGCTCACAAAATTTGCAGCGTTTCCAGGATAGAACCCAGAAGGAAGTTCTGCAGTAAAGCAATGTTAGAACATGATGTAAATACACAAGTCAGATAGGAATAATAACCATATCTTCTATAAAATATATTGTGTAAGTCCTTGAAAGAAAACATAATAGAACAATCCATCACAATATTATACTATATATTCAGATATATATATAGATATGCAAACATAGATCAAAGTACTGTAAATAAAAACTAATAATCAAATTATACCTTACTGAAATAGGCGTTTCAGAACAGCTTGTCCCACTGCCGTGTCTTCTTTCCACGCAGTGTCCAGACAGTAGTGCCTGGTAAGCGAATGCACACTCTTCCACGTCGCCGCTCTGCATATGTCGGGCAGCGACACTCCTGCAAACAAGGCTATTGATGTCGCCATCTTCCTTGTGGAATGTGCATTTACTTTGGAAACAAGCGGCTTTCCAGCTTTTTCATGACATTTCAAGATAGCCGATGATATCCATCTGGCAATACTCAGTCTTGATAGAGAGAGTCCTCTCCTCTGACCTTCAAATGCAATGAATAATTGTTTGGACTTGCGGAATGCCTTTGTTCGTTCAATGAAGAACTTCAAACATCTAGCAATGTCTAAAGAGTGCAAAGCTCTTTCTGCTTCAGATGAGGGATTGCTGAAAAAGGTAGGCAAAACAATAGGCTCGTTGAGGTGAAAAGACGTAGGGACTTTGGGTATAAACGTTGGATTTGTCCTTAATATAACCCTGTCCTGGCGAAACTGTAAAAAGGGCTCTTCCACTGAAAAGGCTTGAATTTCGCTAACCCTCCTTGCTGATGTTAGGGCAAGCAGTAGGGCTGTCTTCCACGATAGGAACTGTAAGTCTGTTTTGTGTATAGGCTCGAAGGGCGGCCTCATAAGTTGTGATAGGACTGTATTGAGGTGCCAGGGCACTGGCGGGCGCCGAATGGGCGGAAAAACTCTAAAAAGTCCCTTAACAAACTCCTTTATTAGCCTGGAGGACCAGAGAGATGGCTCGTTTGGCTTTCTCCTGAAGCGTGATATTGCTGCCAAGTGTACCTTCACCGAGGCATGTGACAGACCTGCCTTAGATAACGACAACAGGTAAGGTAGAATACCTTCGGGGTGTACTGTTAACGGATGTAAGTTTTGACTGTCACACCAGTGGCAGAAACGAGTCCATTTTGCTGCATATGTCGTTTGTTGACATAGCTCTGGCTTGCGACAGAATATGCCTGCATTCCTGTGGAATGTTTAAGTCTTGGAATTCCCGCTCATGAGGTTCCATGCTGACAATTTTAGCGATTGTAGGTCCGGATGCAGAATCTGACCGTCTTTCATGGAAATGAGGTTCTGGAATGTCGGAAGCTGGACTTTGCTGCCCTTCGACATCTGTAGCAGTTCTGAAAACCATGCTTGCCTCGGCCAGGCTGGTGCTATCAGTATGACATGACACGGTTCTAACCTCATTTTGCGAAGTACTCGCGGTATCAATGGAAACGGAGGGAACGCGTAGGCAAACCTTCCTGTCCTGTCCATGTGGAATGCATTTCCCTTGGATTCTTGCTGAGGGTACCTGGACGCAAACTGGACGCACTTTGAATTGTCTCTGGTTGCGAACAAGTCTAATGTGGGAGTGCCCCACCTTTGAAACAGGTTGTGAAGCTGAGTGTCGTGCAGTTCCCACTCGTGCGTCACGTTTGATGTGCGACTCAGGGCATCTGCCCGTATGTTGAGGATACCCTGTATATGTTGCACCTGAATTGAAATGCCGTGGTTTATCAGCCATTTCCAGATTCTTTGAGCCAACGTCGGCAGTTGTTTGGATCTTGTTCCACCCTGCTTTAGCAAGTAAAACATAGTCGTGGTGCTGTCCGTTTGAATAAGTACCGACGAGTGTCGTATCCTGGGGAGGAAGGCTTGAAGCCCCAGAAACACAGCTTTGAGCTCTAACATGTTTATGTGAAGCTGTGCTTCCCAGTCTGACCAGAGGCCCTGAATCTCCAGCTCTTAAAGATGTGCACCCCATCCTTGCAACGAGGCGTCCGTTGTCATCACGTAATCGTGATCTTGAGGTACGAAGTTCAAGCCCTGATCCAAGTTCTTCTGAACCTTCCACCATAACATGGCCACCTTCATACGGCTCGTGATGGTAATTCGATCCTCGAAGGTTCCTTTGGACTGAACCCACTGCTTGTCCAGTTGTTCCTGCAAAGGTCTCATTCGAAGACGGCAATTTGGTACCAGTGGGATGCAGGATGATATCATCCCCAACATGGACTTGTACATTCTCACAGAAGTGAACCTTTTTGTCTGAAGTGTAGCCGCTAGACCCATTATCTTTCTCATTCGGTCTTCGGAAGGATAAGCTTTCACTGCCTTGGTGCATATCCATGCCCCTAATAATTGGATGCCCTGGGCTGGAGTCAGCAAGGATTTCTGCAAGTTGGTCCTTAGTCCCAAGCGTTGAAATAGCCGAATGCAGCACTGAAGAGATCTTGTTGTTTCTCTGAATGATGGACCTGTCACCAGCCAGTCGTCCAGATATGGATAAATGTAATGCCCTTGCAATCTTAAATGGGCCGCCACCGGGGCCATGCATTTGGTGAACACCCTCGGGCCGATTTGAGGCCGAATGGAAGGACCTTGAATTGAAAGTGGCGACTCTCCATGATGAATCTTAAATACTTTCTGTGCTTCCGATGAATGGGAATATGGAAGTACGCATCCATGAGATCCAAAGACGCCATGTAGTCTTTCTTCTTTAACATTTGGAGGATCTCTTGTAGTGATAGCATTCTGAAGGGAATCTTCTTTATGTATTGATTCAGATCCCTCAAATCCAATACCTGTCTCCATTTCAGGGTTTGTTTCTTTTTGATGAGGAAGACATGCGAATAGAAGCCTTTCCCTCTGAGATGTTGCGGCCCTTCTTCTATGGCTCCCTTTTGCAGAAGCGAGTGGACTTCCTTCTGCATTTCCTGACGATGTTGGTTGAGCCTGAGCACCGGGGGATGATCTGGTGGCATTTCTACAAATTCCAGGGTATGACCCCTGCTTATGACATCTAAAACCCATTTGTCTGATGTTATGGACATCCAGTTGTTGAAGTATTGAGACAGATAGTGGTCGTTTTCCGGGATCTGCTGTGTGGGGAGCGCCGGCCTGAAATCATTGCCGTCTGTTAGACTGTTGATTCTTCCCTCTGGTGTTTGGTTTGCCCCTAGACTGCTGCTGGAAAGAGGAGTTGGAGGGCCTGTACTGGGTGTTAGCATTGTATTGTCGATATCCCTGTTGGTTATAAGGCTGATATCTGTTGGTCTGAGAAGAGGATCTCTGATTGAATTGACCTCTTGCACCCCTTTTACGAAAGGACTGGTACCGTCCTTGTTGAAGGGACCCCAGCGCTCTAGCAGTATCCGTGTCAGATTTGATGCCTTGTAGCGCTTCGTCTATATGTTTCCCAAATAAATTTTCGCCATCAAAGGGCATATCCACAATTTATGCCTGCACCTCCGGACGAAACGATGTTGCTTTAAGCCAGCCTTGCCTGCGAAGCGAACCTGCCCCAGCCATCTGTCTGAAGGCCATAGATGAAACGTCCATGGCGATGTCAATTGATTCAGCAGCAGACTTTGCTCCGTCTTTGAGGATAGCCGCCGCTTCCTCCTTCCGATCTTCCGGTAGCGCAGACAGTATGGGTGCCAGATCTGACCACATTTGCCTGTTGAAACGGCGAATAAGGGCCATAGCATTGGCTGCTTTAATAGTAGAGGCTGCCATGACCGCAAACCTCTTACCTGCACCGTCCATTCTCCGTCCTTCTTTGTCTGGTGGCACCAAGGAAGTAGCCACCGGGTTCTTTGAATTCCTCTGCGCCGCCTGCGTCACAATTGACTCCGGTCTGGGGTGTCCTATTAGACAGGCTGCAGCAGACTCTGGCGCTCTATACTTTTTTTCGATTCTTGGAACGGAAACCGCTATGGAAGCTGGTGTCTTTAAAATTTTTAAGCCCTCTTCCCAAACGTGAGGGATAATCGCTATTGATCGAGTTGATTTCCTGGCATCATCCTTGAAATCATACAAGAAACATTCCGTTTCTTTAACTTCCATGTCCAAATTAAATCTCTTGGCCGCTTTCTCCATGATGTCATGGAACCCTCCGATGTCTTGAGGAGGAGAGGTGGATGGCAGCGGTGTAGGTGACGGGGCCGATGGCAAGATGTATTCATTCCATTCCTGCCCCGAAGCATCATGGACCAGCTCCCCTTCTTCAGGTTGTTCATCCTCGTCGGATTCCATTAGGTCATCCCTTATCGTTATCACTGGCGGTGATCTCACCCCCTGCTCTTGAGAGGTAGATTGTGTCTTTGGAGGTTGCGAGGCAGCAACCGGCGTAGATGCTTGAGGGGCGTTTGCCTCCGGAAAACGACGGTAGTAGTCGTTTATCATGAACCGGAGGTCAGATACAAGAGACACAGGTATGGAACCTGTCTCCTGTCGCTCTTCCTCTCGTGATTCCTCTTGTTGCTCTTCTTCCTCATTATAATCGCATGTTTCCTGGAAAGACTCATATCTAGAAGACTGAGTTCTGTCCTTGAAGGAAAATACCTCCTCTTCGTCTGTGTCCTGGCTCTTTATTTTGAGCTGTGAAGGACTGTAGGCAGCACCTGAGGAGTCCTCTCCATCTGAGTCTTTTTCCAATAAAGAAGATGGGGGTAGAGGTGAAATCTGCGTCCATGATGTGAATTCCGCAGATTTGCTGATCGTCGCCGAACCCCTGGATGACTGAAAAGATCGAATAGAAATCATAGTCTTGGACTGTGGCGATTTAAAAGCCTTTGCCGTTGAGAGTATGATCTTCGTCGACGGTGTCGTCGACGACGCGGTCACCGTCGACGGGGCCATCGGTACCAAAGTCGTCGTCGACGAGGCCCCCGTCGACATCCTTGTCGTCGAGCCCTTCGTCGACGATGTCATCGTTGTTGTCGTCGTCGACGACGGTCTCTTAGTCGACGGGATAATCTTACTCGTCGACGTTGTCGACGTCGACGCTGCTTTAGATCCCATCGTCGACGAAGCCGTCGTCGTCGAAAAAGTCGTAGTCGACGGTGAAGTCGTCGACGGAGCTTAAGATTTCTCCACAGATTTTGAAGTAGAAGCTAGGGAACTGGTCGATGGAGCAGACCCTGTCCCTTTCAGACCTGACGGCTTCTTCAGAGGAGTAATAGGAAGAGAAGACGCTGCTTTCTCTTTGGATTTACTCTTCTTAGGCTCCACTTTCTCCTCAGAAATAGAGGCCTTTCTCTTTTTAGGTGTCATTTTAGAAGATTCCTCCCCAGAATCTGAGTCTGATGTGGCCTTCTTCTTCTGAAGCCATAACAGCAAGCGAGCCACTCTGTCTCTAAGAGTTTTGACAGAAAAGGTTCTACAATATTTACAATCCTTAGCAACATGCTTAGGATGAAGACAGTATAGGCAGTCCTTGTGTGGATCTTCAGAGTAAAGCCTGGCCTTCCCATAGGACCTGCAAGGCCTGAACAGCCTCTTTTTTGAGCTTTCAGCCATAGTGAAGAAAATAGGTACACACAATACCTTAATCCAGTAGATAAGACAGTAGAAATAAAAGGTCAATAGTTCACTCAGGAACAGTAAACTGAGCAGAGCTCAGGGAGACTCCTTTCTCACACGAAGGCGGTTGGAAATCTGAGGCAGGAAGCTTCTGCTGGGGAGTGTGAGGGCAGGGCAGCAATGCTGATTGGCTGACTTTTGGACCAAACAAGGAGATGGTCTGGTTACCAAATACAATAGTCCCTATGGGAATTTTCTATGCAGTTTTCTTCTCTATGATACTGCTTGGTCATTCTGTTACCGTGAGACTCCCACCATGACGACGGGGATGATACAAGCATGTGAATCTATGAAAGATGTAATACTGGAGAACAGGAAGCACATAAGGATGCAATGAGATGGCATCCAAAAAGAAGATACATCAGAGAAGGACGGAAGTGGGACACTGGGGTCTCCGTCCACTCAAGGGGGGGGGGGGGGGGGGGGGGGAGGGAAGGGGTTTTTTCATACTTTCATAATTATGGTACGAGCAATGTTATATTTAAGAGTCTTTTTTTTCTTCTTTTTCCCTTTTTTTTTTCCTTTTTTCTTTTTTCTCTTTTTCTTGCACAAATGATATCTTGCACTCGCCACTTTAGCTCACATGGACCATGACAAGATGATAAGATTCTATAAACGCACTTGTGTATTTTGTACTAGGGGGGACATAATCCTTCAAGTTTTGCTGCTATTTGTACAATTTTGCTGCTTATTTGCATATTTCCACAGAGAACGGCAGTCTCTCTATGATTATCTGTTGATACTATATATTCATGCAGCTTACTTCTATCCTTTTTTATAAGATGAGATTATATAATGTGTTGATTATTTGCGTGTTTTGCATAATGAAGGGTACAACTTTTCAAGTTCTACTGTCACTTTACATTCTTGCTGCTCATTTGCATATTTGCACATTGAAATCTCTATGAATATCTGCTGTTATTATTATATTATATTATTATTATATATATATATATATATATATTATTTATCATTTATATATGCTGCTGCTGATTGTACATTTGCACAAGCAGAGGGTTGCGCCCAATATCTTGAACATCAAATAGTATGGTGAAGTTTATCTCTTTAAACGCAAATGGCCTGAATAACGTTCGCAAAAGGAACGCTATTGAGTGCTGGTTAAAAAACCTCATCCCAGACGTCATCTATTTGCAAGAAACCCACCACAAAGATCAGGCTGAGTCAGTTAAACTCTTCAAAAGTTGGGCGGGCCATAATATATCTGCTACTGCCGGGATGGCTCAGAGAGGAGTTTCCATATTAATAGGGAGACATGTCGTTTTTTTTCTTGAAGGGATGTTCATAGACCCCAGAGGTAGATGGGCAGTTGTACATGGTAAACTAAACAATGTTAATGTCATTCTTGCCACAATTTATGCACCAATTTTGGACGACCCTCTACCAATACTACAGGTAAAGCAGGCATTAACTGGTCTCTCTGGGCCAATAATTTTGGGGGGGGGGGGAGATTTTAATCTATTACAAAACCCTCGATTGGACTCCTCCAAGAAAGACCGCCGACAGAACAAACCCCAAGTTGCCTTGGCTGCCCAAAGTTGTAAAACAGACCTTGATGTTATTGATCACTGGCGAATTTTAAATCCCGTTAAGAGTGATTACACATGTCACTCAGCAAAATATAATTCTGCATCAAGGCTAGATTTTTTTCTATCATCCCACGATCTTGAGCTGTACAACTATGCCCATCTACCTAATGCTTTTTCAGACCACGCAGCTCTTTGCATGGAGGTCAACTTGGGGAATTATGAAGCAAGACCTCCTAGAAGATGGTTTTTTAATAAACTTAACCTCCTTGACCAACAATGGTGCACAGATATTGATGAAAAGAGAAGCTGTTTTTCACACAGAATAGAGGTACAACCCCATTAAATATAACCTGGGATGCATTTAAAGCCACTCTGTGCGGGATAATTACATCTAAAGAAATACCCAAGCAGAAGGCAAGAAGGGAGGAGAAAACCAAACTCCAAACTGAACTCTCTCAGGCAACCCAAGAGCACTATAGGGTCAGATCTACGATCTCTGAGCATAAACTCTCCGAGGCGAAGCACAAGATGAAGGATTTTTATTATGACCTAGGCGAGATAAATAGTAACCTTTATGCCCAAAAGATATACGAGGAGAGTGAGTATACAGGAAAGCTCCTGGCCTGGCAAACTAAAGAAAAGCAGGTCCACAAAAGAATAGACCAGTTAACAGACCCCATTACTAAAATACAAGCTAAAACCACCACTTCCATCGGTGAGCTGTTTCTGAAACATTAGGAGGGGATATATCAAGCGACTGAGGGGGATACACCTGACTATCATGGAATTCCTACAGCCACTTGAAATACCTAAAATAGATGCTGAGGGTAAGAATTATCTTATACAGGATTTTACACTACTAGAACTAGATGAAGTGATAGAGTCCTTCCCCAATGGCGACGATTGCCTTCCTATTGAATTTTTTTTTTAAATGTGGGGGAACTTTGCGTAAAGAACTTTTGATATTAGTTAATTATTTACTTCAAGGAAGTCCCCCACCGGATTCTTTTCATACAGCGGTGGTGGTTAGTATTTTAAAAAAAGGAAAGGACAAGGAAAATATAAATTCATACCGACCGATAAGCCTACTGAACACAGACTATAAAATCTTTACAAAACTTTTAGCAAACCGATTAAACAAAATAGTAGGATTACTGGTAGCCCATGATCAGTGTGGTTTTATTGCAGGCAGGCATCTCCATTCCAACACCACATTTTTATTCAAGGCACTAGATTATTTTAAAACTAATAAGGTGAAGGCTCAAATTTCGTTTTTAGATGCGGAGAAAGCCTTCCATCTAGTGTCTTGGGACTGCCTGTTTGCAATTGTATGTAGTTTTAATTTCCCGAATGTTTTTATCTCTCTTTTACGACAATTGTATATGAATTCTAGGGCACAGATTATCGTCATTGATACTAATATTGGGTCTTGTCAGGTTACTAGAGGCACGCAACAAGGATGTCCCTTGTCGCCAATTTTATTCGCACTATTTATTGAACCTCTGGCGATCGCCATCAGGAATATTAAGACCGATACTGCCCCAGTATTAGGAATGACAAATATAAGATTATATGCGGATGATATCGCCCTTTTCATAGACTCCAAACCCTCAAGTCAACTGAAGATTTTAAAAATCTTCTCCGACTTTCAAAAACTAGGGGGTTATAAAATTAATGTAAACAAAACGGAAATTATTTTAGCTAACTGCACTGTAGACACTTTAGCACCAGAATTCAGGTGGACATACAATACGGATCCAAAGAGATATCTTGGAATATTTATATCGGATAGTCTAGACGACCTTTTTTCACTTAATTTTTTACCTCTATAAAAAAAGGTGGGCTCACTTTTAGATCGCTGGAATTTACTACCCTTGTCTCTTATGGGACGGGCATCGCTAATTCGAATGTCGGTGCTATCCCTTGTTAATTTCCTTTTTAGTGCAAATTCTTGCGCAATTCAGGCCTCCTATTTTAAAAAAGTAGATGCTTTGATCTCCTCTTTCTTATGGGCAAAAAAATCCCCCAGACTTGCACTGAGCACTTTATAGTTACCATCCACACAAGGAGGGCTTTCCCTTCCAAATATCAGAGAATATTATTTTGCGTATTTTGCACATTATAGCTACAGGTTTTTCTTTCTAGATTTTTATGAGGCAGATAATTTCTTTATGAAAAGGATGTTGCTGAAATTAAAAAAAATTCGACCCGGTCAGAATCACAAAAGATCCAAAGAAAGTACGTTATAAATCCCTACAGTGGATTTTTACGTTGAAAACTCAGTTTTTTAAATTTTATGACTTACCTAATTTAAGTAATAAGACGA
This sequence comes from Lissotriton vulgaris, assembly GCF_964263255.1. NCBI lineage: Eukaryota > Metazoa > Chordata > Amphibia > Caudata > Salamandridae > Lissotriton > Lissotriton vulgaris. Next base: position 755,083,385 of record NC_141691.1, read on the forward strand.
ATTTAATAAATTTTAGCTTGGGCGATGCTGGTTGCATGGACAAAAATATATTAACTCTTTGGAAGGAGAATGGCTTAGAGAAAATTGAAGACTTCCTGTTGGGAAATAGGTGGAAATCTTGGGATGAAATTTCCAGCCAGTTAATCCACTCGCACTTAATTCTGAACTGGTCCTTCATCATGCTAAATCCAAAACTTAGAGAACTCGATATAGGAAATTTATTTAAGAAAGAAAATATTTCTACTACCATTAATAACAAAATACAAAAGATAATGAGTATCTGGATTAAAATATTAAAAGAAAGTAAAGACCAGGACTTTTCCAGCAAGATTATTGAGAGATGGAAAAAGAGGGAAGATATTGCAATCAACCAACAGGTATGGGATAAAATAAATAAATTCAACAAAACCATGTTTCGAGGAGCAAATTTTAAACATATGCAATTTTACAATAAATGGTTAATATACAGAACCCCGTCCTTTTTACATAATATTTTCCCCCAAGTAGCCGATAAATGCTTCCGGTGTGAAGAAAAAGGCACTTGGAAACACATTGCCTGGGAGTGTTCAAAAATCCAGGTATTTTGGAAGGAAATAGAAAAATATCTCTCAATCCTGCTTAAAACCAATATAGTATTTGATGACCTAATCCCCATTTTAGGCTGTTCCCCCAACCACACCCCACATGATGAGTTTCTTTTTATAGCTTCTTTAATAGCTAAATCCCTTATATTACAGTCCTGGAAAACAGACCTTGTACCATCCTTTCAGACATGGAAGGCAAAATTGCTTTGAATCCAGGGTAGGGAAAGAAAATACGCTTTAAGATCAGGGGCTCTCAAAAAATACGACAAATTTTGGACTGTGTTTGATTCTTAATTTCCCTGTTATCACTCAACCCGACCCACATTTCCCTGAAAATATTTATTTGTCTGCTAAGACTGTCTTGACTTCGCACGTTGCACTTTACAACCAAGCTATGAAATGTTAACTGAGAAGACGCTTATTGTATTTAAATGGTACGTACTGTTTTAATTCTAGCAAAACCTTTTGAGTATCATTGTCAACCTGATAGATTGCTTTCTCACGAACTTTGCACTTTATAATTCAAGCGTTAAAATGATAAATTGTGTAGATGCTTCTAATATTCTTTTGCCTCGTACTGTATTAATTGGATTTCAATTATGTCTTGTTTCTTATATTGTATTATTTGAACTCTCAATAAAAAAATAAAAATAAAAAAAACAATTGACCTAGGTTCAGAGTTCTTATCGATTCACTTGAAAACGAATGCAGATGCTGCAACAATAATACTACCTATTGTTGTCTATCACCATAAACTAGACCTGCAATCAAAAAGCTGTTGACAAAAATACCCTTTTTACTCTATAAATATTGATAGGGGCAGACAAAGTTAAAGTTACAAATTTGGCTACATGACACTAAATCATATTGGTGGACGGAAGTAGAAGTGACATTTTTGTAAATGGCTTTCAGACAAAGCTTTTAAAGATAGGAGAAGGTTTCTCTGTCAAATATTTTTTAAACACAAACTAAGTTAGAAGCAAAATAATATTTTCCCAAATATGGAAATTGAAAAGAAGTCAGTAGTTTGGGAGGTTTTTAAAGTCGTCCTTAGAAAGCTTGGGATCTTAAAACAAATTAAACGCATTTTTAAGACTGGATAAAGAAAATTCATTATATAATGTTTCAGGTATAGCTGTTTTATAAACAGCTTAAACTTGGGTACAAATCGAAAAAAAAGTGGGAATTGTTGAAAAAAATATACTAAATCTTAAAAAATGCTCTTGAACTTCCAGCACTTTATGCATATATTGTACTGTATACTGAACTTACTTGTAAAGGCTTCTGTTAGAGATGAAGTAAAATGAATTACTGAAAACAACACTTACATAATTAACATCTGCTATAGACTTGGTTTCCAGGCTTACAGTATTAAGGATTTCGAACTGAACATTTATTGATGGTAGTATCTCAGGATTTATTTATGTAAAGCCAATACTACTATGATTATATCTTTTGTATTTGATGGAGTGTTAGACCTGGTACCATTGGCGTGAGTCTCTATCCCGTTTTTCACTGATTGCCTCCTCTGTTTCTGATATGTTTTGCTAGTTAGATGCTTTGGGCACTGTGCCACTGCTATTCAGTGCCACAGTGCAAGGGCTCTCTATGTTAAATTGATGTACTGATTAGTGACTCCATGATTGGGTTATTTGATTTACTTGTCAGATCCTAGTACAGTGCACCATGTGTGCCCAGGGCTTGTAAATTAAATGCTGCTGGTGGTCTTGCAGCACTGGTTGTGCCACTCACAGAAGCAGCTTGTAAAATGTGTCTCAGGCCTGCCATTGCAGAGCCTGTGTGCAGTATAGTACTGCCATGTCGACTTGGTAAGTGCACCCACTTGCCAATCCCTAAACCTTCCCTTTTCTTCATATCAGACACCCCTAAGGTAGGCCCAAGGGCAGGGTGCATTGTAGGTATAAGGTAGGACATGTCCTAATAGTGAATGACATTTCGTTTTTCACTATTGCAAGGCTACCTGTTCCCCATAGGCCAAATGGGCAGTTAGATTATAACATCTTATAATCCTAACTGACTCAGGGAACTAGGTAGAAATTCGAGTTTAGTATGCCTGAACTCAGAATGATAAAATACATCTTTTAGTGAAGTTGGTTTTAACATTCTGTGTTTGAAATTAACACTTTTAGAAAGTACATATTTTCTTGCCTGACTATCCAAGCCTGCCTCTGCTAGGTTGTGTATTCCTTGTCTGGAGTTTGAGTGACAAGGGCTGGGGGATTCCAGGAGACAGGGTGAGTCAGCACAGGGCTGAATAGAGAGATCTGCATGTAGATGGGTGGGAGGAGTTGCACCTGGGCTCTGAATTGGGCTGTGCCTTCCCTTCACAATGCTGGCTCCACCTCCTGTGGTGTGTCTGATGTCCATGGCCTACACTGTGAAAGGAAAGAAGGAGTCTTGTCAACAAAGTGCTCCAGGACTGACCAGAGCAGGTTTGGACTAGGCAAAGGCCTCTCTGCCTTCAGAGAACTAAGAGAATATGAGTATAAATAAGGGGACCCAGGACTGTAAATCACTTCTGGGAACAAAAAGAATCTTTTTTCAAGTAGAAGAACCAAGGAAGCTGCAGGAGTTTGGACTGTCCCCCCTGCCAGTGTGCTGTGTTGCTGGGTTGACCTGCAGTGGTTTCTTTATTGCCAAGGAACTTTTAAAGAACTTTCATCATTTTGCAGAATATTACTCCAAGGGCTTGAACTTGAGCTTGCCTCCTGCTGTAGTCTCAGCGACAAAAGACTTCACCACCAGCTCCCCTCTAAATTTCCTTGCTGGGAATCAGCAGAAGCCTGCATGTCGCTGGGAACTGGAATCGCGACGCATCGAGAAGAAGCGTGTTGCAGTCGCAGTTGTTGCTGCCGCATCACCAGAGAAGCGTGTCACCGCCGCAAGGTCACAGTCGCATCACCAGAGAAGCGTGTCGCAGGGCCTGTCGCAGCTCCAAAGCTACAGAGTTCGCCGCACGGCTGCCGGACGTGCACGAATAGTCTTTACGTCGTCACATCAAGGGCACCATCATATCACAACGCACCAAATCGGCGCAACGCATCGAGGCGCCATATTGTCACAGCGCAACCAGAACGCATCAAGAGAATCTACGCATCACCTCCTCTCCGGTAAGGACCGAGACGCATCCCCTATTCTGTGCAAGCATTGAGGCACGACGCATCATCTCCCCTGAAGAAAGGAACTGACGCATCTCCCTTCTGGTGAACCTTTTCTTTGTTTTGCGTTACGCATCCAGGTTCCTTTGTGAGAACTTTGTCGCATTCATCATCAACTTGAATTAAGTAACTTCTACCATCTTTAAGACTATTTTAAGTACCGTATTGTGGATTGTTGTTCTTTGTGGTCTTGTGTTAAGTCTATATAAAGAATATTTATTTTTATAAAACCTGTTTAGTGTCCATCTGTAGTGTTTTCATTGTATTACTGTGTGTATTCCCAAATGCTTAACACACTGCCTCTGAGATAAGCCTGTCTGCTCGTGACAAGATACCTGGGGGGTGAGTAGGGGTTATCCAGTAGTGTAATCCCCTTTCCCTGACTTAGAAGCAAGGGTCCCTTATTTGGTGAAAGGTGTATACAATTGCCAACTGGAAACCCCCAGTTCTAACATGGGGTATACATCTGTATCATGCTAACTGACACAAAAAAGGCTTTGATGTCTGCCAGGAGGGCTTGAAGGCACTGCTGAATTGCGAGCGTGCCAAAGACGTACCGTTTTTGTGAATCAGGGTCAGGCTTCTAAGTTCTGTAGGACGCACTGCCAAAAATTCTGCCACAGCATGTATAGCACAGTCTTGATGACCCACTTCTCTCCCATAACTATCAATTTTCCCCTTCCTCTCTAGTCTGTCTTGGGAGAGGGAAGTGTAATGGTGATAGAACTGTCCTTCAATTGCATATTTGCCATGTGCAATCCTCCTTTTTGCATTCCAATTTGAACTGGCTACCAATCCACCCATGGTGAACGCCCCGTAAAATGCTAGTACAAATGCTGCTCAGAACAATATGACCTCAAACCTGGAACAGCAAACTGCAGAAGGCACTCCAAAAATACTATTCAGCTTTTCTCTATCTATTAGTCTTCTAATGTTTGGCATTACTCCCTCTAACGATTTTGCAGAATTAAAAAATGTTTTGTTGACTCATATTAATTTATGCATTTAATCAGTTTTATATAGCGCATCACCCCTTACAATTAAAGCCATAAGTTCAACTTTCATAGTGCTCTATTCATTCCCACCCTTTTAGAGATTGCTTAACCCAAAAGGTAGAGAAAGATCCTCCGTCCCGGACAGCTTTGCAAAAAAGGACAGGGCTGTGAAATCAGTTTTAGAATACACTGAGGATCTTTTATTATACTGAAGGGAGGAGATTATGGTCATAAGGGAAACAAATCTGCCCACTGTTACTCATTAGCAAAACTTAAGAAATGGTCTTGCACACCAGGCAGGGTTCGATAAGTTCTGGTATGACCAGACACTAAGCTCTCAAAGGCTGGGAAAAGAGCAGCCTGTGTTGCTGCTTAGGAGAGGAACCACAACATGCCTGCATCTTATAACGTGACAATCAGCCACATTAGTCCAGTTTCCTGGGACATGCCTTGCCCTTAAGAAAATATTATTTAAGCACACAATAACCATCTCCTTCAGCAATCTCCTAACCTTCTTACACTTTGCATGCTGCTGGATGATCAATGGCAAGCAACCGTAACAAAACAACTGACTTGCCTGCAAAATGTATTGTGCAAATAGTAAAAGCAACAAGAATGGGGAAGAGTTCTAGGAAAGTGATGTCCCAACCAACCCATTCTAGACCCACTCTTCTTGCCACCTTTGCACACACTTGCCCCTCCTTAATGTGGCTTCAAAAACAACACTTGATGTCGCATCAGAAATCAACCCCATCCTCTCGCTAAATGTCTGCCGCATAGACCATACAATAAATGCATGAAAGGAAATAATCTGTTACGAAGAGGTCCCTCCATGAACACCAATGAAGTCTAGTTCTTTGGTATTTCTTTTTGAGACATGCAGGGGCTGAGCTATAACCTTGACAATGGATACCCTGTTGGGATTAATCACAGACCGAAATTGAACTAGCACTGGTAGTAGGAGCAACATTTACTTTTTTCATTCAGGACAGATCAGATGCCCAAAACTGTGTAACTTTATTAGATAGGAGTCAATAAATGCACCTGACTGTGCCGATGTCTATACTTAGAAAAACCATGATAGTGTGTGACCCTAGTGTTTTCCCTCAGCCTGTGGCACACCCATCATTCCCATGCCTCTGGTATATAATTTTAGGGGTTTCCGATACTGGTTAGTGCATTCCGCCCCTCGGAGGGTTCATCCAAGTAATCACCAGCCAGGCAGTGCCCACTACCTGAGAGAATACCAATATCAGTAACATACTACAAAGCTCAAAGCAACCCTATGCTGTTGTAAATACCACAAGCACACATTTAAGTATGTAGAAGAGGCCTTCAAAATGGAAACACCGTAAACTGAGTAAGCCGGAGTACCAGGAGCAGCCTGAAAGCAGATTCAAAATCAGACTTGCCCAGTAAAGTGGATTTACTCATCTCCCTGAGCATTCCTATGGCATGGGTTGAAGAGGCATAATAGGCCATGCAGCAACTGGGGTCAAAAGCTTTGTTCAATGGCTTCCCCATGCCCTTTTAGTGCAGTGAAGTTATGGATCAGCCTAAATTGTCCAGGGTCTTTCTTAGGACTATGTTTGTCTACAAAAAAAAAAATCAGATTTAGGTCAGTTTAATTTGAGAAGATTATTGTTCATCCATTCAGTTACTCCTCTAAGACAATTTTCAGGTATCATTGCTGGTCTTATGGTAAGACAAAAAAAAGTTGATCATCATCTGCATATGATACCGCCTGAAATCCCCCCCGATTCAACCAGATGCGTCAACGGCTCCAGGTAAACATTGAACAATATGGGGCTCAATCTGATCCTTGCGGGACCCAATATCTTAATTATTTAGAGGGTGAGGTGTAGAGGGGTAGACTGCCTGAGACCTTTCCTCAAAGAATGCTTTAATCCAGGCAAATGCCTGTCCTTCAATAATTGACACTCTCAGTATATCAGTCATAATGCAGAGACAAGACTAATCTTAAAAATCATCTTTCATCAATTAGCCCCCATTTAAAACAACTGAATTGGCTACCAGTTGATAAGCGGATTAATATGAAGCTTTAGTCTCATCTTAAAAGAGCTTTTCTCAGCAAAAACCACTTTAGTTAAGTAAAAGGCTTTGGTCTTTTTCAAACTAGACCTCTTAGTTCTAACAGTGGTCTTCTGCTGCAAGTCCCCAAAGTGTGCAGAGCTAGAAGGGGAGGCAGGTCTTTCCGTTACCTAACATTCAAATTATTGAATCCCCTCCCATTGCTCCTAGGAAAGCTCCATCAGAATCCATCCTTAAAAATAAATTAAAGACCTTTCTGTTTCAACAATTTTAAGGCTGCATTCTTCTCTTGGTGCCTTCTCTGTGTTAGTCTTTCCTCCTAGTGCCAAGACGCCTATTCGGAGGCAGCTGCGAGCTGTATAAATGGATTATTCATTTTATTTTTATTTACCAATTCAAGATGGCAAACACCACTTGGATTGGTATATAAAAAAAAGGAATTTTCATCTGCGTGAAAGTGCTTTTTCAGAATTCGAATGGCTCTGCGGAAAACGGCAGATGCTACGCCTTTCAAAACAAGGAAATATATTATTTTTAAGAACCGCGATGGCTGGGGAGAAATAGAACAGTGGTAGTTTGGGGAAAACAGAGGGTGGGCGACGGATGACATTTAGGATGGGGGAGAACATTTTATGATTTTTCACTAACATTAAAATTATGCAATTCTTGTACGGGAAAATTTGTAGACTTTCACGGAAGTATATCCTCTTGAAAATCATGAAACCATGTCATCTCCAAACAAGTTGTCAGCCTGTCCCTGGTCTGGAGCCCCTGGCCGCGTCGCCCCCGCCCGCCCATCCATCGGGAGCCGAGGACCCGGAGCTCCATGAATCATTGTCCCCAACAGCAGCGGTGAGGAGCGTGTGTGTGCCTGCGCGCATGAGTGTGTGTGCATGCGTGAGTGTGCCTGTTGCGCCTGTGTGTGTGTGTGTGTCCATTTACTTGCCGATTAGTACAAAAAGACGAGGGTAAGCATTTCATTTCTAATTCAGCGCGTTGAGCGAAAGCACGCCCACACAGCAACCAGCCAGCGCGCTCCCGAGGACAAATCCGAGTCGGAAAAAGCACGCGACCGACTCGTGTCCACATTCCCAAAACAGGGCGACTATAGTTGTCGAGCTAGACAGCAGTGCTTCGCACTGCTTTTGTCTAGGCTCGACCTAAAAACAACAGTGTGGTGATGACGAAATTCCAAAACTAAGTACCGTCAATACTGGACAATGTGTTATTGGGAAAAATCTGCTAACAGTGATGTCGATGTAGGAAGACCTGGTTTCGTTTTACACCTGCTTTTCACAGAAGACTTGAACAACACAACTCTATCCAGTTTAATCTTAAGAAAATGCATTAAACACAGCAACTTTTGGTAACCCTTGAAGAAAGAACTTCTGCATATACGAAATGCAAACCACAATTGCGTTTTAACCCTTTCGATGCTGATGACGAGCTGGGCTCGTCATGGTGCACAGTGGTCGTGTGCTGATGACGAGCCCAGCTCGTCATAAAATAAGGAAAATAGCAATTTCCAGCACAGGAGGGGAATTGCCTTAGCAGCGAAGGTGTTAACAAACGAGAAGAGTCTGCAGAAAATTTTTTATATAAATACAGAAACCCATGGTATTGGCAACCCAACAAAGCAGCTTTGAAGCTGGAGTAATTTCCGAATCACCTGCACTTCAAGGAAAAGTTTAAGGAATAAACATACAGGAGATCTCAGCTTGATAGCAGTACAAGGAGACTTGGACCCAAGAAGCAAGATATGAAGAAAAAAAGGTATTTTTGGGCGTTTGGGTAAAAATATCTGCATTGTTGAAGAATCAGCTGAGCTTGCAACATGCAAAGGCATTTTTTGTTGTTGAAGTTTAGACGTGCAAAGTACAGACTTTACCACATATCAAACCAATCTTCTATGTCAAATCACTTTATCACATGTATAACTAACACTGTTTAGGAAAGTTAAAATCAGTTTATTGTAACTTATTCAAAGTTCATGCCAAATTGGCTTCTCGCAAACATGGTTTATCCTGGAATCAAAGTTCATACAACTATGTACAACGCTCCCCACATTGGGCCTTAATAGTAGTGTCAATGGATGGACAAACTGCTGCGATAGTTCAATCGCTGCATACTATTGCTCTATTGTAACGTAATTTCAAGGTGAACTAGAACACAAACCTTAAAAGCAATACTAGTGGTTGTTATTCCCTTCTACTTTTTAACTCTTGCTATTTAAGTCACTGTGGCACTTTACACTCCCAAATAGTCACTTTAATTAACCATAAAAAATGTTGTTCACATATCTTTTTAAATAATAGTGTATTTCTATCTTTTAGAATAAACAGCGTGATCTCCTATTTGGAACTTTTATTGCCCTCCTTTTGTAACTAACCTCTACCTTCCATGAATAACTCCACCGTCACGGGCAGTTAGGGAGGTCATCTATGGACACTACAAGAGTAGTTTCCTCTCACAGTGCATTTTTATGCGTCTTATCCGTAAAACGTGAAAAGCTGCTGCGCTTGTACATTCAACAAAGGTGAGAAACAAAGGAGCTGTGCAAGCCTCCCGGGATTAATACTACAGAAGACCCGTTGTGCATGAATAGGAAATGCCACAAAACACACTGAGTGGTGACATGATCGGATAAAGAGGACTTGGCAGGCTTGTTTGCGTAGCTACCAGCACATCGCAAACCTGGCCTGATCACTCACCTGAGCAGTAACTAATACCAGACATCTCTGTTTACAGTTCCCGTGACTGCTACCAGCTTCCTAATCCCATCTCGCCTCGACACACAGAAACTGAATCCAAGATCAAGGGTTCACCGCACAGCATTAAAGGCAGAGAGTGTATTAAAGGTAGCCGATAACTAAAGGCTTTGTCAAGGGACTTGGCTCTTCACTGAGAGACTATTATCGAGCTAAAAGGAATAAGGTGGTATTGGATGGCCTTCAGCCGTACTTGCTTTGAGCGTTATGGACACATGGTTTAAGTCTTGAATGTAAACTTTATAAAGTTGCCCCCAGTTATGTTTTTCCACACCTGCGATGTTTACTTCAAGCTCTATTTGACTGCCGGGTCTTTAACAGCACAAATGCTGCAATGTGGCCGGGGAGGGTACATTCAAGGGACAAGGAGTCATCAATGTAGGCTTTGCCTATTGAACATTGCATGCCTAATAGTTGGAATGGCACCATGCTTATCAGAGATCTACTCTACTAGCCAGAATAAAAGCATAATTAAAATGAAGCACCTACACAACAGATCTGAATTCTGCCTCAGCCAGAAAACATTTGTCTTTTTTATTTCTTTTGGCGTACTGATCTTTCAGTCAACACACCAGTGCACTCTGTAACTTGTACATCTTGTTTGCTTCAATTGACCCACCTGGAGGAGTGCACCTGAAAGAAATGATTTGTAAAGGCAAAGTCCACACTGGAAACATGGTGTCTAAACAGAGCGATCTGGCAACACTAAGGACGTGTAAGGGGTATTCTGGATCACACTTTGGAAAAAGACTTCACTGTGATCCAAAACAACTGCTGGTTTCTGGTTTTCTGGTAACCTGAATGGCATGTGCAACTGCTGGCTCATTATTTTAAACTCCATAGCAAGATATCTCAATAAGTTGATCTCACGCTGTTGAGATCTACTTTGGTTTGAAGACAGGCTAGGGCAACTCAGCTCTTCACCCTTCCGAAGTTGATACATTGATTACCATTGATTTAGATAAAAGTAACACCTACTTATATTGCTACTAAAAGGCAGATTTCTGTTAGCAAGTGTAAAAAAAATGGCTAAAATGATTGGCTTCTCTCATCAGCATATCACAGATTTTTTTCTTTCTTTGGATACAGCGAAACCTTTCTAACACTTATCCTGACGAGAAGGGATGTATGTGTCCAGAGACAAATCACATTAGTTTCCTGCAATTTAATTTGCAAAAATGCTGACAGTTTGGGAAGCCATAAAATTCCCTGCACCTTGCTCCAGTCCAACATGGCAGGATCAAAAACCAACACTGTTGGGTAAAAGTTTGATGTGTATGGTTCTCAGACCAACAGGTATTCCTGGCCGTCCAGGGAAGAATGGAAAAAACTCGCTTTCACAATCAGTGTAGTAAATCCCAGCTTTGGAAGGATAGCTGCTCTGAAAGAGCATGAGAAGCTATTAAAACACAGAAAGAATCCAAATTCCGCCATAAAAAGGACAAATAAAAGATTTTGTTTTTTGTTATGTCAGAGCGGTGCTAACAGTTTAAACATTAATGGTCAAATAATTGATGACTGTTGTAATGCTGTCTGCAAATGATTAAAGCAACTTCACAAAAACTTCTAACATGTCTAAATCTAAACTCCTGTCCCCAGTCTTACAGAGGAGATGCCTCCGGGAACAAGCACTCCTAATAAAATTTGAAACCATTTGATTATCCGTCTAAATCCCTGGCCTCCTATCGCTGTGCTTCGACATGCTAGAATGGCTACGCACAGTACTATGTAGGCCCACAACCTTAGCGCTCAATCTTAAACCTGAGAATCAGTGCGAAATTATGAAAGGAAACTCCTGGGGTTTCAGAATTTCCAGTCACATTTTCAAGAAATATAACTAATTTGGGAATGAACAATTTGCTATAAAACAATCCTAGTAATTACTTCATTCGAACAAACAAAAGCTGTAAGCGTTCCCGTTCTTTCCACATAATATATATTAGACCGTAATATCCTTAATTACTTTGGAAAAACTTACCTTCCATCGTAAAACTGTACACTTGCCATATATTACCAAAGACTTGGGCCTACACAATGCTGCATCGATGGGGCATACAATGTAATGTTCATAATTCGTACTTGCCCTAACGTGAGCCCAAATACTCGATATCACAGTCTGAATTCTGTCAGGGAAACAATCAGTGCTGTATTTTCTAATTTATTAAAACACGAATAGCACTTCCCTTACTTGGAGTTTCAAATGTAATTTATGTAATTTACCAAAGCGGCACTAAAGAAGGTCGTAGAAGCATTATCGAAGGTCAGTGACTTAGAAAAATAAAGGGATGGGATAGATAGTGCAATAAAAATTGTAAAGATGAAGAATTGTGCTCAACACAAATATTTTCACCGTTAATACTCGTAACTAGATTGAATCTCCTGCTCGTCTTTATAAAAAGGATTTATGTTTTGGAGAGTACCAAAAGGGACAGAGACTTCAATTTCACCCAGAAACTAGGTGTACAAAATGCTTGTGGGCAAGGGTGTCATCAACCCTCCGCTCTAGCAGCTACGGCGGGGGTGGGGTTCTTGATGGACGTCTTCTGTCTGCAGCTCTGCAGACAAAAGCTCATAATTAACGTAAAAGGGCGGGAGGGCGAGTGGGTGGGTGGATGGATGGAGGATCGATGCATGGATGACTGAGCAAAACGGTGCATTTAAGGAAGGATGAGTGAAAGTGAGGTAGGATGGATAAGTGAATGGGTGAGTAAAAGGTGGATGGATGATGAAACAGGATGGAAGGATGATGCGAAAAAGGATGATACAAAAAGGGATGATGGATGAGGGAGTGAACAAATGGATGAATGAGTGGATGGAATGAGTGGATGGAGTGAAAGGGTGGCTGGATGTATGAGCAAAAGGATGGATGGATGAATGAGGAGAAAGGAAGGGTAGGTGGATAAGAGAAAGGGAGGGTAGGTGGATGGCTGGGTGAAAGGGTGACTAGATAGGTGAAAGGGTGACTAGATGAGTTAAATGGTGAATGGATTGACAGGTGAGTGAAAGGGTGGATAGGTGAAAGTGTAAAGGGGTTGATGGATAAATGGATGGATGGCTCGTAGATATGATGGATGAGGGAAAAGGATGGATGGCTGAGTGAAAGGATGGCTGAGTGAAAGGATGGATGAGTGAAAGGATGGATGGGTGAAAGGGAGGATGGATGATTGAAGGGAGATGGATGGAGAGTAAGGATGGGCGATAAATGGATGGCGTGAAAGGGTTTACAGATGAGCAAAAGGATGGGTGGATGGATGAGCAAAAGAATGGATTGATAACTGAAAGGATGGATGATAGATAGATGGATGGATGAAAGGGGATGGATAAGTGAAAGGATACATGACTGAGTGAAAGGGTAGATGGATGGATAGGTAGGAAGATGGATAGGTTTGGATATGGATGGGCATAAGGATGGACGGACTGAATGGTGACAGACAATGATGGATGAAAGATTGAATGGATGAGAAAATGTAAAGGTGAAATGGTGGTTATCAGCGGCTGGATGGAAGGATGAATGAGTAGATGGTTGGGCGAAAGAGACAAGCTAACTTCTGGGGAGGTTCGCAATAACTTGCTTCGCTTGCATGGTGCCATTATTTAATATTTGGTTCAAAGTGGGAGGTATTTTAATTTTCTTGCTACTCCCTTGTGCCAGGGCCATGCTTAGATTTGGTATGCTATTTAAATGTAGACTTCTAGTACTCAGGTACCAACCCAAGCATCAGAGTGTTCTCCCAGTGACTTTATATTGATGTATCATTTCCCAATGTAACTTTATATCGACGTAAGACTGCAGCTATAGTCACTCAAGAGACAGTATCACAAATATACATTAAATATTCTTAGGGACTAAAGCGCTGACATCTGACAGATGGTCCTGGAAAACAGAATGTAAAGCTGGACTTCCATGGTGTAAGCCTGTGAGTTAAAAAGCTAAGTGCTGTTTTTTAGCAACGAGCAACATGTAAAGACAATGCTCTACTGTCCAAATATCAGGAAGCATTTGAGTAACAAATTCATTCATAAAGCGTTTGACAATCGGTCTCCAAATTAAGCCTCTATGATCTACAATACATATTTTCACTGCCTAACTCAGCTGTGGCGATCAAAACCAAGCCATAGAACCTCAACACTTATTAAAATGGATCGATATTAATCTCAAATATTTTTACAACAGAAGGCTCACTGACAACGGCATTTAAGCTAAGAGTAAAGCAGTATTCCAGTTAAGGCTTTACATCTGATCCTTTAACGGAGTATTATAGAGCATCAATCCTCACTTTCATTTGATTCTATCACAAACAGCCAGCTTAATAAATTAAGTGTCAAAGCGGAAGTCCACGTAATCCACCTGGCGGTAAGAATCCCGTCCAGATCCTGCAAATGTATTCCTCAAACGTCGGGACTGGCGTGCTAGAACAAGCTCATTGAAATTAGGTATTGTTGTAAATGTGTGTGTGTCCCTTCCAGTAACAGTTACATAAGAGACTTCACATTCGTCGATAGGAACATAGAAGGTTGGCAAGGATTTAGAGCCCAGAGGGAGAGGTGATTGGCCAGGTTTAAAGATTTTCAATCGCTACTCATGTTCCCAGTTAAGGTAAGTGTGGGTGGTGGGTTTTCAGACATTTACTGAACATGTTCAGGTTTGGATCTCAGATTCAGGCTGGGGACATGTCGGAATCTAAGATCATGTGTCCAAGATTACTGTAAATACCAGGTTCAAGGAATTTTATGTATATCCGTTTGGTAACCTATAAAAAAAGTTAGATTATTTTATCAGAAGCAGAAAAGCCCCTGAGAAAACAGTCCCTAACAATATCATTCATTTGGTTTGGGGTAATGGTAATATATTTGTTTTTAAGTTCTAAAAGGTGATCCTTCGTTGCTCTCTCAGCTCTATGACAAAACGTTCTTCTAACACTACCAGAACATTTGCCTCTCAGTAACGACATTGTTATGACTTCAGTATCAGGAATTATGTTTGCGAACAGATCCAGACCACTGGAAGGAAAGATGACTCCTACTGCTTAAAACTCGCAGCAGAACACATTTTTAGAACCTCTCAAGCCAACCATCAAAACTCAACAAGCTTTGGCATAGCCAATAGGTCTCGCCTTTGGGACCTTATAAGTGTTTAGCCACGCAACAGTTGATGTTGTTGCACCAAGGATATTGTGCTGCATAACTAAATACTTATAAGGTCCCAAATGCGAGACCTATTGGCCATGCCAATGCTTGTACTTTATATTCAATGGATAAAATGTATACATTTTCTTGTCTAATAAATAACTTGTTTCGAAATACAGCTTCAGAATGCATTTGTCATTTGTACATGCTATAGAAATCCAGTATTACTATTAAATAATGTCATAGTATTCAGTTTATCTACCTTTAAAGTCTGAAAGGCTGAGTCATCATAGCAGAAATCAAGCCCTTGATCTGCACATCACTATCACATCACTAGTCTATTTCACTGAGCTATCCTGCTACCTCTGTGGACTACCACTTTACAAATTCTCAAATCTGCAAAATTCGCAATGCACAACTATGCAAATTGTTAAATTATGGCAATTATCACAAAATTGTTGTGCAAAACACACAAAAAAATATCCGGATGCTATCCTGATAAATTTACAGTGTATGAATCTTTGATATGTTCTACTCATCACTCTGCGCTAAATTGTTAATCTGCCCATTTCTGAATCAAGCACATTGTCCACCGAGCTGTCATCGTTAGGCAAATGAGGTGCAGGGGGGCTCTGGGGTTGTTATGTTATAATATGTATTAAGCGCTCAAATACTCCGAAAGGGCATCTTGGCGCTGTACACAGTATTGCAGTAATTATGCTGGGTGAATGGGCCGATAACGGGGGTGGGGGGGTGGGGAGGGGGGGGTTTGGATTGAATAGCCGAGTTTTGATGGGTTTTTGAACCCTAAGAGGTTGGGGAGGCTTAGATATGAAAGCTCATTGCAAGCACAAAGCTGTGGCCACCCCAGGGCGCACATTTAAAGCTAGGTACTGTTACTGTTTTTGCTGAAGAGGATATTAGTGACCTAGTGGGCTGGTAGCAATGAAAACTGTGTTTGAGAAATGGATGATCACTATATCACATGCATCCTTAGGGTCGTGCGTGCATATGATAGTCATCATCCGAGGTTCATGTGATCCTGTGTACCCCTTGTTTCACAGCCATGATTTCCCACAGTGTCATGTTATTGACTCCCGGACAGGCTGTCACTGACTCGGGGGGATGGTCATGTTCGATGTACTTTGCACCTCGCGCACGCACACAAGCTATTTGTCAAAAAATGTGCATCTTTTTCTTTATATTTGAAACTGGACCTGAGCTTGAGCAGCTACAACAAAATCAAGTCCTTGTTATCCACCAAACGCACCCAGAGTTTGAGAAGACGCAAATTGCTTTGCCTCTAACTGGCCCCTGTTCACGCAATGGGGTAATTTGCGTGTCCCAAGAGCAACCTGAACGCAACGCATATTCCGCTCTCTATTTGCACATCTCGCGCAACTCGTGCTCGTAGAGCGCATGCGTAAATTCGAAATGCCACAAAAAGTTTTTTTTGTAGCGTACACCCTCTTGGTCAATTAGTTTTATTCATTCGGAAAGGAAATCAATCCTCGTATTTTATAAATAGTAAAAATAACGTCACCGAAGGTTCTAAGTTTTGTGGGGAAAAAAGAATATTGCAGCAGGTTTATGTACAAACCACAGAATATTTCGCGATCAATTCAGCAATAAAAAAACACAGTGCTATAAAAGACAAAGTGCCAGGACAAATCATGCGACTGTTGTCGAGAAACTAACATAAGTGGCAGGGAGCGCAACCAGTATATGAGAGCGCATGCTGGTACTGGTTCTGATAAAGCACTGGAGTCTTACAATTGGAAAGTATCTGAAAACAAACATGGCTGCTGCTAGCTCGAAATGCACTGTTTACTTTGTTCTCAATTAAGGGGGACGCTGCGAGAGTCGCCTGCAACCTTGCTTGGGGTGCCGTGTGGATAGTTAATTCTAAACAAGCATTGGCCGCGCAACTAGGCCGGGAGTTGTGTCGCGCGCAAAACTTAAATTAAAAAAAAAACGTAGTGACGCCAGTGGTGAGCATGCGACGTGAAAAAGTGCTGTGAACATCGCGCGTGCCTGTGGGCGTTCTAGCAAGCTGGTGGCCGCTTTGGGAGCACTTCTAAAACCCGCTACTAAATGTCTCTCCGAGCAGCGCATGCGCGCTGACTCAGCGAGACCTAAAAACAAAGAAGACATATTAGAAACAGGCCTTCAGTACATGCTGCTGCTCCTCTTTCTATCGTCTGCTTTGTACTCCATCTGTGAGAAATCTTGCATAGCTTAGAAATTTCTTCTGAGGTATAAGCATATTTTCTTGCAGTCAAACATGGCTGCATAGCTGAAGGACACAATGCAAGCGAAATTAAATGTAGCGTGCCAACTTCTCACTTTAAGTGAACAGACACATTGAACATGTCTTCAGTCAATGAGACTAAGTTAACACTCCCAGTCTTGCAATATTAGGGATGACACAGGTGTGACGGACCACCAGTTAAGACTTTAAAGGTAAGTCAATTATATTTTATTATGTGCATTTGAAATGCACTTGATTAGAATGGGCATAGTCTTTTGGAAAGTGTGCACATTTACAACTCTGGGTCAGTTGTGTACAAGAGTCAAAGTGGTCAGGTGGCGCTGTATGTGGGTGTAAATCTTATAACCTATTATCAATGTTATAGACACCTTCTGACGGGTAACTCACTAAGTGTTCACAGATTTCCTTCATAAGGATTTCCCTCATGACTGATTTTTTTGTCTACTATATAAATGCCTGACAACATTAAGTGTAGCTGAACACTACTTTTTCAAGTCAATAAAACTGAGGCCGTAAAATGCCATCTGTGGTCTCGTGCTTTATGAGGTCATCAGATTCCAGGGACGGGTTTTTACAGCTACATTTATGCACAGTTGGGGGATACTTTATACAAGACTGCCTTTAAATCACATTCAATTTGAAAACTTGTGTTACCACACAACATTCTGACTAATAACGCATTTGAAAAACCAAGGCCTAGACCATATGGTCACGTGGTAGTCAAAAGGACTGGATAACTCTGTGAAAGAGAATATTAACCAACATTCTATTCCAGCAGGTTGTGCACAAACCCAGCAATCAGTGATTTGTGTTTCACGTGTGTGGATAGTGATTATTCAAGACATTAGCACAGATTATGCTTATATTTGCATACATTTTAAATTTAGAAAAACTCCACTTTCCTGTTTAGCAAAGGGTTGCACGACCTCGGTTTTAACTGATGAGCACACACTGCATATGCCTGGCGCAGGTTCCATAAAAAGGTATCCACCAAGTCAGAGAAAATGCTTTAACATATTAGCTCAAAAATGTAATCTTGTATACTTAAAAGGGAAACTTAAAATGTATCCGTGCTGCAGAATAACTTCAGAGAAGTGTGGAAAAGCCTTTCCTCTTCCATGGTGTCAACCATTGCTGACAGATACAATAAACCCTACTCAAATCTGGGGTCTTTGCTTCTCTAGGATCCTTCCACGATGTTCTTGCATAGATTCATAAAGCGGCTTGTAACAGAAAAAAACTATTTTGCCTCCTTATATCTACCTTTCAGATCACTTATTTGGTAGGTATTACTCTCCTTGAAATGATGACCTTCTTCCCAACAAGCAGACTTCAATGGGACCAACAACCCCTGCGAACCAGCTAATCCCACTCCTCAAAAACAGTTTCCTACTTTGAATTAAACTGGATTACCCTGGCAAATAACAGACTACACACCTTATGGAGAGTGAACAGAATAAATAAGATCAAGGTCTTAGAAAAGGCAAAATAAGTATACTATACCTTAATTCCTTTATTTCATATAGCAATTATTACTGCAGTTTTTTATTATATAAATCTGTTTTTACTATCGCAAGGAAACCATAGAGAAGGTCTATACATACACAGCATATGGCCCACAACCCTACATAGGCCGGCCGCGTTATTTAAGGGAGGCAGGAGGGACTTTGATGATGTCAGCATTACATAGCAAGTCGCCTACAACCCATGGTGGGCAGGC
Organism: Lissotriton vulgaris; assembly: GCF_964263255.1. NCBI lineage: Eukaryota > Metazoa > Chordata > Amphibia > Caudata > Salamandridae > Lissotriton > Lissotriton vulgaris. The sequence goes on from NC_141691.1 coordinate 755,102,082, forward strand.
CACGTATTACAAAAGGCACATCATAAGATTGCAGTGTGGAGGAGTTTCAAGACCCATTTTCAACATGAGTAATACCATAACAAGAAAAAGAGGGGGAAAAAAAAAAGAAAAAGAGGCAAAGAGCCTGTAGGAGAGGGCAGAAGGAGGTTAGCGAATAGAGAGTGACGAGAAGACAGATAAGAACAAGAAGGATAAAGAGAGCTAAGACAAGGGAGCATAGATATATAGAGCGAAGCGCGGGGAAATAGTCACATTGCTTGTTGTTACAAATAGTGGGGGTCAAGGCAACTGCAGGAAGGACAAGGATGACGGGTTGGGGGGGAAGTAGCATTCAATAATCGAGTCACCGCCTGAGGCGTACCATGTATGACGAGGAGCAGGACCAATTTGATTATGCAGCTAAACTATAAGGTTCAGGTGGAATCACAGCATCTTCAAAGACTAGTAGGGCCCGGAGCTTCGGGGCAGAAGACGCACGTGCTTTATTTTACAGAGGTATTTGACCTGTGGTTGCCATATTTTAGTGAATCGGGTGTCGCGGGACTGCAAGCGTGCAGTAAAAAGTTCCATAGTCACTGCATGCCACAGGCGCGTAAACAAGATGTTGGGGGAAGGGGGGGCGGGGTCTCTAGCTTTTTCCAAGGCAATGAGCTGTTTAGCAGTCCCTAGCATGTGGAGGGCAATGTGCCAATCGCTACGGGTGAGCTCTCACAGGTTGTTGGGCTTCAGGCCTAAAAGAATTGTGACTGGAGATTCAGGCAGGGGGAAGCCAAGCACTACTTTATTATGACTAAGAAACTCTTTCCAGAATAGGGTCAGGAGCGAACAGGCCCACCAAATATAAATGAAGTCGCCCGGGGAGCTCGAGCATCTCCAGCACAGCTGAGAGGAAGTGGGGAACATCTTATGCAGTCGAGAGGGTATGTAATACCATTGTGTCATAATCTTGTATGCGGTTTCCCACGGCGATAGACCTTTGGTATGTCCCGCCACAGACGGCTCCACCGGGCGGGTGCAATTACGGCGGAAGACGCCGACTATCATTGTCATTGGTATGGTTGGGTGGCTACCAGCGGAGGATGTTGTAGGATCTGGTAGGTCCGAGAGATCAGTCCCTTTGAGTTGTCAAAGGAGCGCACAAGCGTTCAAATGGGGTTGCATTTTAGCAGGCGTGGATAACCAGTGGAGAAGCTGCACATACTGGAGAATGGCTCCCTCTGGGAGTTGGAACTCCTCCTTGCATTGAGCAAAAGTTTTAAATGTGTCCCCGTGAACAGATCTCGGATCGTCCTGCAGCCACCTTCCAGCCAATTGTAGAACGCCTGCGGGTTAAAAGCCGGCAGAAATAGCGAAATGCCTGCAATGGGGGTGTGGGGGGAGGGGAAGGCAGTGGGCCCTTTGGAAACGGCCACCTTGTCCCAGATGTCCAACACCGTCTTGGTGGGCATGGCAATGTAAGAGCTACGGGAGACTGAGGCCCGATGTAGCCAGGAAAGGTCCCATATGGTTCGTCCGGTTACCGGCCTATCCATATGGAACCAGACCTTTTCGCGCTCTCTCGCCGTCCACTCAGAGACGAAGCGAAGATGGGAAGCCCAGTAGTATACTAGCAGGTTGGGGCACGCAAGCCCACCTCTATCTCGCTGGGACATAAGAATTTTGTTGGAGAATCGCGGCCTACGCCCACCCCAAATGAAGCCAGTGATGTCTTGTTGAAGACTTTGGATCTGGTGCTGCAAAATGAGGGTGGGGAGACATTAGAATAGATATGGAATTTTTGGAAGCACCGACATTTTGATAGTGTTTAGGCGGCCCAGCCAGGAGAGGTTGAGGGATTTCCAAACCCTCAGGTCCTCCAGAACTGGTCTCCTGCAATCCCGCCAGTTCGTTTGGGACAAGTGAGGGGGTCAGCTGGAGTCTCAGGTAGCGAATGGAGGTAGTAGCCCATTGGTAGGGGACTAGAGATTGCAGGGCAGGTTCTCCTCCTCTGGGATTGTTAGGTTCAGGGCCCAGGACTTCTCGTGGTTAATTTTGAGGCCGGAGGCCAATTCGAAGGACTGCAACAAAGAGAGGATTGCGGGGAGAGAAGTGTGTGGGTGGGATAGCGTGAGAATAAGGTCTTCGGCAAAAAGTGCCACTTTGTGTTGTTGACCTCCAAGGGGGATACTGTGTACGTCCGTAGCCTGTGGAATCATCATGGCCAAAGGTTCTACCACGAGGGCAAACAACAGGGGGGAAAGGAGGCAGCCCTGAGGCGTGCCCCGTCGTATGGAGATGGGATTCGTGAGTTGACCATTGACTCGCACCCGGGCTTGTGGCGAGAGATAGGGCGCCATGATCCTGGCTATCATGGACTGGCCTAGCCCAATTTTTTGTAGCACAGCTCCGAGAAAAGTAAAATCCACCCGGTTGAACGCCTTTTCAGTGTCAAGTGATAATAGACATGCCGGTATGTTCCAATGTTGGGCCTTCCCTACGAGGTGAGCGATTCTACGTACATTGTCTGCTCCCTGGCGATGCCAGATGAAGCCGACCTGATCTGGTTCAATAAGTCTGGGCAAGTGTGGGTCAAGTCGCTTGGCCAATATTTTAGTTAACATTTTAAGGCCTGTGTTCAGGAGGGTTATAGGACAAAATGAAGAGCATAGGGTAGGATCCTTGCCCGGTTTGAGGATGAGGGCAATCTCTGCCAATTCCATAGACGTGGACGGTAACTCCGTATCGGTAAAAGAGTTAAACAGTCGTAGGAGGTAGGGTTGGAGCTGTGGCAAGAACATGCGATAGAGGGACAGGGGAAGGCCATCCGGACCCTAGGATTTCCCAATGGGGCAAATCTTTCAGCGCGTTTGCAAGCTCCTCTTGAGTTCCTCCAGCTGCTGAGCGTGATTTGGACTGATTTGAGTCCAGGAGCAATTATCTAGGATATCTTTTGCCCGGCTCGTCTGCTGCATAGTGCCCTGATTAATAATCGTGGAAGGCTTCGCGTTTAGCCGTCTCTGGGGTGACCCGTGTGCCTTCGCCAGTCTGGACATTGGCTATGTGGGCTCTAGCCTCACGCACTCGTAGGCGTCTAGCCATGACCGTACCCACCTTGTCCCCTCCCTCAAAATAGCGTTGTTTCAAAGTTAGATGAGCTTTCTCAGCCTTGTTCGTTTGAAGAGAGCGGTGTTGTCCGTGAAGGTTCGCGAGGCGACGTTAGTGTGTGAGTGAGGGGGGCTCCTGGTCCCGTCTCTCCAAGGCCTTAATGTCCTTGGAGAGGTTGCTTTCCAGGAGACGTGGCTCGCTTGCCCATGCGATTGCAAGAGATGTGATGTGACCGCGGATCTTGGACTTAAACGATTCCCACACCCCACATTACAGGGAAGGGGGATTCGGGGATGTCATTGGTTGTGAAGTAGGAGTCAATGGCAGTTCGCAGGCTTGCCACGTCGACTGGGTTCCGAAGAATGTGCGGAGGCAAGTGCCAGCGTGGGGTTCGAGAGGTGCAGGCAGACGGGCCTTTTAAGCAAAGTTCGAGATGGGCGAGATCTGAGACAGAGATGTCAGACATGGATGCCGAGAGCGACAAGCTGATCAGAGCGTGGGAAATAAAAAAGGTAATCGATGCGCAAGTACGAGCGGTGCACGTGTGAGTAGTACGAAATTTGTGCGTATCAGGAGTGTGGTAGTGCCAGGGGTCCAGTAGATTCAGAAAAGGGGGTGGTGATGGACAGAGTATCTGAATTAAACAGAACACTCGTACCCAGTCAACAGATCAGGGCTTGATCCATCACCGTTTTTTAGCTCACTGCACCATCCCAGCTCAGAACCTGGCTACATGCAAATTAGTCTGTCCCTGGCCCAGTGCATCATGGGAACAGGGCAGACCAAACTACCAAGCCAATTCTTTTACTGGAAAGGAAACAAGCTTCCGGGGACCGGTTTCTGGCATTACAGCCATCTTCGGCCCGGCTTGCTTGAATCCTGATGGTGCAGTGAGCAAGGGACTCACATCTGAGCATACCCTACCACGCTTGTGGTGGACAAAACGATTCAGAAAAGGGGGTGGTGATGGACAAAGTATCTGAATTAAACAGAACACTCGTACCCAGTCAACAGATCAGGGCTTGATCCATCACCGATTTTTAGCTCACTGCACCATCCCAGCTCAGAACCTGGCTACATGCAAATTAGTCTGTCCCTGGCCCAGTGCATCATGGGAACAGGGCAGACCAAACTACCAAGCCAATTCTTTTACTGGAAAGGAAACAAGCTTCCGGGGACCAGTTTCTGGCATTACAGCCGTCTTTGGCCCGGCTTGCTTGAATCCTGATGGTGCAGTGAGCAAGGGACTCACATCTGAGCATACCCTTCCACGCTTGTGGTGGACAAAACGATTCAGAAAAGGGGGTGGTGATGGACAGAGTATCTGAATTAAACAGAATTGGCTTGGTAGTTTGGTCTGCCCTGTTCCCATGATACACTGGGCCAGGGACAGACTAATTTGCATGTAGCCAGGTTCTGAGCTGGGATGGTGCAGTGAGCTAAAAAAACGGTGATGGATCAAGCCCTGATCTGTTGACTGGGTACGAGTGTTCTGCTTAATTCAGACACTCTGTCCATCACCACCCCCTTTTCTGAATCGTTTTGTCCACCACAAGCGTGGAAGGGTATGCTCAGACATGAGTCCCTTGCTCACTGCACCATCAGGATTCAAGCAAGCCGGGCCGAAGACGGCTGTAATGCCAGAAACCGGTCCCCGGAAGCTTGTTTCCTTTCCAGTGAAAGAATTGGCTTGGTAGTTTGGTCTGCCCTGTTCCCATGATGCACTGGGCCAAGGACAGACTAATTTGCATGTAGCCAGGTTCTGAGCTGGGATGGTGCAGTGAGCTAAAAAACGGTGATGGATCAAGCCCTGATCTGTTGACTGGGTACGAGTGTTCTGCTTAATCCAGACACTCTGTCAATCACCACCACCTTTTCTGAATCATAGGGGTCCAGTAGGTCAAGGTCCGAGAGCTGCCTCCTGAGAGCCGAGGACATAGCTCCTGTCCCTTGGATGGAGGGGTCGCTGTGATCTATTGTAGCGACCCATACCATGTAAAAAATCCCCCCCTATGATTAATGAGGGGTCTGCCTGTGGGACATGCTCCTGCAGGATCGCCTGGAGATAAGAGTCCTGCGCCTGATTGGGCATGTAGATATTACACAGTGTGAAAAGGCGGTGCCCAATCTTGACCCCAACCTTGACAAAGCGCCGTCCTTGCTACAAAATACCCTAGATTCCCCCTGCCTGATGCTGAGTCTACAGAATATCGCTACTCCAGCCGTTTTAGTGGGGGCTGCAGCCCAGAATTGGAGAGGATATCGAGGGTGAGCTATACAAGGGATATCAGCCTTTATAAGGTGGGTCTCCTGGAGGAGGATGTCGTCTGGGTTTGGTTCCAAGAGGTAGCTCCATATTTGGTGTCGCTTGTTAGGGGAATTGAGGCCCTTAACATTGAGGGACAAGATCTTCAGGGGAGGGGCGACAGCCATGGTTTTGTCAGAGCCTGAAATAGTCCATCACGCCACTGTAAAGAGCAGGGTGGGGCATCAGGGGAGAAGGGCAGAGAGATGTCACATTTGTTGAAGGGGGAAGATCGCCTTGAGGGGCACCCCGCCCTCCATAGAAAGGGATACAGAAGAGATAGAAGGAGAAGGGAGAGAGAAAAAAAAAGATAGGCAACCAAAAGATATAAAACCAACATTGGCCAACCGGGCCACAGTGTCCTGTTCCAGTCGTGGGTCAGTTGAGGCCCTAATGCACGAGTGATCCCGGAGAAGTCACTCGCCCAGGAACAGGGAGGGCGCGGGTCTCTAGCCATACGAGGGGTCATCCGGGTGGACGGTCCGGCACCGTTAGCACTGCAATTGAGGAGCTGGGGTGAGATCAACTCGGTGGGCGAGATGCCAACACATCTGGGTCATGAGACAGTTACAGAGTTCAGTGTACTCCGCCGCCGGCGAAGATGAGAATCTGGTCAGTCAAGGAGTTGAAGGCTGTGAGCTGGTTGTAGAGCGTTTCCCCTCCATGGAGCGGATGTGCTGAATAATCTCATTTCTGGCTTGGGAAGAGGATTGTTCTCCAGGATGCGAAATGCACCGGTTATGGCGTATTATATACAAGGATGGTTTGGCAGGGGCCTGAGTGAGAGGCGGAAGATCTGCAGGGCTAGATGGCGGCGTTAGGGAGAGGTGGAGAAGTTGCCCCGCTTCTTTGTAGGACCTCACCATCCGATGTCTGGACTCCCACTGGAAGATGAGCGCAAAGGGGTGGCCTCACTGATATTGAATATTTAAACTTTTCAGCTTGTCCGTCACAGGTCTAAAGTCTCGGCGTCTCCGGAGCGTAGTGTGCACGAGGTCCCGGTAGATCTGTTATGATCCATTATAGGAAAGCTCCAGTTTAGAGCGCGCCGTTTTAAGAATTGCCTCCTTTTCTGTAAAAAAATGGACACGGGTCAGAATATCAGGAAGGAGGCCCGGTCGGTTGGAGGGGCCAGAGACTCGATGCGCTCGATCCAGAGCTGGTGGTGAAGCGTCATCATCTCCCCAGACCTCATGTAAAAGCTGCGCCACATAGGTCATGATGTCTGTCCTCTTGGCCCCAAGAGGAACCCCCCGGATGCAGAGGTTATTCCGACGGCTCTGAGTCTCCAAGTCCTCCTGCTTCAATTGCAGGTCAATCTGTTGCTCTCCAAGGGTGGCCAGGCGCTGCCAAAGTTGCTCTTGGTCCTCTGTTTGTGCATCCATAGTCTTCTCAAGGCCATCCGTTTGTTCTACAAGGTCAGTGACCTTCTTCCTGAGCTCCCAGACACAGGAGTAAACCTATGTACGTAGGGAACCCATTTCAGTTTTGAGCTCCGACATGAAGCTAGCCATGAAAGCCTGGGTGACAGGCGGTGAGTCCCCCCTAGTCTGTGAGGCCATCTCGCTGGAGGCTGCTGTGCCCGATTTGCCCCATGACGTGGCAAGAGGGTTGTCCTTTGGGGTGCGGCTGCGTCCTTCACTGATTTGGTGCGTGTCATCTCCCGGTGGGGACCAGTATCCACCTGTGCCAGGCGAGATAGCCAGGGGTGGTCGAGGGGCCGTAAGAAGATAGAGGAGAGTGTCTGCTGTGCCCGCTCCAACCCAGAGGGCGAGGACCGGGGCTTTCAGGTGGGGCCCACAATCAATAAAGCGAGGGGGAGGGCAAGCAGTGATGCAAAAAAAACAAGTTGTATCTGGGCCCTAGCCAATAGGACGATCAAGCCCCGTTGGTTGGGTCGTGTAAGCCAAGGCCCCTCTAGGCCGCGCATCCAGCACAGTACTGACAAGCCAGTCATGGCCCCAGGGAACAAGGGCCAGCCTGGGGCTGCTGGGTCCAAGGTGCCGAGCCGGGCCGCACCCGCCAGCAGCCACGCTTTTGGAGATGTAGAGAGGGTCCGTCCTCACGTGTCTGCCAGCTGCTTCAACAGCGGATAAAGCCTGTATCAATGACACTCCTCCACTATGGCTCACAGGGGCTGCACTTTAAATGTTGCTCGCCTCACATGCACCGCAGAGCTCGAGGGGGCCACCCCACTCTCATGCCCAGGGCCCGGTCCACCGATACTGCAAGGCGCCGTGTCCCACGCCTCAGAGTCCAGATAGCCCAGGGTCCCAAGGACCAACCAGGGAGATCAAAAGCTCGCCGAGGCGGTCCAGATTGTCTTTCGCGATATCTTAAGCCAGCAGGTCAACGAGGGCCCAGACGGTCCGATGCCAGGGCGAGTCCCCTCCGTAGGATGAGCGCGCCCAGGTCAGGTTGGTCACCCTGTAGGCCTCAACAGCGTGGTCTGGTGTGTCGAAGCCCGATGTAGCAGATATAGGCCGGGAGTCCGCAAGAGGGCCCCTGGCAGAAGTGGCTCAGGAAGGCGGCCAGGCACTCAAGCAGGGTGTGTGGCTGCAGCGGAGGCCTTCTCTCAGGGGCAGTAATCAAGTTCTCCCTCGCCTCTGCTAGCAGAGTCTCAGCGCATCAAGTCCAGAGCGCGTCACAGCAGGTTCAGAGCCGGGCCCTCTTCAGCCAGGGCTCCCCTGCTCGCCACCTCCGCCCACCGCCAGCCACACAGCAGCGCCACTCACCGCCGAAGGGTTCAGGTGCCAGGAGTTTGCTTCGCCGATCGCCTGCCCCGGGAGGTTTCTAGCCTGCGCCTAGACCCAAGATGGCGGACAGCCAGAGCAGTAGGAGAGAGTCCCCACCGATCGTCGGTGCCACAGGGGCGTCAATCGTCTTAAATGCGCACCGGATTCTCTGTCGGGTTAGCGTGGCACTGGGGAAGTCCTGGGGCCCACGACAGCTCTCATCAGCCACAAAGGAGGCCCAGGTCTGGAAGTCACAAGATGGAGGCCGCCGCGTTCAGGGCCTGACGGCCAAATTCAGGCGGCTGCCCCACCACAGCAGGTGAGCCCTTGCTGTCGTCCGCTCACCAGGGGGGACCCCTCACACTCCGCCACCTGTGCGCCCGGAAAACCAGCACCGATAAAGTCCCAGCTCTGCTGTAATTACTTTGGAATGCATCGATCCGTCGGAGCTTCCGCGGCGTGCGTCTCACTCCAGTCACAATGAGACCACGCCCCCATTATTACTGCAGTTTGACTATCTCTAAACGCAGTTACAAACAGATGCCATTAGTATCTGATTTCATAGGATGAAGTTTACTGGCCTTCGGATGATACAAAGCCGAGTTGGCATTGCTCGGATTCAGACTGTGATCTGAGCAGATGCCATTTGTGATTTGGTGAGCATCTAAGTCACTCAGCTATGGTGCTAGCTCCTCAGGAGCATTCCCTAAGTCTTGCTAAACTGCTAACCATTAACATATCAGAAGGTAGGAAATACAACTGAAGCACGCTCTAAGCAATCACAAAGCACAAATGGTAGATATACAGGAATACACTATATTGCAAAATATAGTGTTGTTGGAAGTTCTACTGGAAAAAAAACGATTTCAAAGATCTATAAAACAATCAATAACACCCTGAGATTTTAGTGCGAGAAAAATGCGTATGAGAAGAAGAGTATGGAGCAACCGATGATTCAGGATGGGAAGAGACAAAATGGCTATTAAGGCTGGGTTCCAACTGGTACATCTTAAGGTACATCATTGAGCGGATTATTCCCGGGCCGGGCCCAGCTGGGGACCTTGGCTCTCATACAGTCTGACCTGTACCTGAGAGGCCTGAGGGGATGTGGTAGAAAGGAAGATGTTATCCACACATACATGAGAGTGTCCACTGATAAAGGAGTTTAGTAGAAGGTGGGGGGTTGTTTGTCAATAGTAGTGTACATTTTAAAAGAGCTGGTATCCTAGATAATGCTACCAGGTGTCTGGCAAGTTCTCCCACTGAAATTATGCAGCAGAAAATGACCAAATTATGCAACTGGGTTGACTAAATTATGTGGCAAGAAAAGGCAAAATATCGGACATAATGCGGCACATTTTGTGATAGTATTATTTCATTATTTTTTCACCTGGTAACAGTGTCTGAGAAAAGAGTTCACCTTAATTAGTACCAATTTAATACACAAATACAGAGATTAGCAGCTGAAAGACGACCAGACGACCTTTGCGAAACAGGCTTTCTAAGGCAAAGGAACCTGAGTCGCCATATTGTTTGTAAATTTTGAGAAGTTTGAGCTAGAAACATTTTTTTTCGTTAAAATCTGCAGATTATGTAGCAGATGGTGGATTATGTGATAAATGCTGTAAATCCATAATTATGCGAAAATTGCTGCAGAACCGCATAATTCCAGTGGCCCTGAATATATTAAACTACTGTGGGAAATCTGCACGGCAATGGCCAGATGAGACATTGCTAAACTATGGGGGAATGACATAACTCCCTATTTCTACGAGTAGACTTTAATAATGGACGGATACGTGGCAGCGGTGAGAGGTATATGTAAGAGGACAGGATGCCCTCATAGATTTACAAAGATATGGGGCCAATGGTGTGAGTTTCAAGGGCTGTGATAGGACGGTGGGGGTCTCGAGAAGCGGGGTGCTAATTACAATATAGGTGTCTGGAACTTATATGTATTTGAGCCCTTATAGATCCCAACCTAAAAGTTATAGACTGAAATTGTGTCCCAGGCGTTAATAATAATGTTTGTTTTATGCTTTGTATTATTGCTGTAAGTGTAGGGTTGGAGGAACACAAGCATCGTCTATTCACCTGCAGCTAATTTTTTCGATATGAATATAATAAACACGAGAAAAATTGTTTGACTGAAACATTTCAATGTCAGGTGTGCAATACAGTGTAGTGTACCACAAAAAAAACTATTTAGCATGTGAACCAGTAAATACACTTATGCGATGGTATAGTTCTTTTTTTCTGCTTGAGCCCAAAATATGGTTTCAAAGCATTTCATAGCCATCTCTTGCAGCTCCAGCATTTCATGGTCATATTATGTGACACTTTATTCAGTCAACACGCAATGCTATGAGTAACATCTCGACATATATATATATTCTGTTGCACGAACAAGGGTCAATCCGAATGGAAGAATGTGAGTCACAATAACATCATGGAGATAATATATTTGATGAGGCATTACCCTCAAATAATACCTGGCTTATTTGAGTGATTACCAAAGAATGACTTCCTGTACTTCCAAAGGCGTGAGCTCGCTCTTGGTGTGGACTACATGAAAGATGCCTTACTCCCTGGGGCCTTCCTACACCTAACGCTGTGACTCATCCTTCCACTGTCGTGTTTATGACGTGGCCAACAGCACCCCTTTGCGAAGACCTGTGTAAACTTGCCCATTTGCTGCAGCGTAAATTAAACCTTCTGCCATGGCCCATCTTTTCGTTTGGTGACTTGGTTTCAATTAGACGCCCACCGCCAGCAGCTGGCCACGCACGACGTTTTACCGTCGCGCGGATTGGATTATCCGGTCACGAGGCCGGAAGCGAGGGTTTCACTTACCACTTCAGTCGGCCTGTAGTACTTGTGGTCAACGGCTACGTGGATCTTGCCGGTCTCCTTGCACAGGCCTACTTCATTCTCATCCTTCCCTTGCCACCTGTAAATAAGACAAACAATTACTGAGACCTTAATTACACCGACCCTCTGCTTTTAAGAGCCATTTGACCTACTTCAGATGTCTGGGCCCAGTGTCAATCCACTCAACGGGAGAGTGTGTGTGAACTCATTAACTGAAGGAACAAAGATAAACGCGGAGGGGCAAAGGGGGTCGGAGGGACCACAAGGGGTGCTAATGACCTCAGAAGACAGCATGCTTCAAACCAATATCACTTACTTACTTAAAATATCACTTAGTTAATTCCACCCAAGTTCATTCCACCTTAAACCGCCTGACAGATTAACTGCACATACTTGTGTTCCAACATTTCGATGCACAGCTACTAACCTACAAAGGGACTCGATCAATGTGGTAAGTGTTGTATTGAAGAGATTACTCCAAGTAGGTTGAAATTAGTTTAATGTAGAGAAGAGCAGGTACACAGCCTTACAGGTTAGCAGTCAGCATCAACTGAATAACATTGGAACACATAGGTAAGAACACAGTGTAATAACTCTAGCAGGGGTCTTCAATCTCTGGGGCGCGACCCCCAGGGGGGTCGTGGAGTCCTGGGAAGGGGGTCGCAGATTGTCAGTTTGCCTTAGTGGCGTCGGGCTGAGTGAGGGTGCTCACGGCGGAGGCCTAATTCACACCAAGGGGTGAAAAACAACAAAGCCTCATTAACAAGTAAAAGGTCTCTTAACCCCTTCACTGCGGCGGCTATTCCGCCGCAGTGCTAAGGGGGTGGGGCGGCCGCGCGGCGGCCGCTTGCTGGTGACGGAACCGCTCTGTCACCAGCGTTGGTGGCGCTGTGCTTATGATGGAGCGGTTCAGTCATGGCCCGCCCCGCTCAATGGAACGCTCAGCGCAGGCGCGGAATTCACGCCGCGCAGGCGCTCCGTCCATGACGGAACCGCTCCGTCATCAGCACAGCGCCACCGCAGCTGATGACAGAGCGGTTCCGTCATCAGCAGGCAACGGGTTAAAGACCTGTGAAGTACTGGGGTGCGGCTTTGTGTGTGTCCCTCTGAAGGTGTTTAAGCCCGGCTCACATACACGAGGAGGGGAAGGGATGGGGGGGCAGGGGAGGGTGGCTGGGGGAGGAGGCTGTAGCCCTTTGAGTTCAAAGGACGTTGCGCGCCTGGAGCTGTGCGTCCTGCCTGTAAAGCACAAAGCACAAACCCTCATGCCTGGCGCCTGTGCAGGAGAAATGTGCCTGAGAGTCTGTTCTTCAGGTGAGATGTTAGTCAGTCAGTCAAAATACTTTATTGCGATAACTTAATATCATACAAAGACAATGGCAAATATATAATACATTGATACAAACAACACATACATTGAGAGCAATTAAAAACAATTAAGGTTAACAAGTTAAAAATCATCATACATTATGTTACAATTTTATATCAGCATGAGTAATACAAAGTGCAAAGTGCTAAAGTGCAAAGAGAACTTAAAAAGTCTAAAAAAAAAAAGTCTTAAAAAGGTGAGGTGTTGTTATAGCCTGTCCGCCCCCCGCAGGGAGGCACAGAGATGCCCTCCCATGAGAGAGGAAGAAGAAGGAAGAAGACGCAGAGAGATACTGACCCCCCCCCACTCCGCTCCCCCCATGAGAGAGGCACAGAAAAGGTGGGTGGATGAATGGATGAAAGGTTGGATGGATGAAGGATGGATGGATGGATAAAAGGTTGCATGGATCATGATGGATGGATGTGTGAAAAGGTGGGTGGATGAATGATGGGTGAATGGATGGATGAAAGGGTGGATGGATGAAGGATGGATATGTGAAAAGGTGGGTGGATGAATGATGAGTTGATGGATGGATGAAAGGGTGGATGGATGAAGGATGTATGTATGCATGGAAGGATGAAAGGGAAGATGGATGAAGGAGGGATGTATGGATGGATAAAATGTTGCATGGATGAATGATGGATGGATGTGTGAAAAGGTGGGTCGATGAATGATGTTTGAATGGATGGATGGATGGAAGGGTGGATGGATGAAGGATGGATGTATGGATGGAAGGATGAAAGGATGGACGGATGAAGGATGGATAGATGGATGAAAGGGTGGATGAAGGGTGGATGCATGGATGGATACAAGGTTGCATGGATCATGATGGATGGATGTGTGAACAGGTGGGTGAATGAATGATGGGTGAATGGATGGATGAAAGGGTGGATGGATGAAGGATGAATGTATGGATGTAAGGATGAAAGGGTGGATGGATGAAGGATGGATGGATATGTGAAAAGGTGGGTGGATGAATGATGAGTGGATGGATGGATGAAAGGGTGGATGGATGAAGGATGGATGGATAGATTGATGGAAGGAAGGATGAAACATTAGATGGGTGAAGGATGGATGTATGGATGGAAGGATGAAAGGGTGGATGGATGAAGGATGGATGTATGGATGAAAGGGTGGAAGGATGAAGGATGAATGTATGGATGGAAGGATGAAAGGGTGGATGGATGGAAGGATGAAAGGGTGGATGGATGAAGGATGGATGTATGGATGGATAAAATGTTGCATGGATGAATGATGGATGTGTGAAAAGGTGGGTGGATGAATGATGGGTGAATGGATGGATGGAAGGGTGGATTGATGAAGGATGAATGGAAGGATGAAAGGGTGGACGGATGAAGGATGAATGGAAGGATGAAAGGGTGGACGGATGAAGGATGGATGTATGGATGGATACAAGGTTGAATGGATCATGATGGATGGATGTGTGAAAAGGTGGGTGGGTGAATGGTGGGTGAATAGATGGATGAAAGGGTGGATGGATGAAGGATTAATGTATAGATGTAAGGATGAAAGGATGGATGAAGGATGAATGGATGGATATGTGAAAAGGTGGGTGGATGAATGATGAGTGGATGGATGAAAGGGTGGATGGATGAAGGGTGGATGGATGAAGGGTGGATGGATGAAGGGTGGATGGATGAAGGGTGGATGGATGGAAGGAAGGATGAAACAGTAGATGGGTGAAGGATGGATGTATGGATGGAAGGATGAAAGGGTGGATGAAGGATGGATGTATGGATGAAGGATGGATGTATGGATGAAGCATGGAAGTATGGATGGATGAAGCATGGAAGTATGGATGGATAAAATGTTGCATGGATGAATGATGGATGGATGTGTGAAAAGGTGGGTGGATGAATGATGGATGGATGGATGGAAGGGTGGATGGGTAAAGGATGGGTGTAAGGATGAAAGGGTGTAAGGGTGTAAGGATGAAAGGGTGGATGGATGAAGGATGGATGTATGGATGGAAGGATGAAAGGGTGGATGGATGATGGATGGATGTGTGAAAGTGTGGCTGGATGAATGATGGATTGATAGATGTGATGAGGTCTAACAGGCGCATGTATGGTTGTCGATAGTGGTTGATGATGAGGAGTACCAGTTTCTAGAAACTTTTGTTGGGAGGGGTTCCTTAAGCCTAAAAAGGTTTTACAAGGGGGTCTCGGCATCAAAAAGTTTGAAGACCTCTGATATAGTTGAATGCGGAATGAACACAGTTAAAGGTGTATAACATGTATTACACAACATAACACATCCCCCTTGGAACATAATTAAAAAAACAATAACTTGTAACCGACATCACCCCCCACCATATAAAATAAAAGGGAGAGAAAAAAAGGTGTATAACATGTATTACACAACATAACAGTAAGCCATTCACTCTCATCTGTGACCGCGTCTTCACTCAAGTCTGGCGTTTTTTAGTTTAAACTCTTACTCATTATTTTTACATGTGAATGCAAGCAATTTTGAGAGCTGTTGTGTTCATTGCCGGAAAATTCATTAGAAAATGATTTAAATCAAAAGAGAAAAAAAAACACGTTCAAATGTTCCTGTCAACGACTGTTCTCAATATGGCAAGAAATACCAACATGCAAGGCACTCTGAGACCACTGCATGGCAGTATAAACAGCGCTTTATCAAAAAAGGTCAAATAAACGTAACATTATTAAAATATTGAGCGAAGACTAGTAACATCACAAAGGCAGATACCACCATGCCACAGATGGCCACAAAAAGCTAGGAATCTCACCTTGCCTGCTACGCCCTCTAGCCCCCTGTCCCTTGTACCCTTTAACTAAGCACTCCTTCTCCCCTTGTTGGGGAAAGATCCAACTACTTTTACTCTGGAGTCTCAGTAATCCCTCTGAAAGAGTCCACAGCACTAAGGGAGCCACTCACAGTTGAGGCATGGTATGGCGCCCCTTGCCAAAGCACTTCCTCTACCCTTTTTGGGGAACCTCTCCCATTTTTGGGGAAGGATCCAGTAGGTAGGCGTTGAAATCTCAGAGACCCCCCTGAGAGAGTCCACTGTGTAAAGGGAGCCTCTTGCATCAGAGTTGGGGGAATGATATCACTTCCCCTGGGATCACAGCTTACAGGACTTTGAACGCAACTTTTACTTGTCTACCGGTTTTTGCCCCCGTCACCCTCTCCCTCTTCTTTCATGTTGAGTCTCTCATCCTCCCCCTCCTCTTCTCCTCCTTCATTTGCAGTCTACTTCCCCTGCTCCTACCCCCTCCCCCCTAAATAGTTCCCCTTGCCTACTTTTTCCCTTACGCATATGCCCTTATTGTTTGTCTCGACCGAACATGTAACTATGTAGCTATGCTCTAATAACTGTATAACCTTTATAACGATGTAACCTGCAACTATGGTCTGATACTCATGTAAAGCGCTCTGATACACCCGGGTCTAGCCAGCGCTATGTAAAACCTTTCAATTAAATACAAATAAAAAATTATACTGAGGGTGGTCAGTGGTCTTGGATGACCACCTTGCATCAAATATTACAATTATCCTAGAGCCAACAATACCATCTATGGGCACAATCATGTCGTGGATGCCTCTCACATGGTACCAATTAGCACAGATATGCCAGATTCTCGACTTAGTCAAGGTTTAACACCATTATGGTATGGATGAACCCACATATCGCAAGAAGTACTACAAATGCAGCAGTTCCAACAGTTTTTCAGGTGTGGTCAGCGTCATGCCATTGCTGCATTCACCATATGGTACGTTTTAACACCAATATGCCACAACCAACAATTTTTCAGGGGCATTGCACCATGGTAGCCTAATTTGCCAAGTATTACGAGCAATATGGATCCAATTTTGACTTGCCATGCTTCCTCGGCTCATGGGCTCCATTAGGTAGAGGGGGCCGGTTGTCTCTACTTCTCCATGACCGAATGCAGCCTCTGAATTTGGAACTGAAAGTAGAAACCAGTAGACCAAGACACTGATGCCCCAAAAAGGAAGCTAGACAGAGCATCAGGAGCAGGATTAGGGTGGGAATGGCCTGACTTGTGCCATCTCCTAGCTTCTGTTCTGACTGAAAGTTTCACTTCTATCAGAAAATGGGACAGGGGTTGGGATCTCACCCTTGCTCCTCTCCCTCCTTTCAGGTGGTCCGAGTCTGCTCTCAGTGGAGTGTCCCTTGATAGTACCATTTAGCAGCATGATGCTGGGTTATGGACAGTATGTCTGCTAAGTACAGAAAATTGTGTATGTGTGAGGAGGCATATCTAAATTATATCTGCACACATGTACACCATTGAAGCCTATCTGCATATTGCTGTGTACTTATGTTATAACTTGGTATTGGACCTATGAGATTAAAGTCTCGGAATATAAATTTGCGTTGGTCATGGTGTATGTGTATTCAAAATGGTTGGTGGTTACATTTTTACGTGAAATCACAACCAGGAAGACCATAGAATTGTTGGAGGAAGTATTCAGAGGGGAAGGCTATCCCACTAAACGTATAACTGACAATGGTACACAGTTAACATCTAGAGAAATGAAGCTATTTTTGGAGACCTGTGGTATATGTCATTCTCGCACCTCGTTATATAATCCACAAGGAAATGGTTTTGTTTAGAGGGCGAATCGCTTAATCAAAGGTGTGGTGCAGATGGCTTATGCAGGTAGAGGTAATGTTAAAAAAATGGTTGAGGAGCTGGTGTGGGCGTATCCCACCACAGAAAATGGTGTCACTAAAGAAATTCCCTTTAGTTTGATAAGGGGACAAAATGGCAACACTAAAATGTGTCCTGCTTGGATGATTTTTTTTTTAAGGAAGTGGTGATCCTGTTGTTGTTTCACAAATGGGAAATTTGAAACCAGGTGATCTTGTCAAGGTCAAAAGTGGCAGGTTTGAAGGATCTGGTGTCAAGTTTCGTGGACCATTCAGAGTTAAGGATTTGCATGAAATGTATGTTGTTTTGGAGAATGGTGAGAAGTGGAATAAGCGCAGGGTAGCCATGTTCGAGGGTGTGCGGAGAAATGATTCAAATCCTTTAGGTAAAGATGTGAGTATGGGGGATGGTTGAAGTGGTTATATGTTGATGGATGATTGTGAAGTTTTGAGAGGAGAAGTACAGGGCAGAGGTTTAGAAAGTGGTTTAAGACAAGGCCATTACAGAATGAGATGTCCACCCAAGTACTTGAAGGATTATATTTGCAAATGATATATTTTTAGATTTTGTTCTGTTTCATTCTTTACTCATTTCATCACCAAGTGTTTTCCATGCGTTAAGAGAAGAGGATGTGTTATCATTTGGTTGTGTACCTTTAATGTGTATGATGTACTGTGGTTCTTTATTAGAATGTTCTTTGCATTCTGCAGTGTGTGTTCTTTGTACAGACGGTTGATAGCTGGCTGGAAAGGGAACATCACCTGCAGACAATTACTTCTACATTAAATGATACTAAAGCTTCAAGGACTGAAAGTTATTCTTTTACAAAAACATGGCAATCTAGAGATTGATCACAGTTCTGCCACCACAGCCTCCCGCCACCCCTGCTCTCCTTTCACCAGCAGCTATGTCTGTAGGAATGGCGTGTGCAGACAGTGTGCACAAAACTACAACTGTATATTCATGAAATCAATTATGTTTTCATGCATACTACCAGCGCAGAGCACATTAATTGGTGAGTATGGGGAGGCCACTGGCAGGGCGTGACGGCTCACAAGTGGGGCACCATTCCCAAATATCACTCTTGGCAAGTACACTGGACCATTGTTGGAGTCCTATACATGAGGTGTGGACTACACTTAGGGCTCTCAGAGGCAGATCTAGTCATTTACAAAAGGCCTACAGGATCAAGCCAGCTTCAACACTGTATTTACTAAGAGGTTTAGAAAAATAGGGTGGGGAGGTGGTTGCAAAATACTTGTCCACACATGTTTCTGTACACAACTGAAAAGACTTGAAGACCCCAGTCAGGACCGCACACCCTCAAATCCAAACGAGTCAATGACAAGTTAACTAATTGTTTTTGAAAAGCCAGGTTATGTATATTACAGTACAATCAAAACACAAAAATTATCCAGAATCATATTGCCAGTAATTCATATATTGAAACACAGCAATCGCAGATAATCACAGGTCAAAATTCTAACTTATGTAACAGTTAAGTAAATGAGTACACAGTTTGGCGATATTTACAATTGGGACCTCCATGGGCAAAACTCAGGTTGACCATTCATCCCAGAAGGACCACACAGATCGAACCATCAGCATCGTTGAGGGGCGGTCCCCACTCACTGTAGCAATGTCCACATCCCTGGTCCCGCCCTTCCAACACCAACTAAACAATCAATACGTATATAGTGTGGCTGGATGTATGACGTGACAACGCATACTGTTACCACGCATACCTTTACAACGCGGTATTTACAACGAATACCGTTACAACGCATAGCGCTTAGAGGTGCTGGATAGTGGTAAGTATAATTTTATATTCCAACTCCAGTCCCCGTGGACACTAGGGAAGGTGTTGGATATAAAATTATACTTATTCCCTATCCTAGAGCGCCCCCCAGCGCAATGCGTTGTAATGGTATGCGTGGTAATGCCTGCGTTCTAATGGTAGTGCGTTGTAAAAATTCAGTTGTAAACGTTGTATACCAGTGTGGCTTGTCACCGAGAGGGTATCCAAGCACTGTGCTGCAGGTATCAGTCGAAGAACCAGGCCTTGAGTCCCTTCTTGAAGTAGGTCAGCGAGGGTGAAGAGGCGGATGCATGGTATATGTGCGAGAGCGAGGTGAGCAGAATGGAGATTCCTGGGGGGAGGGGGTCAGTGGAAATTCAGGCGGTGGTGAAGTAAGTAGGTCCTTTGTCATGGAGGACTTTGTAGGCATGGGTCAGGAACCTGAATCGGCATCGCTTCTGGATAGGGAGCCAGTTGAGGTCTTCTGGTGCTGGGTGATTTGGGTCCTCTTGGGCAGGTTGAGGTTCAGTCTGGCTTCTGGATTTTCTGGAGTCTTTTCATGACCTTGTGGTGGTGCCTGCATAGAGTGTGTTGCCGTAGTCCAGTCGGCTGGTGATGAGGGTCTGCATTACCGTCTTCCAGGTGCTGATGGGGAGCAACTTGAAAACTCTGCAGGGCATGTGGAGAAGGGAGCCACTTGAAAACTCAGCAGAGCATGTGGACAGTGTAGAAGCAGGCTGAGGAGACGGCGTTGATCTGATGTTCCATGGCGAGTTCACCAGGGCCGGACTGCAAACCCAAAACAACCCTGGCAATTTTCTCAGACCAGCCCCTGGGGGAACACTGCCAGGCCTTGGGAGGCTGGAAACACTTTCTTGCTGCTTTTGTTACTGGGGACCGATATTGCAGCTGCTGCAAAATCGGCCCCCACCACTAAAAAACTGCCCCCCACCCTTCCAGCCTCCCAGGGAAATGCTGATGCCCAGAACGGCCGTCTGTCCCTGGAATTCGCAGTCTAGGATGATGCAATGGTTGCGGGCGTGGTCTTTCGGAGTGGGGGTGGGTCCAAGTTTCAATGGCCAACAGAAGCCATACCAAAAGGTATGTGTCTGCCCAAGATCAGAACTTCAGTTTTGTTCATGTTGAGCTTCATCCAGGCTGAGACATTCTTCATACAGTTGTTGAAGTTGATCTCCGTCGAGGTGGGGTCTGCTGAGAACGTGAGGACGAACTGGGAATTGTCATCCTAGGAGATGATGTTGATGTTGTGAGTTCTGGTCATTTGTGCGAGTGGTGTCATGTAGAAGTTGAAGAGGGTTGGACTGAGAGATGAGCCCTGAGGGACGCCGCAGATGGGGTGCCTGGGTTGTGAGGTGAAGGGAGGGAGACGGATTCTCTGGGTGTGCCACTTGTGATAAGATGCCATCCATCAGAGAGCATTGTCTGATTTTGATCTAGCGCAGTCGATGAATGAATGTGTGTAGGTAGACTGTGTCGAAAGGTGGAGCAGGATGCAGATGTCGTCTGTTGCGGCAATCAGGACTGTCTCAGTGCTGTGATTGTCTCTGAAACCTGATTTGGGGTCCAGCAGGTTGTTTTTTTCGAGGTGTTCAGTGAGTTGGAGGTTGATGACCTTCTCCAGGACTTTGGCAAAAACGGAAGCAGTGAGATGGTACAGTAGTTCTGGAACTTGCTGGGGTCTGCAGACACCAGGTTGTCTCAGGAACTACAAGAAATTTAACCTGGACCTACAGCCCCATGTCCAACACTGATGCACAGTACACACATGCCTCAAGCAGGTGTGAACATCCTTTTCCGAAATCCGGAATGCTATCTTCACTGTCAGTGCTGCTCTGAGAAGAATGAGATGGAGTTCAAGTTCAAAAATTTGTATAGCGCACTACTCACCCAGAGGGTCTCAAGGCGCTTGGGGGAGGGGGAGTATTATTTATCGAATAGCCAGGTTTTAAGTTCCTTTCTGAAGGAAATGTGGTTCTGTGTAAGGCGGAGGTGAGTGGGGAGAGAATTCCAGGTCTTGGCAGCCAAGTAGGAGAAGGAACTTCCTCCCATGGTGGATCTGTGGATGAGCGGAACTGCGGCGAGGGCTTGATTGGAGGATCTTAGTTGGCGGGTGGGTGTGTAGAAGGACAATCGTGTGCTGAGGCATTCGGGTCCTAGTTTGTAAAGGGCCTTATGTGCGTGGGTGAGGAGACAAAATGTTATTCTCTTGTTGACGGGAAGCCAGTGGAGGTCTTTCAGGTGACCGGTAATGTAAGCTTGGCGAGGGATGTCCAATATGAGTCTGGCTGATGCGTTTTGGATGCGTTGGAGTTTTTTCTGTAGTTTGGCTGTGGTTCCGGCGTAGAGGGAGTTTCCATAGTCCAGTCTGCTGGTGACCAGTGCGTGGGTGACAGTCTTTCTTGTTTCGGTGGGGATCCAACGAAAGATTTTCTTGAGCATACGAAGTACGTTGAAGCAAGAGGAAGAGATGCCGTTGACTTGTCTGGTCATCGAGAGGGAGGAGTCTAGGATGAAGCATAGGTTACGTGCGTGGTCTTTGGGTATGGGTGCCGTGCCCAGGGCCGATGGCCACCAGGAGTCGTCTCAGGCAGAGGGGGATGATCCTAGGATGAGGACTTCCGTTTTGTCTGAGTTAAGTTTTAGGCGGCTGTTTTTCATCCATTCGGCTACTTCTTTCATGCCTTCGTGAAGATTGGTTTTGGCGGTGTTGGGGTCTTTGGTAAGGGAGAGGATCAGTTGGGTGTCGTCAGCGTAAGAGATGATGTTGAGGTTGTGTTGTCGTGCGATGGATGCGAGGGGACTCATGTAAACTTTGAAGAGGGTGGGACTGAGTGAAGATCCTTGTGGTACTCCGCAGATGACTTCGGTGGCCTCTGAATTGAATGGAGGGAGTCGGACTCTCTGGGTTCTCCCGGCGAGGAACGAGATGATCCAGTCCAGGGCTTTTCCTTGTATGCCGATGTTGCTGAGGCGTTGTATGACGGTGCTATGGCAGACTGTGTCGAAGGCGGCGGAGAGGTCGAGTAGAATGAGGGCAACTGTTTCTCCATTGTCCAGAAGCGTTCGGATGTCGTCTGTCGCTGCAATGAGGGCGGTTTTGGTGCTGTGTTTGGCTCGGAAGCCGGACTGTGAAGTGTTGAGGGAGTTGTTGGATTCAAGGAAGGCGGCGAGCTGATTATGGACGGCTTTCTCAATGACTTTGGCAGGGAATGGGAGGAGGGAGATGGGGCGGTAGTTCTTAAGTTCAGAGGGGTCTGCTGTGGGTTTCTTCAGGAGGGCGCTGAGTTCGGCGTGTTTCCAGCTTTCTGGGAAGGTAGCGTAGTTGAAGGAGCAGTTGATGACATCAGGGAGATGGGGTGCGATGATGGAGTCTGCTTTGTTGTAGATGTGGTGGGGGCAGGGGTCGGTTGGCGAACCTGAATGGATGGAGTTCATTAGGCGGATGGTGTCTTCAATGTTGATTGGGTTCCAGGCGTTAAGGTTATTAGAGGGCGGTTTGGGTTCGGAGGTGGGTGGAGTGGACTGTTCATTGGAAATTTTCTCAAAGCTGTTCTGTATGTCGGCTATTTTGTTGTAGAAGAAAGAGGATAACGAATCGCAGAGGTCTTTGGAGGAAGTAATGCCGTTTGAGGCTGCGGTGGGGTTGGTAAATTCTTTGACGATGTTGAATAGTTCCTTGCTGTTATGGGCGTTGTTGTCGAGTCGATCCTTGAATGCTGTTTTCTTGGTGGATCGGATCAATTGATGGTGTTTGCGGGTGGTTGTCTTGAAGGTGGTCAGGTTGTCAGTGGTTGGGTTTTTTCTCCATGTTTTCTCGAGAGTACGGCATAGTTTCTTGGATTTCTTAAGGTCATCGTTGAACAAGGGGGCCTTTCTGCTACCCTGTTTGGTTCGGTGGTTTTTCAAGGGTGCTAATTCGTCAGCGCTGTGAGTGATCCATTGTTTGAGTTTGGTGGCAGCTTGGTTTGGGTCCGATGAGAGGGCAGGAGGGTTTTGTTTGAGCGATGTGAGGAGTTGGTCTGTGGTGATTTTGTTCCAGTTTCTTCGCGGAATAGGTTGTGGGGGGTTGTGGGTCGAGGTAGTTTTGTAGCTGAAGTGAACACAGCTGTGGTCCGTCCAATGGAGAGCTGTGGTGTGATCGAAGGAGATGTGCTTGCTGGAGGTGAAGATTGGGTCGAGCGTATGTCCGGCTACATGGGTGGGGGAGTCAACAAGTTGTTTGAGTCCGAGATTGGCCAGGTTGTCCAGAAGGGTGGTGGTGTTGCTGTCGTTTTTCTTTTCCAGGTGGAAGTTGAGGTCTCCCAGTAGAATGTAGTTCTCGGAGGTGAGGGCGTGTGGGCTAATGAAGTCAGTGATGTCTTCGCTGAATTGTTGACAGGTTCCTGGTGGTCTGTAGATGAGGGTGCCTCTAAGTGTGGTCCTGGGGTCGGTGTGTATCTGGAAGTGGAGGTGTTCGGCAGTTGTAAGGTTATCTTCGAAACTGGTCGTGATTCTGATGGTGTTCTTATGGACGATGGCGATGCCTCCTCCTGTTTGGTTGATGCGGTCTTTTCAGATGATCTTGTAAGCGTCCGGGATGGCTATGGCGATGTCGGGCACTGATAAGGTGTTCATCCAGGTTTCTGTAAGGAAGGCGATGTCCGGTGAGGCAGTGTCGAGTAGGTCCCAGAGTTCGGTGGTGTGTTTGTGGACCGAGCGGGTGTTCAGCAGGATGCACTTCAGGTGGTTAGAGTCGGAGCTGTGTTTGGAATTAGTGGATATGGTGTGGGTCTTGATGCAGGCGAACTTGCAGGAGTGGCAGGCGAAGGGACCGTGGGTGCGTCCTGGGGCAGCCTTGTAGCATTGTGGTGTGCGTCCGGGGTTGAGGGCTAGAAGGGTGGCGGCGTTGTACGTTATGCGGGCGGAGTGGGTTTTGCGAGGACCAGGTGGTCTGGCGCTGGGCGCGGACGGGCGTAGACGGGCTTACCTTTGGCGCACCTTCGGCGCGCAGGGGGCGCGATCGCTGCGCGTGAACGCTGCGCGCAAATGCATCTGTTATAAATGGGTGGTGGAGGGGTCGGGGCGGGTCAGCTGGGAGGCGGTAGCGGGGAGGAGAGACGGGAGAGGTCTCAACAACAAAATGGATGCAACTACAAAGCGAAACCGGGGCACAGCCGAAGCAAGCAGAGATCTGGGCAGTGCTAGCGTCACAAGCGGCACAAATAAATGCTAAATGCAGGCGATGCGGTCAAAAATTAACACCAATGAGCATATGCAAAATTAATTCTCACAATTCCAGCGATGCAGCGCAAATAAGCACAATTTATCAGTGAGCAGGCTACGATACCAGGCGCTAGGAGGAGAAGCGCTGTCGAAAAGTAAACTTGGGGGTAACCATTCCACCACAAGGGTGACAAAAGCCAAGCCACCCAGTTCTTCGTACTCATCACCAAAAAACAAGTTTTGGGAAAAAGCCAATATGTTGTCAATAAATCGGTCAGTCTCTGCTTCAGATAAATGCACCCTATGCTTGTGAAACATGAGGCTGCCCCAAATCAATTTTTGGGGAATGTTACATGAATTCCCTGCGATGCAGGGCGCGCTACAAAATTAGTTTAATTTATTTAATTGTTTACTTACCTCCAATCATCCATATTCCGGTGTTTACTACCCCCACCCTGCCCCTCCCCGCCCCGCCTTTCCGCCCCACAGAACATCCCTCCACGGCCCGCAACTGCTCTGCAGGTTATCTTGTAGTTGTCCGGGATAGCTATTGTGATGTCGGGTGCCGAGGAGTCATTCATCCAGGTCTCTGTCAGGAAGGCGACATTCGGGGAGGATGTGTTGAGCAGGTCCCAGAGTTCAACAGCGTGTTTGCGTGCAGAGCAGATGTTCAGGAGTATGCATCTGAGGTGGTTGCGTCCTGTCCGGTTTGGAGGGTTGGATGCTGGTGAAGCTGCAGTTCAGGCAGGAGAAGGGTCCTTGGGTGCGCTTGGGGCCGCCGGGAAGCAGGTATGTGATCGTCCGGCGTTGAGTGCGAGGAGGGTGCTGGCATCGTAGCGGAGGCGGGGGTCGTGGCGTTTGCGAGGGCCAGGGGTTCTGGCGCTGGGAGCGGTCCAGGTGCGGCCGGGCTTGCCTTAGGCACGCCAGCAGCGTGCCCGCTGCGCGGCCGTGCAGCAGCCTCAATATAAGGAGAGGTGGGAGGGAGGAGCAGCTGGGAGCGGGGTTGCGAATGGTCGAGCAGGGGGGCGGGCCACAGGGGCGCAGCGGCGGGAAAGAACGGCGGAGGGAACAGAAGGCAAAGCAGAGCACAGAAAACAACAGGAGGGAGAAAAAGGAGATTTAGAGTGATAACAAATGACAAAACAGCCAAAAACAATACAAAATACAAACGCAGAGAGCAGCCTCGAACTCGCATCAGACAGCAGCAGCAGCGAGCTGGGTGGGCGGTCACAACAGGTGGTGCTGTTGCGGTGGTGTGGGGAGCGACCGGACCGAGCAGGGTCAAGGGTCGCAGAGTGGAAACAGCAGTATCAGCACTGTTGACACTAAATGTGGGAGTAACCCAACAAAACGGTGGGCACATAAGTGCTTGTGACACACAGGGTGGACGGCGCAAGTGACAAGTGGAACAGTGATTAACTGTGCTAGGTGAACAAATGAGACAGTATTTACAAGGTACTTGAGGCTCACAGGTAGGTATTTACAAAGGTTTAAAGAGGGTTTAGCATTTTGATGAACCAGAGTTTAGCGCAAAAAGTTGAGCCGGAGAGTCAACAGCGTTTCGGCCCGTCGCAAATTAGTGTCATCAGGACCAGGTTACTTTTTGGATAGTACTGATATTGAAAAGAAAGGATGGTAAATTCACGTGAAGAGAGAAGGGAATCCGGGGGGGGATCCAATGGCTCAGAGGGACCATCAGGGGTAAAAATGAAATCGGACGCATTAGGCTGCCCGGTAAGGAGAGCGGGCGCTGGTCACCCGCCCCGGGATCTAGGATCGGTATCCACAAGCAATTGTAGTCTGTCAAGTAGATTAGCCCAGCACCGGGTTGAACGGTAGGCGACCTGTAGATAAAGTTAAGTTTGTCAGGGTAGTCCGACCCGGTTTTCAGCCGATCTCCTCAGATGGCCCCTAGAGGATCATTGCTTAGACCTCTGCGCACATTCATTGTCCCTCTTCAATTCAACCCCCCAGCTCCTGGACTTGTCCCACCCACGCCGATCTCGGACTACTCTGACAAATGTAACTTTTCACCGAAGAAAAGGTGGTACATGGGGAGACATTGGATTGCAGTGAGTGGCCTACTATCGAGGAACCCAGCCCTGGCTCTGAGTCAGAAGCGGAGTCACTAGATCCTCCCTCATCGCCCAGCTTAGCAAGGACACATTTTAAGAGCTGTGCCAACTCTGGATCACGCCCTTTCAGTTTTGCAACTCAACTACTCCTGGCTGAAATGTTATATCGACACACTCAAGAAAACAGATTAACACAATTAAATAACACAGCCATGAAGCACAGCACTTAAGATTCACCTTTGATGTCCCGGTCCGCGTTCCTGGCCCTGTTCAGCTTCGGATCATCAGAAAGAGAGAATGGACTTCCCATATAAGCACCCTGTTGTGCAGCAAACACCAACCATCCTGGGCTAAAGAAGGGTGACCCAGACTATGGGAGGGGGGGGGGGGGGGGGGGGCGGGGAATACGGTGAACCCTGATGCTACTCCTTGTAAAGTGATGGCTCCCTGCTGAATCCACGCTGATGCAGTGCCTGGAGAAGGTACTGGGAAGCACAGTAGAATATCACTGATGAAGAACAAGAGGCACAGAGGGGTGGGGAGAGGGTAGGTTAATGGTAAAATATCACTGGTGAGTAATTAATGAAAAATCTGGAGCGGAGCAGCCTTGCTGCTGGGGGTGCTTTACACTGGTCATTAGTCAGGTCAAATTTTACTCCATCGAGCCTGGGATTAATAAATGAGGATAATCAGATGCGGTCGCGCTGATGTGACGTTCTAAACTGGTCGAGACAAATATTACTCCATTGAGCCCAGGATTCGTAGAGGTGAGTAGTTGCTCCTTAGTGCGAGGGGACGAGATACTGCTGCTCGCACTTCAATGAATAGACTACGCTACGGGGAGACCAAAACAACAATTTGGACACGAGGACATAGAGCGACCTGTACCCACCACAAGCACCAGAAAACACCGGTTGAGCGCAGGAGCGCCACAGGTCACCGCCACCAACCGCGCCGCCGCTCCGGGACTACGTATTCCTGCGGCCTTTGCGGCGGCGCGTTGCCCTGACGCGACTAGAGCGCCAGGAGGGGCCATAAAGACGCTGAGCCCCCAGCGTTGAGGGATGCCCGGGGCAAAGCCCGGGCAAAGGGCGGGCCGTCTGTGGCCGTCAGGGGCCGAGGGAGGCTGGGCTGGGCCCACCCCCCAACATCTGATCCACGCTTCTACTTGCCTCCCGGTCATCGCAACTGTAAGCTGATATCAGTCTGGCCTGATTTCCATTAAAGGGAAAACTTTAATTATAGGGGTTTTTGTGCCAATCTGTACTTTGATTTAACTGCCATACCTTTTTATCCACATTGACATTGAACTGAGGCACCAGGATGTCTACAGATGTATTGAACCCTTTACCCTCCACAGTAGGGGTTTCTAAACTTGGCCCTTTAGATAAGTACTTTGCACGGGCAACTAGAGAAATAGACAGAGAGATAGCGCTGGCCGAGAAACGAGCTGAGAGCCGCTTCTCCGTCGAACTTCTCAAAAATAAGCCCCCAACCTTGGTTCAAAAAGAGGTACTAAACCCTCAATTAGATAAGAATAGTTTTCCTGTGGGGGATTCAGACGCAGATTTATTTAACACCGATGATATCCCCTTGATTTTCCAGGATGGGACTCTCCCTTTAACTATTAATGAATCCATCAATGCTATTAATATAAATGGGTCACCATCTATATCACACTCTTTAATTGACCTGAACTCCCCCATAGTGCTGGATCAAGCCTCCCAGTCCAACATAAGTGCCTCACTCCCTGTATTGAATCCACCTTCGGAGGAGGCGGCACCAATGGTGACACAATCACTGCAAATAGTTAGTGCACCCAAAGAAAAGACACAAAATAAGAGATGCCAGGAAGTGTATCACTCGCCACCAAGGAAAAGGAGGAGGAATATAGGGGTTAGAAAAGGGTCTAAAAACTTAAATCCACCCTTACCAACAACAAACACATCAAACAAGACTGCCAAGGAATCAGAGAAAGATGTATTAAGTGGGCCAAATACAAAAAATAACATGAGTATGTTCCCAGAAGCACTGTCGACTAAAGGGCTATTGGAGGACATTGAACGCCTTTTTAAATCTCTAATGTTGCCACTCTTAGAGAGAGTTAAAAGGCTAGGGGAAAACATGGATCGTATTCTAGCAGCTTCAAATCCAAGGGAAGCCCCTAAAGAAATCATCTCAAGGGAAATCCGTCCATCAACTAAACAACCAACACAGAATACTTCGATTCCACGAGAGGATAACTCTATATCTAAAAAAACCTCTGTATATAATAACACCCCTAGACCAGTGGCCACACAAGCTTTACATAAAGCAAAGGCTAAGCCAGGTCCCCTGAAAGCCCCTGTCCCCATAGACCCCATGCCAACGAATGCACCAACACAGAACTCTGTAAAATGAAACTTCAGGAAAAACGCTGATTTACCACCAGAATCATCTAATTACGTTATCATTCTGACCGGTTTCCCCGCGGTACCAGCGGGTAGCATAGAACCGAACACCAGCCTTAAAAATAAAGTCATACACTGGCTGCGGAATAATAGACCACTCCCACCACATCTAAATGGGGATATAGTGCCCGTCAGACGGTGTGGCTGGGTAGGTGTGAGACCTAAAGACATAGAGGGGGACGTGATAATAAACTTTAGGGACCACAGAGTTGTCACCCATATTAGTGATTGGTTCCCTGGTGGAAAGGAAAGCAGTGTATCTTCTTGAAACCTGAGCTACTTCTACCCTGAAGCTTTGATGATGTCCCGCACTTATCCCCCAAAACAGGGTCGCCCCGATCCCCAGCAATCTTTTAATCGTAAACAGTATCCCACTACAATAAGACACCACACAAATAATTTCCCGCCTTTCTTTCCACCCCAACGCCCAAACAGATCTTTTCTTCCTTTTGATTATGATCACTATCCCACAAATCCAAATGAATATTGGAATATTCCGATACACAACCTATTTGAACCCCTTTCAGGCCTGGACCTGAACGAATGACTCTGTCCACCAGTCTTCAAATTGGGAAGCAAACATGGGGGGGGGGGCGGGGGGGGGGGGGGGGGTCGAGGGTGCACCTGAGTATTCTAGAATTGGTCACGGTCAGTCGCTTCCCAAAACCAAAGTAAATATAATCAGAGATATGGAAACTAGGATTAAGCGCAATAGTAAGATTGAAAATGATGCTCTAGCCAAGGGAAACGTAATCGACGAGGTTAAGTTGAAGGGTAACACAGAAAAGAAGATACCGTGTAAAATAAATAAAGGTAAAAATATACCCAAACCCAAATGTATAAGCACACATGAATGCCAAGTAAGCGTAGTGTCCTGGAATGTGTGTGGGCTAGCAAATAAAGTCCAAGACATAGCGTGGGGGAGTTCGTTAGTAACATCGACATTCTGTGTGTCCAGGAAACCTGGGTGCTAACTGAATTACACCTAGATGGATTTAGGACCTTCCATGTCCCCGCTGTACCCTCTAGCCATGGTAGGCATAAGGGGGGGTTATGCGTGTATGTATCCAACCGCTTAAACTCCAGTATCACCCCTGGAAGAACAAGCTCATCTTATTTTCAATTGGTCACTATTTCATTAAACCCCATTGACGTATTGATTGTGGTTAATTTTTATAACAATATTAAAAACTCCGACTTTACGGAAGAATTAACAAACCTGACACGAGAAATAAGGGAGATAAAAAGTGTGAAAGGGAAAGACTTAATATGGGTCTGGGTAGGTGATTTCAACGTAAACCTATGCAATAGTGAAACATGTGGGTTCCAGGAATATGGGGAGGGGGATTATGCGGGCAGGAGCCATTTTCAACATAATGAAAAAGGGGAATTATTGAATGGCATTATGGCCAACTTCGATCTTGGCTTTGCAAATAGGCTCTGCTCCCCCAAGGTAGAGTTCACCTCTACCTTTTTAGCAAGGGGACTTCACTCAATCATTGATTTTATCATCATGCCGAATAGGTTTGGCGGCCGGGTGGTTAAGTATGAGACCCCCATCATCGGATTGAGTGACCACTTGCCGCTGAAAATGCTCGTTAGTGCCCCAGGAACTAAAATCACCACAATAACTAAGACCCTGGCATGGTCGCAAGACCTCGCTGTAGCACGGCAAAACGGCCTTGCTCTGAAATGGAGCATGGCAGACCCTGTAAAAACCCTTCAGAAAATAGTGGGATGTGCCTTACCTTCAATCTTGGTATGCTTAGAGGAGAAGTCTACATACGACGAAATTTTGGAGGCATTTAGTAATATTTCTACTATCACCCAGGGTGTGCTAACTAGGACCCACCCCCAAAAAAGTAATAGTGCTAGGGGTTGGTTCGATTCTCAATGCACCAAGACACATAGGGCCCTCAAACTAGCTTTGAGTGAAACGACAAGGGACCAGGAGGCAATAAGGTTACTCAGAAAGGCATATAATTCAGCTAGGCACCAACGAAAGAAAACAATTAAAGAAAAAGCATGGCAAGATCTAGTGAAGGCTGCAGAGAGTAGAGACGCGAAACTATTTTGGCAGGTAGTTAACATACCGTTCCTTAATAACAAAGAGGCAGCTAGGATGGAAATAGCCATCGATGAAAAATCGTGGGTAGAATTTTTCTCAAATGTTTATTGCAATACCCAAGAGGAACCACAATTAGCGAGTAACCATTGTCCCATTCCAATCGAGTTTACCCTAGACGAGGTACTAATGGCCATAAATTCTACTCAGAATAATAAAGCCCCAGGACCAGACGGGATCCCTAGTGATCTTTACAAGATGAATACCGACCTATGGGCCCCACTTTGTTTGCGGGTCCTAGGTGCCTGTTGTGTCAAAGGTTTTATTAAAACATGGGCAGAATCAGTAATAATTCCTATATATAAAAAGGGTGACAGGGAAAGCCCATAAAACTACAGACCCATATCTCTCCTGGACTCATTAATGAAAATCGCAGGGAGAGTGGTCTTGACTAAATTACAGACATGGGCTGAGGAAAATGACATTTTAACACCCGTACAATATGGGTTTCGGGCAGGGATGGGTACGGTCAAACTGGTTTTAAACTTTGTATTGCTACAAGGGAAGTATACTAGAGCCAAAGATGGTTGTCTCTACGCAATATTTGTCGATCTCTCCTCCGCTTTTGATTGCGTAATACACACAAAACTCTGGGAAACACTAGAGGAGATGAATGTAGACCCAGCTATTGTTCTCTTTTTGAGACAATTATACTCAAACGCAACGGCCAAAGTAAGGTATGGTCTGGGGGGGGGAATGTACCGGGTCTTTCCGCATACAGAAGGAGGTGAGACAAGGCTGCGTGCTGGCCCCATTCCTCTTCTCATTATATACTAATAGCTTAGAGAAGGAATTGGGGGCCAGTAATATTGATTCACCGAAGTTTGGCAATAGGCAGATTTTCTCCCTCTTGTATGCGGACGACGCGTGTTAATGGCTAGAACGAAGGTGGGTGCCCAAAAGGCCTTAACCAAGTACGTAGAATATATGGAGGCAAGAGGCCTCAAACTTAATGCTAAGAAGTCCTTTGTGATGTGCTGTGGTAAAGGTGGCGCCAGATGTAATCAACTTAAAGTGGCAGGTCTCCAAGTACAATCTACTAAAACATTTCCATACTTGGGGGTTACAATTGATGTATCTGGGGCTTGGGGCCCTGAGGTGAAAAATAGGACCCTAGCTTTTAAACGATCGATTGCGGCTGTAACAAACTTCGCAAGCAAATTGGGAAAAAAACAACCTGAAATCATGCTCAACATATACGTGGCAAAATGCAGAAGTATTGCTCTCTATGGAGCAGGGATATGGGGGTATCAGGACGTAACATCACTCCAAATTGTTGAAAATAACTTTCTTAGATACCTTCTGGCCCTCCCGAAGGGCACATCTGTTTATAACTGTCACGCTGAATTAGGCATGGACCATCTAACAGACCTGATTAGAATCCAACCGATTCTGCTCTGGCGCAGAGTTTGGGCGACACAAGAACTAGGCCTAAATCAGGGAATAATCAGCGATGTTATGGCCCTCGACAATGTAAAACGCATTAAATGGCTTGGGATATGTTAGGAGGGTCCTAACCGACATCGACAGGCCAGAATGGTACAGTAACCCCAAACAAATTGGGGAAATCCCAAAGAAAGTCCTGAAAAAATTATGCATGGAGCACTTTAACATATTAAGGTTTGGAGGAGAGGTCATCAAAAAAACTGTGCCCGAACATCAGCTGCTGTTGACCACCCATAGAATGCAACCATACCTAAACCTTGTGACTTTGGGGTTTGACCGTTTTGTCTTGACCAGATTTAGGTTTAACGTATTCCATCATTTAGTGTCATTTCCAGTTAAAAAACGACTGGAACAGAATTTTGGCCGTATGCCCATGTGACAACGTATCTTCCCAGACTACCTTCCACCTGGTCTTGTTTTGCAAATTGTATAATAAAGAACGCTCCAGATGGATAAAACAATATTTGAGATGTGGGGCCTGGCGGCAATGTAGGCCGGCGTATTTGAACTTGCAGCAACTGGGAAACCCACTATGTATAATGACTATGACAATGTTTTTAAAAAGTGTTCTAAAACGACGAAATTTATTATGAATTATTAATTATTCGATTGATTCACTGTAACTGATTTAATACTCTTTTAATCTAAATGTTATTCATGCTTGTTGGATTGTATAGATATATTTTTGTATGAATTTGCTTTTTACGATTTTTAACATTGTGAAAATCGAATAAAGCGTATTGAAACTGAAACGGACTACGCTAATAGTCTATATTTGGGACTGCCAGTTTATATGTACAGAAAGCTGCAGACAATACAGAATGCAGCCGCAAGGCTTATTAAAAGCATTACCTTAAGACATCACATCTCGCCACATCTACATACCCTTCACTGGCTTCCAGTAAGGAAACGCACAGAATTTAAGGCACTCATTCTCACTTACAGAGCAATAAATGGCACTGGCCCGCACTATCTAAGAAAACGCATTCAAAAACTAAGACATACGAGAAACGGGTTCAACCATATTGACCTACATTCTCTTTTTCTCTGCTCAGCGCTAGGACACTCCCGTCGGGGGTAGCCGTGCGCTCTATAAGATGCATGAAAATAATAATAATAATGATGACCCATGCCCGATCCTCTCCCACCAAGGGGATGACCTCCGCCAACAAGGAGGTTGTCAGGGCACCCTAAAAAAGTGACGCACCAATCACGTACACCACTTCCTGTTCCTATTGTGGATCCCACGACTCACAGGACCAGAGACAGGAAGCCTCCCCATAACCCAGGAAACACTTGCACACTCTCCCCTTATCGCTCCCACAGAGTTGTGTGTAGGCCCCAGGTCTTAACACTGCATGATGGTGAGGACTGGCGCTCTGGAGTGTATGTGCATTCGAGAATGTGAGCATGGTTGCCGCTACAATGGTAATTATGGACAAAATATTAGAACTATCCTTGTTGATTTTATTTATTAAAATAAATAAAATACATTTTGGAATTTTCCAGGTGAAGTATCTTGTTATAGCATAACATGAACAAGCTACAGAAAAAGCGTATTTATGCCAAGTAGCTTGAAGAGTTCCGTCACCCGGGCTTGGAGTTTGTACAAGCAATAAATACTGTATATGGACACTTACTACAGTGAAGCCATAATCTCCCTCCCAGTAAAAGAAGAACATTAGTGCTAGGCAGGCTGATCTTTTAATATTAAATGGGAATTGGACTTGATTTACTGCATGCTTAAATAAATTGCCTGAAATACAAATAGTGTAATCCAGACATCTAACTTGTATCAGACACATCTCTGCTGTTATTCCTTTCACCAACCGGTCTTGCAAAGCTCTTGAAAATATTTGACCCACAGAGAAAGTAAAACTGTAAAATAAAGATGGCGGCTGTACCATGCTGCAAGTTGTGCTAATGTACTTGTATCCTCCTCATTAGTTATTGCCTGCAGATAACGCCCAACATATTTCCATTTTTAATTTAATAGCGCTCAAACCTTATCAAGGGAATCCAAGCACTGAACTCTCTAGTAAGCCTTGTGAAATTTACCAAAGCTGACTTTCAGGAAACTTTTGAATGTGTACATTTGTTTGACAAATCTGATGTTTTTTGTCCTTCCTGTTCACCACTTGGCTGCAGAGGTGGGCAACATTTACTGTAAACACAAATCAGCCTAAATTAGGGTTGCCACAGTCGATCCTGGAGGGCCGGATCCATGTCAGATTTTTTGCACATACTCATTTAAATAAATGTAGTTATCTTAAATATCTGGCATGCATCTAGCCCTTCAGGACCGACTCAGGAGAATTAAACATGATCTTAAATAGACAAGAGGTAATGCGAAACACAATTGGCTTACCTCAATCCCTTACCATTTAAAAGTGAATAAATAATGTCAACAATGTTAAAAATATGCTTTTTGTATCTTCATGTGATATTGAAAACGTATGCTCAATTCTCTTAAGATCAATAGATATGAAGCTGTATGTCCCGTGTAATTTTCTTTTTTTTTTTTAAATAAAACTTTTTTTATCGAGAAGACAGAGCTTATACAAAGACAGTTCGAGCTCTTTCAAGACAACTCACACACATTTTTTTAACTGTTTTCCCCGTGACGTTGCAGCCCCCCACCATCCCCCACCCCTACCACTACCACCCCTACCACTAATCAAAAACACATTACCTGATGAGTTTTTCAAACCTACACTTTTTTAAATTCTTTTTATTAGTTTAAACAATTACAGAAATCTGCTGATTACAAAAGATTGGTTACTCACATCATCAATGCATTTTATAGAGGCCATCAAATCAATCATGTTTATTGTGTACATCTCTGTTCAAGTTCCTACTTAATTCCAACTCTACCATTGGGGATATGCAGATGTCACCACGATAGGTATTCCATTTGGACCATTTTCTGTCCCATTTCTTGGGGCAACCCGGGTTATAAAAACCTCTTTCTCAGCTACCATGCATCTGTCAACTTCTTTCCAAACCTACACTCTTAGACACCTTTATCAAAAATCTTTCGCTTGTCTGATTCTTATTACATTTTTATGACAGCTTTTTCAGCATTTTCCCACATTGTCAAATCTTAAAGAGACATTTTATAATCATACCTACTATTAGAACATTGGAATGTTGGGAGCTCCATTGAAAACAATGTAGTGCTCTGGGCTTATAATGGCTGGTATAAGCTTGGAGCTCCAACATTCCAATGTTTCTTTGTTCACAGCTCTGGCTGTGAACAAAGGCTTCAGGGAACCTGAGGGGATTCCAATCCCCTCACGCTTCCAAAAAGAAGTTAAAAAAAGAAAGTAGAATTTTTACCCAGAATTGATTGAAACAGCCTTATTGTTAAAGTGCATTATTTGAATAATAATACATATCTAAGTTCTTGATAAGCTTAATGTGGTTCTCGGCCATGATTTCACTAATCCCCTTCTCCCTTCATTCCATATTCAATAATACATAAAGTGCATATATGGTCTCCATAGACTTGTACCATCATAAGTCTTAATCCGAAAATGTTGAAGGGGTGGGGGCTATTCCTCCACCTGCTCCCTCCAAGTAGAGAAACGTTTCCAGATTTTCCCTCGTCTCTTTCTAGCTTTAATACCCCGCCGGCCGTATATGGCTTTCTCGAGGCTATAGGTTTTCGATAATCGAGATATACACTGGTGAAAGGTCGGTGGGTTAGGGTCTATCCATGCCGATGCTATGATAATTCGATACACTGCCATAGCTATACATATCAAGGCCCCACCATCTTCTAGACTCATATTATGTATTTAGAGCATTATTACCTGAGGGGTAATTTCCACCTCTGTCTTTAGCTTTTTCTGTAGGAAGAACTCTATTTCTCAAATGAGCGGGGAGAGTTCCCGACATGTGGCGAACATATGCATTGAATCTGCTTTATATAGCGCACATCTTGGACAATAAGTGCCTTTCCCCTCTCCCCATTTGGCCATCCGATATGGCGTATAGTACAGTTCAAGTTTGGAAAAGGGGACCCCTACAAAATTAGTAACCTCGCTATACGTAGGGCTTAAATATTAGTAGGTAAAGAATTTATCGCAAGCCTCAATTATTTGTGCCAACTAATTCTAGGTGAGAAACAATCAACAGTAGTAACCATATGTGAATTATGAAATTTGACAAAAATAGACCACGGCTATCATTTAGTTATAAAAATATATTCATGTTTTTAATAATATTTATTACTTATTTTTCTGAGAGGTATATATTTACATTGCTCCTAATCTTTTCAGTTATTTCATCATTTGTTTTCATTTGTATAAAGATATATGAGAATATTGAAAACAGTGCAATATCAATAGATATCAGAGAATAAAAATATTGGATCACATATTTCTTTAGTCATCATAGCAAAAACATATATATTTCAATCAACGTAAGAAAGGAGGGGGGAAGAAAAAATTATTGAAAATGTGGTTGATGTATCGTTGATGGAGGCAATGCGGTAGATGGAAGCAACGCGCGTTTCGGCAAAACTGCCTTTATCAGGAGACCGTCATTTGCAATAAAGCTATGAAGATAATATTTTGTATTTTCGACTGTTTTGAAGATAATTCAAAAACATTGATAAGTTCTAATGGATAGCTGATCAGTAAAAAAAGGTCTTGGTAACCGTTCCTTCTCCAAACTATGTAATAAGGGTAGTGTGATAACAGGTCTCTACTCTTAGCTCATATAAATTCACGTAGTAGTAAAGTATCCTTTGAGTTTATTGTCTCTCCGTCTTAATGATGGAAATATGATCATCAGTAAAATAGTCGATATTGCCTTCAATATTTATAGAGATATGAATCAAAATGGTTTCTTGAAAAAACGAAGGAGGATTGTGTGCTTGAAAACTTCTGTTATCTTTCTCTTAAAAGGCGGGAGGCTACAATATAATCTTTTGATTCTTAGGAGTCGATGCCTGGGGCCTTAACGGGACCTCTGTCGTCGTTCAACGCAATTCTCTTTCATTGTATAGTACAGTTCAAAACATGTTTTATAAAATTGTGCCTAAAGATTGGCTGGTATTAAAATCTCTAGTGAATTAAGATATGCTTCCTGAAAATCACCATCTGTTAATCCCAATACCTCTTGCCACTTTAGTCAACATTTTCCCAGATCATCTTTCATAAGGGTGTTTAACCTCTACCGCGCTACCACGTTTTCCTGCTGTGCGCTGGAATTTCAAAAATGCGCGGTTTGTGACAAAGCCAGCTCATCATCCGCGTAGCGCAGGTAACGCCCATGACGAGCTGGCTTTGTCACCAGCGCTGAAGGGGTTAATAATACATACATTTGTCCATTTGTCTTCGGTACTTCAGGTTGTTTTAGTTTCCCCACTAGTTCACAACTTTCACATTTCTGCATCCCTCCTGCCTTTTTTAACAAGAAATCCCCCAGGTATTTAAAAAAGGTCCTGTTCGATAGTGCAAATTAATCTTGTATTACCGCAAATGGTTTTAACCCTTCAGATGTAAAAAGGCATCCAACCTATGTAATTCCAGAGCTTATCCATTTCTGGAAGTACTGATCCTTTAAAATCTCGGCAGCTCTGTATTCTCCACAAATGGTGTATAATAATTTACTTTGGCTAGCCCTACCAACCGTCGTACTGCCGACCAAACTCTAAAAGCCGCCAGGAGAGTCTTAAAGCACACTCTTTTGTAATATCCGTAATACACTTAGCGCCATAGACACCCTAAGTAATGTGAATTTACATATGCATATGGATAACTCCAATTTGAACTTTCCTCCCGGGAGATACATTCAACAAGGGTATATATGTATAATGGAAGTTGACCACCAGTATTTTCTAAGTTTGGGTAACACCAGCCCTCCACGTTCCTTAGATAAGTACAAGAATTGTATTGCCCTTGTAGGTCTTGTATAGGCCCATATAAATTGTGAAAATATGCTCTCAAATTTTATAAACCAAAAACTCGAAAAAAACAGGGGAATTGTTCTTAAAACATATAAAACCTTAGGGAAGCAAATCATCTTAATTAGGTTTACTCTTCCAATCAGGGTAAGATGTAGGTTGTCCATTCTTTTAAGTGATTTTTTCATTTCAGCTACGCATGGTTCGAGATTTTCTTTAACTATCTCGTCAATCTCTGCGTTTATCACAACTCTTTTCGGTACTTGGGGCAAAACTGTTCACAACTATTTATGTTTTATCCTTTTTCAGGGCAAATCCAGATATCGAACCAAACCTTTGGGCCTCAATTTCAATTGCATTCATAGCCATGTCTGGTTGTGTAGTGACTAACGCAACATTGTCCGCATAGGTTAAAACTTTTTCTGCGGGCCAGTATCAAACAGAGTGGGAATAGTCGGTGCATCTTCCAGATATTTCAGGAAGGGATCGATATAGATGGCAAACAGGAACGGTGAGCAGAGACACCCCTGCCTTGTGCCTCTGGTTATTTTAAAAGCCTCCGTTAGACCCCCATTCA
Organism: Lissotriton vulgaris; assembly: GCF_964263255.1. Lineage (NCBI taxonomy): Eukaryota > Metazoa > Chordata > Amphibia > Caudata > Salamandridae > Lissotriton > Lissotriton vulgaris. Next base: position 755,140,721 of record NC_141691.1, read on the forward strand.
TTAGCACTCTTGCCTCTGGATCTTTATACAAGGCTCTTATTGCTCGAATAAACTGCTTGCCCATTCTTTTTTAAGACATGGTAGCCCACAAGAATTGCCAGGAGACCATATCGAAAGCCTTCTCGGCATCCAAGAAAATAGCGGCCATAGGGTCTCCTGCTACTTGTTTCACATCAAAAAGTGTAATGATCTTCCGGACATGCTCAATAGTACTTCTACCGGGGAAAAACCCATGCTGCTTCTATGAAACAATCCTATGGATCACCAATGCCAAACGAGAGGCCAACACTTTCGAGTAAATATTCACATCACCATCAATAAGGGTGATTGGCCGGTAGGACCCTAGCTCATCCATAGGTTTATTTTTTTAGGAAAAATTATGATCTTTGCCATCCCCCAGGAGGCTGGTGCATCCGCCCCCTCTACAATTTGTACAAACAAAGCCATCATAGCGTCTCTTAGCTGCTCATAGAAGACCTTGTAAAATTTGGTGGGTATTAGATCTGGCCCGGTCACTTTTCCCTTTGGAAGATCAGCAAGAGCATTTACCACTTCCTCCCATTCTAAAGGTCAATCTAACTGATCCCTTTCTTCATCCAGTCAGGATAGCCTCCGCAGGGAGAGTTAAATATTGCTCTATCTGTTCTGCCCTCAGTACGCCCCCCTCCTGATTTTCTGTATAAAGGGCCCGGTAAAAGGCACAGAATGCAGTTTGAATTTCCCCAGCGTTTGTTCTCAATCCCTCAACGGGATCTTTAATTGCCTTAATTTCATTCCGGGTAGCTTCCTATCTTGTTCTTACCACAAAGAAGTGCCCCACCCTTTCACTGCATGCATACATCTCTTTGGGGTAGGTTGTAGCCTTATCCACTGCTTTTTTTTAAATTAAAGTTTTACTTTTAACCACCCCTAGACTGGTAGTTTCTACATCTCCCTTCTGTTGTAAAACCTTAACTAATTACATTCGGCTTGAATCAATCCATTTTGCAAATTCTGTAATTCAACTTTCTCGATTTTATTTTTCCTCCATGCATATTGCATTGTTTCCCCTCGTACCCGGACTTTTAATGTATCTCATACTATGTTCAAGGCGGCCGACCCAAGATTCATTTCCGAAAATTCCAGAATCCACTTCCTCATGTGCTCTAGGTAGATCTCATCCACCAATAATGCTCTTTCAAACATCCATGATGAACATGGTTTTGCCTGATTCACCCAGCCCTGTATCTTCAGCATTAGTGGTCTGTGGTCTGAAAGATATCTAGGAGCTTTTTCAATTGTACTTTTGTCTGATCGCCTATTAAACAAAAAAATAGTCCAGCTTCACATGTTTCCTATGGGGCGCAGAGTAATATGTATACCCATCGTCTTGCGGTCTTGATTCTCCCCAGATATCACACAGCCCATGCTCCTGGCACATATTACATAGAGCATTATTGTCTTTAGGCTTTTTGCCAATGTATGGTAAATGTAAATGTATTGGCATTTATATAGCGCACTACTTACCCGTAGGGTCCCAAGGCGCTTCGACCGCTGCGAAACCCTTCCTGGCTTCCCTGAGAGATGGTCCCTTAATGGGTATCTCCAGGGTGAGACCAGGCATCCCCGGCGGTCTGGTGGGGCCGTTAGTGAAGATGAGGCAAGCTAATGCCCAGAGTTGCCGAGTGTGATCGCTGATCAGAGTGGACACCGAGGCGAGAGAATTATCGAGTCCGCTGACCCTGGTCCAGAAACCTTGCGCGCCGGGAATCGAACCCTGGTCCCGGGCCGTCCTCTGCTCTCGGGTCTGCCGCCTCTAACCAGTGAGCCACACTACTTCACTGGTTCCCCAATTTCCAGTCACAATAATGATTACTATTAAAATCACCACACACCACTATAGGTTGTTCCCAATGCGCCAATTCATTTGAGAGCCACCCCAGTAAGGCAGGGTCATCAATATTGCTCCCATATCGGGAGAATAAAGTAAATTTGGGAGCGTCGGTGCGCTACACCTGCCTATGACCCATCGCCCAGCTGTGTCTACCTTTACTGTTGAGAACTGGATATTTTTGCTACGGACTAAAATTGCAACCCCCGATTCCTTGCACCCTGCGATGTTGATCCTATAACACTATATCCCAAATGTTTTAACAAATCTTTTTGACTTCCTTCCACGTGGGTCTCTTGAAGACAAACAAAATCAGCTTGTAGTAATCTCAACCCTTGGGAAACCATTTACCTTTTCTTGCTATCATTCAAACCACAGATATTTATTGATCCAATCCTTAGCTTATTCATGTATCTATACTAATATCAGAACCATACAGAAGAAACTTGTTTGTTTCATTTTCTCCCTAGCGGTGTACATGTGTGCCCTCCCTAACCCAAGTGCCCATCCCCCATCAATCTTGTGTCCACCCCTTCCCCCCTAGTCTCCCCCACCTGCCCCTCCCGCCTCAAAATCCTAGGCAATCGGGCTGAGCCTGAATGATGTGTGTTTGATGAACTGCTCTGCCTTCCCCCCCTGTGTTAGAAATACAAGAAATAAATGAAGCAGTTTTTCCTCTCTCCTTTCAACTATAGCCTCTGAAACCTACTGGCCTCCCGTCTTCGTGCTCTCCACACCTTTACCTGCCTTAATTATCTCATTTAGATACCCTTGGGTCAGAATTTTTGTAGCAAACACTTAAGTGATACCCCTGTATTTTACTTTAAGTCTTGCCGAGTTCTGTAAGAACGCCTCATCCCCTGTTTTCTGAAAAGGTGTTATCAATTGTCTGAGCCTCCACCGTCGTTTCATCGTCACATGGACAACGTCCGGTTTAGTGAAGAAGGAGACCCCATCATGCGTCTTTGGGGAATTAAGTCGAGCTTGATCAAACACCAGTTGACGCAGTAAGTAATCACCAAAAAACACTTTAAAAAAGTCCTTGGTCGATTTTGGGGCTGCTTCCGTATCATAAAGGGTACTCGTCGGGCTCTTTGTATCTCGTTGTTGCAATCCAATTGGACTTGATCCGTAAAGGTATTCTTCAGCAAGTTTATGATATATAGCTTTGGGTTGCTGCCCTCCACACCCTCTGGAACCCCCAAAAATCACAGGTTGTTTCTCTGCTGTCTATTTTCTTGCTCCTCGAGCTTGAGCATGACATCGGGTAAAGTTCCATTCTGTCCTGCGTTTTGTTCCTTTGGTGCTACAACCTCCCCTTTGAGGACCTCTGTCCGTGTTTCAACCATTGTCAGCCTTTCCGCAAAATCCCCACATTTTTTATTTACTTTCCTAATTCCGGCTTGTACTTTTTTATTAGCAATTCTGGCCCTGCGACCATCTGTTAAATAAAGGCTCAGTCATCTCATTTGCACCCTCCATCACCTCTTCGGCTTGTAATGTTCGTGCATCTGAATAATCCCACTTGAGTTGTCTCCCCACTTGCCATCTCTGGCCTTTTTTCCCTCTATGACCTCCTAAGCTCTTTTTCCTCTGAGTTGCTTGTAGGTGGTCCCCTGATGTCGAGTCATCTGTTTCCAGGTCTCCTTCACTACTATTCGAGGAAATGTCATCTTTTCCGGAGGGATCAGATTCGTCAGTGAAAGAGAAAAATTAATCCCCTATCCCATCGGGCAAAAATTCCTCTCTGTTCTGGTACCCCACTCTTGCAGTGCCTCTTTCTACCAAGTTTTCTTTTACGCCCAGGTCACTTGCAGGCTTTTGCAGCAGCATTTCACTCTTTGGGGTGGCTATTTAGTCTTCGTTTTTATTTATTAAATTTGTGCCATCCTGGTGGTCATTGACTCTCTCTGCATTGCCGGCAGCACCTGCAACCTCCTCTAGGCCAAGGGGTGGATTCTCCATGGATAAATCGTTTCTTATCAGGCCTGTTTTTTCTGCGCCCACCTCCCCACAATGTGCGCTCTCTGCCCCAGATATTGTCTCAGTCTGAGTAACAGTTTGCTCCTTACTTGTAAACTCTGGTGCTTGCTGATTACCAAACATCGTGGTGAGCGTGCCAAGTCATCATCCGTCCGCCGACCTGATTTCACCAGCATTTTCTTATTTCCTTGATCTTTCTTGACTCCTCTACCCGTCACGGTCCATTGCTTGGTTTCGCCGATGCTCCCGCTCCCATTTACCTCGTTCATACTGGGTAATGCAGCCGGAGCAGGGCCGCCCCAGGTAGAGCCACCGACTCAGACGTGAGCTGTAACAGTTTTTCCACTCCTTGCGGCCATAATCCATGGAGCTTCCCTCTGCGTCCGTCGAGATAACTGCCCTCTTTCAAGGCACATTCACGTCTCTGTTAGCCGAAAAATAAGTGCGAGCAGCGTAAAATGTCTCACACGCTAACTCCAACCTTCGGGTGACCAGTCCAACCAGCCACTGACCGATACACCGATCCATTCAGGGAGGATAGGGGGAGCGGACCAGCTAACCACACTCCATCTTGCCTCAACCCCTCTCCCTCCTGACTGTTTGAAGCTGTATGTTCCATGCATGAAAGTGATTGATACCAGACAACTGTCTGGTTGTGGAAGACGTATTGTGGGCTTCCCAAAAACATAGAGGGGTGTGTACTCTGCTCAGTGCTTACAATTAGCTGGCTTTACTGTTGCTAGCTTGCCTGCTACCTAAACGATGGCACGGCTTACCAATCTTGTGTATGTCCTGCCCCTGGAGCATTACCAATTTACTTTTAGGGAACTACTTTATTCTTTTCTCTTATGCACTCCACAAGTGTGCAAGTATTTTGCAAATATCTACCAAGTGTATTTTTCTTCCCCGCTCTTCGCTCCGTGTTACTTCCTCTCATCATGAGCTTCTTCCCCACGTCACCCCATGATGAGTTATAAAGAGTTACAATAAGTCACCTTGACATTAACTTATCTTATCTTAATAGAAATTTATAGAGCGCACGGTCACCCAGAGGTTTCATGGCGCTGATCAGGCAGGTGTCACGTCAAAGAGAGGTTACGCAAGAGCTTGCTCATACAGCCAGGTCTTAAGCAGTCTTCTGAACCCCAGGAGATTGTTGCTCATCTGGATAGCTAGTGGCAAAGAGTTCCAAATTTTTGGGGCGAGGTAAGAGAACCTGCGCCGTCCCCGGCGTATGAGCTTGAAGGTGGGAGTAGACAAGAGCTGAAGATGGGCGGACCGTAAGTTGAGTAGAGGAGCGTGCCTTACTATCAGGCAGCTGATAAATTTGGGGCTCCTGCCGTACAGGGCTTTAAAGATTATACACCCTGACTTGAAGGCAGCGCGTTGGGCAATAGGCAGCCAATGAAGTTTGTCCAACAAAGGTCTAGCAGATAGCCATCTGGGTTGCTTGTGAATTAACCTGGCGGCCTGATTTTGTACCAGTTGAAGGCACTTGAGTAAGCCTGAAGGAAGGCCGCGGTAGATAGAATTGGAAAAATCAAGGCGAGACAGTACCAAAGCAATCACAACCTGTATCAGGGCTGAGTGGGTAAGCAAGTGGGCAATTTCCCTAATCCTGCGTAGCTGGAATAAGCAGGACGAAACCACTGCCCCCACTTAGAGAAAGGTCTGCGTTGATGATGACCCCAAGACTTTTCACAGATGAAGAGGGGACAGGAGTGGGACCCAATTCTGCCGGCCAGTAGTGTGGGCCCCAGGAAAGTTCACTCTTCCCAGCAAGAATAATTTGGTCTTGCCAGGGTTAAGTTTCAGATGGTTTAGGTCCACCCAGCTCTGAATGTGGAGCATAGTGGTTTGAAATTGAAGGATGGAATCAGAGGAACTATTCAGGGTGAAAACGAGCTAGAGGTCATCCGCATAGTTAAAGGTAGTTACCTTCATATTTTTTAAGGAATGGATCAGGGGCCGGAGGTAGAGATTAAACAAGAGTGGGAAAAGGGACGAGCCCTGTGGGACTCCGCATGAAGTCACAAGCTTAGGGGCAGTGAAGAGGTGAGACAAACAGCTTGGGTTCTGCCTTCAAGGAAGGATTTAATCCAATTGTAGGCAGAGCCCAGTATGCCGGCCTGTTCGACATGGTCCAACAGGATTTTATGGTCGACCGTGTCAAAAGCAGCCGACAAATCTAGTAGCACCAGAGCCTGAGAGTCACCTTTGTCAGCATTGGCTCTCATGGTGTCCAACATAGCCAGAATCACAGCCTCAGTAGAGTGGGCGGGCCGAAAGCCTGCCTGGTGCGGCTCTAAGTATTCTGTCTGTTCGATAAAGTTGGATAGGCTCTTAGTAACATGAGCCTCTAAGATCTTGGCCAAAAAAGGAAAGAGAGAGATAGGCCGATAATTAGAGGGGTTCACAGGATCAGCCCCCGGTTTTTAGGTTTCGCCTATTATCATTCGCTTGCGAATGTAATAGGCGAGAATTCAAGTGCTCCATCGACTCGTCAAACCACTGCGGTTTTTTCACAGTGCATGTGAGTCACGTGACCACAAAAGCGGGTCACGTGACCACACAAGCACGCGCATCTCCCTAATCCGGCTGCCACACTTCTCCTCCCCTCGCTCGAATTCCCGACCCCCCACCAGGCTCTCCCGCCCCCATCTGGCTTCGCATTTGGAAAGTTGGAGCTATTGGTTTTGTAAATGACATTTTATATTTATATATCGTTTTTGGCATTGTCAATATCAATATATAAATATAAAATGTCATTTACAAAACCAATAGCTCCAACTTTCCAAATGCGAAACCTATTGGCAACGCCAGTGCTTGTTTGAGTAGGGGAACCACTATAGCGTGCTTAAAGGCGGAAGGGACCCTGCCCTGCGTGAGTGACTCGTTGAGACAGGGTAACAAGCTGTGTGGAAGGGCAGAGAGAACGTCCCTCATAATATAGGGGGGGGGAGAGGAGGGCAGCAGTCGTTAGGGGAACCGGATTTGACACGAGTGAGTAGATCCGAGAAGGTCAGAGGGCAAATGATGGGAAAATGAACCAAAGTGGATACATTAATTATCGAGTTATCCAAGGATTCCCTATGCGGTGGGAATGCTGGCTTTGATAGTAGAGATCTTATCCAGGAAGTTGTTCAGAGAATCACAAAGGTCTTGAGTGGGTGTCTGTTCGGGAAGGATCCTCTCGGAGTTGCATAGGTCGTTGACTACTGAGAAGATTCCTTCGACTTATTCTGGGCGCCTAGTATTCTGTGTGAAAAGTAGGCTGCTTTAGCTCCCAGAATGGCAATTTTATATTCTTTGCAGGCTAATGAGAACTGGTGTTTGTCTTCAGAGGAATAGCGTGATCTCCATTTCCTTTATTTTTTGGCAGAGCTCGAGTTTCTGTTTATTTAGCTCAGCAGAGAACCATTTTTGGGAGTCAGAATGGCGAGCACGGGTAAACTGGGTGAGTGGGGCATGGGTATTGCAGGCCGACAATAACCATGTAGAAATATTTGCTTCCATAGAGTTAACATCTGAATTGTGGGTGGGTACTGAGCTGGCCAGTGTTTCAGCAAAAGCTCGTTTATCTAAAGCCCTCCATTTTCTTGTCACTCCACCCTCAGATGTGAGGATCTTGGTCTAAGGAAGCATTGAGACATTGAATTGTATTAAATGGTGGTCTGACCATATGCATGGGGAGATGGTCAGTTCTGTCAGTGTGAGATTAGTGGACCAGATTTGGTCCAGTGCATGGCCTTTTATGTGGGTGGCAGAGTAAATATGTTGGACAGTACAATATTATTGTGGCCCCTTTTTGGGTGGTGACCCCCTGTTTTTAATTTTTTGGGGTGAACTCACCTGCTGCTAACTTTGAACTCTCACAGCAGTGCCCAGCGTATGTGCCCTGATGGTTAAAACATATCTTAATGGGCTTAAACCCCGAATGGCCCATTTGACTTTCCTATAAGGCCATAGCATATGGTGCAGAAATACATTCTTGGCATGGAAAGTTAAATGCCACTTGTGGACTGCAGTACCTATTGTGTCATCCGCTATAGTGGCAGTAAAAACACGGCTTCAGGCATACCCCTCGTGGCATAATAGGATCACAAACCCTCCTTCACAAACATGTCAAAATCATTTTATTGAAAGGTAAGAAAACTGATTTTAAATATGTCTACCTTAAGCGCATCTTGCTGCCCACAAGGTAGAGTGTATAATATTTAAGAGTTTACACGTGTGACAGAAATGGCAAGCTTTCCCAGTGAGTAGGCCAAATAACACTGTCACTGGTCGAAATGTCAAAGTATAGCTTATACACTTTAAACTATAATTTTGACCAGTACTTAATATTGACTCATGTCAAAGACTTATCTCTATATTTAATAAAAATCCAGTCAAATGGTAAAGTTGGATTTTTATTAAGTATCTGGAAAATAGAACTTTTAGAAGGTTACGTTTACCCTGCCCAAAGATGCTGGATGCTAATTTGCATAATTTCTCAAGCAACTGCCCAGCCTAATACTTGGTCTTAATGAGGTGTCAACGAGGTGTTAAGTTCCTCCTAGAGCTACACATTAAGTTGGTGTGAATGGTCAGAGATGTAAATGTAAATGTACATGTATTTATATAGCGCAAATCACCCACCGTGGTAGGTATCTAAGCGCTTGCTTAGGGAACCCGTCCTGGTATTCCCCTGTGAGATAACCCCGGCAGGGTATCCACAAGGTGAAAGCCAGGCATCCCGCCGCGAGGGGCCGTTGTGGAGATTAAGCAAGCTATTGCCCAGAGTCGCAGAGTGTGAACCCGTGAGTCGAGTAGGCACCGGAGCGAGAATTATCGAGTCCGTGGAATTTCCGAGCTCAGCAGAATATACAGGGTGGTGTCTTTGGGCACCCTTTTCACCATAGTGTCAAATCCTGCCTGACAGGTTTGTTTGAGCCATATACAATACTCTGACACTTGAAAGGGAGCCAACAGGATGCTAGGACAATTTTGGTGTATCCACTGTCTGGGTGATGTAGGACCCTGCCTATATCCTACTAGACTTCTATATCCCAGTTTGCTGAGTATGCAGGACATGCTTCAAATTGGATTTTGAAAATGCCCTGGCATGTGGTATTTTGTGCCTGTTTGCAGCAAGGTACACAAGACCTAATCAAAAAGTGGGTAGGGTAGCGCCCTGGAACTTTTACCCCAGTGGTTAGGGAGTGGCCAGGAGTCAATCCCTCACACTACTGGTGCCAGACATAAATATGGCGTCCCCAGGAAACCTCTTTAAAACACTTTCCAGACCTGCAGATGATCACAGAATGACTGAATATTCTGCCAGTGCCCTTAAAGAAGATCTGAACAATTGGACCTTCTCACTCCCGCCACACCCCTTGTACCCAGGACAAAGAAGTGGATTCCGAAGTCTAACAGGTTGACAACCTAAGTGGCTGCAGGGACACAAAAGGTTTCAAGGTCTTTACCCTACAATTCCCAGATGACTATTTGCAACTGGAACGTGGACTGGGCACTGCTGGTAGCCTCTGCCTGGCACCCTGAGAGTCCCTGAGGACCTAGAAATATAATCATGCGATTACTTGGGCACCAGGAATAAGTTTGGAAACTTAAAAAAACTTTTGTTCCACAGCCAAGGTAAAGTACCGCAAAAAGTACCCGAACGGCAGTTTCACAGTGTCGGGTTAAATTTTAGATTCATCACTCTGAAAGGATCTAGCATCTTTGAAAAAACTACAAAGCACCTTTGAGCTTTGGGACTTAGAAACTTTTTGAAGCTAAAACCTCAACAGAGCCCAGACCCTTAGCTAGACCAACCTGCAGCAGGTATCCAACCGGCATTTCCATGGTGGCGGCTATAATTTCAGATTTGTTCCAGGGGAAGAAAACCGTTTCTTAAATTAAAAAAATGACAAAGTCTCTATTTGGAGTAGGACTTAAAAACTTTTCCAAACTTTTCTGACTTCAAGGATTTCACCCAGACCAATCCACTTGTAGCCGACCATCAACGTTGGCATCAAATCACTTCAAGGTCCCGATCTACTACTAACATAGATGATCATTGGTGCTTTGTGCTTTTTGGGGCTATTTTCAAGTAACTTTAAAAAAAATTATATCTTGGTTCCCCTTATTACATTTTTGTCATTTTGGTCTTATTTTAATCAATCAATTTTTCTTTCTCTCTATCTTAAAATTGGTTGTGGTGTTATATTGTGTTTTGTGTGACAATTTGCTTTTTGAATTGTCTATGCACAGCTTAAATACTTTACACAGGGCCTTTGATTTGACTACTTTGTGTCGTGTTAAGGCATTGAGAACATGTTTATTTTTATTTTTATTTGGTGAAATCTAGCAGTTGGTGGCATTCTACTTTGAGGTCAGCACTGGTCCAACCCAAAACATAATCCACTTTCCCACAATTATTTGGAAAGTAATGTCCATAAGTAATAGCAAAGTGCTTAGGACAAAGCAACATTTTGACAGCGTAATTTTTTTTGAAGCTCCAATTTGGGATGTTAAGAAGTCATGCACCGACTTAACTCTTGTTAAATAGCAGATGAAAGATAATAAAACCCCGAGAGACTCGACTGTGGATCTTATCAATATGAACCCCTAGAAACAATGTGTGACAAACAGCATCAAATACATCTTTACTAATAGCTAGTAGACAGGTTTGGAGTCTAACAGTTTCTATTAAGTCAGACAGCAGAATTACATAACGAAGAGCCTTGATGTTGGGGAACTTGCGCCCATCGTTTCTAATAGGTTATAAGTAAAAGGTGACATTGCAATGTGGTTGCCACTCCTAGATTTCAATAATAATCCAGAAGAAAAGTAAATATGAAACTTGCCCAATAAGTGGCTGTTTAAGCTGAGGTGAAAGTGCATGATGTTAAGAAACTTGAAAGTGCAACAGGGACTGCATTCTTCAAGCATACAGGGCATTCATAAATGTACTTTCTCTAAAACATTACCCCACACTTTCGTAATTTTTTTAGGGTAGTAGTCCCCTCGGCAGTAATCAGTCTTCACTTTATAAACTGATTAGGTTGGTGTCTCCTTGTGCTCGTAGATAAGCCTGAAATGTCAGGTAAAGGCAGTGGAACACCAGACGGAATGGTTAATGGCATTGGATGAAGTCAAAAGTAGACATTATATATGGAAGCTTAAAATATGTGGCACTTTTCTGTCCAAGCTGGTTAGATATTATGGATGAATTAATAAGAGATCTTATGATTACTTTATCATTTTGTAAAATTGCTTCCAAATACATTGTAGATGAATTTCATTTATGTAGATGTGAGTTTTTAGTGTGCACACTACAAACTCAATTATTGCTAGGCTCTAGTTCAATTCAGACGCAAAAACAACAGGTAGCGACTGTGCAATTTAATAAAGAGAAGACCTTTATGGACCTACCTGGCAGAGGAAAGAAAGGAAAGTCTTAAAGGCAAGAGGAAGCTGGTTACAGACGTGATGCAACTTTGGTTAACCTTGTGTCAAAGGCACAAACCTTCATGGGGATGTTGAGAAAGTGATAGCTTAGCAGCAAACAGGTCAAGCTATAAAAGGTAATTGTAGCCAGGACAAGGGAGTTTGAATTTGATCTTGATAGGTAGGCATAGGGATAGGAGAGAGGTCTCTTTAAAAACCAGTGACCCTTTCACCAGCCAGGATTTTACCTTTCTGGGTGTGCTTAACAAGAGGAGCCTAGTGTGGAGGGGTAATCATACTGCATAGTCAAACTTACATTTTATGAAGGAGTGCACTAAAACTGGTTGAGTATTTGAGGTGGAATGAATGGGAGAATGCACCAGAGTTGATAGAGCATTAGGGAGGGAGGGGTGGGTGGGAGGTCTGTTCTAGTACTGTGTTAGCATAGACGTTGATGCTCAAATCTCCATCAATGAGAGTCCCCATATTATTGACGAACCTGGGAAGGGTGACGGCATGCCCTCTGAAAGTATGGCATGACTTAAAATCGTACATTTTAGCATTACACGTTTTTGGTTCAAGAATCAGTAATTTAAAATGAGAAGAACTTCTCTTCTCATTCAAAATAGGACAATCAGCTATTATCATCTTCCGAGAATTGTTTTTTGCATACTACGCAGTAGACCATAAAGCTCTGCTGAAGTGCTCGATGAAATGGGTAGAGTAAATAATGTTTCTTTTCCTTCATATCAAACAGAAGCTAACAAATCTGAATTGGAACATTAATCCTGTTAATCAAGCACACCATATGCAGCGTTCTCAATATCTACACACATCCACTAACTCAAATCTTCACATAGCCATAAGACCATATTGTGATTGTCCACCTCTTCATAATTAAAAAAGCACCACTTTTTCCCAGTTGCTTACTAGTCTGGGTAGCACCAGACCTTGTGATAATAGTCTGCTCCTTCATCTTTGCATCTAAGGCATTTATTTATCTTGTGCTCCTGGGCAATATTTATTAATTGTGATAGCGGTAATAAAAGTCAAATGAACCGGATTGAAGTGGACCAATTTGAAGCAAGTGTGATTGGAAATTTTCGAGCCAGTCACAAGCACTAAAGCCCAGTCTTCTTCATGCGGTGGAAAAACTTGGAACGCGCTGGATTTGATCCAGTTCACCCTTAGGCCAAATTGATCACCAAACCTGTTCAGGAAACTGATGACTCCCACTGTGACCATGTGCATATCCCACAGTAACAACAGAATGACGTCCATGTACAACGATATTTAATGTGAGGCATTCCCTAAAGTTATTCCTACATAAGATTGCCCTGAAATCTTCTTGCTAGTGGTTCCAATGAGATAGAAAAATGAGGGGGGCGGAGCAACCCTGTCTTGTTTGGCTTTCCACTGCATAAGCGTTTTAGATTACATGACCAGTTGGACACATGTTGTGGGGTCCTTTACAGTAGCTCAGTCCACTCCTTAAAGTATGCTTCCTATCCATTATATGATCTAGATATTTCCACCTTGAAGTACTTTTCGGATTTATATAGATAGTGTACTATAGTACTTACAGCATGGGTGCACATTTTAAACCTATGCCGCGTGAAGCAGGCATTTCATCACTGTATGGTAAACGTACTCACAGGGTATTTAACATTATGACAAACAGGAGGAGGTGTACAGATATTGTCCCTTTTGGGAGAGAGCAGAGAAGGTCCCAAAAACACCTAAAATACGGGGCAGTTGGAGATTGTTTGCCTCCAAGGTAAGGCTAAAGGAGTGCATTCAAAGCACTGACCACTGCTTTTAAATACGTACTTCCACCTCCGGTTCTGAAGAGGGCCTGGAAGGTTCACTAGACGGTACGTGAAGTCGAAGTCTATCCCCTACTTTTTAAGTTAATTCAATGCTTCCTTCAAGTGTAAGGGGGAAATCTCCGGAGAAAAATGGAGCAGTGATTAATCTGCTGCTCTATGTCTCACACCTGCTCTTTTACAAGTGCATGTGCTAATACTAGCAAACTTAATTTCTTTACAACTTATGCACTGTGCTGGAAGCAGGCAATGTCACAATTCATTGTAGATAATTCCATAATTTCAGACTTCGCCTCCAGGAGGAGGCACAGAATATGCCCTCCTTGCAATGTGGGATGACCTGAAGAACACAGTTGACTGCAATGGGGTTACAGATACAAAGACTCTATGAAGCCGGCATAGAGGGAACTGCACTAGACTGGATCGCAGCCTACCTTCGCGACAGAACTAATTTCATCCATACCCACCCCCTTTCTCGTCCTAACCTTACTTCACAAAAGCAGGTGTCCCTTAAAGCTCTATCATATCTCAAGGCTCTATCATCTCGCCCATGCTATTCAACATCTACATGAAGTCATTACTGGCACGGATCAATCTATCTCACCTCACGTGCTATAATTGTACAGATTTGAAACCTAAAGGAGGTTTGGGTCCTAAGCTAGCTGGAAGGGACCACCAATAGTTATATACATAAGAGTATCTAGTAGCTACAATTAGAGCTTATTCAAAACTGAGCCAGTGGAATCAATTTATGGGCTTGTGCGATTTATTTCACAATTTTCGTTTTTTTCCCCATATATTCATTAACATTCAAATCATGTCAAACATTAAAGGCAACACAAACTGATTAAATTTTTCAACAAACATTTGAATTACATGAACAACACATATAAACATTCATTTACAAATGTGTATAATACATATATCCCCCTGTCTATAAACATTTATTTGTACTATAGATATGTACCTATATATGCATATTGCTTTGCATAAACGTGTAAAATAATTATGTTTTAAAAAATATGTAGATATTCATTCGTTCTGCTTAACAAATATACATATTACTGATAGTTACATTATTCTATGTTTTTAACATTTATACAAGTGACTGCATAAATAAGTAAATCTTTTATCATAGCTATTTATCTACAATTGCTTCACTATTGAATTGCAACAACAAAAATAATTAATTTAAAGTACAACACCACTTGATAGCCGGAGTTTATTTAATGCATCTTTAATCTACATATACTACCTTCCTTTATGCATCTATTTATTTCCATGTACTTATGGATCTATATATGTATTACTTTTCTTCTAATTCAGCACATCCAATGCACTACCTCCACTCTCTAATTTATCCCTAATCCCTTCCCACTACTATGATCCCCAAATTAACCCTTTTTAGACTCTTCCCTTCTGTACCCCTCCTTACATCATCTCATACCTCTTTTACTCTTCCGATCCCCCAAAACAAGCCTTTCTAAACCCTTCCCTCTGACTCCTCCCCCTCCACCTCCCTTTTACTCATCCCTTTTACTCATCTCAAGCTAAATTCTACTGCTATGAGCTCCAAAACATCCCTCCACTATCCTTTTCAATCCAAACAACAGACTAACATGTCCACCACTCCAATGTATTTCATATTTCAATATACTAATTCGGTAAACATTGTTTACCACAAATCCTTTACCATGCAAGGAATTACAACACGGTTGTTACAATGCATACCATTACTCCACAAGTCGGAAAAACGACTTTCGGAAGGGGCAGAAGGTGTTGGATTTAAAATCCAACACCTTCCCTACTGTTGCACATACTGGAGTTGGAATAGTAAATTATACTATTCCAGTATCCAGCGCCCCCTCTAGAGCAAGTCGTTGTTACGACTTGCAGGATAATGGTATGAGTTGTTCCAACACGGTCGTTGTAACAACCGCGCTGTATTTGCATGCGGGATGTGGAAAAAAGTGGCATAATCTACTAATTCACCACTAATCCTTTATGGGTTCCAGAGTAGTGTTCTACTTGCTGAAAAAGCGTTTCAACACCTCATCATGGGTAGTAAGCTATATAAATGCAAACCTTTTCCCGCTTCAATCCCTTCAATATCCTTCTCAATCAAAATAAATGACTAACATATCCACCACTCAAAATACTTTCATATTTCACTATACTAATTCACCACTAATCCTTTATGAGTTCCGGAGTACGGTGCTACTCGACGAATAATCGCTTAACACCCCATCAGTGGTAGCAAGCACTACGTGAATGCAAACCTTTTTTTCCCTCTTCTATCCATTCGCTATCCTTTATTATCCAGTTTTTTCTAGTTGCCTACACATTTTGTTTCTTCTTTTTTCCAACCACTATTTCGCCAATCACACTCGCTAATGTCGTCAACGATACAGCAACCTATTGACTCTTCATCTTTGTGGCCACATTTTCTCATTTCAAGGACCGCAAAGCCATTGGGCTTCCCTTCCAACGATCTATGCAAGGAATAACTTCCTGAAATATTTTTGCATGGCGATGAGGACTGGCTCTTGGAAACAATGCAGAGGGTTGAGGCTAACATCCAGAGCAGCAAACTTTGCACTGTGTGGAGTCTCAGCGTCGACTCAACAGCCTGTGATTCTGGACAAATCACTTAATCTTCCCTGCCTACTAAAATGAATGTGCCCTGACTTGTGTAATGTGATTGGTGCTCATTTAAAGCGCTTCAATACCTTCGGATCGAGTTCACGCTATATAAAATTGCACACACAAAAAAAAGCAAAGAGCTTTTCCCACGCAGGACTTCACTCATCACTGGTACCCTAAGACGAGTGACCTTGAAGCCGGTGCGCGTATATTTTCCTTTCCAATCGGCACCCGACAACATTTTTCGATAGCAGTCCACCTCAAACTAAAACGCCCCATTCGATTTCTGCTTGTCCTCCCTCCTGTAGCGAGAAAGGCAGAGAGTGAACCGTCTGCAGTCAGCCCGCACGATTGGTTTGAGGCTATTCTTGAAACCCTGTTCCAGCGTAATAAGATTAATGACAGAAAATTAGTCAGGACAAGCGTTTGCCTGTTTGGTTAGCTCTGCAATAGTTTAAAATACATAAGTGAAGTGTTCTCCCTAATATCGCTTAATTACTAATGAGTGGAAGGCTGAGACTTTTTTTCTGTATTGCTCACAGGGGAAAACATTTGCTGCTCGGAGGCCTTTCCTGTCTGTGCAACAGACTTCTTTTTCCAGACATTGCACGTGATTGCAGTGAACCTCTTCTCAAGGCAGAGAGAAGAGTTTAGAGTTATGACACTGCCTGTGAAAATAATGGCGCAGTAGGTTTTCCAATTAAAACTGAATTGGTTACATTAGGGCAGCTTTTGGGGTCCACAGAGCCTGTAATAATTTCCTTTTCCATCTCTGGGGATAATTAAAATGGCGCCTGGTATCCCAGCACGTGGTCTGCCAGCATTTCACCACCATACATATACCTTCTATGGGCACAGAATATAAACAAGATTCTATTAACTGGCAACACTTGACAGATCAACTCTGCTAGGAATGATTTATTTTGGAGAGTTTATGATTAAAAGGCAGCATACTATCAGAATTTTTTTTCAAGCTCATTTCGCCCATCAACTATTACACAACTAGGTACTGTGCACTGGCAGGCTCTTTGCCAAGCAGTTTCTCTGCTCTGCACCATGTAGGCATCCCTGCACACCAGCGAATGAGAGTCCCAATTATAGACTGGGGCAAAGGAAAAATATGTGGGCTCACTTTCCCTCCTCAGTATGCAGTAATATAGCCGCTTAATGCTGGGTACTTCAGACATTGTCTATATAAAATTTAAGGTTTTCCTTTAGAACACTTTAACATAGCAGGGATTTTTCAAGTCACCCGTTGACATGATCAGTCAATAATAGACATTTTGTTGGCAAGTGGGAGGATCCATTCTTGCAGTTACAGTAGAACAGCTGAATAGCATGGGTATGAGTAGACTGAATTAAATGGGACAGCTTCAAAATGGTCAAGAAAAAACACTGGAGTTAATTCATAAGTAAAATCCCCCTGGTCATGCTCTGGCACTGAAATCGTTCCAGGACCTTCAGGTGGAATTTCATATGCCACGGTCCCAATTTTTCAAATACCTTCCGTTCCGACACACTTTGTCGCACAGTCTGGTGGGGTTGAGTCGGTGCCTGAGTTCAGTCCCTTAGAAGCAAAGGTTTTTATGGGAGAACTCCAGGACCACAAGATATCCAGGATATATCAAACTCTTGTTATTAACTGCTCCTCCACACTGCAGAAAGTCCAGGACGATTGGGAGGGGGATTTGGGACCTTTGGAGGAGGACTGGGTGGAGGCCCTAGCAGCCCCGTTCGGGGCAGCCACAGCTATGCGTCTACGTCTGAACCCGTTAAAATATTTGCATGGGGTCGTAATGCACTCTCTTTACGACCTTTCTCGTCCCGACCGCTGGCGAGTGCGGAGCGGGACGGAACCCGACGCCGGCTGGGACTGCGTGACTTCCCGGAGCACCTGGAACGCTTCGCTGCTGACCGAGGCAGACCCTCTACAGCGCCGAGCATGATCTCAAGAGCATAGACACAGCGACAAGATATGCATCAGGGCCGTGAGTAAAGAGAGTGCATTACAATCCAGCGCTTATCGGCTAAAAGTAGGTGGAAGAAAACGGCGCGAAGAAACTGTCTGTTTAAAATGGCGGATTGATCGCACTTCCCGGCGTTTCTCCCGATTGCAGCCAGCGTCCTCGCCCCTGCGGCCCGAGCTACTGAAACAAGGCTGGAAGGGTAGGCTGTACACAAGCAACGCTCCCTGATGTGCGCGATCACCACGTAGCTGGTTTGGAGGCGATCGTATTTGAGAATTGCATAGTAACATGGCCAGTACATTTTAACCAACCTCCTGTGTGTTACTGCGCGTAATTATCAACACGGGGATGAACTAGAAGACTTTACCGGGAATAATGATCCTTGATGGTAGAGGCTTTTTTTTACATGCTGTCTGAGAGCCCTTACAGTGTCTTTATGCAGCGCACAAGCAGACAAGGAAATGCGATAAACGGTGCACAAAATGGCGGCTGCTGATGCAATACCCACATGAATGACCACGTGAGCGACTGCTTGGAACGCACACTGTCATAGCCTCGCAATGTTAGCACAGATTTGATCGTATGCAATACAGCTGCTTTTTGGGTTGAATTTCTCTACGCCAGTGTACCTCGTGTACAAAAGAGGGCCAACATTCCCCTAAATACAGCGCAAAACGCTATCTACAACTTCCTACCAGTTCTAAACGCAATTCTGCGCATTGAAGGCTCTATAGAAGCAAGCTTAAATCCTCAGTGCGCTGCTCAACACTGACGCGCTAAACAAACACAGGTGGATCTGTGACCAGGCTATACACAAGAGAATATAAGATTAAACGTCACCCCCTGTCGTCTGTCTACAAAATGGGTGACAGAGAATGGGAAAACTTCCAAACGTCTGAAGGCTGACCCGCCAACTCCAGTCTCACCATTTAAGGGGAAAAAGGAATTTAGTGAAGCAATGGAGACTATCTTGAACAGATTAGAAGAAGTTAAAGACCTGGCCAAATCCACTAAAGAGGAGGTAGTTGCAGTCAGACAAGATATCAGAGACATCAACTAGAGGCTGACAGAATCTGAGAGTAGGATAAGCAAACTGGAAGATTCTGAGAACAAAACCTGTGGAGCTATCAAAAACCTCACCCTGAGCTCTGACCACCTTTCCAGGAAAGTTGCAGAGTTGGAGGATAGAAATAGAAGAGGGAACCTAAGAATTTTTGGTATGCCAGAAAATTCAGAAGAATCCCATGGTTCTTGTATAACCTTCCTCGAGCAATGGTTTACACAGGCCACAAACCTCACCTTCACCCAGCCATTAGAGTTTGACAGGGCGCATAGAGTCCCGGGAAGAATAACCAAAGATCAGAAAGGCCCGACAGCGATAGTATGTAAGCCACTGAGATTTCAACATGTTGAACAAATTCTCACATTTGTCCGCAAACATAACCACGTTTTATGGAAGGGTCACAAAATTTACATTTCACAGGACAACAGTAAAGAAACTATGGACATCAGGAAAGCTTTTCTTGCAATGAGACCGCAGCTGAAATCACTTGGCCACCAGTATGGGTTCATCGGGCCAGCGAAATTTAAAGTAACAATTCAAGGTGTGTCCCATGTTTTCTCTGACCCACAAAAACTAAGACGCTTACTATATAACCAAGGGGATGGCCATATGGAAGTTTCCCCTCTGGAACTGGTGGGCGCAACTGCATCCGGTTACAAGTGATCACTTGATATCGAACCCCGTGGTAATTCCAACACAACTTGGGTCCTGCTCTCCTATGATTCGTCCTCCAGTCGTCTGAGAACAAAGCGTAGACCCCACTGTCGGTTGATTCCGCTCTGTGTTGTGTTCTATGTGCTATGTTGCTATGGTTTTGGTCATTACTCGATGAGGTCTAATTAATACTGATGTATTATAACTTTTCTCCACTGTAATTACACTAAAACCTCCAATGATTGTGTTATACGAACACTATCCTTGTTGACACCAGGTATGGTTATCAGTTGTTGCATGTGAACTGGCATGTTCATGATTCACTTGGTCAGTCCATTGGATGTTATTGCCGGTAACCTCACAAACCGCAAATATAGTCAATGAAGAGGTTACTGAAGTGTTCACTGATGAAGTTCCACTAAGTCTTATTTGTCTACATATATGTTGCATTTATGTTCTGAAATGCATTTGCAGTTCCAACATCAAAATGTTCTGAGTAAGCTGCTTGGAGGTGGCCTCGCGGTCGTTCCCGAGTCGCCAAGTTCTTTTTCTACAATTGGGGTGGGAGGGGAGGGATGTGGGAGAGGGTGGAGGGTGGAGGGAGGCTTCAGGGGTTGGGGGGGTGGCATATTTTGTTCTGTTTTCTCTTATATATTCTATTTGGCATCTTACTGTGTTCCTAGAAACCACTATCGCTCTTACCTATACTAACACCAGTACTTGCGTTCTATTGCAGTTGCTTTACCTACAAAGTGCACACCTGTCACACCTATCACTATTGCTCAGAATTACTAACGGAATTGTTAGCAATGTGCTCTCATCAACAAACAACACGATCATCACCCCGCGCCTACAATGGGTCTCAATAGTCAAAATGGCTTATAACACTATAGCTTTAAACGGTCTATGACACATGATGGCTCCCACTGTTGACACTCCCATAGGGACGACAATAGGCAACCTTAAAATACTTTCATTGAATGTGAAGGGTTTGAACCAACCGATTAAAACGGCAGAAAAAACTAGATTACCTCCGTAGACAAAAGGGCGACATAGCTCTGTTGCAGGAAACAAAACTAGAAGCAAAACATTTCCATACTCTACGAAACAAGTTCTATACTGAACTGGTTGGTTCTGAGGCAATAACTAAGAAGAACGGGGTGGTAATATTGATAGCAAAAAAGGCTAACGTGGAAGTAGTTTCCTCTTCAATGGACACGAAAGGCAGATGGGTTTTGGCGAAATTGATCAAGGATGACACTGAATTTTACATTACAACGGTATATGCCCCTAACTCACACGAGCCCTCTTTCTGGTCAGAACTCACAAAGCAAATAGACACTATTCCGGACTCAGCTGTCCATATTCTGGCAGGTGATTTCAACCTTCCGTTCGACCCTGCCTTAGATACGGATTCTAAATGTAATTTCTGTCCACGCAAGGCCCATAAAGATTTCACTAGACTATGCAGCAGATTTAACATGATAGATACATGGCATCTACAAAACCCCGTTGGCAGAGACTATTCTTTCTACTCCCCCCGCATGATTCATTTTCACGAATCGACTATTTATTCATCAGTAGAAACGCCATAGCTAGAATCGAAGACACAAACATTGAACCAAGACTCGTCTCAGACCACTCGTGCATCTCACTAACTTTATCAAACGTTAAACCAATACTCCGTCAATCACTATGGCGACTCAACGACGCCATCTTAAATGAAGAGAAGCACAGAGACACCATAGAAACCTCCATCAAGGAATATCTAACAATTAATAAAAAGGGCAACACCACTGACTCCATCAGGTGGGAGGCTCTAAAGAGCACCATAAGGGGATTCATCATAAAAATAACGTCTGCGATAAATAAGAACCATAACACCGCTCTCTTGAAACTAGAAAAATATATTTTGAAACTCCAAAATGATTATCCGAAAAATAGATCTGCTGAATCACTAAATAGCTTAACTAGACAGAAGTATGCCTACAACAAATTAATAAGTGAAAGAGCAGGAGTCTGGTTGGATGGAAGGAAACGGTTTAAAATCTGCGAGTCTAATAAGGCAGGGAAAGGACTAGCTGCCTACCTTAAATTTAAAATCCAAAAAAAACACAATCAACTCCCTGATAGATGATAAAGGAATCCCCAATTCAGACCCCATTAAAATCGCGGAATTGTTCAAAGACTTCTACGAGAAACTATATGCCAAAAACCAAAATGTGAGAAAGGAAAGTGGAGAATTACCTTTCTAAGTGTGACTTACCAACACTTACCATCTCAAAACAAGAGACACTAAATAATCCGATATCAGAGACGGAGGTCACATGTGCGATCAAAACACTATCAAAAAATATTCCCCCTTGACCTCTATAATTCTAACGATACACCTCCAACACTTTAGTTTTTGTATTTTAATACATAAGGGCAGACATCAACATTTTTTTGAGCTTTATAGTTTTATTATTTTTTTCCACTTTAGTTATATTTTTTAGTACTAAGAAATATAACTAAAGTGGAAAAAAATAATAAAACTATAAAGCTCAAAAAAATGTTGATGTCTGCCCTTATGTATTAAAATACAAAAACTAAAGTGTTGGAGGTGTATCGTTAGAATTATAGAGGTCAAGGGGGAATATTTTTTGATAGTGTTTTGCTTTTCCTCTCTTTCCCTGACCATTGCAGTAAAAATAGAGGGGGGTCCCATTCTCATGTTAACACATGTGCGATCAAGTCACTTAAATGTGGGAAGGCCCCCGGCCCTGACGGATTCACGGCAAAGTTTTATAAATGTTTCTCCCAAACGCTCACATCACCAATTTTAAATATGTTTCACGAGATTGGTGAAACAGGTGAGGTAAAAGGGACACTGGCTGAGGCGGTTATTGCCGTAATACTAAAAGAAGGGAAAGACTCTAAGCTCCCAAAGAGCTATAGGCCCATCTCGCTAATAAACTTAGACTGAAAGCTCTTGGCTTCAATATTGACGCAACGCATCCAGAAAGTCCTTCCGTCCCTAATTCATCCCTCACAAGCGGGCTTCCTAAAAAACAGGTTGTCAAGTGACAATACTAGAATCCTAGCGCATGTCATTG
Organism: Lissotriton vulgaris; assembly: GCF_964263255.1. Classification (NCBI taxonomy): domain Eukaryota; kingdom Metazoa; phylum Chordata; class Amphibia; order Caudata; family Salamandridae; genus Lissotriton; species Lissotriton vulgaris. The sequence continues at coordinate 755,163,256 of NC_141691.1, forward strand.
AAAAGGCAAAATTCCTATCGACGCCCACTACTGTAATAACACTCGATGCAGAGAAGGCATTTGATAAAGTGGACTGGACATATTTGGAAGCAGTTCTGCACAAATTTAAGCTAGGTCCTTTTTTCACTGAAATGGTAATGTCGCTATATGCATGCCCTACTGCAAGGGTAAGGGCTGGTGGAGCTTTCTCCACACCGTTTAAACTAGAACAAGGTACTAGGCAAGGATGCCCATTATCTCCCTCCTGGCAATTGAACCCTTCCTGTATCGAATCCGAGGCAATGAGAACATTCCAGGAATTCCATTTAACGAATGCATTATAGAACTCACAGCTTATGCAGACGATGTATTAGTATTAGGTGAACAGGCTGATAAAGCAATACCTGCCTTGCTATCCACGATCGAGGAATTCTCTGACGTGCCTGGTTATTCCTTAAACAAGGATAAGACTGAGGTCAAGCTTCTAAACAATATGAGTGGTAAAGACATTTTAGGTAACTCGGGACTCACATGGCAACCGAAGAGTTTCAAGTACCTGGGCCTAGAATTTGAAAAGGATCTAATTACGACATTAAAAATGAATGAAGAACAACTCCTAAAGAAAGTAAATAAGCTCCTAGAGGAATGGTCTCCTAAGTACTCATCGTGGTGGGGAAGAGCGGAGACATTGAAAATGATGGTCACTCCCCTAATTAACTACATGGCAAGCATGCTCCCTATGACTTTCTCAGAGGATTTTTTTTTACAAAAAATAGACAAGTTATTCAGTAATTTCTTATGGCAGGGGAAGAAACCCAGGATATCTATGAAAAAACTACAACTTACAAAGATAAAAGGCGGCCTGGGCCTACCCAACTTTAGGAACTATCAAACTGCTTTTCTGTGCAAGCAAGGGGCATGTTGGTTTAATGAGGGTTCCTGTTATACACCACTTTGGATCACTATAAAGAGCTCCATCATAGGCAAAGCTCCTCTCCCAGCGATACTTACCATGGATCTGTCACATCTTACACACTCTAAATACATTATGCTCAACACCAGAAGAGCACTTCTTAGACTAGACCAAACCCATAACTCTGGAATACAGGTTAAAAAAACGGCTCTCATCCCTTTGGCGTAACCGACACATCAAGATTAATGGAACGTCACCCTTTTGGGAACACTGGTCAGTTAAAGGCATCAACATGGTCTCATATCTATACGATGGTCCCCTGCCACTGCCGTTCTCTACGATTCAGACTAAACATTCCCTCCAGCCAATTGACTTCTATGCATTCCTGAAGTTGAAATAAGCCTTATCCACACGCTCGTTCACACTCTCAGATCCTTGGTTAAAATCACTACTCCCACGCCTCCAGACTACAGGTCACTTCGTCTCGAAGGTGTACAAAATGGTCTCACCAGCACTAGGCAAACCACAAAGACGCAATGAAGTTAAGTGGGAAGAAGAACCTAACACTACGGGCATAGACCTTAACTGGGATAAGATTCATGCTTCAGCCCTTACACATAAGGTGTCCCCGATCCTTTCCCAAACCATATATATTCTTCTTAACAGAGTTTTCTGGACCCCCCAAAAATTATTTAAGCTTAACCTAAGAGACACCCTCACATGCTGGAATTGCTCCCTTACTGAAGGAGATCTACCTCACATGCTTTTCCAATGTCCCTTACTTCACAAATATTGGTCTAACGTCTTTGACTATATTGAACACATATTTAGGATTAAGCCAAAGAGAGAATTTATCTACATAATTCTGGGTGCCATTGACCCGGTGTTACCAAGAGAATCTGATCGTCAACTACTTGATCTACTACTTACACCAGCGTGCAAAGTTGTTTTGTGCAAATGGAAGAGTGCCTCAGAGGTTTCATTCGCTATGTGGAAGGAATGGCTGTCATGCATTAGAGGGACAGATAACTCTGCTCTGCACTCTTCCCCATGGCATGTGACTAACAAAAAACTCTGGTCTGCTCTTGATGCTTCCTCCCTCTCTTTTGATCCGCCGTAGGTTGTTCAATACTCATTCAGTCACTCTAGAGTTGCCGCCACAACTGATCCCAGAAGTAGGCCACTAGTGAGAATGTTACTAATAGACCAAGCTATTTTAAGGTGTTAAGTAATAGGTGTTGAGCTACCTTGTGGTGTCACAAACTATATACATAGGAGCACAGTAAATGGGAACACAACATATGTTTAAACATTGTATATTTTATTGCTTTGGACCGCATAAGCTCGTATTACTGTCTTCTATGCTGACATCGTCAATGAGAATACTGTTCATGAATTAAGACCTACTCCTTCTTGTATACATTGGTGTTCATTACCAAATCACATGTAGGTACTACTCTCATAATCGACCGCCTACCCTCCACGAGCTGTGTGGATCTGTATTTGTATCTGTATTCAACTTATTTTGTCTGTTTTTTACTTTATTATGATTCAACACGGAAAGACCCATGCGTGCATGTATTATTGTTTGCATTTACTTTCTCTTCATTCTTGTTCAATAAAAATGATTTGAACACAAAAAATATTTGCATGGGGTCTATTACACGCGAATGCAGTTGTGGAAGGCGACTTTGGTTGCCTCCCCGATGTGTCTCAGATGTCATAGGATGTACTTATGCATACAGTCTGGCAGTGTCTCTCTCTGGATCGGTTTTGGAGGGGGGTCTTCACTTGCTTATCAGAGGTTTTGGGCTGGGATCCACCCGGCTCGCCGAAACTAGCACTATTACACGTCCTGGAGGGGATAGGCTGTAATGTCTGTAAACGCCATCTATTACTGTTAGGTCTTACATTGGCAAAGAGGGATATAGCAAGGGTGTGGAAGGCTCCGAGACCCCCTGCATGAAAGAATGGTCTGGACTTTTGTATGGGCCTTGAGAAGCCTATCTTCATTGCTAGGGGAAACATTTAAAAATATGGAAACGGTGGGCAGACTGTCAGGGATTGCTCCTAGACCGGTTCCTGTAGAACGGGACCAGCGGTTATAAAATTCGGGCTGCTTGGCGGGGACTCTGGGAGCGGGGTGGGGGGTGGGACACTGGTGGGTAATTTGATTATCAGTATTTGTGCAGATCTGGTTAGGGTGGATGAGGAGTGCAATCAGGGGGGGTTGGATTTATGTTGTATTTCTTTTCAGGTATATTTGGATACAGTTGCGGAAATGTCAAAGTCAATTCTATAGGTTATGATTGTGCAGATGTCGCTGGGTTACAGGGCACTGCTGTACATGTGCCGCTTGACTAAGAAAATTTGTTTTCCCCCAAAAAAATCACCCGTGTCATGTGAGAGACAAATTTAAAGGTCCTTACCTGCTGCATTCTCACAGAAAAAAAACGTTAACAGGAAAAAAGCCAGGACCGTATGGCATACAACAGACGAGAGAGTGGTGGTGCATCATCCTGAATGAGCTTCAACCCAGCCATTGCTTGCATAGTGCACTACAGTGACATTATATCGTTCCCCACTCCCTCCATCATTAGCAACGTTTTAAGAGTACAGTGTGTCTGAGACTCCTTTAGGTCACCTTCCCAAATGTTTCAGACAGCCTCCACTACAGATCCATGTTCCAGAAACTGTAGAGTAGGAACATGATATAACCGTGCATGGTTCTGAAAGGTGAGTAAAAAGAGGAACGAATCTGGTAAAGGGAAGTACCTCATTTATTTATGACCAGTCCTGACAGATCCCAGGCAGCAACTGCCAGACTCCCCACGTTCTGTGTTTCACGCAGGGAACATGGACGTGGAGAGATTCCAAATAAGAATACAAAAGGAGATCCCAACACACCTCCCTTCCCACAACAAAAAAAGAAAGAATGGAAGAATAAAGAGAAGAAGCAACAAGTGATGAAGAAAAGAATGAAGATGGAAACAAGCAATGAGAAAATCAATACAACATGAGAAATATCAATGCATAGCATAATCTTGAAACTTAGCATGACTGATCACTCCTGTTGGAAGGAATAGCGTTAGAGGAAGAACAACTGGGAAGAACAGGAGTGGCACGAGAAGATGAGTCAAGAGTGGCATGGGAAGCGGAGTCAACACAGACACCCATCTTCCCACCCACATACACAATTTTGGATTGAGGAACAATGGAGATGGCACATTTATTCCGCACCTTGCCATTATCTAACACCACCACCCGGTTTCTTACTTCCTTAACCCTGGCAGGAGCAGAAAAGCAAGAATCGCCCTTGCGAATGAATCCAGGTTTCTTGACTCTTACCGAATCACCTACGCACACAGGAGAAACTCTCTCAGAAACAGTGGCATATTTGGACAGGAAGGCGGTCCTGACATCTACAACGCTACCTAGTTTAGTTTGATCAATTACTTTTCTGGACATCCAATCCTTGTTTAGTTTGGAGCCAGCAACTCTTCCTCTGAATAATGTAAAAGGAGATATCCCAGTACTTATATGAGGAGTTGTTCGGAATGCCCATAACATATCCATCACGGCCACACGCCATGATAAACCATTCACCAAACTGTAAGTGGCCCTTAACGCGATTAAACACTCAATTAAACCATTGTTGCGGGGATGGTAAAGAGATGTTTGAACATGCTTAATGCCATGTTCCTTATGAAAGTCCAGAATTTCCCAAATTACAAGTTGAGTTCCATTATCCGTCACCAGCTCCTCATTAAATCCCTCACGAAGGAAGACTTCCCTGAGGAAACTAATGACAGAAGAATAATTAACACACTCAACAAATTTGACTTCCGACCACTTAGACATATAGTCCACCAAAACAAGAGCATACAAAGGCGGACCAACAGAAATTTCAAATGGACAGCAACATCAAAAGCGGGTTTAGACCAATGTGCATTCTTAACAGGCACAGGATCAATTGGAGATGGATGAGTAACCTGAGTCTTATCACTGAGACAACATGCACAACTGTCCATAACAAAATGCTCTATGGACCTATCCACCCTAGCCACCAAAAGTCCTCAAAATTCTGCGTTTCAATGCACGAATACCCTGGTGACCTTCATGGGCGAGATTCAAAATCTTTTCGTGCATACACTTGGGGACAACCAAAAGACCACCTCTGCGCAAAATACCGTCCACCAAGGACAACTCATCACAAATCCTTTTAAAGGGAACTAACTCAGGGGATAAATCCCTATTTGCAGGCCTTCCCTGAGCCAAAATGTCAGCAACCATCTGGATTTCCTTGTCTTCAGATAAGGCATGCAACCACTCTTGCTCTGAAAGCGCACCTTTCACAACATCAACAACCGTTCCAACAGCACATACCACGTCAAGATCATCTTCTGTAGAGAGGGATAGATCATTCACCAGAGGTAAATAAGAAAGACAACCAGCAATGTTGTTTTTTATGCCTGGTACATATTCTAAACAATAATTGAATTCTTGTAATCTGTATTGCCACTTAGCAATTCTTGGAGTGGCGCGACCACCCCCCTTAGTGGTGAAACGGTCCATCAGCGTTTTGTGATCGGTCTTGAGAACGAACTTGTTGCCCCACAGGATATTCCGAAAATACTGAACACCACACCATAGAGCCAAAGCCTCTTTCTCTACGGTGGAGTAAGAACTTTCAGGACCACAAAGTGTCCTGGAAGCAAACGCAATTACATCCTCACCACCGTCACTCATTTTTTGCATTAAAAACGCACCCAAACCAAAGTTACTGGCATCAGAGGAAACTATGCATTTGTCATTGATGTTGAATAATTTCAAAGGGCGAGCTTGCACAATTTCCCTTTTCAAGATACTAAATTGGTATGCGCACTTGTCACACCATAAAAATGTAACATTCTTTTTTAGAAACTCTTTCAAACATGAAGTTTTATCTGAAAAGTTTCCCACAAACTTAGCATAGTACTCTACTAGTCCTAAACAGGAGCACAATTATTAGAAGGCGGAGGAGCATTTTGAATGGCATCTAAAATTTTGACTGTTGGTTCAATACCTTTGTTAGAGATGTGGTGGCCTAAATAATCAACCCCCTTCCGAAAAAATTTGCCCTTTTCTTTCCTGAGCGTTAACCCATGAGATTTTACAGTATCACAAACTAGTTTGACTCTGTTGTCATGTTCAGCCTCAGTGCGTGCATGTACCAATATGTCATTCTGAAAGAATACGACTCCCGCTGTGTTTTTGAACAGGTTGCCCATGAGACGTTGAAAAACAGCGAAAGCCGATGCCAGACCAGAAGGCATGCGTTTGTAGCTAAATGCTCCCTCCGGTGTAACGAAGGAGGTAAGATGTCTGGACTCCTTACTAAGCTCAACTTGATGATAAGCTGAAGGAATGTCAAATAATGAGAAATACTTGGCTCCGTCAAGTGTCGCCAACATTTCATTAATATTCGGCAACGGTTGATCCAAATATTGGCATTCAAATTGCGCAAGTCCACACACATCCTAAGAGACTTGTCAGCCTTGCGTGCAAGAACTATGGGAGCCAACCATTCAGATCCCTCAATAACTTCAATTACATCCATGCAACACAAGCGTTCAAGCTCCTCTGTCAGTACAGTACGCAAACTCAAGGGTACTTTTCGCACCTTGTGTGCAATGGCTGTAGAGCATCTTTCAAAACAATGCGATGTCGGAAGCCTTTTAGCTTGCCAAGCTTGTCACAAAAAACTTTAGGATGCATATCGACCCACTGATCCCCAGACAAGTGTTTCACTACCACATTGTCTGAGATAACTGGAAGATGGAAGGAGAGTGTAAAACTTGCAAGCTTCACGCCTAGATAAAACCATGTCGGGATGGTTAAGATCGAGAATGATCCCAAGTTCTCCGTGTTCTTCCCACAAATTCTCCCCCAACAAATTTGCACCATCCTTAACAATGAATACAGGACAAGTGGCTATATCCCCACTGAATTCTAAATTGGCATCGAATTTGCCCAAGACTTCTACTCTTTTTCCCCCATAAGAACACATTTTAATGTCTGACTGTTGCAACTGAATGTCTCCTAATACTCCAAAATCCTTGATGTTTACGAGAGTGAAAGGAGAACTAGAATCAGCCAGAAAATTCACATTCTTGCCAGTCATACGTATAGTACATGAGGGTGATTTCCTCTTGCGTGAACTACCCATGGATGCAATTTCAACAACACCATCAGAATGTGAAAATGAGGAGGACAACATTAATAACATATTACCGTTCTCTTCACTGGAGTCAACAAAGTCCTCTTCAATTGACTTGACTACTTGGGTGTTTCCTTTGTTGGACGCTGTAGCTTCGCAAAAACGAGCTAGATGCCCTTTTCTTCCGCATTTGAAACACGTTTGATTCAAGGCATAACAGTACTTTGCATTTCCTAGATGGTTCTTGCTACCACAGCGAAAGCAATAGAGTTGTGCTCTCTCGGATTTGATATTGGACGAGGGTAGAGTAGAAGAATTTTGCATTGTATTCTCAAGAGGAACTTTGGTGACTTTGACGTTGTGCTTTGGCGATAGAAGTTTCACCTCAGTGGGTTGAGTGGGATTGCTCATTTCCTTTATGCAGAATTGCGAATGTTCAATGCTTTTAGCCAGGGTGATTGCCGTTTCTAGGTCAGGGTCATCAGAAGACAAAAGTTTCTCTTGAATTTTCTTGTTACAAGTGCGCTCGAATAATTGATCACGTGTAATCGCATCCCTGTATTCCCTGCAATTACACGTGAGAGATAAGGTCCTGAGGGCAGAGACAAAATCATCAATGGACTCAACTGAAATCTGAGCACATTGTGAAAACCTGTGGCATTCAAGATCTACATTTTTCTTAGGACTGAACCTTTTTTCTAAAGTTTTAATCAGAGATGCATAGTCATCGACAAGTTAGGAATACCCATCATCACTACGAGTGCTAACGACCTCGAGGGTTAAAGTTTTCACAATGCTTCTACCCTCGGCACCCAAAATGTACATAAGCAGTGCTTTCTTCTTTTTAGTGGTAAGCGTGTCACCATCAATGGCTTCTAAATATCTTTCAAAAGTGTCCTTCCACTGTTGCCATATCATGGGAGGGGAACCTGGAGACTGTACAAACGCTGGAGGGGCCGCTATATGATCTATAATCAAACAGCGAGTGGGTGAGTTGCTGCCCACACAAAGTAATAGAAAGAGAGTTCTTTAAAAGAGACAAATGAAGCAAACTTGTAAAATGCACGCTGTTGGTAAATAAAGATTAATATTAGTATTTGGAATGTACCAGATAAACAAGAGTTGGCACCTTGTTGAAGACTCACAGCACGCTTTTCCTGAAGGTGCGCATCAAAAAAAAAAAACTGAGTGGAAAGATATATTGAATTGAGTGCATCAACGTGCGTAAATCTGAACAGAACAGCTGTGCGCGTCAGCGGAGGAAACAATACTGGAACTGAGCGTATTAGGAGATTAAGCTGTGCGCATCACCGTGAAGACCCGGAGAGCAGGACTGGTCAACTCGTCGTCAATGAAAAAAGGAACGAATCTGGTAAAGGTAAGTACCTCACTTATTTATGACCAGTCCTGACAGCTTCCAGGCAGCAACTGCCAGACTCCCCACGTTCTGTGTTCCACGCAGGGAACATGGACGTAGAGAGATTCCAAATGAGAATACAAAAGGAGATTCCAACAGTGAGGAGTTCAATATTTTTAAATAAACTGCTTATGTGCAATGCCCTGGCTTCAGTCCAGATGGTCTTACACATGGAAGCCACCACATCTCTGAAACTAGAATAAGAGCATAGGTGATGTGGTCTTTGCCAGGAAAAGGCATCACCACCAACAGTCATTCTGCCCCCAATCTTTGGTTAGAAAAGGGTTTATCCCATTCACTCAACAGTGTCTCTAGCAGATACATGTTAAACATTTTATGTTGTAGATATTTAGCCATTCAGTAGCCTTAAGAAGTCAGTCACCACGACGAGCTTTGCAGATAGGTAATAAACGTAATGCTCTTTTTTTTTAGAGAAATGTCCAGAAGGGAAAAAGAAATGCCACACATTTGAAAATATAGCCCACGTTCTTTTTTAATAAAAATGGTGGTGTGTTTTTTTTGTTTTTCTTTTTGCCCTTCATAAAGCAATAGTTCAGAACTTGAGGTTTCAGGTGCCCACTTTACTTAGAAATGCCGTTCTTCTGGGATTTCTCCTGGGTAAGCGGAACAGATGCATGGAGAATACTCGTTTTCGCTGTTTCTTAAGTATTGTCAAGCCCCTTTTGTGTCCATTCCGTTATAGTACTGATTCTGGGGTGAGCTAGTCACTTTGACTACTCCTTCAAGTTCCCACTTGAAGTATTCTATTGCATTGCTTTAAATCATTGGAAAATTGCGTTATCAGTTTAACTAACTATTATTTATATAGTCCTCCCAATTTATCCAAAAATTATTTGTGCTCCCCCTATTCCCACTCCTGTCCAGTTTGTTTATTCTTTGGACAGAGGCCATACACTCTTTGAATACTGGGGGTGAATTCTTTATCCAGTTAATTCAGATCTCTCTTCTCGCCAGCAGTATTAACACAAACAAGATCTTTTAGTTATCTTTACTTATTTTGGTTGCCCTGCCAAGTTCCGACTTTTCCCAAAAATAATTAAGTCCATACTCACGTCCACCTGTACTCCCAATACCTTGGATACGGTTTTACCTATCTCTTTACGGAATTCTTCCAGGTGGGGGCATTGGTAAAACATGTGGAGATCGTCTGCACCCCGTTCCTCGCATTTAGGGCAGCTTCTCGCGCTTTGACCTTTAAACTTTGACAGCCTCTTTGGAGTCCAGTAAGGGTGTGGATTTTACTTTCTCCCAACAAGTGTTCATTGAGGTTTGCCATTCACTCGTTATATTGAGGTCTGGGAATAATTTTACCCATGTCTTTTTGGGGATATCATAGTACTCTTCTCCTTCCTCAACCAGCGCCCAGTACCAACATGCTACTTCTTTTTTAATATTTTGTTTTCCTGCATCATTTCCTCTGCTGTCCCATAGCCCTCTTTTATATCTTTAAGGTTTTTAATCCAACTACTTATTTGATAGTACTTAAACCTTAAGATTTTTCCATTGTTTTTTTCATTCAGTGTTCCCCAGTCTATTGCAGAGTTTAGAATTATTAGCTCACCCCATTTTTTAATGTTGCTTTCTTTCAAGACCCTTTCTTACTTATCCTGTAGGCATTCGGGTGTTCCCGGCTAGACCCATATAGGTGCATATCTGCTATAGTATGGTATTTTGAGTGTTCTTCTCATCTGGTACCAGAGTGACGCCGATGCCGCCTTTAGGCTTTTTAGTTGGATTTTTTTTAAGTACTTGGGGTGGCCATATTTATACAAGAAGTGACTTCCTTCCTTTTGAAGTACCGCTTTTAGGTGGCCGGGGTACTGATCATAGTGGCCTAGTAGTTTCCTCACATTTTTGAATTGGAATGCTCTGCAGTAGTTGAGGATATTGGGGCTGGCTATCCCTCCGTGTGCCTTTCTCCTTCTTATTTTTTCCAGGCTATTCTAGCCCCTTTTGATGCCCAGATGAAGCAGATTATTTCCCCTTGTCATTTTTTTATTTGATTGGCGTTGAAATCCAAAGGGTTAGTACTAAATAGATATGTAAATTTTGGCAGTATGGCAATCTTTATTATATTGGACCTTCCAATGAATGATAGTGGGAGAACTTCCCATACTTTTAGCAACTTTCTTACTTGTTTGTGTACTCTCTCAAAGTTATGGTTCGGGATTTCCTTAAAGTTCGCTAGAATGTCGATGCCTAGATATTTTATTTTTTATTTTATTCTAGGGTCTTGATACTGATTATTCCACTGATTTTGGTTTTAGTTTGGTTTGCTAAGTAGCCTGATTCTACTCCATATTCCTCAATTATTCCTTCTATTTTGGGTAAAGAAGTTTCCAGATTGCTTGTAAATATCATTAGGTCATCAGCGAAAAGCGCAACCTTCTTCTCCCGTCCTTGATATTTAAATGGGATAATTCCCGCTTCCTTCCTTATTTTTTCTGCCAATGGTTCGCTGCTAAAAATATATTGTTGAACAATTCTGTCTTTGGAGTTACAAGTTCCTCGCACAGATGACTGTACAGCTCATTTGGGAGTGAGTCTGGGCCTGCCGCTTTACTTTTCTTTAAATTCGTTAGCACTCTTAAGACTTCTTCCTTGGTTATTTCTTTGTGTATCCTATCTCTCTGTTCTTGTGAAAATTTTGGGAGGGCTATTTTTTCCAACATATGTTTTATTTTTTCTTCCATGGGTGGTTCTTCCTCTGTGTACAAGTTGCCAAAAAATGCTGCAAATTCCTTTCTGATTTCCTCCTCTTCTGTCGTATTTTTTTGGACTCCCACCTGAATCATTTCTATTCTATTTCTTGTTTCATCGGTTTTAAGCTTCCACGCCAATAACTTACCACATCCTTCTCCATACTCGTAGTGAGCTATTTTGCTTGCGTTCCATTTATCTTTTAGGATTACTTCAAGGAAATCTACAAGCTCCATCTTCTTCTTATCTCTCTCCTCCTTGATTCTAGATTTCACTTCAAAGATTACAGTTCTACTCATCTCAAGCTCTACGGTTGCTATTCCTTTCTCTAATTCTTGAATCTTTTTTCTTCTGGTTTTGTTCTTGTGGGCCGCAAGGCTGATTAATTTGCCCCTAATATAAGCTTTGTAAGCCTCCCACACGATTTGCCTCGAGGTTCCTTCTTTATTGATTTGAAAGAACTCTCTGGTTTCTTTTGAGAGATTTTCTACGTAACCAGCCTCTAGGAGAATTCCCCTATCTACTGTGTATCTACGTGTGGGCATTACTTCACCACAATTAAGGTGTAAAATCACAGCTGAGTGGTCCGATAAGAGCTGGTAAATGATCCACTTTTTGTGTTGCTTCTGATAATCTCTTATCAATTAAAAAGTAATCTATCCGTAATGCATGCCCCAACCTTTTATTTTGCAGTGTGTATTTGTTAAGGTTTCCTCCTTTCTCCCTCCATATATCGACCATACCCAGATCTTTAATGTAGTGATTCACCCAATCCCTCATTTTTGGTAAATTCGGACCACTGTATATCTATTGCTGGGTATATCTATTGCTGCTTATTTTTAGTTTTACCACTACCCATCTGCCCTTTTTGTCTACTTCCGTCTCTTCAATCTGAGCTCCAATTGATTTCTTAATTAGGACTGCGACTCCTTTTATGGTGCAATTCTGATTTGTACATACCAAGTTAGCTATCCACGTTTGATTTTTAAGGACCTTTTCTCATTTTTCTTTAAGCAAATGGGTTTCTTGCAATATTATTAAGTCGCAGTCCGCTAATTTCAGGTACTCTAGTATTTTAACCCTTCTTTTTTTCAACCTGAGGCTGTTCACGTTCCAAGATAGTATTTTAACTGACATACCTTCCCCTATTTATTTTTACCATCCCTTGTCCCATTTGTAGTTCCCCTATGTTCTTATTGCTGGTATTTTTGAATTTTTATGGGGCTCTTTCTACCTCATATTGCTTTCTTTGGACATGTCTTTTTTTTATTTTTTCCCCATCTTGCTCCCCACATTGTGCACTTTTTTTATTTTTGAGTTTATTTTTTCTGGTGACCCCCCCCCCCCCCCCCCCCTTCTCTCTATCCCTCCCTGCAAAATCCTCCCTTAACTCCTTGTGGGTGTCACGATCTGGTACTGTGCCGCTGACTTTGTTTACCTTTCAGCAACCATCGCGTCATTTTGGGACAAGAAACTACATTTCCCAGCATGCTCAGGACGCCAGGGACGTGATGGGCGTCTGCGCACGCAAACCCGGAATAAAGGTGCATCGAGGAGGATGGACGCTGCCGAGTATTCTATGTTTGGTTCCGGAGCTTGACGGTGAGCTGTTGACTTCAGGTGAAGTAAGTGCCAAAGAGTTCTGTGGAACGGGAGTTACCCCGTGCTGGGTTGGGTACCTGTTCCGCTTACAGTTGACCGCTGTGTGTGACGAGACGCTTCTCGTCATTGTGACTTACTTGTTCCTCAAGCAGTCTGCAGCATGGAAATGAAGTCATGGAGTTCTGCTTTTGGGTTTGATTAAGCAGACTGTACCGCGGATCATTAAATTGCTCATGTACATACAATTCCTTGAACTGCCTGAAAGACTGCATTGATTATCAGACATTTGTTGTTTGGCCAAATAAGAGTGATAATTGGCGGGTTCCGCTTGTTTCTGACTTATCACTCACTTACTGGAAACATTGTGTTTTTGACAAGAACATTACACTAAAGAGGGTATTGATCTGATTAAGGCTTATTAATTAGATCTCCGTGCCTTCGTCTTTCTTTTCTCTTCACTACCTTTTGTTGTTTATTTTTGTCTCAAACTCAGAAGAGAGATTCACTGGGGGATACAGGGAACCTCGGACCAAGATATGTACCTGTTGCTCATGGTATGATGCGAAGATATTATTGTATGTTATTTTGTTTACCATTTAGCATTCTTAGACTGTTCTTTGTTTCATGTGATAGGTCTGGTCTTTGGTATTCCCTTATCTCTTCTGGTATTGAGGCCCTCATCCTTCCCCTTTCCAGGTAGGCATCTAGACATACATTATTATAGAGGTAAAGGAAGGTTCTTCTATGTTATATGCTTGTGCCATAGGTGTATACTTAGCGCATTTGCATTGTCGTTTCAGCTCTCCCTCCCCGCAGTCCCCTTCCTTTCCCTCCCTCGCTCGACTGCCTTGGTGATCTGTATGCTTTTAGCTAGACACCGGGGACGTCGGGAGGTGGAACCCATATATCTTCAGCGCCATCCCGAAGACTTGGACGACTAAGCCTGACAGTGGGACGTTTTCTCGTTTTCTTATTGATTTGTTCTATAAAGTTTTCTACCTCCTTTGGGTCTCTGATGTTATGCATTTTGTTTTGCCACATTATTCTCAAAGCTGCTGGGAAACGCATTTGAACTGTTGCGCCTAATGACTTTAGCGCATGTACTAACCTAGTTGACATTGCTTGTCTTGCGTTGTCTTGGATATATCCGATCTTATCCTGTAAGCCCAATCTTTGATCTGGAACGAGCCTGCTTTCAGGCCCTCGCTCAAAATTCTTTCCTTTAGGGTGTAGCTCTTGAAGTTTATAAGGATTTTTCTTGGGTTCTTTCTGATCTTACTCCTGCCAAATGGGTCCCGGTGGACTCTCTGGATATCCTCTGCCAGGTCTACAGTGTTTGTCCATGGTAGCGTGTCTTCTAGTAGCTTGATTACAAATGTTTTAATGTCTTCACTTTCTAGGCCTTCAGGTACGTTTAGAATTCTTAGATTATTTCTTCTTGCTTGATTTTCCATTGCTTCCAACCTGTCGTAGACCACTTTGTCTATTTTTTCGGAGGTATACAGTTGGTTTATTTCCTTTTTATTTTCTTCCACTCTCTTGTTTAAGGCCTCAACTTCCAGCTCGACTGAAGCTACTCTCTACATTAGACCGTTTATCTTCTGGTCCATCTCCTCGCACACTTCCTGGATTTTTGTCTGGTTTCTCCCTGACTTCTCAAAGTTTGATCTCATCTCCCACATCATGGTGGTTATCATGTTTTCCAGACAATCCTTGTTCCTTAGTGGCGCTGTGAACTCCTTTGGTATTTCTATGCTTGCAGAGTAGTGGGCATCCTTTTCTAACTCCTGCTGATTTGGCGTTTCTAAAACTGCATACATGTAGCTGGTGCTTACTTGGGACATTTTTACCAGCGTTTCTTCGTTATATGTCTCTTTCTGATTATCAGGCCGGTTCTTGTTCTGGTGTTTTACCTTTCCCAAGGTATCTCTCAAGCTTTATTGCACTTTGAAAAAGGTCTTTAGTGAGGGGGTCATCTTTTGTTTTGCCAGACCGGGTGATATTAGATTGGCTTGGCTTGCTCTAGATGCAGTATATTGCAGCTTTCCAGTTGCCTTCGGTTCCTCTTCTTTTTTGTGCTTTTTAGGACAATGGGGTTGGTGGGGCGGAGGGGGGTATGCCTGACAATTTTACTACTTCTGGGGGGCATACTAAGCCTGTTTTTTGCTCTCGGTATTGATCAACTGTTAGGATAGTTCTACTCCTTAAACAGTAGTTTATACTTTCCCCTTGTTCTCTTAATGGCCTTTTTGTGTCCAACAGCACTTGAGGGGGAGTTAATGCTTTTGGATTCGCACACCCTTTATCATTGCTCCCTCTCACCTCATCTGCCCCTTCTGTCTGCCACTTATCCAGCTCTGCGTTCAGCTCACCCCTGTGCACCTCCTGCACCCCCTGTACTCCCTCCTGCACTTCTCCCTGAGTCCAGATTAGGTGTTTATTTTCTGGTAGAATTATTATGGGGTGTATTTGTTGTGCTCTTTTTTAGGGGAGTTTTTTGTGAGATAACTTAGTGCTTTATCTTCACTTACCCCAGTCAAGTGGACGTCCCGGGGTCCAGTTCTCCCTGGAGTAGCGGGCTGCTGAGAGACTCTCGCCTTCTCTACCAGTCATGCAGTAATGCTCCTGCTCTTCTGAAGAGCTTTAGCCGCCTCAGATCACACCTGGATAGCGTGGTAACGCTGAAGCTTCTGCACCTCCACTTTTTCTCAATTCTAAATGCTGGCACTCAGCTCTGGAAATGCTCTGGAGATGCAAGAATAGGAAGCGAGAAAAAGAATCCCAGAATTAC
Organism: Lissotriton vulgaris; assembly: GCF_964263255.1. Taxonomy (NCBI): domain Eukaryota; kingdom Metazoa; phylum Chordata; class Amphibia; order Caudata; family Salamandridae; genus Lissotriton; species Lissotriton vulgaris. The sequence goes on from NC_141691.1 coordinate 755,178,878, forward strand.
AGCACCCAGAGCCCACGTGAATAGGGCTACACCTTTGTCACACTCCTGATTGTTAAGGCTGCCTGCGCTCCGCTCCAACAATGCAAGAAAAAGAATGCAAGAGATGCAGCACCAGAATGAAACCCCAGTGCCTTACACGCCGCCACTCACTGCCGCCACCTTTGGGCGTCTCCTCCTCTCGCTTTCCTCACAGCTGTTCACGTTGTCGGTGCTCCGCTCTGGCAATGCGGGGGAAAGAGTGCAGAGAGTGCGACATCCGCGCCTCACACGTTGCCGCAGTCTCTTCCCTCCTTGACCCGGAAGGACAATGTCCCGGCCCCCGACTCTCCCTGCTCACTCCGCCTCCTCGCTTCGGAGCTGACTCGAACTGAGAGCGCTGCCTCCCGACTATGCGCTGGGCTCCCGCGTGGGCGTTGCGTCGGATCCAGAGGTGGAAATGTTCCTGGTAAGTTTTTTAGTGTAGGATCATTTTAATGTAAAATCATCGTTTTCCATTATGCACTAGGTCTTCACTACACGGTCATCTGCTGTTTGGGTGAGGAGCTCGCGACCGAGCCTCCTAGCCGGCCGCCATCTTTTCCCCGACTCCGAGCTTTTGTTTTTTTAGAGAAATGTTCAAAAGGGAAAAAGAAAGAAGACACACATTTTGAAATATGACCCACATGTTCTTTTTTCATAAAAATGACAGTGTTACGTATGTTATCGTCAGCTGGGCTTACATTTACCTGTATAGAAGTGAGAGCGCCCGAAATATAATCATCTTTGTATGTCTGAAGTAGAGATTGAGTTGAAATAAGGCTGAATGTATATTTTCTGTGTCACAGCTTTATCAGACATGGTTGTAAAAAGTTACTTTGGAAGCTTTTAAGTTTCTTGCCTATGGGCTACTGGCAGGTACTCAACTGGTAGCCATCTGGTAATTATTACTACTACCTATTATGGAGCTCAGATAGTATGTATCACGTATGTAATGTGTCAGTCTTCATATGGTCTGTTCTTTTACGTTTTCTGCACATACAGTGCATGTATGGATCATACAAGGTCCTCCTGCCCTGAAGAAATTGCCAGCATATATATTATGGCAATGAAACATGTCGGCCGTTCTACTTAATATGGTCGAAACATGGCATTTTGTTTTTAACCATGAGTGCGGGCATTGATAATTAAAGTCAACTGCTTATTGCCCAGGCAACTCATTTTTAGGTCTCGCCTGAGACAGAGCATGGGCTATCTCTTCGAGACATTTAGTAAGTGGCTTTTAAAAGTGCCACCAGAGGCTTTTGCTGGCCTACAGCTTGCGTTCACGAGCTTGTGCACGTGCACTGCTGCCATCTGTGTTTTTAATGCTGTAATCAGGCTCCTCTGCTTGCACCACCCCCCTCCCTTTCCCCCCTCCCTCCTGATCAGCTTTATTTGTGTCTTCTGGCTGTGAATCATGCTCCTCTGCTTGCACTCCTCCTCCCTTCTCCCCCTCCTCTTCGTCAGTTTCATTTGTGTCTGCTATCACTGTGAATGCTCCTGCTTCCACCAGGCACACACACCACCAGCCGTCAGTGCATGCTTCCACCAGGCACACACACCACCAGCCATCAGTGCACGCTTTCACCAGGCACACACACCACCAGCCGTGAGTGCATGCTTTCACCAGGCACACACACCACCAGCCATCAGTGCACGCTTCCACCAGGCACACACACCACCAGCCGTCAGTGCACACTTCCACCAGGCACACACACTACCAGCCGTCACTCACTACCAGACGTCGGTGAATGCATCCACCAGGCACCCACCACCAGCCGTTAGTGCACGCTTTCACCAGGCACACACACACCACCAGCCGTCGGAGCACGCTTTCACCGGGCACACACACCACCAGCCGTCAGTGCACGCTTTAACCAGGCACACACACCACCAGCCGTCAGTGCACGCTTCCACCAGACAATGTGAGGGTAACCACCCAGGCTATTTGTATAGCAACCACAGGCTATATATTCAACTGCAACATTCCCAAGATCAGAGAACTTAAACCATAACACAAACAATAAAATTGATATCAAAATTGGTGTATTTTAATAAAAACAGGGATAAATTCCTTTTACAATATAAATATACAATTATAATGAATTGATGATAAAAGGTGATATATTTTATATTTAAGAAAACACAAATTTAAAAAAAACATTAGACGGGCATTGATACATGTGCTGTCTATTGTTATTCTGGCTGTTGTATATGAGTCAACGCGTTTCGACACGTCGTGGTGTCTTCCTCAGGACTTTTATAATTTCAGCCAATCCATCTATAAAGAACAAAATGATATTAGTTCTTATTCTTTTTTTTACATTTTAAAACAGTGTTACAGTTTACAATTACAATTTGTTCGTTCATGATAGGTAATAGCGAACCCTGAACACTTGTCCATTTCATTTCTGTCGTTTGGTTCACTTCATTTAACATGGGAATATCTAGTGCAGTTCGTTGTTTTATTTGGATTCTTGCTTATTGCATAGCAAGGAGTACAAAAGAAACAATGCTACTGGAGCTATCCTAGGGTAAACAGGCCTAGACAAACACAGTTATGATGTCACTTATTTTGTCTTTAGTGTGCATTTGTTTCACTGATAACATTTTATAACAATTCCGTTCAAGTTATATTCAATAAACTTGATGTTTTTATTCTTATATCAGGAAAAGAAATGAGAGACACCCAGAAGGAAAGTTTCAGTGGTAAGATAAATGAAAAAAGGAAAAGGAAGGAGAGAGTTTGCAGCTTCAGATATGTAACTTTAGGCATCTTTTATAAAGAGATTCAAATACTAACTTTGACCTCGTCAGCAACTAGTGTCCTATCTTATCGTCCTTCATCTAGCTAATACTACATTTCTATTATTAACAACACTATGTTATAACTACGTTGGTATATCTCAATGCATTTTCCCCAAAATATTAGGCTTCCCATATATTTACCTTAAATAGACCTCTATTTAAATGGTCCATTTATGAATTTCTTCAATTAAAACCAGAGTGAGTGAGGCACCGTTATTTTTCTTTCCCTGAAATCGGCATGTGTCACCTGTAGAGGGCATAATTTTATATTACTTAATGAGCCCTCTATTGATTTCTGTCGCGTAATAGAGGGCGGCATCTAAATATCTTCATTCTCTTTTTATCTTGAGTTGCCTACCTCAGTTTTGGGGATCCACTGCTCCCATCTCACTTAATCTGTATTTACAGTTTCTGTAGGTTTCTTTCAGTACAGAACTGCCTCTTGGCTGTAGATAAAACCATAGGGGCTAAGCGTTACAATGATACACAGATCATTTATTCAGATACATTTGAATGTGCTCGTGATAGTATTTCTCTTACCTATTAAAAACGGGGAATTCTTTCAAATGTGAAGCGTAACAAACCATAGGGCAGTAAATGGTTAGGTTTAAAGACAACTCATGTTGTGTCTTTCAAGGAAAAGCTGCTCCCCGCATATAATTACAGCGTCCGTATCGGACTGTCGGGAAAAGATAAAAATGCGAAACTTATTTAATTATTTTTGCTTTACTCTAGTAACATGCTTATGTCAGGGCCCCATGTGGTAGTAGAAGCAACATTAGGTCCTACCTTAGTTAGTCTCTTTAAATAAACAGATCGCCGTTCAGATTTTCTCACAAAGCTGCAGGCAGCGCTACCGTCAAACGGGTTTCTCCGTTTTTTCTTTTCCGACCGCGGAGATCAGCAAACTGTTTTGCTGAGCGCTCGCTTCTGGCAGGTCTCTAATCTTTTTAGCAGAGTACCTGGGTAAAGATCCAATATAGTATATATATAATATTGGATCTTTACCCTTAACACATACGAACCCGGCCTAAATTTAGAATGCCCGTGGGCGAACGCTATAATATGATGGAATTACCCAATATAAGAACAGACCCCTAGGTAACTGCTTGAACTAATACATTTAAAATATATAGTCAATTCCATCTTAACATAAGGCTGAATGAACCATCCAAAACCCCTAAAGATTTCTGTAGTATGAAGACACTAAAGACACTAGATTAAGTACTAACTGATGTATAGGAAGGCTAAGTGAATCTGCAGGAATACGCTGGTAAACTCCCCACTCTTTTGTTTTATTTTACTCCAACCACAACAGCAGAGGTGAAAAGGAAACCATAGCTTTAAATAGGGGAGGAGCTTTAGGATAATGATGTCACGAAGGTGAAGTATAAATACCAACAGGATTCGGTGTATGAATCCCTTTGTTTTCTGCCGTTACAAGCCATCGGGTGATTGGACCATTGCAAGAGGGAGAAAAAGCGCCAGAAAGGTAAGCCTGAAAAGGAAGGGTGTTCCCAGCCCCTACTTGCCGAGCGCAATACTTTTAGAAAATCCAGCATACTGATAGAATCCTTTTTTTAAACTCCCTAGGCATTTCCCAGGTACTCTGCTAAAAAGATTAGAGACCTGCCAGAAGCGAGCGCTCAGCAAAACAGTTTGCTGATCTCCGTGGTCGGAAAAGAAAAAACGGAGAAACCCGTTTGACGGTAGCGCTGCCTGCAGCTTTGTGAGAAAATCTGAACGGCGATCTGTTTATTTAAAGAGACTAACTAAGGTAGGACCTAATGTTGCTTCTACTACCACATGGGGCCCTGACATAAGCATGTTACTAGAGTAAAGCAAAAATAATTAAATAAGTTTCGCATTTTTATCTTTTCCCGACAGTCCGATACTGACGCTGTAATTATATGCGGGGAGCAGCTTTTCCTTGAAAGACACAACATGAGTTGTCTTTAAACCTAACCATTTACTGCCCTATGGTTTGTTACGCTTCACATTTGAAAGAATTCCCCGTTTTTAATAGGTAAGAGAAATACTATCACGAGCACATTCAAATGTATCTGAATAAATGATCTGTGTATCATTGTAACGCTTAGCCCCTATGGTTTTATCTACAGCCAAGAGGCAGTTCTGTACTGAAAGAAACCTACAGAAACTGTAAATACAGATTAAGTGAGATGGGAGCAGTGGATCCCCAAAACTGAGGTAGGCAACTCAAGATAAAAAGAGAATGAAGATATTTAGATGCCGCCCTCTATTACGCGACAGAAATCAATAGAGGGCTCATTAAGTAATATAAAATTATGCCCTCTACAGGTGACACATGCCGATTTCAGGGAAAGAAAAATAACGGTGCCTCACTCACTCTGGTTTTCATTGAAGAAATTCATAAATGGACCATTTAAATAGAGGTCTATTTAAGGTAAATATATGGGAAGCCTAATATTTTGGGGAAAATGCATTGAGATATACCAACGTAGTTATAACATAGTGTTGTTAATAATAGAAATGTAGTATTAGCTAGATGAAGGACGATAAGATAGGACACTAGTTGCTGACGAGGTCAAAGTTAATATTTGAATCTCTTTATAAAAGATGCCTAAAGTTACATATCTGAAGCTGCAAACTCTCTCCTTCCTTTTCCTTTTTTCATTTATCTTACCACTGAAACTTTCCTTCTGGGTGTCTCTCATTTCTTTTCCTGATAGAAGAATAAAAAACATCAAGTTTATTGAATATAACTTGAACGGAATTGTTATAAAATGTTATCAGTGAAACAAATGCACACTAAAGACAAAATAAGTGACATCATAACTGTTTGTCTAGGCCTGTTTACCCTAGGATAGCTCCAGTAGCATTGTTTCTTTTGTACTCCTTGCTATGCAATAAGCAAGAATCCAAATAAAACAACGAACTGCACTAGATATTACCATGTTAAATGAAGTGAACCAAACGACAGAAATGAAATGGACAAGTGTTCAGGGTTCACTATTACCTATCATGAATGAACAAATTGTAATTGTAAACTGTAACACTGTTTTAAAATGTAAAAAAAAGAATAAGAACTAATATCATTTTGTTCTTTATAGATAGATTGGCTGAAATTATAAAAGTCCTGAGGAAGACACCACGACGTGTCGAAACGCATTGACTCATATACAACAGCCAGAATAACAATAGACAGCACATGTATCAATGCCCGTCTAATGTTTTTTTTTAATTTGTGTTTTCTTAAATATAAAATATATCACCTTTTATCATCAATTCATTATAATTGTATATTTATATTGTAAAAGGAATTTATCCCTGTTTTTATTAAAATACACCAATTTTGATATCAATTTTATTGTTTGTGTTATGGTTTAAGTTCTCTGATCTTGGGAATGTTGCAGTTGAATATATAGCCTGTGGTTGCTATACAAATAGCCTGGGTGGTTACCCTCACATTGTATATTTTCCCTGACCCAGGATTTTCATCCTTACCAGGGGGCCCTTGTTTTTTCACAAACGCTTCCACCAGACACACACACACCACCAGCCGTCAGTGCACGCTGTCATCGGGCACACACACCACCAGACGTCAGTGCATGCTTTCACCAGGCACACAGACCACCAGCCGTCAGTGCACGCTTTCACCAGGCACACACACTACCAGTCGTCAGTGCAGCAGGCAGGCTCTTCTCAGAGTTTCTTGGTAAATATGTGTTCGATGCCTGGGATGGAGTGGGTCGAGTTTCCTTAAACCATGCTGCGTATGCCGTTGCAGTGCATGAACTCCTGTGTAAGTGAGTCATGCTGCCAGGGGCTCACTCACTCCACACTTGTAAATTGCGCTTGCACCAGGCTTTTTCTCATTGGCAAAGTTCGGCGCATGTGCACAGCTAGGCAGCCCCCACACACCGGGAATGGCTGCTTCCTACAACCAGAATGTAAACAATATTCAGAGCAATGAAAACAAACAAACATTGGCATAGCCAATAGGTCTCATTTTTTGGACCCTATAAGTATTTAGTTATGCAGCAGATTATCCTTGGTGCAACAACACCATCTGTTGCATGGCTAAATACTTACTAGGTCCCAAATGCGAGACCTATTGGCTATGCCAATGCTGGTTAACTTTTTTTGTGAGGAAGTAGCTTCTCCCTCATTGGGGACCTTGGGAGGTTGTTGAGATGGGCTGTTTATACAATACAAGTAGATAGATTACAACACACGCACAACATTCTTCTAAACTTGTTTGGTGCTGGTTCCTTCCCATACATAGGAGAAGTGCTGATGATGATAAAGGGTGTTCTGTAGCTGCACTCTATATGTCCTCGGAACTGGACCGGTTTCGGTCTCCTTTCCGTAGCTACACACACTCACTGGGACATTTTACTGGATGTATACTAGAGACAGCACTACTTTTGACATAGCTAAAGTGGACCCTGAAACTCCTATAATAAGGATTTCATGTGTGTGTTATACCAAGGGCTTGTTGTATAATATGATTAGCTGAGTGAAGGCCGCCCTTGTTATGTTTTCCTCTTTTATGTATGTAATGGCTGAATTTTATAACAAATTTTTGCAAACATTTGCAGCGAAAATTTGCTGCATGAGGGATTTACTAAAAAAAGGGAAAGAATTCATCTGAAGTCAAGAATGCATTTGTGAATTTGAATGTGTGAAGCAGTGTTTGAGCGACGCCCCTAATTTGGGAAGCTTTGAACCGAGAGAGGAGTCGTATGAACAATAGTTACTTACCTGTAATCTGTGGTTCTCCAGTATTGGTGTCTTTCATAGATTCACATGCCTGAATCATTCCCCGTCGTCGGAGTGTGAGTCCCACGGTACATAAAAAAGCAATAATATGCATATAATAACCATAAAACATTGGTAATAACCAACCAGGAAGTAAAGTAGCCCTAAGCTACAGGAGCAAAAACTCCCACACTCATGACTATCCTAGTCATTTTGTATAGACCAAACTGCAGCCAATCAGGCGACAGCACCCACCAGAATGTTCTCCCCAGAGGCTCAGGCTCTCAGATTTTCTCGCACAGGAGTGAAGCCAACATAATCGCCTGAGGAGCCTCTGAGGGGAGGTGGGCGAGTGCATGTGAATCTATGAAAGACACCAATACTGGAGAACCACAGATTACAGGTAAGTAACTATTGTTGTTCTCCAATATTGGGGTGTCTTTCATAGATTCACATGCCTGAATCAGAGTAGATAGCAGTACAAATCATAACAAATCATAATGCTCATAGACGCCCCTTGTATCATAGTACATATGCATGCTTTGCAATAGAGAATAACATAATAAAATAAGCGTCTAAAAGAGCATAGAGGAGGAGGGAGAACAGAGGCTCACCTTATTTGAAAAGATTGAGAAGAACTGCTTGTCCCACTGAAGTATCTGCATCACTTGCAGCATCCAAACAGTAATGCCTGCTGAACGTATGCCTGCTGGTCCAGGTTGCCGCTCTGCAGATCTGATGGAGGCACACCAGCGAAAAGAGCTGTAGAAGAGGAGACTGCTCTCGTAGAATGTGCCCTAGGCAAAGATTGTAGAGGCCTTCCCGCTTGTTGATGACACAGACTGATTGCCGAGGACACCCAGTGGCCTATGGTCTGCTTGGATACAGCGTATCCTTGACGTAGCCTTCCGTATGCTACAAATAATTGATCTGTCTTTCGCAATGTTGCATTCGTTGGAGATAGAATTTGAGACATCTCCTGATGTCTAGGAAATGCAAGGCTTTTTCTGCCGCTGTTTGCGGATTAGGAAAAAATTTCTTTAGAATCACTGGCTCATTAAGATGAAAGTCAGAGGGAACTTTAGGCATGTAACTTGGATTGGTACGAAGCACCACTGAATTTGAAGTGAATTGTAAAAAAGGAGACTTGATGGGGAATGCTTGAATGCCGCTGACCCTATGTGCCGACGTCAGTGCCAAAAGTAGAGAAACCTTCCATGAAAGGAACTTGAGATCCACTTTATGAATAGGCTCAAAGGGGTGACACATGAGCTAGGCGAGCACCACATTTAAGTACCAGGATGGAGGTGGACGTCGAATAGGAGGAAACATTCGGAATAGACCTTTAAAGAATTGTTGGATTATTCTAGCAGAATAAATAGAGTTAGAGCCATCTTGACGGAATCTGGAAATGGCTGCCAAAAACACATTCAGTGTGGAATGAGATAAGCCTGATCTAGCCAAATTAAGAAAGAACGTCAAGATCTGTTCTGGTTTAGCATGAATTGAGTGTAAATTGGCAGAGGGACACCAGTTACAGAACCTTTTCCATTTAAGTTTGTATGTCTTAATAGTGGCAGGCGCTCTAGCATTGGCCAAAACCTCCTGACAATCCTCAGGGATATCTAGATGGGCGAATTCAACGTGTTGAGGAGCCAAGCTGCTAATTTCAAGGAAGCTGGGTCCGGGTGACAAATTTGACCCCCTTGCATTGTCAGAAGATTCGGTATTGATAGAAGCTGAATGGGATCGCACTCCGAGAGAAGTAGAAGCTCGGTGAACCAATATTGGCGAGGCCACCTGGGCGCAATGAGAATGAGGCGACACGGCTGCCTTTTCATTTTCCGGATGACTCTGGGAACCAGAGATTGGAATAGTGTCAGGCATCTTTGAACATGCACTCTTGCTGCTCCTAAAGAATTGGCCTTCATAAGGCAATCGTCCAAGTATGGAAACATTTGAATGCCTTTCAAGCGAAGATGCGCCGCTACTGGAGCTAACATTTTTGTGAACACACGGGGCGCTGAACGAAGTCCAAATGGGAGAACCTTGAATTGAAAATCCCTGCCAGCCACTCTGAATCTTAAGAACTTCCTGTGCCTGGGAAGGATTGGTACATGAAAATAAGCATCCTGAAGGTCGAGGGTGGCAATGTGATCCCCTTTGGAAAGAAGCTGGAGGATTTCTTGAAGTGTTAACATCCAGAAGGATAATCTTTTGAGGTATTTGTTGAGGGCAAGCAGGTCGAGGATAGGGCGCCATTCTCCGGACTACTTGCGTATGAGGAAGAACCTCGAATAGAACCCTTTTCCTTTTTGCAATTGAGGAACTTTTTCGATTGCTCCTTTCCGAATCATTACATTTATCTGGGAGAACAGCTCCTTGAGGTGAGCTGGTGGTGGACCTTTCGGAGAAGAATTTGGAGGGGTTTTGACAAATTCTAAAGCGTGGTCCCTGGCCACTACATTCAGGCCCCACTTGTCCGTAGTAATTTTGGACCAATTCGAGAAGGAATGGGATATTCTCCCTCCAACTTTTGACCTTGGGATGGGCAGAGGTGGTGGCAGGTGGTACGTCTCATTGCTTTCTGGAGGAATCTCGTCCCCGGTAAGAAGGCTTCCTTTTTCCTTGCGAGTAATTGTTCCCTCGCTGTCCGTATGTTTGTTGTTGATACGGCTGGTTACCTTGTGAGGACTGGTACGAGCGTTGCTGAGAGTAGCCCCTCTACTGGAAAAAGATCCACGTCCTTTGGCACCACGAAAGGACGATTTACTAAACTGCAGGCTTCCCAGCTACCTTGCAGTTTCTGTATCCTTCTTTATGGCCTGCAGGGCCTCATAAATATGCTGGCCAAAGAGAAACTCCCCATCATAAGGCATATCGATGATCTTAGCTTGGACCTCCTGGCAAAAGAATGTTGACTTCAGCCAACCCTGCCTTCTCAGCACTGCTGCCCCCGCCAACTGCCGGAAGCCTGTAGATGCCACATCTACTGCTGTGTCAATCATCTCTGCAGACGTGCACTCTCCTTCATGCAATATTTTCCTAGCTCCTGATCTTTCAGGATCTGGAAGCTTTTCAATATATGTTGAGATATCCGACCACATTTTTCTATCATATCTCCCCAATACTACAAGGGAGTTTGCAGCACGGACAGTAGTTGCAGCTATCGTTGAAACTTTTTTGCCAGTGGAGTCTAGGCGTCTGCCATCTCTGTCAGGTGGAGCGGTTACTTGGGAAGATGGGTTCCTGGCCCGGCTCTGGGCCGCTTGGGTGACCACTGACTCTGTCTTTAATTGTCCTATAAGGCATGCAGGTGAGGTGAGAGGTGCCTTATACTTCTTGTCCACACGTGATAAGACTGCAGGTAAAGAATTTGGAGTTGACATGATTTTAAGTCCCTCCTTCCAGATAAAGTATATTATTTGAATATTCTTCACCTGTCTTTGTGGCTGATCTTTAAAATCATACAAGAAACAGTCATCCTGTTTCGTTTCCATAGAGATTAGGAACCTTTTAGTTGCTCTTTCCATTATGAGATGGAATCCTCCAATATCTACAGGCGGAGAGTAAGCGGTATGAGGAGACGTAAGGGATAGGGTTTGCGTCTGGTAGTCATCCCACTCCGACAGTACAGATTTATCATCCACTTCTTCTTCCCTGTCGTCATCAGTGGTTACAGTCTCCTGAGTATGGTGGGATTGTGCCGGAGAAGGTGGAACGTATTTCAGGTGGAAACGTATTCCCACTGTGGAACGTATTTCAGGTGCTGATATTGGAGAAGATTGCCTTGGAGTCTCAACGTTGATGCAGGTGCTCGAGGCATGGGCGTTGAAGGGACCGACTCTGCAGATTCAGATGGAGGAAACCGGCGATAGTAGTCGTCCAACATATACTGCAAGTTGTTGAGGAGAGCTAACGGCATCTGTGCTGTAGGCACCGTGGCAGGAGCCTGACCCGTAGGCTCAGGAAACTGTGATCTTCATCTTGAAACTTTATAAGCAGCTCAGATGGACTTCTGGCTGCGCGGAACCTCTCATCCACATCATACTGTTCTTCATCCTCTTCTGAGTCTAAAAGTTGTTCAGGCAACATCAATGGGGAGAGAGCCACTAAGGAAGAGCCCCGTTTTTCCAATAAGAAGCAAAGGAGGCAGCAGATGGTGCAGCAGACCAAACCTGTAGTTCTCAACACGATGAAAGAAGAGGCGTCGACGGACAAACTGTCGGCGGTGCCGTCGACGGAGATGGTGCATGGACTGTGGCCACCCACGAAACCGTGAGCTTCGTCGACGATGCTTTAGACGACGGGGCAATCTTCGTTGATGATGTCTTCGATGACCGCATCGTCGACGACAATGGAAATCTCGTTGAAGGTGGGGTCATCGAAGGCAAGGTGATCTTCGTCGACAAGGAATCAGTTGACGGGGTCACTTTCGTCGATGGGCTAGACGCTGTCGAGGTGTTCTTCGTCGACAATGCGCTCGTTGACGGACCATTTTACTCTTCGTCGATGAAGGCGCGTCTACGATTGAAGGCATTATCTTCGTCGATGATATGGGTCGAATTGAAACTGAGACCAGCGTGGACGGGGAAGAAGCCGAAGACATTATCATTTTAGGTCTCGGAGAAGAAAAGGTGACCGTCGACGAAACATCAGAGATGGGTCGACGAGGTCGTTTTCTGAGGGAAAACTTTCTGTGACAGTCTTTTTGAAGGCAAAGACTTTCAAGGCTTTCTCGGGGGCGTACTAAGTTCAGATCTTGAAGGTGGAGAAGCCTTTTTTGCGGTAGAGGAGAAAGGCAAGCTAGAATCCTTGGTGGATTGAGCTTTTCTCGACACCTTAGCCCCAGGAGAAGATACCTCTTCCTCAATCTTCCTCTTTCTAGAGGACATAGCTGACCCCCAAGCCACACTTCCAACTCGGATAGGGGGTTGTCCTGGTCCTTGATCTTCTGCAGCCACAGGAGAAGACTACCTTCCCTGTCTCTGAGGGTCTTCTGAGGAAAGGTTCTGCAGATCTTACAATCCTTTACCTCATGGCCTGGATACAGGCAATAAATGCATTTCTTGTGGGGATCTTCTTTAAAAAGCCTAAGCTTCCCACAAGATTCACAAGGCCTGAAGAGAGATTTAGAAGATGACCTCCTTAAAGTAGGTAAAAACCAGCCAAGTTGAGAAGTACTGAGCAGAGCTCAGGGAGACTCCCTTCACACGACGTGCGGTGGAAAATCTGAGAGCCTAAGCCTCTGGGGAGAACATTCTGGTGGGTGCTGTCGCCTGATTGGCTGCAGTTTGGTCTATACAAAATGACTAGGATAGTCATGAGTGTGGGAGTTTTTGCTCCTGTAGCTTAGGGCTACTTTACTTCCTGGTCGGTTATTACCAAGGTGTTTTGGTTATTATATACATATTATTGCTTTTTTATGTACCGTGGGACTCCCACTCCGACGACGGGGAATGATTCAGGCATGTGAATCTATGAAAGACACCCCAATACTGGAGAAGTTAAAACATATGCAAGCTCAAAGGGACTAGGAGCAGTCCTTATGCAGATGATGAGTGGGAAGGAAAAGACAATTTTTTTCATTTCTAGGTCTTTGAAGAGTGAGGAGCTTAATTATTCAGTGGCAGAAAAGGGGGCATTGAGTGTGTTCTGGGCTGTGCATACATTTATTAAGTTTCTGTGAGGAAGGAAGTTTGAAATCAAAACAGATCATAGCCCCTGAATGAAGTGTTCATAAGGATGGGCAAAGACTGGGTTGTAGCATTGCAAGAATTCGAGTTTGTTGTTTCCTACTTTCCGGGTTCCAACAATATCTTGGAGAAATGTTTATGGTAGACAGCGAGATTGAGATTTCGGGTGAAGGTGATTGGTTTGGTGGTGAGGACTTTGATGAAGAGGTAAATGTGTGTTCAAACACGAAAGGATTTGTTTCAGAAGTTGGAGAGAAGGTTCAATGGTTGATGGGGTGTTACAGAAAGTCATGAAGATGGTTTCTTTTGGATGGTGTGAGAAAAAAGATAGTAATGATGACATAAGAAGGTACTGGCAGGTCAAGGACGAGTTGGTTGCTGTGGAAGGTTTGCTGATGAGGGGTAATTAGTGATTTCCCATGGTAGACTTAGAAAGAGGTTAGCAGATAATGCCCATGCTAGCCATAGCCACAGAAGGATATTGGTGGGCAGCAATGGACCAAGTATTGAGAGAGAGGTGAGGAGTTGTGTGGAGTGCTCACGCAGTGATAAATTACTGAAGTTTAGGACACAACCCATGGTGTTGAGGGAGAAGGCGAGGGGTCCCTGGTCTGATATCGCAATTGACAGTCTGGATCCGGTGAGGATAAAGTCATATGATCGTTATATTCTTGTGTGCGTGGACTTTTCATGCTGGCCAGAAATTAAGGTGGTGAGTTTGGTTGAGTCAGAAGACGTCAAACCTTTTGGAGGGGTTGAAAAGGAAGGTTTTCCTTCAAAACTACTCTCGGACAATGGTTTGCAACTCACCTCAGGAGTTGTTTCTGAACTCTAGAGGAATAAAACATAAGAAAGTGGCTTTGTACAACCCAGAGAGTAATGGTGTGGTGGAAAGGTTTATAAAGGTGCTAAATGAAACCCTTCAACAATCCTTGGTAACTAGTGTAAACTGGGAAACCGCGATGAGAAAAAAGGTACGCAAGTATCGCATCACCCCACATTCTTCGACAGGGGTAGCCCTTTTCCAGTTATTCAAAAGCAGAATTGCTAACATAGAGGTGATCCCCATGTGAGTTTCTTAGAAGAGGATTGTGGTGTATGACCAACTTGAGAAAACTGAAGGCTGGAAGAAGAAGGAAAGAGAGAATATGTTGAAGAGGAAGAAGAGGTATGATGTGAGGAAGGCCGTCAAAAACACTTTGGTGCTTGTGGGTGACTGGGGGAAGATTAAATCTCCTAGGAAGCATGGTAAATAATCTAAGTTTAGTCAACCAAATGAAGTTATAAAGGTGTCCACAAATGCTGTGAAAACAACGGATTATAGAATTTGGAACTTAAACAGGGTGGCTAAGTTCAATTTCAAAAGGTGCACACTCCATTTCAGGGAGAGACATCAAATGAACGAGAGCACATTGTGAGACACCAGCATGTAAGAAGGGTGCTTCTTCGCCTACAGGTTTCACTGGGTTTTTACAAAGTATATTGTACATATGTATATTGTGTTTGGTGTTTTATGCACCTAGGAGTTTATTTATATATTGTTGTTGTAATAGTGATAGAGGAAGGTGATGTGGTGTTCAGTTTTTCTATTCTGTATTCATGTTGTGATGCAGTAATCTGGAATGCAAGGTGGTTTCTATCTGTGGAATGTGTTATGAGTTGCTTCTATGTCAGTTGCTCCTTTACCTGGTTGTTGATGGGGTCTCTGCAGATTTCTCTCCTAAAAAGGTGGATTGCATTTACCTGAACGTGGTGTGCCCACTTCTTTGGACTTCACAACATGCAAGAGTATTGGTATGTAAATATGGTGCAAAAACGCTTTTTAACTCTTTCCCCAAATAACACTTGGCGTCCACTGCTAGTAGCAATATCGGATGTAGAAAATCTGGTTGAAAAAAAAGTATGAATCTAATTTTAAGTCTGTCTTCATTAAACATGCTGTTATACTCCAGCATTTTCCCTACTACAATCCGAGCCTTCGTTCGGTAATGTTGCCAAAAATCTCATTTAGACGGATGACTTCTGGATACAACAGCAAACCTCTTTAGCAGATCCTGTCCCTTTAAGCCCAGTCTCAAAGTGCGGTGTTGGAGTCTGCCCTCAAAAAACACACTGCCCTTTTCCAATCCTGAGTAGTAATATACACTCACAGGTATATGACCTCACAGAACACGTAATGATTTACCAAATTAACAAATGAAAAATAATTATTTAATTAATCAACTAAAAGAAGAGTGTGTGTTCCTATTTATTGACACCACACACATCACTTAAGAGAGCTGTATTATAACTAATGTGTAACTAGCAAGAATTTAAGACAAAGGGGAATTTAGAACTCTCCAGATCGTTTTGTTCAACAATGTTGTGGAGCATAACAGATTGATGAAATAAATATTTCAATCTGGAATTTTACCAGCGAAGGAAAAAAGAATAATTAGAAGCCTTTCATACAAGATTAATGACCTACATTTACAGTACCTGAAGCCTTTTACGTGGCGGGAATACGCATACCATATTGGCAGACATCTTGCAGTGCTAACAAGTGAGGGGGTCCATCAATTAAGCCACCCGAGCCCTAAACACTGACCCTTCCCTGGACAAAGAGGGCCAAAGGGAACATTTCCTGTTCTGATACATGCCACATGCAGGCGGACAGGAAGGAAGACTGGAAACTGTTTTCAGGAAGACATTACCAAGACGTGGAATGACTTTTATCCAGAAACTGATTTTGTAGGCATACTGGCAAGAGAAATGCTCATAAGTAGAATTTTACTAGCACTGTCAACACAATACAAGGACAGAGTCTGAGAACGGTTACTTAGACTGCTGAATTCTTCTATGATACTAACATCTCTCCAAAGGCTCATCAGGAAGCAGGAGTTGAATTTGCAGAAATTCACGAAATGGTGAAAATTCTAAAACAGAAATTCCCAAGAAAAAGCAGCAAAAAAGGTAACCAAAGTAAAGATGCACACAGGACTTAACAGTGGTATTCAGCAGCAGAGACCTCTTCTGATATGAGTTTTGACAGTGCAGGTGTCAGACCGACCTATTGCTTTCTATTTATATGAAGAAAGCGTAGAGTCTTTCCCTTTCTACCACCGACTCTCTTAAACCAGCCTCTTTTAGCAATTGTCGAGAGATTCTAAAATAACATCTTGCTCAGTTCAGTAGAGTGGTCATCTCACGTAATGCTATTGGCTGTATCCTCTCACCTTCACTTGAGTGCATGCACTGTAGTGTGTGAGGGACTATTTATCAGCTACAGCCTTTAGTTATCATAAAATGAGGCATGTATTTAAGCCACATGAGCCTTCAAATCAGCCTACTTTTCATTTCAGCAAGCGTTGGAACTTTCAACCCCACCTACTGGCTTTAACAATGCTGAACTGCAAATGATTTTCTTCAGATGAGCACCAGGGAAGGAGGTAATCTCTCTAGGTCTTATTGAGTAGCCTCTGTGATGCAGCTCACTGTATACAATCAAATTGGTTGACAGCTGATTATCCTTAGACAACAGAGATGACTGACAGTCGGTAGCCATGTGGGGTTGGATGACCAACCGTCCGTAAATTTCACGGACTACCCGTAATTTGGGCCTCTTGTCCGTGGTCCGTTAAGGATTCTTTCACGGACGCCTTTTGTCCGTAATTTCAGCTGCCCCCTGCAAGCAGTCAGAGTCCTGTAACTCTCACTGCAGGGGCCAGCTCGCACTACTGCTGTGAAAAGGGGCCTGCAGCAGCCCCTCCCTGACACAGCAGAGGCTGCTATCGGCCCATTATCATTCTGTATGTCGGCCTAATTATCACAAACAGAATGATAATGGGCCAGTCACAGCATTTGCTGGGGCCCCCTCCTACCCTCACTGCTCTTTGCACGGATTGATCAAGTGTGCAGCAGTATTGCTCAGTGGGTGTCACCACTTTCATTTTAAGGGGGTCCATTAATGGCTTCTGTTAATCAGGAGCCAGTGAAGCTGTATATACTCCTGTTTATGGCGTACCTCCTACAGGCCCGTTTTAGTTAGTTCTTGAGGGGTGTAGTAGAACTACTGCTCAGCAGACGATGGCAGAGCAGAGGTATGAATGAAATGGGAAAGCATTATGGTGGACTATGCCAAAAAAGCGTTTTTAGACGACAGCGCAGTCCTAATGTTGATAGATCTCAGATTGGCGCACTATACCATGGAAAACAGGCTATGATGTACTGTGATAAGTATTAAAATCCACATAAAACAAAACAAGCATTTGCAATGCAATAGGTCTCGCATTATTAAAGTTTGAGCTATTGGCATTGCTAATAATAATGCAACACCAATAGCTCAAACATTCAGTAATGCGAGACCTATTGCATTACAATTGTTGGGGAGTATGAAAGGAGGGTATGGGTACACTTTGTGTCTGGGGTATGCTAGGTGGGTTGGGATACACTGCATATGTGGGGGTATGAGAGGAGGTTTGGGGTACACTGCATGTGTGGGAGTGTGCAAGGATGTTTTGTTATAAAGTGCGTGTGTAGGGGTTTGATGAGAGATGGGTTCTGTGCATAAGGGGGGATTGCGTGAAGGTTTGGGGTATGCTAGGTGTGGGGGTGTATGCGAGGATGATTGGGGTACACTGTACATTTGTTAGGGTAGTGGTGGAAACGAGAACAGTTGAGGTATATCTACAGGCTAGCGGTAGGGGTAGTGAGACCACATGCAGGTGGGTTGAGGTTCTTTATGCTGAAGTGAGGCGATGGTGGGAGCAGAGGGTGGGTAAAGAGCGGGTTCAATCACCCATGAATACACGTCACGCAAGGAGGCTCCGCTCTTCCTGACCGATGGACATTTTCCAAGTGGGACTAGAAGACGTTTTAAGACTACCCTGCATTTGTTTTCTCGCTGTGCTGTGTCTCCCAAGACTTTAAAAGCATTGAGATGCAGTTCGCACAGGATGTCGGTTTCTAAAATCTTGCCATACTGTTGCTTTACTCTGCGCACCGATTCAGAAAAGGGGGTGGTGATGAACAGAGTGTCTGAATTAAGCAGACCACTCTTACCCAGTCCAAAGATCAGGGCTTGATCCATCACCGTTTTTTAGCTCACTGCACCATCCCAGCTCAGAACCTGGCTACATGCAAATTAGTCTGTCCCTGGCCCAGTGCATCATGGGAACAGGGCAGACCAGACTACCAAGCCAATTTTTATACTGGGAAGGAAACAAGCTTCCGGGGACCGGTTTCTGACATTTCAGCCGTCTTCGGCCCGGCTTGCTTGAATCCTGATGGTGCAATGAGCAAGGGACTCACATCTGAGTATACCCTTCCTTATGGTGGAAAAAATGATTCAGATCTGCGCACCGGCACTTGTTTTATTTAAGTTTGCGAGGTGCAGTTTCTTTACACTGTGCTCCGTGTCTGTTTTCATTTTTAAATTCATGCCATGACGCTCTGATGCTGAAAGTCCACAACGTCTTTTCTCTGTGTTTGGTGTCCCAGTACACATAGACCCTTAGTTACAGTTTGGTTACACTGGTTGCTGGGTAGTTTTGTTTTGAAAGCCGTGATATGCCGTCTCTCTACCATGTTGTTAGTATCCTGGTTCGCAAAGTCCCTGACAGGTATTTTGTTAGCAGTTCACTGTGTACTCAGTGTCTGTTTTGAAGCTCCTGAGATGGGGTGTTTAATGGCAGTGCGCTTGGTGTCTGTATTTACAGTCCCCGATATGCCGTTAATGTATTGTTAAATGCGCCTAAGGGCATGAACAGCGCCGTACTGCCTTTCGGCGGGCTTTGTGCGATGAAATGGCCCATGAGGAGCATTGAAGCCTTATATAGCGCTGCAGTCCAGGATGGGCATGGAGTACAGGCTGAGGGGACTAATTGGTGGTGTGTATGAGCACAGCGTTCCTCAGTGGGTGCATTGCCGTGTGCGGCTTCAGTGCAGGCTGGGAAGCAGCACTGTGAAGTACACAGGTTGTGCAGTTGCATATCCTTTGCGCAGAATGAAATTGCAGCTGCGAATGGGGAGTTGTGGCATACCTCAGCACAGACGGGTTGCTGGCACAGTGCTCTTTTCAGGGCGAGTATATTCCCTTCGTTCAGTCAAAACAAACGAGGATGCATATAAATTCCTCTTATCTTTAAAACTAACAACGAGGAAAGGCTCGAGCAAAAAAATAAAAACCCTGCATCCAAGAGAAGTACGGTATGAAAGCCCAGATTGAGAAAACGCTACGAAGGATAAAACGAGTGCCGGTCCGGCGAGAAGGGGCGGGACTGCAAGAGCCGATTCTGACGCGCGCCTTCGGATTGGGCCGCGCGACGTCACGTGAGCTGTCTACGGTAGAAGCTCACGCGCGCGACCGGATCCGAAGGCGCACGTCGGAATCCGACGCCGCCAAAGGGAATGCTGGGCGCGCGGCCAGCTCGTCTCCCCTCGTCGTTTTTCGGCTGAGACGCAGACTATAGTTCTCGCTGCGAGAACGCGCTTAGCGCGTTCGTCGTAGCGAGACCTAAAAAGGAACTCTTTCAGGCTGATGAAGGGGTTTCCGGTTTATGTATTAAACGTCTTGCTTCGATACCCACTGTGTAGTTGGGCACTTGTTCTTAGGGAACAGCTTTGGGCTGCGGAAACATGACTCCTGAGGCCACACACATGGACTTTTGCACATATTTGATACTAGGTGTGTTAACAATATATAAAAGACAACAATAACTATCAGGTGCCTGTGATGGCAGAATTAACCCTCTCAGCTACTCTATGTGAACGGATCGTTATCAATTGCAAGTGGTTTTCTCATCTAATCATTTGTTAAATAAGAGCTACACAGTTCTCATTTTTCAGCACTCTAATGTTAAGTCTTAACTAATGTATGCAGCTATTTGCTTGATAAGTTGCAACAACTCCATAGTACAGCCGCTCACATAATTTCTTCCAATAAGCCACAGCTACTATTAAAGGAATACACACAATTAAATCACTCTGTATCGTACACATTGCCATCTGGGTCAATTGTTTCCTTTTTTCCTCCTTTTAACATGAATAAACCTCAGAAAGCACTACAGACCGCGAAAAACATGTTGCCCTGTGTGTGAAGATTCAGACCAACTAGGCAGAGGGGACATACATTTTCATTTTCTGTGGCCTGGAATGGAATGCCTTTCTGCTGCCTATTAGGGATTTTGGAGTTCGGACTGTGTTGAAAGGAAGGCTCAAAAACCAGCTCTTTGAGCAATCATTTCACCTTACTTAATTCTTTTAATACACTGCACCTCTTTAATATCGCTGGTAAAGAAATCATGAGGTCAGTCTCTGAAGTAAGTGCGCTTTATAAGCATCCTTCGAGTAACACCTTGCAAAAAAGAATAAATAAAATCTAAAAAGATAGAAAAGATATTCCTGGCTCAGGTATTAATCTTTCAAGCTCATGCTGAAAACCAAGAAAACTTGAGACAGAACAAAGTGATACCGGCAACTAGATCAATAACATGACCCCAGCTACCGGCAAGTGCTTGCCATCTCACTACCATCTTATAAAAGTGCCACTTATGGATATCAAGTTTTGAATCCGCTGCAGATGTAACCATCTCTGTGGTATTGTTAGAGTAAAATATTTAGAAAGGTAATTAGGCGTCAGACCATGCAGTATTTTCCATACAGTGCACAGTACCATCATCTTGGTCTGGGACGTCACTAATAGCAAAGACAAAGGCAGTGGCGGCTGGCGACATTTGAAAGTGGTAGCCTTAAACAAACAGGTTCAACACAATTTGCTTTTGTAAACCGAATTAATGATATGGTGTTACATATCTTGCACCACATATGAAATTGTGTCATGAGCATTGCGCAATACAGCTTCTATTACCCCAATGATCGTCATTTTATGATCCATGAAAGGGTGAAAAGCTGAAAGGCACCAGCAAGGTGTCTGAAGTATTACTTGCAAGTTTATTATGTTAATCACTGCAGCATGTGCTCAGCTATCTTACCGAATAGAAGTTCCGTTCCCTACGAGGAAGTAATGTCACCGCATTTAATTATACGGATGACATTCAGTTGATTTTTGATATCGACTCCTCGGATCAATTCATCCACAATTTTCAGTCGACCCTGTGCCTCATCAGTGACTGGATGGGGGTAAACCATTAAAAACTCAATCCCGACAAGACCGAGCTGGTCTTGATCGGGGGCGTCCCCAATCCATGGAGCTCCAATTTTTGGGCGCCATGTCTTGGCTCACCTCCTTGTCCTGTTGATTCTGCTGAGAGCCTTGGTGTCATTATCAGTAAGGACCTCTCGATGAAGCCCCACATTAATGCAGTAGTTTCCTCTAGTTTCTTCCACCTCCACAAAATCCGTAAGATCTCCCGCTTCCTCACCACAGAGGCCCTTACCTTAGCCCTTCTGGCCCTCGTAATCTCTAGGATCGATTACGCCAACTCTCTCTATGTTGGCATCCCTTCATATCAGCTGAACCGTCTACAGCTGGTCCAGAACCAGGCTGCGAGATGGATTTTCCACCAACCCAGACACCATCATGTTCGCCCTTTGCTTAAAACCCTTCATTGGCTCCCAGTAGCCAAACGTTGTGAATTCAAATTAGGCTGCATCACCTTCAAAGCCTTGGTCGGCCATGGTCCAGTCTTTATTTCCTCTCTCCTCCACCATTATTGCCCATCTCGTAATCTGCGCTCTTCCCATCTTGCCCTGCTTACAACCTCTACTTTTAAGCGCAAAAAGCATGGGGCCTCAGATTCTCGTTTCTTGCCCTTACCCATTGGAACTCACTTCCTTCTGAGCTGAGGTTTACCACCTCCTATGCCCACTTTAGGTCCCTTCTGAAAACCTTACTGTTCCGCACAGCCTACGACTAACATCCTCTCTTTTCTCTCGCCTTTTACCGCTGAACGCTTTTACCCCCTCTGCTCACAGCGCCATGAAGCCGTTTTTGTGTAAGTGCGCTTTACAAGAATTTTAACATCACATAACATAACATAGAAGTAACACTGTAGAATGTTTATGCTGGTATGCGTAATAGGAAGCTAGAGTACTCACTGCCTTGTTTAGTTAATTATGTTGCTTTTACTTATTTTATTCTTCTTTATATTTTGATGTTGTTGCCTACCATTCTGTTGCCTTCTTTTGTGTGGCTACATAAAGAAGACAGACTAACATAAGGAATGATGTAAGGTAGTCTATCCCCCAGTGCATCTAGCGTGTCCCACTAGCAAAAGGTGTGTGAAGGCCTCACGTACAAGGCATTTTTTTGATTTTAAGGATAATGTGGATCAATTATGTCACTGTAGGAATGGTTGTGCAGGTTTGTCGGACAGTTCTCTGGATAGTTCTTTGCATGTACAAGAGTTAGTGTGCGTTTGTTGTGATCAGAGTATTTTAGAATGATCTGGAGAATTCACTTACTGTAATGTTCTGGATCTGAGATTGCAGTAGGCTGGGGGTGCATTGAAGTAGAGAACACAGGGAGGTGGGATTGCATCACTAAATTACTGGAGTCGAAGGATACCACAGGAGATTGATGGTACAGAGAGAGAGAGAGCATTAGGAGGCGAGGGAGCATACGAGCAATGCAAAGGTTTTAAATTATACCACAGAAGACTTCTAGCACGCAAACAATGTGCTGGAACTGAGGGAACACAGGCAGAACAAGGCGTTGACTGCCTGGAAACTAGGTGGAGATAAGGGTGAGCGCAAAGACAGTAGGACCTGGCAGGAGGGAAGATAGAGGCTGGGGCTCGAGAGGAGCCAGAGCAGAGAGAGACAGGCAGCCATGTCAGACAAACAGCTATGTGGTTATACTAAATAAGCAGCTTCCTAAGTTATTATCATATGAAATCTCTTTATTGATGCAGCAACTACACTTCCACAGTTGCTTTATTAACCTTCTCAAATATTCTTGAAAAGGCACCATTTGCCCACTCTTTTTTCAAACTTTTCTCGGGAGAGGAAAAGCCCCCCTAATGACGTTCAGGCGCGCTCACTGCGCTCACCACTGGACACTCATCACAAACTTTTACGCCACACTACTTTCAAATGTCACCAGCCGCCAGAGCCCAGGGCATGGCAAACTGTTTTTGTTTATGGGCTCCTGTCACCTCACCAGGGGCCAAGCTCTGGGGGGGTCGAAGTTTCATTTTGGCTCATGTTACTCAGGTGCATCCAATATGCATACACCGGTATATAAGTTTCAATCCGGCATACAACAGATGCAGTGGAAGGTTCTCTCAATCTAATGTAAACTTCTTTTGACTTGTACTTATGTAGGTTGCCCATTTACTTATGTAATATTACGCGACCTCCTCTGATGTGTATGTAACATATACCTTTTGTCCCAAATTTTTGTCCTGAATTCTGACCGCCAGTTCTGAATTTTTGTCCTGAATTTTGACCCTTTGTCCTGAATTTTTACACTCACTGTCCTGAATTTGCACCCATGCCAGTTGGTCACCCTAATGTGGGGTTAGCACATCAATTGCATGAATTATTGTTTTTTTCCTGTGGGAATCTACAACATTGTGTTTGCTTACAGTATAAAAAATAGATAATACACACCTATGCTTCTCCAATAATGCCATCTGTGGGACCTGATGATATGGAAGTGACCTTGCTCCCCCCTTCATCTCTACTATAAAAGCACTCCCACATTGCCAGGCTCATTGACTAGCACTTAAAGGGGTCACTGGGTAGCAAAAGTCCCTTCTCCTTCCAGAACCTCTGCTGTTTCCTCTTACTCCATCCCCTTGTGTCAGCTCAAGAAGTGTTCATTAGTGATTAGCTAAATGACTCTCACAATGACTGTGAAACTGGCACTGGTTAATTCACAGGGAACAAGGAACAAGGGAACCCTACTCACGAGAAGCCTGGGTACGTAAACTAGTGAGGGATCAACGGCTCCTGTGGGGTAATAAGGGATATTCTGATAGTTATGCACAATGGCAATACATTCACAGGCGTGGGTGACAGTCCCATTCTAACGTCACTGAAGGAGTGGTATACTAGAAATTAATTTTGTCAACAGTTAAAGCACAGCATCTCTTTAAAAGGGTCCGATTAGCGTATCACTCAATTCAAAACTGTACAAAAACAGGCCAATGAAACAATCTAGAAGTAGCAAAGGACAAAAAACAACTTAGTGGTAGAACAAAAGGTAAAACGTTTGAATGGACCCATAAGAAAATGCTGATTCAATAATAAAATCCAGTAAGTTGTTTTTCTAAAACTTTCTTCTCTTTATGTAAGTGCTATAAATAACAGATATTTCTACTTTTCAAAATAATACGCATTTCTGGAGGCTTCTAGATCTGCCTCCTGAAAGATCATTTTAATAATTTTTACCAGGATTTATTCTATTATGGTGTTGTGAAAGGTCGGTCGTCCATCACGAACCACATCTTCTTGTTCCAAGCATAAGGGCACTAGGCACACCACATCACTGAAAGCAAACTTCACATCAGACACATAAAGTGCAACACAATGGATTGTTCTATCAGTGCTTGTGAAATGAATTATATATCCTAATTGAGTGTTCACATATATTGACCGGTGCAACAAATCTTACATCCCGCACTTTTCACTATCATGCTTACAAGGTTGTCTTATCTTATTGTCTGCTGGTCTCAAAAAGAAGAGCAAGATAATGACATCTGATCACAACACAGAAGAACAAACTCACATCATCTGGCCTAACATAACGCCAGACCCTTACAACACAAATAGGAGTGCCACTTAAATAAAGCAGTATGTAATTCGTTGTGGTCTATTGTAGGCAAGACATTTGTAACTAGACAATAAAAAAATTATAAGATTAATAATATATTGCAGCTGAAATTCAGCCAAACCATACTTCAACTAGGTACTAACTATGCAACTACTGAGCCAGACGACTAAGTACATTTGTTTTCCATAGCATCTTGACTTTACCTGGGCTCGGCTCTGACCCAATGATATGAGAGTTAATAGTGGGCAACCCAGTATACCCTTGAGGGTTTGGGCAAAAAGTATGATAGGGTGAAGATACCTTCAAGGGATTTTAGTAAAACAAGAATTTTGGAATCACTTAAGGAATGAAATTGTGTGGGCTTAGTGATTTGAGCCCACTAGTGCTGGTTATGCAACAACAGAGATTGATGTATATTCAAGACTGTCACTTGTTAGTGATCAGAAAAAGGAGAGAGCAAAAAGGGATTGAAAGACGGGTGTATATTTAAAAAAGTATTTAATCTTTTATCAAATCAAGTTAAAATTTTGGGTACAAAATGAACACCCTATCTGACCCAATGATGGCTGCACAGAGGACGGACACCGCTAGCAATCTGCAATGACTCTATATAAGAGGTCCTGAATGGATTATTTCCAGTTAGCATGACCACACCTCACTACAGGTCATTAACACACTTCCTCCAGTGTTAGTCTAATTAGTTTAATGATTGCAAAAGAAGACTACAATACCTAGAAAGCATTAGTCTAGCATACACAGCTCCAGGACTGGAAATAGTGTCCATAATAATTTGGAAGGAGGTGCTTACCACCCTAACAGTCTTAGGTCACTCTTAGAGGGTTTGTAAAGCCCATTCACACAAAGAGCGCTAGAATTACAGGAGGAGGGAGTACATCACCTTAAATGGCATGTGTTCTATTGTGCTGCTGCTCGTAAACAATTTCCAAACCTTGAGAAGATATCAATATCTAATGAGCTAATATTTTCACTTGTGCTACTACTTACACAATAGTTTTTCCGATGTGCTTGAAGGCTTTCTCCACAAACTCACGCACGCTGTGTACTTCCCCCGTAGCTATGACAAAATCTTCAGGTTCATTGGATTGCAGCATCATCCACATAGCCTAGGGAGAGAAAAATCCAACATTAGGTTATTTGTGAGACACTGTCTTTATTTCACTTCCACACCCTAGAAACAAATAAAAAACCAAAGAAGTAACATCAGCACAGAGACAGGATATGAAGAAACAAATCAACAGGGTAGTGGGTCTGACTGAGTTTAGGCATAACCTAACTCGGGCTCGTCAACTTGAGATGCTCCACCTTTGGGAGCATGAGAGGTGTTATGGGTGTAAACACCTGCATAAAATTGGCCTCTCAGCTGAGGAGGAGAAGCTGAATTCTGAGTGCAAAGTCTAATGGTTTCTGCGCATATCACCACTTGTGTTGGCAGCTCTGTCACAGATGTAGAGCGATGGGCAGTATTACAGCCTTTAAAAGGTTACATAGGCTCTGCTCATGTCAACATCTTAATTAGATGCCTTGGCCTGGTGATATTAGAATCTTTCAATGTAGTTTCCTTCTATAAATAAATTCAATAGGAAAAATGTAAACCCATGCCAGCATACACTAGGACACACATCCAACCTAAACACATTAGACAGCATACCCCACACACCTCAGGTGTGCCATATGGTTATCTATCATACTAAAGCATACAGCATTTGCAACCAAGATACACCACGTACAAAAAATCAACAGAGCTCATGAGATAGAACACTTCACCTACACCAACTGAGCTCAAAGATGTCATGAAACCAACAATACTAGACTTGGGCTATCCCTAATCGCTGGTCAATGGGCATGATAATATCCTAAGAGAGATGTATGTAATTGGTAAAATCCCTCTGATAGACCAACACCAAAACCATACGCCCACAACTCATTGAACCTGCTACTACCAACCAACAAGCAGCAGATCACAACAAACTGCCCAGAACATGTATCATGGAATGACAGGATTCTGCAACAGAAGCTAAAATGGCTCCTGCTACGTGGGATTTTCTACTGCGCATGAGTCTGTCATGCCCACGTGACATGCTTGGTGGGAAAACTTTTGCTTCTGTGCAATAGAACTAAGATGGCTGTTATGTGTCTTAATGTGCAAGACGCTTACATCGCTGCTTTCCTAAGCTGTTTGTTTTTGCTTTATATCTAACGCAATAGTTAAAATAAAGTAATGGGAATAAAGTAGAAAGAAATGGTATACAGTGCATTCATTTATTCTGTGTTTCTAAAATTGTTTCTTTTCTATTTTTACATGTTATCAAAATTATGGGCCTAAATGCTTTGCTGAACTCCATCTTTGGAGAAACTGAGCCTGTGCGACAAATGTCCTGAAGCCACAGAAGGTGTAGCCTTGAATCATGGCCAAGACGGACATGGAAGGTGGAGAAGAGTGAACTCCTTGCCTTGCCAGAGGAAGCTGAATTGATTAAATTGTTTAAAAAGACCATTGATACATTTCACTACTGGGAGGAATAAAGAACATGGTAGATAAAGGTTATGGGAGGGAACGACTTGAATACATGATTGACAAGTTGCTTCTAGAAAAGTATGGTGCGATGGCTACTCCTCGTTCTTTGTCCAATAAAATTGTGGGATTCACACATTTGTAACATTTGGGGGTGGTACACTGACCTGAAAAATAGTATAACTAGGGAAGGCTTAGTTAGTTAGTTTGTCTGAATAGCTGACCTGTCACTGACCCAAAGCACTCAATAGGTGATCGGAAGCAAAGTTGCTGGCGGAGCACTCTGTCAGAAGATTCGATAACCCAATCGGGGTTCTGGGGAGGAGATCGATGACCTAATCGGGGTTTGACTGTTGGCTGCAGAGAGGGTTTACAACGCTGGCGTTTTGAACTTTAACTGTGGTGCTGGTCTTAGCCTGTGGTGGTCCTATCCTGATCCAATTTGGTACGTAACCTGTCCTGCTTCTGGCTTGCACCTGTTCTTTTCTGCTGGCATCTGTACTTTGGGATTCTATTTCTTTGACTCAGCCTATGACCAGGGTTGGTCATCACACCAAAATAGGTAACTATTAAGTGTGGGTTTGTCATTGTACTGTTTTCCCTTTTCTCTTACCCATCCTCTGTTCAAATGCTTAACGACATTTTCTCTCCAAGTTATTGCAAATATTATGATTTAAATCTGTATTAGTCTAAACAGAATAAGAAATTAATTTGACTTTCATGTTTTATAAGTCTTTCAAAGATTTACATAAAGATTTTAAACATTCCCTGAGTTTGTGGTTAATTATGAAATGCTAAATGTTATTATTGCTACCTATTTTCTCTCTAACTCCCTTGATCCTTCAAGACTTTCGGTATTGGTGACTTGGATTGGTAAGATAAATGGTACAAAAATCCAAATGGTAAAAACCCCAACTGATTTGAGTGTAGGTTTACCTGTTTAATATATTGATAAACATATGGGCCCAGATGAGTATGTTGAGCAGGTGAGCCTGCGCCCTATCAGTTATTTTGGTAGCAAAGGCAAGGTTAGGGATTAGTGTAGATAGGTAGTTAGTAAATATTGATTGATTATAAGTTATTGATTTTATGCATTAACCCCATGTGTGCGGCCGCAATTCTGCGCCTGTGCGGCACTTTTATTGAGTGGGCGTGTTCATGACGGCCCCCCGCCGTCATAAGCACACGAGCACCGTGATGCATGACGGCTGGGGGCTGTCATCAGCACCGAAGGGGTTAACCAAAACTGTTCGTACCTGTTTTTATGCTTTGTATGGAAACCCCGGGGGCAGAATAACAGGTGGTAAATGGAAGCCATTCTGTAGTGAGGTCATTTGTTCGAGGTAGTAAGTGCATGGTTAGGTAAAACCGGAAGCACTGTTTTAGGGATTTTTCTGTATAAATGTGTGAATGTGTGAATAATTGATAGCAAAGAGTTTGCTAGTAAAACTTTGGTGTGATATCACCTAGAAAGGGTCACACTGGAGGAGTAGCAGGTTCTTCTGAGCTTGATTGATAGCAAAGGGGTTCGTTGGTGAAACTTTGGCCTTGCATAACCTAGAAAGGGTAAGCCAGAGGGAGTAACAGGTTCTCCGATGCTTGTGTGAAAGGTAGACGGAAGGGATCTACTTGTAGTGTATGAAGAGTAAACGGAAGGGAGTTACTCGCAGTGAATATAAATCATTCTTTTCTTTCGAAATAGTTACGAATGTTTTTACGTTGTTAATGAATGAAAATGAGCATTTAAAATAAATCGCTCGTATTACCTTGCAAAGGAGGGAGTCAGTTGCCGAGCTGAGCTGACGTCACTCAGAGCAGCGCTGGTATTGGTTAATACAGCGGGTGTGTAGCTGAGGTAATTTTGTAAAGGAGGGGCGAGTACAGGAGCGCAAGAGCTCATCTCATAAGAAAAAGCAGCACAACCATTGGTTGCAAATATTTAAAAAGGATAAACCGATTAAAACCAGAGAAGGGATTATTATTCCACCATCGAATACGCCCGCATCATACATGGTGGTTGAAAGGGGCTACCATACTTGCATATTAGAAAACAATTGCATTAGAAAACAAGATAGAATACACAAAAGATGATGGAATTTGGCCATTTCCATAAAATGGTACCTTTAATGGTAGAGGTTTGCACAATTTAAGACCACATTTGAATGAATTCGATCCAAGACCTAGGTTAA
Source organism: Lissotriton vulgaris (assembly GCF_964263255.1). Lineage (NCBI taxonomy): Eukaryota > Metazoa > Chordata > Amphibia > Caudata > Salamandridae > Lissotriton > Lissotriton vulgaris. The sequence continues at coordinate 755,208,581 of NC_141691.1, forward strand.
CCCAATATGAGGCATTGGAGGAATGGGAAACAGAAGCTTTTGAGCGAGACAGATCCAGAAGTGAAAAAAGTATTAGTAAATTTTATCCTAAATTTCCTAAAGAGACAAGAGATAAGCAGATGAAACAATGGAGATAGTCCATGCTGGTGGAAGGATTATATCCTGTCTGAGCATTAGAAGAACAAACAGGGAGTAAAAGTACTGAGAAAAATAAAAATGTTATGACAAGTGCTGATCCAGAAGATGATTACTTGGAGGATTTATTCATGAAAAATCTGCCACCTTATAATGAGGAGCAAAATCAGACAAATGCTAGTGCTCCATTTTAAAACCACCTTTAGTTCCACAAGTGTTACAAAATTACACAGTTAAATATCAGTCCTGAAGCCTTGACAATTCCGGTGACTATAGGTCCAGTTGTTCCTTTATATGGAGAAAAACAGACTAGTCCCAGACCTCCTGTTTGTAGTACAGCCACGGAAAGAAACATTAATAGATGATGACCAAGCAAATGAACGTGGGTCAGAAATGTCTTTGATGGATTTACCTATAAGAGAACTAGTAAGTAGCTCAGCTAGGAAAACCACACCTGTAAATACTAGAGAAGTGCAAATAGAAACCTCTTCAGGTACGAGAAGTGCAACTGTAGTTACTCCAGAAGAAATTGAAAGATTGTCCCGAGAAATAGTACAAGCACTGGCGTTGCCAATAGGTCTCGCAGTAGGAAAGTTGGAGCTATTGGTTTTGTAAATGACAAAGCCCTTTATGTTTTTAAAATAAAAATAAAAGGCATTGTTATTTGCAATTGTAATAGCTCCAACTTTCCTATTGCGAGACCTATTGGCAAGTACAGAGTGACACAAATGTGAGTATTTATGGGAACGCCTGGCAGAAACCACTTACAATGAAAAGGCTGAAAATATTGTGAATTGCTGAAAAGTCAGCAATATATAAACTGTAGGTGAATTTTATGAACTGGCCATTGTTAATATGAGCAATTTAACGTAGTGTGTGTTTCCAGCGAAATGACTTCGATCTGGTTTGTGCAGTAAAAAACTGGAAACAAAGCAGAGCCTCACGTGGTGCTATTTGCTGGAGGTCAAGATGAGATCCAGCGTATGTCCTGCGGTGTGAATGGGGCAGTTGACTAGTTGGGTGAGACTGATGTGCATGCTGTCGAAGAGGTTGGCGGTGTTGTGATCATTGACAACATTCAGGTGGAAGTTTAGATCACTGAGCAAGATTAATCCTTGGAGTTTATGGCAAGTGGGGCCATGCAGTCAGCAAGAATGTAACATAAGCTGGGGGGGCAGTCCTGGGGGTCTGTAGGCGAAGGTGCTCCCGACAGTGGAATTACCGTGGGTTTGGAGTGTGAAGTGGAGATGTTCCATAGCGGGAATGGCAGTGTCCGTCGTGGTGGGGCACTTGACAGATTCTTTGTGGTTCATGGCAATCTCCCCTCCTAGTTTGTAGATGCAGTTCCAGTGTGTGACTATGTCAGGGAGAAGGTGTTGATGAGGTCCCACAGCTGACAGGCGTGCTTGCAGAGTTTCTGGCACCGGGCGCAGATGGGCTTGTCTTTGGCTTTCCTGCTGCACTGTGGCCTCTATCAAGTTGGGCCTGGGAGGTGGGAGTGTCACTGAATGGTGATGGGCGGGTCTAGCGGGAAGCAGGAAAGGCGCTACGAGGAATCGCCAGCAGAAATGGGAGAGAACAAGAAACAGGGGGGGGGGAGAGGCAAACAGACAAAAAGAGAAGAGGATATTAGCTGTAGTCAAAAGAGGCAAAGAGACAAAAGAGGATATTTGCAAGAGAGGAAAGCAGAGGAGAAGAATGCAGGAGGAATAAGAGGCCGAGAGGAAGTACAGGAGACAGAGGAGTGAAGCAGAACCTGCACATGCAATCAAGAAAAAAATACCATAATTCTCAATGCAAGCTGTTTGACCAATTGCTCCATAGTATGCTGTGATGGACGGAAGCAACTCATGTATGACAGATGAAAAGACTAATGGATTAAGTGGGCGGACTTAAAGTCTCTCTATGGATGTATCGATTTTTTCAATTATTTATGAATTTTGTATTACATGGAGCCAACAAGTGAAAGGTGTCGCCTGTCAGAAAAAGAGAAAAATAATGATTTCTGCTTTGTTTGAATTACTGCATTTGAAGTACAGGTGAGGTGCAAACCTTTAAAGCGAGCGCACTTTTTTTTAACACACGCAACAAAGCCGTGTGCAAGCTTTTATCAAACAAGGCAAGGGAAACAGAGTACGGCCGGCCTGTGGCCGGCCATGAATAATTAGGGGAGGAGAAGCCCTAGGGGAGGAGAAGCCCTTTGATGTGCTGGGCTGTATAGAGTGCAGGCATGGTGAAAGGAGATGCGTGGAGGATGGGGGCGGGCTTGGGAAACAGAGTACGGCCGGCCTGTGGCCGGCCATGAAAGGGGAGGAGAAGCCCTTTGATGTGCTGGGCTGGCCCTGAATGCGCGTGCTTGTTCACGTGAACTTCATGAAAACCGCGGGGCTGAAAGCCCTTTGGTTTGACAATGTTTTCGCCACTTGAATTCTCGCTCCGCTCGATGCGCTTGCGCACATCGATAGGTCGCGAGACCTAAAAACCAAAATCACAGTCAAAGACATTGGAAATTTTTAAATTAAGAGTTGAATTATAAGAAATGATTGCTGGGAATGTGGGATTAGATCGATTGAATGCATTAAATGAAGATGAATTGTTGTTTATATGTCGAAGTATTACTCGAAATACAAAAACATTTCATGAAAAATTAATGAGTTTAGCAAGTGAAATGGGAATTGACATTGGTAAATCAAAAGTGTTACAAAAACCATATCGAGCTGAATTTTCTGATAAAGATTTAGAAAATATGAATGTATCAGGTCGTAAATTACAAATAAAAGAACTGTTATCATTGTTGCAAAAATGAGGTGAAATACACAGATGGAAAGGTAGATGGTTAAAGAAAAAGGAAGAAGCTCAAGGGAAAAGCACTGTATCAGAATATATGTTGAAAGAAACAGAAAAAGTGTTAAGGTTGTGTCCAATGAGAGAAGTACCAGGTGGAGGTTATGTGCATGTCCCATGGTCCCGACAAGATATATTGTCATTTACAAATGAATTTTCAAAACTCAGAGAGAAACCTGTAGATTGGTACAGACAGGTTGAGAGATTTGTAAAGGTTTCAAAAGTGTTTTTAAAAGAACTAGATGGGTTATTTGACATCGTTGTTCCTGTCGATTTATGGACAGATTGTAAAATTGCAGTAAACTTGCCAAATGATGAGTATCGTAGAGACCCGAAAACAGGAGCACCATCAGACAAGTTGATGAGGAAATATAATCAGGTTGTACTGTATTTGAAAGGGAAAGTGCCTCTAAAAGAGACAGATTGGACTAGAATAGACAGAACTACGCAGAATAAAGCAGAATCTGTGCATGCATATTATGAACATCTTTTGCAAGTTTTTAAACAGTATAGTGGTTTAGAAAATATTGACACCAAAGATATGACGCATTTTATCTATCGGTTGGTGTCTGGATTAATACCAGAAATTTCACAATGGATAAAGGATAATAAAATCTGTTGGCAGGCCAAACCTGTAGATGAAATACAGAAATATGCAAAATATTGTGAAGTCAGATTGGATAATAAATGAAAGAATTTGAAAGAAAAAGTAATGTGGGCAACAAGAACTTCAATTGAAAAACATTCAGACCCAAGGAGATGGAAATGGTAATAAACCTAGAGCTAAATTTAATCGAGAAGAAGCTAAGAAAAAATGTCCTTGTCATGGGTGCGGCAAGTTGGGGCATTGAAAGAACGAGTGTAAGGCTGTGCTAAATAATAATAATAATTTGAATCCATAGACGCAGAATGAGGTATCGAAAAAGCAGCAAAAACAGGTAATACAAAATCAGTTACCATTGGCGCCTATGCCAAACCCTGGGAGTCAACCAGCATACAGTATAGATACCATAAGTTGGGAAGAAAGTGGTAAAAGGGACACAGTGACACCCCAATTTCTTTTGAGCGACTCATACTTTGATGAAGATGGCTTCTGACGGTGCCTGAGGGGGGAGGACGAGGAGTGCGTACTTGGCGCATCCTTGCAGGTAGATCAGTCAGATCCATACATTGAGGAAAAGGTTGAAGGAAATGATGTTACCTTTTTGTTGGATACTGGCGCTACCCGTTCTACTGTGAGAACAGCAGACGTTCCAAACCTACCCCTCTCGGGAGAAGCAATCCAAGTAGTGGGCGTTTCTAATAAACAAATTAGTACCCCAGTTACAGAACCAATGGAAGTCAAAATAGGCAATTTTAAAGAAATGCACAAATTTGTTGTATGTGACTCCAGTCCTGTAAATCTATTAGGAAGGGATTTGTTGTGCAAAATGAATTGCACTGTCTTTTGTAAACCAAATGATGTTGAAAATCAAACTCCAGATGAAGATAGAATTCATAAAATTATGCTAGCAAAACAAGAAACTGAAAACCAAAAGTTTACCCTAGAAGACTTACCAAAAGAATTACAACATACAGTAGATCCTAAAGTGTGGGATTTCACAGGAAAAGATTTAGGATTAATGGCAAATGTTGACCCAGTAAAAGTGACAGTAAAAGAAGGTGCAGTTTATCCAAATATATCGACAGTACAAAATGAGCCCAGAAATAAAAGCAGGAGTCGCACTAGAAATAAAACGTCTAGTGGAAGCAGGAATTGTGCAGGAAATAATGAGCAGTCCATGTAATTCAACCATAATTGACCTCAAGAAACCAAGCGGAAAATACAGGGTCGTACAGGACCTCCGCAAAATTAATAAAATTGTCGTCCCATGTTGTCTAGTTGTGCCAAACCCTGCTGTGATTTTATATCAAACACCATGGGCAGCAGGCTGGTTCACCGTAATTGACCTTTGCCACGCATTTTTCTCAATACCACTGCACCCGGATAGTAAGTATCTTTTCTTGTTCAAATTCGATGACCATATCTATGTTTGGAATCGCGTCCCTCAGGGGTACACAGAAAGTCCATCGATCTTTAATCAGATCTTGAAAAATTGTCTTGAATCTTTGATATTGCCCGGACAATCAGTCCTGGTGCAGTATATAGATGACCTACTGGTGGCATCTAAGAATCGAAAAGACTGTGTTACTGATACAATTGCTTTGTTGAATCATTTAGGAAAAGGTGGACACAAAGTATAACCTGAAAAATTGCAGTATTGCACTACATCAGTGAAATATCTGGGGCACCAGATAGAAAGAGGTGTCAGAAGGGTTACTTCTGAAAGAATCAGAATAATTCAAAACATGGATCTACCTCAAACACAGAAAGAAATCAGAATGTTTCTTGGAGTTGTAGGTTACTGCAGGCAATGGATTGTGGGATTTGCAGTCCTAGCAAAACCATTAATACAAATGACAAGGAAAAGAGCAAAGGACCCAGTAGAATGGGATGAAGAAAGCAGGTCATCTTTCTTAAAGTTACGAGATTGTCTGTGTTCAGCACCAGCATTAGGGATGCCTGACTACACAAAAGATTTTGCATTGTTTTGTGACACACAAGACAATTGTGCATTATCAGTTCTGACTCAGACTCATGGTTTAATGAGACGATCTGTTGCATATTTTTCCTCTACTCTGGATCCAGTGGCAGCAGCACTGCCAGGATGTCTGAAAGCAGTAGCAGCAAAGTGAGTCGATTATCATGGGACATCCAGTAACAGTGTATATGCCACATGCTGTTGTGATTTTACCAACTAGGACTAAAACTCAGTATTTAACACCTAGTCGGCTGACTAAGTATGAACAAATTCTTGTAGGTGCAGAGAATGTGACAATTGCTAGATGTAATATTCTGAACCCAGCAACATTGTTACCTGAATCGCAATTTGCAGAAGTTAAAAATAAAATTGAACATAATTGTATTGATCTTACAGTATATTGTACTAAACCACGCCCAGACATAAGAGAAGAGCCACTAATAAATTCAAAACATGAGCTACTTGTCGATGGTTCGTGTATGCGACATGAGGAAGGAGGTTTGAGTGCTGCTTATGCAGTTTGCACTCTATGGGGTCCAGTTGAAGGATCATAATTACCTGGACTAAAATCTGCACAGGTAGCAGAATTAATTGCATTGACAAAAGCTTGTAAATTTGGGAAAATCTGAAAGTGACTATTTTTACTGATAGCCAATATGGCTATGGAATTGTGCATGATTTTGGCCAACTCTGGATGCAAAGAGAGTTTCTGACTTCATCAGGTACTCTGATTAAAAATGGAAATTTTGTGAAAGATTTACTAAAAGCAATTCAATTACCAGAAACAGTAGTTGTGGTCAAGTGTGCTTACTCACCAATCTGGCAATGACAAAGTGACAGCAGGTAACCGATATGCTGACCAACTAGCTCAATATTGTACCAAAAATAAGATGGCAATAAATAGGAAATGGAACCAAAAAGAAACAGCTGCCAACTTATGTTGCTTGAGAAAGTGAAAACGTGGGAAGAAGTGAAAGATTTGCAAAATGATGCAGAACAGGAAGAGAAGGAAGAGTGGAAAAAATAGGATGTCAGAGAAGGGCAGAAGATGGTGTCATTGTTTACCTTGGTTTAAGGCCTGTGTTGCCAAACTGTATGCTTGCTCCTATGGCTAGGATGTATCATGGTGATTCTCACCTAGGGCGAGATGCTATTGTAAGACTAATCAGACAAACTTCGTTCAATGCAACGTTCAGGAAAGTTGCAGAGAGTCTTTGCCATAGGTGTTTGGTATGTCAACAAATGAATCCTGGGAAAAGAACTGTAGTGTTGTCAGGAAAGATTGGAAAGGCAGAAGGTCCTTTTATTCGACTTCAGATTGATTTCATTCAGTTACCCCCTTGCAGAGGAATGAAGTACGTCCTTTTCAATGTCTGCCTATTTTCAAAATGGGTAGAAGCTTATCCTACACGTAGGAATGATAGCATCACAGTAGCCAAACTATTACTTAGAGAGCTCCTACCACGTTTCGGTTTTCCAGTAACTATTGAATCAGACCGAGGAAGACAATTCAATAATGAAATAATTGGTCTAATCTGTGAAGCATTTGAAATTGAGCAAAAGATGCACTGTGCATACCGCCCAGAGGCTTCTGGAGTGGTAGAACAACTGAATGGCACAATCAAATCAAGATTGGGAAAGATTTAAGAATCAACTCGATTAGAATGGCCAGATGCTTTACCTCTTGTTCCGATTGGACTCAGAAGCATTCCAGACAGAAAAACAGGCTTGAGTCCTCATGAAATACTCATGGGAAGAGCAATGAGGCAGGCATGGGTGCCAGGACATAAGTTGATAAATATATCTGATGTCTTAGTACTAGAGTATTGCAAAGAACTGGCTGACCAAGTGCAGTCTATCTCTCACCAGGTTGGAGAAGACGCTGTCACCAGGCAAACAACTCCAGCACACAATCGGATTCCAGGTGACTGGGTTGTAATAAAAGAACATACACGAGAATCTTGTCTAGCTCCAAGGTGGGGAAAACCACCACAAGTGATATTGGTTACCACTACAGCAGTAAAGTGTTAAGGAGTTCCGAATTGGATACATGCAAGCCATACAAAAAGAGTGACTGAACCTGATGAAACTGAAGCTGAAGGTTGTGCAGCTGAGGGGTCTCGAGAAAGTGATTCCGAAGTAGTTGATGATGAAAAACTGAGCACCGGTCAGGATAAATGGATTCCAGTGATTGACATTCCTGCAGATGTTGTGAGAACCAAAAGCCAGACCTATTTAGATAGACAGAGTGATAGTGAGGATGAGATAGGAATAGAAGAACGTACTCAGGTTACACAAATCAAAGTCAAAAGTAATTCTGAGGAGGAACAGATAAGGAAATATCAATATACTCAGACATTCTAAATACCTGTCACAGTTCCAGAGTCTGAGAAGGGACAGATGGGTAAAAAGGTGAAGGCTCAGAAAGAAGAAGAGCAAGAGATCGAGATACCTGAGCAGGTTCAGATAGATGTAGATAAATGTGTTCAGGAAGAAAAAAACAAACTAAATCAAAGTCATTTGCATCAAATACCTGAACAAGTTCAGATTAGTATCCAGGCAGAAGAAACAGAAGAAAGACCTGGACCAAGTCAGAAAGAGAGGGATACAGATGACGAAGATACACAAATTGTGCAACTGAATGAAAACAAAGGAACAATTGAAGAAAACCAAAGCATAGTGCCAGCTAAAAGACTCAGAAAATTAGATAATTGGCCTGGTTTTATTAAGAAACTAAAATGTCTTCCTATATCAATAAATGAAGAACCAGAGCAAGTAAACAAAATATCAAGTCGAACTGAGCTTTCCACAGAACAACCAAAAAGAAAAAGTCTGACATTGAAAAGACTGAATAATAAGTTCAGAGGTCCTGAATGGACTTATATCATTCTTAAAGATCTTGAAAAATTAGAACTGAGTGATGATGACGATGAATTAATTGATGAACCAACAGACGAAGAAGTAAGACCAACTTGAAAATTTCACAGGTTGAAATTCTGTGAAAAAGTCTCAAAGAGGGGCTAAGTCTCCCTAATCGAAAAATGGCTGATTATACTGTTAATGGTAAACCGAAACGAAATTGCTTAAAAACATGCTGTAGAACATGCACATGTAGTATAGTAATAATACTTTTAGTATGGTTAGGACTGACAGTAGCTATTCCTTATCTAATGAATAAAAGTGAAAAGAATGATACTAACATTCATGAGAAGGTAGATGCACCTGAAAAATTAGACACACATGGGAATATAGACAATGTTAAGCAGCAAAGAATAGAAGCAGATGCATCAGATGAGGAAGGATTGCATTACAATAAAGTTAGAAATAGAACACATTTTAATGTATTTGCAAATCTATTAGTACACTATGTAGAGGCAATGGAAATAAGCGATTGCTACGTATGTATGGAGTTACCATTGTCTGTAGTTGAAGGCGTCACTTATCATTTGCCCTTGACTTATGGTATTTCCTGTAGTATTTTAGCTAGCTTATTTTACAAGAGAGGACCCTTACAATATTATTATTCTAATTTAGATGTGATTATCTCGGACCTTCCTCTTCATAATAACCTGAATTCCGTGCATAGTAAAGGTAACATAGCTCGTTATATGGGAGAATATTTTCTAACAATAGGTACAATAGATATAGCTGAAGCACACACAAATAATTTAACATGCATTTTACATGAAGAAGAGAAGATATTTCTGAATTTAGTTGAGAAAAGGAGAGAGGATTTCCAAAGAAAAGCTACAGTACAGAAACAAAAGATTCCTAAATGGGCAGAAAATAAAGAATACACCTTGAATGGCAAAACTCATGCTGCTATGTTGCTGGACTTTGAAAAGAAAGGGAAACTCTGTCTCAACAAAGAGAGAACAAGTTATTATAACAATATATTCATTGGTTGCAGTGAATGTGAACACAATCATAAAATAATTGGGGGTTGGGGTTTCAAAGATGGAACTGAACCGGTGTTTCCTGGAATTTATTATATCTGTGGGGACAAGGCGTATTACAGATTGCCTGATCATTGGTATGGGAGTTGCTATTTTGAAATAGTATTCCCAAAAGTATACCATATAAATAGAATCACTGGAAGTAATGAAGATACTAATGGACTAATACGTAGTAAAAGAGCTAGTATAGCAGAAATTGTAGGTGACATATTTAGTGCATGGATACCTTCAGTGGGAGTGGTTTTAAATACACAAAGAATTTGCAAATTATCGACAGTGGTAGATCGTTTATCGACAGACACTGCTGGAGGTTTCCTAATGATTAATACAGAATTAGTTGCGGTAAGATCAATGGTTTTACAAAATTGACTTGCTCTTGATACATTGTTGGCAAAAGAGGGCGGAGTCTGCAGAATTCTGAAAGCGCAACATTGTTGCACTTACATACCTGACAAAATTGAAGAACTGAAAGGGTATGTAAGGAATATTACATATTTAGAAAAAGAACTTAAACCACTGGAGGTTGATAGTGCATGGAAAAGACTAACAGGTGGTCTTTTCTCTATAGGTAGTTGGTTTTCTACTGTAGGGAAAGGTTTTGTAGGTAAAATACTGATGCCAATGGTAGGAGTAGCCTTAATAATATTAGGGATAATAATTTGTTGTAGATGTCGCAAACATAAAAAGACATATGCAATGAATAAAAAGGGAAAGAAAAGAAATATCAATGAAATAAAATTAGAAGAATATAATAGACATTTGTACAAAAAGGTGAAAGACCTCCATATGAAGAATGAAAAGAATATTAACAGAAAGTTTGAAGAAATTGAGATGGGTGCAGTGTAAAAGTTGGCATCTGTTTCATTAATTAGTGGTGATATAAGATATCATCAAGGAGGGGATTGATGGAGCAAGGTTTCACACGTAAAGTGACTTGCTCGTACTCAACCCTCTCGATAATAATATTAATGTACTAAAACTAACATGTTTTGTCTTATTAATATTGCATTACACGACATATTAGATATCGAAGGGAAGCTTGACAAAGTGCTTTTAGTAACTATAATCAGCTTGCACTAAAATGGCTGCTGCTACGCAGGATTTTCTACTGTGCATGCGTCTGTCATGCCCACGTGACATGCTTGGTGGGAAAACTTTTGCTTCTGTGCAATAGAACTAAGATGGCTGTTATGTGTCCTAATGTGCAAGAAGCCTGCATCGCTGCTTTGCTAAGCTGTTTGTTTTTGCTTACTATCTAACGCAATAGTTAAAATAAAGTAATGGGAATAGAGTAGAAAGAAATGGTATACAGAGCATTCATTTATTCTGTGTTTCTAAAATTGTTTCTTTTCTATTTTTACATGTTATTGAAATTATGTGCTCAAATGCTTTGCTGAACTCCATCTTTGGAGAAACTGCGCCTGTGCGACAAATGTCCTGAAGCCACAGAAGGTGTAGCCTTGAATCATGGCCAAGACGGACATGGAAGGTGGAGAAGAGTGAACTCCATGCCTTGCCAGAGGAAGCTGAATTGATTAAATTGTTTAAAAAGATCATTGATAAATTTCACTACCGGGAGGAATAAAGAACATGGTAGATAAAAGTTATGGGAGGGAACGACTTGAATACATGATTGACTCGTTGCTTCTAGAAAATTATGGTGTGATGGCTACTCATTCTTTGTCCAATAAAATTGTGGGATTCACACATTTGCAACATTTGGGGGTGGTACACTGACCTGAAAAATAGTATAACTAGTGTAGGCTTAGTTAGCTAGTTTGTCCGACTTGTCCGAATAGCTGACCTGTCACTGACCCAACGCACTCAATAGGTGATCGGGAGCAGAGTTGCTGGCGCAGCACTCTGTCAGAAGATTCGATAATCCAATCGGGGTTCTGGGGAGGAGATCGATGACCTAATCGGGGTTTGACTGTTAGCTGCAGAGAGGGTTTACAACGCTGGCGTTTTAAACTTTAACTGTGGTGCTGGTCTTAGCCTGTGGTGGTCCTATCCTGAACCAATTTGGTCCGCAACCTGTCCTGATTCTAGCTTGCACCTGTTCTTTTCTGCTGGCACCTGTACTTTGGGATTCTATTTCTTTGACTCAGCCTATGACCAGGGTTGGTCATCACACCGAAATAGGTAACTTTTAATTGTGGGTTTGTCATTGTACTGTTTTCCCTTTTCTCTTACCCATCCTCTGTTCAAATGCTCAACGACATTTTCTCTCCTAGTTATTGCAAATATTATGATTTAAATCTGCATTAGTCTAAACAGAATAAAAAATTAATTTAAGTTTCATGTTTTATAAGTCTTTCAAAGATTTACTTAGATAAAGATTTTAAACCTTTCCCGAGTTTGTGGTTATTTATGAAATGCTAAATGTTATTATTGCTACCTATTTTCTCTCCAACTCCCTTGATCCTTTAAGACTTTAGGTATCGGTGACTTGGATTGGTAAGATAAATGGGCCAAAAATCCAAATGGTGGGGGAGGAGCTACGACGGCAAACAAGATGGCTGCTTAGGTTCCCGGCTCCGCCGACCTCCATACTCCGCCACAAGATCCTGTACAATATCCTGATCTTACGCCCAGCCTCTGCTTGGATTAAGTGTTCCTCATTCCGATGGTGAAATCCCCAAATTTTTATCTGCGATTTCACGAACTTACACCGAGTTGAAGATCGTGGCCTGCTTCAGCGGTGAAGATGGGGCCTCGAGTATCTGCAAGGCCAGGCTGCAGTGCAACAACATCGGCTGAGAGACCCTGGCAGGGTCCGGTCAATCGTGGTGGAGACTTAGTCTACGCCCGAATTTGGTGGCGATTGCTTTCTTTTTCCAGCATTGAGAGAGAGGTGACCTGCTGTTGTTGACTGTGGGTGGGGATCCCCGTCCCACGGACCCGGTATAGATTCCTGCTGGGGTTCGGCGGGTCGGGACCCCGGCCTGCGGTGTAACGCTGGGTTAACACGGCTGTGGATAACGACGGGTCGCCGTCCACGCTTGCCCTTTTGTGATCCTGTTCGTTCCCCCCGAAAATGCCAGATTCACCCGGGGAGTTGATTGTGACTGGTACCGAACTTGATACTATGGATCGAACGGCGTCTGGGCTAACGCTGGGGTCAATATTGGCAGAACTTTGGGCGTTTCACTCGCAAGTGGATGTGTTATTGACCAAAATGGATGCATGCCTAACTGGGATTCTGCCCGAGGTACCGGACCCTGCCCCACGGTTGAACCAGCAATCTACAGCCATTCAAGCCGTGGCCATTTTGACTTTGTGCGAGGACCCCGTGAGGGAACGAGTATTGAAGCGAATATCGAAACCAACGTATGGCGCTCTGGAAGATGGTGTCCCCGAGGCCGTGAGTGTATCACCGTACCTTTCATCACCATTGACTCTGGAGGTATCGAATGGCGTTCCCCCCCCCCCCCCCCCCCCCCCCCCCCCCCCCGGAGACCTGTGTTGTAGACTCTTCTCTCATCTTGTGGTTGACTACCCCTTTTTTGGAGATTTTACGATCCCGGGGCAAGAAACATCGGGACAGTCCAGCTAGGAGAGGGAAACTTTCTGCGCTTTAAGTTCTCGTGGAGTTACTAGCTATAGGTGGTAATGGATTGACTTTCGATGACTTCCCTCTCGTCTATGACTTGTCTGTGTGCTCATGGGTCTCGCTGGGGAGGGTTCGTGTGCTGGTTCGAAAGGGTCAAGGTTAAGTCAATTGAATCGGGATGTTTTGGAACTACTGTTATAGACGCTTGAATTGTAACTGTTTGATTAATAGAGTCTGGGCGGTGTATCACGGTGCCCCCTATTGTCTTTTGAAATAGTAGCTCTACACCCGTCTTTTGAGACAGGGGGTGTCTGTTTTTGGCAGGGGGGCCAAGGGGCCGGGAACATCGTACGACTATGCCCTCCTCCATTCTTTTTCTTCCTTCCTTTAGGGTTTAGGTTAATGGGGTGACAGGCACGCTGCTAGTGGGGTTAGGCTATAGCCATCGACAGGGGTGCAGGGTGGGGGGTTGGAGGGGGGGGGTTTATTTTGCCTTTTTTATTTTCTATGGCCTTTTTCTCCCTTCCCTTTATTCCTTTAGGATCAGTATGGTTTGTGTTTTATTTTGATTTCATTGTGATCTGGAATTTAGTGCCCATGCTTCTTAAGTTAGTCGAACTTCTGGGTGGGCAGGCCCTGAGAACTGGCATTCACGAAAATGTATATTGTTTTGTTGTTTATTCTGATTCATAAGCATTAACGCCAGAGTCCCACGAATGGCTGTTTCTATATGCATATCCTGTTTTCTTGGCCTGTCCCCTGTATCCTATGGTTAGATTGTATGGCACCTGATCCGCTCATTTATATAATATAAAATAAAACCTTTATTATATCCTGTGATTTATCAATGCGTTCTAATACAAGATCCATCCTGAATCGCTGCCGGACCTCAGAGTTGTCGGCTGAGGAGCTGTGTTGTGTCATGATAAATCGGGTTTTACTTCTGTTTAGCGGCCGGCCCCTGCGGTTGTAGGCCCATACTTGTACTTTATGAATGCTGCAATAAAGGTTTAAAAAAAAAAATCCAAATGGTAAATACCTCAATTGATTTGAGTGTAGGTTTACCCGTTTAATATATTTATAAACATATAGGCCCAGGTGAGTTTGTTGAGCAGGTGAGCCTGCGCTCCATCACAGGGTTAATTCCTCTGCTGTGCTGGGCGTTCCATTTAAACGGACGTGGTCATGACGAGCTCAGCTCGTCATGAGCACAGCGCCACTGTGCTGCGTGACGAGTGGAACTTGTCACGAGCACCGCTGCGCGCCCCCTACCCCCAGCACAGCAGGGAAATTAGCCCAACAGGGAAGGGGTTAAAAAGGCCACAGAAGCTGGGCAGTCGCTCATAGAAGTCTCCCTCCTCACTACGTACTGAACAGGAACTGATCAATAAACAGAAATTCAGATGGTGAAAGCATGATGGAGTTAAGTCCATCTGAGATCCAGGACCAAAACTATGGAACACATTTAATCTATCATCCTGTGGAGCACAGCCAAAGCACCACTTCGGCAGAAGATTCACCAAAACTACACTGCTGAATAAACATTCAATTGGTGACTGGTGTGGAAGCCAGTGATCACGTAGCAGAGATTAACGACCCACTTTGCAAGCTGGCTTAACTCCAAGCTGCCCTGATCCTCACTATAAGATCTCCAACCTCCTTCAGTACACCTACTATGCCTCAAACGTCCCCACAGAAGCAACTTCACCCAGGCGCCCTCTCTGCCGGGCTGGACTCTGTATAATATGGTAGAGTCTGTGCTCTGTCCTAAAAAAGCTAATACCCTCTTTTTATTCACATTCACTTTAATTCATTTTATGTATCATAGTCACAAACAGACAAAACAAGTGAGCAGACTACGTGTGCGTTCTGTGTTAGTAAATAACGTGCTCTGAAGGGACACAAAGAGAATTCTCTTAAAAAACCAAGCCCCTTTCAAAATAAGTTGATTAATAATTATTCCCAGACCTTGCACCCAGACACCGAGAAAACATTCATTTGCAGAATAACGTCGGGGACGCACAGAAATCCAACAGAAGAACAGCAGAAAATAAACAACTAACACCGCCACATTCCAGAGGCTGCAACAACTACAGTCCGCCGCCCACAGAGCTGTTTGGACTGCCCTTTTCACATCATATTCAAAGAAAACATCAGCAAGTCCCCAGATGCGAGTGGATACCCTGCAAATCTGATTAATACAAGCTTTGGGAGAGCTCAGTTTCGCTTCCGAGATACCACCCAAAACGTGGCTAGTCATTTAAAGGTTTTTGAAATCAATGTCGGATTTGAAAATTAAGAGGAAGCCGTGCATGTGTTATTTGCGAGTTAAACATGTTTGCGACGTTTTAACTTGCTACGTGTCAGGTGAACATGTAATTTAAGGTCGGTGGCATTTTTGATGCAAGGATAGCATATTTTTTTAATCTAACATCCTAGAATGCAGCAATCCAACCAAACTTGCAGCATTTTAAGTCCGAATAATAAACCTTCCTGCTTCGGAAAATATTAGAATTGTTGGAGACATCTGTGCCTGCTGAATCTCGGGGGTAGAGGAACCCGGGACTACCTGTCCTATTCCCCCCTTTGGCCGCTGCCGCCACCGTCACTACGCCCTGATTCTCGTCTTCTCCTGTCAGATACCTTCTGACAGTGGTGAGTTTTTGGATACCGAGGCAGTAGCCTCATTACTCCATATTCATTTAGAATTTTGTAGTCGCTGTTTAGGTTGTCTTATTGGTGTGTGACGCTTTGTCACAGTTGGGGTTGTATCACATACCGTCACTACGCCAGCGCCCGGAGGCGCTTTAAAGCAGTGAGCGGGCTCCCGCAGCGCGTGAGAAGCCCGGGCCAATGGCGGTCGCCCGTCAGCGGCAGGAAGAGGAGGGGTGGGGCCAGGTCCCTTGGCCTCTAGACCACGGACGTTTACATATTTCTGCTTTCTCAGCTGTCCCTGTATAGTAAGTACCTTTTATTTTTATAAAATCGACATGCCGGCAATCCCGAAAACACTGGGGGTGAAAGGCTGCTACACCTAGAACTATGTTGAATTCCACACTGGACTGTTTCTTATTGAGAGTGACAAAGGCAATTGATATGGAGATTGAGGTTGCTGAGCGGCGGCTATCATTGGGAGGATGCCCAGCTGAATTGGCCACCGACCCAGATTTGATGGAAGTTCAGACCGCTGAAACTGTGGAACTTAATCAAACAAATTCTGCTCACCGGAGTAGTCCTGTGGCCCAATCTCCATCCCCTGTTAAGCAGCTCTGTACAAAACTTCCAAAATCGCCAGTACGTGAAACCGTGGGCCCGGGAAAAGGAAGAAAAAAGTAATACACACGGAGCTCACAGGGTATACACGGACCAGGTCGAAGTGACAGTCTCAGATCACATGCACAGAAGCCCCGGTGTCACCCTTAGAAGGATCAGCCCCTGCAAACAGCACTAATTTGCTATCTCCAATTCAGCAGGTAGCAATCTCCCAACATCTGACTGTGGCACTAGTTTCCTTGTTAGAAGAGTCGTTCGAGACATTGTTTACAGATTTTAACTAGATTAGACAAGCTAGAGTCTACTGTGACACTTATGCATATTATGGTTAGGGATTTAAGTGCAGGGGTAAAATCTAATTTGTTGGCTGGAGGTGCTGCTCAAAGGGGGTTCTAAACCAACAAGAAGGGTCAGTTGTTAAGCGCAACACTCAACCACCTTGTTTTGCGGATAATGCTGTCCCTAGAAACCCAGCCATTGCAGAAGAACAGAAGCAACAAGGGTTTGCAAATGTAAATCAAGTGGTAAATACATGTAAATCCCCAAATCAAAGTAAGCGAGGCTCTCCATCCACAGCTACAAACAGGAACAATGTATGCCCAGACCAATCAACACGTTCATTATTGCCCCACAAAAATGGCCCAATTAACCGTGATGATAAAGTGACCCTACATCTCCCACCAATGTGCTGTCCCTAAGTTGTCATTCTTACTAATGCTCCCACTCTGCAGAAAAATCAAACTGAATCACAATTTCAATAAAAAAAATAAAACCTTTTAAACTCGGACTATCGAGATATTCTATTCGTGAGACGAGTTAGGTGGGTGGGCCCATTACGCAAGTCATTTCCTGGTGACTGTATTGTAATTGCAGATCCCCAAATATCGCTAGTCGACTGCTAAGATGGGAATCCCACTCTAATATTCAGAGGCTGGGCAAAGTGATTGGTGTTCTGCCCCTTGGATTCTTTTACAGGCATCTTGAAAATAGTGAGAGAAACACTGTGACAAACAATGTGGCCTATGCAACGACTGCCATACACGAGGAGGCCCCCTTTGGAAATTAGAAACAGGTATCAGCTACAGAGCACCTGGACTCCCAAGACTGACTATCCAGAGTACCCTCAACCCTTACGAAGTCACATCTGATTTACAGTCCACTGCTATATCTTCTCCATGCATTAATAGTAATCATGGTATAAATGTACCTGCAATAAATTGTATTCATCCCACCTCCAACAAACATTTGGGGGGGAGGGGTAGGGGGGAGGGTTATTAGTTACTCTGGGCCTACTAAGGAACTATGTACAAAACAACAAAACAGACTGCCCTTTTTAATACCAAAGGCCCAACTAGGGTCCCTACATTAAACTAGCAGTGGTAAGTTCACTGAAACCAGAAGAAATTTGAGGAAACCAGTTTATACGACAAAATACATTTTTATTTCATTTCTTTTATATAGGCATATATTTTCTCTTTAACAAAAGTAGTAACATACATAACCAAACATTTCACATAATAATATTGAGGCGGTTATGTCATTTGATCAAAAACTCCCATTCCATCAAACACATATTCCAAAGAAATTCAAAAAGCCACACCCATTCTTCATTCATTCAATTCATAAATAGATTCCAGACACATTCACAAAAAATGCATATACCAATTCAGTGGCCAGATCATGGGCAATGAAATAAATCCTGAGACAGTCTCCCAAGGACGCCCGGGGGACTGGACGATCAGACGTCAGGACAGTCTAGTAGCGCCAACGCACGTTTCGGTGCTCGGCAAAGACTATGGCCACACCTTCATCAGGGCACACAGAAGAAATGGAACGGGGTGACCAACCGCCAACAATCTCAAAAATTATACACCATTGCGTGCATAGGTTCACAAGACGATATCCCGACTCAAGATCATAGATAGAATTAAAAGATGTACCAAAGCCTATTGAATATGACATAGACACCCCAGTTCAAAGGGGCAAGACACAAAGCATGAGAGGTTTCGTAGACAAAGCGAATTCAGGCATTCAATCAATGGGGAGGGAACTCTTCCTATCCGTAAAGAAAAAGATCCCGAAAGGGTCGTCCTCTGAAAGGTTCTGTGGCTAGTTACTTCGAAATAAGCCAGATATCAGGTTTTAAGAGATCTTAGTCCTCGTTCTTACTCCACATCACATCGGGCAATAGAAACAGGTGAAAAACGTAAGGAACTCTTAGACAACTTCCAGGATTTGAAAATCATATCTTGGAATGTAGCTGGTATCATGACCAAGATAACTGATCCTGACTGGTGCAAGCTAATGGACAACTATCATTTATGCCTCCTGCAGGAAACCTGGGCAGTTGGACATGTCCTTAGGGTAGGTTTTACCACACATAGCATTGAAGCCAATCAGTCTTCAGCTGGTCGCCCAGCTGGTGGCCTTTTAATCTGGGTCAAAAACTCGCTGGTATGTAAAATAAAAGTTTTAAATATTGATTCACAAGAGATACTCGGGCTAGAATTATCATTGGGCAAGGTTAATGTGCACGTCAGACTTCTTTAACATCTATAATCGGGTGACTAGCCCCCACAGACCTTCAGTGACAATAACAACTCTGACTAATTACCTTGACCCAGCCATGGGGAGTCACCGACTGATAATCGTCGGGTACTTTAACACAACTTTTGAACCGGTTGACTACATACAGAATCTAGTCTCTAGAGGACACAGCTAGGGGGATTGCTAAACTTATGATACCATCAATCAAGAAATGCACTAGTGTGGGCCAATAAATCTTGTCACTCACCATTGCATATGGGGTCAGAGCCTGTAACGGCCGGACACACTCCGATAAAGGAGCGAGTTATACCTTTAGGAGGGGTGCTTCTAAGACCCAGATCGACTATATTCTTGTCAATCTCGACCTTTGGCCTAGTGCCAAAGATATGGTAATTTTACTCCGATATGACAACAATCACAACGCTTTAACCCTCACGTTGACTGGTCTAGCCTCATTGTATGGCCCCCATAGGAGTGAGATTACCCCGGTCATTACTACAAATAACAATAGAAGAGTCAAGTGGCCCCTCATTTTAGCTGATCCAACTGTGCTCCCCAAAATATACACAGAAGTGGAGCAGACTTTAGTAGACCTGAGTACACCTACCATAGAGCCGGAAGTACTTATGACCACTTTTTTTAAATAAACTATAAATTAAAAACCTCTTTTCTATAAAAATTGTACTCGACCCAAGCGGAAAACAGCTCCCTGGTTTAACGAAGCCTGTAAAAAACTCTAGGGATGACCTATTTGAGGCAGTGAAAGGGAAGTCTCCTATAGTTGTACAAAGCTGCAGAAAGTCTTATAAAAAGGCACAAAACATGGCAAAAAGGGACTGGGAGTCTGAAAAGTGGAGCATGCTTCTAGAAGCTGCAAAACTTAACACCTTCGCTGCTAAGGCAATTCCCCTCCTGTGCTGGAAATTGCTATTTTCATTGTTTTATGACGAGCTGGGCTCGTCATCAGCACACGACCACTGTGCACCATGACGAGCCCAGCTCGTCATCAGCATCGAAAGGGTTAAGAACATCCAACTTTTTTGGCACCTTTTGTCGAAGGGATCATCAAATATAGAAATAGAAACAGACTTCCACATTCAGTCCCATGAAGATTACTTTGGGGACTTATTTACAGATCAGGGGTTCCATCATGACCTAGGTACATATACATACACACAGGACCTTAGAATATTAGATGGAGACAATTTTACAGTAGATGAAACCATTCTGGCCATAAATTAATTGCAGAGTGGGAAAGCCCCAGGCTTAGAAAAGCTTCCGGGTGACTTGCTTAAAGCCGAGCCTGTTATATGGTGCCCCCTGTTCCAAAAAGTGTACAATACCATCTTGCATGGGGGAGCCATTCCGTAAACCTGGCGTGCGCTAAAATTATTCCTACCCATAAAAAGGGTGACAAAGGGTCACCTTGTAACTACAGGCCTATTAGCCTAATAGATGTTTTTTTTAAAAAAAATTGTAAAATCATTCTGACAAGAATTCATAATTGGATAGAGGATAATAATGTTCTGTCCGATTTACAGGCAAGATTTAGGGCTTCCACAAGCACCACTGACAAGTTTTAAGATTCCTCCTGTTAATCTGGAAGAAAGTTACCATCAGAGGGGGGTCATTTATACCTGGTGTTTGTGGACCTAAAGATAGCCTTTGACTCAATTGACTGTACTAAACTCTGGCTAGCCTTCAGCGAATTAGGACTACCATCTTAAATAGTCAGAATCCTTTTTCGGCTACACCATGACACATATGCCAAGGTTAGAATGAAATCCAATGGCAGCCTGACCAATAACATACGGGTTCAGAAAGGCATACGCCAAGGTTGCGTCCTTGCTCCGACATTATTCACCCTCTATATCAATGGTCTAATTGGTGAACTCTTTAATTGCGACTGTGACCCTCCGAAACTGGCATGTAGAGCAGTGCTGTGTCTGCTATTTGCAGACGACACTCTGCTTATTGCTAAAACACCTAGAGGAATCCAAAACCTACTAAATACATTTGCTAAGGTCTGTAGAGAAAAAGGGCTTACAAATAAATTGCTCCAAAACGAAGTATATGTCTTATAATTCCTATAAATCTAGCAAGGGCAAACTTCGGTTGGGTACGCAAGTTTTGGACCAAGTTAAGTCCTTTGACTTCTTGGGAGTTCGCATCAGTGATAGGCTGACTTGGAATGCGCAGCTGGCAAAGAGCACCTTGACCCTCCTGCATGTAGATTGTGCCCTAGTACGTAGGGCTAGGGCCTCTCCCTACCGGCCCATCTCACCTATTCTAGAACTGCATAGGGCAAAAGGTCTAGGAGCGGCTCTTAATGGGGCCGAGTTATGGGGATTGGAAAATCTTACAGACCTAACTACCTCTGAAAATAAATGTATTAGAGAAATTACGAACTTGCCAGTGAATACACCACTTCTGACACTAAGACTAGGCCTTGGCCTAAAACCTATTTAATATTTTGCCATTCTCTGGGCCCTCCTATTCTGGATAAGAGTGTGGACAAGTAACACAAAGGTCCCACTGAAAGAAGCCATGGTTGAGCTGATTCCTGATTGCACAGGCAAACTGGTTCAATCAAGTGGTTCAAAAAGATTAAGGCATGGTTTTTAAAAATTTCGGTTGGGGCAGCTTTGGGAGGAACCTGGGACCATTACTAAATCTTTGGTCCCTCTTGTTAAAAAAAGCTTCTGGGTACAGATGTTCTCGGAAAGTATTGAGCAGTTTGCACATGGCAGCGAGCCACCACAGGAACGAGCTCTGTATACCCAATTTAGATATGGAACGATTCCTTTAAACACAAGGAGAAGTAGCGGCTGAAATGTGGTGGTTAATGTACTGTGCCCATCTTGCCTTGCGGCATCCGAGACACTTGAGCATTTTCTCTTTTGCTGCCTGTCCTCTGCTGACTATAGAAGAACCTAGATAGCCCCTGTCATATGCTTTCTATTAGGTGTCATTCGGAAGCTATACGCATTTTTAAACCTGATACCACACGTTGGCTAGTGTTTGCCATCTCAAGATTCCTGCTATTTGCTTGGCGGAGGAGGTTAAATGTGTAATTCAGCCTACGAAAATGGCAGTGTCTACATAGCTTAATTTGTCCAAATGGATGACTTAGCCTACTGCGTTTTTACAGGAATTTTAAACCTCGTTTTTAATGGATATTTTGATAACACTCTTTTAATGTACATTAACTGTTTTTATTCTAACGTGTTTTTTTTATGATGTGAATGATCATATTTTTGATTTAATAAAATAATAAATATTAGAATTGTACAAGCACACTCTTTAATGTCTGCTTGCTTCGTTACCCTCAGCCTTCTGGTGCATTGCAGAGCATCTGCATTATTCACAGTTTCATATATTCTGAACTAATGTACGAGCTGGCATTAGCAGGGAGAGCGTGGCACGTGCTTTAGGGAAAGGTTCTTCAATTGTGTATGTGAAGCTTATAAAGTTAGCTTATGAAGAAGCTCTACATTAAATAAAAAATTGCTAGAAACGAATTGGTATAAAAACTCAAAAACGTGTTGCACTTGCACCACAAACTAACTCTGGGCTCCACGGAGTAGCATTTTACTTGTCTACAAAGTGCTTCAAAGCCTCTGGAGGGGTGTAAAGTTTCTATAAATCTACAATAAAATACAATCTCCGTAGCCAAGCAACTATAGACCCTTTCGTCCATGTACTTATTTCTAATCCTAATCTGTAGTAGGAGAGTAATGATGTATCACAATTTCGGACATAAGAAACAATAACCAATAACACTGGCCATTAAATCGAAAAGATGGCAAGCACCAGCAGCCCGGATGACTTCTTGGGGGAGTGGAGAAGGTGCATTCCAAAGAAGTGCTCTACTAGTGACCCTGCAAGTAGGAAAAGAGTGGGAGATGGATGGGAAGAAAATGTTAGGGCTAAAAGAATTGACCGCCTACCGAAAAGCATCCTCCAGTCTTCTAGAATACGGAATTTACTTATTAGAGAAGCGAAAGCCAAAATACTACGTCAAAGCACTTGTTGAAATTCTAAGTGAGTAGTTACACATATTTCTACTAGATTATTTTATTGGGATATATGGGTTTTGGACATGTACTGAATTGCTTTTTGAAAGAATCTAGTTGATTCCAATTGTCATTGAGTGTTTCCTTAGTTGTTTCTCGGTTTAATTGAGGTCTATGCAACTTGTAGATCTAACCACGTTTTTTCCACTCTATTTATAAAATTAAGTGACAGAAAAAAACATGTGCCACAACTGACTTTAGTAGAACCCATTCAAAATTGGACAAAAGTATTGCCGCAAAAATGTGGGCTCGAACTGAGTTCCCAGTTATTTTTCAAGGTGACTGCAGGCACAGATAGCTTGTTTAAAGACACATTTTTTTTTACATTAACAATAAGCGAAGCTTACATACATTTATATAGTTTAAGTTTTTAGATAGAGAGAGTATGTTTTCCAAAATAAAATACTATTTAAGGTTGAATCCAGTGGTCATTGGGGCAAGTTTTCACTCAAAAAAGGCTTGATCCAATTTTTAAGAAAGATAGAATTTTATTGATGCGAGTTTGAACATTGACAGCCGACACGTGTTTCGCCCTCTGTGGCGTATTGTGCCAGGGCTTTCTCAAGGCTAAGTTCAATTTCTTAGTGTCATTCTGTTAGATTCTCTAGTATGCATCGAAATAAATACATGTCACAATAGAATTTTCTTAAATATTTCAATTTGGAGTTGAATCTCCCGAAGAAACAGAGCGTCCCTGTAAGACGCCGAACGCGACGGAGCGGTCCTGTGATATAGTTTAAGACTGAAAGGTCAGCAGTGGAAAGTGGAAGGAATTCTGATGCACTCGGCAAAGTGACATTTTGCTGCACCCTCTATCCACAAAAGGGCCATATCTGCTAGTTCTAAGAACAATATGTACCTCACTTGGCGCTTGTGGCGCCATAGCAGGAGGCTAGCTTTGCTTTCACCTAGAATCATCCCAGATTGTGATGATCAGTGCCAAAGTGGGAATCAAACTCAGCCATGGAACTTTCTGTAATACCAACACCATGATGTAACTCGCAGGTATTACGAGCGAGCTTGGCCATGGGCAGATTTTTATGGGGTTGGAAAGAAGGCCCAAAGGTTTCTCCCACCAGCTCATGCTGAATAAATTGAGTCAAATGCTCCAGATCTGCTGCACTACCTGTGGTGCTTTCACTCCTATGGCAGATGACCGACACGTTACAGGATATCTCCTACCCCCCGCCCCCCCACCCCCCCGGCCCCTATCTGACATAATTAGTCATTTGAAGTTGTAGAGTCGATTGACACTAGTTTAAGGAGCACTCAAAATATCAGATTCAAGAACATGCCAGGACATCTTTATAAACGACTAAATTAAGTGTTTTTAGTGATTAAACCCTGCTACAGTGCAGAGGACCCCTCGAATCAAGGATGTTAAAGAACTTTCTCATGCTTACATTCATACAAGAGACAGGACTACAACTGTCCTTCCGGCAGAGAGGGAAAAACGTGCTGTTTTGAAAAAGTCAATGCCTCCATTATGTTCAATTTTTCAACAAGATGAAAGGTATTACAAGTTGATATCAACTCCCATCCAGGAAGATAAAAGAGCAAAGCATGTAAATGTCAGGCTTAATGGTTTCTGCCACCATTTGCTAACTGTGATTTAGAAATTTCTTGGTCCAGCCAAATATCACCATTTCCAAGGACAGAAAGGGTTCACTAGAACTCCCATACAACACACGAAAAACCTAAAATTAGACTAGTAAAAGGCTGGGTGTTTGGTGTAACAGTCTCTGCCAGCTCATAATACTGATTTTCTAAAGGGTGCCTGGAAAAGGCATGCAGGCAGAATGAACCAAGAAAAATACGCCCCATCCACCAATCCACATTAAGTGAGAAATAAGAGACATGGAAAAGAGAGGAGCTGTGGTCTTCCAGGTTTGACTGTTCTTGGTGTCTGCAGCAAGGAAAAAAGATCTATGGTTAATCAGACCAACTCATCCTCATTCCAGTGGAACCATGCACTCATTTACTCATCTATGGAATAGAAATTGAAGATGAATGGACAGACACTGGAAAGGTAATTAATTCGTGCTAATGCCTGGCATAGCACTTATTTTGGAACCAGGATGTACTTTTCATCCTCAGGCTTTGATTCAGGGTAAGAGAAAGAAAATCTGCGATTGAAAAGAAGGAAGACAGATAGCAAAACAGTGACGAGCTTGAAAACAAACATGTAAGTGTAGGATAAGGAGATTAAAAGGGTAGGGTAGCGAAAGCAAAAGGTAGTAATATAAACACTAGGCAGGCTTGGTGCTCTACACCCTGGTAGTACTGGAGGTGAGCACTGAAGAAAAGCTGTCAGATGCCGCACTTATTTTCAAACTAAACACTGTGTAAAAAGTGTGTATCTGACAAGCTTACGAGGCGGCTTATTCAAGAGTGTATTTAATAACCTCTAGTTCACGTATTTTTCTGCTTGAACTTGCAATGCAAATCCTAACAAATGAGGTGTATATGAAGACAGCAAAATCTAAAGAATACATAAGACAATAGAATTTACAGTAATATTTATTTCTGCAAGTGCAGTTATTGAAACTTATTTAACCGAATACACATCTTCAAACTGGGAACCTCTTCAAATTATCTGACTCATGTTTTACAATACTTACAGCTAGGCAGGGCTGATCCCTCAGACAATCAAAGCACAAGCTCCAGCAGCAGTGAGGTGGTTGACAAGAAAAAAAAAACAGTTCGCTCGGTTATTTGGATTTGGATGCCCGCAAGACTCACATGAGTCCTGCAAACTCAACTGTCTACATAGATATGGACTTTCAACCTTAATTTCTCAAAAACTACTTGACGCATTTACATCAAATATCGCTTCCTGCCAAATTTGTTGTAATTCCATTCAGCCCTTTTGCTTTAGCGATGTCTAAAATTCCCTATAGAAACTGCATGGAGAAATTACGTTTTGGGACGCCCCTCTCTTTTCTCTCGACCCCAGCTTAACAAATCAACCTGAAAGTTGCAAGGAGTGAGCTGAGGAACTTTTGTTTGGCAGGTTTAGTAAAGATTCATCGAACTGCACCAAAGTTAACAAACCAAAAACAAATTTCCTATGGTAAATAGATCTTAAAAATATTATATATAAATATATATAATTGCTGGGCCTCGAAAACTACATTACCCAGCATTCTCTGCAGCGCAATCCGCGTCATTTGCGCGCCAGGAGGCGCTTAAATTTACTGTCACCCCGGTCGAGGGGGGGGGGGAACTGTCTTTCAAGTGAACTGCTGCTTCCAAGACCTTTCGCTGCTTTGTGGACAATTAAATCTACAAAACCCTGGGCCCTCGTCCACCCGCCTCCCGCCGCCTGACTCCTGCTCCATCTCGGGGTCTGGCCGCCGAGCGGAGCGCGGTGCTGGGCCTCGAAAACTACATTACCCAGCATTCTCTGCGGCGCAATCCGCGTCATTTGCGCGCCAGGAGGCGCTTAAATTTACTGTCACCCCGGTCGAGGGGGGGGGGAACTGTCTTTCAAGTGAACTGCTGCTTCCAAGACCTTTCGCTGCTTTGAGGACAATTAAATCTACAAAACCCTGCGCCCTCGCCCACCCGCCTCCTGACTCCTGCTCCATTTCGGGGTCTGGCCGCCGAGCGGAGCGCGGTGCTGGGCCTCGAAAACTACTTTACCCAGCATTTTCTGCGGCGCAATCCGCGTCATTTGCGCGCCAAGAGGCGCTTAAATTTACTGTCACCCCCGTCTCGTGGGACGCCAGGCGAAGCCCGGGCCAAGGGCGGGCCCGTTTAAGCCCGTTCAAGACCGGGTAAGACTGGACTGGGACACCCTATTGATATTTTATAAATCCCCAATCCATGTGATATATTATCCCCCCATTTATTATTGTGCCCCGGTGTCCTATAATAGTTTTTTGCATTGTGCTTATATTTATTTGTAAGTATGTCTCCTAGAACTACTAGAAGCACCAAACCATCACATGCAGTACAGAGAATAGGCCCAATCGATCAGTTTATTGCAAGGGCAAATGATGCCATAAATCAAGGCGCCCTCTTGTTAGAAAAGAGGGTCTCCCAAGATTTGGCCGCAGCCAAACGTTCCTCTTTGGGCCTATTGGCAGCTAAAACCCCATTGCGCAATTTAGATCAAGACGCATTATTAGAGACCCACTTGGTTCCGGGCATTGTAGATTTGTCGGTGTCTATAGATCTTTCAGCTACCCATATTTCACACTCCCCTACACTTCAATCACCTTTATCAATTGAGAGAACCCCGATTCTATTCTCAAACCCAACCGAGGAGGATTCTCATACCTCCAATACTAGGGGTTAGAGGGAAGGAGCCATCCCGAAAACTAGAAAGGGGAGAAAAGGGGAAAAAGAAATCACCACAGAAAAATAATTCGCAGATTGGGCAGGGATCTCCGATACAACTTACTGACCAGCCCTCTATTCCTGATCAAGGCATAAGTCAACCATTGCTTCCTCAGCAACAGGCCAGTCTTATAATATCTGACATTATTAATCTTACACCAGATATCCCCAATGGTAACGTGGGAAGTGGGCGGGACCCTTGCACCCATGATATTCAAACACTGGCCTCACTAGAAGCACTGATTAAATTATATATGAAACCTATTGAGTTATCCCTGTCAAAAATCGAAAAAGCATTAGCAACTTTAGCATCCGAATTAAAGACTAAGAAGACCCCAATTCCCACCCTTCCCCCTCCCGTGGTTCACACCCCCAATCCAAAAGTTAATAAAGTTGGGGCAAAGATAATCCATCAAAAACCTCAGACATCCAAAACTGTGACTACCACAGCCACTGTCCACCAACAATCGTTAAGTACAATTGTGCAGCCAACACTAACAACTACAGCTGCAAAAAAGGGCCCCGCCACACCATCTCTTTCAGCTCCGCCTTTGTTACCTGTTTCTATCAGTACCAGTACCCTACCACATGCAATGAACTCCACAAAAACGCCAGCAACCAAAAATGCTGCTTATAATGCCAGGCGGAATGGAGCACGACCAGCACATCTGCCAGCGGAAGCAACTCCATTTGTCGTTATAATGACCGGGGTTCCTGAGTTGCATCCAAATTCAGATGAACCAGGATGGTCCATAAAAAACAAGGTGCTACATTGGCTTTCAACCAACAGGCCACTTCCCCCCTATGCCAACAATAAAGTTACATCTGTTCGTATGGTTCCTTGGGTAGGGAAGGAGGCAAAAACAATTCCTGGAGATTGCGTAATAATAAACTTTGAAGACCCCCAAACGGTTGAATACATCTCCTCTTGGGGTCCTCAAACATCCCCAGAAGGTATAGGCACGAAAAGACTGTCCTTTTTCTACCCTCCTGCTAAACGCTATGCTACAGTCCCCGAGTGAAACTGGACTCAGGTAGGAAGCTGGAGTAGAAGACCAGGTTGGACAGATTGGACCGGTCAAGAAGGCAGAGAAACTATGGCATCTTTTGATTGGAGGGGTGCTCCCACGTTTAATAGATTTGATTGTTTGGAGATGGTGGATTGACCACCATCGGCCAACAACCAGGATAGCAAGAATTCCTCTTTTCTATATCTACTAGCCCCTACGATATTCACACCACCTAGATCTTTATCACCTTTGAATTCCCCCTCCATACCAGTGTCATCACCTCCCAACATAGTTTCATCGGTTGTAGAAGAATTATACTCCCAACAAAGAGCTAAGACTAAGTCCTCTTTTGTTATAGCTGATAATCAAACCCCCCCTTGTACCCCGTCTTTATCACCAAGTCCAGAACTTAATATTATTACCTCATCGACCCTGCTAGTATCTGTACTATTCTGGAACGTAGCAGGTCTTCGATCGAAGGTTTTACAAAAACCGTGGCTGGATTTTGTATCTATTCATCAGATAATTTGTCTGGAGGAGACCTGGGTAATAGACCCACTACACATACAAGGTTATAAAACATTTCACTCCCCTGCACGTTCTACCACTCACGGTAGACCTATGGGAGGTCTAGCAGTATATATCACTAACAACTTGGCAGTAAGGAATATTAACATTCTCCATACAACTTCGAACTACCAAATATTAATGGTTACTTTTAATAATTGTACGTCATACTGTATTGTTAACTTTTATAATAATCTATCCCCAGTAGACTGTGCGAAAACAGTTTCTGCAATTTCACTGTCTATAAATGAACAACACTCTAAACAACCATCACCCGTTATCAACATACTATGGGGACGGGATTTTAACATCCCACTGTGTGTTAATCATAAAAAAGGCATATGCGGCCTTACAGATGAAGATGACTGCCCATTGACACACTTCACCCACTCCCACGTAGGTGATTCTCTTAACGACAGTCTTGCGTCTTTAGAATTGGCGTACGCTAATGAACTTGTAGATCCTCCCGTGGTATTTAAACCCACTTTCCCCGGCAGGGGTTGTTCTAGTATCATAGATTTTATTTTGTGTTCTTATTTTTTAAAGGGCAAACTTATTCAGTTCACAACAGGTTCAGTAATTTCAGGCGATCATTTCCCCAATAGTATCACCCTTAAGTTAACCTTGAATGAACCTGATCCTATCAGGAAGAGTTTATTGTCACAGAAATCCCTGACCATGGATAGAACCAATGGTTTCTCCGTGAAATGGTTAAAGATAGACCCTATAATAACTACGAACAAGGTTATATCTGAGGCTCTTCCATGGATAAACACCTGTTTGTCGGAAGATTCAACCCCCGAGCAAATTATATCTAGCTTCAGGGAGATTCTAAGACTTATCCAGGCCGAATTACTCCGTCATCACAAAGCGGGCAATCAGCCTGCGTCAAGGTGGTTTAACTCTGAATGTCGTAAGGCGTTATCCGCCCTAAAAAAGGCGTTGCATAACCCAGTTAGAGATAAAAACGAAGTAGCCAAACTTAGATCTGAGTATAAACAGGCCCAAATTAACTGTAAAAAAGATCACAAGAAAAAACTGTGGGCCCAACTCCATGAGAGCTGTCATAGTAAGGACAGCTCCCAGATTTGGCAGGTAGTCAAATCTCCCTTCCTGGCTGAAGTTAATTCTCATCAGCATCTGGATGTGGCCGTGACTGCGGACGAGTGGGTGATTCACTTTTCAAAGATCTTTAGTGATTCCCCCTCGGCCTGCGCAGCACAGGCTGTATCGTCTCCTGATTCCATCAAAATGGAGGTATATCCAATAGATCTCCATTTTTCCTTAGGTGAGATTGTTCACGCTTTATCTTCCTCAAAAACTGGTAAGGCTCGCGGCCCTGATGGGGTTCCCATTGACATCTTTGTCACCAATATTGACTTATGGTCACCAATCATCACCCAGGTGATGGCGGCAGTCTCAAAAATTGGCCTATTGGATTCTTGGTCCTCTTCCATACTCCTCCCCATTTTCAAAAAGGACGACAGAAATAACCCAGCCTGCTACAGGCCCATCTCCCTCTTGGATTCATTAGGGAAGGTCCCGGTTCGCCTAGTCCTGGAACGTCTCGAGGACTGGGCGAAAGAGAAGAACATCATTACCGACCTTCAATATGGTTTCCGGGAGGGACTGGGCACTGTTGAACAGGCCTTAAATTTAACCCTTTTAATAGGAAAGTATGCAGGAGTAAAACGGGGCAATTTATACCTGGTCTACGTCGACCTTAGCGCGGCGTTTGATTGTGTGATACATGCCAGGTTGTGGTCTATCCTGGAAGAGTTGGGCGTCGATCCTCCACTTATCAAGTTCCTGCGGGAGCTGTATTCCGACGCCTCGGCCTGCGTAAGGTATGGGATAGGTGGAGAATTATCACCCACATTCCCCATAACGCGAGGAGTTAGACAGGGCTGTGTCCTGGCTCCCTTCCTGTTTAACTTATATACTAACGGGCTGGAAGCAGCCATGTTAGAAGGGAGCCAGGACTTACCAACCATCAACCATCGCCCTATTCCAGCATTACTCTATGCCGATGATTCCGTCATACTTGCTAGAACCTTAGTACAGCTGCAAAAACAATTGAACAAATACTGTAAATATATGCTTTCATTGGGGCTAAAAGTGAATAAAAGCAAGACTTTCGTCATGACTATGGGTCCGAAAGTAAAAAGTTCCAAACATCTTTTTATCGACCAAACCAAATTGGAACGAACCAAGGAATATCCTTACTTAGGCATTTTAATTGACGAACAGTTAACCTGGAAAAGGGCGATGGTAAGCAGGAAGCTGCTCTACCAGCGAGCGACCTCGGCGCTTGTTTCTTTTTCTAGAAAATTGGGCAAAGCAGCTCCTTCCGAGTTGCTCAAAATATACCAAGCTAAATGCCATAGTATTGCAACATATGGTTCAGGTGTCTGGGGTTATGTAAATACTGCAGAATTGCAAAAAATCCAAAATGGCTTTACTAAATATCTCCTGGCACTCCCACAGAGCGCCCCTATATACGGCTGCCATATCGAGCTTGGTATTGACTACCTTTCGGACTACATCAAATGTCAACCAATCCTCCTATGGCACCGTATTTGGACTAAGCCACAATGCCATTTTACACGTGCCCTGATCTCTGACTGTTTACAAATGATGTCCTGGAAAAGAATTCCATGGCTAACGTATGTTGACAACTTTCTGAAAGACCTGAACCTCACCCACTATTTTACTGAGCCATCTTCCCCACCTGAGATAAGTAGAAAATCTTTGAAAAATCACTGTCTCAATCACCTAAGAGAACTGCGTCTCGTAGGTGAAGTAGATAAGCAAATGAATGCTCAAGTATTGATGGTCCAGGTCTCTCCTGGCATTCAGCCTTACCTTACATTTTATTTATCAAATCATGAAAAATATCTATTAACCAGGTTTCGTTTTAATTTGTTTTTTCGTCTTGTTACCTTCCCAACAGTATTAAATTGGTCCCATGGTTTAGCTAAATGTCCGTGCGATCAAGTCTCCCCCAAACATCTATTCATGTTGTCTTGTTTTGTCGCTACTATGATCAACCACGCAAACGTTGGCTCATTCCTTTGTTGCGCCAAATGGGGTTGAGGACCTGTCGTCCGGCACTTTTAGCACTTCAGCAGCTAGACTCACAGTATGTCGCAAAGAATGTAGCGCTGTTTTTGAAATCATGTTTAACAATCCGTAAGAGTATGGGGATAATGTCCAACTGAACACATGATTATCCGAATTAATTTTTGTATACAGACTTAAAATATAATCTTTTTAAGCTTTTATGTTTTTATCCTGTAATGCAATAATGTGATTTTACCTGAAGGTATTCAATTTGTATGACACACTTTTTATGGTTATCAAAATGTTAACCGAATAAAAGATTTTGAAATGAAATGAAATATAAATATATATATATATATATTTTTTTTTTTTTCACTGAAAAACCCAAAAGGTTAAAGGTATGTTGAGTGAAAATCCCAGTTAAAACATACTGTTTTAAACAAACAAAACCATTGAATTTCACCAGTGATAGTTATCTCCAGTAACTATAACTCATGCAACGTGGGTTTGGGCGCTCAATCCCCAGCCTGTGGCCAGGCCCTGAGCCTAACCTCTTGCAGGCGCCCCTCATGCTGCACGACCTTTGGATCATGCAGAACGTGGGGTAGCAGTCAGGCCCTGTGCCAAACCCCACCCACCTTTATTTTTTGGGCACTCCTCTGGATCAGTAAAGCCGCCGTGACTCACCAGGGGGTCATGCTAAGCACTACAGCAGATCAGTGATTTAAAAAAAATATGTAACTCTGAGGGTCCACTCTCCACCATATGCATATGGCCCAGAATGTCAGGGTACCCCTACCTTCCCCCCTTATAATCATTTTCTAAAACGTTCTAGAACTCAGGACCGAGACACTGAATCCTAAGACGACAAGTGCAACATTTTCCTCAAGTTGCGGCCAGACAATGGGATCTCGCAAATCCATCATTAGCAGTCACGGTCAACTAATCAGAGTGCACTAGAATCTGCAAAACCTCCATGATGGATCTGCGAAGAGTCCATGGTGTGAAATGTACAAAGATTTTGAACCTTAATTTCTCAAAAACTACTCAATGGTACACCAAATCACAAAAAGAACGCTTTTTGGACCAAGATCTAGTTTTATGCCAAATTTGCTGTAATTCAGTATAGCCTTTTTGGCTGTAGCTGTGTCTAATTTTCCTATGGAAAAATAAATGGGAAAAATGTGCTAACTTACCCCCAAACTTTCGAGGATGGAGCCGAGGTGAATGAGATTTTTTTGGGGAAAGTTTTTTGAAGGTTCTTCAAAACAGCGCCAAAGATATTAGCAAACCAAAAACTTCATTTTTAATGGAAACGTGCTCCTAACAATAACCAGTGGCGATTTTATATACAAACACATACATATACATGCACACACACAATATATGTATATATATATATGTAACAGTAAGGATAAACAAATACGCCGCACTCTTCTTGGATACTTTCAAACACAGTTTATTGACCCGTCATTCTCCCTTTCACCTACGCGTGACGGGTCAATAAACCGTGTTGAAAGTATCCAAGAAGAGTGTGGCGTATTTTTTTATCCTTGCTGTTACAAATTTTTACGAGGTTTTCCTTACCTCGCCGCCGGCACCAGCTGTTTGACGCTCATCCTGTGAAGGATATATATATATATATATATATATATATATATATATATATATATATATATCAGCGAAACCCTCTAGCACCTCCCGAACGGCGAACTGATGATAAAACGGACCACCGGTACCTTTTCAATGGCAGATTTGAATTTCATTTGCTCCTTGTTTCCACGACACGTTTCAGGCATCAACTGCCCTTGAAAATATATATATATATATATATATATATATATATATATATATATATATATATATATATATATATATATATATATATATATCCATATATCCATCAAATTTGGCTTGAATACTAACCTGTTGTGGGCTTCATCCGTTTTGAGGTAACCATTTGATGGATGTGTACAGCATGTCTCAGCCGTGGATGGAGCCCCTCAGTTTGCTGACCCTGGTGACACCCAAACGGCGTCTCTGATGCGGGAACAGGCGCTGCAATACGGAGCAATGAACTAGTCAGCTGTCCTCTGGCAGAACTTTTAAAGCAACCCACTGGGGTTTTATGACTTTTACATGAAGGCGTTCTGAATTGGCAACTCACTGGAGGAATACAAACAAGCGATGACACTCCAGGTACCACAAGGCCGAGCGAGTTCGAGTGGCCACACCCACTGGGGGTGGTACCTATGTGGATAAATAGTGCATCCCTCTGCCAACAGCACACTTTCCAATTGGCCCAGGAAGAAGGGCGGGAGCCCGAAACGCGTAGGCCAGACAAAGGTGCTTTAAAGACTGCCACGTTCGAGCTGAAAGCTTCGTATTAAATTTGGCTTGAATACTAACCTGTTGTGGGCTTCATCCGTTTTGAGGTAACCATTTGATGGATATATATATATATATATATATATATATATATATATATATATATATATATATATATATATATATACTAGCAGCCCGTCCCGACGTTGTCAGGGGGTGAAATTTAATGTTTGTAATAGTAAATCCCAATTTATTGTAAGATTTCACGGTATACAACATTTTTGGTCTCATTCGAATGTGGACGTAGAATAAATTGATTTTGCACATTGCCCGGCATCTTTTACCTGTTCATATAGGCTAACGTCAGTTTGTAATGTTTTTGGAATGTGTTTGTCCGCTTCTGCATGCACTGTTAGTAAGGGTGTTGTTGATATGTGCCTCCTTAGCTGTACCGTATTTGAAGATCCTTCGTTATCTGTGCGTCGTCAGCCTTAACATTTGCAGCTTGTGTGTGTTGTGGAGTGGCTTGGTTATGTAATCCACAAGCGCGTTGCGTTTGACGTTAATGTGTATACGCTGACAGTGCCCTGCGTGACACCGTGCTTGCGAGGGCAGTGTGTTTGTGATTCACGCTGGTAGTTTGAGTGCTTTCAGGCCCCGCCTGAGCCCCGGATTAAGTTTCAATCGTGAAGTGGCTTTTATCGTGTGAAAATTCTGCGAGTCGGTTTTTAGAGTGTTCAGAACAGTGGCGCACAACTTGCTACGGTAGGGTAATAGTCAATGAGTTTTTAAAAGGATATTTTGGTTGGTGCTTCTTGGCCAGAGGAAAAACCTTAACCTCTGTAAAGAAAGAAGGACAGGGACCTCCTTTTCTGTGAATTAGGCAAGAGTCCAGAGCACACAATAAGCATAAACAGACTGGGTTGTCTGAGAGTAGTAATAGTAGGGATAGACCAGACAAAGCGTATAGTTTTCAAAGGTTTTATTCACCCACAGTGTTCCCAACCTGGAAATCACCGTTAAACACAAATCCAGCCGACACGTGTTTCGTAACAACATATGGTTGTGACTCTTCAGGGCTGGAAGAAAATAATCAAAACAATAATTAAAAGAAGTCAAATGAAAAGGACAGTTGCGTCACTGTGGTAAGAGGGATCACCCGTGATGTGGAAACCAACACAGAAGGGGTAGGAACAGGAAAGGTTGTTTTTTGTGCTTTTCAGCTTTTGCTGTAGTTTAATCCATTTAACAAAACATACTGTAAATACCTAGTGTCAGGGAAAGAACCAATGTGCGGTGACTTCCGGCGCAATCGGTGTGAAAGTAGCTCATCAGACTAAATATACGACAGATACTTGGTACTGTGCAAGTGTGTAGTGAGGCAAAAAAACTGATATAGGAACACATAACCAAAATCACTAGAACATCCAGCGGGTTGCCAGATAGACACACTTAATTATGTCGGATTGTACAGATATAAACCACGATTTAGTTTAGAAGAAAGGTTTTCTAAGTTTCAGAAAAAAACATTAATAATGCGACAAGGTTTAAGGTGGAAAAGTGCATCAAAATGACTTCAGATGTGCATAATTACTACCTGTGGGGAAATGTAGGCGAATATATAATGAACATTTGCGAACTGTATTATCCGACAAAATAAAGTTTGTTAGTGCAACATAACGAGTAAAATTTTCTGTAGTAATGTTCCTCTTAATTAATCCGATGTACTGACTAATTTCCTGTTGAAAAAGTAGTGGACATGAAAAGAGACAAACTCATAACTTTTCAAAGGTTAAAACCAGCATTGTATTTCATACTTCCAGTCTAATGACATATACGAGAAGTGGACCTAATTGTTTCGGTCAGTAAGGTTATCGTACCCAAGTAAAAACTTCTTCTTGTTGGAGATTCGGAAGGAAAATAACAATTGTTCATAGTCAGATGCGATTAATACTTATTATACAGTTTCGCTTTTATCGTGTGGTATGCTGCCTCGCTTGAGTCTTCACCGGAGCTGTTGGAGCGTGAATATCGCGCTGAGTGAATGGCGCGCTTGTGAAAGCCCAGCCCCCTTTTTTTTGTTGTTGTCCAGCCCCCTCTGACAACGCTGACGCCCACAAAGGAGTAAAGCTTTGTTTTTGTTGCAAATATTGCGCCGCACTATATATCGGTAATGCCGCCTGAATGGCAATGGCCATGAATGCGGCGCACCTTGGTGTTTGGAGACGGCTGTGTCAGAACTCAGCACAACGCCAAGGTGGAGCGTGAATGGGCGCGCGCATTGCTTGTGAAAGCCGCGCTACTAAAATGCGCTGCCATTTTTTTTTTAATTTGTGCCACGCCCCTCTGACAACGCTGCACGCCCACAAAGGAGTAATGTGAAGTGTACTTTGACACGCCCACGCCAAAGCCCACAAGTGACTACATTACCCCTAAGGTTCTTTGACCTTTCTAATGTATATGGTGGGCATCTGTATATCTTATGTCCATCTGCTGAAACTCCCCTTTACAATGCTGTATTGGGTGTGGTGATTGGTGCTGTACTTATTGAGCTTACCCGCCTCAAAGGTTTCAGCTCTCTTTATAATATATATATATATATATATATATATATATATATATATATATATATATATATACTGCACACCATCCAGCCATCATTCACGGAAGAAGTCACGGACTCAAGGTAGTCAGGATTTGGCATCTGTTTATTCTCTTAGGTAACCCTCAATCCCAGAGGAGTGATGTGTTTCGACTTGCTGGAAGCCTTTATCAATCTATTTGGCGCAATTTACATACACATATTTTGTATATATATATATATATATATATATATATATATATATATATACACATATATATATACGCACAAATATATAGACACACACACATATATATATACACACACACACACACACACACACACACATGTACACATATATACGCAGACACACACACATATATATACGCGCACAGATATATATATATACGCGAACACATATATATATATATATATATATATATATATATATATATATATATATATATATATATATATGATCACCGAAACGCGTAATGGCCGACAGAACAACAGCTGAATAAATAAGTATTTCTGGCACTAACCTGGGTCTGTGCTCCACGTTCTTTCCGGGAGAGAAAGCGCAAGCAACCAGCTCGTGGGAGTGGTGTGGATATATATATATTGTTTATGTCGACTTTATGACATTTTATTGTGATTAGCCAAGCAGGGAACAATGCGATTGCCCATCTGTGGGCTTTATATAGCAATTTGCTAATGTTGTGTTACATCCACTATACACTACAAGATGGCCGCCTTTGTCTCGTGCTAGGCTTTAGTCCCCTTGTTTGTGTCCACACCTGACTGGCAGTGGGAGTGACCATGTATGTTTAAAACAATGTCGGTAACAAACACAGTGCATCACACACTGACGAAGGCAGACCGCCGAAACGCGTCTGTGTGCACCCCTCCGCTAAATAAAATCTAGCGCGTTTGTAACCCTCAACCTCGAGTGCTGTTGTATTCTTTCCAAGGAGGAGCGGGAAGGACTTTGGAGCGTTAATGTGTGGCGGTGTCCACAAACCGCCGACAGCACCCGCCGACGAGTGAGCAGCCGTTTTTTGTGGAGAAAGGAGCGTTTCTGAAGTGCACGGCTGCGCACCGCCTGATCCAATCTGGGAGTTCGAGTCCGGTCACGGATTACAGAGGAGTACGCGATCAACCCGTGTCTCCCGAGGAAGACGTCTCCGGTGAGCATTGCATTGCATGCAGCTATTAATTGCTACTCCCATCTCTGCACGTCAGGGAATTTTGGAATTGTGTGGCCAGGCGACAGAGGACTGAGGTTAAGAACGCGCGTCCGAACTGCGGGGGGCAGCACTACCCACAAGCGCGAGTCAACAGTACGAGTCTAATACTGTCTATGACACGCGCTGTTCCGACATGTTTTCCGATGCAGAACGGCAATCGGCAGCGAAGGGCATGTTTAAAAGGCAGACAAGACCGCCTGCATCAACTCAAACGCCCACAGTGGAAACGCCTAGTAATCCACTCCTGATAACAATGACGAAATTGGAGCGCCTGCACGAAAGGGAAATCCGCAAATGGTGGGAGGCAACAAGCCTTACTAACTATATTGAGGAAGAAAGGGTACCAAGGGGGTTGAGAGTCCACACTGTTCCCTCCTACGAGAATCCGGACCCGCAACTATTAACAGACTGGTTCGAGCATACTGCTCAATACTGTGAGAGCACACTGAAAATACTCGTGAAATATGCCTGGAGCGACAGGGAGCGAGCACTGGCAGACATCCAAGTAATTGATAACGAGCTTGAGAGTGAAACTGATCCTAGCCAAGTGGCAAACATCACACAAATGAAGGAACAAATGAAGGCCAGGATAATCAAATATGAAGCTAAAATAAGGCTCTGCAAACAGGAAAAATACGAGAGGGACGCCAACGACTATCTAACTGGACGCGTCCTCACGTATGCAAAAAAGTTTGACGCCCCACGCAAAGCCCTACAGAAGAGCAGAAAAGAAGGTGCTGGGACAACTAGCGGTACTGGAGAAGTTACCTCCGAATCTGACATAACTGAGAATGAATCGGAAGAGAATCAATCAGACCCAGATACACGCACTACCAACAGGGGGCCTAGAGTGGTAGACAAAAGCACCAAGACTCCTTTTCAGGAGGAATACGAAGTAATACAAAGTACATGGCTCCGAGGTGGGAAGAACAAGCCTCCAGACACGGATACCCAAGGAGCAGAAAAGGACGGAGAACCAGACGGGCAGGCGGGGGGAACAAGAGGAAGGGGCAGAGGCGGCGCCCGAGTATCTCGTTGGACCAATCGGAAGCGCACCAACAAAAAACAATAGCCCCAGCCATCCATCCAAGTGGAATCAACATCACCACTAACCCCCCAGGAAACCCTAGCACCGACAATGAGGCAACAAATCTAACGGTGGTCAATCTCACTCCTAGAGAACTGACAATGGAAGAAGAACAAGTCCTAAGCCTCGGACTAACCTTTTGTCCAAATAGTGAGTTGGAATACACCCAAACCAAAATAGACTTGTTCCGCTTCACGCGCAAACTGAAATTACATAAACATTTCAAAATGCGGCCACATCTACAAAATAAAGAACACCAAGGGCGAAGAATTACAGCCACAGACGCACTGAGCGGTAAAGACCTACGCTCAGTTGAGATGCTGACAGATCTGGAATTGGAACAAACACAGGACCTTGCAGATTTGGATCCAGCCCAGAGAGCTGAAATGCAGGGTATCGAACAAGATAGTGAAAACAGTGGATTTAAACCAACGTCCACCTTTGTTCCCCAATCCCCTTGGGACGCCATAGATGTGTTTTCGGAAGCGATGAACGAGGACCTACTGAAGTCTCGAAAAATCAACCAACAAAACCCCCACCAGAACATCACGGAACAACAGAGAATTGCCCTTAAAGGACTAACGATGGACACGAAAATAATTGTGAAGCCCTCTGATAAGGGTGGGAACGTGGTTCTGATGACCCGTGAATACTACACGAAGGAAGCATTGAGGCAACTTTCAGATGAGAACTTTTATACCAAATGCACCAATGAGACCTACCAACAGAGTATCATAGAATACGACAAACTCATCTCCAAATGGTACAACCAACGTATGCTGAACAAAGATGAACATCTGTTCTTACGCACCACTTGCCCCATGACTCCGACTTTTTACCACCTCCCAAAACTTCACAAAAATCGTGACTGCCCACCTGGACGCCCGATCATTTCCTCCATCGGGAGTTTAACGGAGAATATGTCTCGCTTTGTGGACCACACCTTATTTCCTCTTGTGTCTAATCTGGACTCGTATATACGAGACACAAAAGACTTTTTGACGAAATTGTACAATCTGGTGTGGGAACAGGATTATCTTTTGATGGTACTAGACATAACCAGCCTTTACACGATTATTGAACATAGTCATGGATTAGAGGCGGTGAAATGGGCATTGGAACAACGCCAACTACGATTCTCTAGACACAATCTAATGATTCTAGAATTCGTAGAATTTTGTCTAAAACATAATATTTTCCTGTTCGAAGAGCAGTTATACATCCAGAAGTCTGGCACGGCGATGGGTACCTGCTTCGCTCCCAGCTACGCGAACTTGTTCGTGGGCTGGTGGGAGGAGCAGGTACCCAGGAGCTGCATAGTTGGGGGCAAAGAGGGCAAGGTCATCTGCTGGCATCGATATATCGATGACCTTTTCATTGTGTGGAAAGGTAACCTTGAAACAGCTCAGGAGTACATCAATGTACTCAATAATAATCAACTCAATCTGCGATTTTCTGGGACAGTGAGTCCAGTGGCAGCGGACTACCTGGACCTCAAAATATACGCAGAAGATGGTCAACTCCACACTAACCTCTTCAGAAAACAAACTGCTGGCAACTCCACACAGCACGCCAGCAGCAGCCATCCACCCCAATTAATCAAGAGCATCCCCTATGGGGAATTGCTAAGACTCCGTAGGAACTGCTCTAAACCCTCGGACTTCGAAGCGGCTGCTTCGGAATGCATATCCCGATTTAAAGCTAGGGGATATGGCGAGAGAATGCTCCATAACACTCTAAATAGAGTAAGGAAAATAGAGAGACAGTCCCTCTTGACCAGTAACACTGAACAGGTCAACCGAAGGGGTTTGCCAGGTGAAGATAAAGGCAAGTTCAGAGTTATAACTCCCTACTCAACAGGTGCGGATAGCCTCAGAGCTATGCTACGTAAGAACTGGCATATTCTTTTAACTGATAATGTGCTCAAAGAAGACCTTCCAACCCAGCCACTCCTAACCTTCAGTAAAGCGAGATCACTAGGCGACATATTAGTGCACAGCCATCTTGACAAAGTGTCTCCAAGACCGAACACCCTAAGGGATCAACGAGGCTTTTACCCCTGCGGCCGCTGCAAAGCGTGCGCAGGTAGTAAACGTGTACTCTCGTATACAATAACAGAAACTGGCAGGAAAATCTACATAAATAAATTCATCACCTGCAGCACACAGTATGCCGTCTACTGCTTGCAGTGCCCCTGTGGCTTACGCTACATTGGGAGCACGATCAAGGAGATAAAGCTCAGAATATTAGAACACATGCGAGCCATCGACAAAACAGATCAGACCTATCCGGTGGCTCGTCATTTCGCGGAAGTACACAATCGAGACCGGAGTAAGCTCCAGTATTTCGGCCTCGATATTGTACCCCCTAATATTCGTGGAGGTGACCGCCTACGCAGATTAAGGAGACTAGAGTCCCGATACATCATCGATCTGTGTACGAAACATCCCAAAGGTCTTAACAGTGGGGAGGAGATGGCC
This sequence comes from Lissotriton vulgaris, assembly GCF_964263255.1. Classification (NCBI taxonomy): domain Eukaryota; kingdom Metazoa; phylum Chordata; class Amphibia; order Caudata; family Salamandridae; genus Lissotriton; species Lissotriton vulgaris. The sequence goes on from NC_141691.1 coordinate 755,250,254, forward strand.
TTCCATCTAGGGAAATGAGCAGAGAATAACTGATATACACCATTCCAAGACGATAGTGCACTTTATCACACTGAAATTAGAACTTCTTACATTATCACACTTGGAACATATGTATATTAATGTACATAATAGCTCTGAAACTTGTATCCGATTTTCCGTCTTGTATATACCAGCATGTGAGAGACACGTTATTGTTACCTTACTTACAGTACCTGTTTTCTGTGGTATAACCTACTACTATGCATTTAGGAAACATCACTAATACCTTGTGATCTTGTTTGAATGAATTCAAAATTTGATCGGATAGAATGCAGGAGTTTAACTTAGATGTCTCTCACATATTTAATTTTCCACTGTATATAAGATGCACTTTAATCACATTCGTTCTAATTTTTGAATTCACGTTATAATTTTTATTTGAAATGTGATTGAATATTGTGAACAATTATACATGCCCCTTCTGACGTTGCACGCGATGCATCTCACTTTATACCCACTTGCCTCAACCCCCCTCTCAGCTATGTCTAGCTTTCAGCTGTGGTTTGAGAATTGATTTATTTTCCTTTTGTGTACAGGTGATTTGGTACATGTAATATATATGGGGACACAAGCCGATCCACTGCTTTATTGTTTATGTCGACTTTATGACATTTTATTGTGATTAGCCAAGCAGGGAACAATGCGATTGCCCATCTGTGGGCTTTATATAGCAATTTGCTAATGTTGTGTTACATCCACTATACACTACAAGATGGCCGCCTTTGTCTCGTGCTAGGCTTTAGTCCCCTTGTTTGTGTCCACACCTGACTGGCAGTGGGAGTGACCATGTATGTTTAAAACAATGTCGGTAACAAACACAGTGCATCACACACTGACAAAGGCAGACCGCCGAAACGCGTCTGTGTGCACCCCTCCGCTAAATAAAATCTAGGGCGTTTGTAACCCTCAACCTCGAGTGCTGTTGTATTCTTTCCAAGGAGGAGCGGGAAGGACTTTGGAGCGTATATATATATATATATATATATATATATATATATATATATATATATATATATATATATATACGCGCACACACATATATATATATACGCGCACACACATATATATATATTGGCACATCTATATATATATGCATGCACTTATATATATATGTACACACACATATAGTCCGGCTAAAGTGCTCGCCACAAATTAATAAACTATTCACTGCTGTGGTAGCAACTTTCCCAGGCAGGCCCCTGACCCAAACATTCGAAGGCATTTCCTTTCAGGATTTAATTTTATACCAGACTTCAGCCTGAGATTCAGCAGTGAAGTTCATGCAACTGCATATGTATTTATTTCTAACAAATGGATTACTGGTTCCAACAGAGGGGAAAAGCTTTCCTTTTTTTGGGGTAAATCTCCGCTGAGTACAATTAATGGATATTGAGTGGTAAATGAAGAACAGGTGACACTCGGAATTAGAAGATAAATGACAGCGTGTTTTGGAGTGATAATGGGTTAGTAATTGCAAGGGGCCAGGGCCTGGCGGGCGCTGTCGCAGGGGAGCCCCCGAGCAGCGCACAAAGGCCTCTGTGTGAGGGGCACTCAGCCGTTCACCTCCGCGCCCAGCTGCACTGCTGATCTGCACCATTTGTTCCCTGATGAACTGCGCCACTGAGGCAAAAGTTCACCCGTGCTCACCTTCCTGTTCTCATGCTGCACCACATGACCCATGACACGGCCGGGCCGCAATCTCCGATGAAATCGCGGCAACCGCTCTGGCTCCTGGCTATCTTTTAACCACATTATCAGTAACACATTTCAGGAGTTTTAGGCCCCGGATCGCTTTCTTTTCCGACGGGATTTTCCGATCTGTTTATCCTAGACACGAGCGAGGTCGGCACATGCCCACTCGACTGCTCTTCTCACGACGGCTCAAGAAAGCCCATCGACGTGGCTGCTGGTTTGCACAAGTACCACCACTTGGATTTGTGAAAAAACCTTTATCGCATGTCCTTGAAAATTGGCCCAGGTTCAACTCATCTTAAGTAATTTAAACTCAGCCCCCCCCCCCCCCCCCCCGCCCATGTTAACTCATTAAACCACTCAAAATAAAACTAAGATATCTCGTTTGTACAAATATTGCCGCGCAGCAGCTATAAATGATAAATTATAATTGAATATCGGAAAGTGAGAAAAGGCGGCAGCTAAAGTGCCGTGAATATTCAAGAATATGATTACGAGGAAAATAAAATTTCACGGATGGTTGCGAGATCTGGGAAGTTTATTATAAGTAGTCCGGATCTAAAATTATTTAGTTATTTCTAGAACAGCTAACAGGAAAGTATCAATGGGCTAAGAGAACTGAACCCTGTGAAAACAAAGATTTCACACAATAACTGAACCCCGGCTAGTAGTCAAACTAACGGGTAAATTGTCAGATTTTTAATTTCTACCAAAAAGTTAGATGCTGCAGTTAGAGTGGACAATGAGAATTCCAGAGAGTAATCTGCTACACTGAGAGATATTCATAAACAGCAGCAGGAGACATTTTCGACCAGAAAGCCTGTAAATAGATAGGATCAATTACAGTACACCGGTAGTAAATTTTGGGTTGTTTACACAGTTGGTGAAAGAAGCACTTTAAATATTGATGAAATGGCCCCCTGTCAAACACTGCAGAAAAGATGTAACTGTAGGCATGTGTGAGAAGCTTGAAGGTCTTCAAAGCTCTCCACGACCTAGGATCAGAATATCTGAGCACTGCCTCACATTCCACACACCCGCCAGACAACCCCTCTCCGCCCAACTAGCTCTGGCCTCCGTCCCACGGATCCACAAGACAAGAACCGGGGGAGGATCCTTCTCCTACCTCGCCGCCAAGACCTGAAACACTTTGCCCCTCCACCTCAGACAATCACTGTTGTTGACTCAATTCAGGGTGGACCTCAAGACCTGGTTTTTCGACTGAACCTCCACATCCAGATGGATCAGCACCCCCTCCACCGCCTTGTGACTCTCACAGGTGAGTAGCTGCGCTATATAAACTCCTGATTGATTGACTAAAGATGGCCCTGGCCTGAGGTACAGAGATTCCAAACACAGCAGTAGTATTTGTGTACTAAAGAGCAGGGCTTCAATTTAATTTGTGTTTCTACTGGCTGGGCCAAGACAGGTAAACAACTAACCTTTGTTGATCAACCCAATGGCTGCATAATGCAGGGACTGGAAACAGCGCTGCATGGATTTTGTTAGCGCCATGTGGAGGCCAATGCATTTTTCTAGCCTGTTATGGGAGGGCAGCAGAGTTTACAAGAGTCATGGCGCTTTCCTGTGCAATGCTATAAATTACCCAAGCTTCATAACTTAATTGGAAATGTATACCTGTGTCATCCTGCAGCTTCCTTAAAACATAACCACGCTTCTCTAAATGGCAAAGGTACAGCGCATTTTTCTCAAATGAAATCATTTTTGTTGTGCTTCAATGACTCACATCTGATGACAATCCGTTCTCAGATTTTATTTAAAAGTTCAAGACAACGTCAATCAGCAGTACAGGCATCCACGGCGGAATATGCCATGTGTATGTGCTTTTGCAGCTACGTGACCAAGAGACCTGTTCTACATGCCTCAACCACATCTTGTGCCAAGACTGTCAGTAAAAAAGCCTCAGTGAGTGATGGTTCAACTCAAGCTAAATGTAAAGAACCCAGGCCTTTTAGTACTTTAATGAGCCGCGCCCATTTGTAAGCCACTCGTATAAAAATTCAAACCCAGGCTAGTGACTGGGAATACCTGAAGTGGAAAAAACATGCTGATGATCTCCTCTCTCCTTACGCAGCAGTAGTCTGTTGAAGCTGTCTAGCCTCTCTCCATTAACTTTCACCTTTCCCAGGTCTGCACCCAAGCCACGACTACTGATTAACTGTGCCCTCATCCGCAACTAACAAGTCTCGCTAATCGAGATGAAGTTTAACTGCACTTGGCCCACTGGGCCCCTTAAAAACTTGTACTTGTGTGCGCAGCCTGGTCCAAAGATTATTTTGATTAGGATTCCATTTGCATGCAACCCTACTGTATGCCTTCATAAAAAGTTAAGCTGATGCAATTTTTAATTTATAAAATGAGCATGCCTTTTCTTTGCCTTCTGTCAGGCTTTTTCCACTGATCAGAAAACTCCAATTACACTCAGAATAAAATAAAACAGCTGGCCCAAGAGTGCCAGATGTTTCATTCAAAGTTAAGACATTGTAGACCACTCCATGCGGTTGTGAGTTGCTTCACAGCAAAGCAAATGGCCTTACTGGACACGGTTTTGCACTAATAGAGAAACCGTACACTTAGGTGAGGTTTTCTGCTCTTCCTCACCCGAATGTGGGGAGAGTGATGATGCGCATGAGCTCAGATTATGGTCAAAGGCAGAGATCTATTTAAATGGTACCATGGAAGAGGTATCTATTGACTAACATCCAAGGACGCTCCACACATCTTTCGCTAACCTTTGTGATGTGCTTAGAGAATGACTGTGCCATAAACGGCGAACTCTGCAGTGATATATTGAAAGCAGAGCAAGGTGATGGTTCCCTGAGAAGGTTAAGGTTAATGTTGCACATTTTTCCTTGGGACTGTATCACAGAGGGCGCATAGCAATTCAATTTCTCACTCGTTTTTATCTGTGCCATTCTTATGCACAAAAAGATGATACAAACGGGTTCTGCTCATTGGCAGCTTTGACTACAGTGGCTTTCGGTGCCTCCTTCCTTCCATGAGTAAATGACAAAACATGTCTTCTTCTTGGCTTAAAAGTAGTCATACTTATTTTAAAACTTTAAAATTCAGAGCAAACATCAATTTACATAATAGAATGCAACATAACTGATGCTAGGAATGAAAAACGAATTCCAGCAGATCTAGGATTAAGCATTTACTCCATTACTTCTCATTCAGGATAAGCTACATGCAGCTAACCCTATTGGGGATGATCCTGGGTAACCGCACTACTGGATGCAAATCCGAGAGGCATTCTCCCCACACCTGCTAGGAACTGTAGGGTAAATAGCAAAGGTGTCAGAGGCTAAAGTCCCTTTTCCCTGACTATGTCCTGAACTGTGGAGAAAAACATGGAGTGAAAATGCACCAAACATCCTTCAATATTTGCCATCTGTAGTTGTTATGGTCTACATCATAAACTGTTGAGGACACACCTACAAAATATGGCCAAACAAATGGACACAATAAGGACAAACCACTTATAACATTCTCCTGGTTAGCCCTTCCCAACGTAAACGCTTGAGGAAAATGTCTCAAAATGAAGCACACATTTGTAAGGATGATGGAATACAAAAGGTGCATGCAAGATGGTGCGCCCGTGGCCCAGAAGAACTGGAATCCTGCAAGGCACGCTTAAGACTTGTCCAGGCTACAGTGCAGGAATTAAAGACTAAGTCAAGAGTGCATTATGTAAAATATTTTACTACCCGCTGTCCAGCAAGGAATGAAATCATTGCATGCGTAACATCCACAAACCCACCATGAAGTGGTTCCACAGCAAAAGCCAGCTACGTACTGTGACACTGAGATGCCACCAAAGACTTCCCAAGTCAAGGATTCTAGGAAAAGGGACAAATGATTCGGGTTGCTCCCACTCAGAGCTTCTTCGCAGCACCAAATCAGATTCAGCGCAACCCCACAGAGAAGGCATCTGGCCTTGTGAAGCCCTCTTACGCTACACCCTTGTCACAAATTTCTACACCTAAGAGCTTTCCTGCTAGAAGTCAACGGCTTCACCGAGACCTCGTCCAGCGGCTATCCAACAATGTGAAGCTCTCTTCAGCCACGGCCTGGTGCCATGCCTCGCTGAGGATTTTTGACTTTCTATCTCAGAAACTAAGTCAGAAGAAAACATTTCTGACCAGGACGAGCCTGCTTTCTATATACGACCATCCTCCATCGCTGTCGGCCTTACTATGTGCCTAGGTACCCGGTCAAGTGCAACTAGATGACTGCAGTTGGTGATTACCGCTTTTTTACATTTAAACTTTTAAAATTTATAACTCCAGTTTCACTAGTTGGATTATTGGCATTTTTGTGTCATTTATTACAATTGACTGTATCTCTATTTTTCTAAATTGGTTTGGGATTTTTCTTGTATTGCATTTTGACTTTACTACAGTCTTGACACTGCATACATACTTTACACAATGTTCAGGTTAATTTATTGACTCTAAGGGTTCACTCTGTTAAGAGTGTTGTGGTCATTACTTGAGGTAGGTACCAATCCTAGCTCTACTAATACCAATGCTTAGTTAGAGTCTGGTTTAAGGTGGTCAGCACCGGCACTTAATTCTAAGCACCAGTGTTTGCGAGTCTGCAACATGGTGGTGCTGTCTGCCAAATTTGGGTATGAGCACAACAATAGATGTTTATTGATTTAATAAGTATTAAAAATCATTAATTCGTGCCACCCAAGCCATTCTTATAGCTTTGGGGGCCCGAAATAGTATGAATTATCCAACTTGTGGAAGTGTGATGGTTAGTAGTTGTGTTGGTACTGTAATTCAGAGCGCTGGCAGGGGCAATGGATGGTGCAATCTGCTGTGTCCTCCCTATAAGGGCCTTGGCACTTACTGTTTTACAAATTAGCCACTAATACCCCAATTTTCTACAAAACTGCGTGGTTGTCTGTGGTCAAAAGTAAAAAACAATTCTTAGTAATGAAGTAAAAAAAATATAGAATTCGAGTAAACACCCCCCTTTGTGTTGTTCAAAAATATATATTTAAAAGGGAGAGAATGTCAAAGCTATTCCCTTCAAGGTGTAACAGTGAAACTGATTGCAATTAGAACGTATGGGTTTTGTTACTTGTGATGAATAGATTGTTGAATTAATAACTAACAATGTTCAGCACCGGGGGGAGGAGCCAAGATGGCGGACGGGACGGACGTGTGAGCGCCCGGCTCCCGAGACCGTCTGCTCCACTTGGATATCCTGGCACCAATCCTTGCTTGTTCCGCGCTGGGACGACGACTTGTGTGCGCTGTGGACAGTCGCTTTCATTTGCGACCATCGCCGGCCGTTTTGGACGAAGATTTCGAGACCAGCCACTCACCGGGGCTGCCCGCGACCCTCAAACCGATTGCCGCTGCAGGTCATTGGGGCTCTTTGTCGGGCGGCCGGACTGTGGAGGTACCGGCGTATGGGACGGACCCGCCTACGAGTGGCGGAAAGAATTCCTCCTGCCCTGTGAGGAGCGACTCCAGCCGGCTGGCGAGTGTGTGCTGGGGAGACGAGATCCCTTTGTTCTTCGCTCTCCGTTCCTGCACTGCCTCTAGCCTGAGCGGTCTCCATCTTGCGGCGCCCTTCTGGTCGTGCGCTGTGGGTGCCCCTGATTGTTGAGTGGGTTCTCACTGTGCAGGACCCTCCGTGCCGAGAGCTGCTTGCCCCCCCGGGATACGACGGCTGCCCTCCATAACGGAGTCGCCCCCTCTCCCTCCAGTGTGACTTCGTGGGAGAGACAACAATGGCGCTCGTCCTCCAGCGGGAACGGAGAGCTGGTTCCTTGTTCCCAGCCTGCGCGGACCTGCCTGCAATTGACCCGGGCGAGGATTCAGATGCGGCGCTGGGCAGTGAAGATCGGCTGCAGTGGCAGGGAGACCCGACCTATGGCGATGTTCTCGATGCCCTCGCTGACCTACGAGCAATATGGCGGCGCACTGCTCAGGAACTGAGGGATAAGATCGATGAAGCTGTGAGTTCCTTACAGCGGCCGAGGCTGCCTGTATCTCTATTGCCCGTGTGTGATTTTCCAACGACTACAGTGTTGCTGCAAGAGCGTGTGGAAGACAGTTACAATCCTGGCTACAATGTTGCGCGCCTCCCTGCCGATGCTGCTACTGCTACGCAGTTTTCCCTCACACCGGGTCCTTTGATTCTGCCAGACCGATTGAAATCGGGGCTTCGCTTGGTGCCCTCTCAGCTGTTTGCCCCCCTAGCGGGCGTAGCCTCCGGAGCCCCCTTCCAGTATCGCCGGAGTGAGCGTCATCCTACATGGCAGGGGGGGCTCGTCATCCTGGGCACTGACTTAATTGGAGACCGGGGACGCTCATCTTCCTCTCTTCTGCACCTTTCCCGGCGGGAGCGGCCATTTTGCTCCTTTGTTCTGCCGGACGGGTTTCCGTTGAACTGGTCATGCCTGGAGATGTTTCGTCGATCGGGCCAGGGTTGATGGGGACCCTCATCTCGGCTAGTTTAATCGGCTGGCGGTGACCTGGACTGTTTTTCGTTTTGTAATACTGACTGATTTGTAATTGCAGCCTCCTTCCCAATTGAACTTGTGTCTATCCTGTATTAGTGTGATCTTTGGTGGTGGAAGGGAGGTTATGTCCGGGCCCGGGGACTAAAGGGTAATCATTAATGCCCAGCCTTGATGTGCGCCCGCTATCATGTCGTTCTTGGGGTAATTATTGACGCTATGCTTTTTGTGCGGGTTGGCCGGGGAGGGAGGCAGCTTTTATGAGTGTTGGGTGCACATATCGTGTACTGATTTCTTCCTTCACTCCTGTCGTTGCAATTAAACACAGCGCAGCCGCTTTTGGGATGGGAGGTCTCAGTGTGGGTACGCAGTGGACGGCTGGGATCCCGGGAATTCTGATGTTTAGTGGGCTCCTCCCCCCACCTTTTCCTTTCGGGGAGCGGTAGATTAGCTTGTTCTTTTCTCCCTCCCTGAATGTCATGAGTGATGTTTCTCCTTTTCTTTTTCTTCTTCCTTTCGTCTCCTTTCTTCCTTTATCTGCACTTCTTGCTGTTCTTTCTCCTTTTTCCGACTTTTCTTCTTTCTAAATTTCGGGTTTATGGGGCGACAGGCACGCTGCTAGGGGGGGGGTAGGACATAGCCTCTGCATGTGTGTAGGGTGGGGGGTTATCATTCATTTTTTGTTAGTTTCTATGGGACCTGTTTTGTTTCTTCTATGATTTCACTTTCTTGTCCATGTATGAGAGTGCTGGGTGTAGGGTGGCAGTGATTAGGCGACTGGGCTATGGGCGTTGCTATGTGACATAACTATTGTGTGGCCATCCTGCCTGGCGGGGACTTGATTTCCGATTTGAGACTTGCTTGATACAGGCGCTAAAGTCAAGTCCCGTCTACATGGACCTTGCTCTTATCTTCTTTATTGGTATGGAACACTACGACCTGATCTTGATAGTTGCATATCAAAAACTTTAAAATTAAACCTACAGTCATCCTGTGACACGGTGCAGCGATACCCTTCAGTCTTTCTTCCGTCAATTGTTTGCAATTCTGCTACAGTACTGTGTCGCCATAATGTATGCCGTTGTGCTACCCAGCTGTTCGTGGCCGGCCGGTTGGTTGTAGGCCCGTATTTTTTATTTTCTTATGCACAATAAAGGTTTTCAAAAATTTAAAAAAAAAAAAAACAATGTTCAGCACCTGTGGAATTGTGCATTTCCGTGTCCGCGGTGTTTACTGAATAAGTACGAATTTACAGCGATTGCCATATATTTTGCACATAAAAAAATGCTGTTTCTAGGTGAAAAGGGTCAAAATAAAGACAGAGAACGAGCTGCAAAACATTGCATAACTTGCCTTATCTTGCCACATAATTTGATTTTACTTTATATCATGGTCTTAGAGGCCTGACAATGTGAAGCTCTACAGAATGATTTAGGGGCTGTTAAGATGATGAAACCCATGTTTCACAGGGACCTGGGAAATGTTTCAATATTTTACGGGTGCCGGTGAAATATGTTTTTTTTATACTACTGTATTTGGTGAAATAAAAGCACCTAAACATGTGATTATTACAATTTGCATCAAAGTTTAGTCACAAATACTCTTTAAATTGTATACAAATAAATGGAACATTAGAGGAGGTAGAAATACCACCAACAGATATTAAGAGGTAAATCCCTGTCAGCCCCCATTTACAATTACTCAGCAGTCGTAGACATAATCTAGAAAGGGACACAAAATTACTGAGAGACTTTGCAACACTATGGCATGCAAAAATTACAATCACTAACGACATAGGGAAAAAACAATATCACCCCACAACAAAGAAATACATAAGAAAATAGGATTACATTTTTAACAAACATGCCCATGTTCAAATTAGAGCTCTAGCTAACTTAAAAAACATGCTAGGTAGCCGAGCACCAAGAAGAGTTGCAAAATCAAAGTAATTAGGCACCTTTAAATGATGAAGAATGGGCTGAGGGTACTCCAAGTGTGGATAGTCAGCTGGCAAATGCATGCATTCAGTCTTACATTGAACCAGTAGTTAATTTGAGCCGGTGGTTGCCAATGGGGGCCACCAGCACTCATTTTTGGGGACTGGCACTTATTTTTCTGAATCAGACATTTATCAAGGGCAAGAGACAGAAAAACAAAAACACAGCGAAAAGACGGAAGAGAAAGACGGAAAAAACATTATAAAAGGAGAAAGCAGGAACCTTCAAGAGTGAGATAAAGGGTAGAGAGTGTGTCTGGTAGTGGACTAAAAAAGTTTGTGATGGATTCAAGACTAGGCAGTCTTGGTTTCGGGAGCGGTGACAATTAATTGCATTGGCAGGTTTCTGAGCAGAGCTTTGGGCACCAGCACTCATTCTTTTACGAATTAAGCACTGCATGGAACAGTTTAGTGGCCAGCTCAGATGGGCCTCACTTTCTGTTTTTTTGGTCACTTTCAAAGAGCATTATAAAGACAACCTTTTGACAGACAGACCCTTTGGTTCTTTAAGTGGAGGGATACCAACTCATGGCATGTGTTAACAGGGAGCGAGTGAGTAATGGAGCTCCAACATCCTGGTCACCAGACTCAGAAATAATTTAGTTCCCGACGCTAATGTGGGGGATAAAGGGCCCCTAAACCATAGGTGAACAGTAAAACACAGTCCAAATATGGAAGGCAAGAGCACACTCACATGGATTCATATTATACCAGGACAGCTACATTTAGGTTAAATGAATGGTGGTTGCACGTGTTAGGAGGTCGGGGTAAAGTTCAAAACTAAATGGTTCTCTTAGTGCTTCAATAGGAAGGGAAATGAGCAGACGAGGTCTATCTTGCGTAACTTCTGTTTCACACTGTATGTACGATTATTGTAAACCAGCATTGGCAAAGCCAATCGGGTGCGGCAATGCCCGAGCTATTGGTCTTGTTAACGTGAATGTCTTTTAACCATGTTGTCTAGCAGCAAATCTGCTGTTCACCATGGCTGAAAGTTACTGAGCCTAGAATCATAGGATGCAGAAGAAGAGTCTTTTCGCTCCCCATGTTGAGTTTACTGTCCTGCACCTTCTAACACAAAAGAGCACAATGATGTGGCCTGCTCTGGCTGCATCATAGCGCTTTTTACTGTGAATTTCAGCCTTGTTGAACTATAGATGTGCTGCTAGATAACAAGGCTAAAAGACATTCACATAGACAAGGCCAATAGTTTGGGCATAGCCGCAATCTATTAGCTTTGCCATTGCTTGTTCAGTGTTGATGGGGCCTTGCTGAATAAATGTGGAAGGCATAGTGAGTTACAGTTGAGGAGCTTTGAAGTGAAGCGAGGATGTGCCATAAGCACCAGAGCTGCCGATAGGGGAAACTGGGGAACCAGGTTTGAATCCCAGGTCGGCTGAACAATTTGGAATTCTGGGCAAATCACTTCGCTTCCCCCTGCCTATGACAATGAATGTATCATAGTGTAATGTAACTGGTGAGCACTTTCAGAGCTACAATACCATCGACTGGTGTTAGCACTTTGGCAAGATGGAGGATGGAACAAGCGCTCCAATACCATCGGATCGTGCCCAAAAATAAAACTAAAAGCAGCAGCGACGAGGGAGGTAGTGGGAAGACGGGTCACGCAGGGAGGCACTAGGGGATGGGTAGATGGGCAAGCAACGACAGGAAAGAGCAGGGGAAGCACTGCAATACCATCAGCTTGTGTTCACGCTAACGTATTTTAGTTTTTTTCCCTTTGGCCTGTTAGGTGCATAGTTGCCTTTCCAATGTGTGCCTTCTAGGTCTGGCACAGTCTTCTTTAGCAGTGAGCCACAGCTTGTGTAATATTTACAGAGAGCAGCATTGAGCACCAGAAACCAGACTGATCTCCTCCACTGCATTTTTCAAGAAGTAAGTAAAAGCTATCCTCATGGCTAAAATCACCTGAACATTTACTTTAGATTTATCTGAGACTCTGCACCTACTTGTACTATTTGTTTGTCTAATCGACTATGCTCATTGATGTACCTACCCTATTTTGCTACCCATTTCTTACCTACAGCTATTCTGTGCTCAAAAAGTCTGTTAAACACTCTCTCGTTTTTCTTACCCCTTGTTTTTGGAAAGCGCTCTGATATCTGCAAAGATCTTGTTCGTGCTATATAAAACTTTTAAAATAAATAAATAAATGGCAAGATGGAGTACAGTGTGAGCACTCCAATACCATCATATTGTGCAAAAAATAAAATAAACAAGTGCTGCTCAGGTTTGAACGACTTTTTAAGAAATGCATTTGTTTATGGACATGTTCATGTATTTTAGTGGAAATGTGTATATGTGTACAAGGGAGACTGTCTGAAAACATATGTACTCCTATGGAAAACATAGACAAAAAAAGCTCTGCATACCAGGAGCAGTGTAAGGAGATGTACAAGGTCCATGCGCTATGGGAGGGCCAAATACAAAAAGAGGGCATGATGTCTGCATTCCAGGATGAATTGCATCAAAGAAAATGAGAGCAATGCTGAAGTTTACCAATATAGGAGATGGGAGGCCTGTAATCCCACAGTTAGAACACAAAACGTCTCTTCGAGACAGGGCATGCGCTGTCTAGCCGAGACCTGCTAGCTCCCGACATAATGCTTTTATGAGTTGTTCTTGATGCATCACAATCTTAAATTCTCTCTGCTTTGAGTTCTCTTAGTGTTTTCAAGAAGACATGCAATTTGACATACAGCCCAGTCCAGCAGCAGAGGCCCTGACCACCGACAAAGGGAGCGGACCCCATCGCCATCTGCCCCCGATTATATCTGCAAGAATGCAGCTCAAACCTCCCACTGAACACAGATCTTTCACTGCCCCAAACCTTGTAGATATTTATAGTGATTCTTTGAAGCAACATTCATTTTTTCACACAGAACAGTTTGAACTGACGATGACCTCCCAACCCGCTGTGTCAAGGCCCACAGTAATTGAATTACAACGAGAGTTTATTTTAGAAGAACATAAAACCCTTCATTTTGACAGTGTTTCATTTTGCATTATCTGCATCATTTTGTTTAAAACAAAGATACAATTCATTTAGAAGTTTGATGGAAAGCGCACGTTTTAAATCGGCTGGATTTGTTCACTTTGATTTGTAATCAAAATAATCAAATACTTGTTTTGTACACGTATTTTTACAAAACAACAACTATAATAAAATACGACTTTAGAAAATCTCCTAAAAAATGAAATTATAGCACAATTTCCTCTCATATAAATGTGTAACTTAATGTTAAATCTGGTTCTGATGTGCTCTTGGACTACATATTGTAGAGTTCTCCACTGAATGAAAAGCAACAAAAAAAGAAATAATCAAGACCACCAAGATCGGCACAAAAAATCCTTCATCTACATAACTCAAGAGAGTGTTGCAAATCTTGCCTTCGAGACATTCAGTAAATGCTCGAGAGTTTCAGAGTCACAGTGGACATCTTAAACCTTTAGCAAAAAGATTTCCACAATAAAGAGCGTGGCACATCTCTAAATGTGCTTCAGGACCAGCCTTAATGAATCATGCCAGAGGGGTCTAACGGAAATAGGAGTCTCTGAACATTATATATTATCCAGAGTAAATCCTGGTGAATCAACTCTACACGTTAATAGCCACATGGCCATTATTCAGGTGACTACTAGAAAGTCATGCTTGGTTTTCAACCAAACAAGGCCCAGAGCAAAATGGCGTACAGAGAGTTATGTTAGTGAGGTTTCTAGCCTCAAGTACCGTGTCTGCTGTAGAACAGAAATGTTATTATAACAAACACGCTGGATTCGGCCTTCCTCTTATAAATCAGACTCAAGCGCACATCCAATGCATAGGCAGAAAAGGAACACCATACATCAAACAGGTAAATTCCCATGAAAATCCACTTGCTAGTGACACCTATCATTAACTAATCATTGCTTAAGGTGCATTGGGGTGCCTTCTGCAGTATTTGATTGCAACTAAAACAAGCATTTGCAATGCAATATGTCTCACATTTACGAGAGTTTGAGCTCCTGGCATTGTAAATGACAATGCCTTTGAATAATTTTTGGGTTTTTAAAACACAAATAAAAAAAGGCATTGCCATTTACAAGGCCATAATTTAAACTCTTGTGAATCCGAGACCTATTTCATTGCAAATGCTTCTTTTAAGGAGGCCTCGAAACGGGTCTCTAGCAGGCTCTGTTTTGTACTCTGGCACAGGTGGTCCGTTTTTTCCCCGACTCCATTGGAGGTGTGTGCACAAGGGGAGTGTTAAAGATAAAGGCACTTGTAGAAAATGTATTTACAAACTTAATGTCTAGTCTGTGGGATGTACAATGTTGTCACATATATGGATTCAGACTTTAGATAATAATTGCCCACTGGGGCGGTATTTTTGATATACTGACAATCTCCTCTGCAAGAGAAACCCTAGCAGGTTTGCTCGGGTACTTTGATAAGATCACCCACTAGGGTTTTATTCTTAGAAGCGCCTTTGTAAGTTTAATCGTGGCGTTTTGCCCGAGGAACAATAAAGTTAATTGAAAGCGAGGAAAATGAATTAATCCGCTTTTCCTCTCTCTGCCGCAAAAAATATTTTATAGCGTTGTGGTAATGATATTCTACAATAATGCAGTGTGTCAGTAATTATGTGATGAACTGTGAGAATAATTGCCATAGAACTGAGTCTGTTCTATTGTAAACTACAAGTCTGTTTTCCACTGCACTGTTTTTGTAGTCCCACCACGTGACATTTTGTATGCACATGGTGGTTTAAAATGGCCGTTTGACAAACAGTAAATTATTGGTGAACAAGCCTGCTGGTCAGGCGAAACGCGTCCTAACAGCTGACCCAATAAAAGATTTGTGGCCAGAATAGAGGGTCGTCAATCCTTGCGGTGCGCTGCTGTGCAAGGAAAGTGCGATATATATATATATTTACACATACATATATATTTAAATAGACACCTTTTCACTGAAAAAACTAATTTTAAAGCAACGTTATAGTTGGGAAAAGTAATAGCTTATGTTAGCTTACGCTAAAATGTCTAGAAATTCACAGAAAAACCATAATGTTAATGTTAAGTTCTAATCAGCTGTGGAAATGAGATAAAACAAATGTTTAAAAAAACCTAATAAAACACTATAATGTACCAGTTATAGTCCAGTGAACCAAATATAATTTGCGCCCAGCCATGCACTGCTTATGACCCCACATATTTCACTCATGGTATGTTAAATTACATCAGTGATTACATCTCAAACAACTGTATTGGTGACATCACGGACGACATCATCCAATAATGTGAAAGTTTGTTATATGATTTTCATACTGGAAGGTATTTAGTGAGCTATATCAAGACCCAGTTTTGTATCACCTATGTAGTGCTTATGGGTATAACTTTTCACAATATGTAGAAAGTTAATTATATCTGTGAAATCACCCACATTTAGTAGATGTATCCTCTTTTTTTACTGGTGTTCTTGTGTATAAGATATGGAATGTCTCTGTAGACATTAATGCGATCAGCAATTTATTAAGATTTTAATACCATTCATACCATAGTTTGGTTATTAATACTCCAATGAAATGTACCTGCTAAGTACCTCATCTGACATATAAATAGATGTGAAGCTGTTGACAACATTCTAAGCCTTTGATAAGGTATGCACAACCAGGTCCTATGCACAACCCTTTATAGTTTCAAAAAATACCCTACACATTTCTGGAATTAACAGAATGGCTTACACCATTTGAACAGGGCTTAGAATCATACTGTGAATTAAACTGTTGGTAAGAGAACATCCATACATTATAAATACGTTAAGTGTATAGAATCCTAGATTTTTAGTGGATCATCTATACCTCCAGTTTATATAGAAATTGCCAGCAGCACTACATCACAACTCTAACAGCATGTGCACAGATTAATAAAGTACTGTCAAGATTGGCTTTAGTTTTCTCACATATATTTGCAACAGGACTTTGATTTAAAGCGCAATATATTAGTGATCCACATCTGCAACTCACACTAGTAGTGCTCAGCCTCTACCTTGTTTAAATGAAGAACAGTTTGCACTTACAACTTTACTAGCAGTTAAACTGTGCACCATGTAACTTTTATCACAGTATATCAGACTTCTCTCCAGTGCTACACGATTTCTATTTTGTACAAGTGTACATATATTCTATCTATGCTGTATATTTGTGTGAGCCCTTTACTACCAACTTTGTTTTCTAAAATGATCTGGCGGTTTATAGAGTATTCCGAGGAGCAACAACTAGGATGATGTCATCATTGATGTCATTTGATATGTCATCAATGATACCATTTAACATGCCTTCAGTGATGTAACATATATGGACACAAGCAGTGCATGGCAAGGGTGCAAGTTTTATTTAGATCACTGAACTAGAAATGTTGAATTTCCATGACTTCTTTTTTTTATGTTTCTCATTTCAACACTTAACTATAACATTACTGTAACCTTTGTGACTCAAGTGATGAGCTGGAATGTGGCTTGAGCAAATGCCAGTGGTGGCTGAAATTCATTTAAGTATTCCTTCCATCACTTTGTTTGTTGCAGTAGATGCCCTAAATTATATTCACACATTCAGATGTGGGGCCCGTGCTTACTGTGCCATTGGACTCACGGTATACATCACTAATGAGGCCCACGTCGGCCAAAACCGGGCTCTGCTTGCTTGAGCTCCCATCTGGAGAGGACTTGGCCTGGCAGTTAGGGCTTCACTGATTACAATGGAGTAGGACACAGACTGATTTGCATATGGCTGTCTTTCTAGAGTGGCTGGGGGGGCAAAAGATGGTGCACTGAAATGGGACTCCAAACAACAAACACCAGTGAATTAAATTATTTGCAATCTTTCCATTTCTTTGTTGCAGTAGGTGCCCTACGTACCACAAATGTCATGGAAGATGCCCGGCACAAAGATATACAAGCTAATGCAAACATCAAGGAAGGCAACTGACACCAGTGTGCACAAACAACCTCTCAATGAAGGTGTTAAAAAATTGATTTCTATAAAGATGACATTTCCTTTTGTATAAACTCTCACCAAACTGGAATTAAAATGTAGTACTCGTCATATGAACTACTTTTTACACAAGAAATGGATACTTTGGTTTTAGACACACATTGAGAAAAGGGGACACAGTCTACCAAATCTAAACAAAGATGAGGTGGGCATTTAATGCTCTCATTTGCATTATGAGTTGTAAATCCACACTTGGCAACAAACAATTATTATTTACAGTCGTTGTTAGTATGTAATAACATTACAAGCAATTACATTTTGGATGGAGGAAATGCCAAGTATGAAATTAAACGAGTGGGTCGCATTAGCAATTCTGGCATCAACATCACACATTGCCACCCAAACCTAGGGCAAATTTAACCATGCACGTATGCAGTCATTGAGTGGGCGCGTGATTGGAGTCTTTGATTTCTACCTCTTGTGATTAGCTTTTTCCTGGTAGCATTTTTCAAGTGTATCTTAAAGAAAAATAAAAGTCTTTAAATGATCTAGTGGTTATGTTTTCTGTAGGAATGTTAGAACAGTTTATCATACACTTTTGGTAAATCAGATAGTACTGTGATCTGAGATAAAATACCAGATCTTAAAAATTCAACTCATAAGTTTTTAACGTATTGGTTTTATATTTAATTATTATTAAGCACACACCACACACTTATTGTTTTAGTGGAATGCTGGAAACTACTAAATATTTTCCTTAAGGGTTGCAACACATCAGAAAGAGGGACACTTTGAACAAACATGCAAACTAAATTTTATTTTAGCTTTTCTAAAAATCGAGTTGTCTTGTGATTGATTTCCTACGTTTGAGAGTTCCAAACCATTAGCACCCACACTGTAAATCTGAGACCTTCCTTCCAATTAAGCAGCATTCTTGGGGTTCTCAAGTGTCTTTTTTTAGTTTTTGATAAGGACTCTACATAAAATTTGACTTTTTACAGCCTAAATAATAAATAATTCAAAGTCAAAATAAAGATCCGTGACTTTATATTTTAGCTGTCAAAGACAGACATATGATACCGTTCTTAGTTTGACGTGTGATATTTAATATATGTTTTTTCACTGTACAAAGGGATTTGTTAATTTACAATATAAAGTCATTTGTGCACCGAGCATCCAAAACAACATCCCTCCCCACATCAGGCATGCATCCTCGCCTCTGCTTTTAAGAAAAGATCCACAGATCATTTTCCGCGAACACCTATTCCACCAAATATAAGGAAGGTTCCCATCCTCCCAGTGTCTAGCCTCTCCATTATTGTACAAGACTTCGAATTGCTCACCAACCCATTCCCCAACAATGTTATTTTGTCACCCTCGTTACTACGTACAGATCTCCACTGCACCCAAATACTTATGAGCAAAAGAAATATCAATTAAAAAAAACTTTATTTGTTAACTGTTTGAGAAGATAGTCAAAGTTATATGTATAATCAGGGCCTTAGTGCCAGGTTTTCATCCACCAAAAATATTGACCAATTCATTTTGGTACAGTTTTCAAAATGAAGGGCATCATGAGCTTGCTTTGCCCATCCCTTCTTCCCCCTTTAGTCTGATGAAGATGATTGCAGTCTTCCTTGTAGTATGAAGGTGGGTTTCCTTATTCTCCCTGATGTACAGGCAATATAGCCAACACTTTTGATTTTACAATAGTAGAATTTGGAGTTGTAAACTGGGCATGTTTTGTTTATTTCTGTGTAGACTCTAGTTACAAGCTGATCTTGGAAGTATTACTTCATTCACTGTTCAACTAGTACTCTTACCTGTATTTTTAAGCTTTAATTCCCATGTTCTGAAAGTGTCCTCTCGAAGGACTTTTTGAAAGCACAGGGACACATGGGGTTTTATCAGATAAATTCTGATTTACTTCAAGGAGATGACACATTTTTAAAAATATTTTCCTAAAGTGCTGCTACCCTAAAATGTATGCTTTACATACGACGAAAATGGAACAAGTGAAATGGAACGCAATCATTTGCCATTAGATCGTTTTTGAGTCTCTGCAGGCCTGAGTGAAATGGGAGGGTGTGGTTAACACGAGGGGAATCGCCTGCTTCCCGTGGTAGCTTATCCTCAAGGGAAAAATAACAGTTGTTTTTACCACTGTTGAAATTCCATAGCAGTCAATAACCAGATTTAAAATTCAGTATTATGCTAACTGGTTCAAAATGGAAGCCATGCATAACATATAGAAGAATATGTGGTTAACTGAACAATGGGAATGTTGTATATGGGTCCTACAACCATTCACTATCCTAAATCGGCTTTTAGAACGCCAATATTTACTAAAAGTACATTACAATCTTCGAAAAGCTTGTTCACAATATTGGATGGATTTGGAACCCATATTCTACACATAAATATAGATGGGAAGCTATGAATAAAGGTGACGTTTTCATCTTGTCATTCTGGGTGACATTAAAGACAACCCGAGCTACGTTCTCAGGTTTTTCATAACACTTGGAGGCCTTCAGTGACAGACATGCCCGTTATTCAAAATTGTGACAGTATAACAAAAAATACACATGGATTGTGGAAGGCAGGCTCCAGCTCCAGGACTGAGCACGGTACGTCACATAGTGGTAAACAAACCTTTCTGCAATAGCAGTGAATAACAAACATCATTTTGACAAGCTGATTCCAAATAACAGACGGCTAGTGGGCCTATATATCACATAATTGGTAACAAAGAACTTGTTTGTCAGATGGGTAGACCATAATAAAAGCCCCATGTGTAAGATTTAAAGTCTGGTTAAGAAAGAAGTGATGACTTCTTACATTATTTCTGATGGAGAGGTGGTTTTGTTTGATTCGCTTCTCAGCAGTAAATTTTTAGAATTACAGATACTGGTTGCAGCATGAGTGAACAGTTGATTCAGGGTAAGGAAGTTTTGAATTTTAGGATATCGAGAACGAGTCTATTCTTGGTGTCTTACTTGTTTATCAGTTCGCATATTTTGAATTTAATTATGGCCTCACTTTGGAATAAATGTAAGTCTTCCAGACCTGGTGTGATTTGATGATCACATTTTCTCTTGGAGATTAGACAAGCTGTGGGGCGCATTCCAACCTTTTGTGGAGGTGAGAGGATGGGGGCACCAGCTAAAATAGCATGGTGAGAGCCCAGGCTGAATCTGATAAAGCATGCAGAGCTGTTTTTAGATCTTTTGAAGTTAGACGGTCTCTCAATTGCTAGATGAATTCATGAAGAAACTGGGAGTTTGGGTTAACTTATTGGTGTGGGGTGAAATATATAGTGTGTTGTCAATTGGCAAAACAAAATGATTTTACTGCTGTGTAGAGAGAGCAGGATATAACACACCCAATTTACATTTTCCGAAGAGAGTGGGTCAGATTTGTTTTTGATTTTGTGTATTGTGAGGATAAATCTTTTTTTTTGTTGTTGAGGGGGTTTGGGAGTTGAACATTGGATAGTTGACAGTAATGCAGTGCTGGCATTTTGAGGAAAAGGACCTGAGAGTGAAGTGACCTTTGAGGACGATGTTCTAAAAACAGTCTTTTATTCAACCTTGTATGGATGGATAGAAACTCATGGATGGATAGAAACTCATGATCCCACCATTAAAGGCGTAATGGATCAAAATATAGATTTAACACCTTCAGTGACAGAATAGTGCCCTGGGAGAATGCTTCATAATCTGTGAGGCTTTTCATAAGGTTTAGCTGATCTTCACCAGTTTCTCACAGTAGGGGAGTAACGAAGAGTACTTGATCATGGCATACATTTGAAAGCCCATTCTAAGTGCCAGCACTGAAAGCTGAATGTGGTGGGTGACTGTGCTGAATGAGGCAAAATAGGCCTTAGTGATACCAGTAACCATGGATCACCTTCATCCACAAAGTGAAATAAGTCATCAAGTAACTTTATCATAGCCATATCTATGCTAAAACCAGAGCAAACCCATGAACAATAGATTACTTTTAAGTGGTTGTTAGTGATGTGCTTACTTGGATACCCGTTTTGATGTGCCGTATTTCGTTTTTTTCCACAGCCAGAACACTTTTGAGGCAGGTCTGCAGGGGCTCTGGGACTGCGCCACACTGAAATAATTTCCTTCACATTCTCATACAAATATGAAATAGATCGATTTATTTAGAGATATGATCGTATCTCTAAACAATCCATGTATTAAAGTTTGGGCTGTCTGTCCCAGGCAGCCTGCCCAGCCTTGCTCTGACGTAGGAGACGGAAGCCAGGCAAGTTAATCATCTTTCTGAACTGTGTGTACATTATGCAGGGCTAACTGTTCTAAAGCCCGTCATAATGAATCAATGCCGTTGTAGGCTATGGCAGTATCCGCTATAGGTCAGTGACGCTTTCGCCGTCATGGTTTCGGGCACTGGAGTCTCTGTCCCTGTGTGAGAGGAGCCGTCTGTCATTCACAGGCCTAGATCCCACCTTTTCCCATTCGTCACATAGGAGTGGATAGTTTTGGTGCCCTGTCCTCAGTAATGGTAAGAGTTTAAATGCGAATCTTCTGTTATGTATACTGTTCTGATGCTCCTCGCCACCCTAACCTCCCCCATTGTGATACCACACCTGGCTCCACCTCCTCGCCACCCTAACCTCCCCCACTATGACACCCCAGACCCTGGCTCCACGTCACGGACCCCCCCCCCCCACCCCCTTCCCCTAGAAGTGGAGCTGCAGCATTTGTTTCCCTGCCCAATGGATCCAACAGACTAGCAGGCCAGGGTTCTTGTTCCCTTGTGACGTTGATCCAAACATCCGAGTCAAGCGCAAAGTGAGAGAGATAGGTTTGAAGTAGACAGTTATCTGCTGTATGACATTAATACTGGCCCTATCATCTTGCCCTTAACAACATTAATGCCAAAAACATGGACTGATTTACAAACAATGAGTGTTAAAGTTAAGCCAATGCATGTCAGCGAGTTAAATCCTCTCATTTCAAGTTTTACTTGGAAAAACACCTTGTGTAAGTGAAGCATTTGTTATCAGACAAATCTTTTCTTTAAAGCCTGGCCTCCTCCATTGCACCAATAAGTTGCTGTGACTGCCGATTTTCAAGGGCAGGCACTGCTGTGCCGACGAGACCTGCTGTCTTCAGCCCCTGAGGCAGTGAGGCTGCTGGAAAGTGTAACAGGCAGACCAACACGGCCCTGAAGGTGGGGGCTTGGGGTTCAGACCGGACAGAAGTACCTCAACGGACCAGCGGCTTATGGGACCAGCAAGAGTGGGGACAAATAGGAGAGCTGGGGCAGTGTGCCCCCAGCGCCCGGGCGCGTTTGGAGGACAGCACCTGTGCAGTGCATGAACATTTGTGGGGGAGCAGAGCGGAGGCAGAGGAGACAGTCTGACTGCCTGAGGCGTGAGCAGACCGCTAGAGGCCGTTACGGGGAGGTGGTTATTGGAGGAGAGCCTGCCTACTAGACGGATCTCGCGTGCCGAGTAAATATGGGGAAGCCCAGAGGGAAGCAAGCAGGAGCACCAACAGAACAGGAAAAAGAAGTAAGTGCCCCAAACATGCGCGAGAGGTCGCAGCACCGCTTGGAAGGGATGCTCCAGCAGCAGGTGGATCAAATCCTAAAAGCCATCACAGATACCAGGGAGGCATTACAACTGGATATTGCGCAAGTAAACCAGGGCCTCGAATTGCTCTGAGCTGACCACGCCAAACTGACTGACAGGGTAAAACAAACGGAGGTTGCCCTAGAAGTCCTGGAACCGGCCCAAAAATCGATAGCAGCTCAAATGTCAAATTTCCAGCACAGGCTGCAAACCCTGAAGAACAGTGGAAGCCAAAGGGATGAACCGAAGAAACAACACCCGGGTGGTGGGGCTGCCGGAGGGAGTGGAGTGGAGTGGAGTGGGCCAGTATGGTTGATTATTTGGAGGACTGGCTGAGGGGGACCGTCGCTCCAGAGGGCCTGAGAGAGCCCACAGGGTACTGGCCCGACCCTAGGCCCCCGGGAAACCGCCCCGGCCGGTGGTGGCTAGGCTGCACCATTATAAAGACAGAGACCTTCTGTTAAACAAGGCCCGGACTGCAGGCCCGTATACAGTGGGCAACAGCAAGGTGACATTATTCCCAGATTATACGCTCGAGTTCAGCGCCGCAGGGTATCGTTTGTGGCCGTCAAGAGAGCACTCCAGGACGAGGGCCTCCAATACTCCTGGATGTTCCCGGCACCCCTGAAGGTAACTGTGGATGATAAGACTTATTTCTATGGCAGACCTGAAGAGGCCTGGGACTAGCTGGAGATGTGTAAAGCAGGCGCTGGAGAGGCAGGACGAGGTGCGAGTATGCTCACGGAGGGTCCTCGACCACGCAGGTTGTGGCGCAACCTGCGACGCCAGCCTGTGGCTCACAGGCCAACACTGACCCGAACAGAGAAGGAGTGCACTGCTGCTTTGCAGGCAGTCATGGCCATTTCACTGGAGGAGGGGATAGCATCTCAAGCGGAGACCGAGTCGGAAAGGGTATCTCAGGAAGCGGAAAATGAACAATCGGACACAGGAAGCTTGCACCTACCTCATGTGACGGCTGGGGCGGCGGATGAGATCGTAGATGGGTGATACGGCGGTTTGCCGGGCAATGGCTGAGGAGAGAGCGGGCATTGGCTCCGAAAGGGGGGTGTTTCCCTTGGACTTGGTTGATTGGTGACTGGCTATCAAGGGTGGGAGGGACTGGCAAGGTCGGTTGAATACATATGTGAATGGTCCCTTTGCACTATAGCCTCAAAGGGGGCTAGCTACACATCAGGGGGGTTGGGTGCAGGATGGTGGTATACGGGGAGGTCGACTCTCTGAAGCTCTGGCGCACCCCCCTAAGTTTGTGTGGGTATAGCTCCTTAGGGTTTCCTTAAAGGAGCAGTTTGAGAATAAGTTAGGATGGGTTCTATTGTTGTAGCGCCTATTCTGGGGGGAGAGAGTTGGGGTGTGATTGGCAAGCGGGTTGGGGTTTAGTATCACTGGTGTGTTCCTACGTGAAGGGTGTGTGCTAAGGGTGAAGTGGTTACAAAATGGGGTTGTTACGTGATTTGAAATGTATTACCTGAAATGTACGGGCTCCATACAATGCAGCGGCATCACAATGTGCATGCTTATCTGGTGCGGCGGGGGGCACATATAGCATTTCTTCAGGAAACACACATTACTCGATCTGAGGGGTTAGCCCTGAAACGAAGGTGGAGGGGGCAACGGTTTTACACAACTTATTCAGCTTTTGCCAGGGGTGCTTTAGTGTGGATCAGAGCAGGTGCCCCTTTTCAGCCGACGCAACACTTGGTGGACCCAGAGGGAAGGTTTGTAGTGGTGTTAGGGTAGCTCGATGGAGTGGAAGTTGTGTTGTGTAGTGTGTATGCCCCCAATGTAGATCAACTCTCGTTCTATGAAAGCTTATCAGGGATCTTAGCGCCATACATGACTAATTCAATAATTATGGGAGGAAACTTTAATTCAATTGCAGATGTGGAGAAGGACAGGTCCCACCCCCCCGCTTTCGCGCTCCGATATATAGACTATCCAAGGCAAGAAGCTCATGGCAGAATAATTGGGGGCTGGTTGATACATGGTGCATGCATCACCTGGAGAAGCAGGATTATTCATATTATTCTGGTCTCCATGACCTTCACGTGAGGCTTGATGCAATATTGTGTACCCCTGAGGTCCATTCCACGGTGAAAGATAGTGAATATTTGGCCAGAACGATTTCGGACCATAACCTGTTGTTGGTGCGGATACAATGGAACCGAGAGAGGGCGGCTTGTTCCGGAGGCGCTGGAGGACCCGGCCTTCTGCGAAGAGCTGGGGGCGGGTATTGGTCAGTATTTTGAAGAGAACAAAGGGACGGCAACATCAGCAGCAATTGAGTGGGATGCATTTAAGGTGGTGGTCCGGGGTGTCTGTATCGGTAAAATGATGGGGGTAAGGAAAACATTATTGACAGATCTAGAGGCAGCAGAGAGACGGTTGAGAGAGGCTGAGAGAGCCCGCCCTGGGGATCCAGGAGCGCAGACTGACGGTATTGGAGGCAAGAGAGGCAGTGGCGATACAGGTGGAAAGACTGCGCTCTTTTTATTATAAGGCTTACAGAGCGAGGATGCACGCGGATGGGGACAAATCGAGCGCTCTGATACTGGGACTGATAGCCCCCGACAGGAGAAATGGTGTGCACACAATCAGGGATAAATAGTTTATTTTTGGAGTATTATACCGAGCTCTACTGCATCCAGTTGACTCAGGGTGCGGATGGCATATGGGAGTACCTTGACGTGGCCCTACCATGCTTGGGTAAAGAGCAAGAAGATCTGCTGGGGGGTGAGATTACGGTGGGAGAGATCAGGAAAGCAATCAAACATATGGCCGGGAATAAGACGCCTGGGGTGGACGTCCTCCCGATAGAATTCAATCTCAACAACGTAGATTGCTTGGCCCCGCGCCTACAAGTGATATATATCGGAAGGCACGTAAGATAGGGCGGTTACCTGTGACCACTAGGGAGACTATCGTTATCCCCTCCTGAAACCGGGGTGGGAACCCACAGATATGAAAGCATATCGCCCACTCTCAATGTTGACGACCGACTACAAAATTTTGAGCAGGATCCTAGCATCTCGGTTCCTCACTTATATGTTGCAGCTGGTCCATCGGGATCAGTCGGGTGTTATCCCTAAACGAAACACGTCTATTAATGTGTAGCAGAAATCCTGGGGGAAAACCATGGTTTGCCACCTACTGCGTTGATTCTATCGGTCGACATAGAGAAGACTTTTGACACCCTGGAATGGCAGTATCTGTTCCAAGGGATTGGTGTCACTACAACGCATGCTTTTACATCGCATGCCTTTACAACGCGGTTTTTACCACGCAGTCCATTACAACGCATAATGCTTTTAGGCGCTGGATAGTGAATTATTTAATTTACTATTCCAACTCCAGTCCCCGTGGATAGCAGGGAAGGTGTTGGATAGTAAATTAAATATATTCCCTATCCTAGAGCGCCCCCCAGCGCAATGCGTTGTAATGGTATGCGTTGTAATGGTTGCGATGTAATGGTAGTGCGTTGTAAAAAATGCGTTGTAAGTGATGTTCCCCGTTCCAAGTCATGCACATGGTGGGCCTGGGGGAGGCATTTGTGGAGTGAACCCAAATACTATACAATTCAGTGACGTGCAGACGGGAGCGACGGTGTCGGCACCCTGTTCAGTGGGGGTGGGACACGACAGGGTTGTTCACTCTCTCTGTTGCCGTTCGCCCTAGCAATTGAACCACTGGCCGCGCGAGCTAGGTCAGGGAGGCATTATGTCGACTTGGAGTTACGCGGGGACATGCAGTACATATTGCTTTATGCTGATGACCTGCTTATGTTTCTGGCCGCCCCAGATGAGATCTTATCGGAAGCGACAATGCTTTTACGAAGGTTTGGTAAGGTTTCGGGTCTACGGGTGAACTGGGCGTAGACTTGCATGTTCCCGGTACATCAGCCGCTGGAGAGCCCTGCTTGCTTGGGCGGAATACAATGGAAACCCAGCTGCCTGCCTTACCTGGGGGCTAACCTCTACCATGGGCAGCCGGACCTCTTGGAGGGAAATATGGGCAGAGCGGTGCGAGGGATCAAAGGGAGTATGGCATTCTGGGGGCCGCTGCCGCTCTCTGTGGCAGGCCGAGTGGAATTTCTGAAGATGGTAGCACTGCCACATCTATTATATTATTTCAGGACGCTGTCAATCTGGATCCCAGGCTTGGTATTCAGGACGTTCCGATCTATAGTGGGAGGGTTTTTATGGGGGTGCGGCAGGCGGCGGTTAGCACTGACCACGATGATACGACCTCGGGTTGAAGGTGGCTGGGCGGTCCCAGACTTCGAATTGTATTATTTGTCGGCCCAGTTGCAGTGGCTTACACATGCGGTAGCTAGGGAATTCAGGGGCCCAGATAGACGGGTGGACCGATGGTTCCCACTTCATGTTCTGTCCTTTGTTATCCTTTGCCAGCTGATGCGTGTCGGCTCATTGACGCACGGAGAGAGAGCACAGATCGTGCTGGAACAGAAGCAGGTGCAGGGGTGACGTCACTCGTCTGTATGCTCCGGAGATTCCTCTGGGCATGTGCACGGCCCTCCCACACGAAGGAAACTGGTCCGCGCTGACAGAGTGGGAGGAACTGGGGTTGCAAATGGTATGGGATATGTACGAGGAGCGAGTCCTTTTGTCTTTTCAGGCGTTGCAAGATAGGTAGGATTTGCCCAGGGGCGCTTACTTGCTGCATGCCTGTCTAGTCTCGGCGATCCAACGGCATTGGGGAAGAGGGTTATCGGAACCACAGACGTCTTTGACATGTCAATATGTCATAATGGCGGCGGGACTGTAAAAGCTATAACATGCTTGTATAGGAGAATGGTGGAAATGGGGCTGCAGCCACTGAGTCAATTAAGGGGAAAGTGGGAGGCAGACCTGGGTAAAGACATTCTAGAAACGACATGTAAATGTAAATGTATTGCGACTTATATAGCGCACGTATCACCCGAAGGCATCAAGGCGCTTGCCTTGGGAACCCGTCCTGGCTTTTTCCCTGTGAGATAACCCCTACTGGGCATACCGAAGGTGAAAGCCAGGCATCCCGCAGCGGGTGGGCCACCGTGGTGGAGATTAAGCAAGCTATTGCTCAGAGTTGCAGCATGGGACCCCATGATTAGAATAGACACCGAAGCGAGAATTATCGAGTCCGTGGACATTTTTTTAGGTTCAGGACCCTGCCGCGTCGGGAATTGAACCCTGGTCCCGGGCCAGACCTCTGCATCAGGGTCTGCCGCTCTAATCAGTGAGCCACACTTCTCCACATGGGCTAGGATAGTGGAAAGACCGTGGAAGGGCACGTGCAATGCTAGATTCCAACGTATCCATTTCTATATAGTGCATAGGGCGTATTTAACCCCAGAGCAGATAAATAAATATTTTAACGTGGATACAGCTCGTTGCCCCCAGTGCCAATCGGACGCGGCAGACTTCCAACATATGATGTGGAGTTGTCCACAGCTCGGATCGTACCGTGAGGAGGTGGTTGAAGTACTGTGTGGAGTGACGGACAGGCAGATAGAACCCGATATGGGTGCATGCATACTACACTGGTTTCCCCATACGGTGCGAACAAAGGTCACAAGTAAGTTCCTCGACCTGGGGTTGGTGCTAGCTAAGAGGGAATTAACAAGGCAATGGAAATCCAGGCGAGGACCTAGCATAGAGCGGTGGAGGGCGGAGTTCACTACTTGGGCGGCTAGTGAGAGTGTAGTTAGGTTCTAGCAAGCTAGGAGAGCTACCAACGAAAAAGAGCTGGAAACCACAAAAGCGTGGGAAGCATTGGTCGTGTTGCTGACATTGCCTGAACCGGAATCGGATACAGAGTCCTTGGAGGTGAGGCAGGAGACACCCTGAAGACACAGCTTATAAAGAGGTTCCAATAGACTTTGGGGTTAAGGGTGCGGGGTTAGAAATGGCCTAGGCCGGGGCGCCACACTGGAAGAATGAGTGAGCCGTACACCCTTGCAAAGCTGTGACAATTGATAATACTGTTCAGATTAATTAGAACGCACCGGTGGATGGGCTTGCAAATGAGGGGGCACCAATCTGGGCTGGCACAAGGATGCCTGTTATAGCACACCTGTTAAATTTGGTTGGTTTCCGAAGGCAGAAAGGACAGAAAGGTTAATGTGATTGAGATTATGGCGTGTATACAGATTCAATTGAAAGATACGAACAAACGTAAATGTATCAAGGAATGTGCCCCTACCAATAATGTGTCATGCATACGGGTGTTGTGTTTGTGTTAAAAAATCAATCAAATATATTTTAAATAAATGATATTAGCAGGTAAACAGTTCAGTTGGTAGTTTGTGGGTATGAGCAGTTTATTATCATAGCATAGATAGCTCCTCTTTAGTGATGGGATCTCAATGATGGTCTGGTTGGTTGCTTTGGGGGAATTAGTTCATCATAGGTTTGCCTCTAATTTTCTTGCATTTGTCTTTGCAAAATAGAAGAATTCATTGCTTTTGGCTATGATGGTGCTGGGAGGGATTGGCGGATAATTGTGGGGTTGCATGAATGTATTTGAAAAGGACTCAGAGTGAGATAAACAAAGAAAACAAATGGAAAAGTAGTCATTTATACATGAACTATTTATGACTTTCGGAGGAACATTTCTTAATTTGCGACCTAATTAGAATATTAGGAGGGTTTTGAGTCCAAAAGGAAGAGGAAAGAAATTTGTATGGAGCAAAGGAGTCCTAAGCCAGATGTGAGAAGTTTTTCCCTATACAGAATTTCTCTGTCACGCCTGTTGACCTAGTGACAGTGTAGTGGACTCTTTTCCAATAGTTAGATTTTCAAGTCTCCTGAGGCAGATTTACAGTTCTATCTTAAGGCATAGGGAACAGCATTCCCAGGTCCAGAGCCCCTTCACTATGTTTGCGTTATTGAAGTACTACTGCATTGACAGATCAGGTGAGTGAAATCTGTAACAGGTAGGGATGCAGTTGGTGTCAATCCCTAAAGGTTACTGGGGCATTTGGGCCAGCATTTTAAATGTAAACAAGGAGGGCACTAGAAGCCAAGGAGAGCTTTAGGCTTGGTAACACATCAGCAGGTTCAGGTAAAGTGCAGCAGCCTGATCCTGCAGCCTTGTACCCTCTCAGTAAGTATTTACGAGAGTCCAGTGCAGAGCATATTGCAATGGTTGAGGCACACAATCATCAGGGATTGTGGTCATTTTCATACAGTGGCTGGTTTTCCAAAAAGCGTGATTTTTCACAGTAAAGACAGCTGAAAAAGATTTCCACCGATTACTCCGTGAGTTGTTACTGAGACAGGTAGTGGACAGATGATTGAGAAAGAGATGCATGCGGCAGATGAAAAAAAGCTGCACAAGTAGAACAGTGGGAGTGGTGTAAGCTGTAGAGAATTGTGGAATGGGACATAAAAGGTAGCAAATCAAATCACATGCCTGGGCCACCGAGATCAATGATGTGATCCAGAAAATTAAAAGGACTTCAGCCTTGATCAAAGACTGCGACAAAACAAATGTCAAAATCAACCTAATGCAGCCCACACTAGTTCAGAGTAGCAGAACGGAGTCTCCATTTTCCATTTTATTTAGAAAGAAAGGTCCTAAAGGGAAGGTACTCAGGATAAAATTGGAGGAATGGAAAATGGATCATTTATCAATGGTTATATCTACGAGCGGAAAGAACAACTGTGGAAAATAAATACAAACTTGGTGAACATTATCGGCGCCATCTTGCCCCTTTTCCAAGCCCATTCGTGCGCGTAAGCGGCAGCCATTTTGAGCACCATGGCCTCCCTGCCCCTCGCTGACAGCCAGCGCGTCTCTCTCTCTCTTAACCTCGCAAGCATTCCCCCACACACTGACAACCCCCGCTCTCTCATGCCTAGGGTCATAAACCCCTCTTCAGCGCAGCTTCACCACTGAATCCCATCCTGTTCCCAACGCGACACCTCCCCTCATTCCTTTCGTGGCCTCAAACCCTTTTGATGCAAACCCCTTTTCCTGTGTCCCCGTTTGTCTTCCCTGTTCCCAGGCCGCCACCTGGCTCTGCGGATACTGTTTATTACCCCGTACAGTAGGAAGCTTCCCCTCCCCATCAAAAGACCCCCGAACCGATCAAAGCCCCCACCCCATGAGATCCGATCAACCCCATGCATTCCGTGAATCGGCGGAATGCCCTGCTGTGCGACAACCATCACCTGTTGTGACCGGGGTGGGGAATCCAACTGTAAATGTATGTGGGAACGGGTCTGAAGGGGAGATTCCGAGGATGTTCTTTCAAGTACTAAAGTATTGCGAGAATGTGTTATGTGCAATAAAAGTCATGATCCCTAGTATAAGAGGCCAGGCCTCAGAGATGTGGTTAGAGCACCTCGTGACGATACTTGCTGTCTGAATTGATGTGTTCTCCTCCGGAGAGAATAAAATCCTCGTTTCCTGCCTTCCAGTCTCCAGCGCCTGCTTCTTCATTGATTAATATTGGTGGGTCATAGAGGCGATACCGCCGGGCAACATAAAAGGGTCTTTGGTTACCGGTTGTCTTTGGAACCCTTTTTAACAATTGGCGTCCCAAACGTGGGGCCCATCAGCGACTCGTGGATCCAGTGGGAGAGGTCCTGACGACAGAGTGAACGACTGCAACGATCGGAAGGTACCCTGTCCGATAGACCCTTGTCTGACAGCCGATCATCCGAACTTCACTGGTTCCGAACAGACCTCTCCCGAGTGATCTGCGGTCCTGACTGGGAACCCTCAGGAGTGCCACGAGAAGTACGAAGAGAAGAGGACGATCGGGCGCTGGATTCGGAAGACGAGAAACTGTCCATGCGGTCCGGGTAAGGTCGTGTAAACACGACGAATTGCGAAAGTGATAGATAATTGAAAGTAATTGATAATTGTTGAGAAAATACTAGTATTACTCTTTGTTAATTTATTGGAGATTCACTGTCTACAAACGGAGAAACAACAGGCTCTCCCTTTATAAACAGCGAAGGATAGGTACGCACCCGTCGGACCTATCTTTCTCCCCCACTGAACAATTGCCCCTTCCCCCCATTGATTAACTGTTATAGATTGTTTTCTGGAGATTCTCTGTCTGCAAACAGGGAAAATAGGTCCCCTCTTTACAGATAGTGAAAGGGTAGGTGACGCGAACCTTTGCAAGCCTACTTATTCTCCCCATTGACCATATTGATTTTTTATTTTTGACCTAACGTTGATTGATTGCTCAGAATTGGTTCATGAGGTATTCACTACGTGCAAACAACGTAGAATAGAAATATTCTGTCTAGTCTTTGCGCGCAGTGATAAGATAGGTAGTGCTGACTATTATCCCATTGTGATCCGTCATGCCTGTCTTCTCCCCACTGGTTAGTAGCCTGTTTAACCCGGACCGCTTATTAGAGATGAACCATCCGGCTCCGCTGGAAGGCACCCCTAATAAGGACATGTTCATGAAGCATGGATTAATTGCTATAGCCTATAGTGAGCTGTGGCATAAATATACGAAAAGGGATCGAGAAAGACAGTGGCCACTGAGAGGATCCTTTGATCTCGACAAAATAGAGACGGTAGAAATAGCCCTTCGTAGGAATGAAACAACACCTATTATGCTCGATAGCCTCGGTATGTGGCGCAAAGAAGCTGCACGACGAAGGGAAGGCGACGAATTTAGAAAAGGTGAAGGGACACGACGGACAACCCTCCAAACGTCTAGTAGGCAAAGGGAAGGGCCAGCGATGGCACAACCCCGAGGAGTAGACATGAAAAGCGAACGGTGTAAAGGGATGTGCCGACAAGCCAACCCCGGAACACAACGACCCGAAGGTAATCCCCTGACATTACGCACAGGACGGACAGATTTAAAACAAAACCAATGTGCTTTCTGTAAATGTCTTGGACACTGGAAAGCCCAATGCCCGACTCTGCAAAGCATAGGTAAGAATGGAGGGTTGACAGAAAGGACGGACCGACAGAAAGGAAAAAGACGTGAGATAAAAACCAATCAGACTAGTGCAGACAGAACAGACAGGACCACCCCGTTTGATTATGCTCGGTGGCACAGATTTCGTCAGGCCAATTTTAACGACATGTTAGAGTTCTGGGACTGATTGCTCTCTGTTGCCCCCCCACTCTGAAAAACAAACACGACTGCAGGTCAGTGTAAACAACCCCCCGTTAGAGAAAAGACTCAAGAAAGCCAAGCGTCTATTATATAACTTAGGATTTAATTACGGAAAAACACACAACCAACAGTAAATAGAATAACTAGTAGAACTCTCTAAAAAGCAAACTTGACTAATAGGAAAAATACAAAACATGTTATGCTCACTCCGGAAGTCCTCGAAATGTAACAGTTCGATGGTCCCGCCCATCCGAAACACATAGCACGTGTGGGGCGGGGCCTGCCAGCAGCCATGAGCCAAAAGGGATCGCCGGCGAGAAGGTCCTGGAGGCTCCGCCAAGCAGGCAATGAAATGGTCTTTCCATACTACCCATCCAGGGATGGCGTCCCCCAGGCCGCGAGTAGGGAGGGGGCGGCTGCAAATGACCCCCTCCCTCGTATCTTCTGGTCCGGCCATCACGAATTCCTCCATCGAACGGATGCAGGGTGGGCAGGGAGGAAGAGGCGACGCGGACGAGCCTCTTCCACCTCCACAGGTAGGAGGCTTCCCTGCCCTGGCCCGACGCCGATGTCCTCCAGCCGGGCGACGGCCATATACCTACGCTGCACAGGAAATATAATGCCCGGCTGGTATATTTCCGCAACACAGGACACACAATGCCCGACTCGTATATTTTCTCAGTACAGGACATACACGACCCGGCTGGTATACTTGCATAGTACAGGACATACAATGTCCGACGGGCATATTTACGGAGCACCGGATGTACGGTGGTCCCCCAAGAGTCGGAATCAGGGGTGTAGGGTGGTCATCATGTGCGCCCCTGATTCCAAGGGACGGCGTAGGATGCGCCGGGAGAGAAAGACGGCACGGACGAGCCTCCCTCACCTCCCCAGATGAAGGCTCCACTGCTGCACCCTGGCGCCCCGAACCAAAATGTCCTGCTCCAGCAACATGATGCTCTGTCTTTCGCCATCACAAGAAGTTTCTTCCACTCCTGATGGATACGGCAAAGGTGGCTGCCACAGGGTCTCAAAATGGCGCCTGGGCCCTCGAAAGGCGGGTCTAGGCCGCTGGAGTAACTTTGTCCGAAATTGCAACTCGGGCACTTGCCCACCCGGGCGCAAGCCCCCACCATCGACGAACATCCCCTCGACTTTGAAGATTCTACCAAAGTCCCAAGAGCCCTCGGCCCCTTCAGGCTTCCGGTGAGGAACAGTTGCATTGATCTCAAATGAAATAACCACGGCACAGCAACAAGATGGCGGTGCTCTCGTGTCCGCATCAGCTTCCGTCTGAACCACCCAGGAACATTATGGACTAACGAACTTGAGTAAGTTCCGGCTGAGCATCAACATGACCCGGTAAGAAAGACTCTATCCCCCTCCCTCTCTTGATTGACGGTCCACACCACCAGCCCCTCTGTTAGCATAGTTTTTTTGAACTGCCGAAAGGGACTCTGGTCCAACCGCCAATTGTCGGGGACATTTTTTCTCTGATGCTACTTCCGGATTAAACCGGCCTCGCCCAAAATGGCGCCGGTATCAATGGAAACTAACGGATGCCTCGTGGTATTCCTTAGCTAATGAAACTTGATGTACTAAGAGATATATATATATATATATACGAACCATTGCGCACTCAATGTTAGAGGGAGGAGGGTTCACTTGGCGAACATTTGAGAAGGGTTCCGTAAAATGTTGATTTCAATGAACAATTTATTTCTGATATTTGTTGTAACTGATACATAACGCCGCCTATGATGCATACCCACGGTTTACATCTAGAAAATGTGATTATGACGAGCTTGGCTGTGTTTCCATTTATGAACTGAAATGCCCCTGATTCCTTCGTCACGCAATGAAATGTTTTTGGTTACTTGCAAATAATTAATTAGACCTTTTTTCACATGTTCTTGTGTTACAAAATAACCCCCTACTGTATGTGCTTCCATCGACGACATATCAGGCCAAAATATGAATTGCGCTCTCACATTTTACGTACTGAATAATTCTACAAATAAAGGTCTTAAAAAGCTATGGATAGGCATCGCATACTTTTGTGAATACGGGTATCGGTGGGAGGGTTTTTCTGTACGCAACTGTTCTGCTCTTTTTTTAAGGTTATCCGAGAAATGGTTGTTCGGCCCTGGGTTGATGGTCGAATCAAAGGTATGATACGCTGCCTCCAAGATATGCGACTAAGCTCAGGAACTGACGTATGAAGAAGGACCTTGACCTCTGAGAATGGGTAAAGTAAAACGGTGTAATTGATAAAATGATATAAGGATATGGTGGTCGAAGGTACTAAGGTACAGGGTTGAACGAAGAACTGATATGCCTTCGAACATCACAGCTTTGGGAATGATTTAGGGATCCCGATGGCCGGATACATCTACAAAACCGGGTACCTCACGCTAGGCACCTCTGATTCCTCTTTTTAGCGTTTTTCACTACACACGATCCTTAATGCCATCCTCGAACCTCCCCATGAACAACCTATCACATTGCCTGCCCCCATGACTTTAGGAAACCAGAACCCTAAGGGATTATATCCCGAAGAGATAAATACGAGTATGTGGTAAGTAAAGGACTTTCGTGCCCATACATTTGATGTGTTCGAATGTTGTCCCCCTACCTCCCCTTTTTCCCCCTTTTTCCCTCTGCAGGTTACATTAGAATCCCGATTAGAGTACCATAAGGGATCTGGAACCACGTCACGCCCGATGCATGGAGACGGACTAGCGCTGCAAAACGACACAACAAGGACGCTCTAACCCAATGCACGACCTTTTTACCTGATCTAATGCTCTTCTGTCCCCAAACTGCATGCTTTCTACATCCTAACACAGACCCAAAACGTCTAAACGTTAGGTAACGCACTGAATAGCCCTAACAATACACGGTCATTCCCCATGTCACACGTGTACTGTTTGGCCTATTGTCTGTCTCTCTCTCTCTCTCTCTCTCTCTCTCTCTCTCTCTCTCTCTCTCTCTCACTCACTCTTCCACCCCTCCACACTTTCCCCCTTCCTAGCAACTGGCACCTAATTGGCGAACCTGGTGCACCTCCTGATTGGCCCCAAATACCACAAGTATTTGCACAAATTTGTCCTAAATAAAATTGTATCGGTACCACGTTACTACCTCTCCCTTTCTGCTAAAATATGGATGAAAATTAAATTGACCGATAGGAAAGGGACAGGTAAGACGACTAAGGTTCCCTAAATTTGACCTACCCTCAGGGAACTATTTGTCAGTGGCCTCTATGATAAATTGTGTCTGTGGTAATGCGACCATCCCCATTGCAAATTGTCTCCGTACCCCAAGCTGTAAGAAATGGTCGAGACACCCCCATCTACCCGAAATGCCCCCCAGTTTGTGTCAGCTGCCCTGAACGAGAGCCTGAAAAACGCCCCCCTGCTCTAATTCACTGTGTCCCTAATTGTTGTCCATAAGATCCCTCCTTCCCCGAGGATAAGTTTAATAATTATTGCAAACCACCCCTCCCGAGTTTTTGTAGTAACCAGGTTGCGAGGATTTTTATAGAAAGTTAGAAAGATGTATGCAAAGTTGAAAATTAGATCGAAAATCGAAAGACCTTGTTGCTGTAAGCCTTGCTGAAAATAAGATGTTTTTTTTGATATAATGAAGACTTGTTTAGCCTATGTTCATCCCTCAGAAGGATGCCTATCAGACTATGGTGAATAGCACGTTGCACTTTTTATAAAACACAAGGCCCTGAAGACCAGTCTAGCTTTTCAAGACTTGTACTAGGGAAGTGGGTCTCTGCCGGAAGAACTGACATCTACTATAATAGACATATGACAAATGAACGTAATAATCATCAAAGCGTCAAAGAATTAGCCAACAGAAGGAAGTTGTAAGGAATCCAGCAAACCCATCATCAATTGTTTATACGTCAGTCGCAAGAATCTCCAATGTAGCGAGTGCTTACCCCAGTTGCTTGGTGTTGGGAGAGAAATAGACTTATGTAATTACCTTCTTCTGCAATATCTCTAAAGACTGTCTTTTCAAAACTCATTTAAGGGTATCACTGTCGGAGGAGAAAGAGACCGGATGTGGGAGCACGCGGCCTGACTGCGGATTGTGGAACATCAGCGACGGAGGCCGAGGCGAGACCACAGCAGTAAGGAGACGCCGGACGGGGCATTGTTTCAGACAAAGCTAAGGAAAGGGCTGACCTGAAGCCCCTGCTATATGATCAACGTGTGCC
This sequence comes from Lissotriton vulgaris, assembly GCF_964263255.1. NCBI lineage: Eukaryota > Metazoa > Chordata > Amphibia > Caudata > Salamandridae > Lissotriton > Lissotriton vulgaris. The sequence continues at coordinate 755,287,443 of NC_141691.1, forward strand.
AAAAGCCCCCGCTCTCTGAACATGGTTACGGACTCGCCTGTCGCAAAACTCTCCGCCTCCCCCTGATCTGTTCCCGACTTGGCCTTGCTCCATCCCCTCCTCCTCCGACCTACCATAAGGACTGTTCACACCCGCACCTTTCCATCCGAACTCCCAAGTTCCTCCAAATCCTACTGAGCTACCCAGAGAAGAGTACTCCTTGCGTCAGACAGGAAGGAACTCCGACTAAGTAGACCACGGACTATGTTAAAACCCAGAACGGTGACCTAGAACTCCACCAAGGGTCGCCCCCGAAGAAAAAAATAAACAAAGTCTGTGGTTCTGCCCGCTACCAAGCACCTTGAAGATGATGGAAGCAACAGGAAATGCCCACCACAGGGACTCAAGAAACGAACAGATCTCACAATTCTGGAACAATTGCATTTTCCATTGCAAATCTATGCTCTGCATTACGGAGGGAGATGCACCTGCTCCAAAACCGTAACGCATTCCTCCTACGAGGTCTGACGAAAACCAAACAGAATGCACCCCTACCCGCAGACCCCCTACGACTCAATCCACATGAACATTTCTGTTGATAGGTAATCCAGGTGCTCATCAGTGCCGACAGAAGACGACAAAGGACAACGAGAACTCTGATATATATTTTTGCTGTATCTCATTTCTCTCCCAACCACCATTGGACTGACTATGCACCCGCCGTATACAAAAAGGACTTACTTATATGATAACTTACCAGTTCTTATTCTATGATCTGTACCCAACGCCCTCGCTACGTAATTCTAGTCTGATACTGCATTACGATGACTTTTCCTGCAACCAACTTAACGATGAACCCGCCTACTAAATGATGAGATTTTTCAATATGATGTTGATAATGTGATGTTTATGTACAGTTCTTTTGCCTAAGTCCCCTCTCCCTTACTTATGATCTCTGCATATAGGTGTAGATAGGAAATAGGCCAGCAAGATGTCTTGGAAATGTTAAAGGGAGGACTGTGGAAAATAAATACAAACTTGGTGAACATTATCGGCGCCATCTTGCCCCTTTTCCAAGCCCATTCGTGCGCGTAAGCGGCAGCCATTTTGAGCACCATGGCCTCCCTGCCCCTCGCTGACAGCCAGCGCGTCTCTCTCTCTCTTAACCTCGCAAGCATTCCCCCACACACTGACAACCCCCGCTCTCTCATGCCTAGGGTCATAAACCCCTCTTCAGCGCAGCTTCACCACTGAATCCCATCCTGTTCCCAACGCGACACCTCCCCTCATTCCTTTCGTGGCCTCAAACCCTTTTGATGCAAACCCCTTTTCCTGTGTCCCCGTTTGTCTTCCCTGTTCCCAGGCCGCCACCTGGCTCTGCGGATACTGTTTATTACCCCGTACAGTAGGAAGCTTCCCCTCCCCATCAAAAGACCCCCGAACCGATCAAAGCCCCCACCCCATGAGATCCGATCAACCCCATGCATTCCGTGAATCGGCGGAATGCCCTGCTGTGCGACAACCATCACCTGTTGTGACCGGGGTGGGGAATCCAACTGTAAATGTATGTGGGAACGGGTCTGAAGGGGAGATTCCGAGGATGTTCTTTCAAGTACTAAAGTATTGCGAGAATGTGTTATGTGCAATAAAAGTCATGATCCCTAGTATAAGAGGCCAGGCCTCAGAGATGTGGTTAGAGCACCTCGTGACGATACTTGCTGTCTGAATTGATGTGTTCTCCTCCGGAGAGAATAAAATCCTCGTTTCCTGCCTTCCAGTCTCCAGCGCCTGCTTCTTCATTGATTAATATTGGTGGGTCATAGAGGCGATACCGCCGGGCAACATAAAAGGGTCTTTGGTTACCGGTTGTCTTTGGAACCCTTTTTAACCCAACCATAGACACAGGAAGAGATAAAAGTATTTTTGCTTTTGATTTGAAAGTTGTTAGGTGATGGGTGACAGCAGCACAGGAAAATAGTAAAATGTAAAGTGACGAAGGAAAGAGCATCAGAAAAGTCTATTTGTGGTAGGATAGAAGGTTGTGCTGAGACTGCCATACAAAGATATACAATTCTTTCCAAAATGTAGTCTGGTGGCAAGAAGAGCATGCGTCTAAGTTGGCTGGTTAGTTCCGATTATGGAGCGATGGTTTTGCATTTAGAGAAAGCAGCAGAAGGTCACTTAAAGATGAAAATGTGATTATTATATGGCGCAGGAAGCATGTAGTCTGTGGATGTGAGTGGAAACAATAGCATATACATTGAGGAGTTTATGAATAATGTGTTAAATTGCACATTACCTTACAGTCTTTTCAGTTCTTAAATTTGCTTTTTATGCTGTATTTGTACTGTGGTAATTCTGTTTATTTTGGGAAATGTGTGGGTTTTCCCTATTGCATATGGGAATAATCTGAGTAAATAACTTCCAGAGTACATCACACACAATGGTGTGGTGGTATTAAGAGCATCACGAACAGGCATAAGGGATACTTCTATGATCCTACAAGATTTGCCTCATCCCTAGGGTATTCCAATGCAATCTTTTAATTTATGGAATTCATTCATATTTCTAGAGTGCTGCAAATACCTATAAAGGAGTCCTGGCGGTAAGAACTGACTCAAGTGCACTAGAACCAAACTGGGGGAAGAGACCGGTTTTCAAGGATTTTCCAAACGCAAGATGGTCGTCCAATAGTTAGATGTGAGTTGACAATAAATTCTAGAGACAACTAGCTTGAAATGAAAAAGATCTTCCTCTGGCACAAACTCATTTGAATTTAAGCATACAAAGTAATCTTGAGTTGGTAGAGCATAACAGAGAAGTAGATTGGTAGTGACAGAATTTCTGTTAGAGGAAAAGAGGGCCCTTCTTGAGAAATGCCCTATGATCCAAGCAAAGAGACTTGAAAAGTATTCTCTTGTGTACTGTGAGCCAATGCAAAGTAGCCATGGCATCCAAAGAAGAGGAATGATAAGCCCAGTCGAAAGCAAGATTTGCAGCTGCATTCTGAATGTGAGAAAGCTGTTTGATGGTATGGAGCGCCCAGATAGAGTGAGTTGCAATAGTGCAGTTGACTCAGGATTGTCGATTGCCAATAAGTATTTTTGACCCCAGGGGTAGTAATAGGAGAATTTTCCTTAACACTTTGAGCAAGGTAAAGCAAAATGCTGAAAGTTTATTAACCTGGCTGGTTGAAGAGAAATTACTCTCAAAGTTAAAGCCCAAATTTCAAACAGCAGCCATTGGACGGGGGCCGGTTCGGTAAGAGTGCTAGAAGTCTACCGAGAGGCACCGATCCAGGAGAGTAGCATAGAGCCTGCATTAATTGTAACTCACTATTATTAATCCAGATCGTAATCTCCCTCATGCATAGATGGAATCGTTGGCTGTTTGACCATTTAGCTGTAGCCTTTTATTTATATGGTGAAAGTGAGGACTTTTATGTAGTGTAAGCACAGTATCACTGAATCCATTAATTTCATGATGAAAAACAGGGAACTGCATGCAGCGGTAAAAAATTATCCTGGAACAGCTAGTGTTACCACTCATGTCAGTACATGAAAACAATTTTTGGCAATTTGACTCAGTTGCAGATTGGGAAACACAACCCTGCTTACTGAAGTTAATATGTGTAACCACATGTTCACAGAGTTTATATAATTTATTGGGAGAAGCATTGGCCTGGAGTTGCTGTGGAAAGTGAAGGGGTGGGGGAGCAATAAGGTGCAAGTCTCTCTTATATATAGTTACACTCTTCTGGAGGAGAGGGTAGCTAGGTCACACACACCGGCGGGCTCCATTTGTTGAGACTTCGGGAGGAGGAGTATAAAAATCTTGTCAGGAATAGAGCGGTGGCTCAGCACAATGTCGTCCAGAGCCGTATCTCCAAACACGGCGATAAAGCAGGTAAACTTATCGCATGGCTTGAACACGGGGAAAGTGCGTCTAGGTTGGTACCTGAACTGGAAGGGCTAGAGTCACGCAGGATCACAGAGCCGCAGGCTGCGGCGGACGAGTTCTCTGACTACTACCGGAAGGTATATGCGGCCGGTAGTGACTTCACGGGAAAGGATAATACCGAAATGATTAAGGATGTTGTTATGCCACGTCTGTCAGAGGTGGACAGGAACTATCTTGATTCCGCATTGTCAGACGATGAAGTAGCCCAAGCAATTAGGCAGATACGGTCAGGTATAGCGACGGGCCCCAATGGGATACCTATTGAGTTGTATAAGTTGAACGCTAATAAACTTGCCCCCCACATCCGTGCCATGTTCGTGGAAAGCAAGGAAAAGGGGGAACTCCCCTATGATCAGCGGGCGGCCAATGTAGTGGTCATACACAAAGCAGGGAAGCCTCCGACACAATGCTCCTCCTATAGGCCCATATCGCTTCTTAACGCGGAACCTTAGGTACTAGAGAAACTCCTGGCCACTAGATTGATCAAGGTGATTGCAACCCTGATCCACCCGGATCAGTCCGGGTTTATGCCGTGCCGTAGCACGGCGCTGAATTTGCGAAGGCTACACGGAGTCCTCGGGGGCTCCTCGAAAATCCAGGAGCCAACGGTGCTGGTATCCCTTGATGCCACAATGGCATTTGATAGGGTGGAGTGGCAATATTTGCTTGCAGTGTTGCCAAAGCTGGGCTTCGGGAACAAATTTATCGGTTGGGTACGCCTGCTGTATGGAAACCTCCTGGCTAGAGTGGTTGTTAACAACTGTAAGTCCAGTGACTTTCCGTTGAGGAGGGGCACCAGAAAGGGGTGCCCACTGTCTCCACTTCTCTTCGCACTCGCTATGGAGCCATTGGCAGCCTGGGTTAGATGGGATAGATCAATACGGGGTTTGCGGTGGATAATAATGTGGCTTCTCCGCTGAGTAGGTGCAGGAAAGATGTTGTGCGCTGGAGGGCTCTTCCACTCTCCCTGCTCGGAAGGGCCGCCCTCTTCAAGATGATGGCTTTGACCCGGTTCTTGTAGGTCTTGCAAAACTCGATGGAGCCAGTGCCGGCCGCATACTTCAGAGAGATAGAGGCTCTTCAGAGACAGCTCCTCTGGGAAGGTGGGGCCCGAATCGCCTTCAATAAACGGACTCTTCCGAGGTATGATGGCGGGATTGGACTTCCAGACTTGCGGAAGTACTATTGGACCTCACAGCTGGCCGCGGTGAACCACATTGTTTACAGACTCCCCGGAGATCCGGGATATGCTATGGACCGGGGTCAGGCCCCGGGCGGGATGTTGGATCGAGGCCTGGGAGGTTTCCATTGACTGGCCCGACCGCGCACGCGATACAGGTGTGGCACGCAGCCAACAGGTGTCTTGGATGGGGAGGGCAGGTTGACACTGGCCACCCTCTTCTTAAACTCAGAGAAGTTGGGCAGTTTGTGGAGGACCAAGGGATTCGATAGATGGGACCTTATAGGGATTACCCAGATTAAAGATGTGTGGGGGAAAGACTCAGTGCACACGTTTGAATCCCTTGCAAAGCAGTATAGTTTACACCAAAACGAGTACTTTCGTTATCTGCAGGTTAGACATGCCCTTACCACCCATGTTCCCAAGGGCACGGAGCTTCTGGAGGCATCTCCTCTTGAGGACCGTGTGCTAGATGGTCATATTCCTGAGAAATCCATCTCGTTGATCTATAGAAAATTAGTCAACAACTCGGAGAACCCATTGGCTCAGTGGAGTGCGGATGGGTTAGAACTTGATGATGAGGATTGGACGGAGGCGGTGTCGTCCCCCAAGGTAGTTGCTATCCAGATGCGGCTCCGGTTGGTGCAGTTAAAGATATTGCATAGATCGTACATAACGGGGCCTCGTCTGGTACGAATGGGGAGAGCTGAGAGTGCAGTTTGTAGGAGAGATTGTGGAGAGGTCGGTACATTGATGCATATCCTCTGGCATTGTGATGCGATCCAGATATATTGGACAAAAGTCCACGAGGAGTTGGGGGACGTTCTGGGTGCGGAGATACGACCAGAGGCCCAGTGATGTTTATTGAATGTGTGGGAGCCAACTGACTTAAATGCGTACCAGAAACAATGGGTGACTCTGGCTTATATGGTGGCCAAACGTAATATTGCTTACCTCTGGGGTGCCAGTCAGCCCCCCCGAATTAATAAATGGGCGGAAGACCTTGATTGGTGCATGTTCCGGGAGAGATCAGTGTATGTGGCCAGGGGTTGCCCGCAGAAGTGGGGGAAGGTTTGGGGAGTGTGGAATAGCCACCGAGGAGAAATTTGTCCGGTCAACAGGTGCTCACCTATCAAGCCTAATGTTCAATACCAAGGCAGTGCCAAGTGCCAGGAAGAAACCTAACTAACCTTTGCTATGAGGGATTTTTGTTGGAAACTAAATGGTAGGGGAACCCAGTGCCTCATTGGAGGGAGGTGGTTCCAGTAGGGCCTGGCCAATGTCCAATACTTTGTTAAGTGTGTTTCTCAAAGTTCTTTTCCAGGCACTGAGGCCCTTTTAAGTGTGAATCCAAGCAACTCCATAGTTATATGACCTCTGCCATTATGGTTTTACTTCTGTGTTTTTTCCTGTATTTAGACTAGCAGTTTAGTCTTCTGCCACCAGATCTAAAACTCCAGTTGAAGGTTGCAGCCAAATGTCAATTTTCAATTCTAGACCTTTACTACTAAAAAGGTGTCATATGTGATTTCAAATGTCATGTTCATCTGCATCAACAGAAATACCGTTCTAAGTAACGGGAGCTCTAAGTTAGTTGGCTGTTTACCACTGCTTTGACTAGCTGGTTGATGAAAAGGCCTGAATCAAACTACAAACTAGGGATTCGCACCATTTGTGCTGTCACGGGCTGTTCCCAGCACAGATTATGAGGGTTCAGTTGATGAAATGTTTCACAGCTGTTCCAGTTAAAACACCTAACAAGGTTATGCTCCAGCAAAGAGTTTTAGTGAATCTGAAACATTAGGGGATTACTTGGCTGAAAATTGAACTGCAGCGGCGATATTACTAGCATCCTGAGAGTAAAAAGCAGGTGCATACTCGATTAACTACAAGGAGGAATAATTTCTGTTGTGACTGGAACGCGGACAACGAGAATCCTCCGCATCTTCTGAGCCCCAGGAATCTGTGATGTACTTCTAAAGGGAAGCAAAGCCCCGCGAAACTTCCTGACACATATTGATCAATCTGGGAGCCAATCATAAAGGAACATTCTGCTATGGATTGCTGTACCGGGAGCCAATCATAAGGTACCATTCTGCTATGGGTTGCTGTACTGAGAGCCAATCATAAAGGACCATTCTGCTATGGGTTGCTGTACCGGCTTAAAATGTATGACAACATTGTCTTTGTAAACTTATCCATAAAACATGCTGCAACTTACAACACGTAGTGGACTAGGCCCATCATGGTAAGTAACCACAACGTAGAGAATCCGTGCATAAAGACTCACTATGTAGTACGTGATAAAAAACATTTACCAGGCTCTTTACAAGCAATAAATGAAAGAAGTGAATAGTAAATTAACTGCTAATTAATGGCAATAAAGCAGTGTAGCCACTTACTTCTGTCATTCTGCAATCAGTAGATCGATTTTTTTGAATTATTGTCATCCGGATACACGAGGCAAGTAAAACGGCTTGGGTGTAGCTAAAACCGCAGTCGCCAATGCCAGAAAAATGGTAAAGGTCAAGTTCTAACTAACTTTTCCAGTTAATGCAAGGAAACATAGTTCGCATTCATTTCAGGTGAATGCACAATGCTGCCCTTGTTTTGTCAGACACTAATTTAGTGTTGTATTCCGGATTTTTTTCGCTCGTGTCAACGAGTGTCAAAATATTGTTCTTTGCAGACATGAAAGTATTTGGAGAGAGCTTTATTGCTGATCTTCAGCTGTCTGCCAGAGGCAAAATGAAACTATACAGTGCTCGTTGGGAATCTTATTAACAAAGCAGAGCAAGAGAACAGCGGTGTTTGTCTGCCAAAAATGTTGGAACACAGACACCTATTACACTCAGCAGTGCTGAGCCCGATGGGGAAGGCCACATGGGAGTCCCGCTGCCAACAGGAGGTCCAGAACGATGCAAGGAAAGACTTATAGCACACAGAACCTCTTAGCGTGCAAACAGAAGAGCCCATGGGGCAGATCGGCCATATTTTTAGGCCCATTTGCCCGGGTCAGAAAGCCACTAAACACCAGGAATATTACTTATTTGAATGTCGGGGAGTGGCACCTTTGGCATTGGCAAGGGTCTCTCCCCTGTCGTGGGGGAATGTTTTCTGGCCGTTTCTGCCCCCCTGGGGGCAGATTGGCCATATTTTTAGGCCCATCTGAAGAAATCCACTAGACACCAAAGATATTACTTATAATTTGTATGTTGGGGAGCAGCCACTTTTACAAGGTGTGCTCCCCTTTATGGTGCATACATTATGGCTGTTAGTGGCCCCAAGGGGGGCAGACTGGCCATATTTGTAGGCCGATCTGTCTCCAAGGGGGGAAGAAAACAACTAGACATCAAGGAAATTATTAATTTGAATGTTGGTGAGTGGCCCCTTTTGCAAGGGTTGCTCCCCTTTACTGGGGGGGAGGGGAGGGGGGGGGGTTGGGGGGGTTGGCTGTTACTGCCTCACTGGGGGGGCAGATCTGCCATATTTGTGGGCCCATCTAAAGCCACTACATACCAAGGATATTACTTATTTGTATGTTGGGGAGCGACCCCTTTGACACGGGTCGCTCCCCCTTATTGGAGGCATGTATCTTGGTTTTTTCTCCCCTGTTGGATGTTGATCAGCGATATTGTTAGGCCCATGAGCACGCAAGGGGGCAGAAAGCCACTAGACATCCGGGATATTACTTATTTGTAACTCGGGCGGCCCCTTTGGCAAGAGTTGCTCTCCTTTATTGGGGACATGCATTTTGGCCCTAATCGGTCACCCCCGGGGACAGATCAGCCTTATATTTAGGACCATCTGCCTCAAAGGAGGGTAGAAAACCTCTAGGGGATGATATTATAGTCATGTTGTGGAGTGGGCCATTGGACAAGACTCACTCCCCATTATGATGGTCAATATTTTGTCCGTTTTCTGCCTCTCTCAGGGGCAGATCGGACATATTTTTAGGCACACTATACGTCAGGGAAAGTTTCACTATGTGAGAACTGTAGTTCAGCTGGTGGTTTGCGCGTACTGGTGTCTGGCTGGCTGTGAGTGTTTGTACAGGCACTTGGCTGGCAGTGTGTGTACAGGCACTTGGCTGGCAGTGTGTGTACAGGCACTTGGCTGGCAGTGTGTGTAGACTCCTACATGGCTTGCGTTGTGTGCGGACTGATGCTTGCCTGGCATTTGGCTGGTGGTGTGCATGGACTGGCACTTGGTTGGTGGTGTATTTGTGGCTGGCGGTGTGCAGACTAGCGCTTGGCTGGTGGTGTGTGTGCACTGATGCTTGGCTGGAGGTGTGTGGACTAGTGCTTGCCTGATGGTGTGAGTTGACGTCAAACATTTTTTGTACTGTTTACTCTAAATGAGTATCATTTCCTAGCATGAATAAGTTTTTTGTAAATGCTGAAATAATATCAGCACATTTAGCTTCTGATTTATTGTGTGTGGGATTCTCCTTGGATTTGTGCATAATGTGTATTGTGTTGTCTTGTGTGTAATTTTCTTTCCTTTTTTTCTAGTGGGATATCACTGGTGCTTGCAGTGTCCATGCAGAGTAGGTGCTGGTGAGTCTAGCTGTCTCTGGGAAGTGAGTGGTATCATTTTACAGTATATAGGTCTTTGTGTGCTTTGTATTGATCGACTTTACCTTGCAACTGCTATATGCTAGTAGTTTTACTTTTTGTTTGATAAAGCCACACTTTCTTTATTACTTATTTTACACATGGTTGGGTATTGTTGACTTATTTGTCAAGTTACTTTTCTTAGTAAGGATTAAGTCTAGCCACAGGATGACCGCACAGTAGTTTGATGGTATGGTTTTCGAGTCTTCCTCCGATCATGAATATGAGACCAACTCTGCATCTGAGGAAGTATTGGATTCTGGCAGTGAATTTTCTGTCCGAGAGGAATCATCTGATGATGAAGCCACTCTCAGTGCGAAAGACCCACCTCTTTTAGAGGAGGACACTGATTTACCTGCCAATAGAGTAGCAAGAGGCATCTGGATTGCAGCCTGGGGCTGAAGGGCTTCCCTTAGGAAGAGCTGAACTCTGGGTTGCCCCCAAATATGGTGTAGCATGTGTGACCTGCTTTTAGTGGTGTCGCAGGGTGTAGAGTAAATACTGAAAACATCTTGCTCATAACTTTCTTTCAGTAGTTTATGGATGATTCATTTTTGGGTGAGATTGTTGACTAGACTAATTTGTAAGCTGACCAGAATTTGAAGTGTACACTATTCCACTGTATACAACTCTAGTGTACTCCAATCCACGCTATTCCACTGTACGCCAATCCCTTCTGCACTATTCCACTGTACACAAATCCACTCTAAGCTATTTCACTGTACGGAACTCCACTGTAGGCTACTCTACATCACAGTAATATATTGTATGCAACTCCACTAAACGCCACTCCAGTCTAAGCCACTGCACTCTATCTTAGTCCCCTTTACGCAACTCCAGTTTCGACACTCCACTTCACGTCACTCCACTCTACCCTATTGTACTTTATGACACTACACTCTACGCGGCTCCATTCTATGCTACTCCACTGTATGCTATTATACTCTACCACACTATACTCTACACCACTCCACTTTTACCCGCTCCACGGTAAGCTATTCCTCTTTACACCAGTCCACTCTATGCCATTCCCCTGTAAAACACCCTACTCTATAATATTCCACTTTACGTCACTCCACTATATGCCATTCTCTTGTACCTCATTGAACTGTACACCACTCCAATGTATGCTTTTCCACTGTCCCACATTCCGCTGTACTCCACGACAGTACAGTTTACGTACGACACTGTGCTCTACTGCACCACACTTTACATAAGTACTAAGTCTCCACTCGACAACAGTAAACTATACAATTACAATTTTAAAAAACGTATTAAATAAAAAACAATGAAATAAAAAACAAATAGAGGTTAAACCTTTATTATACTTAGGAAAACGTTATTCTTTCTATACAAACCAAACTTAAAATGTACAAACATTAGAAATTCTTCAGTTATCGATAAACATTAAATTTCTAATTTACCGACCACCTTTAAATTTATATTACTTTATTTATTCTTTAGCTACAAACAAAATTTAAAGTACACAATTTTTTTTTTAACTTACACTTCTACCTTTAATTTATAATTTATGCAACACCTACAAATTATTATAACTTGTGCAACTCCATACACATTGTGTTCAAATCGGTAGCAACACCACTTTAATTATTTGGCTTGTTCAGTGCCCAGCATTTAAGAACACAATTTTGTGACTTTTCCTAATTACATTTTTTTAAACAAATGGCACTTGCGAGCACATTACTGGCTTTATTGTTAAAAAGTCAGTGGAAGCATATATTTTATAAGGGATGTAGGAGGTTCATGATGATAAATTCCAAGTGAATCAAAGCTTCAGGAGGATTGACAAATGTTTGGGTTGTTGCTGAAACTTTAATAAAAACAGTATGTCAGCGAAGGCAGTCACATAAGCGTGGAAGGATAAACTATGCCAACTGTTTGGGAGTATCTGCAAACACACAACAATGAACAAAGCACGTAGATTCCCAGGCTCCATCTGGCAACAGACAGCAACACCAAATAGTTGACCCAGTTTCTGAAAAGGTTGTTTCCAGCATTTCTTTTTCCAGTCTCTGTCAGACTTTTCAAAAAAAGGGAGGCTTATTTTTTACAGAATTAATCATGCTAAACTAAAGGGATGAGGCCAGGTTGTGGTTAGGACAAAGAAACAGTGCCAGAAGAGCCCTTGGTCACAAGCACATGAAACTCCACCAATCTCGCGGATCACAAGTTGGCTTGTTGATGGGGATTATCCTTTATTACAGAACCTACGAAGGTGGCAACAATGCACTTTCAGATCACACACACTCTTGTTTTGCAATTTAACTGGGAAGGGTTTCGGATGACAACTTAGAATACATGTACCGGTCTGCCTCTCCACCCACAAACATTTAATTACAGCAGGCTAGGTTAATGCGTGCTCGTGATGAACTAACCACACATACTGTACAGATGTTTTATCACTGAATAATAAGCAATGGCACAAAGAGAGTTTCAAACCTTTTGGTAATGCTCATTGTTGCAACACATTAAGCAGCTTAAGTCATATGTGCTGTGATGAGACAACATAATATCCCTTGTTGACTAAACTAAGTCATTCTCTTCCACAAAACTTTTCGCACATACGGGGAAATATAGTCTTCCTTTAGGTCATTCCAGGGGAGGAGACCTGCAGCAACTGGAATGGTTCACCTCTTCAGACCATTACACTGTAAAATAATGGGGGTCTTGTGCTACCACACCCCGCCCACCTGGCTCCTTGATATTCCTGTCCATCGTTAGCCATTCAGTGAAACAAGGTTCTCAAAAATAATCTGAGCTACTAGGCCAAATGATCTTGAAATAAAAGAGACACAAGTCAGAGAGAGCAACTCTGTTGGTCTTCTATCACTCTGCAGTGGACACAATGAAGCATTTATTCTAGCAGCCTACAATCAGTGCACATTCATGTGTCACTCCTTAGAGGACCATAAGAGGCTTTTATCCTCTGTGCCTGTAATCTGCACTCTCTCATGGGTAATTCCTCTATCACTTCCTGGTAGCACCCAAAGAGCACAGTTGTGTTTCTCCTGTACATGCCAGTGGGTTATTAATCATTGCTTCTGAATGGATGGAACAATTAACATGATTGTCTATTCAGGTCAGGCCTCCAGGTCAGTCACTAGTCGCTCCGAAGGGTAGCTTTTCAACTACCTGTAAGTAGCTCACCTGTGTACAAGCCAACCTACTACATTAGAAACTTTAGCTTGGCGGAATTAATATATGTATAACAACATTGAAAAGAGTTAATTCAAGACGAAAATGTGTATTTTCAGAATCCATGAGGTGATATTTGGTCGAAAAATGTTTGAATTTTCAAAATGTATTTAGAGGTGAAATCTAAGCGATGAAGCATGTAGTATTTGGGAGATTCATTATTAGTATTATTAACTTGGTGTCCAATGCATTGCAGATATGGCTGTTGGGTATTACCCAAGTTGAGACATTTTTTACAATGACAAATGCCTTTTTACATTACTGCTGTGAACCCTGCCTGATGCACTAAGGTGATCACTACTGGTAACCTTTAATTTGGTGGCCAATAATGTAACCTTGTCTGATATAATCACAATTACAATACTAATAGTAGCAGCTCAGGATGATCCTCATTGAACACAAGTAGCTCCTAATACAGAAAAACTTTGAAGACCCCTAAAATGGAGCATCTACTTGGTATGAGGTGCACTGCACTTGTGGGTGGATTCTACTGGGGTTCACTCAATCCAGCACAAAAATGAATTTGTGTGAATTTCATGTGTTCCCCTCGACTTCCTCCATCGTAGGCCGAGGTGCAGCAACCTAAGATAAGATTAGAGCATTCCTTAAGTCACTCAAACATAATACCAAAACCTTCCAACAAGGGACACACCGGAATCCAACAATTTCCAACCTAACACTCCCCCATGGTGTTGTATGCTACTTGTCAGCAAACTATGATGTGCTATATAAATGCAATTACAATGGAATATGAGGAAACTCTATGCCGTCATTTCAGGAAGCCGTACAACAATTTGAAAAATGGCAATGAGCAAAGAGGGCATTGAAAAATCTGGTTACTGAGCGCAGTGGCAGAGCGTGGGTTGCCAGCACGCGGGGCACGTCAGGTATTGCGTCCCCTAACCTGTGGACCGTTAGCATTTCCAGGCGTAAAATTTTAAAAGAAAAACACTTAGTAGTATCAAATATATTTCTTTCAAACTTTTCAGCCCCCTCGGAATTTTGCTCCTGGTGCAACCGCTCCTGTGCACCCTCCCCCAATGCCACTGTCCTGAGAGCACCTTTTATTAATAATGCAACCCTCATTTCTGTCCTGAGAATGTATCCCAAGCAACACACCAATGTATTAATAGTCTTCTCCCTTATGCCCACCCTTCTTATTTCCTGATGGATGAGTAATTCGCTGTATCAACTTGCATTACCTGGATTAGCCATAATGATGTTTCATAGTGTGCCATTTATGAAGAGCCTTACTTACAGTTTGCATGTCCAAATTTGTTGGGAGCAATGCAGTATGAATTTAAAGTACAAGATCTGATTTGTTCTTGAGTTATTCAACCAAAATTTCTCAGGGCAAATGTGTTTATGGAAAATGAGGGGGCCAGAATAGCAATTAATAAAGAAGCAATGTACAACAAGCATTGACAAGGCAATCAGCCTCAATTTGCCATTGCTGGCTGGGTGCCGGTATTGGCTTTGCCAACACCTGTAGAAGTGTGGCCCAAGCACTAGCAATGCCAATATCAGCCATCCTGGAGTGCCATTTTGTTTATGCCCTAGACTGTCATCTCATTTGTCTAAACACAATGTTAAGGTCATCTTGAAATCATAGAACAATAAAAATATAAAATAATATTGTTGCACCATTCTATAATGGCTTTCACGCTTCATCTAGATGCAATGTGACAGCATTCTTGGAAGTATACAAAATTTACATTCCAAGATGGACTCTGGCATGTATCACCTTTGCAACTGTTTGCGCCACTATCCCATAAGCTCTGTCAAAGTCAAAAGTGACAGCGGAGGGCACAGGGCTGAAATGAGGGTCGAGAGGAGCGGTGGCCGAATAAAGATGCTGAACACCAGTAGAGTTGGGTGTCGCAAGACTACAAGTGAGACAAAAGTATGGTAAGAGAGCAATATGGATACTTGGAATATGCCCTTGCATCAAATGTTAAGGGTCAAATTCCACGAGCACCAGCAAAAAGAAAAATTGTATCACGACATCAGCAATGTAATGATATCAGGGCAGGACTGGCGGTACCGAGCATTGGGTGTTTCCCCAGGAGGCTGGCAGTGGTGGCTCCTCCGCTAAGGCAGAGGAGCGCTGCCCCACTGCTCTTTCAGCAGTGGAAAAAGGAAACCTAAAATGATAATAACATTATGTTATTATGATTTTATTTTTCCGTAGTGAGGCAGGTTTGCGGGGCAGGGCTGTTGACACAGCCAGCAGGGGAGGAGGGGTTGGGGCACCTAAGTGCGCATGACGGTTTGGTCGGTTGTCTTGGGCTGGCCAAACATGTTCTTCACTGGCTGTATTGTTCAGCCTGGGTGGAGAACACGCACAGGCTCAGAGTCCTCATCTGAGCGCCGAACCAGGTCACTCAGACCCATCACAATCATATCGCTGCTGTCATGGTTGAAGCAGTATCGTGATTTGCTTAGGGGAGCCTGTGTGTGCTTCCTACTTCCGGCAGGCACAGCAGAGAATGGAGGCGAGGCGGCGGCTGGCAGCAAGGTATGTCCTTGGTAATTTATTTTTCTATCCGTTCCACCTGTACTACTCGGTGGCAGCTGCCACTGGAGGCTAGAAGGGGGGGCTGATTTTTACAGCAGTGGGGGTGGGTTTTGTAGCAGTGCTGCAATATCGGCCCCCGTTCGAAAAGCAGCAGTGCTTTAAACTTGCAGCTCACCCCTTCCCCGAGGGCTGGTCCAACACAATTGCCAGGTCTGCTTTGGGTTCCCAGTCCAGACCTGTATGATACACTCACACAATTTAAAAGGAGAGTGACAAATTATTGCTCCAGGGGATGTAACAAAACAGAGGAATATTGAGGAAACACTCGAATAAGAAGCAGGAGATAGAAACAGACAAGAAAACCATCCAATCAGAAGCAAGGGTCAGAGCCAGCGGCATCTCGCTATATGTACTTGTTCACATATTGCTCACAGTGTTGCCTGTCACAGACAGCTAAAGCTGTGTATAGCAAAACTGCAGAGCATGAGACCACTGATGGATCACATCTAGGTGAACAGTTTGAAACTTGTAGTGTATAAAACACTGGGTTTGGTTTGATTGTATTCAGCAATTTGTGTCACTGCATGAAAATACTGAAATAAAACAGAGAACAAAAAAGTAATTGCATTTAAAAAGTACCAAGAAAGAAAAGGTTCAATCGTACACATTAAATGTGGTCAGAGTTTGGGACTTAATCAGAAATTCGACAGCACGCTACAAGAAGTGGGTTAGAGGATATGGCATCAGGTGAAAGCAAAATGGAAAAGAATGTGTAAACACGTACTGCAACAATCAAATCTCCAAATGTTCAGTCAATTTTCAAATTGTTTAAGTTTTTGTTTTGTGAAGGTTGGCCAGATGGATTAAATCTTTCACGACTAGGAAATGGGATTCCACAAAGATCAAAGACCCACGGTGCTAGATGCACAACATCCAAGCTTTTTTGGATGCACATTCATCAGAATAGCGCAGACAAGTGGAAACGCTTCTGGTATTTTGTTGAGTGGAATCTCACAGATTACTTTAGTAGACAAGGATTTGGTGTTGGTTACCATCATTGACGAACCCTGCAGGTAGACTATTTGGGATAATGCTTCTAAGAGCACCTTACATTGACCTCAAGCGCACTAGAGGACGGCCATTCGCAGGCGGGATTGTCTACTAATCGTAATTTGATAAAGCTCTCTGGTCTCTCCAATAATTGATTAATTTACCAGAGGTACATTCCCATTCACTCTACTGACTGTACATCTTCAGAAGACAAATCAGACTCAGTTCTGTGGTTTCCATTGCAGACCAATTTGGAAAGTAATCCTTTGGTTACCAAATCTACTGCAATGGTATATACTGGCAGCCACAAAGTGACTGTAATGCACAATTGCAATAACAAAGTGGAGCTTTAGTACAACACATGTGAACGTAAGAAGACTCTTGAGGCGGAAGCCGGGAGTCAGGGAAAGCAATTGTCTGCATTGTGTGCTATTTGCTTTTGCACCATTTAGTTGATCGCATTACTTATCTGTGTGTTATTTTAAAAACAATCCTTTTCACCCTATTTTAACCTGCACCGTGAGTAAGATCGTAAATCTAAAATTGTGTTGCTTTTAATATTTGTCGAGCGCTGTGTTACTGCGCTTTAACTCAAAATTGCGCCCTGCCCCTACCTCCTCCTTTACTTGCCCTGAAAGTCCACGCGCCTCACAGCGGCAGATTAAGGGCCCTTGGAACGCTGGACTAGGCTCTACTCATTCCAGGCAGGCGCCATATTGGGCGTACCGCATGTCAGCAGGCTAGTGCTCAGGGCGATTAGGCCCAGCACTACAAAATGCCCCTCCCACCTCGGAAGCGCAGCGGACAAGTGCAGCGGGCGCGACGATGGTGCGCCAGAGGTAAGCCCGTCTGCGCTCGTCCACGCTAGGCAGAGCTCAGAGCCCAGCACTATGGTAGCCACTCACCAGCTACCTCTTGCCTACCCCCAAAGAAGCCCTGCTTCTTATGAGAAAGAAGATAGCACCATCTTGTTCTCATTCAATCTCACTTGATGGTTCTTTTTCTTACTGTCTCCACTGTCCTTTCAAATTTACTACCAATATTGCTAGCCCAAACCTCTACCATGGCTGTTTGCATGGCTCTAGTAAATTGTAGGTCACTTTCTAAACATGCCGAAGAAATCCATAGTTTGTTAGAAGATCTCCAGCTGGACATTTTGTTCCTGACAGAAACCTGCTTAGGACCTAACTCTGATCCAGACATCGTCAGGTCCCTCCCACGGGCTTCCTCATACAGCATTTAGAGCGCCTAAAAGGCAAGGGAGGGGGAATAGCCATAATCTACAGGGATTTTCTCTCCTGCCGTTTTCAAGGCAGCCCCCTCTCAGAATGTGAAAACGTTCTTTTTACAATTCAAGTGTCCCCATGTAAATCCCTATCGGGCCTTCTTATATATCGCCCCCCGGGCTCCGTAGGTCAATTCTGAAGTTCACTTGTGGAACATTCATCCATGCTGGCTATCATCTACCCCAACTTCATGATTCTAGGAGATCTTAATCTCCACTTTGATAAGAAGGAAGACAAGCTGGTCTCGGATCTCGCCGCAGATCTTGCAACCCACCAACTACGTTTGGAAAGTCACCTTCCTACCCATATGTTGGGTCATCTTTTAGACCCTATCTTTTCCAATGTCCCTAATCTTTCCATCTCCAGCCCATCCCCGATACCTTGGTCAGACCACCATTTGATATAATTTAGGTGGCAGATCCCTGCCCCATACCCCCCCCCCCGTCACAGACCTCCACCGAGCAAACCAACACGCCCATGGGCTAAACTGGACCCGGAAATATGGAAGTACAATCTGGAGCGCTCCCTTACACTGTGTGACCCAGACCCCATAACAGCCGATTCCGAGTTTTCCACGTGGATAGGGAAAACACTGGATATTACTCTGCCGAAAAAAATCCACGTGCAAACCCAGAAGTAAACATTCCTCGCCCTGGTTCACCACAGAAGTACGCCTCCAAAAAAAGCTCTGTAAAAAATCTGAAAGGGCGTGGAGGAAGGACTTCGACACTTTAAAAAAGCTAGAATATAAACGCATGATGCTAATCTATAAAAAAGTTCTTAAAACAGCACAGTCCACGTATTTTGATGAAAAAATCAGGTCTTCTGCTAATTCCTCCAGGGAGACATTTCAAATTGTAAAAAAACTTTAAAAAATTCCCAATCCTCCCCCTCCTGTGGGCCCTTCGACCAGCCGCTGTAATGAACTCGCCGAGTTTTTTAAAGCCAAAATTTTAAAAATCCTAATTTCTCTCCCATCTCCCCCCCCAGACACCCTCGATCCTGCCCCCCCGATACCCTCGATCCTCAAGCTCTGTCCGAACTCCCTTCTCAGGCCCAGAAGCCCAAACTAGATCGGTTTGCTCCCACAACCCCTGAGAAGCTTCTATCTGTCCTTCAATCAATTAAAAGCGGAATCCCACTGGATCCTGCTCCTCTAAATATTCTAAAATTAGTCACCCCGACCATTCTGCCTTATTTGGCCCACCTGATCAATGTCTCAATGTCCCACGGCATGGTGCCACCTAGTTGGAAAAAGGCTATTGTCAAAGCTCTGATCAAGAAACCTAATCTTGATCCCCAAGAATTAAACAACTTCCGCCCAATCTCCCTACTGCCAGGTGTCAGCAAAATTGCATAAAAGATAATTAATCATCAGATCTCCGACTACCTGGAGTCTAATGGCCTACTTAAATCTTCCCAGACGGGTTTTAGACCGGGCCAAAGCACGGAGACTGCAATGGTTGCCGTGGTCGAAGAAGCCAGAAAGATCATGGATGAAGGAGGGTCAGTGGCAGTGATCCTCCTGGACCTTAGCGCGGCCTTTGACACCGTGAACCATTCCACACTGGTTCGCAGGCTCAAGGGTATGGGAATCTCAGGGGTTGCCCTGTCTTGGCTGAATTCCTTTCTGAGCGACCGGTCCTTCCAGGTGGCGGAAGGGAACTTCACTTCCAAAAGCATACCTATACATTTTGGGGTTCCCCAGGGCTCGTCACTGAGTCCAACCCTTTTTAATGTATACACGTCCCCCCTGGAGAGGATCGTCACCGCGTCGGGGATTAAGCTACTCACCTACGTGGATGACACCCAGATGGTAGTATCTCAGTCAGCAAAACCATCCCTCCCCTGATCTCTATACCTGTCTTGGAGAGATAACCAAATGGATGGATAGATCCCATCTGAAGTTAAACAGCGGACAGACTGAGATCATGATCCTGGGCAATCAATGCCACTTCCGCCCGGAGTCCCTATGGCCCCCATGTATGGGACCTCCTCCAACTCCTAAGAATGAAATCAGGAGCCTGGGTATCTGGTTGGATGAGGGTCTCACCTTCTCCTCCCAAGCCCGGAAAACAGCGGGTACTTGCTATGGTCTCTTACGGACCTCCAGAAAAATCTTACCACTGCTGCCTCCCCAATCCCAAAAACTCCTGATCCAAAGATTAATATTGTCTCGCTTGGATTATGGTAACGCCTTGTACCTCGGAGCCCCTAAAAAGGTGGTCTCACAACTCCAGGTCGTGCAAAACACGGCGGCCCGCCTCCTCATGGGTACGCGCAGCCATTGTTCAGCCAAACCCTCCCTTAAGGCTCTCCATTGGCTGCCCATTCAACAAAGAGTGCATTTTAAGGCCTTATGTACCACACACCAAATTTTGCACAAAAAGGCCCTCCTATCCTGAAGGATCTTATCACGCCCCACACATTCAACAGAGCCCTCCGATCATCTCACCTTCACCTCACTTCAGTACCTAGGATCAAGAGAGCCCGTTCCGGTGGCCGTCTTTTTTCCTATAACGCCTCCAAATTGTGGAACTCTCTCCCACTGGACATTCGGGCTCAACCGAACCTGCTTTCTTTTCGTAAACTTCTCAAGGCACGGCTGTTTCCCTAACTCACTTCCCCCACTTACTTCTTCTTTCACTAGCGCTGGGACGCTCACGGACAGCCATGCGTTTTACAAATCAGTAAACAAACAAACATAAACATATTTGCAATGTAAAATAATTATGAAGCGTTGAACAACTAATATAATATCAGGAAATGGGCCCACCTGATGGACGGTCAGCTAGAATGTAGGTTGTGTAGGGGATGCAGGGCATATTGTATGTGATTGTGTTGCAATGAGGAGGAAGCTATAAACATAGTCTTGTTTCAAAGATCATGCCCATTTTACTGTTAATGAGAAGGTTTTGAGATAGAGGATCTTTCTTGAGAAGAGCGTTATGAGACTTGTAAAAATGTCATGTTTCATATACAATGTAGTGTAAATATACACACAACCACATTTATACACACACGCACACATTCATATACACAAACACATGTACACATATCTATACACACACACACACACACATATATATATATCTATAAATACACACACATATCTACAGCTATATATATATGTATATGTATATGTATCTGCAGCACTCCAGGAAATCTGTTCCAAAATTCTTTCTTTAATGTAAAAGCAGCAAAACAAAATGGTATTACTCAAAATGATGTCAAGGGTAATTAAAGAGTTTCAAGTAGGTGCAACTGGACAGTCAATTGTTACAAAGCAGCCTTCTGGGTCATCGGTGATTTGTTTGGGCTTCTCATAGCAAAGAAAAACATCGTATGAAATGTTTCCACCCATGTAACTACTGTGTGCCCTCAGAGCACGACCATGCTAAGCATGGCGTAGACCTCCCTCGTAGCCATGATCTGCGGCCACCACCTCCCCCAGTCCCAGCGCTGACCTCTGAGGCAAGCCAGATGGGGCTGCAGGGGAGATGTCAGCGAAGTGCTGAAAAGGTGACTTGGTCTCTGGCAGCCAATCTGGAGCTGGTTTCCCTGCAAAATCTCTGGGGGTTGAAACTTTGCAATTTCTCAGGAATGTTTAATTCCCCTCATCCCTTCGTGAAGTCCCTCTGGAGGGGTCACGCAGGCCTTCACCATCCCTCGAGGGCACTGCCGAACTAAATTAGCATGAGATAACTTTGGACTCTCTTCCAAACAAGAAAATACAAGGGAGAGAATTTCATTAAAACCAGAGAACGGGGTGATCCGAGTTAATCTCCGCCCTGAGCTGCCGAAGAAAGCTTCCCCTGTTTATAGTGCGCCGAAGTCTCGCCGCGGCTCTGGAGCATACTGGTCAGAGTGCAGGCAGGCTGTGTTAAGTGCACAACTTGACCTCGTTTGACCACACCTCGGAGGGATAACGCAGATAACACTGGGTCTCGAGAGGGGAAGAGGGGGAGCGGCATAGAAGTTTGATTACAACCACCAAAAGCCCGCGCCATTTATGTGTTTATAGAGAAGCCATTCAGCAAGAAGCGATACCATCTAAGTAATGCTAGGTTTAAGTTTAGGGCTGATTCAGAAAATCAGCACCAAAGGCAGCCTTCCGCCATGAATGGGGCTCTGTGTTCCCATCTGTGTGTAAAAGGAAGCAATATTCGATTACTATAACACACAATACTATGAGATTAGCAGTTATAAAATATTATTGAGTGTACAGAGATTTTTGATGAATGATCATTCTTCGTAGAAAGACACCATATGAGAGCCTTTTCCATTTGGGAACCATCAGCAATATTACCCCACACTGCTCCCGATGAGCCAAGCACGAAGTACTAGCAAAGGGAACCACCTCGATAATATCTCTGTACCCCTGAGAAGCTATAGTGCCCCTGCCTTCACATTCTCTTCTTCGTGCTCCCTCAAACTAACGTGAACCTGCAGACCTTATGTGAAAGGTCGGTCAAGCACTACTAAGCGTTTCCCCCATGCGGGTTCCTTAAAGAACCTTTTGGAACAAGGTCTGGAAACCAAAGCCAGAAGACCGAATATATGAGAGAGAGAGAGAGAGAGAGAGAGAGAGAGAGAGAGAGAGAGAGAGAGAGAGAGAAAGAGAGTGAATGAGTGTGTGAAAGTGTGTGTGTGTGAGATGAGCAGTCTGCTGGAAGAAAGCGACAGAGGCGAGACAGAGGTCAGCGGTAGAACTGTAGAAACCTACAAATGTAGAAGGAGTGCCCATGTTCAACCCCATGAATATGCAAACAGAATGCTGGCCCCGCTCCAAAGAGCATGGCAGTGCTTCCTTTACAAACATCTTAAGTGAGTTCTCACTAACCACATATTCACAATGTTCACAGCCTGCAGAACGTTATCATAAACCTGGTGAAATGCTCTAACTTGTTGAATATCCAGAGTTTAGAGCTATTTTCTTTTAAACAAATATTCAAACATAAATTGGGCCTGGTGGACATATATGATCGTGCTACATATGTTGCTGTTTTTAAGTCTTCTTAAATATTGGTTGAGTCCCTCTAAAGATCAGATCGATTAGATATTAAGTGTCAATTAATGCTCACCAACTAGGCAGGCGTGATTAAAAGGTTAAATTAATTGAATTTTAGTTGAAATTGCCTAAACCAATTTGCAAATTACAAAATCTCTAACTCTGCTAATTAGGACTCCGTTTCACTACAGTTGAGGGACAGCTGAAGCCACAGACAACCACATTTTCTAGTGCAGAATGACTCTTGCCTATGTACCTGTCCTGGTTTAACTTAGTTCTCTTTGCAGGGTACTTCGTGCAGTGTAGGCAAATAAAACAACATTTAAATTGACATGTTTGTTATAGTTTCAGATCCTACTACAGTCCCATGAGCAACGAACTAGCTCAGTTGCACCCTTGCTTTGCAAAGAATTTTGAACAACGACAGTTTCTTTCACCTTACTACAATGTCGACTTTCACCGTGAAGCGAATGGTACTTCTTGGCTAATCGGAAGGCCTCCTTTTGACTTATTAGTGATCACCTTATTCTGCAGCCACGGTACTGTACGGATTGTTTTAAGAGCTGCTTCCTGTCAATGTTGTTACTCCGCAATCATAAATGCAGGAGAGATCCTCTGTAATCATGGATGCAGTAGACCAGTGGGAAAAATGGCCCGCACTGTTTTGACAGGATGACCATGTGGTTACAGACCACGAGCAGCAGAGAGAGGGTGCAACAATGGGCACCTCGGGAGGAATGCATCATGTTTTTTTCTTGTAATTAAGATCTGGGGTTTAAGGTAGACACCTTGCACTGTCAGAGGTGCTTTTCTCTAATCTGAAAATCAGAACTCTGGTATTCAAGTGTTCTAAAGTACTGCCCGCAAGCCCCCAATAATGAATAGAAATGACTCAAACTAGACCACTACTCAGAGAGCCAGGCATCTAGACTGCTAAATGCTACGAATATAGATTACTTACCATAAAATATACATAGGCTTCTTACAAAATCTTTATTTTAACCAGGAATTGTGTATCTTATCTAGTCTGCTAGATGTTTAATGACTATTTTACAGAATAAACATGAATTCCCTTTTTGTACTTCCCATGATGTGACTAAGCTCCTCCATTATGAAGCAATGAAGACTTCTGCATAGCGATGTGCACAGGTGGTGAGCCACTGGACAAGAAAACAAGTTACTTACCTGTAACTTTAGCTCCCCAGTATTGGTAACTTTCATAGATTCCCATGCTTTGTATCATTCCCCGTCGTCGGAATGGGAGTCTCGGTAACAAAAATACCATAGCTGTAGGTACAAAAGACAATGGAAAAAAGACCTAGGCCTCATTCCCTTTTGTAGCATATCACCCTCTTTGTGTAAAAGAGACCAAACTTTGGCCTCAGCCAATCAGAAGTGCCTCACCACTTAGAACCTTCCTGAAGGAACCTCAGAGCCTCAGATTTTCGTAGCCGTTGTGTACTTAGACACCATATCTGTTGTAGGCTGAGCTTTCCCCGTGGAGGTGGGTGGGCGCATGGGAATCTATGAAAGTTACCAATACTGGGGAACTAAAGTTACAGGTAAGTAACTTGTTTTCTTACCCCAGTATTGGAACTTTCATAGATTCCCATGCTTTGTATCAGAGTAGCAAGCAGTTGGCAAGATAATCACATTTTGCATTGTAAATAATAGCAATAGACAACATGATATTAGATACAAAATGTGAAAAAATGGAAGGTGGGAAAGAAAGGAAAGCTCACCATTAGTGGAAGAGGTTCCTCAGGACAGCCTGTCCTACTGCTGCATCATCTTGTTGCAGAGATTCCAAGCAGTAATGCTTGGTAAAGGTGTGAACGCTGCTCCAGGTAGCAGCTCTGCAGATATCCTTAATTTGCACCCCCGCGAAGAGGGCTGTTGAAGAAGCCACAGATCTTGTGGAATGTGCTCGTATCTTTCGAGTCAGAGGTTTACCAGCAGCCTTGTGACAATGTAATATAGCGCTTGTGATCCATCTTGAAACACCCTGTTTGGATAGTGGAAGGCCTTTACTCGGTACCCCGAAGGCCACAAACAGTTGAGAAGATTTTCAAAAACCTTTAGTACGTTCCAAATAGAATTTTAAGCATCGCTGTACATCCAACGAATGCAACGCTTTCTCCGCTGGCGTAGAAGGTTGAGGGAAGAACGTCTTCAGAATGACCGGTTCATTCAAGTGGAAATCCGAGGGAACCTTTGGCATGAACCTAGGGTTAGTCCTCATGATGACAGTGTTCCTCTTGAATTGAAGGAAAGGTTCTTGGATGGTCAAAGCCTGTAATTCTCCTACACGCCGAGTCGACGTGAGAGCAAGGAGGAGAGCCAATTTCCACGAAAGATATTTGATGTCAGAACGATGGACTGGTTCAAATGGACCCTTCATAAGTTGAGAAAGGACCAGATTCAAATGCCATGTTGGAGGAGGCGGTCACACCGGTGGTTAGACCCTGAACAAGCCCTTAAGAAATTGCTTGATTATTCTGGAAGACCACAATGAAGGCCCAGAGTCTGTCCTTCTGAATCGTGACAAAGCAGGCAAATGGACCTTAATTGATGAATGGGCTAGACCAGATTTGGCCAAAGACAGCAGGTAAGGTAGGATCTGATGAGGCTTGGAATTGAATGGATCAATGCTGTGTTTGACACCAACAACAGAATCTTTTCCACTTAAGGCGGTAAGGTTTGTTAGTTGAAGGAGCCCTTGTTTGGGACAGAACTTTCCTAACCTCCCTTGACAATGGCAGGTTCATAAATTCTCGCTGGTCAGGAGCAATGCAGTCAGGTGTAACGACTGAGGGTCTGGATGCAAAATCTGTCCTTCGGACATCGTGAGAAGATCCGGCAGAATCCTTAGAGGCAAGGGAGGAGCTATCGACAACAGATGGAGCTCCATGAACCAGAACTGCCTCGGCCAAGCCGGGGCTACCAGGATCATCCTGCACGGTTCCACCTTGAGTTTCTTGATTAGTCGTGGTATCAGAGGAATGGGAGGAAAAGCGTAGACAAATGTCTTCGACCAGGCTATCGAAAGGGCATTTCCCAGTGAATCTTGATGGGGAAGCCTGCTTGCGTAAGACCGGCATTTCTTGTTGGTCGGAGTGGCAAAAAGGTCGATGTCCGGCCTGCCCCACAGGCTGAAGACTTGTTCCAAGACTTCCTGATTCAATTCCCATTTGTGGCTGACTGAGGATGACCTGCTCAGTCTGTCGGCGTTTTCGTTTAGGATGCCAGGCAAGTGTTCCGCCATCAGTGACATCTTGTGCTGGATCGCCCATTCCCAGACCTGCTGAACCTCTAGTGACAATGGGCGCGATCTGGTCCCTCCTTCCTTGTTCACATAGTGCATGGCCGTGGTGTTGTCCGTCCTGATAAGCACTTGTGAACCTTCCAGGCGAGGAAGAAACGCTTGCAGAGCCAGTCGTATCGCCCTGAGTTCCAACAGGTTGATGTGGAGGCGTTTTTCCTGGGGTGACCAATGACCACTGACATGTAGGTCCTGCATCACTGCTCCCCAACCCTCCAATGACGCGTCCGTCGTTATCACTTGTGGAGACGGGTCGTTTGCGAAGGATAGGCCTTGGGACAAGTTGTTTTGATCTGTCCACCATAAGGCCGCTTCCTTCATCTCCGGAGTGATAGTCACCCTGTCGTCGAAAGAACCGTGGACTTGCTTCGATTGATTGTCCAGTTGCTCCTGCAAGGGACGCATCTTTAGTCTGCAATGGGGAATTAGTGGGATACACGATGATATCACTCCCAGCAGAGACTTGTAGCGGCGTACTGAAAGAGACTTTCTTGTTTGCAAGTCTTGGGCCATGGTTTGTAATTTCTGCCTCCTTTCCGGAGTAGGAAAAGCTCGTGATAGCTTCGAATCCAAGATGGCTCCCAGAAAACGAGCCCTTCTGGACGGGATCTGGCAAGATTTCTCGTTGTTTAGAGTGAGTCCCAGGTTCTGAAATAAATTGGTACATGCTTGAACCGCCTGCAGCGCTGTTTCTCTGGACGGAGCTTTCAGTAACCAGTTGTCCAGATAGGGGAAGACCTGAAACTTGTGTTTTCGCAGGAAAGCTGCTACTGGTGCCAGCACCTTTGTGAAAATTCTTGGGGCTGAGCGGAGTCCAAAGGGTAAAACCCTGAATTGGTAATGGCTCTTGGCTACTGTGAATCGCAGAAACCTTCTGTGCGCTGGGTGAATCGGAACGTGGAAATAGGCATCCTCGAGATCGAGTGTGGCCATGAAATCCCCCGGGCTGATCAGCTTCAAGATGTCCTGGAGGGACACCATCCGGAAGGACAGAGAAATGAGATAGGTGTTTAGCCCCCTGAGGTCTAAAATAGGGCGCCACTTGTCGAGCGTCTTCTTCACCAGGAAGAACCTGGAATAAAATCCTTGACCTCTTTGGTTTGATGGAACTGGCTCTATCGCCCCTTTCCGGAGCATTTGTTGAACTTCGAGCCGAAGGAGACGCTGGTGTTTTGAAGGAGTGGCTGCCGGGGGCTTGGGTGGAGGGACTTGTGTGAATTCCAAGGTATGCCCTTTCCGAATGATGTTGAGCACCCAACGGTCCGATGTTATCTTGGACCAGTTGTGAAGGTATTTGTTGACCCTGCCTCCAACTGATGACTTCCTGAAGGAGGGTCCAGTAGGAAGAGCCAGGAGGCTGCTATTGGCGCTTGGACGAATCTCGTCCTCGTGCCCCCTGCTTTCCTTTACTGTAAGGCCTGGAGTAATTGGAAGACTGGCCCTGCCGCTGCTGGTAAGGCTGATGGTGTTGCTGGGAACCTGATCCTGTGTTTGAATAGCGTTGTTGTTGGAAGGATCCTCTGTAATTACCACCACTGCCTCTGGATCCCTTGAAAGGCGACTTCCTGTATTGAAGTGTCCCTAAGGACCTAGCAGTCTCTGTGTCCTTTTTTATATCTTGCAGGGTGTCGTCAATGAGTTTGCCGAACAATGCTTCTCCATCAAAGGGGAGATCTAATACTTTATTCTGGATCTCGAGCCGGAACCAGGTAGCTTTAAGCCATCCTTGGCGACGGAGTACTGCCGCTCCAGCCAATGAACGGAATGCAGTAGTTGCAATATCCATTGCACAATCGATGATTTCCATCGACGTCGCCTCTCCCTCCTGCAAAATCTTCTTTGCCTCAGACGTAGATTCAGGAGGCAGCTGGTCAAGGTACTGGGCGACATCGCACCAGAGTTGGCGGTCGTACCTACCCAGGATCGCTGAGGCATTAGCCGCTCGCACCAGCAAACTTGCTCTTTCCCACGTTATCTAACCTCCGCCCTTCCTTGTCCGGAGGAGTTGTTAGCGGTGCAGAAGGGTTGCGCGATTTCCTCTGCGCCGCCTGCGAGATCACAGAGTCTGGTCTTGGATGACCTGTCAAAGCCGCAGGAGCATCATCGGTCGCTTTGTACTTTTTATCGAGACGCGGTAGCACCGGGACCACCGTCGCCGGGTGTGTCATAGCCTTTAAGCCCTCTTTCCATAGGTGATCCACAATAGGAATGGACCTGGCAGTTTTCCGAAAGGGTTCCTTAAAATCATATAAGAAACAATCTGTGATAACCTTAGGCATGGCCAATTTAAATCTCGCCGCAGCTCTCTCCATCAGCTGATGGAAGCCCCCAATGTCCGCTGGCGGGGAGTCCGCCGGGTCTGGAATTGGTGATGCGGGATTGTCAATAACATATTCATCATATTCCGTGTCTGGATTAGAGACATGATCTGACTGCTGGTCCTCATCCGAGGATTCCTGAACATCCTGAGTCCCTGGCAATCCAGAGGAATCCTGTTGGAAGGACGCCCGAGGCTGTGGAGAAGTTGGGGCCGTTAAAGTAGGTGGCACCAAAGAAGCCGGAGTCCCTGAAGTCGTAGCCGGCGTTGACGTAACTGGCAGAGGTCTACTGGCCTTAGATTTATAATCTTGGAGCATCTTATGCAGATCTTGCAGGAAAGACGTTGGCACTGAAACCATTTCCTGTTCCGGTTGCTGCTGCTGCAGCTGAAGATGACCACTTTCCTCGTGGCCGTATTCGCCCTCGGAGTCAGTGTCCTGGCATTTGACAAATAGTTGTGAAGGACTATTGGCATAGCTATATGCATCTTGGTCATCCTCCTCAGATTCTTCCTCCTGAAGGAGCATGGTAGGTAACAGAGGGGACACAGTCCTTGGAGAAGTCATCTCTGGGGTGATCCGCGTCACAGAAATGGTAATCCGCTTTTCTGTGGATAGTATTGTAGGTTCCGTAGTCGACGGTTGAATGTACGCCGTCGAGATAGGCGTCGTGGACGTCGTCGACGATGAAACTGTCGACACGCCAGCCGTTGTCATAGTCACTGTAGTAGTAGTCGACGCCTTCGTCGACGAGACCGTAGTCGTCGACATCGTCGCCGACGGTAACATCGTCGTCGGCACCATCGCAGCCTTCGTCGTCGACGGGACTTTCGTTGTCGACGGGGCTCTCGACGTCGACGGGGCTTTAGTCGTCGACGGGGCCTTCGTCGTCACCCATGAAGCTGGTACCTTTGTCGTCGGCGTCTTCGGTTTCTCCGTCGACGGCGAGGACTCCGCCGTCGACTGTAGCGTCGTGGACGAACCTGCTGTCGACGGAGCTTTCGACGACGTCGAAACTGATTTAGTTGTCCTCGTCGACGGGCCTTCGTCGTCGAGGACTTAGAACTCCTCTCAGAAGACTGGCATGAAGGTGTTTTGAAGGCTGTAGCAGTCTTCTCACCTGTAGAAGGCGTAGAAGGTCCATCCCTCTCCTTTACACTTCCGTGAGGAGATTTGCTGGGACCTGGGCTCTCAGACTCACTGGGGGTCTTTTTTGAGGCCTTTGAAGATCTTCCCAAAGAAGTAGAAGGAGAACCCCTACCCCTTTTCACTGACCTTCTTGTAGAAGACATCGATCCTGCATCCTCACTGTCACTGGAGACAGTGTCCTTCCTTGATTTAAGCTTTTGAAGCCATGTGAGGAGCCTACCCTCACGGTCCCGGAGGGTTTTGGTGGAAAAAGTGCGACAGATCTTACAGTCAGCAGCCTGGTGGTCAGGATAGAGGCAATAAATGCAGTCCTTATGCTTATCCTCCACAAAAAGCCTTTTCTTGCCACAGGTGGAACAAGGCTTGAAAAGGGCTTTTTTCTTCTCAATTTCTGACATCCTGGAAGGCAGCAACAATCCTGAAGAGAATCTGGAAGATTCTGAAGAAAATCCTGTAGAAAAATCCTGAAGTAATCCTTTTGAAGAGTAGAAGTTGAGCAGAGCTCAAAGGAGACTCCCTAGCACAACGTGCGGTAGAAAATCTGAGGCTCTGAGGTTCCTTCAGGAAGGTTCTAAGTGGTGAGGCACTTCTGATTGGCTGAGGCCAAAGTTTGGTCTCTTTTACACAAAGAGGGTGATATGCTACAAAAGGGAATGAGGCCTAGGCCTTTTTTCCATTGTCTTTTGTACCTACAGCTATGGTATTTTTGTTACCGAGACTCCCATTCCGACGACGGGGAATGATACAAAGCATGGGAATCTATGAAAGTTCCAATACTGGGGTAAGTTATATTTCATTACATGTAATGTACCAAACCTGCTAGACATGTAATGTGTCTTGCCTTCTATGCAATGTGTCTTGCCTTCTATGCAATGTGCCACGCCTTCTAAATGTGTAATGTACCAAGCCTGCTAGACATGAAATGTCTTACTGCTTGCTGACTAATTGCAAACATGGTGCCATGCTTTAACTGTAAAACAAAAATATGTGTAGAATACCTTTCCAAGATGAGATCCAGGTTTGTAATTAGTCAGCAAGTGACGCAGCAGCACTGAAGAGCAAGGACGGACAATAGCATCTGAAAAGTGGATACTAAAGAAAACTAAGCAAAACTTTTTTCTCGTAGACTCACATTTTCAGATGATTCTAAAAACACTCGCTCCTCAGTGCTACAGGGACGCATAAAGACTACAAAATAATCCCCATTGCATTCAATTGGGGCTGAGGGACACACCTAAATAGTCCACTGAAAAACTGTGAAAATTAACACTCCTGTGGATTGATCCAATATACGATTGACAAAGCCACAAGTCAATAGCTGAAGATTTCATAGTAAAATAATCCAGTGGCTGAAGAAGGCTGGCCCAAAGCCCCTTAACACCTTCGCTGCGCGGTGTTTCCCCCTCGTTGTGCAGGGGCGAGGGGGGCTGCGCGCGGCGCCGCTGTGCTTGTGACGAGCTTGGCTCGTCATGAGGCACAGTGCAGCTGCACTCATGACGAGCAGAGCTCGTCACAGCCACACCCGTTTTCGAACGTTCAGCACAGCGGGGAAATTATCCCCGCGTGCGAACAATCCAACGGCCGTGACAAGCTCAGCTCGTCATGAGTGCAGCTCAACCGTGCCTCATGACGAGTTGTGCTCGTCATGAGCATGGAAGAGGTTAAAGTAACTGATGTCACCATGTACCTCAAACCTAAAAATATCTTAAAAAATAGTTTTGCCAATATAATTAGCTGGGGTTCAGGAAAGAACATCTTAGCAGTTTCAATAGGAAACAAAGTATCTTTAGCAAGTACTTCCACAAATTTCCTACCATCTGAAAGAACAAAGGACATATACACCAAAGTGATGACAGCAACTCACTCTCCATGGTATTCGGAGGATCTCAAAATGGAAAAATCTGTGTGCAGAAAACTTGAGGAAATGGTGTATTACAAAATCAATCCCTGATAAAAAACTGCCTATAAATTGGCACTAGGCAGGTTTCATAAAAATATGACTGAAGATCATAGGTCCCAAGTAGTTAACATGATTGAGAATGCCAGAAAGTCGGGCAAGGAATACACAAGGTTCTAAAAACGTTAAACAAACCTATAATCTGCGTTTCCTCTATCCCAGCATCCCAGTCTCTGTGCGACACCCTCGCAGATCATTTCAAGGAAAAAATCTCTAAAGTTTACTGAAACATATCCAGTTGCACTACTCAGACAGAAATATTCTCTTATGTCTCTTCAGCCATCAACCCCTCTGCCTCTCTGGATGAGTTCAAATCCATCGCCTCTGAGCAAGTCTCTACCCAGTTGAGCAACACTAAACCAGATTCACTCTCTGATTCTTCTCCCCCATACATTATGGTGACCTTGGCTTATGTACTTCTTCCGGCATTCACTTATTAGTTTATCATCTCTCTTAGCTCTGACCCCCTTCCTTCGAGCTGGAAAGCCGCTGAGGTCATGTCAATCTTGAAGAAACCTAATGTGGAGCAAATTGAGCTTTCCAACTACAGGCCAATATCGCTCCTTCCATATCTCAGTAAAACTAGAGAGACTTTAGTGAATAAACCACTTTCGTCTTACCTGGAGGTCCATTCCCTTCTAGGTCTTTCTCAGTCAGGTTTTTAAGCTTCCTACAACACAGATACTGCGCTGATGGCGGTCTTAGATACCATCAGACTTTCCCTTGATGAAGGTTTTAAAGCTTTGCTGGTACTACTCAACTTACCCACTGCATTCAAACCACAACTCACACTCTATCCTGATACAGAGACACAGAGGTTGGTATTAGCTGAGAAGCTTTAGGATGGCCTTAGTAACTGGACCCAAACTATGCTTCTAGAATCCTTCAAATCAAGGGGGTGTTGCAGGGCTCATCACTGGTTCCTACACTCTAATATGTACGAGGAACCCCCTTGGGTCAAGTGATAAGATCCTGTGGTTTTGAAGTAATCTCTTACGCTGATGACACTCAACTGTTCATCTCCATGGGACCTAATCCCAAATCTACTAAAGTCAGATTCAGTAATTGCATGAAGAATATCACATATTGGATGGCGTCAAACTGCCTACAACTAAACTGCGAATAGACAAAGATACTTCTATTTGGTAAGGCCCATGCACACTGGTCAGATGACTGGTGGCATCCTGAACAGGCAGGCACTCACCCCAAAAAGGTAGTGAAGAACCTGTGTATCTTGATAAATGAGAATCTTTCCCTGGGGGAGCAGGTAAGCTCTTCTACCGCGCCTGTTTTGGGATCATGCATCTACTCAGGAAGCCAATAAAGGCTGCCTCTGCAAAGCAGAAAAACCTTTATTCTGGAATTTATTGTACGGTGCCTAGACTATGGCAACGCTCTCCTGGTAGCGATGAATGAGGCACTTCTGTCCAAGCTTTATGTGGTTTACAGCTGACCACCTGGTCTATAAACTCCCTCTGTGCACTCCTTCCCAGACTACTATGAATTTCCTACACTGGTTGCCGGTGATAAAACGGTCTTTATTTTACTTCTTAGCCTGGCTCACAAACCTCTGTTAGGCAAGGGACCTCTATATCTTCAAAAGAAACTGCAGCCACACCTGCTTACTTGTAACTTCAGGTCCAGAGGGCAACTCTTGCTATGCCCATTTCGCATAGGCACAACTAGATATGGAGGGCGATATTCCTCCCATCTTGCTCCTTACCACTGGAACAGACTGCTTTTTCACATTCAGTCTGCTCTACCTTTGCCAGTTTCAAAATACTGTTCAAGACTTGGCTCTTAACTCGGTCTTCTTGTTCATGCACCGAAGCGCCAAGAGCCCTTTGGGTGATTTGTTCTGTGCTCTACAAATTCCTTTAACATAACGTAACCAGGTAACCATGGTTTAACGTATTAACCCTAACTATGTAAGGCTAAAGAAGAAACTTCTCGCTCACCAGAGACGTAGTACCAAACGTGTACAATGCCATAAGGAACTAGAACTGGCAACATGGGGCTACTGGTTAAGCATGTATTTATGACTCTCTTTATGCTGAGAATATCCTACAAGAGTACCTTCACTGGTGAAATGTTGTTGGCATCTGTACATTTCGACATCATTAACCTAAGTATCACTTTCTTTTTCTTTAATAAATAAAACCGACTATTAAGTCATGATCTTATACCGATTCCAGCATGTAAAAGGACTTTGTGTGCTAGGTTTAGGCCATCCAAATCTGTGGGGTGGGGGTGGGTTTGCAAGCGTGAGTCAACCCCTAGCAACATAGTTAAATTTGGATGGGCCTACTGTGCCAGGATAGGGAGACTGGAAATGGTGGGTGACCCAAGGGTAACATAAGGAATGCCCTGTCGCCAATCTGTTATGGGTGCACAGAGCGCAGCCAGACTATGCTCTGTGCACACATAAAGGGTG
This sequence comes from Lissotriton vulgaris, assembly GCF_964263255.1. NCBI lineage: Eukaryota > Metazoa > Chordata > Amphibia > Caudata > Salamandridae > Lissotriton > Lissotriton vulgaris. Next base: position 755,321,439 of record NC_141691.1, read on the forward strand.
GATTTCAACACAGTCTCTGTCCTAAGCATGTCAGCATGGTCGCTAAACAGTACACAGAGCTATTTAAAAAAGAACAGAGCTAGCCTTGTAAACATACAAATATCAGGCTTAATAGATTTGGAAAAAGGTGGTAGATTTTCCATTATTATTAGGAGACTGGCTGCGATGTGTGTCAGCTTGGCCATGTAAAGTATCCACTTCTTCACTTCAAAATCTGATTTTACTGAAGATTCACCCCGTGGATCCACACAGATACGGATACTCTTCTATGAAGGTACCTAACCACAGCTTGTGTAAACCTGAGCTTCTGTATTACTGCAGTGCTACTTGCCCTCCCCAAGTAATATGCTGTTCTGTGTTTCTTGAAAGCAGCTGGAATTTCGAAAATTTGCTTATTGGGCACTGGACTTTCAGGATTGGATTTTGCAAGATAATTTAAATTATCATTGTGCAGTTAGTGGCTGGTAATGATAGTGGTATGAACCACGGGCTAAATTCATTACAACCTGCTTGTTATGATATCTAATATACTATTGTCATGATGAGATATTATTATAATTAACAAAGTTACATTTGATAATAAATGATATATATATATATCACCGTGCATCAAGGCAGTAAAACAGTTTCACGCCTGAAAAAGACCTCGGACACGGACCAAAATTCCAGTGCTTTTATTTTTCAACAGAAATCTGCCGCATGACGTTTCGGCTCCGTGGAGCCTTGCTCACATGACAACGTCTAACAGTGATACTGCTCATTTTAAAGTGACATTGCCCAATACCATTTTACCACGTGGTTGTAACACAGTAAACAGCAAAGAAAGACTGACCTCGACATAGTAAAAACTATACATAAACAGTATAATACACGTAATGTGCAGCTGGAGGAATAAAGTGCAAATGCTAATGAAGAGCATAAGTTATGACACAAGGAATTCCATACTGTGAAAAATTAGTACAAGCTTGGTGAACATTATCTGCGCCATCTTGCCCCTTTTCGAGCCCATTCGTGCGCGTAAGCGGCAGCCATTTTGAGCACCATGGCCCCCCTGCCCCTCGCTGATAGCCAGCGCGTCTCTCTCTCTCTCTTAAACCTTGCAAGCATCTCCCGCGCACTGACAACCCCCGCTCTCTCATGCCTTGGGTCATAAACCCCCCTTCAGCGCAGCTTCACCACTGAATCCCATCCTGTTCCCAGCGCGACACCTTCCCTCATTCCTTTCATGGCCTCAGACCCTTTTGATGCAAACCCCCTTTTTCCTGTGTCCCCGTTTGTCTTCCTTGTTCCCAGGCCGCCACCTGGCCTTGCGGATACTGTTTATTACCCCTTACAGTAGAAAGCTTCCCCTCCCCATCAAAAGACCCTCGAGCCGATCAAAGCCCCCACCCTATGAGATCCGATCAACCCCATGCATTCCGTGAACCGGCGGAATGCCCTGCTGCGCGACAACCACCACCTGTTGTGACCGGGGTGGGGAATCCAACTGTAAATGTATGTGGGAACGGGCCTGAAGGGGAGATTCCGAGGATGTTCTTTCAACTATCAATGTGTTGCGAGAATGTGTTATGTGCAATAAAGGTCATAAACCCTAGTATAAGAGGCCAGGCCTCAGAGATGTGGCTAGAGCACCTCGTGACGATACTTGCTGTCTGAATTGATGTGTTCTCCTCCGGAGAGAATAAAATCCTCGTTTCCTGCCTTCCAGTCTCCAGCGCCTGCTTCTTCATTGGTTAACATTGGTGGGTCATAGAGGCGATACCGCCGGGCAACATAAAAAGGGTCTTTGGTTACTGGTTGTCTTTGGAACCCTTTTTTACAATTGGCGTCCCAAACGTGGGGCCCATCAGCGACTCGTGGATCCAGTGGGAGAGGTCCTGACGACAGAGTGAACGACTGCAACGATCGGAAGGTACCCTGTCCGATAGACCCTCGTCTGACAGCCGATCATCCGAACTTCACTGGTTCCGAACAGACCTCTCTCGAGTGATCTGCGGTCCTGACTGGGAACCATCAGGAGTGCCACGAGAAGTACGGAGAGAAGAGGACGATCGGGCGCTGGATTCGGAAGACAAGAAACTGTCCATGCGGTCCGGGTAAGGTCGTGTAAACACGACGAATTGCGAAAGTGATAGATAATTGAAAGTGATTGATAATTGTTGAGAAAATACTAGTATTACTTTTTGTTAATTTATTGGAGATTCACTGTCTACAAACGGAGAAACAACAGGCTCTCCCTTTATAAACAGCGAAGGATAGGTACGCACCCGTCGGACCTATCTTTCTCCCCCACTGAACAATTGCCCCTTCCCCCCATTGATTAACTGTTATAGATTGTTTTCTGGAGATTCTCTGTCTGCAAACAGGGAAAAATAGGTCCCCTCTTTGCAGATAGTGAAAGAGTAGGTGACGCGAACCTTTGCGAGCCTACTTATTCTCCCCATTGACCATATTGATTTTTTATTTTTGACCTAACATTGATTGATCAAAATTGATTCATGAGGTATTCACTACGTACAAACAACGTAGAATAGAAATATTCTGTCTAGTCTTTGCACGCAGTGATAAGATAGGTAGTGCTGACTATTATCCCATTGTGATCCGTCATGCCTGTCTTCTCCCCACTGGTTAATAGCCTGTTTAACCCGGACCGCTTATTAGAGATGAACCATCCGGCTCCGCTGGAAGGCACCCCTAATAAGGACATGTTCATGAAGCATGGATTGATCGCTATAGCCTATAGTGAGCTGTGGCATAAATATACGAAAAAGGATCGAGAAAGTCAGTGGCCACTGAGAGGATCCTTTGATCTTGACAAAATAGAAACGGTAGAAATAGCCCTTCGTAGGAATGAAACAACACCTATTATGCTCGATAGTCTCGGTATGTGGCGCAAAGAAGCCACACGACGAAGGGAAGACGACGAATTTAGAAAAGGTGAAGGGCCAGCGATGGCACAGTCCCGAGGAGTAGATATGAAAGGAGAACGGTGTAAAGGGGTGTGCCGACAAGTCAACCCCGGAACACAACGACCCGAAGGTAATCCCCCGACACTGCGCACAGGACGAATAGATTTAAAACAGAACCAATGTGCTTTCTGTAAATGCCTCGGGCACTGGAAAGCCCAATGCCCGACTCTGCAGAGCATAGGTAAGAACGGAGGGTCGACAGAAAGGACAGACCGACAGAAAGGGAAAAGGCGCGAAATAAAAACCAATCAGACTAGTGCGGACAGGACAGATAGAACCACCCCGTTTGATTATGCTCGATGGCACAGGTTTCGTCAGACCAATTTTAACGACATGTTAGAGTTCTGGGACTGATTGCTCTCTGTTGCCCCCCCCCCACTCTGAAAAACAAACACAACTGCAGGCCAGTGTAAACAACCCCCCCGTTAGAGAAAGGACTCAAGGAAGCCAAGCGTCTATTATATAACTTAGGATTTAATTACGGTAAAGAAAAACACACAACCAACAGTAAATAGAATAACTAGTAGAACTCTCTAAAAAGCTAACTTGACTAATAGGGAAAACATGTTATGCTCACTCCGGAAGTCCTCGAAATGTAACAGTTCGATGGTCCCGCCCATCCGAAACACATAGCACGTGTGGGGCGGGGCCTACCAGCAACCATGGGCCAAAAAGGAGATTGCTGGCGAGAAGGTCCTGGAGGCTCCACCAAGCAGGCAATGAAATGGTCTTCCCATACTGCCCTTCCAGGGATGGCGTCCCCCGGGCCGCGAGTAGGGAGGGGGCGGCTGCAAATGACCCCCTCCCTCGTATCTCCTGGTCCGGCCATCACGAATTCCTCCAGCGAACGGATGCAGGGTGGGCAGGGAGGAAGAGGCGACGCGGACGAGCCTCTTCCACCTCCACAGGTAGGAGGCTTCCCTGCCCTGGTCCGGCGCCGATGTCCTCCAGCCGGGCGACGGCCTGGTATATTTCCGCAGAACAGGACATGCAATGCCCGTCTGTTATACTTCCATAGCACAGGACACACAATGTCCGACGGGCATATTGCGGAGCACCGGATGTACAGTGGTCCCCCAAGAGTCGGAATCAGGGGTGTAGGGTGGTCATCATGTGCGCCCCTGATTCAAAGGGGCGGCGTAGGATGCGCCGGGAGAGGAAGGCGGCACGGACGAGCCTGTCTCACCTCCCCAGACGAAGGCTCCATTGCTGCACCCTGGCGCCTCGAACCAAAATGTCCTGCTCCAGCAGCATGATGCTCTGTCCTTCGCCATCACAAGAAGTTTCTTCCACTCCCGATGGATACGACAAAGGTGGCTGCCACAGGGTCTCAAAATGGCGTCTGGGCCCTCGAAAGGCGGGTCTAGGCCGCTGGAGTAACTTTGTCCGAAATTGCAACTCGGGCACTTGCCCACCTGGGCGCAAGCCCCCACCATCGACAAACATCCCCTCGACTTTGAAGATTCTACCAAAGTCCCAAGAGCCCTCAGCCCCTTCAGGCTTCCGGAGGGGAACAGCTGCATTGATCACTAATGAAATAACCACGGCACAGCAACAAGATGGCGGTGCTCTCGTGTCTGCATCAGCTTCCGTCTGAACCACCCAGGAACATTATGGGCTAACGAACTCGAGTAAGTTCCGGCTGAGCATCAACGTGACCCGGTAAGAAAGACTCTACCCCCTCCCTCTCTTGATTGACGGTCCACACCACCAGCCCCTCTGTTAGCACAGTTTCTTTTGAACTGCCGAAAGGGACCCTGGTCCAACCGCCAATCGTCGGAGATATTTTTTTCCTCTGGTGCTACTTCCGGACTAAACCGGCCTCGCCCAAAATGGCGCCGGTATCAATGGAAACTAACGGACGCCTCGTGGTGTTCCTTAACTAATGAAACTTGATGTACTAAGATATATACGAACCATTGTGCACTCGAGGGGAAAGGGAGGAGGGTTCACTTGGCGAACGTTTGAGAGGGGTTCCGTAAAAATGTTGATTTCAATGAACGATTTATTTTTTGATATTTATTGTAACTGGTACATAACGTCGCCTATGATGCACACCCACGGTTTACATCTAGGAAATACGATTCCTATGAGCTTGACTGTGTTTCCATTTATGAACTAAATTGCCCCTGATTCCCTCGTCACGCAATGAAATATTTTTAGTTACTTGCAAATAATAAATTAGGCCTTTTTACATGTTCTTGTGTTATAAAATAACCCCTACTGTATGTGCCTCCATCGACGACATATCAGGCCAAATTATGATTGTGCTCTCACATTTTACGTACTGAATGATTATACAAATAAAGGTCTTAAAAACTATGAATAGGCATCGCATACTTTTGTAAATGTGGGTATCGGTGGGAGGGTTTTTCTGTGCGCAACCGTTCTGCTCTTTTTTTAAGGTTATCCGAGAAATGATTGTCCGGCCCCGGATTGATGATCGGATCCCAGGTATGATACGTTGCCTCCAAAATATGCGACTAAGCTCAGGGACTGACATATGAAGAAGGACCTCGACGTCTGAGAATGGGTAAAGTAAAACGGCGTGATTGATGAAATGTTATAAAGATATGGTGGTCGAAGGTACTAAGGTACCGGGCTAAACAAAGAACTGATATGCCTTAGAACCTCACAGCTTTGGGAATGGTTTAAGGATCCCGATGGCCGGATACATCTACAAAACCGGGTACCTCACGCTAGGCACCTCTGATTCCTTTTATTTAGCGTCCCCCTACACACGATCCTTCATGCCATCCTCGAACCCCCCCCCCATGAACCACCTATCACATTGCCCGCCCCCCTTGACTGCAGTGACAAAGACCCTAAGGATTATATCCCGAAGAGATAAGTACGAGTATGCAGTAAGTAAAGGACTTTCGTGCCCGTACATTTGATGTGTTCGAATGTTGTTCCCCCACCTCCCCCTTTTTCCCTCCTTTTCCCCTCTACAGATTACATTGGGGTCCCGATTAGGGTACCGTAAAGGATCTGGAGCCACGTCACGCCCGATGCATGAAAACGGACTACCGCTGCAAGACGACACAAAAAGGACGCCCTACCCAATGCACGACCTTTTTGTACCAGATCTAATGCTCTTCTGTCCCAAAACTGCATGCTCTCTACATCCTAACATAGACCTGAAACGTCTAACGTTGGGTAACGCACTGAATAGCCCAAACAATACACGGTCATTCTCCATGTCCCATGTGTACTGTTTGGCCTATTGTCTCTCTCTCTCTCTCTCTCTCTCTCTCTCTCTCTCTCTCTCTCTTTCTCTCTCTCTCTCTCTCTCACTCTTTCACCCCTCCACACTTTCCCTCTTCCTAGCGACTGGCACCTAATTGACGAACCTGGTGCACCTCCTGATTGGCCCCAAATACCATAAGTATTTGCACAAATTTGTCCAAAATAAAATTGTATCGGTACCACGTTACTACCTCTCCTTTTCTGCTAAATATGGATGAAATTTAAATTGGCCAAAAGGAAAGGGACAGGTAAGACGACTGAGGTTCCCTAAATTTGACCCACAGCCAGGGAACCATTTGTCAGTGGCTTCTATGATAAAATATGTCTGTGGTAATGCGACCATCCCCATTCCAAATTGCCTCTACACCCCGAACAGTAAGAAATGATCGAGACACCTCCGTCTTCCCAAAATGCCCCCAGTTTGGTGTCAGCTGCCCTGAACGAGAGCCTGAAAAACGCCCCCTGCTCTAATTCACTGTGTCCCTAATTGTTTTCCATAAGATCCCTCCTTCCCCGAGGATAAGTTCAATAATTACTGCAAACCACCCCCCGAGTTTTTATAGTAACCAGGTTGCGAGGATTTATATAGAAAGTTAGAAAGATGTGTGCAAAGTTGAAATTTAGATCGAAAATCGAAAGAACTTGTTGCAGTAAGCCTTGTTGTAAATAAGATGTTTTTATGAAATGCAGACTTGTTTAGTCTATGTTCACCCCTCAGAAGGATGCCTATCAGACTATGGTGAATAGCACGTTGCACTTTTTTTAAAATACAAGGCCCTGAAGGCCAGCCTAGCCTTGCAAGACTCGTACTAGGGAAATGGGTCTCTACCAGAAGAACTGACATCTACTATAATAGACGTATGCAATAAATGAGTACCAGACCTCGTACCTATTACAAATGAACGTAATAACCATCAAAGCGCCAAAGAATTAGCCAGCAAAAGGAAGTTGTAAGGAATCCAGCAAACCCATCATCAATTGTTTATACGTTAGCCGCAAGAATCTCCAATGTAGCGAGTGCTTACCCCAGTTGCTTGGTGTTGGGAGAGAAATAGATTTATGTAATTACCTTCTTCTGCAATATCTCTAAAGACTGTTTTTTTCAAAACTCATTTAAGGGTATCACTGTCGGAGGAGAAAGAGACCGGATGTGGGAGCACGCGGCCTGACTGCGGATTGTGGAACATCAGCGACAGAGGCCGAGGCGAGACCACAGCAGTAAGGAGACGCAGGACGGGGCACTGTCTCAGACAAAGTTAAGGAAAGGGCTGACCTGAAGCCCCTGCTCTATGATCAACGTGTGCCAAAAAGTCCCCGCCCTCTGAACATGGTTACGGACCCGCCTGTCGCAAACTCTCCGTCCCCCTGATCTGTTCCCGACTTGGCCCTGCTCCATCCCCTCCTCCTCCGACCTACCATAAGGACTGTTCACACCCACACCTCTCCACCTGAACTTCCAAGTTCCTCCAAAATCCTACTGAGCTACCCAGAAAGGGGTATTTCCTGCGTCAAAAGGAAGGAAACTCCGACCGAGTAGACCACGAACTATGTTAATCTCAGAACGGTGATCTAGAACTCCACCAAGGATCACCCCTAAAGAGAAGATGAACGAAGTATGTGGTTCTACCCGCTACTGAACGCCTCGAAGGTGATGGAAGCAACAGGAAATACCCACCACAGAGACTCAAGAAACAAACAGATCTCACAATTCAGGAACAATCGCATTTTTATTGCAAATCTATGCTCTGCGTTACAAAAGAAGATGCACCTGCTCCAAAACCATAACACATTGCTCCTATGAGGTCTGGCGAAACAAGACAAAATGTACCCCTGCCCGCAGACCTCCAACGACTCAATCCACATGAACATTCCTATTGACAGACCGAATTGTAATCCAGGTGCTTAACAGTGCCAACAGAAGACGACAAAAGACAACGAGAACTCTGATATTTTCTCTATATCTCCTTTCTCTCCCAATCACCATTGGACTAACAATGAACCCGCCGAATGCAAAAAAAAAGGACTTACTTATATAATAACTTACCAGCTCCTATTTCGAATGACTATAAGTACCTATGATCTGTACGCAACGCCCTCGCTACGTAATTCTAGTCTGATATTGCATTACGATGATTTTTCCTACAACCAACTTAACAATAAACCCGTTTACTAGATGATGGGATTTTTCAATGTGATGTTTATAATATGATGTATATGCACAGTTCCTTTGCCTAAGTCCCCTCTCCCTTACTTATGACCGCTGCAATAGGTATAGATAGGAAATAGGCCAGCAAGATGTCTTGGAAATGTTAAAGGGAGGACTGTGAAAAATTAGTACAAGCTTGGTGAACATTATCTGCGCCATCTTGCCCCTTTTCGAGCCCATTCGTGCGCGTAAGCGGCAGCCATTTTGAGCACCATGGCCCCCCTGCCCCTCGCTGATAGCCAGCGCGTCTCTCTCTCTCTCTTAAACCTTGCAAGCATCTCCCGCGCACTGACAACCCCCGCTCTCTCATGCCTTGGGTCATAAACCCCCCTTCAGCGCAGCTTCACCACTGAATCCCATCCTGTTCCCAGCGCGACACCTTCCCTCATTCCTTTCATGGCCTCAGACCCTTTTGATGCAAACCCCCTTTTTCCTGTGTCCCCGTTTGTCTTCCTTGTTCCCAGGCCGCCACCTGGCCTTGCGGATACTGTTTATTACCCCTTACAGTAGGAAGCTTCCCCTCCCCATCAAAAGACCCTCGAGCCGATCAAAGCCCCCACCCTATGAGATCCGATCAACCCCATGCATTCCGTGAACCGGCGGAATGCCCTGCTGCGCGACAACCACCACCTGTTGTGACCGGGGTGGGGAATCCAACTGTAAATGTATGTGGAAACGGGCCTGAAGGGGAGATTCCGAGGATGTTCTTTCAACTATCAATGTGTTGCGAGAATGTGTTATGTGCAATAAAGGTCATAAACCCTAGTATAAGAGGCCAGGCCTCAGAGATGTGGCTAGAGCACCTCGTGACGATACTTGCTGTCTGAATTGATGTGTTCTCCTCCGGAGAGAATAAAATCCTCGTTTCCTGCCTTCCAGTCTCCAGCGCCTGCTTCTTCATTGGTTAACATTGGTGGGTCATAGAGGCGATACCGCCGGGCAACATAAAAAGGGTCTTTGGTTACTGGTTGTCTTTGGAACCCTTTTTTACAATATTGTTCAGTTTTCAGTAGGAGAGCGGTAAAATACCAACCAGTCATTGAATAATGAATCCTAGATTATTTTGATCAACATAGGCATCACTTATGCTAATTATTGGGGCAAATTTACTGCAACATGACAAAACCAATTCTAATCACATAGTAAAATACTAATATTCTATGATGGTCATGATATCATGGGATATACATTATCTTTAGATAAAATGCATATACTCAAATATTGAAGTGATATTGGGGTGAATATTCGACCTTCGGCTTAAGAAACATACTTTAACCAGAAGGTAACTTAGTGATGCTCTTTGTGACCCTTACCAAGACTGTTAGTTTGACCTCTGGAACATAAGACCAAGATCAAGAAATGTTGGAAGTCACAGTGACCTATTCAATAAAACCATTGTTACGCCTGCAATAGAGTCCTTTTCACGCAGTGATGTATTGACATGGAAACGCAGCTTCAAATCATTGATAATAGTAAGCACTGCAAAGCATTATGGAATTTAAGATTAGCTGCGCCTTTGGAGATGTATTTGCTGTAACAAACTACCTTTATTAAATGGCTTCCTGACCGATGACTCCCCTGCAAAAGTACTTATTGTAAGTAATTACAAGTAATATATTTTGGGATCTAGCAGCGGAGCCCTCTATTATCCTGCGACGCAAAAGGATGATACATGACCAAGGACACACTAAATAGGAAAGTAATGTAATCTAACTACTTCTGGTTGGTACCATTTACAAAAACCAGAAGAAACGTTACATAATTACATCCTACACAGCACTTAAGTCTGCTAATCTCATGCAAACCCCTTGGTTTGTAAATGTGTGGCATGCTAGGCAGGAAGTCAGTGTGGCAGCAGGGTGCTACTTGAACTAGTTTCACATAAAAAAAAATATATAGTGTCACTAAACGCTAGCAATTCCACGCGCCTTACTGAACAGCCACACCACATCTTGCCGGACCCTGCAAGGCAGGCACTGTCCTGGCTTGAACTCCAGGAACTTGGGTAGCAGCCTAAGCGAATGCCGGGCTGCCAGTTGTCAACAGACTGTGACGCTGCAAGGGCGCTTCGGTGGAGATAGTTCTGGTTGCACTCAGCAGCCCCATTCCCGTATTTTATCCTTAGTCCTCCCTTCTAGTTCATGTTGGACTTGGCCCTTCTGGCAGGTTCACCCCTAAACTTTTTGCTTTTAATTGTGTTGGTGCTAGTGATTTTTGGCTTCTGCGCACTTTACCACTGTGTCCCAGGGTAAAGTGCGCACGTGTAGTGAGGTTGGCCTGCCCTCCCATAGGAATGCATGGGGAATGTATGTGTCCCTGGTAGTTCCTGATGCGTGGGGAGTGCACGTGCGAGTTTGGTATGTGCTGACTCGTGTGATTAAATGCTGCGCGATGATGTGTGCGGAGTTATTGTGTCTAGTGTGGAAGTGCCACTTCTAGAAGTTGGCATGTCTGTGTAATTTATGTAAATTGGCTGTCTGGCTTGTGATTGGCTGGAGCTGGCTTGTGAGCCTGGCTCCAGGAGGCAGGATGGGTCTGCCCTGGTGGTGAGTGGAGAGATCTGTATGATTGATGTGAAGGAGGAGTGCACCTGGGACCTGAATAGGGCTGGCTTTTCCCCACACAATGCTGGCTCCGCCCCCTGTGGTGCGGTGCGACTGATGACCCTAGCCTGACTAGTGAATGAGAAGAGGGGCTGAGCACATCTGAGTGCTCTAAAACCAGCTGCGGCTGGTTTTCCCACCACCCTGCAGACACAGACAAAGGAATTGGGTGTATAAAAAGGGGCTGTGACCCCATACAAGTTGTTCTTGCTGATCCTAATCTGAGGGGGGCCTGCTGCTGCTGCTGGGTGCCAGGTGGGTGCCACTGACTGGGACTGCCTCCCTGCCTGGTGGGCCCTGTGAGCTGGCCCCTTGGCCCAGCCTTTGCCCCCCGCCTTTCTAAAGGACTTGCCCTGGTCTTTTGCGCATCTAGCGCCTGGGAGCACTTGGTTATGGTGCTGAGGAGTGCTGTGCTTCCCTGAGTAGTGCCTCCCTCTTTTGGACTGCAGCCCGGAGCTGCGATCGTCCTTCGAGGGATCCCCCGGCAAGGGGATCTCCCTTGGCTGTATTTCAAGGCAGGTGCCCACCCTGCATTTTCCCCACAATATTGCTGATTCTAACGAGTGCCTACTCTATTCTGACCCCTGACGGATGCCCACCCCGCCAGGGACTTGGGATTCTAGCGGGTGCCAACTCCGCTTTCTATAATCTTTAACGAGGGAGCTTACCCCTCGAAATCACCGCCAGCGGCCCGGGAGCTTTGTGAAGGCCTCCCCCCCCCCCCCCCCCCCCCCCCCCCCCCGTTGCCGATGTCACGAGGCCGCCGCTTCAACGAAGAAGAAGCAAAGCAGGAAGCAGGCGGGAGCCTACCCCGCACTCCTGCGCCACGGGACAGAGGTTGGCATCTCTCCCTCGGGGCCCCCAAGAGTGAGGGAGAGCCCTGGAGTACTCCGGAGGAGAGCCCCGAAGCAGAGGATCGGTGAGAAGAGCTCTGGCCGACCGAAGAGAGGAGACGCCGCAGAGAGGAGTCTCCCCTCGCAGAAGGGCCGGTAAGTGGAAGCCGGCTGGGGGGGTAGAGGGAGGTCGCGCACCCGCCGGTGCGTCTCCCCCGAGCGGCCTCACTTGGCAGCGGGCCACTCCTCCGTTAAGCCCCGCATGTAAAGCAGTTCCCTTCTGCCTGTTGAGCAGCCACGGAAGGGAGCGGGACGCTCCAACGTTATTTGGGGCCATTTCTCCAGAGCCCACGAGGCTCCAACGACGGGCCCAGTTGCATTCCGAGCCCATGAGAGGCTCCAAAGGGGCATTTGTGTACTTAGAGCCTACGGGCTGCAACGCTAATCTGGGGGCCATTATTCTTTGAGTCCCCCGAGCGGGACTCCCACATAATTTAGGGGGCAGTTTTGGTGGTGGAGCGGCCCGGCTTGCAGCGGGCCGCTCCCCCAACGCGAGGGCATTTGTTTATTTAAATCCACAAGGCTCCTGCGGCCCCAGTTGTTTCTTCAGAGCGCACGAGGCTCCCACATTGCGTTTGGGGCCCTACTGTTCATTTGGAGCCCTACAGAGAGGCAGGAGGCACGCTGGTGCCAGGCTCAGTTCCTACAGCTGCCCAGCACTTAGTGGGCAGCTGCTTCGTTTAGGCCTTGCACCTTCTTTGGCTACCTGCGCAGCCTGCCCTAACATTTTGGACACAGGGCGTTTCAGCCCCTGAGAGGCCAAGTTGGCCTGGGGGACAGTTTATGTGTTGGACCCTGGCGTGGGGTACATGTTTTATACCTAATGTGATCTTTGCGCAAATGTGTGATTACCTGCCTAGTGTGATTTCATGGTTCCCTGCATGATATTTACCTAAGGTGTTAGGGTTGCGTAGGTGGTACTTACCTCTTACCAGTGGTTACTGGTTGTGTGCTACATTTTATATTTGGTGCTACAGTTATTATATGTGCTATGTGCTATGTGCTAAGCGTTATTCCTACAAAGTGCTAATTCTACCAAGTGCTAGTTCTAAAAGTGCTTATTCCTGACAGTGGTCCATGTGGCCCTGTCCCATGTACATAATCCCCCGTAAATTCTGCCTGTGCCTATGGCACATTGTAAAGTGTGTGGTTATTATCTAATGTGCTTGGTATAATACAAAGGCTATTTTTATACATAACCTTGTGTGGAGTTTCCTTTGTGGTGGGCCTTGGGTGTTGTTGCTGGGTGCGCGCGCAAACGCTTTACACATCGCCTCTGAGATAAGCCTGACTGCTCGTGCCAAGCTACCAAGGGGGAGAGCAGGGGTTATCTTGGCGGGTGACTTCCTTGCCCTGACGTAGAATGGTGGTTTCTGCCTGGCTTCGGCGCAAGCCTTAGCCAACCGGAAATCCCCATTTCTAACAGTTCAGATGCTAGGAAGCAACAGCCACCAAATCTGGTCTGACTGGTTGGGGGAAGGCTATCACCTTGACTGACAGACCAGGCACACCTCTGGCCCAGCCCACCCGGCTCCAAACTGAGCTGCACTTATAGGTTGTCTGTTGACTGTGTGGACAGAGGAACGTGTTCACTTCACAGCCAATCAACATTTCACAATTCTGTGCAGTTCATTAAGATTGGCTGAGCTGACCCGATGCTTCAATCCTAGATCGCCTTACACAATAGGCAGTACCGCCCTTACTCAGATGACTCCCTTGATCATGTATAGCTGTGTTTGTTGTGTGTCGTGAAAGTGTTAGCATTGTGGGCAGTGTATATCCGTCAAACAAGTTGAATACGACGAGTCGCCATTATTAAAGTAAGTGCGCGCATGGCGCGCTGCAAATAACAACTAAAAGCAGCCGCCATTGTTGAACCCGGAGTCCCGAGTGCTGTGTGGGGCAGGATGTAAAATAAGCGAAAGGTATTGTCAAAGTGAAAGCGTGCATGGCACGCTGAAAAAGTTTTAAAAATCGATAATTGGAAAAAAACAAACAATTGGGTGTGTTAACGGGCCATCTCGCGAGTGGGGGTGTGGCCCCATTGTGAAAGTGTGCTGCAAATACCAAAAAGAAGCGACCGCCATTGCTAAAGCTGGCATCCCACCAGCGCTCTTTAGATTAATTAAGCTAAGAGTTCTCCCCGAAGGCATATGCAAGCTATATAGTAAGGACACAGTTAAAGGTCTAGTCCTGATGGGAGGTTACAAAAGTTGAAAGGGAGGTACTAAGGACGGACTAATAAGCCCATTAACAAATCAAAACCCAACATTTACAAAGGACAGTCACTTAAAAAGTAGAATGGAGAGTGGGCGGAGATTCCAGTCCATACAGAATGTTTTGCAGAGTAGAGCATGCGCTGCCCAAGCTCGACCTAAAAACCTCATAGATAGCAAGAAAAAGGCATGAGCGAGTTTGAGATTATCTATATTCAAAATAATCACTCCTTGCATCCTAGATGAAAATGTTTCCCAGAGACAAATCTCGTTCTAAACATTATGCATTGCACAAAGCTTCTAGGATTAATTAATCATTCTACTTCTATGAGCTGCAGGAATTTATCAGCCTATCACAATGCACTAGAGAGCAAGCAGTTGCACATGGACAAAGGATGCATGAGAAATGTAAAGTTTTAATGATTTTAGTGTCAAAACGTTATGTTTCAAGGAAAAATAGATTGATAAAATGAAAGGACTATTGCTATCAATTTCATTTTAAATAACAATTCGTTAAAACATATTTTAAGCCAAATGAAACAAGCCTACCTCAAGTCTCTAAACATTCTCTGTGTTATTTTGACAGCCATTTATTTTTATTTAGTATTGGCTCGTTGTGAGGTTACCAGAGGACTCCATGTCATCATGAACGTTATGTTCCAATCCCAGGCTTTAGTTTTTCAAATCACTGTTTTCAGGTGCGTGAGTTAAAACAAAATCTACCACTCCCATAATGCTTTGGATTGTTAAAGGAAAGCAAGACTACAAATTGTCAAATTTATCCTGGGGTAATCCGCTAACCTATTGTGGGGGTATGTTTTAACTGCAGTTTTTAGGTCAGACATTTCAGAATATGCCTCAAGACTGCCTTTGCCTCTCTCGCTCCCTCCTGTCCCTCTTAGAAGTCATATCGGACTTTGCAGAAATCTCAGAATACCTGGCTAACTGGGACAATAGCGAGGCATTGTATATGGCACGAGTGACCACCTGCACGCAATTTTCACTTATCTTTCCATTGGAAGTCCTTACGCCTAAAGTATCTGGGGGTCTACATTAACCAAGGGGTGGACCACATAGTGGCAGATAACCCTGTTCCTCTGTTGACGTACAAGCAACGGAACTTAGAGAAATGGGCCCACCTCGGCCTTCCCTTGTGGAGTACGGTACAGGAGGTCTGGATGGTGACAAGTCCACAAAACACCTATATCCTCAGCATGTTACCCCTACTAGTACCTCTCTCATTAATGTTATGTTATGTTACATGGGTATTTGTATAGTGCACTTACACCAACAGGTTGCTTGGCGCTGTGGAGTGTCAGGTGAGAGCAGCTTAGGCAGGTAAGCAGCTAGTTATAGGCCAAGGTGAATAGCCAGGTCTTAAGTTGTTTTCTGAACCGCTTAGTCTCCCTCAAGTCTGAGGAAAGCAGGGAACGCATTCCAGATCTTCAGACCTAAGAAAGAAAACAGAGTCCCACCAATGTGTTTGCGCCGGATTCTAGGCACCGTCAGAAGGTTCAGAGTACGCTTGGGTAGATGTTTGTTGATGAGCGAGACAATAAATCTAGGGCCATTGTCTTGAATTGCTTTGAAAAGTATACAGCCAGCTTTAAACAAGGCGGGTTGCTCCATTGGAAGCCTGTCGAGGTCTTTAAGCAGGGGGGTGATATGGCAACGTCTATCCTTGAGGTATATGATTCTTGCTGCTTGATTTTGGATCATCTGAAGACGAAGTCTCTGGAATTGTGGGAGTCCAATGTACAGGGCATTCCCATAGTCGATTTTGGATAGAATTGGGGCTATAGAAATTTGGGTGATGGCCTCCTTGCTGAACAAGCGTCTGATCTTGCGCAGTTTACGCAATTGGACAAAGCAAGCCGATGTCACTGAGCCAATTTGGGTGTTCATGGAGAGATCCGCATCAATGTGAAGGCCCAGATTCTTTATAGCTGGTTTTGGGGTGAGTGCCACACCTAGTTCAGGGGCCAATAGGAAGGAGTCCAGTAAGCAAGTTTGCTGTGGAGGACAATGATCTTGGTCTTTTCAGAATTTAACTTTAATTGGTTTTCATTCATCCACTTTTTGACATGCAGCATAGACCTCCTAACAAAGTCTTTAGATTCCGTGGAGTTATCAAGGGCGAAAATAAGCTGCACGTCGTCAGCATAGGTGAAGATCTTTACTCCCATCTGCCGTAGACCTGAGATCAAAGGACGTATGTAGATGTTAAACAGAATTGGGGAAAGGAAGGAGCCCTAGGAACGCCACAGCTCAGAGCTACCGGTCCGGACTTAAAAGGGGATAACCATACTGACTGTTTACGGTCCTCTAAAAGAGAGCTGAACCAGTCTAGTGCTGAGCCCCCGAGACCCGCTGCGGCGATACAATCCAACAAAAGTTTGTGGTTCACAGAGTCAAATGCCGCAGACAGGTCAAGGAGGATCAGGGCCTGAGTGTGACCCACATCGGCCTGTCCCTGGAGGTTGTCCAGTACCGAAATAATTACCGCTTCGGTGGAATGCGCAGGACGGAAGCCTGCCTGATGGTTACCAGCCAAACACCTACGACTACTACAACGCATCCAAAACGCCTACACCCGACTGATCGCCAACGTCCCCCGCCGCAGCCACATCATCCCCCACCTGAGAGACCTACACTGGCTCCCCGTCGACAAGAGGATCACCTCCAAGCTCCTCACCTAGGCACACAAAGCACTCCACGACGCCAGACCAGCCTACCTTAACAGCAGACTCAGCTTCTACACCCCCACCCGCCAGCTATGCTCCGCCAGCCTCGCCCTTGCCGCTGCCCCCGCATCCAACGAACAACCTCCGGCGGCAGATCCTTCTCATACCTCGCCGCCAAGACCTGGAACACCCTCTCTACCCACCTACGGCAGGCCCAGGACCTGCTCGACTTCAGAAGACTCCTCAAGACCTGGCTCTTCGAGCAGTAGCGGCACCCCCCTCCCCTCAGCGCCTTGAGACCCTCACGGGTAAGTAGCGCGCTTTACAAGTACTCTGAATGAATGATTGATTGATTGATGGTTGTCTAGGAACTTAGTAGTCTCCAAAAAGGAGCTGAGACAAGTGGCCACATGGGTCTCCAGCACTTTCGCCGGGAATGGGAGAAGAGAGATAGGTCTATAGTTCACCAGTTTATTGGGATCTATGCCTTGCCTTTTTTTTTGTCAAAGGTATGTTTATTGAGTTTTAAAACACAAGAAGATGCGACAATCCCGCACAATGTCCCACACAGGAGATAGCGTTGAGTCCGCCCACATGCACCCCTCACGCTAGCACAAGTACTCTTACCCAGATCCTCAATAGATAGAACAACCTTCCAACAGGCACAGTGTCTGACATGGGTGGGGATTCCAGGTGATCTGTGTGGTTAGCGGGGGGCCAACGACAGTCCGACAAATGCCTCTAAGGTAGTTTGGCAGAGATCTATGTGCCCTGGGCGCGGGTCTACAGTCGCCTCCCTGCGCTAGTTCAGGCGGCGCCCAGCTGCATGCAAGTACCCCCGGGGGCAATGCCCTGGGAAGTGCTCATGAGGGATGTATATAAAGAACAACAAAACCCATATCCCTCCCCCTTCCCCCCATCGGCCCTCCCCAGTGGTGGTAGCTACTTCAAAGGACATAAATCAAGGTATGTGAAGATGGGAGTTCAAAATTGAAATAGGTGGAGGGATCTATCACTAGCCGGGCATACTGCAGATGGCAACCCCTGGGACAGAAAACTAACCAGTGGGCCCCAACGGAATTCGAAGTTCTTGAAATCATCCAAGAAGATGTCTGCCATTCTCTCCAAATTCAACAGCCTCCAAAGTCGTGAATGCCAGAGGGAGATGGCCGGTGCCTCTCCCCGTTTCCACGCAGCAGCAAGGGTGAGCTTGGCCGCCCCGATGCAAAGCCACATTATCTTCTTGTCCGCCCTAGTCTGATGTTCGAGACTAGGATCACGGAGACCCAGAAGGGTAGTGGCTATCTAGGTCGGAATGGGGTACCCCAGAATCTCCTTAATTTGGGCAAGAATTTCTTCCCAGTATGGGCGAATGATAGGGCAGTCCCACCAGATGTGCTGAAAATCTCCTAACAGCCAGCACCCCCTTCAGCATTTATCGGAAGTGTCAGGAAATATCTGTCGCAGGTGACTGGATGAAGATACCAATCTATCATAGTTTTCATGTGTGCTTCCCTAAGTTCCATGGAGTGGTTAAACTTGGACATGTCGGACCATAAGTGTGACCACTCTGCTTCAGTAATGTCCCGCTGAAGGACTCCCTCGCACATGGACAAGTATTGGGGTCTGGGTGAGATCGCAGTGGCAAGAAGGAAACCATAAATAAAAGTGATATCACCTTTCATGGAGGAGGTTTTTGTCAGAAAGGCTTCTAACTTGGTGAGGGGGCGTGTGGCTGCATCTCTCACTGGGGGAGACATTGCCCAATGGAGTAGCTGAGCGTGATGGTAGCGTTCCTTTTCCTGAATCCCGTAGTCCCTCTTACAATTATCGAAGGTGAGTGGGTCAAAGCTGTGGAATAGGTGTGTGAGTGCCAGACAACCCCCCTCCCTCCAGGCGTCAAAGGGCCCCTCAGATGCTGCTGGGGGAAAGGCAGGATTAAAGTGTAGTGGTGTAAAGGGGGAGGGAAATGTAGTCCACCTACCGTCCCTGGAGACGGAGTTCCAGAACTTCAAGGTGGTGCGGGTGAGGGTACTGATGTAAGCATTTTTGGGCCTGTCACTCTTGGGCTTCCACACTAGGTCCCAGGTAGTTCTGCCCGCAACGCTCCGATCCATATGTAGCCAATGTTTTTCCGACTCTTGCTGCGCCCATTCTACTAGCACTCGAAGCTGTGCCGCTTTATAGTACAGATGTATATCGGGTAGCCCCACCCCTCCATCTTTCTTCAGGCTTCGTAGTATGGAGAAGGAGAAGCGCGCTCGACCCCCGTGCCAGATGAAGAGTAGCATCATGGATTTCACTCGCTGGAAAAATTCTCCGTCGAGTTCAAAGGGCAGGGCCTGGAACAAGTATAGGAGCTTGGGGAGAAGGGACATCTTGATCGCATGGATCCTTCCCAGCCAAGATATGAACAATGGCTTCCAGCGGTTCAAGTCGGCCTGAATCTTGGCTAACAAGGGGGGGGGGGGTTGGCAGAGTAGAGTTTCCCCAGCGTGGGTGTCAGGTGGACTCCCAGATAAAGAATAGAGGAACTGGCCCACGGAAGGTGTATTACCGCGGACTGGGAAAGTGTGAGGTTAAGGACGTAGGATTTACTATAGTTGACCTTGAATCCCGACACTGCTACAAAGCGCTCCAGTTCCGTTTGTACATGGGGGAGAGATTGGGCCGGGTCAGAGAGGGAGAGAAGGACATCGTCCGCAAAGAGAGTGATCTTGTGCGCTTCCCCCATGAAGGGTAGGCCATGGATATCGGTGTTGGCCCTCACCGCCAGAGCCAGCGGTTCTATGCTTAGAGCAAAAAGTAGAGGCAAAAGAGAACAGGCCTGTGTAGTGCCAGTGAGTCCGCGAAGAAGGAAGATGCATGGCCATTCACCGATACTCTAGATCTAGGGGAGAGGTAGTTCGCCCGAATCATCGTCAAAAATTTAGAGGAGAAGCCGAAGGCGGCCACGTTTGAAAAAGAAACCCCCAGTCAACGCCTTTTCGGCGTCAAGCCCCACCAGTACTGCTGGGATTTTGAACTTATTGGCCTTTTCGATCAAGTGTATCACCCGTCTCGTGTTGTCGTGGGTATGCCGTCCCTTGATGAAGCCGGATTGGTCCGGGTGTATGAGTGCCGGCATCAGGTCATTGAGCCGCTGGGCAATGATTTTTTTTTTAAGCAGTTTTTATTGCAGATGTAAAAAAGTAAAACATACCGTTGTACATACCGATGTGACTGCCCTTCCTCCCCATCATATATAACCCCCCCATCAACCCATTACACAGCCTGAATGCCCACATCCCGGAGGCCGGGCGGCGCAAGTTCCGATAGTACTCAAACCTGAAAGTAGCTCAGGGATACCAGGACCGTCACTCGGTCAGAAGATCTAGTATCTGCTTTTAACCTTAACACCCCACTCCCCAATCCCCAACCATTGAACAGTCCATGCCTAAGCTCACCTTGGGGGTCCTAGCTTTTATGCCACCACTATAGATCTAATTCCTCCACTAACCTCCCTGTTTGTCTCATGGACGCACTTGGGGGGACATGCCCCATGTGCCCTCAGTTCGGCATAAAGGTTCCAACACACTACGCTCAGTGGCTGTTCATGCCACCCTCCCATGTCAACATCACTTGCAGCCGCATGGTGTTCCCTTCCCTCCCACCCCTACCCCCCCATCTAACCTCAACTGGTGTGGGCCTTACTAATACATAATGTCTAACATAAGGGAGAGACCATCTTGACCTTATACAATATATAATGCATCTCAAGGAACTTCCTTTCATAACCCTACAAGGTTAGCCTTCTTCGCTCTCTAAGCTGTTTTTGAACATCTGCGTTAAGTCTTCCCTTGCCCTCGCCATTTCTAGGCTCTTTTCATTAGCCGTGCGGGTTGCCTGCCTACGTCTAACAACTCCTTCGCTACTGGCCCATTTGCACATCTCAGTCGCCCATCTCCTACTTGAGGGGCCCTCCTTCGACTGCCAGTGCCAGGTTATTTCCCTCTGTGCCAACATAAGGCCCAAATCAATACATATACTGGAGATCTTAGTTTTTTTCGTATGGGGAAACCAAAGCAGCAGACAAGTCGCCATAACGTATTCCACCTGCCTGTCTGTAGCCTCGTTGAATAATTCCCCCACCTCCGCCCAATAGAGTCCCAGCTTTGGGTAGTCCCACAGCATGTGCTCTAACTCCACTTCAGGCATTAAGCAACGAGGGCAAGCTGCATCTTGCACCTGGAAATACCTCTTAATTTTCCCTGGAGTAATGTAGGCCCTATGTAGCACAAAAAAGTGCACCTGCTGGAAACGAGCATTCCTGCTCCCTTTTCACATCCTCTTCAGTATCTGGGCCCATGTCACATCCGGTATGGGCTTTCCCACACTCTCCTCCCATTTCTGCTTCAATGCATCAAGTGGTTCTAATCCTTCCTGCAACATTCGAGATTGTAGGCAGGTGACCGCCTTGAAAGTGCCCACTGCCATCACCACATATTGGCAGGCCATCGTGGTCTTAGGTTCCATTTGCCCTGACTTCCAATGTTTTTTCATTGCGGATATAACAGCCATGTGTAACAGGAAACTCCCATCCGGAAGTCCAAACTGGTCTTGTAGTGCTCGGAAGGACAATAATTCACCTTCAGCGTATAGGTCCCCTACCACTTGGACCTCCAAGTCTTCCCATTTCAATAGCCTCGACCAATCCCCCCCATGTGGTAATGCCGTCAAAATGCCCAGACGGATCTCAGGTGCATATGGGTGAATCACACCTGCCTTACGCTGGCTTCTATTCCAGCACATTCTCAGGGTTCTCTCTTCTGATGTTAACTCCTTTAACTCTAGTTTTTGTTGCATAACAATATAAGAAAGCACATGTCTCTGGATTCCCATCCAGCTGGTCTCTTCCGGTCCCCTGAACTCTTTTGCAACATTCTGCGTGAGAACCTGTAGTTGCGCTGCTAAATAGTAACGTTCAAAATGAGGGACAGCTAATCCTCCGTCCAGTTTCGGTCTTAGTAGCGTATCAAGCGCCACTCGTCTCCTTCCATGCCTCCATATAAAATCTATTGTAAGCGTTCTCAGTTCGCGAAAGAATCTCAGGGGTATCCATAACGGAAGCGTTCGGAAATAGTAGAGTAGGCGAGGCAAAGCCTCCATTTTCAACAGCGCCACTCTCCCCAATACCGATAAGGGAAGTGTAGCCCAGAACGCCATAAAGCCTCTCAGAGCCCTAATACAGCACCCCACATTCCCCTCTAGCATGGCATCCGTATCGTGATAGATCCGGACTCCCAGGTAGGTAAAGCATGATCGCTCCCATATCAGCCCAGAGGGCAACGCTGGTTGCTGCATGTCTGCCTTCAGAGGGAAAACACATGTCTTACTCCAGTTAACTCTTAGGCCAGAAAGTGCCCCAAATACCGTTAGTAGGGTCACTGCTCCCTGTAGTGCCAGAGTCGGGTCCTCCAGGAACAGGAGCAGGTCATCGGCATATAATGAAATGTGGTGTGAATTTCCACTGCATAAACGGCCATTATATGCCCTCCCCATTCTGGCTTGGGTCGCTAGAGGTTCAATTGCTAATGCGAACAGCAGAGGCGAGAGCGAACAGCCGTGCCTTTTGCCTCTCTGCACCGGATAGTGCGCCGATATAACAGGTCCCAATCTCACCCTGGCCGTCGCTAAGGAATATAATATTTTCGTCCATCTCCTGAATCGCTCCCCAAGGCCAAACTTCTCCAGCACTCTATCCAGTTAGTTCCACTCCAGGCTATCAAAGCCTTCTCTATGTCCACCGACAGTACAGCCGGGAACATATCAGCCTCCAGGTCACACTCCAGAACTCGCACCAAACGACGTACATTAACTGACGTATTCCTTGTTGGAATAAACCCCGCTTGATCAGTGTGCACCAGGGTAGTCATGTGGGGTAATAGCCTCGTGGCCAGTATTTTGCTCAAGATTTTATAGTCCACCATTAGCATTGACAATGGCCTATAAGAAGTCACATCGCTACCTTCCCTTCCAGATTTTAATAGGGGGGGATCACCAGTGCTTCACTCATAGACTGCGGTAGGTGGCCCCTTTCCGCCGCCTCATTATATACCTCTACTAATCGGGGTGCTAGGACGTCTATATACTTTGCGTAGAATTCTATCGGGAGCCCATCTACCCCTGGGGTTTTATTCCTAGCCATCTGTTTGATTGCTCCTCTTACTTCCTCCAACTAAATTTTCTGTCCCAGCCTCTCTGCATCCTCTTCTCTAGCTGTGGGAGCGGAGTCCCCTCCAAGTATTCCACTATATCTGCTTCCTCAGCCTCCAGGTGACTACAATATAGTGTTGTATAGTAACTCAAGAAACAGGAGAGGATTTCAGATTGGGAATACACCACGTCCCCCGAGTCCGTTCTTATATTTAAAATCGAGCATCCCCCCGATACTGGTGTCGCTAACTTTGCTAAAAGCGTCCCCACCTTGTTTCCCTCCGCATGAACTTTTACCGTATATTGCCTATAGTCAAAGCACCTCAACCTCTCAGTTTCCGCCGCCACTAGCTCTTTGGCCTCCATCAACCGTTCCTGCAACCCCAACTGTTCCGGTCTTTGTGTTTCTATTTCCCTCAGCGCCGCTTCTGCTTTCGCCACATCAGCCAACACTACCTTCCTCTCTCCCGCATGACTGCTAATGCATAATCCTCTCATTACTAGTTTAAAAGCGTCCCATTCCACTCCTCTGGCAGATGCTGTTCCCTCATTTACTGCAAAATAGTTATCAATGCCTGCTCGTATTTTGGTGCTAAAGATCAGATCCTCCAGGGTGTCCGGTCGCAACCGCCAATTGGGTATTGCGGATCTCGCTTGTTGCCATTGAAACGCCACCACTTGAGGATTATGATCCGACAGTGTCCTGGCCAAGTATTCGGAGCGGATTGCCAGGGGTGCCAGTGCACGGCTACAAAGGATTGTGTTGATTCTGACATGCAACTCGTGTAGTGCAGAGAAGAAGGAATAGTCCCTATCATCTGGATGTTGCCCCCTCCAGACATCTGTTAGCCCCCATTTCTCCTGCCAGTCCGCCCTTAGTCTCGCCGTTCTGCGGACCAGGGAGTCGACCAGTGGCGGATGTGATCTGTCTAGTAGTACATCAGTTATGGAATTGAAATCTCCCCCCATTATCAAAGTGCCAGCCAGAGAACGTGCCAGAGATCCAGACAATTTATCTAAAAACCGGGGTTGGTCTGTGTTTGGGGCATACACACTACAGAGCACCACTTCTCTTCCACATAGCCTCCCCTCCACCGCTACATATCTACCTTCCGGATCCACCACTGTATTCGTCATCTGAAAAGGAGTCCCTGCTCTCACCCATACCATGACCCCCCCCTGGCAAATGCCGAGTATGTTGTACCAAACACCTGGCCCCTCCATCGCCTCTGTAACGCTGTACATTCTTGCCTAGTTAGGTGGGTTTCTTGGAGTAACGCTATATGGATTCCCCGCCTCACCAAATATGCATGCACTTTATGGCGCCTGGACATAGTATGCAATCCACGTATGTTCCATGTGATACATTTCAGTTCAGGTAATGTCCCCATTGATAAGGCATTCTGTTCTCTCCTTCCCCCAACATTGCCAGCCCACACCAGTACCTTTGAACCTTAAACACAAAATTTGTAAAACAATACCCATTCCCCTCCCCCCCAGAACAGGACCCAGATACACATAATCAGTCCCCATCCAAACTTCCACAACAAACCACACACTCCTACCCTGTGGTTCCCACCACAGGTCGCCTTAAGGGCTATAGGGAAGTGAAGTAGGCCCGACAGGCGGCAGGACGCATCCCAGCCCCCAGCCCGTCAATCCCCACAGCAATAAAGTGCAGCCCAAATGTTCATAGTGATCTTCAGCCGGTCCAGCTGACCCTCAGCTAGGCTTTAAGTATTTACCCTCCTTGGATTTGGCGAAAGTCACAAATCGTCAGCCAACCTAGGTGTTATGTCCGGGCCTTTAATACTATCCGTGTCCGAAAACTCAGGTCCCGATTGCCGTTTGTCTTCTTCAGAGTCTGTGCCCCTGGTCGAGTTCTCCGTTTGCGACCCAGTGATTGTGGCCGTGGCCATCAGCGCGTCCTGTCTGTCAGCCGCTAATTGTGTAGATTATGACGCCTTTTTAGCTCTTTCTCTTTTGCGGATCCGTTGTGATTGGCGCATTCGCGGCTGTTTATATTGTGCACTGGGCCCTTTATTCCTGCGATCTGTTCCTGCTCTATATGATTCAAGCCATGTCCAAGCTTCATCCGGTGTCAGGAAAAACTGTGCAATACCATCTACGATTACCCTCAACTTTGCAGGAAATAACAGCGAATATTGAATTCCTTCTTCTCTAAGCTCCTTTTTAATCGCTAGATAGGAGGCTCTCAGTCTTTGAATGTCTTGGGTATAGTCCGGGAAGATTGAAGTAGAGAACTGCACTGTTACAAAGGGCCCATTGGGGCGCGCATTCTGGATTAGCAGGTCTCGATCTTTATAAAGAAGAACCCTGGCCACCACAGGACGAGGAGGGCGACCCGGCAGGGGCGGCTTGGCCGGCACTCTGTGCGCCCTTTCCAGGATAATCCCTCCGGCGCCACCCGTGTTTTGAACCAATCCTCCAGGTACGCCACCATGTCCTTTCCTTCGATTTTCTCGGGCAGGCCCACTACCCGTACATTATTGCGTCGATTACAACTTTCGGAATACTCCGCTCTTCTTTCCAGGGTTGTCAGACGCTGCGCATCCTCCAGTTTACGTTCCACCGTTACCACCGCCGGCTTCAGCTTCTTTATAGTTGTTTCTGCATCCTTGACCCTGTCTGCCAGCTTCGCATGGTCCGCCCTTAGGGGCCCTAGTCCCGTAGCTACTTGCGAGATATCCTGGTGTAGGGAGTCTTTCATTGCCGCAATGGCTTCCAGGATTTTATCCAGGCGTTCCGCTAGTCTCTTCTCCGCTGGCGCGCCCTCCGCATCTTCATTTCTGCTTTTGCCACCATCTGGTTCCGCCGCCCCCTCCGTTTTGCCTTTGGGCTCCATTCCGACCAATGAGGTGTACTGCCACTGTATCAACAGGCGTCCAGCCACCGCTAGCTAGTCGTCGTCCCTCCCGCTCCCCGGGGGGGAGAACGGGGCAGCGGCCCGTCGAACTTACGTTCCCGGTGTCCACTTCCGCGGCCTCCTAGCCACCTCCTCAGTGACTCCACGGTGATCCCTGGCCTGCGCCGTTGTTCTCAACCCCGTTCGACGGCTCTCCAATTACCATCTGCCATCTACCGCATGTAGGGCCTCCTCCGATGTTCTCGGCCACACCCAGGCAGCAGCCGCACAGACACGCACCCTGCTCGATGGCACTCAATGGCCGCCCATTTCCTCACTTCCGGGCCTCAGGAGCCGCGTATCACCGGAGCCTTGACTTTGCTCCCCTCGGGCAGACCCCCACCGGTCGGCCACTGGCTCAGCGTCCTCTGATCCTTCGACTGCTTGCACTGCCCTTCCCTTTCGTTACGTTACGTTGTGCTTCAAGCCGTCTGTCCTCCCAGCGCCATATTGGATGTTCCTGGTTAGGAAGCCAGACTCAAACTCCAACCATTATTCGCGGGTTTCTCATCGCCGATCTCACGGTAGACTGCGGCTCCAAGCTCGCTGCAGGCGCACAAACACTCAGCGCTCCCCGGAGCCTTCCTTCTCGGCCTCAGTCGCCGAGCACCGCCGCCATTTTGCCGCCCCACTTCCACTTCCGAGCGCTTTGGCCACGACTCTCGCCGTAAAGGCACTTCTCAGCCCTCACCAGGCACCGCCACCGGCCAGCACGATCACTGGGAGTTCAAACACCCGTAGCTGCGAAAACGGCTACACCACAGGTCGATTTTGCAGGATAATTGGCGGGATCCGGCCCGGAGCTAAGCGCTCACGCCGCCTCCACTATCGGCGGCCTAGCCACGCCCCCCCGCTGCTGGGCAATGATGGAGGAGTAAAGTTTTGCGTCTAGGTTTACGAGAGCAATCGGCCTATAGGAGGCACATGCACTGGGGTCCTTCCCGGATTTGGATATGACCGAAATCAGGGCCTCAGCCATCGTACCCGATGTCTTGCCTTCGTCCGCCATGCTGTTAACTAGGCGGACTAGATACGGGCTGAGTTCAGAGGCAAAGGTTTTATAAAAAATGGCCGTGTATCCATCCGTCCCGGGGGCCTTATGGGGTTTCAAGGCCTTAATAGCTGCCATCACGTCGTCTCTAGTGAAGAGAGCAGAGAGCGCCTCATTCCACTCCGCTGAGACCTGGAGTAACGGTAACGTTTGCAAGTAGTCTTTCTGCGCAGCAGTATCTAGTGATTCCCCTGAGTAAAGAGTTTGGTAGAAGGGGCCGAAAAGCTCAGCTTTAGTTTCGGCTTGATGCGTCAGCTCTCCCTGCGCATCCCGAATCCCCCCGATGTATTCCCGTTCTCTCTTGTCGCGAAGCTGCCTGTCTAGGTGCTTCCCCACCTTGTTGCCCTGGGAGTAGGACAGACGCTGTAGTTTTAGTAGAGTGTACTCTGCTCTATTGTTGTAATGAGCCTGCAGCTTTCCCCTGACAGCCGTAAGTTGCCGTATTGCACGCCTAGAAGGGTTCTCCTTATGTGCTTTCTCCAAAGTGGAGAGTTCCTCCTCCAGTTGCTCCCTTTCACGTGCTCGCTGCTTCTTATGCGCAGCATTCAGGGCCATGCATTGCCCTCGGATACAAGCTTTAAGAGCGTCCCATGTGGTAAAGACTGAGGTTTCCCCTGTGTCGTTGTGGGTAAGGAACTCCGATATAGCTCTCCTCAAGGTGTTACAGGAGGTTTTGTCCCGAACCAAGGATGCCGGGAAGTACCACCTAGGGCCAGTCATACTCTTCACTACCCACTGGAGGCCCTCCGCAAGCAAGCTATGATCAGACACCGATAAGGGAAAGATCTTGGCCTCGTGAAGGTCGCCCCGAAGTGATTGACTAAGGAAACAGTGGTCCAGTCGGGAGTATGAGCGGTGAACGTTTGAAAAGAAAGTCTAGTCTCTAGACTGGGGGTATAGGAACCGCCATGCGTCAAAGAGGCCCATATCCAGGATATTCTGCTGTGACTCCGGGTAAAAGGAGCCCATGTCAGATCTGTGAGCGTGAGTACTATCTATGTCCCTCTGCCAGACCAGGTTGAAGTCTCCCATAATAAGCAGAGGCCCCTCAGCAAAATCCAAGACTTTACCCAATAGAGTGTGGAGGAAGCCATTCTGACCAGAGTTGGGTGCATATAGTATGACAAAGGTGCATAGTCTACCCCGCAGGAGGTCCTTCACCATGACCCAGTGCCCCTCTCTATCACTTTGTACTCCCGTGGGCTGGAAATACAAGGTTGAGCGGAACATAAGGGCCACTCCCCTCTGCTTCGTGGAGGCGGACGACCTATAAATAAGTGGGAATTGTTTGTGCTTAAGGCAGGCGTCGCCCATTTTAGTCAAATGGGTCTCCTGGATGCCCACGACATTGAGCTGGTGGTCAATAATATATTTCCAGACCTTTTGACGCTTCTGGGGGGAGTTCAGTCCCCTAACATTCCATGTCCCTAGAAATAGCGGCATCATCTAGTTTGTGGGAACCCCTCAACTCGCTTTGTACCCTCAAGGATCGAACCCCTGCTACCACCACTGCCCCCCCTCCCCCTCTCCACCCCCTGAAACAACCCAGAAAGCTCCAAACCGAACTGTCCCTCCCCCTCCCCTTCCCTCCATCCCCCCAACCCCCAACCTGCAGTCTCCTTCCCTGAACTCCCACTCCCGCCGCCCGCCTACCCCCCACCCTCTACCCCCAACCTCCGCCTAACCCCTCCCCCCCTCCCGAACCCCAACTGAGAACCCCAAAATGCAAACCATAGTCCCAGGTCTATCAAACCACTTCAGGCCTGTGGTAAAGTCGTCTAGGGGGAAGTGTGGCAGTGGCGATCTCGTTGGCCCCTCCGCCCGTCTTCCATCACCCGCGAGGACGTAAAGCGATGCGTGCAAATCCCATGATAATGCTGTCTCAATGCACGGTCTTTGTGTCCTTGACCACTTCTTGTACTGCCGCTGCCTGCTCCTGGCCATGGTCGCAGGGTCCGGTTTAAGTCCCGGCCTGGGGGAGCGTCGTCGCCTCACCCGTTGCCAATCGCCTCTGGATTGCTGCGTGGGCCCATCCTGCGAGTGCCCTGGTAATGAGTTACCCCCGGGTTCTTCATCCTCTAGATCAATCCCCAGAAGTGTGCAAGTGTCCCGGAGGGAGCGAAGTTGGTGTAGGGCTCCCTTCCATTTGAAGATGAGCCGAAAGGGGTGGGTCCAAGAGTAGGGTATCCCGTTGTCCCGCAGGAACGTCGTGGCCAACCGGAAGTCCTTCCGCTTTTGCAAGGTGATGGCAGAGAGGTCTTGGTACAAGGCCACCGGATGGCCCTGGTAGTGAAGGGATTGTTTTAGCCGGGCTTCCTTCAAAATTCTTTCCTTCAGAGGGAAATCAGGTAGATAGGCTAGGATGTCCGGCGGGGGGGCGAGCACGCGCCGTGCCAGACCAACTCTATGTGCTCTGTCTATGCGGATTTCATAGTCTGCAGGCTCGCATATAATGTCACTGAACAGCCCCTGTAGGTATTCGGTCACGCTGTTCCCCTCCGCTTTTGATGGCACTCCCCGGACTCGGATGTTGTTCCTCTGGGAGCGGTTTTCAAGGTCTTCCATGTGTGCTTCCTCCACTGTCGCTATCCTCTCCCCTAGGCTGTCCACATCACGGTGGAGTTTGCGTTGTTCGCCCGCCAGTTCTTGCTTTAAGGCCTGGAAGTCCTCCCTCAGGGAATTGAAAAGGGACTCGCGGAATGCCTTGGTGATCGGGGCCCCCCTCTTCCTGTCCCGAGCCGCCTGCCGCCGCCGGAGGGGACGGGCTTTTCTCCCCTTTTGTTGCGCCTTTGATGAGCAGATCGGTAATTGTGCGGCTTCCTCTGCCCCCTGTGCTAGCCATCCCGCTCTTGTCTGTCTATCGTCCAGGCCTGCCCGACCCGTAGTGCTCCCCCAAGGCGGCTGGGCAGGGCTAGGTGTGCTCTGGTCATGTACAAGCGGCCTGGATTTCGGTAGCGGGGATTACTTCACGGGGGGCGCTTCCTCCCCAATCCGGCTCTCCCCCAATAGGCTCGCTTTTGGGGCATAGTATGCAACTAATGGGTATCCCCGGCCACTCCGTGCCCCTCCTCACCTTGAGGTAGGGTGCCTCCTCCCAGGGATGTTGTCAGCTCCCCTTGGTCCGAACTCCGTGGTGTACCTTGGGGTAGCCGGACAAGTTGCTGTCTCCCCGCTGACCACTCTGTGCGAAAGGCCCCAAAGCCTGGGCCTAAATTCCCGAGATGTGCTGGGTCCTCAGCGGAGGAGTCTGTGTCCTCAGAATGGGTTCACCCAATTATCCCGGCAAGGGGGTCATTCTCGCTGTGTTGCTGCCGGAGTTGTATGAGGGGGTTCGCTTGTTGGGCTCCCTGGCACTACGCAGGTGCTGCAAGACTCGTCGCGTTTCTACCCGCAGGCCTGAAGCTGGGGCCTCAATTGTCGCGGCACTCGCGTTGTGTCTGCCGGTCCCCCGCTGCCTCCGCTGCCTGCAGTGCTTTGCCCCCCGCGTTGGGACCCACCTGGTCAGACGGGATCCTGTCCTGCTCCCGTGATGATCTGTGGGCCGCCTCAGGCTCGCTGTGGCACTCACTCTTGTGGATGGGCACCCCCGGCCACTCCGTGCCCCCCCTCACCATGCGGTAGGTCGCCTCCTCCCAGGGGCGCTGGCAGTTCCCCTTAGTCCGAGCCCCGGGATATTTCTCGGGAAGTTGCTGCTTCCCTGCTGTCCACTTCGTGTAGTAGGCTCCAAAGCCTGGGCCTCAATTCCTGCAATGTGGTGGGTCTGCAGCGAAGGTGTCTGTGCCCCTAAAGTGTGTCCACCCAGTTGTCCCGCCGGGGGGCGGGGGGGGGAGGAGTCTCTCTATGTTGCTGCCGGGGTTGAATGTGGGGGGGGTCACCCGCTAGGTCCCTTGGTGCTGCACAGGCTCTGCAGGTCCGCCGCGTTTCTACACGCAGGCCCGAAGCCGGAGCCTCAATTTCCGCTGCCCCTGTGGGATGGCTGCCGGTCCCCGCCGCCTCTGCTGCCTGCTGTGCTGTGCCCCTTGCGCTGCGGCCACTCACTCATACTGGGTCCCGGACTCCTCTCTGGATGCTCTGCGAGTCGCCTCAGGCTTGCGGTGCCACTCACACTTCTCCTGCCACCGGATTTCGGCGCCCGCCTCCTCGATACGCTGCCGCCATTACACTTCCATTTGATTTTTCACTGTTGTATTTAACGCAGACATTGTTGCATGTTTGCTCCGAGTCAGTACTTATGTATATATCTTGTTTTGGAACCAACAGTGATGCTCCCTAAGGAAGGGCTTTCAAGTTGCCCGAAATGCATCGGAGCAAACATGCAACAATGTCTGCGTTAAATACAACAGTGAAAAATCAAATAGAATGATAATGAATTTCATGAAAGAGATTTTCAGATAAAATAAACATGTACCAAATTAACCCATTGAGTTAAGTGGAGTTCTTAAACAGGAAACCTACAACGGAGAGCCCCACAAGGGAAGCAACTAATGATCCATTAGAAGCACGTTTATTTTTGTTTACACAGGCGTCATGGACGAAGACGCCACACAAGGGAGCACCCGAAATTTGAAGTATAATTTTCGATGAAACAGAGATACTTGCGCAAAACTGAGGCTGTGCACCTATATCACATATAATCAAAGTTCCTGGCTAGGCACAGAGGATGGGGTCATGCGGCTTGGGTTAGAGAGTTATTTCACTATCTTGAAGATTTCTTTGGAGCCATTGTCGGAGGTTATGGGGTAACTCTGGCCTCCGCATAGGTGGAGAGTAGTTGAACTTGTAAGTATGTCCTTCTGTGGGCATCCACACCCTCCAACATTTGTTCGATCAAGGTGCCCTCAAATCCTTCATGATGCCCTGAGAGAAGTTCAGTCTCCCACCCCATCAGTCCTGGCGGTATTTACAGATGTGGCATTGCCTCACCAGATACTTGGGTGCTAAGCCTTAGGCCCTCTAGTCCTCCCCTGCGCTTTCTTACCTTAGGGCGTGGGGTCGCTATTGAGGGGTGATATGTCTTTTATAGCCTCTTGAGTCGTCATCTTCTCCCTGCCCCTCCTGAAAACCTCCGTACAAAGTGGCAAGCCAGACTTCAGATTGACTATTAAACAGAAGATTGGGCAGAAGTTCTGGAGGCGAAAGACCGTGCGGCCTGGGAGGCGCGTTTGAAGTTCTGCCTCTTTAAGTGCCTACATGACTTGCACTGGACCTCTGCGAAACCACAGGCAGCGGGCCAGCTGCCCCCATGCTAACTGTTAGCGATGCTTCCATGACTGCTGCGATAAGATTCATATAATCTGTGACTGCCTCACAGTTCAACCATTTTGGGAGGCTGTTGGCACCACCCTGAGTGAGACCCTGGCAGTCACAACACCCTTGTCCAGCCCTTTAATCCTACTGCACGACCTCGCAGACCCCCTGGACAATTCACTCATCCAGGGCCGTCTAGTGCAAACAACGCTTGCCACAGGAAAGATCTGCATTCTCCGTCATGGACACCTCCCACACCCCCTCATGAGGAGTGGCTCTCGGCTACGTACCAGGCGGCTTCATACGAGCCGGTCATTTACAATCTACAGGACAAAACGGGAAGCATTCCTCCTCACCTGGGCACCTTTTCTTCAGGACGGTGGCTGCTAGTCACTAGGTATGGGCATTCTTTGTTACCTGCAGGGTGACCAGATACTATGATGTCCACTACCCCAGACCTTGTGACTCTGCCCTGGTTATGGTCCTTGTGGATGCGCACTTGCATTCGCCTTCCCTACTTTTCCCTCTGCCTCCCACTTCTCTACCTTTTACTCATTATTTCGCCTTCCTTCCTCGGGGAGGGGGGGTCCCTATCCATCTTCCTCCCTCTCCTTCTCATGTCCTGTCGGCTCCACGACTTCCCCTATCCAACACACCATGTGTGTCACTGCGGTCCCATGCATCATCTCTGGATCTGTACCGACTGGAAGGGCCAATACATGCTATGCATCTAGTGATGTCATGTGTTTATTTTGCAATGTATGATTGTTGTAAGTATCGTGTACTCCATCCTTTCTCTTACCCCATGTTTGGTTTTGACTCTTGAATAAATAATTGTTAAACAAAAAACAACGAATGCCTTGGACAAGCTTTTGCATTTCAGCAGAAACTTTGCTTTAATGCGCTCCTTCGTGGATACTGTGCTTGAGAATTAAAAACTCTAAATCTGTTAAAGTAGTATTATTAACTTAGTTGTAAGTGGAGGTGAAATAACCCAGACAGTTTTATGACATTGCACACACCTCCCGCGCACCCCTGAAACCGAGGTCGAAATGGAGCATTCCTTTCCTGGGAATGGCGGCGAGCACAGCAGATGGACGAGAACGGTGGAAATTTCAATAAAGCAGCCCACAAAGAGGCATTTGTACAAGCAAGTGTGCACACTCTCCTCTTTTTTTTCCTTCAAAAAGTAAAAATGGAACGTTGTTTTATTTTCAGAGCGTGCCAAAACAGTACGGCATTCCTTAAACGGCAGAATAAAGGATCGAGTTAGACTGGCCTTCTCAACACCTCAGCAAAAGGCCCCCTGGGTCTCATTGCGCCGGGATGCCTATTTATATGGCAGGTAAGGGAATCTTCGGCGGGTTTCAGTTACAGCCAGGCCTCCCCGACCTCAGGGGTCAAAAGGGCACAGGCAAAAGTGACAATGTGGCTAATTGCCCAGTTTAAGATAATGAAATACCGATTGAGGTCAATTATTCTTGCACCTGAAAGATAAATGAGCTGACGCAGGGGGTTGAGCGAGGAGAGCAAACAAAGAAATCTGTATGCCGTAGGGGAGGGCGGGGGCTAAGGCTGGTACACGCACACCATACAGTTTGTTAGAGCGCCACAGAAGCAGATTTCCCGAGCACGGCTACTTAACGTTTGGCAGTCTGAAGTACAGAACATTAAAGTCTGAACGTGCTATAAAACAGAAACCCTCCACAACGGGCTAAAACCCATTAGACATGGTCCCAAATTAAATCCCACAAAAAATGCATGAAAAAGAAAATAACATTTAAAAAAATGTTTTGGAAAAGAAAGTCTGATTTTAATTGGCAGTTTTTCCAGAGCTGGGAGGCGTGGTGTTGTGCCACTCACTGCACCTTGCTGCTCAGGTGGACAAGTACACCGATATGCTGAGAGTATCATATGTTTTGACAAGTTAGTGACCGAGGCGGACATCAATGCCAGTACTACAGTAAAGCCACTTTCGGTTGATGTCTTGCAGCACAATCGCCACAGGCCACCAGAAAAGTCAGATGGCAAAAAATGGTCTCCAGAACGCCTTGTTGACAGAGTAGGGGGGCGCCAAAATGGAAAACTAATTTCGCTGAGGAGTCCAAAATGCACTGCACATAAGCGGGGTGACACAGGGCACTCGAATATATTTTTTCACGTATAAATTACGTTTAGTGAAAAACTCGAACATATATGGCTTGGAACCGGATCAACTCAATCCAGTACTCCTGTTCATTCCGCTCCTGCTCAACTGGCAGATTATCTTGGAAACATTTTCACCTCAGACTGACAAAGACACAACCTTAGCGGATGTCTCCTTTCAGGCATTAATCTAAATAGTGTGACATGCTTTATCATCGGGTCTGCTTACAATACGCCCAGGTGTAGCCACACTCTGGACGGAGCACAAGGGAGGGGATAAACATAAAAGACCAAAGGACACAATACAAAACCAAACAACATATATGTATGAACAACACAAAAGTGATAAGTGAATGTCACCCTGTGACTAGAACTGGTGTACAACAAGTGCAGGTAATAGGGAAGTGCTTAAAACTGGTTTAAGGGGACCAAACAAAACTTTATTAATAAGTTCCACAACCAGGATTAAAAAGAGAAAAAAGAATGGGTAATGTTTCCAAGAGAAAATAAAATTCTCAAAACAGCCCTCCTAGTACCGCTAATGTCAACATGTTTCGACCGACTTACTGCGCCAAAGAGGTCACCCCGGTCTTCTTCAGGACGTATGTCGCTACCAGTCCTGCTATTGGTCAAACCGTAGTTCAGTCAAAGTACCAAATGACTGATCACACGAGATTCCTAGTTGAATCACCACGTGTGGAGGGGATCCCAACAACACGGGAAACAAAAACTGGAATGATAAATAATCCTACATCAGTTTGTTGAAAGTGGGTGACAAAGAGTATCAACAATATTCGAGCCACCCCATTGGTTATGACAGACAAGAATCCTAGAATCGGTCAATATATTCATCACCCATGGATACAAGTGAAAAAACTACTATGTACAATGCTATAGACAGGCAAAACTCTACATATCTTCTAAGTCCAAATCGTCTATTCAGTTGTAGTATTTCCTTACAGGATATATGACCCACACGCCACGTCACTAAGAGATATTTAGTGACTCCCGTTCATGTACTCACCGAGTTTATTCTAGATGTAAACTCCACATGGCGCCCTGCAGGAAGGTGTCCCAAAAACACACCCTGTATTCACAGGAACAAGGCAAGTGTAAGAATAACACCAAAAATGCTCTTTCATATAATGCTTGATCATAGCGTGAGCCCCTGCCACGGGCATCATCGACAACAAACAAGCAAGCTAAGCATAACGATGGAAGCCAACGTTAGCCTATGGAGGAGAGCCTGCGTCAATAGATAGAAAGATAAATAGCCCCCTGCAACCTCCTTACTGTTCCGAGGAAGAGACCTCGCACAACTGCCTGCTTCCGGATCCCCGCGAAGGTAACGGCGGCTTCTGGGAGTTCTTTAAAATACCCTCTGTTTCCTGCCGTCAGCGTTTGGAGCACGCTAGTCACGTGACAACGCATCCGACGTCATTACGTCCGACGTGGAACACACGAGGGGCATCGGAAGTGGAGTCCAGATCGCGGTTGCCAGAAATAAGAGTTTGACCAGTCGACCGATACACTCTCACAGGTATCAACCCTCATCCCGAATCGAACTCAATGAACCGCATTATGCAATGACACAAACATCGGCCCACAGAGCAACCAACAGGGAAAAAGATCTCATCTAGCCTCAAAAGCAGTGTGCCCCGCATATGGTTGACACAACATGCTCAAGGCACCTGAGTTTCTCCCTATAGGTGACGTCCGAGGGATTCAAGATGGACCCAGGGAGCGAGTAGAGGATACAAAAGTCCTAATTAGAGAAAGTACCACATATAATTAAAAACTGGAGTCAAAACCCCATAATACCAAAGACAGAGGTTGATACAAGATGTTATATATCATTGTAGGGGCCACGTGTACTGCATATGATTGAGGCCAGATTGACCCCAGAGACAATGTACAGTGGCAATATTTGCAGGTAGTATGATAAATGTCTGATACAGATTACAATAGCAAGGCAACAGATAAAGGTTAACATCACCAAAAATTACCACAGTCATCTCACCACAAATAGGTACAAAACGATGACAAGATTCATTTAATGTTGCAGTGCCAACCCATCCCTAACAAAAAAACGAATGTCTTCCCAATGTTTGCCAAGGTATGTCATCATTGAGACCGGTAATATGACTCCTCAGGCGGTAAACCCATTTTTGTTCCCAATGAAGTAAAATGTGTTGTTCATCTGCCATATGCCTACCTAAGTTCAGTTTCTCAATGACAGTAAAACTTATGGGATGACTAGTAGGAAGGTGCGGACAAGGATTACTGAGCACCGTAGTACAGTAAGATGTGGCAGACCAAACACCAGACTGACAGCACATTTTTTAGAAA
The DNA here is from genome assembly GCF_964263255.1 of Lissotriton vulgaris. NCBI lineage: Eukaryota > Metazoa > Chordata > Amphibia > Caudata > Salamandridae > Lissotriton > Lissotriton vulgaris. The sequence goes on from NC_141691.1 coordinate 755,358,172, forward strand.
TGGGACATTCTGCTGACGAAGTAAGATGGACTGTCATTGAGAAATTGAACTTAGGTAGGCATATGGCAGATGAACAACGCATTTTACTTCATCGGGAACAAAAATGGGTTTACCGCCTGAGGAGTCATATTACTGGTCTCAATGATGACATACCTTGGCAAACATTGGGAAGACATTAGTTTTTTGTCAAGGTTGGGTTGGCACTGCAACATTAAATGAATCTTGGCATCGTGTTGTACCTATTCGTGGTGAGATGACTGGTAATTTTTGGTGATGTTAACCTTTATCTGTTGCCTTGCTATTGTAATCTGTATTAGACATTTATATCCTTCTCTATCATACTACCTGCAAATATTGCCACTGTACATTGTCTCTGGGGTCAATCTAGCCTCAATCATATGGTGGTACACGTGGCCCCTACAATGATATATAACATCTTGTATCAACCTCTGTCTTTGGTATTATAGGTGATTTGACTCCAGTTTTTAATTTTATGTGGTACTTTCTCTAATTAGGACTTTTGCATCTTCTTCTCGCTCCCCGGGTCCATCTTGAATCCCTCTGACATCACCTATAGGGAGAAACTCAGGTGCCTTGAGCCTGTTGTGCCAACCATATGCGGGGCACACTGCTTTTGAGGCTAGATGAGATCTTTTTCCCTGTTGGTTGCTCTGTGGGCCGATGTTTGTGTCATTGCATGATGTGGTTCATTGCACTCGATTCGGAATGAGGGTTGATACCTCTGGGAGTACATCGGTCGACTGGTCAGACTCGTATTACTGGCAACCGCGACCTGGACTCAACTTCCCATGCCCCTCGTGTGTTCCACGTCGGACATAATGACGTCGGATGCGGTGTCACGTGACACGCGTGCTCCAAACGCTGACGGCAGGAAACAGAGGGTATTTTAAAGAACTCCCCGAAGCCACCGTTACCTTCGCGGCGATCCAGAAGCAGGCAGTTGTGCGAGGTCTCTCCCTCGGAACAGTAAGAAGGTTGCAGGGGGGCTATTTATCTTTCTATCGCTTGAGGCAGGCTCTCCTCCATAGGCTAACGTTGGCTTCCATTGTTATGCTAAGCTTGCTTGTTTGTGGTCGATGATGCCCGTGGCAGGGGCTCCCGCTATGATCAAGCATTATATGAAAGAGCATTTTTGGTGTTATTCTTACACTTGCCTTGTTCCTGTGAATACAGGTTGTGTTCTTGGTACACCTTCCTGCAGGGCGCCATGTCGAGTTTACATCTAGAATAAACTCAGTGAGTAAGGGATGAACGGGAGTCACTAAATATCTTTTAGTGACGATGCGTGTGGGTCATATATCCTGGAAGGAAATACTACAACTCAATAGACGATTTGGACTTAGAAGATATGTAGAGTTTTGCCTGTCTATAGCATTGTACATAGTAGTTTTTTCACTCGTATCCATGGGTGATGAATATATTGACCGATTCTAGGATTCTTTTCCGTCATAACCAATGGGGTGGCTCGAATATTGTTGATACTCTTTGTCACCCACTATCAACATACTGATGTAGGATTATTTGTAATTCCAGTTTTTGTTTCCCGTGTTGTTGGGATCCCCTCCACACGTGGTGATTCAACTAAGAATCTCGTGTGATCAGTCATTTGGTACTTTGACCGAACTACGGTTTGACCAATAGCAGGACTGGTAGCGACATACGTCCTGAAGAAGACCGGGGTGACCTCTTTGGCGCAGTAAGTCAGTCGAGTTTGTTTGTTTGTTGACATTAGCGGTACTAGGAGGGTTGTTTTGAGAATTTTATTTTCTCTTGGAAACATTACCCATCTTTTTTTCTTTTTAATCCTGGTTGTGGAACCTATTAATACAGTTTTGTTTGGTACCCTCAAATCAGTTTTAAGCACTTCCCTATTAACTGCACTTGTTGTACACCAGTTCTAGTCACAGGGTGACATTCACTGATCATTTTTGTGTTGTTCATACATATATGTTGTTTGGTTTTGTATTGTGTCCTTTGGTCTTTTAGGTTTATCCCCTCCCTTATGCTCCGTCCAGAGTGTGGCTACACCTGGGCGTATTGTAAGCAGACCCGATGATGAAGCATGTCACACACTTCGGTGTGTGTGAGTGAGGGCAGTATTTTCAAAACAGTTATATTTTCTCTGTTTTGTGGTGTTAAATGTTGTTTCTTTGAGTCTCTCCACCCCTCGATGTGTGTATGATTGTGAATTAGGGGGTTTGGGGTGGTAGAGTTGTACATACGGTCGACCCTCTCCCCTTACCTGTGTTGAATGATTCATCTAAATAGGACAGGACGTCAGTAGGATACTTAACTGGTAAAGAGGCTGGATTTTATTTGTTCATTCTAGAAGCTAAAGATGGCGTTATATTACATTGACAATTTGTACAGCGCTTTCGCCACTAAAAGGTCCCCAAAGAAGCTGGCAATGGTACCCCTTGCTTTTGTTGCATCTTGTGTTGGATTCCAAAATTAAAGCGGTGTAGCAGTGTGTCTGACTGCTGTTAGTACACTTCCATTAAGTGCACTTCTAGAAGAGACTCCTCTATCAGGGGACTGAAGTGCTTCTCCGATTTCCACATATACGATCGATATGATGGCTGATGTTGCCAATTTAAAGAGTCTGAATGGAACTAATAAAATATCTCTGTATTCCTAGTGTTGATGAAGCAAGGTAAGTGGTTTGTGATACTGTTATACAGAATGTTCCAACAATAATATGATTAAAAGGCCCTCAATAACAAATGACATCAAGAAATTATGTTGTGCAAGCAAAAGGGAAGTAAGGGCAGGTTACATGTATTATCTGGAACAACATCTCTGTAAGCACCAGGGCTACTCCTATTTAGGAAAGAGTGGAAGACACACCTCTTTAAAGGACAATACATCTCTATACATTAACTGTCTGCAAACAGCTACCTCTGCTCTCGCTCATTGGCTTTATACTAGAGTTTGACCCTATTCAGTGCTTTTCTGACTTCTTTCTAAGTTTGTGCTGTAGAAAAAAGCACATACATAAGCCTCTGCAATGTAATATCCTCTGCAAGTTTAAGGACGAGGCGGAGGCCTTGGTTCACAGGGCTGGGTCAGTCAGACTGGGATGCTGTTCTGGATTTCCTGAAGCAAGGTCCAGCCAGTGGGTGGAGCATCCTGTCTAGGAATCCAAACTGCATACTCAGAGTGCCAGAGCACATTGCTAATTGAGCACAGCTCAGTCTGTGACATGCTGCAAGAATGTGAAAATGGTCAGACTTCAGTGAAACTGCAACACATCAAGCGGCAACCAACACACTTCCACCGATCAAAATACAGCATATTGTTGAACATACCCTGCATTTTTAAGAACAACTAACGAACTAGCAGTTGTATGTTCGTATCCAGCGCTCTACACATGTTACATTACAGTAAATAGTGAAAAAGTCTACTTCTCCAGAAACCAGAATTTATATCAAGGAGGTGTTGCCATGTTAGCGTTGGTAATCCCTGCATCCAAATGACATTTAAAAAAAATATATTTCATTATTAGCAGTTCAAATAAAAAGACATCACTGACAAACTGGGCGGTTGTTATCACTGTCTGTACATAGGTTGCAATAAAGACAAATACCACATTGCATCCTATATTAATGCGAGGAACCCCTCGAACGACCGGTCACCCTCCCATACCCGCCCTCCACCCACCCACCAACATATCTCAACAGATTCAACACAATAGGAGCCTGTAATAGTTTTACACAGTCAACCAAATCCACATCCTATGAAGGCAAATTTCTAGTTCAACAGTTTGGGAACACCTTATTACCCTTTTATTTAGGGGGATCAGCCTGAGAGTTGAGGGCCTGTGTCATGGACCGTAAAATTGCATTCCAAGCCAACAAGACCCCCTGCGCCTTCTCATCCTGCCTAGTCCTCCCCAAGTGTGCCTCCCCCACTCCACTTCTGCCACCCATGCCCCCTGGGAAGGGGGGGGCGTGTACCCCTATCCAATGTATGGCAATACGTGTCTTTGCTACTACTAGTCCAAGCACAGCAAAGCGTCTACTGATCTTTTAAAGATTTTTCGGTAGGAGTCCCAGGATACATTGCTCAGCTGTATGGGTAATTTCCCATCCCGTCACCCTCTGTAGGTGAGCTAGAACCTGAACCCAAAACACAATCAAGGTAGGGCAGCACCCCACCATATGCATAAAATCAGCCCCACACTTGGGGCATTAACTTACCTGGCAGGGGTATATTGCATGCCTTATCTTTGGGGACAAGAGGTCGTATGAATCATATTGCATTGAATCAGTTTAAAATCGGGTGCTGACCGCCACCGTACAAATCCTACCGTGAATCCTAGCCCAGTCTTTAGAGCTAAGGGGCGCAGTCATAACTGTTGCTATGCGCCTTCAACCTTGATCTGCCTTTGTTGTCTATCAGAGTGAAGAGTCCAGTATAAATGGGAGAAAAGTCTGCATCCCCCTAAATTGCCAATAGAGTCACCAAGGTGTATGTGGGTTCTGGTGCCTCCAGAAACATGGGCCAAAGCTTCAGCGCCGTTGCAGCCAACTTGGCACATTGCAGGAACTGCCTGTGTCCTAAATTAAATACTGCAGTAGCGTCTCTAAGGGACACAAAGTGGCCCTCAGGGTACAACTCTGAAAGCCTCATACAGCCACCCTCCTGCCATTTCTCTACTGACATCACCAAGGCCACCTGTGTAAATGGATAGATTAACAAGAAGTTGAGGTCCGGGACAATCTTTGCCCTTCTAAAAATGGGCTTTACTACAGTCTCCCAGATTCGCCCCTTCAGTCGAACCAAGTGCAGAACGTCCCCTGTAATACTCCCACCTCGTATCAGAAGAGCCTCCAGGTGTTGGTCACCATGAGTACCCACCATAAAGGCCTGTTCCCAATTGGGTTCCTTGTCCAGCCAATGTACTGCATGTTGTAATTGAGCTGAAAAATAATAGAACTTAAGATCGGGGACCAACATCCCCCCAGTGGTTAATTTGTAAATTAAAAAAAAATAAAAAAATGTGGCGGGGCTCTCCTCAGGAGGCAGCTTGCAGCAGCCCATTTCTCCTGTTAACCTCACCTAAAACACATCCGACTACTAACCAAGAAAGTGGGGCGAGGATGTGACATAATGGCCAGAGCTGCTGACTTCGAAGCTGGGGAATCAGGTTTGAGTCTCTGCGTCGGCTCAACATCCTGCGATTCTGGACAAATCACCTAATCTCCCCGTGCCCATCATAAATGAAAGTGTCCTTAACTGGTGCTCATGAAAAGCTGCAGTATTGATGGAGTGCCGGTGCTGAGCACCGGAACCACTGGCTCAAATTAACACTGACCCTCCTCTTATCCCGTTCGCACCTCAGGGTTGATAAGCCTACTCTACATCGTTTGCCCTGCCACAGAAGTTCCAATACAAATTTGTCAAGCTCCACAAAGACTATGCGTGGAAGTTCATAGAAGGCATTTTGCATTATGTAGAGACACTGTTGCAGTACCACCACTTTTATAAGAGCTATCCTGCCCAACAGGGAGAGGCATAGCATGCACCAAAACGTAATAGTAGATTGTAGATTATCCAGCACTCTACCCATATTGCGAGTATAGAACTGGGACTGACCAAAGGTAATATAAATACGTAAATATATTTCACACCCTCAACCGACCAGGGCAGGTCAACTTTTGGAAGGTGAGCCAGTTGACAATCTCAGAGCAGCCCCAGCAGCAACAGAACCAGCTTAAGTTTCAGTCCCAACATTTCCTAGAACTCTGACATCACCGTCAGGAGTATTGGGGCAGACACGTCCGGTTGCTGCTGATAAATCATAGCGTCGTCTGCGTACAATGAGACTATGTGTTCAGTCGGTCCCACCGAGATACTCCAACCATTAAGTGCATAGCAAAGTCTTCAAGAGTGACATTCCTGGTTATCTCAGGCAGGTCTTGCTGTTCAAAGGAATGATATAATGGACCCATCCAATAAAACTGCACACTAAACACTATCATATTATTTTGGTGTCCTAAAAACAATCAAGTAGATTTATCTGTGTAGTTTATGTCAACCTACAATTTTTGGCTTTGGCTATTGCAGGTTAACATTAACTACACAGATGTACAAGGAAGCCCTGAAACTCATAGGCACCCTCAATGAAAGACAGGTAATGCTGTGGGCAAGGATGGACGGTCTTTTTTCTACCAGGCATACCCCCAGTGGGCTGCAACCCTTGAAGGCCAGTTTTGAAAGCCCAGGTCCACTCCAGATGCCTTTGCCACTTTCCTCAGGTCCCTGAGATTATTTGCTGCAAAAACAGGAGGGTTTTGAGAGAGGGAGAAATAGGAGAGATGTAGGGAGAGAGGGGGAATCCAGTGAGAAAGCGATGTGAGACTGGGATGGGTGAGAGGAGACAAGGAGACTGGATGGACAGAAAGAACGAAATTGCACAAGGACACTAAGGGTATGGGACTGGTCTGAGCAGCCTTTGCAATAGCCTGCTTGACCAAGTGAAGTAGTGTGGCTCACTGGTTAGAGGCGGCAGACCCGAGAGCAGAGGACGGCCCGGGACCAGGGTTCGATTCCCGGCGCGGCAGGTTTCTGGACCAGGGTCAGTGGACTCGATAATTCTCTCGCCTCGGTGCCCACTCTGATCAGCGATCACACTTGGCAACTCTGGGCATTAGCTTGCCTCATCTTCACTAACGGCCCCACCAGACTGCCGGGGATGCCTGGCCTCACCCTGGAGATACCCATTAAGGGACCATCTCTCAGGGAAGCCAGGAAGGGTTTCGCAGCGGTCGAAGCGCCTTGGGACCCTACGGGTAAGTAGTGCGCTATATAAATGCCTATACATACATACCTCCCTGGACAATCTGGTCACATGGTGCATCACCTTCAACCCAGAATAAGAATTACCTCCATCTGTAATATACCACTCCAGTGGCTGGTACCTTCAAATATTTAGAGATACATTGATGCATCCGATTATACACACTGCTATTACCCTAAACAGAAAACATGAGATACAGGTACCCTAAACAGAATCCATGAGATACACGTCCCAATTTTCATGTCCCCAACTCCATTGCGTCCTTTTAGAAAGAAGTACAGGCATTCTGAAACAAAAAACGGCTAACCAATGCAGTTCCTTTGGCTGAAGTGATATTGCAAAATGACAGACTGGATGACTATATAGACAATACATTCAGGTGCACTCCTATATTTTAATTAACAGTGCTATCTTAATCCGATAGAATGTCTCGGTGCATTACACACTTGCAACTGGGTAATTTGTTGTGGGTTGTAACTTTAAATCCAAAAAGGGCACACCGAGTCACTCTTCTGCATCAAACTTTCACAGTTTTTAACTCTGGTCCCACACAAAGTGTTGCACAGATGCCTAGAACTAGTGCTGCTACCTATTATCCCGAAGGACCTGGCTTCAACCTACTTCCCAGAGGAATGTGAGATAATACACCATGGCGAGGTGTGGACACTCATAGTAAAGGACATTGTGCTAGACAGAATATTATGGACGATGTTCCCAAGAGAACAAGAAAGATTTTAACTATAATGATACAGAGTTTACTACCCATACAAGGCGTCCAAGCACTTTTCTGCAAGTAGCACGCTACTACAGATTTCAAAAACCATTAGAGGTGAATTAGCATAGTTAAATACGAGTTAATTCGAGTGGTGGACATCAGAGTCTGTTAGTTGGATTGAATAGGATAATGGAGGTATAGAAGTGGGAGGAGTCTAGAAAGTGTTATTGAGGAGATCACAGTAGTAAGATGAGGTTTGAGATGAGTAAAAGAGAGATGGATGAGGGAAGAGTCTATAGAAAGGGATTAGGGAACCCATAGTACTAAAATGAGGTCTGTGATGAGTCAAAGGAGGGAGATATATAAGGGAAGAGTTTAGAAAATGTTATTTAGGAGCTCATAGTAGTAAAATGAGGTTTGGGGTGAGCCTAGGAGGGATAGAGGAGGGAAGATTCTAGGAAGGGTTATTTTGGAGATCATAGCTGTAGAATGAGGCTTGGAATGAGTGAGAGAGTGGAGGTAGAGGATATATATTGAGAGAGATATAGGATGAGACTGAGTAGTGCATTGGAGAGAGGCAAATGTATTTTTTCTTCTTTCTTCTTCTACAAAAGGAGTAAAGTAATAACTATATGGATACATAACCCTATAGAAAGGGAATACATGTTTAAGAAAGATAATATATTGAGATTTAAAGTTGTACTGTACAATTTTTTTAAAATATATTTTTCTCAATAATTCTATGGTGGAGTACTTGTAGATCAAATATTTATCATAATATTTACATATCGTGATAGATGAATAAAACAGAGACGCATAAGCATCTAATCAAATAACTTATATAAAAACTATGCTGTGACCTATAAACATTTTAAACATATTATACGATATATATATACATAGTTAACAATAAGTAATGTTGTACATTTGTTTAGGAAACCTAAGTAATATCTATATATTTTAAAACCATAGTTATTATATATATCTGTACAAAGAAATACACATATCTAAATACAAATATATCAATCAACTTGGATTTGTAGAGCATGGCTTATTATCTGCAAAGGGTATCCATGGAGATATCCCGTTCGGAGTGAGCATCGTCAGCTATGCCGACGACACTCAGTTAGTGGTGTCCCTTTCTCATCCGAAACAACAACCTGCGGACCTTTACAACTGTCTGACGCAGATACAAGGATGGATGAATAGATCGTCTCTGAAACTTAACGGCTCAAAGACTGACATTCTCCTCCTTGGCCAGAAGGGACCCACTTCACTTCATAACATCTGGCCACCCTGTTTAGGCCCGATCCCAGATCCGAAACCAGAGGTAAAAAGCCTGGGTGTCTGGCTCGATAAGGAATTATCTTCTGCAACACAGGCAAAAAAGGTAGCCGGTACGTGTTTTGGACTGCTCAGGTCAATTCGAAAGATCCTGCCCCTACTCCCCCACAACTCTCAAAAACTGCTGATCCAAGGACTGATTCTTTCTAGGCTCGACTTTAGTAATTCCATCTACTTAGGGGCCCCAGAGGCAACCCTGAATAAACTACAAAGGGTCCAAAATGCAGCTGCCCGGATCCTTACTAACACCCCGGCCAGAGCCTCAGCTAAACCAGCGCTGAAGTGTCTGCATTGGCTTCCGGTTACAGAACGTGTGATGTTCAATGCCCTCTGCCTAGCACACAGATTGCTCCAAAATAATGGTCCCCCAAGCCTAAAAAAATTTATCAAACCATACAAAGCCCCTAGATCCCTCCGCTCCGACCAGGAACACCTCATTGTCACCCCCAGAATTAAGAAGGCCCGAACAGGAGGAAGACGTTTCTCGGTTCACACCGCACGTCTCTGGAACGCCTTACCGCACTACCTGAGAACCGAATCCAACTACCTACAGTTCAGGAAGCAATTGAAAACCCACCTCTTCCCCTAAACTGTCTCTCCCCTTCCCTTGCTGACTCCTAGTTGTACTGATTTTAGCGCTGGGATACTTACGGGTGACTACGCGCTCTATAAAATTAAATAATAATAATAATAATAATAATAATAATGTGTTAGGTTCTTGCTGGGATCAGTCAAAAAGCCAGGTCTTGAATCCCTTTCTGAATTCCGGGAGAGAAGATGTTGTTCGGAGGTGAAGGGGAAGGTCGTTCCAGAACTTGGAGGTGAGGTAGGAGACGGAACGTCCTCCACTGTAGCTTCGGTGGATGCGGTGTGTGTGCGCGCACGGGAAGCAGAACGCAGGTGTCTGGAGGGTTGGTAGAAGTTCAGGCGGTGGTTGATGTATTCTGGTCCTTAGTCATGGAGGGCCTTCTAGGTGTCTTTCAGCATCTTGAATTCGCATCTTTTCGGGATGGGGAGCCAGTGGAGGTTTCCGAAGTGAGGATGACGTGGGTCCGTTTTGGGATGTCAAAGATGAGTCTGGCAGCTGAGATCTGTATCATCTGGAGTCTCTTCAGGAGTTGGGTAGCGATTCCTGCATAGAGCGCGTTGCCGTAGTCCAGCCGGCTGGTGACATATAATCAAATTATAAGTGATTACAAACACAGGGATATGCTGTACATTAGAGTTTGAGTATGGTGGTTATGAAGGAAAGAGACAACTCTTGATTAGTCTTCTGAAGATAAGATAGTTATCCAAGAATCTTATGTTTGGGGGTAATGAATTCCATAGTTTGGCTGCTTGAACAGAAAAAGATGTACCACCTATTGTTTTTTTTCTTGTATGGTGGGGATTTTGGGCAAGGTGCCAATCTTGAGCAGAGGTTCCTTTACTGAATGCATTTGGTGATTTTATTTCTGACGAAAAGCGGTACTGTTCCATATATTGCTTTGTGGGTTTTACAAAGCAGCTTGAAGGTGGATCTTCAGGCAACCAATAACCAATGTAGGGACTTCAAACAGGGGAGATTTGGGCTGTGGCTTTACATGTAGGCGTAACCTGGCAGCATAGTTCGAATCCATTGTATTCTTTAATTAGTTGATAAAGATGATCCGTGATAGAGGCCATTGTCATAATCAAGTTTAGACAGGAGAGATAGTAGCCTGGACCTTGTGTGGGAATCCCAGCTGGGAGAAGACGGTCAGCAGTGATTTCATGGTAATGAAGCTTGATCTTGCTAACTTGTTCGTTGAAAACTTTGATTCCACAGTAATTTCAAGGTTTCTTACTTCCTTAGATACTTTAGGAGGTGGTCCCAGATCATTCGGTCAGGCGCAGGGAGGGTCATAATTTTTCTAATCGCCACATGTGAGTATTTTCTGTTTTGGAAGCATTCACTTGGAGATGGCTCCATGTCATCCTCTGATCAATGGCTCTGAGGCAACTGAAGATTTTTGAGGTTCCAATGTCTTTGGGGCTTTTCAGTTCAAGGAGTATTTTTATGTCATCTGCATAGTTATAGACTGTAAGCAGAAATTCCTTGATCATTGCCGGTAATGACTTCATGTAGATGTTGAAAAGCATGGGTGAGATGATAGAGCATTGAGGGAGCCCTCCTTTTGTGACATGTGGTGTGGATGAGAAAGGGGCAGTATGAATGACATTTGTGCTGTTTTGAAGGTAGGATGTGATCCGGTCGAGAGCAGTCCCCTCTATGCCAGCTTCATAGAGTCTTTGAAATTAGACTGCCACTGTCAACATTGTCGAAAGCAGCTGAGAGGGCCAAGAGTAGTAGAGCAATCTTGTTCGGGTCTACTGTATTTTTAAGGTTATCGGGATGGGAATGAGGGCAGATTCTGTGCCTCTTCATGTGTGGAATCCTGTTTGGTAGTCTGAAAGTATGGAGTTATCTTCACTGAATTGTGACATCTGGGCAAATGCTGCTCTTTCTAGCATTTTCCCTGGAAAAATCCATTTGTAATTGGTCTGTAGTTCTTGGGGTCATGCAGGTTCAGGTTAGTTTTCTTTAATTATGGACGTATGTATGTATTCCTTTTTTTAGGTGTTCTGGAAAGATTCCCATGTTTAAAGAATTATTGATGATTCTTCTCACTGATATGGCAGCAGAGGTAGTTAAAAGAATCTTCCTGAAGATTTGTGGTGGACAAGTTTCAGAAGGGCAGCTGGCTGGCTAGCTTGCTTTTATCAGATCAATAAATTCACTTTGTGACATTTGTTTGAAGGAATGCAGAGGCTGTGTTAGCCTACTCTTGGGAGGGATTTTTGGAAATCGTTTGGTGCTGGTGATTTTAATTTGTTTTAAATAGGCATCCATCCTATCTGCTTTGGTTGTGTAATGATTTGCCAGTTTGTCAGTAAATTATTGAGTAATGGGAAGAGTTCCTTGTGTGCCTTCAGCGTTACAAAATTCAGTGAGAATTTGATCATATTTTTCATTTGCACATTTAGCATTTTGAATTCTGGCTGAATAGTACTTTTAAAAATTTTTATTTTTAGATTTTTTGATTGTTGACTTGTATATTCTGTTAAGTTTGCATTGGTGAAGTTTGTCGTGATTGCTGTTTGTTTTAAGTCAAGTGTGTTGCATGCCTGTTTTCTTTTGCCTTTTTTTTGTTGTTCTTAGTGGCATTAGAATATAAAACGCTTCCTGTATCCACTCAAAGTGATTTAACGGAATTTATTGCGTCTAGTAGTGTGTCGGATGTTAGTTGTGTTGCTCAGTATTCAAAATTAAGCTTTTTCCACAGTCGATAGATGAGTGCATGTAAGGTGGTCTTATGTGTGTTGATTTGTGGTATTTTATGTTGGAAAACTACCAAGTGATGGTCTAACCATGTGACTAAAGTAATCCTTTGAAAGGTAACTGGTTCTGGATTAGCAAAAATGACATATAGAATGTGTCCAGTGATGTGTTCGGGTTTGTGTACGATCTGAAGTAGATTCCGTGTGACTAGGCTAGTGATGATAGTTTTTGGATAGGGCATATTGCGTTTGTCAAACCAAATATTTAGGTCACCAAGAATGCATAAGTTGAAGTGTAGTGTTACAAGATTTGAAACTATGCCTAGAAATGTGTCTGGGAATGTTGCATCGCTGGGTTGTGGTCTGTAAAGGAGAAGGAAGTTACAGGAAGAAGCTGGTGTAGGGTTGCATCTGGTGATGAGGGCCTCACAACCTTGTATAGAAATGTTGTCAGCTTTGGTGAGATTTATTGTTTGCTTGGATATAATAGCTAGTCCACCGACTCTTTTGCCTATATAATTGTGTGTGATAGTTTGATAGTCTGGAGGAACAGCTTCATGCAACATTGGAGCCATGTCATCTCCTAACCATGATTCAGTAATGAAGAGTAAATCAGGTTGTGAGTCTTTGAATAGGTTGTAGATGTGGTGCTTGTTTTTAGAGCGTGATCACGCATTTATTAGTAGGCAGTTTAGAGATTGTGTTCTGGTGGTTATGTGACTTTGTTTTCTAAAGAGTGAGCAGCATTTTTTATTAACTTGTAGCAGATGTGTCATTGGTGGTATTAACTGTAGGAGGATAGCAAAAGTGTTGTTTTTCAATATAATATTTCTTGTCCAGCAGGCTTAGAAGGCATTTTGTTGGGTCTGCGTTTGTAGCAGGTGGAGAAAGTGGTTAAGTGAGTTGGTGAGCTGTGCTTTTTTGGTTTTGTAGAGTACACTTGTTGTGTAGTAGACATGGAGATGCAAAGTTGTGAAGAGTGGCATGTTGTTTATTGTGTTTGCATCTCTTTAGGGTGGAAGGTGCATGGATTAGGGGAGGTGGAGGAGCATGTGGGTTATGTTTTAAGGCTCTAAATTGTGCAAAGGATAAGAGGAGAGTGAATGAGAGTTGTTGCGTTGACGTATTTGTGGTAGGGGTTGATGAAGATCAAAAAATTGGGAGTAAAGATGGTTTAGGATGTGTATTATTTGTGGAGTCTGGAGGGTGGGAGTAGGTTTCTAACTTGTGACGGACTGTATTATGAAATTGCATGAGTATGAAATTTTGCGCTGGTTTGTGTTATATTTAGTTTTTGTGGAGTAGTGAGAGGAGATATTCATGAAGGAATCGAATAAAAATACTGTGGGTGAGTGGACGTTGAATGGTAAAGGGGGTGGTAATGTGTTTTGGAAATTAGTGTATGTGATGTGTGAAAGGGGATGGACAAGAGTTCTGAGTGTTTGTGTTAATGATTTTATTTTATTTTTTTTTTTAAAGGTTTCATATAGCGCTGGCTAGAACCAGAGGTATCAGAGCGCTTTACATGAGTATTCAGACCATAATTGCAGGTTACATTGTTACAAAGGTTACATAGTTATAAGAGTCTGGCAACATAGTGACAAGTAAGGTCGAGACAAACAAAAAGGACATATATGTAAGGGAAAAAGGAGGCAAGGGGAGAGATTCAGGGGAGGAGGGGGTAAGAGCAGGGGAAGAAGACGGAGAACGGAGAAGGGGAGGGTGAGAGACACAGCATGGAAAAAGAAGGGGGGGGTGACACAAACAGGTAGACGAGTCAGAGTTGCGTTCAAAGGCCAGTAAGCCGAGATCCCTGGGGAAGTGGTATCATTTCCCCATCTCTGTTGCGAGAGGCTCCCTATACGCAGTGGACTCTCTCAGAGGGGTCTCTGAGACTCCAAGGCCTACATCGTGGATCCTTCCCCAAAAATGGGAGAGGGAGTGCTTTGACAAGGGGTGTCATACCTTACCTCAACTGTGAGTGGCTCCCTAGGCGCTGTGGACTCTCTCAGCGGGTTAGCTGAGACTCCAGAGTATAAATAATCGATCTTTCCCAAACAAGGGGAGAAGGAGTGCTTAGTCAAAGGGCACAAAAGGACAGGGGGCTAGGCGGTGTAGTGGGTAAGGGGAAAGATTCAGGTGAGAGGGGATAAGAGCAAAAGAAGTAAGACAAAGAAAAACTGTGCCCAAAGTCCGGCTGGGTATGTGACAGTCAGGGGATGAACTAAGGCCAATCTCCTCAATAGCTGAACAAAGCAGCTCCACCGGGCGTCGGACATAGTGCTTGGACTCCGCTGTCAGGATGGAGATCAGGAGTACTCAAGTACTCCGAGATTGTCAGATGGGGAGGGGGGGGGGGGGGGGGGGGGGGGGGGAAAGCAACCATGGATCAAATGAATTCCAGACACCATCTTGAGGTCAGGCACAGTCCTGGTGGGATTATGGATTATTAGGAAGATTTCAGCTGAGGAAAAAAAAAAATCACAACTGGCGGCCACATCGCTGTGGTGCCCGCAGCGGCAGTTCTCACTCCTCTTCACCTCTGCCAGGCCAATAGGGAAAGTTATGTTGCAGCAGGATAACCCTGTAAGTAGGGGGTTAACGATTTCCTTATGGCTGCGGGTGGCTTCTCTTCAGATTACGCCAGGCCAAACCCGCATCACTAGGGGGACACGATGTTGGCAATACAGTAGCCCCGGCGGTCAGATAACGCTCAAATGGAGGAGCGGGCCGTGGAGGGGTTGAGATAAACAAAGCCCAAGGAATGCTCTCAATCCGACATGGGGCTGTGTAACATGAGCGTGTAGCAATAGCGAAATGACCAGAGTCCCCAGTATTACCACAAAATCTGTGTGCAACCTCTGCAGCATCTCGCAGAACCAGCAGGCTCCAGATCTCCCCTCAGCAGGCACGTCGCCCAGGGGGGCCACCCACCCTATCCTCTTCGATTTGACAACAGCAATATGACTTTTTCTACCAATCAAGTGCCCTTCACACATGTATACAACATTGCAAGGACTTGCTCTTATAACTGTGTAAAATTCCGTAATGCACGCTGCTTCATGCTAATGATTATTGCCATGATCGGTCAAGCGAAAATATTTTCACACTCATTATGCCAGCAGTTTGCTAGCAATGAGATATGTTGCAGGTAAACAGAACTGGCACTAACCAAACATATTACATTACAATTTTTATACAATACCTCCACACTACAGTTATTCCAAACTATTGCCAATTCGTGACCTTGAACCCAATTCATGTTAGACTATTTGCCCTGAGAACCAAGGCACAAACACATCTGCTAGGGCTGGCTGTGCAAACTGGATGCGAGAGTGGTAGGAGCCTTAGACAGATCCTTTCTTTCGAGGGTTGACTTGAATGCAAAATTAAGTGGGGGTGGGGGGTGAGCTAGGCAGTACCACATTCTTAACCCTCCCTCCCCTATCACCCAGAATAATCCACTAACAATTTTAAACATCTTGCTACCCATAAATTACCCTGAAAATATTACTAGTGGGATGTATAGTCTGGGCATAACACAGATATAACACTTTGCCCTGTTGTTGGGTTAATTTACGCATGCATGACATCCAGAACTGACAGTGCTTCCAAGCGTGTCGAAATGGCTTAAGTATATTTTAGCAAAACTGAATCATTACTCTCATTCAACAGGAAATATATGTTAGACCAAACGTTATCTGTCCATTAAGTAACCTCTTTTACCAACCTCTGCAAAGTTACCACTAAAGATCAGCATTACCCACCCATAGGGGATTCACCCCTGCACTGAACCCTCAAATCATATTTACTATACTTAAAATTAAATCCCATTCTACCTGTATCCCGAATATAACCATCATGCACCCTATCACAATAAGTATACTGCACCCTATGCACAACGAGTATACTGAATTCTGGACAATGGGGCTCTCATTCCATCAGCCTATGATGCAAATTAATTGGGAAGCTGCTCTAAGGAGGGGAGAATGATGGCAGATGTACATTTGCCCAGAATTAAGCCCCTTAGTTTCTGTACCAATAATTGCACCCACTAACCGGGGGAAGAGCATGAAAATTATCTCCAACAGGGATACTCCAACAGGGATATCCGTCATAAGATTTTTTTGTAGCACAGCCAGTCTCGAATAAAATCCTTCCACCAGCCCTGAAAAGACACCATGACCAATGGGGGATGAACAGGAAAGAAGACTGCATTAGCCAGGAGGTAGATAAAAGCTTTTGTAAACAGACCACAAACTGTGAAACGTGGCTACGAGGGCCGGGACTCATTTACAGTGACAATCACTTACATGTTTTGGGGTCACCTGCACCTCTTAATAGGAGTCCATGATATATGCACATACACAAAGATGGGCGGACAGTCTGAATGGCAGTCACAACTGTATATAGGTAGTCTGGTAGTGCGCAGCGCGTGGCTTCAGTATTCTCCTGGAACCTAATGCTCCTCAGCAAAACATGCCGTTCCTCTGAGCTTCAAAGGCGGCTCTAAATAGAAGGGATTATGATAATCAATCTGTGGTGAAATGGAAAAAAAACCTAAACATTTATGACAGCTTTGAAACAGGCGTCCAGTCAAGGGATTGAGAAAACGGAGACTAGGAACACCCATTCAACTCGGTTCTCCAGATTTATGTTTTGATTAAAAACTACTTTGAGGTTGCCTGTGTTGCTGATTTATGGCAAACTCATAAATTGATGGTATTTCCACCTGTCGCCACGGAGTGAGATTTTTTTTTCCTCAACCTTCAGCGATCCTTGGGTGTTATCTGGATTCAATTTCAGACAGTTATTAATCATCCGCACCCTCTCCTTCCAACAGACACCATAAAGCTGAGGTTACCTTGACTGGATTATGGGAGCTAAGGCCACAAACCCGAGCATCGTCAGCCTGGAGATTAAAACCAACATGTGCCGCCACCTAATTCATCAGATGACTTGTACCTCTGTAAAAATTAATAAACAAAGTCAACCTCAAGGAAATCGGTCTGCGGTCAGAGGCAGAAGCGAATGCAGCCAAAAACTGCCCTGCCCCACCCTCACTTTTCCGGCCCTCTTTCCCAGGCTCTCCCCGATAATTCATTCCGGATTAGCTCGTATAGCCTTGCTTAATCTCACCTTGTAATATGATCTCAACAAAACACTTTTAAGGTTTCTAAATTTACCAGTGAAATCACAATAGTAATTGCCAACAGGAGCAGCCTCTTACGTTGTTCAACGAGTTTGACTGACATCCAATAGCTGGCGACCTTCTCTTAATTTACACAGTGAAAAAAGTACATTATGCAAGACCATCAACGCACTATAGAATCCCTTCTGCAGCCGCTTTCATAGGAATTTCACCTTAGAATGAGGAACATGCACTAGCACAGGCTGCGGGACTTTCAAGTGTTCAGTGAATAACGTCCCTTTCATCGGAAGTGATCCCAAGCAGAAATTCCAGATTGAAATATGATGGCAGGATCACTTCAAACATAGCTTTGTCAGCTTGACGGATTCATCAACCACAAGTATTCTGCTCCCTTCTCACTCACAATATATAGAATGATACATGGGTAGGTAAAAACAGAGTAGGTTTTTTTTAACAAGTGGTACCTAATAGCATCGCACTGGTGTGGTAAAAAGCAAGCTTGCAAGTCCCTACAATTGCTAAGTGTGTATGTCATCTAGTCCTGCCTCCCCATGTCCCCTCCATCAATCAGGGGTGCTGCCAATCTCCCCCTCCACTTAAATCTTAACAACGCCTGCTCGATGTCCTATAACCTCTCCTCCCTCAGAACTTCCACATCAACCCATTTTTGATCTTTAAAAAAGTTTCTAATGTTTCATCAACTCTGCTTCTTCCTCGGATTCAATGGGCTCATTGCTACTCAGATCCTGAAGGAGATGGGCGGTACTATGGCACTCTGCAGCCACTGACAGATCCGCTGTCAACCATGGCCTTATACCTTCTGATTCCGTCTTGAGGCACAAGGTGCTGCAGCATGCACACACCAACCACGTTCCCAAGCTTCAGAGCCCTAGAAAACACGGGGGAGCCACAGGTGTAAAGTCCCCATTCCACCACCTTGTCCAGATCTGATAAGATGCAGGAGGTAGAGGAAAACAGAGGCTTCCTACTGTATAGTGGGAGGCTGAAGTAAAGTTATTGTTCATCTCCTCTTTTATTATAGCAGTAAAAAATGTTAATTCCTGGTACCAGCCTCCTTTTGAAAGATATGCAGGGCATACACAGGGAAATTAAGTTGTTTGAGGTTGAGATGTAGGACGAGTGATAATTAGATAAAATGAATTTGAGATTATCAAATCTTATTTTCTTGCTGTCTTGAAGAAAAGAAAATAGGATTCAGTAGCTTGTCGCAGAACATTTTGGAGAATTGTAATCCCTTCACAAGCGCAATCAGTAAGGCTAGGTATATATATCTACTGCCTTGTAGTCGTGACTTAAGCTCTAGAATGTATAAATAAGTATCCTGCGGGAGAATGTGACAACTGAGTATGCAGTGTCAATCACCCAGTGTTCCCATCTGTGCATAGCTAATCCCTAATCCAAAATTACTCTTCCTGCTCTGCAAGAGACAGCTCTACATCCACTCTGTCTTTTAGCTGCCACTAATATTCACAACATATTTGCACCTGTCAGTAGATTTTTTTTTAACAGACTATAATAGAGAACATGTTGATATGTAAACACCCACATTAAAAAAAAAATGAAATGATGTATAAACATCCCCATGTTTCAATTGCTCCCTCCAGTCTGATTTGCTACATGCCAGCATAAAAGATCTTGAACCAAAACAATTGTGGTTCACAATGAAAACTAATGAGTACATCCAAGCAGTTAAATAACAATTTCTAACCTGAAAATAGATTCAATGCACCACGCAGTCTACAGCCGTTTAAAAAAAAAGACCACTCCTTATGGGTTTTATTTAAAAATACCAAGTACTGTTAGAACCAGTGCTTCAGTTAAGTCCATTTTTCTTTTTTTTATTAATCATTCTCTCACTTTATGCAGCAAATGGTACTTCGAAGAAGTGATCAGCCACAGCAGTAACATAAAACAGTGAACATATTGCCAAGAAAGACTCCCACAATGTCTCACAGCATTCAACAAAACAGTTCTGTTATTAATACATCCCCAACTCCCGGGTCCGCCTCTCAATTCACAAGTAGGTGGTGTTGTATGGATTTCCTAATCCAAAGCCTGGCGTGGGTCTACCTATCATTGAAGGGTAATATCCATGTATTGAAACCACAATGCCCATTATAATGTTAATGTAGACATCCCCTAGCTTTATAGATTGGAATTTCCAGATACGTGAACCTGTCCAGGACAGACTTCAATTTTACTAGTGTCGGGGGCTCCTCACTTTTCCTGAGACTGGCGATGTGTATTTTTGCCACTACTAGTCCCTTTCAGTATTGATCTCAGTTGTTACGGACAGGTCCGGACTGCGAACAGAAACCAGGCCTGGCAAACTGCTCAGCTGACCCCCACCTGGTGTGAGGGGGAGTGCAGCTGAGCAGTTTGCGAGGGCAGGTTTTGGCCGATTTTGTTAAAGGGGGGCGATATTGCCGACCCCCGGTAACAAACTCAGCCCCCACCCTAGCGGCCTACTAGGGAAACGTCCGGTGCCCGCTATGCCCATTCTGGCCCTGGTTATGGAGGATTGCAAGTTTCGGATCTCTGGATAGGGTCCAGCCCAACACCCACCCCATACTTGCCATCATTCCCTCCCAGAATGGGTTCAATTTCGGACATACCAAAACTGTGTGGAGAAAGTGCCCCTCTCTGTAGTGCATCGTAAGCAATATGGTGATGCAATAGCCCCCATTCTCCTAAGCTTCTCTCGTGTATAATACACCCTATGGAGATATTTCCATTAAATAAGTCTGAACTGGGAAGCAACGGCTGATTGGGGGTATGGGGAGAGAGCAGTGCTTCTCTCTGGTCGTTCTCTGAGTTGTCCCAAGTCTGTGTCCCAGGCTTCCTGTCGGGTGACTGAAGATGTCTGGGGAATTAATTACTAGTGACTGGTAAATCTGCGAGATTTTGTGTGCGATCAGGGCATCTAAGAGGATCTTGCCCTCCACTGGGCTAAATTCTAGTATCTCAGTAGTTTGGGGGGGGGCATGTTTAAGCTGTAAATTCATAAACAATTGTGTGCAATGTAAGTCGTAAGGATTTCATTAGGTCAACCTTCAAACGTACCTTAGCTTGAGATGTCTATCATGTCCCAGGATTTGAATCCTTGGAGACTGGAGACCTGGGGCATCCTAGGTTTGCACCACAGTGGGATTTCGTTTGTTAGACACCTCCCCCAACCTTGTGAGGGTCTTCCTAAATTTGAAGTGTCAAGGAAGTGGTTGGGGCAGGTCTGCAGGGGGTGTCCCTGTACAACATAAGTACTAGAAAGGTGCCTGTATTGCCCATTTTTCAGTCACAAAAGCTGGGTCTGTGCCTGCATCAAACCAACACTCATTCACTATAATTAGATGTGCTACCCTATAGCACGAGGTTATGCCTGACGTCACAGTACCCCCATTGTATGCAGATTTATAGCATTTGGATAGGGCAACTCTTGGGGTACTATGACCACATAAGAAGTTGTGCAGGAGTGAGTCAAATCTTTTGAAAAAAGCTAGAGGTATGCAAAATAAGTTGTTCTGTATTTGGTATAGCAGCCTGGGGAGAGCTAGCACTTTATATATGGTACAGTGCCTATTATGGATAACGGCAATGTTGCGCAGAAACCCTGATCTCTTTGTAAGCAATCTAATTGGGATTGGATGTTTAATGTCTGGACAAAATGTGGGTCCCTTGCAACAAACACCCCTAGGTATTGAAAAGCATCTTCCAGGACCTGTAGCTCAGTCGCCCAGAAAAGGTAGTAGGGGGATAGGCCATGGGGTGTAGCGAGACCGGAAAAGATGCCAAAAATGCAGAGGATCTGGAGTACTCGGGGACCAGATTCTTGGGTATCATATAGGAATATCAGGATGTTGTTTGCATAAAGTGTTATTCTGTCTGAGATACCAAGGTCCCAATCTAAGACTTTGACACGAAGGGCTTGATTGCAATAGTGAAGAGTAAGTGGAACAGTGGGCAGCCCTGTCTCGTTCCTCTACATTTTGGGAAAAGGCCTGCCAACAAGGCCCTCACCCTAGCCCTCAGTCCGTTACAGAAGTCAGATACAAGGAAGAAATCAAGGTCCGAAGTTCAGTGCTGGCAATAAACAGAACAGGCAATCCCATTTGACTAAGTCGAAAGCCTTATGAGAATTCACAAATTGTAGAGCATGTGTGCCAGGTATGCAACACACCAGTTTTATTGCAAATGCAGCAGATATTGTGTTGCGTGGCTTGATGGGACAAAGACCAATTGGTCTGGGTGGGCCAAAGTTGCCATAAGTGGAACAGCCTATTTGCCAAGACTTTAGCTCATACTAGGACTTCTATGTTTAAGAGTGATATGGGTGATAGGAGAAGCACTGGTCCAACGGGAGTCCTGGCTTGGGTATGACCACAATTTCAGCAAGTCGCAGCTCAGGAAGTAGAGTACCTGCCTCCTGGGCCTGTAAGAAGACCTCATATAGTGGTTCGAGCAGTATGGTTCTGTAAGTTCTAAGGAATTCAGCATGGAATCCATTGGGTCCTGGGATTTTACCAGGCAGGAGCTGAGACAGCTAATTCTTCCAGCATAATGACACTCTCAAGTAGGTCTCTGTCAGTATTATTCAGTGGGCGTTTGCGAGGTCTTTTATGAAGTCTCGGAGGGCATTTGGGTCTGTGTCAGGTGATGGAGCGTATAGTGCTGTGTAGTAAGAGGTGAACTATCGGTCTACAGCAGCCTCCCCAGTGTGCCTAACATTTGTATCATCTGTTATATGGGAAATGAGTGTCTGACAGTGAGTGTTGGCACACAGCTGGTGTCATCTCCTGCTTCTTCTTTTGTGTCCCAGTGGTAGATGCAGCTTTGTGTGGCAAGCCCTGCAGCCCTTGGAGCAACTGTTTGAGGACAATGTGGTTATGCAGAAAGTCTCAAAGTTTGTTGGGGTGCTGTAATTTTTCTAATTCCACTCCAGATTCCAGGATTCAGGTCTCAAGGTCAGTTATTTTGTGCTTGTGTCTCTTGTGTGCCCTTGATATATAACATCTGATATTTCCTCTGATCATGGCTTTGAGCACCTCCCAAAGAGTCTCTAGGGACTCAGCAACGCTGTAAATGCCCTCTAGGCTAGGCGCCATGGAGCCATCAGTCATTCAGGCACAATCTTAGTTGAGGTCGTCGGGGCATAATTGTTTTTTTTAGTTCTACCGGGGAGTTGTCTGACAAGGCCCTGGAGTGGATGTGGGTGTCAATAAGTCTATGGGACACTGATTTCGGTAATAGGAAGTTGTTGAGCCAAAAGAGTGTTCTATGTGATCCAATTTATCATGTGTATCCCTTTTCTTGTGGATGTAAGGACCTCCATCCATCTTCTAGTTCCATTATTTCTGTGACTCGTGCCATTGGTAGAATTCCTCGGTTCTCCCTGCAGGTCTGAGTATACCAATCCAATACCCAGCCCCTTATTCTGCGGAAGTCGCAGCGGAGTACCCAGAGCCCCAGAGAAAACTGTTGATAGCGCACCCAGTTTATTCAGGAAGCAAAGTATAAGTAGTGGGGGAGCATATATGCCGGTTACTGCTTTTGGATGGCCATTGAGTAGGCCTGATGGCACCCCGTTTCACCCCTGGTTGTCATGCCATAGTTTTGTGACAATCACTTGCAATCGACTGTGAACTAGAATGGCTATCCACTGAGAGGCCCTGACGAAGCTCGCGTGAAACACCCATGAATAGCCCTTGTGAGATGGGACTGGGCACCTGGTGCCCGCCAAGTGCTTTTCTTGAAGAAGAAATAGGTTCGCTTTGTAGTGTTTGGCTGCCTTCAGCACTGCTCCTCTTTTGACGGGGTTTAGAAGCCCATTAACCAATTAAGCCTATTTTGGAGACACTATCTAGAGATTACCCTGAAATCTATGCAGCTTCCAGATTCTGAGCCATAGAGATACTATTAAACTGGCTTACATTTCTCCACTTCAATTACTCCCAAGGTGCTCACTAGGACTATTTCTATTTTTAAAAATTAAAAAAAGTGCTAGCTC
Source organism: Lissotriton vulgaris (assembly GCF_964263255.1). NCBI lineage: Eukaryota > Metazoa > Chordata > Amphibia > Caudata > Salamandridae > Lissotriton > Lissotriton vulgaris. The sequence goes on from NC_141691.1 coordinate 755,381,528, forward strand.
CCAAAGAAAGGCTTCTTAGCACTAGCGGAAAGAGCCCACCTCAGAAAAAATTTAAGACAGCAATTAGAAAAAATGGTCTTGCGATGTTTGCGGAATAACTTTTCTTCATGGACGAGTATTCCTCAGAGTGGGAGCTAGATACCTGAAAAACCCCGCTGCCTGTCTTGCAAGATTAATCTGTGGTTGGTTAAAGGAACACAGAACTCTGGAAGGGTAATAGGGAAGACAGGGTGTCTGAATAGTGGGGAGTGTGTCAAAGCACTTGTATGAAAAACAGATGGCCTTAAATTGAATGCACTCCTCAATAAGTAACTAAAGGAGGTGCGGCAGTTGTGAAGATACAGAGGAGTACTTGGGAATAAGGCCTAGGAGGCAAGTGGCTGAGTTACAAGTAATTTGCAGCCTTTCAAGTAATGCCTTATTAAAACCGAGATAATGCACTTTACCATAGTCAAGGCACAATATTATAATTGAATTATGGTCTTTTGGAACGACTTTGAGAGGTACCAAAGGAATCTCCTGAAACATCCAAGGAGACCAAAATAACAAGCAGCCACCTTGTTAATCTGTTGGTCAAATTGATAATCTGGGTATCGTCGGCATAAAATAGAATTAACCCCTTGGGCGCGGCCACGATTCTGCGTCTGTGAGGTGTTTTTCGTAGTGGGCGGGTTCATGACGGCCCCCAGCCATCGTCAGCACACGCCCCAAACTATCCAGAACCCGCTATTTGCAGGAGATTTTAAGATAGCACTGGCAAACCTCGGCTGTAGAGGCCCACTGCCCACCATAGAGGTGGGGCTAGCTTTTGGAGGGCGTACTCCTGCATACCTAATTTCCCACCTGCCTGCGACCATGAGGGCCTGGGGGCAAAGGGATGTCTTTGTCTCCACTGAGAGACAAGTCACATATCAGAGGTAGTGAAGCCTTTGAGGCTCACTGCCCTGATGGGTCATTAACTACCCACCCTGGGAGGGCAAAGGTGTGACCTCCTTCCTGCCCAAGCCTTTTGTCTCACGTCCTCTGGGAGCGATAGCTGCTGGTGCAGGAGGCAAGACGTCTGTCTTGGTGTCAAACGGCTCGGAAAGCCCCCCCAAGGCACAAGAAAAATTGATATCTTGGTGGGCACCCTCTGAGGGTGCCACCTGTGTACATGCCAGCTCTCCCTCGACCCAAGAATTGTGTCATGGGTGAAAAGCCCAATATTTGATACCAAACAGGACTACATTCAGTGGTACCATCATGGAGCTGGCTATCGCCGTTTTGTCCAGTAGCCAGTCCACGTTAACCTATAGGTCGCTGTTCACTTACAGTAAACTTGCATGGTAAGGTTACTGTATAGACATATTTGTCTGTACATATATACCCTCACCATTACGATAATGCACCCTGCCTCCTGGGATTTAGGAGGTCTACTTTAGGGGTGACTTACATACCCTTAAGGCAGTGAGGTGACCCCTGCCACACATGGTGTGTGCATAGTCACACACGAGCAGGCAAGCTGCTCATGCAGGCTGCGGTAGCAACCCTGCAGACTTTACTTTTACTCAAGTCACTCAGGGTGGCATAAACAGTGCTGCAGCCACCCTTGCCTATGTAGCACTGGTACCATATACTAGGAACTTACAGGGGGAGGGGTAAAGCATCTTGACAATTGAGTATACCATCTCACATTACCCTTTCAGGGTAAGAGCACTGGCACTGGTGTCTGGTTAGCAGGTCCTAGTGCACTTTAGGTTATAAAATCACAGCATCCAGAGCAAAAAGTGTGTGTGGGGGGGGGGGTGACCATACAAAAAGGGCATTGTCCTACATTTATCAACCATTCAAGCTAGATATGCATGCAAGGAAAGTCAGATATCAAAAAATGAAAGGCAAACAAATTGTTAATTGTGGCATCATGAAAAACATCCTGAAATTTGCCGCTATGACTCTGTAGCCTAGCGGGGGATTAGTATTACCTGAGGCATTCACTTCACATAACATTCATATACATGACTGTATAATTCCCCAACATGCATTGAGACATGCCTAGTAATTTCTAGTTAAACGCTGTAATGTTGTATAGTGATTGCAGCTAGGCAGACATGCTGCTCGAGGAAACTGCTCTGCTGGCGTACACGAGAGCCGGTAACATCTGCACAAAGCTGGCTTTGCAACGGCATTGTTCATCCATCCAAAACAAATACAAAGAGTACAAATTGTAAATGGGTAGCAATGAGTAATTTCACAGAAAGTGTTACGATAAGGCCCTGTAAAATGTATCTAAATGCCTACTATAAATTATTTGTCAAAAGCTGGAGTCCAAAACAAATAAGAGCACGTTGCCATTCTCCTTGGGTTTGTAATCATGCCTGTGCTAGAATGCCTGAATCATTTAGGCCCCATTTCTGATCGTCAGTCATCAGGTAGGCAGTGGGGTCACTGTGTCGCTCTAAGCTAGGCCAAGGGAAAGAGAGGCTTAGCTGCAACAACCCAAGGCGGATTCCATAAACGTATGAAAGAAAAATGGCTGCAGGTTTTATTAGACTGTCTAGGTTAACTTCCAGCCCAACCCATGCACTCAAGTCACTCGGCCCCTTCCTGTGCACCTCTTTCTTCCTGCCCTTCTTTGTCTATTCCCTGCGTTTGCCACTCCCATGGATGCCTCTGCCATCTTGATATCTTTCAGGGGACCCCCCTCAGATCCCTGGACATTCTGATGAGTCAGCCATCCAGCTTCTTGATGCCTCCGCCGTGGGCTGGGCATCCATTGGATCCATTCCAATAACTGGCAAACCCTTTCAGAGTCAAATGTTTGAACATCCTGGGCAAACGTTGCTTTTTCAGGACTATTTGTTGGTGCCATATCAGTGTCACTATCATTTGCCAACTGAAGACATTTATGGAATATGAACACTCTCACGATGCAACAAAAGGTTCAATCGTTTGTTCAGTTCCACAAACAAGCACACGCAATTTCCAGAACAGCCTCCAGAAAACAGTAATGTTGGTCTGAGTCTGACAATACATATGTGTGTTGGTTTTCAGTGCTGTTTGGTGTCGCTTCAGGCGCCTGTGTAATATTTGCCCACTTCATTAAAACATGGCGTTACTTTGAGGATGTGTGTGAAAAAACAGTTGAAAATATACCCAGTTACTTTGAGGATGTCAACCCAGCACATAGGAATAATATGAAACTAGATATTTACCAATTCCATACAATCAGTGGCATAACAATGACCCCAGAAGCCCCCGCAGTGCGAGGGGGGGGCGGATGCAGGGGGGCGTCTCTGGCACTGTGCACAGGTGGCGGGCTCCAAACCACCTGCCTGGGTCCGATCATAGGCTCCATGATCTTTGCAGGGGGCCTCCTCAAGTTTAGTTACTGGACGGCTTACAAATCAAATAATCCACACCTCCCCCATGTCTTGCTGGACTCCCCAAAATAGTTTGGCTAGTTTTTTTGTTTTGAAATTACAGTCAAAAAAGTTAATTTCTCTTTTTGGACCTTCAAAGAAAACAGATTGGTAGCAAAGGTACCTCCAATTGACTGAATCCTTAAGACTCCTATCTTTCACTTATAATATTTGGTTTATAAAGTGTACAATAAGACGACTACTAGGCAAGTTTAAGTTTTCAGTGTGTTTGGTGAGCTCGAAGATGCTAAACTTAACAGTATAGGTAGGCGATTTCAAAAAGATGTCAGGCTGAGATGGTGGATTCGGCATCTGTCCTGATTCGGCATCTGTCCTTTGGTAACAGATAGTCCTTCCATTCAGTAATCCACAGCACTGCCAGTCATATAATGACACATCAATCAAGTTCATCGTGACAACAAATTCCCAGTCACCGCACTCATGATTTGAGTTAGCGCATATCAATGACATCGCCCAGCTGTCAGAAAACTACTGATGAGGGTGCCAGGGTATTTTGTGAAGCACTCTGCCACTTCCTGAACCAAGCTGGAAAGTACACTTCTGGCTTGAGTCAATCATGTGCAACTACTATTCACACCTGTTCAGCCTTCCCTCTAGGGTTTCAGCAGGACCCTGCTAGTGGATGGACTAGGATCACAAGGGAGGACCTCTTTCAATGTATAGTGAGATTCATCCCCTGGTGCAACAAGAATTCCAGTGGCCCTAACACAAGCAAGCAAAATGGGCCCCTCACAACCAGGTTGGAGTCCGAAATAACACCATAGTTTAGGTGCAGAAGACCTCTAGGAAATCAAGCCACTGGTGCCACTGCAGCTGCTTCACTATTGATATACCGCCCTGACTTAATCGGGTTTTCAGGTGCATATGAATGAGGTGGCGCAGAATTAGGCATCATGCTTCCTCAGTATGCATTCACTCCACAGTCCCAACTTTGGGAGAAAACTGTCCCCCATCATGAGAAGACATTAAAAAAATAGAGGCAGGAAAAAGAGGAATGTGTGGAGACAGTCCTAAAATTGGCCGCATGGGGGCATACAAAACACTGATTAATAATAGTGTAAGAAAAGTTCTTGCAATAGAAAAAGGACTACATTTAAGCCTATTAATAACCAATAACATTACCAACAAAATCATGTATGGTACCATCCTTTTGCACTTAAACTGAAACCATTCCTCCCAGAAAGAAATTTGAGAATTATTTTTCAAGCCCTTGTACTCTGATCTGGAAGGTGGCAACGCCTTGCTCCATTGCCTCGCAGACTACACAATGCCCATCTTAATGACTTTCTACATACCCTCATTAAAGACCTGCAGAAATCTTACCACAGCAGTCCCACCCCAATGGAACTCCACTGGCTCCACTTGCTGGCCCACACCATCCTCAAACACAGCTGACTTGCCTACAAAGCCATCATAGCTGGTGCCCATGCCCCTCTGGTAGCTCTCAGAACACCTGCAGTCTGGGCACTATCAGACTGCAAATGAAGCAGAGCAAAAACATTACAGGCCTTCTCTTTCTACGCACCTAAGATCTAGAGCAATTTTCATGTATCCATCAGGCCTGCCCTAAACTTGCTACAATTTAGGAAAGAGCTGAAGGCTCACATCTTTGAAGGACACTTTAATAGGATGCAGTAAAAGTCCACTCCACTAAGCAGCTTACCCCACCTAGCCTAGCTACTTCCTCCCTTCAGACGAACATGCTACCTAGCAATAAACAAATAAAAGGTCAATTGTTTAGTTTCAGTATCAGGAACAAGCCAATGTTACTTATAATAATTTTCGAAGGGCATTCAGTGTTTCTTAGTAACATTTAAACCAAAATAATTCAGTAAGGAAAAAAGAGCAAATTTGTTTGGAGAATAGGAGAAAAGGTCAATCAGTGCAATTCCTACCAATATTTGGGATTTGATAAGATCAGAAGCTCTGCCACAAAGTCCATCTAACCGCAATGAGAGACCGTGCAAGACATTTCCAAATACAGTTGAGGAAATTGTATTCCAACCTTCAAAGCCCACTCACCTCCTCAACCTTCGAGCCAATAATGTAAAATGTATACCTGCAATAACTTATGGATCCCCCAGTTATGGCGAAAATTTTACTTCACTCCGGTTTAGATAAGATTATTTCTGCTGCTATCCGAGCAATTTTTGGCCTTCCTGGTATTTCTCCATCTTCGCTCTAGAAATCTGAGCTCTACAGCTGATCTGCAGTTTTTTTAAACTCGTCTTATAGATTGAAGGGTTCAGAGACAGGTATGCTGATGCACTATATTTGGAAGGAATTAATCAAGAAAGACAAAAAGGATTCTCAAAATGTTTTTTAAAAATCTACAAAGAGTTTTAACCACTTTGAATTTGATGGTAGAATGGCAAGAGGTAACAAGTTCAAAGCATTCCAAACCTCTACCAAACAAGCAGCCGTAATGGCAACGTGCACCAAAAATATAAGAGTTTAATAAGCTCTTGAATGGTGACCTACTACTTCCTCTTACTCCTTACCAGGAGTGCAGGGCTAGATGGGGATGAGGTTAAAACAAGCAACAAGAGGCAAATATATGAGACTGAGGTGTTTACTGATTTCACTTGCATCCCTGAAATATGGTCAATCGAAGTTAAAGAACTGTGATTGCAATTTCTGAAGAGGTTGTGGCAACTCGAACGAAACTCTAAAACACATATGTTCATGTCCATATTTGCTGTAGCTCCGCAGTGTCTTATTAAATCCTTGCTTTCTCAGATTAGGAGTTCGTACAATTAAAAGATAAGTCTTCCAATGTCTGCAGGGTACAGACCGTCAACTCATCTGTAGACTAACAACATTTCTAGACATGGCAGTTGGAAAGCTGGATCAAATTTAATGCAGTCTCAAATTTGTGAACTGTCCAGAGAGATAACCTCATAGCATAGGCATGACTGCAATATGCGAGTCTTCTTGAATATGGGTCGTGATCTAGCATGGTTTGGCTCATATACATATTCCAGGAACTTTTTGATCAGCTGTCAGGATCAGATTATGACTTGTGTAATTTTTTCTGTAAATGATTTATGTCATGATTACTAGTAATCCGGACAGTGTTGAACGCCTGCAGCAATTTCAGAAGGGTCTCGATAAGAGAAATTTCAAGGGGTGGCAACGGCCCCAACCTCCGCTCAATGGACTGTAAAACACACAATGAATTTTATACGTTTTTTTTGTTGAATATCCACACTTTTAGACCTAAATATTAATATTTATAGCATTTGCACTTTATTACCAGTACGGCGGGATTCATATATTAACATATTAGAAAGTCAATCAGATCAGTCAGACATTTGGTCATAAAATTATGATGTAGGAATATTCTCGTCCAAGTACTCATTAGTACGGCACGTGCACTTTATTTTTTTCTGACTTAACCTATACCAATTGGTCGAATCTGAGACTTTCATTAGAGGGCTGATTTAGGAGAATTGTTTTTTTTTTGGGGGGGGGTGCGGGGGGGTGTTTATGCTGTTTTTTTAACTTAATATTAATCAATTATTAGTATTTTTAACAAGTTAACAACGTGAACGTGTTGTCTAAATGAATTATCAGTAATATTGCAATGATTTTAATTCAAACAAATAAAAATATTATACAATTATAATTACACAATTAGCAACATTTAAAAAAATGGACGGTCTGGAATCCACTTTTGTCAAATCGAATAAGTGTATTTCTATTTTCGAAATTGATCAGATCGCTTCCTCATTTCTATCTGCTCATTAGTAAATTGTAATTGCATGTTTAAAGCGCATACTACCCCAGACAGTGGTAAAGTGCATTACTGCGAGTAGCACGCTATTCCGGTACCAAATTTTAGTGGTTAATAAAGTTATTGCTAGTAAACAAGGTATATTCAAACTTGGATTACTAGATATAGGAGTACAGTGTGGAACAATGTGCTTGACGACCTCACACAGCGCATGGGACCTGTCGGACAGCATGAAATCACACAGGAAAGCTGAAGGAGAAAAAAGGAATCTAGCATGCAAAATACTTTGGTCCCCCAAGGAGAAGTTTGCATGCAGCTGTGGCGTTTCCTCCAGTGGACGGTAACACCTCCAGACGAAAATAAAAACAAACCTCTCTCTAGGTATGAGCCACCCTGGGGAGCAGCGATTTCACTTCAATGATGGGATAAAAACACCGAGGTGCTGCTCTGATCACGGCCTGCCTAACAGACGGGAGAGAGTTCCCCGTGTTAAGTGTTGACAACGTGTTTGCTTAAAGAAATAGGAAATCAAATGCATCATTTACCACCTATATGACAACATTGAAATTAGGGGTTCTTCCCTGTAGAAACTAGATATTTACAACACACACTCAATTGGGCACCTGCATTCCCATCCAGGGCACACTACAATAACTTAAAACACTATATGTTTACATAATGCGCTTTTCAAACCATCACTCGGTGGTTATTCCACACACAATCATGTATGCCGGCTTACAAACTTATCAGGCCTACACATAGGAAATAAGGAGGCGGTCTCCTTTTTGATAGTCAGAACCTAAACAAAGGTCAAGGTAATTATGGGCACTTTACTAACTTGGACATTGACAGGTTGGATTTTAGCGTGGAGTGCATGGTTAGTGCTGTCTCAATGTACTGTGTGTTCCAGCCTAACAGCTATAGTGCCCCGTCACAGTGGGGTTGGCTAGTGCCCTTTCCTTTAGAAATGCTGTACTGCCGGAAGCACCAGAGAGCTAAGACCTGGAAGAGGATGGAGGGAGGTAGCCCTGCCCAGGAGGGCTGAAATGGCTACAGTTAAAATTCTAAGAAGGTAACGTCTGGAGGACAGAGTACAGTCTGTAAGGACGGTATTTTTTGTGATATTCGTTGGGTGTGCCCATTGTGACCCCAAACTCACTCAAGATGAAATGCTACAGTGAAGTAAAAGTCAGTATCTTTTTAGAATATGTTGGCTGTGGTTTGAAGCGAACATAAATAAGATAGCAAAGATTGCCTGAAGTTTATGAAGAGGTCTGTCTTAAAAACTCCTATGACTGCTTTAAACTGTTGGTAGCTTAGTTACTGTTTTCAGTTTTATAAATTGGCTGCTAACTCTCTACGAAGCTAGGGAGACTCAGGCGTGAGTAAGCTGAAGGGACAATGTCGGCAGCATCCCTTCTTTTGAGGTCTGTAGAACTCCTGAATTGCGAATAAACAGCACGTAACAAATTATGACAAATTTAAGGAAAAAATATTACTGGCCTTTACTCACAAACTTGGTATTTTTCTGTTATTATCTGTGCTTGTCTAGCAGTTATAGCTCTGTAAACAGTTAATATTACATAATGGAACAGTCCTCATTTTATGGGTGCTGGAAAAATGGAACGCTGAAATGGTGACATGGTGTTCAAGCCTGTAACTTAAAAGATGCACATTTAGCAGAAGAACGTGAATTAACCCGAACTGTTCACTAACTAGCTTGAAGGCAACTGTTTTCAGTACACTAACCCCTTGCCCTTTCACTGAGAAAAGGATACCATTGTTCCATCTATGCAGAAAAATGAGCGTTGCCCATCTTTGGCTCAAAACCCATACCAAGCAAAGAAATCCCTTTAGGTGAGAGAATGAAGGCTTAAAGTAAAGAAAAAAAAGTGCTGACACGACAAGCACATACTGCATCATAGCACTTTTTTACCTCTTAAACCCAGGTTGCACAGCAGCCCATGCTACTGTGCAATATGTCAAAAAAGTGCAGGGGGACAAGCAATAGGAAGGAGCTGCGGGGGAGGGACCAATAAAAGACAGCAGGGGGGGTGATGGAGCACCAACAAAGAACAGTGGGAAGGGAAGGGAGGGACAAGCAACAGGAGGGAGGGGTGGGAGAAAAGCTGCAGAAACATTCACTCCTCAAGAGTGCATGCCCAAAAGTAAAACTATGTCCATTCCACGGCAGAGGCAACACTGAAGCGCTGGGCAATCAGAAGCAAGGAAAGAAGAGTGACCTAAAGCCAACCAATGGAAAGAAATGGGCGGGCTGTAAGTCAGTTTACAGCTTTTCATTTTTTTTCCTAACAGATTTCGTTGACAGCGCACATGCGCTGTAACAGGCAAACCCTTACAATGCTGCTGCAGATCAAACCCAGCTGAGAACATTACCCTAGGCCAGCAGAATTTAATGTCCAATTTATAGTAGAATACCAAGCAAAGAAAAGTAAAAACAGAGCAAGCCAGTGTACATTTTAACACATGGACCGGCTACTCTCTTTGGCAGGAAAGGCAGTATAGGCGATTCTGTACTACAGTGCATAGCAGTGAGATTCCACTGGAAACATGTGTTCTGGAGCGGGCGTGGGAGGTAGGAGGGGAGGAAGGGAGGCCGCCTCTGAATGAACTTACTGTTACCTTCTTTCAAACATAAGTCTTCTCTTTCCTGATACTGTCTGAATTTGAAACATCTAATTTAATCCACTGAAGGGCCCAGTCTTCCTTTTATTTCCTGTCTGCACTGGAGCAGTCGCCTGTTTCAATTACGACTTTCTCCAGCTCCTACATTTTTTGTGCTCCAGCTGGCTCCGACAGCACTTCCCTGGAAGGTAAAATGCACTACCCGTACTGATCGGAGGCCGATACCGCAATATTTTATAGCTTGGCTGATGAGAGGAGTGGTTTAGGCGTATGAAAAAGGAAACCACCGCTGTGCTTGGTTACAAAAGAATATTACATGTTGTTGAACATTGAATTCAAGTCAAAGCTTTAAGAAGTGTGTGTGTGTGTGTGTAAAAAAATGCGCAGTGCAACATGCCATTTATTACCACTTTTGAGTAAGAATAGAGTGCACTGACTCATGAGGGGCTAACTGAAGAGCCTTCATGATGATTAGAAGGGTTGTTTCCCTTAGTGTGTGCGTAGGAATGTATATTTTTTAGAGCATGTTATACTGCATGAGCTTGAAGCCATGTGCTGCTTAAAAGCGTTGCACATGTATGAATGAAACCCACCTGTCATCTTAGTTACTGCTAATTTGAGATGGCGTCAGTGCAGATTACCACAAAGGTTTGGTCAATATATTTATGCCACCTAGTATAGTCCCCTGGCAGGCTGGCACTACCCTTCAAGCTCACACCTCGCTGAGGATGCCTGAAGCACCTGAGCCACATTTCTTCACTGCATTGTCTGAGTAAATCTACATTGCGAAGGAAACTTTGGAACAGCTTGGATAGACCGAGCAAGGCTATGTAGAGACCTGAAATGCCATGCGAATGGCAATGAAGACTTGACTGTGCACCATATACATAACCAATAACAATATGAAATTACTCTAAAGGACCCAAGCCTACTAAAAACAGAGAAATATTGTCAAGAAACCCTGTACAAAAAGATCCTTAAACGGTTAAATCTGGTAAATAACTTTTTCTGCTTTATGAATACAATAAATCTCCACATATCCTTTTTTTTATATTACCTTATCCCCATAGAAAATTTGAACTTCAAATTACTTTCTAGCAGTATGCACTCCAGAGACATTATTGTCCAAGGAAGGCATTATTAAACACAAGGTGTTCATCACCTCAGTGACCTGCACCTCACCTCACAAAGGCCAGGAGCCACAACAAGTAAAAGTTCAGTTATTTTATTACACTCAGACTTTTAAAAAAAGTTACAAGACTCAGGGGAACAGCAGGGTAATAATTAGAGAAATACTCTAGAGGTTTTCTTCAACACTCTCTCACTCTTTCACTTTGCTGCGTCAGTAAATCTGAAGGGGCTGCTCCTGTTAACAAGGCAGCGGTTGGGCTGTGGCTTTCAACAACTTTTCTGTTAAACAAAGTCACCAAAGTAATAAGGAGTGGATGGAACCCAGCAAATGGGCAAAGCAGCCTTGCACACAAGTTCCAACTATCTGGTACTTTTGGTTAGGGTGGGGACCTTCACTTCGACACCCGGCCATCAGAATCGGACTCGAACAGAAAGTAGGGACAGGCATCAAAATAGAAGTGGCCCAATGCACCAGAAAACAGGCCCACAAGCAGACAAAAAACTGTCTGATATACCTATCAGGCGAGTCCTTCCAGCACTGCCGGATTACGCTTTAGGCAAATTCGAGCCTGCCAGCTATTAAAAGAAGGTCTTTCATAAATTGATAATTTTGTTATTCTATTTTCATTGTTGCTTGGGCCTAAAATAAGGTGCTAGGTGGGTGTGGGAGGCATACTTCCTATAGTCTGTCAAATATTTTTCCTATTGTAACATCGGTTTAAAAAAACCAAAAAGCTTTGAGTTTCTAGGCCTGTTCTACTGGTCGTTTAAGCCAATGAGGCATTGCACAGAGAAGCAAGTCAGCTTGTGCAAGCAAAATATGCTTCTCAGAAAGGGAACTTGCAATAAGAGCCTTGTCTTATCTAGATTTGTGATGGTAAAGGTGAAGGGGATCGAGAAACATAATACAAAATATAAAATAAAATATGTACTTTAGATTGCTCCTCCCCACCCAAAAAATATTTCTCTAATAATGATCAACACTATCTGTCCTTGGAACTTTTACAATTTTCTTAACTTAATGTTTTGTGTTTTTTTAAACTACCATCCTTGACTTGGGAAGGGGGGGGGGGGGGAGAATGTATCTGCTTCAGGACTCCACAATTGTACATGCGAAACAAAGTAGCCATTCCGCCTGCTTTTAGATAGTGGTCCCTGTCTATATCCGAGGAACAGTGTCGTCTTTTAAAAAAAATATATTGTTATTGTTTTTTGATAAATGAAACATACAAGCGAAAAGAGAAATTATTAATGCACGATATGGGTACAATAGTGGGCAGCACGATATAGTGGTGAGCGGAAGAACAGTGTCTTCTTGATTGCTTATATAGTGGTGAGCGGAAGAACAGTGTCTTCTTGATAGCTTATCAAAACCTGTATTAGTAACATTGTTCGACCAAATTAGTTACCTTCGTGTTCACAGATTGGGTGTGCTCAAACTGTGTGACTGTTGCTCTCTAAATTATTACACTACAACACAACTATGTGAGTGTACTATCGGAAAGGTTCCAGAGTGTATCAGATGTTTTCAGATTGCCGGAAGATAAACAGCGGAATACCTGATCAAAACTAAAAACAAACTTACCATGCTAGGACTAGGGAACTGGCTTTTGTTTGCCTTATGTGTTGGCTGTCTAGTCTCAAAAAGACGGAGGATGCAATAAGGATACACAGGTTGTTCACCAAGAAGAGCACATGCTGTGCCTCACAATAATGGAGTGTGCAGTTGTAAAATTGGTCTGATGTTCAAGTGAAAACTTGATTTTTTAATGCATTTTATAAACATTTTGAACGTTTTTTTTTTTTTTTAAAAGAGTTTTATATAGCGCGAACTAGACCAGAGACATTGGGTATCAGATCGCTTTACATGAGCACCAGTTTTGTTACAGATGGACACATTCCTTTTTGTTAGGCACGGGGAGCTTACGTGATTTGCCCAGAATCATAGGATGTTGAGTCGTTGCAGAGACTCAAACCCAGTTCCCCAGCTTCGAGGTCGACTGCTCTAGCCGTAAGGCTACATCCTCTCCCTTATTTATTTTGAGTGACAGTTACACTGTGTGCTTGCTCTACAACAAATATATTTCACAAACTTGTTGTCATGGATACTTTATAGCAAGTCCATTGCAAGGCTAGTAGAGAGTGGTCTTTACCGCCCCATCCTCCAGAATCTGAGCTCTGAGTGCAGTGATCAGTGCCCAAGGGAGCCAATGAAAGTGAGACTGGGAGAAGAGAGGCAGTGGCTTTGGTCTGCATCCCAGGCAGGTTTGCGACCTCGTCTCTCGCCACAAGAACCCTATTGCAGTCTTGCGTGAGCACCTATGTTAATACTGTGATTTAGTCTTCAACAGCAAAAGGCTTTAAAAAAACACTGGCATCATCCAAGGAGCTGGAAGCCTCTGAAAGTATTGTCTGAATTTGTAGTGCAGGTCACTCTGGTGAGGACCTACCCTCATTTTCAAACAGTTAGCCAGGGCACCTCACACCAATTAGCAATCAAGGAAAAGGCCTATAAAAAGACAAAGCCAAATAAGGGCAGTGTCTTATTAATGTCCGCAGTATTTACTATGATTTGCTTAGACTGCTGCTGTTTACTACGCCTGTTCCTGCTTCTACTGCTTTGACTATCTAGGCATTTAGAATTTGGACTGCCCTTGTTGCATTTCCCAATGTTTATTATTGGGCTTATTCAGCGCTCCTTTCTTGTTCCAGTTCCTGCCTTACTCTTTCTTCCACTCCTGATCCAGTTAAGTTATCCTTGGGTGGTTTCCTCGGACTGCCTCCATGTTTACCTGTGTCAGCTTCCTATCATTCCCCATGAGATCTTGTACACAATGTGTCCGGAAAAAAATTAACATAATTAAGCAATGTCGTGTGGATCTTAAATTCAGTCTTCTACACTGCAGACTAATCATACATTGAAAATAAGTAGATGTCATTTGTATGGAAAAACAAGTTACAACTAAACAGGGTATATCTATATACAGTTCATTTGTAACTTTCAGGGATCCTTAGTAAATGTGAGGATGTAAGTAGAACTGCAGTGGAGAATTTCTGCCTTCCATCCAGTAGAACACAAACAAAAGGCGGTCTGTTTTAGTGGGTGCTTGTGTGCCAACAAGGTATTTATGGTACCACTCGGACAGAATTGAAGCAGCAGATGGAACGGATATATTTGCAGTTAACCTGTTTTTAAGTCTCACCTACCAGACAGAGCACCCGGTTTGGCACATGAAAGACTAATTGCTGGCTTACCAAGAACTTACAGTGGGCTTACACGCTCATTACTAACCATTAGCTGGCTTTGTCACTCGTTTGTTTGCTTGCTATTCAATGGCTTGCTTTCCTCTTGTGTTTGTCCATCTCATGGAGCATATCCTATTCATCTTCCTTTTGACTGGCAGACATGGATGTTTCCATGCTCACTTTTATGGAACTACTTTTTTCTTTTTTTTAAGCACTCTATGAGAGAGCATGTGTTTTACAGCTCTCTTCCTTTTGTGCTTCTTTACCCCACCAGATATCTACACCACTCTCCACTTGCTCTTCACATTCTGTGTGGCTCACTCTCTGGTGTGCTTCTCCACCTTGCCAAATATTTGCCCCCACGCTCTGGTTAGCTCTTTTCGTGTGCTTCTCCCCCCGCCCCCCCATTCCTCTTGCCTTTGTGAGCTGTTTTTATTCTCCTCTCCTGGCCCAGCTTTATATTTTACTTTATCTCCATGCCAAATCCCGGTTACCTATTCCCCACCAGCTCCTCATCTGCTCCACCACCTCCGCAGTCCTTTTTAAAAAAAGATATCGTTTTTTTTAAGGGCCAGGCTGCAAATTACTGCTGGTCCCTCCACTATAAAAAAAACAACAACACTTTTGCGCTATCTAAATTACATTAATTTTTTTTACTTACTGTCAATTTTTGATTGATAAATAAAAAATGTTGTACACATTATTTAGGCACACGCATATGTGGTGATGCAAGAGTGCAAGTGTGGTGACGCATGGGCGCAAGTGTGGTGATTAATGGGCGCTTGTGTGATCCTTGTTCCAAAAAATGTACTAGCACCAAGCCTTGAAACGAATGTTCCTTTTGGAACCGTAGTAAACAAGTGTGGAAGACATTTGGTAGGTTTTGAGATTCCACCATAGTGAAAATAAACCGCAATGAAGCAATGAGCTATGCAGCAAACATATTGGTAGTACCCCACGGAGAATTCTAAGCTTCAAAGGACATGATTGAGCTATGGCTCGCCTAAATACATAACATGTAGCCCAAGAATGTGTAGCTTATAATGAACAAGGTCCCAAGTAATCTTGAAGGAAGTCTGGAGATGTGCCTCACCTCCATAGATAAGTGTTGGCTTTGCTGCTAATTCATTTCAGGTGTTTCCTGGTGAGTATCCAACAGGCAGGACTGAAGCAGGACAATGATGGGAGTGGAGTGGTAAGGCGGCGGGGGAAGACCATCAACCCTCAACAGACTCTGCTTGTCATCAGCAAAGGGAAAAAAAGAAGTAACAAAGACCAAATGGAGAAATCAGGCCGGCAAAAAGTTACACCTAAGCCATCTGTGTCGTTTTATTCCAGAGGAACACAATAATCTATAAAAACAATGTATTGCGTGAAAAATAAACTTGCAACACGAACGAAAAGGTTAAATATGCCACTGGCTATGCAGAGCACCTTTAAACTTTGGCATACGAAATGTAAGTTCAGACGTTCTTTACTTTCAGCTGCAATAGCGTCCCGTTGGTTGCAGGAACATGGTACATTTTCTAGGCATTCTTTGGAAAGAGGCAAATCAACAATAGATACTGATGCCCAGCCCATGTCTTGCCCAGTTCACTTAAGTGATATTCACACTAGGGTCGCTGCACCACAACAAAATTCGCCATTCTCCGACCTTACTGCATGCTTTGAAGCAAGATATTGAAGCCAAACTACAGTAACAGCATAGGACTACCACCCCCCTTGCAAATCGCCCCTTTCGGCTATTACTAAGAATGGCAGTTAGCAGCTCAACCGCTAGCGGACATGCAGCCGGACAAAAAGTAATGAAGTAAGTGTAAAATTTTAGTGTGCAGACATTTGAGATATATTCTGGTTCTATGAAACCTACACAGCCACACATGGCCTGGAAACCGAGCCACGCTGCTACCCGCCTTACAAATAAGGATTTTATTTGCTTAATAAATTACGCAAAAAAAGCACAACAGCCAGCACTCCCAGCTGTAAAATGGCCAAATTTCCCAGTGACTGCTCTCTGGTTATAAATAGTAAATTAATGTACCACTCCCGGCTTTTTTTTTTGTATTCCCCACGCATTTTATTCTAGCCATTACTCAGACATGCACAAAAACTAAATGGCTCTACTTGACGTTTTACTGCGTTCAAAAACCTTGAAAGAGATGAAAATGGATGGATTTGTGGGCCGCATTACAAAAACCAACTATGTAAAATGTATAAATACTAGGGATAGTAACAAAGGACATGACTGCTGGGAGAATACCAAAATCCAAAAGACAAATTAACTTGTCCAGCTTGTAGCCCTTAACAAAGTTCTACCTACCATAAAAGTCAACCACATTAATATTATGCAGGACTTATATATATATATATATCAACACTCTCACTAGTCTCGTTTTTCAAAGAAAAGAGGAAGCACTCTCAGGAGCGGGTTCACAGTTTTTATTACGAAACCCACAGCGACCAACAGTTTTTATTACGAAACCCACAGCGACCAGACGCGTTTCGGCGTTTTGCCTTTATCAATGGTAAAGTGTGCGTCTGAGGCAGCCATTTTTATTTTACACCCACACGCAGTGTTTGACATAGAAAGAGGACAGCCCCGTGGAGGCGCCATCTTGGCATGGTCAAACAATTCATTAATACTTTACGATCACATACGGCATCGTTACAGGTGAACACAATATTGTAATTCATTCAACACTAGCTAAATGCTGACCCATAAAGATTAATAAACACGGACAAAGCCAACAGGTCTTGCTTAGGTGAGAGCTATTGGCTTTGCTTCGAAGTTCACTGCAACTGGGGCTGGCACTGGAAAAGGAGAGGACGAGGGCCCGGGCACGATGCCCTAAATAGGCCCCCCCCAACAACTCGCCCCCCATCGCCAGTCCCAGCCAGCAGTGTGTCACGCGCTGCCCCAGAAGCTTTTCCAGCTGGCGGTCGCCAATCGGGCTACCCCAGCATCAGGATGGGCGCGGCCAGGATCCCAGAGTGCCGGGCCCTAATGGCGCGCTTTTCCAAAGTCCACACTTTCAAAAGTTAGTGGTGTGGCATAGAGGAGAGTGGCATAGAAGAGAGTTGAGCAGAGTGGCGTACCATAGAGTGGGGTAGAAAGTTAGTGGCGTGGCATAGAGGAGAGTGGCATAGTAGAGAGTTGAGCAGAGTGGCGTACTGTAGAGTGGCATAGAGTGGGGTGGAGTGGAGTGGTGCAGAGGGGAGTGGCATTGTGTAGAGTGGCGTATACTAGAATTGCACAGACTGGCATTGTGTAGAGTGGCATGGAGTAGCTTGAAATGGCACAGAGTGGTGTAGAGTAGACTGGTATAGAGTGGAGTGGCACAGACTACAGAAGCATAGTCTACAAAGGCGTAGAGTGGGATGGAGTAGAAAGGAGTGGAGGAGAGTGGCATGGAGTTGCATGGTGTGGTCAAGAGGGGCTTGGATCTTGGATGAGAGTAAAATGAAGTAGAGTAGAATGGAATAGGGTAGAGTGGCGTGACAAAGGGTAGAGTGGCGTGACAAAGGGTAGAGTGGCGTGACAAAGGGTAGAGTGGCGTGACAAAGGGTAGAGTGGCGTGACAAAGGGTAGAGTGGTGTGGAGGGGTGCGGCGTAGAGGGGTGCGGCGTAGAGGGGTGCGGCGCATAGAGGGGTGCGGCGCATAGAGGGGTGCGGCGCATAGAGGGGTGCGGCGCATAGAGGGGTGCGGCTCAGAGGGGTGCGGCGCATAGAGGGGTGCGGCGCATAGAGGGGTGCGGCGCATAGAGGGGCGCGGCGCATAGAGGGGCGCGGCATAGAGTGGCGCGGCATAGAGTGGCGCGGCATAGAGTGGCGCGGCATAGAGTGGCACGGCATAGAGTGGCGCGGCATAGAGTGGCGCGGCATAGAGTAGCGCGGCATAGAGTGGCGCGGCATAGAGTGGCGCGGCATAGAGTGGCGCGGCATAGAGTGGCGCGGCATAGAGTGGCGCGGCATAGAGTGGCGCGGCATAGAGTGGCGCGGCATAGAGTGGCGCGGCATAGAGTGGCGCGGCATAGAGTGGCGCGGCATAGAGTGGCGCGGCATAGAGTGGCGCGGCATAGAGTGGCGCGGCATAGAGTGGCGCGGCATAGAGTGGCGCGGCATAGAGTGGCGCGGCATAGAGTGGCGTGGCATAGAGTGGCGTGGCATAGAGTGGTGTGGCATAGAGTGGTGTGGCGTAGAGTGGAGTGGAGTGGAGTGGTGTGGCGTAGAGTGGAGTGGTGTGCCGTGGAGTGGTGTGGCATAGAGTGGAGTGGTGTGGCACAGAGTGGAGTGGTGTGGCACAGAGTGGTGTGGCACAGAGTGGAGTGGTGTGGCACAGAGTGGAGTGGTGTGGCACAGAGTGGAGTGGTGTGGCGTAGAGTGGTGTGGCGTAGAGTGGTGTGGCGTAGAGTGGTGTGGCGTAGAGTGGTGTGGCGTAGAGTGGTGTGGCGTAGAGTGGAGTGGTGTGGCGTAGAGTGGAGTGGTGTACCGTAGCACAGGGTCGAGTAGAGGGTCCTGGAATGGAGTGGAATAGCGTGGAGTGGAGTAGCGAAGACTGGAGCAGGGAAAAGAGGAGTAGAGAAGTGTGGATTAAAGAGTGGCGTGGAGTGCCATAGAGTGAAGTGGACTAGGGTAGAGTGGCAAGGAGTAGACTGGATTGGTATAGAGTAAGTGGCATGGATTGGTACAGAGTATGTGACAGAGTGCCATAGAGTGGGGTGGAATATAGTGGGGTGGAGTAGAGTGGCATATAGTGGAGCTGCATGGAGTGGAGTGCCATAGAGTGAAGTGAAGTAGTAGAGTAGTTTTGCACAGAATAGTATGGAATAGAGTAATGTGGCATAGAGTGACATTGTGTGGGGTGAAGTAGACTGGGGCGGCATAGAGTGGCGTACAGTAGTGTAGATTGGAGTATCATAGGGTAGAGCGGAGTGGCATAGGATAGAGCGGAGTGGCACAGAGTGGAGTGCTGTGGAGTAAAGTGGAGCGGAGCAGAGTGGCATAGAATGGAGTGGCGTAGAGCACCACGGAGTGGAGTGGCATAGAGTGGGATGGCTAGAGTGGCATACAGTAGTATAGAGTGGAGTATCGCTTGAGTGGCATAGCACAGAGGCATAGGGTAGAGCCGAGTGGCACAGAGTAGAGCAGAGTAGTGCAGGGTAGAGTGGAGTGGGATAGAGTGGAGTGCTGTGGTTTCGAGTGGAGCAGAGTGGCATAGAATGGAGTGGGGTAGAGTGCCACTGAGTGGGGTGGCATAGAATGGAGTGGCGCAGAGTGGAGAGGCCTAGTGTGCCTCAGAATAGCATTGACTAGAGTGGTGAGGAGTTGTGCAGCGTAGAGTGGGAGAGATGGAACAGAGTGAAGTAGAGGGGCACAGAGTGAAGTAGAGGGGCACAGAGTGAAGTAGAGGGGCACAGAGTGAAGTACAGGGGCACAGAGTGGACTAGAGGGGCACAGAGTGGAGTAGAGAGGCAGAGTGGAGTAGAGGTGCACAGAGTGGAGTAGAGTGGCATACAGAAGGGTGGAGTGGCGTAGGGTGGAGTGGTGTAGAGTGGAATAGAGTAGAGTGGTGCCGAGTGAAGTGGAGTACAGTGGCGCACAGTGGCATACATTCGAGTTGTGTATAGTGGATTGTGTGAAGCAGCGTAGAGTGGCATAGAGTGGGCAGGGGGAGTGGCGGGGAATGGTGTGGAATAATATGAAGTAGAGTAGCATTGTGTTGAGTGGAGTAGCGCAGACTGGCATAGAGTGGTGTGGGGTGGAGTGCATAAGAGTGTGTACAGTAGTGTGGTATAGAATAGTGTGGCATGGAGTGGCATTTGAAGGAGTGGACTTGAGCTGAGTGGAATATCGTAGAGTGGCATTGTGTAGAGTAGTGACATGGAGTGGCATAACGTGGCATACAATGGCAATTTGTGGCCTAGAGTGGCGTAGAATGGCAATGTGTGGGGTGGAGTGGCGTATGGTAGACTGGCATTGGCAGAGTAGACTGGCACTGAGCAGGGTAGACTGGCACAGAGTAGAGTAGACTGGCATCAAATAGACTGGCAGAGTACAGTGGCGTAGAGTCCAGTCCTGTAAAGTGGCATTGTGTTCTGTGGTGTAGAGTGGAGAAGAGTGACATACTGTGGAGAAGAATGGATTGACAGAGCAGAGTGGCATGGAGTGACAGAGTGGAGTGGCATAGAGTGGCATTGTGTGGAGGGCAGTGGCATAGAGTGGCGTAAAGACGCTTAGAGAGGAGTAGAGTGGCTTTGAGGAGTGTAGAATAGAGTGGCATAGAGGGGCGTAAAGAGGCTTAGAGAGGAGTAGAGTGGCTTTGAGGAGTGTAGAATAGAGTGGCATAGAATGTAGTAAAGTGGAGTAGAGTGGTGCACTGGCGTGAACGAAAATTGAGGGTGCCTCCCTGCAAGGAACGTGAAAGGGGCCCCCTTCTGGGCTTAATCAAGAGCTCCCTGGCAAAAGTGCTGTGCTGAGGGGTCCCCCTGGAGCTTGTCCCCCCCCCACCCCGCACCGCAGGTGCTGCAGGGGCCTGTGTTACGCTCATGGAGTAGTGATGTACAGTGGCAAAGAGTAGTGTGACACTGCGTGGAGTGAAGTAAAGTGGTGTAGAGTAGAGTGAGGTACACTTGATGGTCATGGGGTGGCGTGGCAGGGTAGAATGGTGTAGAGTAGAGTGGTGTAGCGTAGAATGGTGCGGCATAGGGTAGAGTCACGTGGAATGGTATAAAGTGGAGTGAAGTAGCTCAGTGTGGAGTGGCTCAGAGTAAAGTGGAGTAGAGTAGAGTGGGATAGTATAGTGGCATAGAGAAGTACACTTGTGGGTGTAAGTAACTAAAGTGTCAATAGAGATAGCAGATAGAGTGAAATCAACATATCAAAAGGGCTCCATGACTGTTAAAAGTAGGAAAGCACATTACATGTCCAGGAATGAACCTGAAACACTTAAAAAAAAATAATAAAGCATTGCAGAAAGACGAGGAAGAACAAAGACGAGGAAAATCACATGTACTTGGCCCCTGGTCCAGGGAGGGGCTGACACAAGAATGGAGGGAAGCTTATGGTAGCTTAGCTATAGAAAGATTGCAAATGAGTCTTACAATGAAAATAACTGATGGCATGCTGAGGGCGGGTTACAAGTTCACTGAATTATAAGCAATACCTTCTGCAGCACAGCGCATGCTCTGAGACATAAAAAGGTCAGCAAAATTGCTTTTCTTGTTGACCCCTTTTGCCCCCACTCAGCAAACTGCAACATGTAACAAAAAGAACTATATTCCCCAGAGTACAGAATAATAACATGTCATTGAGTGATCACATAACAGAGTGGTAAACAAAGCAGACTGGCAATACGACAAGGATTTTCCTCAAGCGGCAAGGAATCACTTATGTTCTGAAATCTGGCAAAGAGAAACATTTTAAAAGGCAAATGTTTACGCAGTTTGACATATTTAGGATTGGAATAGTGTGGTTGCAGCATACGACTTTGTAATACGAGTAATTAAAATCTATCTGGAATGAGCTACGCAAACTGGAAACCAATTTTCACATAGGAATTTCTCTCTAGCACAGCAAACTACTTACTTCAGAAGACTCCCAAAGCTATTTTCACACAAATTTTAAGGAATCATAAAGGGGTAACGTTACTAGGGAAACTATATTAACGGTTTTATGGTACCATTCCCTAGCTCTGTATTCAAGCAAACACCCTTCTTTGTGCCAATATCGGAGTTCAAATATATACATTACACAGAGAAACCCTTCTTCAACATATATATATATATATATATATGTGTGTATATATATATATATATATATATATATATATATACACACACACATTCAAAAGCCTGCCCTGACCACAATGCAGTACCCCCAAACAGCCACCCAAAAGGGGCAAAGAGCAAGTCTCCTAAAATATTGTAACGAACTTTGAATTGTTAAAAAAAACCTTGAATAACAGTTGACAAACTCAAATAATACATGTTACTCTGCATTTGCATTATAAATCAGTGTTTACTAGATCTTAATTTGAGAACCCATCCAAGATCGCATTTGAGATTCAATGTAAAGTGTGAATACTATGTTCAGCTATGATCGGATCTATGACGTTAAAACGCATACTTTTACCACGCATACCATTACAACAGAATTTTTACAACGCAGGACCCTTTACAACGCATACCTTTACAACGCATGACATTACATCGCACATACTATTACAACGCATGCTATTACAACGTAAGTATAGGTAAGTATATTATTTTTAAATATTATATTATTTTTTTGGAAAGTGTAATTAATAAATATTTATTTTTATTTATTAAATACATTTTTAATTAATGTCATTGCAATTTTAAAAATATCTATATATATACATTTTTAAATAAATATTAAAATTTCTAAAATAAATATATTTAATTAAATTGAAGTATTTTTTATAAAACTGAATCCTTAAAATACCCCTGTTCCCCAAAACCCAAACCCCGCCCTGAACCCTAAAAATACCCCTGTACCCCATAACCCAAACCTGATCCCTAAAATTACCCCTGTACCCCCTAACCCAAACCCAGCCCTGAACCCTAAAAATACCCCTGTACCCCATAACCCATACCCAGCCCAGAACCCTAAAAATACCCCTGTACCCCAAAACCCAGCCCTGAACCCTAAACATACCCCTGTACCCCAAAACCCAAACCCAGCCCTGAACCCTAAAAATACCCCTGTACCCCAAAACCCAAACCCTGAACCCTAAAAATACCCCTGTACGCCAAAACACAAACCCAGACCTGAACCCTAAAAATACCCCTGTACCCCATAACCCAAACCCAGCCCTGAACCCTAAAATTACCCCTGCACCCCATAACCCAGCCCTGAACCCTAAAAATACCCCCTGTACCCCAAAACCCAAACCCAGCCCTGCACCCTAAAAATACCGCTGTACCCCAAAACCCAAACCCAGCCCTGAACCCTAAAAATACCCCTGTACCCCCAAACCCAGCCCTGAACCCTAAAAATACCCCTGTACCCCAAAAACCCAAACCTAGCCCTGAACCCTAAAAATACCCCTGTACCCCATAACCCAAAACCCAGCCCTGAACCCTAAAAATACCCCTGTACCCCATAACCCAAACCCAGCCCTGAACCCTAAAAGTACCCCATAACCCAAACCCAGCCCTGAACCCTAAAAATACCCCTGTACCCCATAACCCAAACCCAGCCCTGAACCCTAAAATTAGCCCTGTACCCCAAAACCCAAACTATATATATATATAAATTTAATTTTAATATTTTGGTAATTAAAAAAAGGTCAAATAAAATGATATACTTACCTATACTAACGTTGTAAAGGCATGCGTTGCAATAGCATCTGTGATGTAATGTCATGGGTTGTAAAGTTATGCGTTGTAAAGGGTCCTGCGTTGTAATGGTATGCGTGGTAACAGTATGTGTGGTAAAAAACGCGTTGTAACAGTTACATACCATTTTAACTGGTTGAGTAGTGGTGTGGACGGAGGGATGAATGTATGATGTTTTATGTTAGGATTTGGAATACTTCTCTGGAAATGCCAGTGGGTCACTGTACTAACAAGCAGCCATAAAGAATTCGTCCGTACTTAGAAAGATGGCTTGCAATGGTTTGATGGACAATTTAAGAAAAAACTGCATCTCTGAAAACAAGCATTTGCAATGCAATAGGTCTCGCAGTTGTGAGAGTTTGAGCTATTGGCATTGTAAATGGCAATGCCTTTTATTTACGTGTTGGTTTTTGAAACATAAATGAAAGGCATTGTCATTTACAATGCCAATAGCTTAAACTCTTGCAAATGCGAGACCTATTGCATTGCAAATGCTTGTTTTTAATTAATATTGAATTTTTATTTGGACAGAACTGGCTGAGCCCCAGAGAGCTTAATTTGCCATCATCATTTCTTGAAACCAGAGATGTGGAATGAGAAGCAGCTAAAAAGGGGGGGATGCAGTGGGGTGGGGGGGTGAGTGGTGGGAGTGTATGGGAGTCTGGAAGAACACAATTAGAAATGTCTCTGAGCATTGTATAGCACCCCAAACAATCCCTGCCCGCCCACCCCACCAGTTAAGGGTTAGCCCTTTCAAAGAAATCCCCACAAAGTCAGTCCTATAGAAAATAGGACGGTGCCTACAACAGGACGCTAGGGCCAGACCACACTGAGTCCACAGTCAACCTTACAGAGTTACTGACCTGTCTAGAAATGCTTACATTTTCAATGAAAGTTGTGCACCTCCAGAGAGGAGAGGGCTGTGCAGTCCCCAAAATGCGACTGACTCTGCCCCATTCCTACAAGCCTTCCAAA